>NC_137783.1:148150952-149350952 GCF_963455305.1 Plecotus auritus | reverse complement strand
GGTGCTCCCTTGTAGGTAACTGTTTTTCTCTTGCTGCTTTTAATATTCTCTGTCTTTTGCTTTTGGCATTTTAATTATGATGTGTCTTGGTGTGGTCCTTTTTGGATTCCTTTTGTTTGGGGTTCTCTGTACTTCCTGGACTTTTAAGTCTATTTCTTTCACCAGGTGGGGGAAGTTTTCGGTCATTATTTCTTCAAATAGGTTTTCAGTATCTTGCTCTCTCTCTTCTTCTGGCACCCCCATAATTTGGATGTTGCTACGCTAGAAGTTGTCCCAGAGGCTCCTTACACTCTCTTCATATTTTTGGATTCTTTTTTCTTTTTGCTTTTCCGGTTGTTTTTTGCTTCTTTGTATTTCAACTCTTTGACTTGATTCTTGCGGTTCTCTAGTCTGCTGTTAGATCTCTGTATAATATTTTTTTTATTTCAGTCAGTGTATGCTTAATTTCTAGTTGGTCCTTTTTCATATCCTCGAGGGTCTTGCTAAATTTATCGCCTTTTCTAGAAAATTCTTGAAAAACCTTATAACCGTGGTTTTGAACTCTATATCCAGTCGTTTGCTTTCCTCCATTTCTTTCATTTGTGATGTTTCTTTGTCTCCACATTTTGGCTACTTCCCTGAGTTGATAGAGTGGCTTTGTGTGCTAGGTGTCCCATAGGGCCCAGTGGCTCAGCCTCCCCAGTTACCTGAGGTGGACACTCTTGGTGCACCCCTTTGTGGGCTGTGTGCACAGTCTTGTTGTAGTTAAGCCTTGATTGTTGTTGGTATCACTGGGAGGAATTGACCTCCAGGCCAATTGGCTGTGAGGATCAGCTGTGTCTACGCTGGGAGAACTTCTGTGCTGGAGACACCCTTATGAGATAAGACTTGCAAAAGCCTCTGTGCTCAGCCTGGATGGAGTGGAGTCTTAGGGCAGATAGCATTGGTTTCCCGTCAGCCCTGCCCTAATAGGCCCCTAGGTCTCAGTGTCCCGTGGTAATCGCTGCAAGCACCTCTGAGAGAAAGCCGCCCTCGAGTTCCGCCCGCTGCCAGACAGTCCAGTTTCTCCCCGAATGAGTTTGGGTCCCCAGAGTCTCGCTCAGAACTGGAGTTCAGTGCAGTCAGGAGCTTTTGTCTCCCTCCCTCTTGAGAAAGCCAGCCGCATACTCAGTTGCCCTCTCCGCGCGCATCGGTATCTCTGCCTTCCGCAGTTCCTCTGAGTCTCAGTGTGCTTTTCTCTTTCCTGACAGTCCAGTTTCACCCCGTATGAGTCTGGGTCCCCAGAGTCTCGCCTGGAACTGGAGTTCAGTGCAGTCGGGAGCTTTTGTCTCCCTCCCGCTTGAGAAAGCCAGCCGCGCACTCAGTTGCCAGTCCTCTCCGCATGCGTCTCAGTACCTCTGCCTCCTGCAGCTTCTCTGAGTCTCAGTGTGCTTTTCTTTTCTTTTTCTTTCTATTTGTAGAATTTCCACTCAGCCAGCTTTCCTGTGGTTCTGGATGATGTCCATTTTGTCTTCTAGTTGTAGTTTTGAAATTGTTGTGTGAGGCAGCAGTTTAGATGTTTACCTATGTCGCCATCTTGGTTTCTCCCGGGTTTGTTTGTGTTGTTTTTTTTTAAATATATATTTTTGTTGATTGCAGGGAGGAAGGGAGAGTGAGTGATAGAAACATCAATGATGAGAGAGAATCATTGCTAGGCTGCCTCCTGTAGGCCCCACACTGGGGATCAAGGCCACAACCCGGGCATGTGCGCTGACCAGGAATTGAATCATGACCTGGTTCATAGGTCAGCACTCAACCACTGAGTCACACTGACCGGGCTTGTTTGTTTTTTAATTTATTGATGAGGGAGAGAGAAAAACATTGATTTGTTGATCCACTTATTTATGCATTCACTGGTTGATTCTTGTATGTGCCCTGACCGGGGATCGAACCCGCAACCTTGACGCATTGGTACAATGCTTTAACAACTGAGCTACCAGGACAGGGCTAGGAGCAAGTTTTTATACTAGCAGATTTTACATTTGTCTTTACTGGTAGTGGTGGGCGTTTACTTCTCTATTGTAGCAGATGGGTTGCCAGGTGCTGTATTTTAGTTTCACCTTCTGATGTTTGGTAAAAGCCAACACCCAAAAGGTGGTTATTCTCTTCCAACGATAGTGCACTAAAAATGTGAGGATAAAAAGGAGGAGGATTATTGCTTAGGGACAGAAAACGTCTTCTCCTTCACAAAAATCAACTACTGCTATGAAACCTAGTGAAACATGTTAATTGGGCTTTATCGCAACATAGCCAAGGTGGGCTCCAGAAAGGGACAAGAGGCTGGGATGAGGTTGTGTTCCTTTATGGAAGGTTGTCTTCACCCAACCTGAATTCCTCCTTTCCATCCAGAGCAGATTCCTCTGGGAATAGTGCGGTTTCTCACAGAAGTTCTCATTCTCTGCTTTGTCTCATATCTGCCCTTGGTCTCCAGGGATAGGGTGGGGTGCTGAGTGGAAGAAGCAGACTGGTAGAGGTGAGCTCAGACACGGGTAGACCTGAAGGTCTGTTGTGTTGACTGCTCTCAGTTTTTGCATCCTAGTCCAAATGGTGAATGGAGGCCTCTTTTCTTTCACCACTAGCATCTCTTCTACCAGAAGCATCTCTTGATACTTTTCTCCATAGAAAAGCAGTGATCTATCTTCTCTCTAGTCCACTGACAACAACAGGGAGGCACTGATGTGGCTTTTTTGGGCCTGTTTTATAGAAGCGGAAGATGGAAGAGAGTGATGAAGAAGCTGTGCAAGCCAAAGTCCTCCGGCCCCTGCGGAGCTGTGACGAGCCCCTCACACCCCCGCCTCACTCACCCACTTCCATGCTACAACTCATCCATGACCCGGTTTCCCCCCGGGGTATGGTGACTCGGTCATCCCCTGGGGCTGGCCCCAGCGACCACCACAGTGCCAGCCGCGATGAGCGCTTCAAACGGCGGCAGTTGCTGCGGCTACAGGCCACAGAGCGCACCATGGTACGGGAAAAGGAGAACAATCCCAGCGGCAAAAAGGAGCTGTCTGAAGTTGAGAAAGCCAAGATCCGGGGATCGTACCTCACTGTCACGCTGCAGAGGCCCACCAAAGAGCTCCACGGGACATCCATTGTGCCCAAGCTGCAGGCCATCACGGCCTCCTCTGCCAACCTTCGCCATTCCCCCCGCGTGCTAGTGCAGCACTGCCCAGCCCGAACCCCCCAGCGTGGGGATGAGGAGGGGCTGGGGGGAGAGGAAGAGGAGGAGGAGGATGAGGAGGAGGAAGATGACAGTGCAGAGGAGGGGGGTGCAGCCAGGCTGAATGGCCGGGGCAGTTGGGCTCAGGATGGAGACGAAAGCTGGATGCAGCGGGAGGTCTGGATGTCTGTCTTCCGCTACCTCAGCCGCAGAGAACTTTGTGAATGTATGCGAGTGTGCAAGACGTGGTATAAATGGTGAGCAGGGATACAGGGATCAGGACTAGGGGTATGGGAGTAGGTGGCAGGTTTTTCAAATGAGACAAGCATGTGATTTGGCATCTGGAGGCTTGTTGGGACCTAAAAGATTGAATCAACCTAGTCTGTTCCTCAGACGGGTCTTATTCAAGATGTAGGCACTTGTGTCCATGAGGGAAATTTGGCCCTTTGCCTCCTCTCCCTTATCCATACTTTTCCATCTCTCTTTACTGGGCATAGGACACTGGTTTGGGGGGTGGATCTGTAGTTTGTGCAAAAACTTCAGTCATAAGTTTCCCCGCAAATCAGTGAAACTAGTCACTTATTTGTTGAGAGCCTGTGATGTGCCACTCTCCTGGTCCTGGAGACAGATGACACCCAATAATTGCCTGCTCAGTTACCTCTCTAATGGAAGAGGTGAGCATGCTTTTCAAAACATTTGAAGGTGCTCACAATTTTCTAGTTTTAATTCTTGTTCCCAAAATCTAGACCAGAATTGCTTTCTCCAGCAAGCAGGGTCCAGTTTGGAAGCTTCCTGAGACTTAGTTGTCCTTAATGAGACCAACAGTTTCTTCTCAAGTTAAACATTAAGAGACTTGGGGGTTGGGGTGGGGGAGGGCCCCTAGCCATGATGAACAAAGATTTTCATAGGACACTGATTTTCCTCAAGCTTCTGAACCCTAGGACATACCCTTCATATCTGGGTAGTTATCAGAGATGATGTCCAAACCAGTGGCATCACCTGGGACCTTGTTAGAAATGCAAGTTCTCAGGGCCCACCTAACAGAACCTCCAAAGGCAGGGCTGGTCAATCTGTCCTTAAGTCCTCCAGGAGTTCTGGTACACATTCAAGTCTGAGATGCACCGCTTTAGGTAAGCTGCTTGTTTCTGCCAGAAAAGTTTCATGTGCCATTCGTGAAGTTTTTTTCATTCTTGAAATAAAGACCCCATTCTTCACAAACACAAGCTTATTTCCCAGATCTGAATATGTGAGCTACACACATTCTCCTAATACTTCTCTTTGTAGGGCTGTCCCTTGGTTTCCAGGCCAGATCACATAAGATTCCCATTATGTGGTGTCTCCCCTTCTGCTGTCAGCTAGACTCTGAGCCGGGCTGAGGGAACAGGCACTGTAAAATATTAAATAGAAGCCTGCATGTGGCAGCAGTATTTGTGGCCTATGGACTTGCAGATTGCAATGGAAAGGTAGTCCTCTCTCTTTCGGTTCTGGTCTGGACTGGCTAGAAAATGTAGAGAAAGCACTGAGGCAGAAACCCAGGGTAGGGAAGAACACTCCAGGCCTGGTCATAAAGAGCCTCTTTTGGCTTGATACAATATGAACTTTTTCTAGAGCCTACGGCAGGATGAACTGTGGATATACCTTCATCTCCATGCAGCTGGGAGTGACTGACAAGGGAAAGAATATAGTCACTCCTAGCTTCAGGCAGTAAGAAGTCAAATTTTTTTAATACTCCCTTTAATGCACTTTGGTAGGAGCCATACCATTTTAATGCAAATGAGGGCTTATTGTTTGCTGTGTTCTCAGCCCATTCAGAGTAAATCAAGGTGAACTGGTCAGGTTATCCATCATTTAATCTCTGTAGGGTTGCCTGTAGAGGACAAGCCCCGTTCTCACGGAGAAAATACAACAGGCATGATCTTGTAAGCTTGTAGAAGAACCCAAGGAGAGAGACCCTCCAGATGCTCTGCTTTTCCCAGAAGCCTCCAGCAGCCTGTGATGGAACTTGCTTAACAGGATATTGAGTTATTGACAGCTACTTCTCTTTCCTTCTGCCACAGGTGCTGCGACAAGAGACTTTGGACAAAAATTGACTTGAGTAGGTGTAAGGCTATTGTACCCCAGGCTCTCAGTGGCATCATCAAGAGGCAGCCAGTTAGCCTTGACCTCAGTTGGACCAACATCTCTAAAAAACAACTGACATGGCTCGTCAATAGGCTGCCAGGTGAGCAGCCCTGCCACTGCCCTTCCAGGGCCCCAGTGGTGGGCAGGGAAAGCTGCTTTGTTGGCAGCAGTGTTTTAGGGCAGCAGTCTCATACCATAGTTGCCTTTCTGCTTAGCAAGAGATTTATTCAGGGTCACCTTAACTGCTAGTTCCCAGGTACCACTCTGGACTGGCAGACCAATCACTGCACTGGATAATGAAAAGAATGGGATCAGGTACTGCTGCCAGTGCTATGGCTCTCCTCACATGGCTTCTGAAGAGGGAATTTGAATAAGATGTTGCTTTGATCAGCTCCTTGTAAGGACCCATTCCTTTCCGCATTTTGAGGTTTTAGAAAGACAGGAAATCACTTTTGCATTGCTCTGGTAGGAACTAAGGAATTGGTTTTACCACCAAAGCTAGAAGATGTAATATAGGAGAGTGCTCATAGGAATCTTTGAGCTGGATTACTAGAATAAGATAAGGACATAGTCTCTCTCTCTCCCATTAGACTGGGAATCCATTTACCTTAGTCAGTTCAGCTGCTAGTAAGGTTTTGGATGTGCTGATAGAGTATATATTATTGCCTATGTACTTTCTTCCGTTGCAGGACTGAAAGACCTTCTCCTAGCCGGCTGTTCCTGGTCTGCAGTCTCTGCCCTCAGCACCTCCAGCTGCCCCCTTCTCAGGACCCTTGATCTTCGGTGGGCAGTAGGAATCAAGGACCCTCAGATTCGGGACTTGCTGACTCCACCTGCTGATAAACCAGGTATGCTCTGTGCCTGACTTCTCTGTGCTAGTCTTTCAACATACTTTGTATGTAGCTTTATCTTTCAGTATACTTCATCTTCAAAAGCAAAGGTAGTCTCAAAATGACGCTGTGCAGATTGAGAACAGCGTGATAGAGTGTGTACAAGTACGGATTAATGATTTACAACCAGACAACTACCTGCAAACAAAGGAATAAGCCATTTTGTGGGTCAGTGGCATTTGGGGTCCAGAAAGTATAAAGCCTAAGGAAGTCTGGGAAGGCTTCCTGGTTTAGGTGGATCATTAAGAACTGTTTGCATGAGATGATCTAGAAAAGTATAGGAGTGTGGGAAAGGTAGGGGCATTCTGCACATACTCTCTTGATGTGTGAGGCATATTCCAGCAGCTGGGAAGAAAGAAAACGTGTCTGGTTTCCTAGAAACTGCCCCCCCACACACTGCTCTCTGAAGGCAGGGCTGGGTGTGGGCAGTTCTGCTTTTTCCCTCCAAGGGGACCTGGCCTGAGAAGTTGCCTGTAGGTTTGGAGCTAGAATAGAGTTAAGAATTTTGGTCTAGGCTCTTTTCTTGCTTGCGCAGGTCAGGACAATCGCAGCAAGCTCCGGAACATGACTGACTTCCGGCTGGCAGGCCTTGACATCACAGATGCCACGCTTCGCCTCATTATTCGCCACATGCCCCTCCTGTCTCGACTCGACCTCAGTCACTGCAGCCACCTGACAGATCAGTCCTCCAATCTACTCACTGCTGTCGGGTCTTCCACTCGTTACTCCCTCACAGAGCTCAATATGGCAGGTATGCTGCTGCAATGTTTCATGGCAAACTGCCCCATATCTCCTGGAAGTCCCAGCCCTTCCTGGAGCTTGACCAGTAGAACTGAAAGAACTTGGGTCTGTTGACTAAACTGTGATAACTTGTGTTAACTTGTTTCCTCACAACTGGACAGAGATGGATTTCTATCCCTTTTCTAACGATGGGTGGCCAACGCCTAGAGTAATTGTCAGGTGCCTAAGAGCACAGCCACCACGCAGCTGCAGTTTGGTCAACCTTAAAACGCAGGGAGTGCGATAGCAGGGGGCTTTCAGAGGCCACAGTGCTGATGGCACTTCTAGTCCCTGAGCCAGATAGTTATGGGACAAAGAGGGCTTTGGTTTAGCATTTTGAAGGGAAGAGCTGGGGAATTGAGCTGCAGAAGCAAGCTCCTATGGCCGTGTGTACATACATTTGTCCTTATAGTCACTTTCCCCACAGGTTGCAATAAATTGACAGACCAGACCCTGATCTACCTACGGCGCATCGCCAATGTCACCTTGATCGACCTTCGAGGATGCAAGCAGATCACTCGAAAAGCCTGCGAGCACTTCATCTCAGACTTGTCCATCAACAGTCTTTACTGCCTGTCTGACGAGAAGCTGATACAGAAGATCAGCTAAGACACACCCCGCCCAGACTGAACAGGAAACTGATCTTCCCTGACTCCCTAGCCGGGAGAGCTTCTCTCCCTGACCCTGCACAGGCTCTGAGGCCAACGTCACACTCCCTCTCTGCTTTCCTGTCCTTTGAGCCCTTCCCCTATAGGCGGGGCAGAGAGTGTGGTGGACACCAGGCTTACCTGCCTGCTCCTCTCCCTCCTAAGGAAAAGGGAGTAGCAAATTGATCTAAGGGAAAAGCATAGGCTGTGTGCTGTCAAGGTGCCAGCTCACCTGCACGCTTGCCGCCTGCCTGCCAGGAGGCCAAGCTCTCAGTTGGGTCGTCTGTGCAACTATCATCTGTGCTAGGCCCTGGGGCCCTCCTCCCCATCCATGGTCCCCAGCAGTGCCTGGTCTGAGCAAACTCCCAGGGAGGAAAGCAGCCCTGTCTCCGTGGCCAGGTTCTCCTTTTGGTGCCCAGTGTCTCTCCTCTGTCACACTCTCCCGGCTTATACAGGCGGGGCCAGGAGCCCCAGGAATGCCAGACCCATATACAGATCACACTGGTGCTGTTGAGGTGTCTAAGACCTCATCTGTGTCTGTCCTCCCCTCTCCTCCAGTTAGCTTGATCCTGTCCGATGCACCATGTCAGTTCACATAATGAGGCTGCCCCACCCTAGACTTTCCTGCCAGTCTCTATGAGGTCCTGAGGTCCTTGTTGCACTTATTGGGGTTGAGGCTCTTCAGAGGAGCTGGAACTGTATCCCAGGGACACCCCCATTTTATTGCTTTCTAAGCAGATTCTGAGACAGGCACCATCTCCTTGTTCTCACTCCTTCTTTAGCCTCCCACTGCCCTTTTCCATATCTTTATTCCTGCCTGAATAGGGCTTTCCCAGGATGTGGGTCCTCAAAGGGAGCAGCCTGTCTGCCCCAGCTGGGGGGAGCAGAGATCTGGGCCAGGTTCCCACCTGCCTCCCAGCAGGCACCAGGCCTCTAGTGTAGTGTAATCCCTAGAGCCCAGACCTGTGTTTAGTCCCAGTGGCTCACTGATCTGGCACCATTGGGAGGAGGGGGAGCTCCTGCTTAGAAGCCAGTCACCTGCCCTCTGCCTGCAGCCCTGGAAGGGGGTGTGCATGTGCCTCTGTGTGTGTGGCTGAGTGTATTACGCGTGTGTGTGGGGAGGGAAGGAGGGGAGCATGGTGTCTCCTACTTTACCTCCCTGTGTCAAGCCCCATCAGCTGCCCCCTTTTTCTTTGCATTGAACGGCCTGTCCAAAGATCCTCTCTCTAGGGCAGCAGAGAGCTTTTTGCACTTTAAAAAAAAAAAAAAAAAAGAAAGGTCGGAATTTCTTTTGGGTCAATATTGGAATGTGTGAGGAGATGCTCAATAGCAGCAGCCTGTGGCAAGAGCGTATAAGTGATAGATGCGGATTTGCACTCTGCTCTCCCTCCAGAAGGACAGTGATAGCACAACCTTGCCCGCCTCGTCCTCCAGCCCCATCCCTTTCTATCCCCTTTCTGCATCCCAGTCTCAGGCTCTTCTGAAACTCTATGGGGGAGGGCAAGGAGCCTAGGCACCTTGAGGAGAGACGCCAACTGCACCCTTGCCACTTCCAAAGCAATAGAGGCAGAGGGGCCCCCTCTTTGCCACCTAGCCCAGCTTTGACCCTGCATTGACTGGCCTAAGAGAAAACTGGGTCCTGGTAGGAGGGGATGGCATGGTGTGTTTCTTCCAATCTGCTGATTCTCTTGGCTGCACCTTAAAAACGGCAGTCTGCTCCCATGACCCTCTACCCCTTCCATTGGTCTCCAGGCCCAGTGACCTGGGGCTGAAACTTTGAGGAAACGCCAGTGACTTATTCCAGAGTGCCTCAGTTAGGGGAACTTCTCTGTAAAGAACCCTGGGTATTGAGCAAAAACCTTATTAATATTGTTAATGATCTATAATTGGAAGCTTCCTGCCTTTTTTGGTTGCTCCTGTGGAAAATACTAAAAAGATTGTTTTGTTGTCTTTATAAAAGGGGAGGTGGAGAGACCCCTTCAGAGCAGGGATTGTGCCGGGAGAGTGCCTCTGACTTTGGGACATTTCATCCACAGAAATTTCCAAGCTGATGGTTTGTTTTGGATTTTGGTTTGTATTTTTGTTTGTTTTGAGTTTGGAAAAATAAGCATTTTTACCGTGCACGTAATTGGTCAACAGAAAAAGGAACCCAAAAGTGGCAGCAGATGGACCTATGCCCTTACTGGTGTTTCCTTTTCTCTGGGACTGTGAGGGGGAAATCGTTTTCAGAGGTGAGGGATGGTCCACATGGAGGAAAGAAATGTTTGTTTGGGGACAGAGGAACCCGGGAGTTCCATCGCATTTCCTGCAATCTGCTCTTAGATATCTGCCTTGCCAGGAGAGCCTGCCCTCAGACCACAGGACCACACACCCTGCCTCCATCTTTCCAAGCACCGGGGCGAAAAACCACAAAGGAAAGGAAGAAAATTTATATATATATATATATATATATAATATAAAATCACTTGGTGATTAAAAAAAATAACTGCTCCATAAATAAAACTCCTAAAGTCACTATGTTTA
The DNA here is from genome assembly GCF_963455305.1 of Plecotus auritus. Classification (NCBI taxonomy): domain Eukaryota; kingdom Metazoa; phylum Chordata; class Mammalia; order Chiroptera; family Vespertilionidae; genus Plecotus; species Plecotus auritus. The sequence continues at coordinate 149,340,813 of NC_137783.1, read as the reverse complement.
AAGGGTTTGATTGTGTTTTTTGTTTTTTTGGAGAAATATTGTAAATATATATTTTTTGTTGTTGATTTAGTCCGTCTCCAATGTTGTGCTAAAAATTTAAATTAAATGTAAGCATTAAGGGGACAAGTCATGCTATATCTCAGTTGACAGATTGGATTATTTTGGGCCAGGGAAAGAGGGAAGCTAGTTGGACTTTTGTTTTCTAAACGTTCTCCACTATTGGTTTTAGAGAAAGCAAGGACATCTTTCTTCTGACACACGGGAATGGGAGATATTTGTGTAATAAAAATTTTAAAAAACAAAAAAAGAAATAGCTTCCAATGGGAAAATTTTGATTTGTTTTTTTGGTTTTTTTTTTTTTTTTTTTTTTTTTTTATAATAAAAGGCTTTAAAAACAACAACAAAAAAACAAAACCTTTTGTGCCTTGGTATGTGTGTGAGTGCATGAGAGAATGAGGTTTTCATGTTAGAGGCCAAGGCCAAGGGTTGCCTGCTTCACTCCTCTGCGCAGAAGCAGCTTCTAAAACACATTTTATTTCATGGAACTTTTTAACGGATATGAAAATGTCAGTATGATACCTGTTCCCCTAAATGTGCACACACCCCACCCATGGCATTGCCTAGAGTGGTTCTGTACAGTCATGGAGGAGAGCTACCCCTGTGGTGCTCACCTGAGACAGGAAACCCTGGGATTTCTAATCTTGGCATCTCTGGAGAGCTGTTAGCCAAGGCCAGCCTCCATCCACTGCTGCTGCAGAGCCAGGCCCTCAAGGACAGTGCCTACTGCAGGTCACTGAACAAGGTCTGGGCCAGACAGGTTACCGTCAGCATTTGTCCCACCACACCCCCACTGCTTCTCACTTGGCTTGTGGGGAACAAGCTTCCAGCCTTTAGACAAGTGTGCTAGGTGTTGTCAGCAGACTGCCCCTGCATCCTTGGTGGCAGCATCTCAGGAGAGCTGGGATCCCACCAGGAGTCCTGAGTAGGCTTTCACCACCACCTGCACTGAGCTGGGGAGCTGCCCACCTGTTCCCCAAGCTGACAGTTAAGGACCACCTCCAGTTCCGCACATGCTAGTAAAGGATGGGGTCTTGCACGATGAGCTGCTTTCATGTTGGTTTCCTGAGGATGGGATAGGGGCGTGGCCATGTTTGGCCAGGAAAGGAAGTGTGTCAGATTGGCCTCCTAAATATCTCAGCAACCACCTGTCTCGGTCACCTCATCCCTGCCACACTAGTTGAAGCCACCATTGTTCAGAACCCTGAGGCCTCCCAGCCTTGGTCCAACTCTGCTGGCAGCCAGAACATTTCTCTTTAAAAAGATATATTTGAGCCGAAGCCGGTTTGGCTCAGTGGATAGAGCGTCGGCCTGTGGACTGAGGGGTCCCGGGTTCGATTCCAGTCAAGGGCATGTGCCTTGGTTGCGGGCACGTCCCCAGTGGGAGGTGTGCAGGAGGCAGCTGATCGATGTTTCTCTCTCATCGATGTTTCTAGCTTTCTATCCCTCTCCTTTCCTCTCTGTAAAATATCAATAAAATATATTTTAAAAAAAAAAAGATATATTTGAGCCCTAGCTAGTTTGGCTCAGTGAATAGAGCACTGGCCTGTTGACTGAAGGGTCCTGGGTTCGATTCTGATACCATGGTTGCAAGTTCCTCCCTGGCCCAGGCCCTGGTCAGGACATGTGCAGGAGGCAACCAATTGATGTGTTTCTCTCACATCAATATTTCTGTCTTCCCCTCTCCCACTCTAAAAATGAAAAATATCCTTGGGTAAGGATTAAAATTATATACACACACACATACACTAGAGGCCTGGTGCACGAAATCCATGTACGGGGGTAGGGTCCCTAGGCCTGGCCAGCGATCAGGGCCTTCCTTCCCCCGGCTGCCAGCTGCTGGTGGGGGCCTTCCTTCATTCTGCGCCACACCCTGGTGGTCAGCACATATCATAGTGAGCGGTCAGGTTGGAGGCTCCCCACGTACAGATGAGAAAGGCCGGGCTCAGAGAGGTTAAGTAACTTGCCTAGGGAAACCAGATGGGGCAACAGAGGTGGCACTAGCATTTGACAATGCGTCTTCTCCACACACATAAGTCCCGGTCCCCGACACAAGTACCAGTGTCCACAGTGATCATGCCTCGGATACTCAGGCTGGAGGTTAAGAGAAACGTGTGCCGCGTGAACACAGTAGGTTCCAGCTCCCGGCAGAGCCAAGGCAGACAAGACGCATGCGCGCTGGAGACGGCTCCGGGCGGGCGCCGGGGGCGGGGCGCTGCCAAGGCCAGAATCCGTGGGAGGCCGGTGGCCATGGGCGGGCTCCGGGCCAGGGGCGGGCCAGGGGCGGGCCGGGGCGGGCCGAAGCCAGGGGCGGGGCCTGGGCAAGGTTGGGGAGCTGGCCGTAGCTGCGGCGGGGCGGGCTACAGGTTGGGGCCAAGTCCGGGCTGAGGTTCCGAAGCGGAAAAGGAGATGATCCTGGGCAGTGCGGGGACTGTGTGACCTTCTGGAGGGTTCCAGGAAGAGGTGCTGGTCCTGGGAAGCAGGTTGGGCGGTGCCAGCGGGAAGCCCGGCCCAAGGCTGTGTGCCGAGATTCACCCCAGAAGGTTGTTGGACTGTGTGGGAGGGAGTCCAGGCGATGTGGGAGCCTCCTAGATAACCAGGCCTCCGCACTTGCTGTTCCACAGGCCTGGAAAGCTCTTCCCTGCCCCTAGCAAAGCTGCTTCCCTCCTGTCCTTCAGGCTCTGGCAAAAAACAAAGGCCCTTCCTCAGAGGGTTCCCTGACTTTCCTAAAGGAGGCGCCTGGCTTTTATAGTAACTTGCCACCTGCCTCCTAAGGATGTTTTCAGTATAAAATGAGATCATCAGGGCTCTAGGACCAGTGCCCTGCACATAGTGAGAACCCAAAAAATGTAGTGGTTATTGCTATGTGTGCTTTGCCCATAAGTTCACTGTCTCCCTCCCTTTGTTGGATCCTCAAGGCCAAGTACCAGTGCCTGCCATGCAGCAGAAGCTCAACAAATATTGTCAGATGTGTGAGTGAGTGAATGCAGTGAACTTCTGGAATCCCAGGCAGACTCTGGCACTGTCTGGTTCCCAGGCTTCAGAGAGGTGGCTGTCTGTGTTGGGCAGGAGTCTCTCCCAGTCACCTGTACACCCCTGGTGAGGCCAGGGAAGCTCCCAAATTCATCCTCCCAGATCGTCAAAGCCCAGGATGGAGATGGAGAGGTGCACTCCTGGGCCTCAGCACATGCCAGTCCTCACCCCCAACCTCATTCACATTTATGTGTACACAATGTGAAGTTCAAGACCTTTCCCGTTCCTCCCTTGTCCTGCCCAACCCTTCCCATGATCCTCCTGATCATCTACCTCCTCGAATTAGAGTTCTTGTCAGATTTATTGTAGGTATGTGCTTAGGCCAGTGGTTCTCAACCTTTCTAATGCTGCGACCCTTTAATACAGTTCCTCATGTTGTGGTGACCCCCAACCATGCGACCCACAGGTTGAGAACCGCTGGTGTAGAGCCTAAGACCATCGGAAAACACAGATATTTACATTACGATTCATAACAGTAGCAAAATTAGTTATGAAGTAGCAACGAACATAATTTTATGGTTGGGGGTCACCACAACATGAGGAACTGTATTAAAGGGTCACGGCATTAGAAAGGTTGAGAACCACTGGCTTAGGCGGTCTTCTCTCCCACCGGACTGGGCCACCACTGAGTCCTTTTTCTCTTTGTGGCTCTAACTTGGTGCTGTGAGCCAGGATGGGTGTGAGGCGTGCAGCAGTGACCACAACCAACAGGTACCAAAGGAGAGCCTCCTGAGCAGGAGAACCTTTAAGCCCATGAGATGCAGGGTGAACGGGAGCCCAGCTTGCCAGAAAGCGGGGGAAGGGCACTTCAGGCCAGACTCCTGGGGTAGAAATAAACTTGGTTTGTTGTAGTGACCGAAGGAAGACCAGAGAGACTGGAGACTAAAGGACAGGGGGAGGAGGATAGAGTTGAATTAAAGAAGTGGGCAGGGGCCAGAATGTGCAGGTCTTACAGTCCGCGGAAAAGGGGGTATGTTTTATCCCCAGAGCAGGGGCAGTCATTGGAGGTGGGGTGTGATTTAGGCCTGTAAAAACTCTGGCTAGATGAGAGGCAGGGAGCCCCATGGAGAGCGTGGTACAGGTGGCAGCGCCAGCTGGGAGGTGATGGGACTCAGATAGAGTTTAGCAGGGCACAGGAGAAGGATCATACCAAGTATGATCTGGATGATAGCATGTGTAGACGTGTGTGGGGGTGGGGGGGCGGCAGTGAGGGAAGAAAGGAATCCAGGGTGACGCCTAAGTTTCTGGAAGATGGAGGAGCCACGACTGAAATGGGGAGGCGGGCGAGGAGCAGGTTGGACAGGGCCTGTGTGGTGGGAGCAAGAGCTCAGTGTGGGACGCTTTAAGTTGCAATACCTATTAGTCATCCAGGGGAGATGCCAAGTAATGATGTGTCTGCGAGTCTGCCAGCTGGACCGAGATGGGGTTCCACTCCTCTTTCACTATCACTATCCCGGCCTGAGCCCTGGACAAAGGTTTGCTGAGAGAAGGAATGACTGAAGCCAACCGGAAAGGCACGTTTACAATCGACCTCCCCTCGACCACCAGAGGGCAGCACCATCTAAAACACAGCCTCCCCCAGATCAGAAACTGGCACTACCTCCTGAAGCCAAGGACTCACACTGGCCCCTTCCCACTTTCCAGGGCCTAGGAAACAAGGAGAGGCTCTCTGGGGACTGGCTCTCTTGTAGGACCCTGGCTTAGGCCTGCGGGGGCTGCACATTGAGCTGTGGATGGGAGGGCAGGCTGCGTTTTCAGGTGGTGGGGGAGGGAGGGCCACCTCCTGAGCAGGATGGTTGGCATTTGAGAACCCACAGGGACTGTGGTCCGACAGGTTCATCAGGAAGAATTTTTTTTTAAAATAGTCACCCACTAAATTGATTTTAGAGAGAAATAGGAAAGGGAGGGAGGGAGGGAGAGAGAGAGAGAGAGAGAGAGAGAGAGAGAGAGAGAGAGAGAGAGAAACATTGATGTGAGAGAGAAACATCGGTCGGTGGCCTCCTGTGTATACCCCGACTGGGATCAAACCTGAAACCTTTTGGTGTATGGGACGATGCTCCAACCCAAGGAGCCACCCAGCCAAACCAGGAAGAATTTTTAAAATTGGGGTTGCTCCAGAAAACCCAGGCCAGCATGTGTCTATAGTTAGAGTACCAAAGAATTGGAGAGGGGTGGGAGGGAGGGAGGGAGGTTAGAGACCTCCTGCTGTGGCATTCTGTGTGCCTCTGGCTCTGTTCTGCTCCAAATTCCATGTGCCACCTTGGGCTGAGGAGCTCAGTCACTCATTCATCATACATTGACTCGTCTTTTCTGTGTCAGCTTCTGTGGTGGGCACTGGGAGCAAGAGATAAACGAAGTATCAGTTACAGCTGCAGATGGTATATATACACCATTTTTTGATACATTAGCATTTCCAGCATCAGGATGTATTTTCCAATTAATGCAAACATTTTAAAAATATATTTTTATTGATTTCAGAGATGAAGGGAGAAGGAGAGAGAAATAGAAACATCAAAATGAGGGAGAATCATTAATGGGCTGCCTCCTACACCACCACCACCCCCCCCCCCCACTGGGGATGGAGCCCACTGCCCAGGCATGTGCCCTGACTGGGGATCCAACCGTGTCCTCCTGGTTCATAGGTCGACGTTCAACCACTGAGCCACACCGGCCGGACCCAATGGATGCAAACATTTAATAAAGCTTCACACACACACACACACACACACACACTGTAAAAAATGTGACATTATGCATCTTGCAATTGATGATGTTTTCAAATCAAGGAATTAAGTGGTAAGTGCAGAATCAGAGATGTGCAGAGTGGGGGTTGGGGAAGGCTACCTGGAGAAGATAGGTCTTAAAGGATGAGCAGGAGCTCACCAGAGATGTGGACACAGAGGGCTTCCAGGCACAGCGAAGAGCAAATGCACAGAGGTGAGAACTGAGGATGCAGAGGATGGTGGCAACACGAGCTGGAGAGGGGAACTGGGCACAGGCATCTAAGACCTTGACTTGCAGGTTAAGGAACTTGTTCGCCTGATTTGCTTTGGGCAGAGTGGGTGGGAGCCTGGAGCTCTCTCTGGCCTGGCGTGGCTTCTGGGTGCTAACCAGGCAGTAACTCCATCAGATCTAGATTCGGAAGAGGCATCTCTGGTCAGGGCCGGCAGCAGGGCAGCAGGGCAGCAGCCATGAGGATCCTGAGAAGCAGACAGGCTCAAGAAGATTCTCAAGAGGCCAAACCCGAGGGTGTGGTACTAAAGTAGATTAGGACAGGGGCAGAGGGAGGAGTCAAGGCTGATGACTGGAGTCCTGGTTTGGGTATCTGGGTGGATGGTGGTGCTACCCACACAGAAGTGACCTTGCCTCTGCCATGCTCTGATCCCAAGGTCTGCTGAGGCTGATCTTAGAAGGTAGCCTTACAAAAGGGTCCTGGTTACTGTGCCCAGCCTGGGAAAGGACCTTGTCATCTTGGAAAGCAGAGACTCTGAAGAGGAACATGTTGATATAGGGGTGCTGCGTTGAAACACATAGATAACCCCCCACAACCCCTTGTGCGCTCAGCAGAGTGAGTTTCCCTTGCCAGACAGCACTGAGACCCTTGTGCCCTCCCAGGATGAGAGAGATTGGATCCCACGTTGTGGAATTACGATGATCCCATCATGCATCTGTCGTTGGGTTGGGTGCAGGCCAGGGACCTGCGTTTACAAGCTGGTCCAGGGTTGGTGCAGTGTCCTTGGTCCTGAGTGGGAGTCCTGAAGCCAGGATTGGGTCCGGAGCAGGAAGGGTGGAGATGGGGAATGGGATGAGCCCGGAGTCTGACCACAGTTGTCAGGTCCCAGCTTCCTGGCGACCTGTTACGGTTCTAAGTCCAGTCTGAGTTCTGGTTAGATGTCCTGGTCCTGGGTTTGTGTCCAGATTTCTTGGTGTTGGGTCTAGGACCGTAGTTTGGTGTTGATGGTCCAAGACCCAGTCTGGGCTCTGCCCCCAAGTTCAAGGTTTAGGGTCATGAGCGTGGTCTGGTTTGGGGGTTGGAATCAAGGTTGGGGTCAGCAACCAATATGAAATTGTGCCCTTGATCAGTGTTTGAGATCACGATCCAAATCTAGCTGTGGGGTCCTGCTGGGGACCTGGGGTCTGAGGTCAGTCAGGGTCTGGGTGTGGAGTTGAGGGACCCAGGGTTGTGATCCAAGGTCATGGTGAGATTCTGAGGTCTGGTCTAGGTCCAAGGTCTGGGTCTGGCGTCCCTTTCGGAGGCTCGGGTCACAATGGTATCCAGGTCTGGTGTCAGGTCATTGGACTGCGTCCAAGATCAGGGAGGAGGGCGTTATAGTCAGGGTCAGAGACCCGAGTCCCCGGGACCATGTTCTGAAGTGCCAGTCTCGGGGCAGGACGTGGTCTTGCAGAGTCTGGGATCCGACTTGAGGTCGGGTTGGGCGTCAGGGTCTGGGTCCAGCGTTTTCTGCTGTTGTGTTCCAGGTCTGGGGTCAGGGTGGTGGTTCCCACCAGGGTCGGGGCCGCCTGCTTCTGAGATGGGGTCTGGGTGGCCGCGGGGGTCAAGCTGGGCGCAGCCCGCGCGGCCTGCAGGGGGCGCCGCCGGCCGCCCGGCCCCTCGCGGGCTCGCTGGCGCTGTGCGCGGCAGGCGGGGCCGGAGGCGGCGGCGGCTCCGGGGCGCGGGCGGCGGCGGCGGCGGCGGCGGCGGCGGCCCGACTGCAGTCCCGGCGGGAGCGGAGCGAGCCGGGGCCGGGCCCAAGCCGGCGCCATGGGGCGGCGCCGCTTGTGAGCCGCGGCGAGCGGAGCCGCGGGCGCCGAGCGGGGCCGGACGGGCGGCGGCGCCCGAGGCCGACGGAGCGGCCGGGCCGGGCCGAGCGTGCCGAGCCGAGCGGAGCGGAGCCGAGCGGCGGGAGAGGCCGCCGCCACCGCCAAGATGGCGGACCTGGAGGCGGTGCTGGCCGACGTGAGCTACCTGATGGCCATGGAGAAGAGCAAGGCCACGCCGGCCGCGCGCGCCAGCAAGAAGATCCTGCTGCCCGAGCCCAGGTGAGGCCCCGCCGCCGGACCCCGCCGCCCGGACGCCGGGCGCTGCCCCGCGACCCCTGCCCCGGCGCCGCTCCGGGTCCGCAGCCCTGACCCGAGCCTGTGCCCAGCCCCGTGCACCTGAACCCGGAGCTCCCGCGCCAGGGCTCCCCAGCCGCAGGGGCTCCCCGACCGGCTCAGTGCCCCTGCCCCGCGCGGCCTCTGCCCGGCCCTCGGCTCTGCCTTGTCCCACAGGAGCCCGAGCCCCCTCCATCCTCCTCCGGGCGGCGCTTGGTCCCTTCCACCGTCCCCTCCTCTGCCTCCCACCATCTACCTGGCCTGACTCTGTGACCCATCCCTTTGCTGCCCTACTCCCAGCCCATCTCCCCTTGGGATTTCTCTACCTCCACTCTCAGCCCCTTATGGTCAACACTTGTGGGAGGTTTGGGGGAGGCAAAAGTCTTCCCCACCGTCTGGTGGGTCACTGGCTTGGGATGGGGTGGGAGAGTGCTTTGGGGTCAGGGTGGTGGGGAGCAGGGTGTGGCGTGTGCCCCATCCCGGTGGAGGGGACACCCACTGCCCCTTTCCCCTACATCCTCCTCTGGTGGGCCCTGCAAATGGTGCCCTGCAGTGCTGTTTGCTGGGGGACATCCCAGCACCCCGGCAGCAGCTGGACCACGGCTGCCACCTCTCTGTGAGACAACTGATGCCACTGCACCTGGTATCAAAGTTTAAACAGTGCGTGAGGATGTAAGTGCAGAAGTATACAGGATACGGGCGATAGCTGGGGCTTTTTATGGTTTCTAGAGTATTTTTTCAATGTTTGAGCCTGATGGCCACCCATGGGCAGGTAGAATGGGTGTGGTTTTGGCCCCATGGAACAGGTGGGGGAGCTGAGTGCCTGCCTAGTGTCACAGGTAATGCAGGGTGGTGCCTCACCGCCAGATCAGGGCTTCCGGCTTCTAGTTCCACATTTCTTCCACCGCTCTGGCCTGAGCCAGGACCTGGCCATTCTGAATCTATGAGAGCCGTGTGCCCACGACCAGTCCTCGAATTCCCTGGCAAGGCCAGTCAGTCCCAGCATCTCCTCCACACCTGCCTGAGAGAGGTGGCACGTTGGGTACGGCCAGCCCAGGAGCCTGGGCCTGTCCTGGTTGTCGTGGTGTTATCATGTGACTTTGGGCAAGACCCTTCTGGTTTCTGGGCCTCGGTTTTCTCATCTGTGAAATGTGGGTGGTGTGAGGTAAGGCTGTGACGGCAGTGTCCCGGGTCTTCGAAGCGGGGCCGAAAGCTGCCCGGGATGCCACGCTGCAGCCTGCGGCGTCCTCCTCGGGGCCCTGCTCACGGGGTTTCGGATTGACTGAACACCAGGCCTGGGAGAGGAAAACGGGTCTGCCGTTTGAAAAGGCCGTTAGGGCCCTTTTTTCTAGACATTTGCAATCAGATTTCTCAAAACAGGAACCAGGCTGACTGTCAGCTGGGGGCTGTCCGGGGAGCAGTGACAGTTAGAACAAAAAGGAGTTCAGAAATGACAAAGCCATGAGGGAGGAAATGGGGGAGTCAGCCTCTGGGGCTTGCAACGGCTCTCCTTGGTGGCCAAGACCCCAGGACCCTCCTGCAGGGTGGAGTTGTGCAAATGGTGAGGCGGGGCCTTTTCTGGAATTCTCTGCTTTTGGGTAATCTCTCCCCAGAATGCATTGCTCCTGATGGGACCCCACCTTGGGTTGGCTCTGCAGGTGTTAGCACCCGGAAAAACGCGATGTTCCTCTTTCCCTGGCCCCTTTACTGTCTGTGGTGGTGATGGCGGTGATAGGAATAATGGTGGAAATTATAATAATTCATTATTTATTTTGACATCTGTCATCTTAATTGACCCAAAAACCAACTGTGAAGTTGACAAGGCCACGCCTTGCGTGTAGTAGCTGCACAAGAGCTGTGAGCACTGTGCCATGTCCAAAACCAGGATGGCTGTGCGTTGTCGGCAAACAGCAGGAGACCGAGAGCCAGGTGTCCTGGGTTCTTGTCTAGGGTCACCGTCTGGCAGCACACTGCCAGGCAGGTTGCCCACATCAGTGAGACGGACTAGGGGCTCTAAGCAGTGACCATCGGGAGCCAAGGCCAGGGAAGGGCCGGAGCAGCTCTGTGCAGCAGGCCTCCTGCATTAGAGCACACGCCAGCCTTCGCTTTAGCTTCCTTCCCACACCCAGTGGGCCAGATGCCTCCTGCCCTGGAAGGTCATTATGACTGTATCTTTGTCTGGCATTTCCCCGTTTGCAGAGTGCTTTGTACTCCATTTTATCCTTTTCATAACTGTGGGAAGCAGCCACAGCAGGTGGGATTCTGGGATTCTCCCGTTTAATAGTTGAAGCAACTAAGGCTCAGGGGGGGGAGGAGGAGACTGGGTTACAGGGGGAGCTGGAACCTGAACTCAGGCCCCGGGTGCCCACTGCTCCTCCCTGCTGTGGTTCCTCCGCACACCCCTCTGCAGCTCTGCTCTCACCCGTCCATGTTTTGTGGAATGTGCCAGCGGCACCCCTTCTCCAGGCAGCCACGGGGCTGGGGGTGGCCTGGGAGCAGCAGGGCAGCCCCCAGCACCGTCAGCTGTCCTGGTTCACTGGGCGCAGCCTGCTCCCTATCGGCTGCCCTGTCAAAGCTAGTGCCCAGAGGGGGCACTGCCATGTCTGGGGTCGTGTCGTCTCCCCCCGCCCAGGTCAGAGTCCAGAAGAAAGGCTGGGGCTCTTCCCATGACAAGGTGCCATTGGAGTTGCTCCCACCTCGGTGGGCTCCCTGCGGCTGGTGCCCAGGTTGTGGCTTGGCTGGGCAGGGGGTCTGTCGTCACAGCTCTGGCTTCTCAGGGTTGGGGAACTGGAGCTATTGGGCACAAGGCCACTTTGAGTTGGCACAGGGGCCTCCCCTCTGTCACTCTGTAGAATCCAAGAAAACAGACCCATTTCTCCACTTTCTCACTGAAGGAAGTAGCCTTGTGTAGCTGGAAGAGGGGAGACTCGGCTTCTAACCCTGCTGCAGTACCAGCTCACATCCCTCATCCTGGCCGAGCCTGCCTCAGTTTCTGCCTCGGTAAAACGATGAACAATGACCTTCCAGGGTCCGGGGTCTGTTCCTCTCTCCGAAGGAGCTGCTGTCTCCCTTTCCAGCAGCGGCAGCAGCTCTGTAATTACTGTCATTTGCTTAATATGACCATGGAGGCCTTGTGTAATTAATCTCTGGGCTCCTGCTGAGGAGCCCGTCTTGGGCCGTCCCCGGAGGTACCCCTGCCCTCCCTAGTGACAGTGGCAGCCCCAGCAGTAGATTGTCAAAGCCGGGTGCCTCTTGCAGCCTCCCATTTTCTCGGCTCCTTCCTGGTCCCTCCCCCACCGTGGATTTCCTTCTTCCTGTCCCTCTCCTGGTTTCCCTGTCTCCCGGACCCACCACTCTTAGCCTCCAGAACTTCCTGCCCTTGATTTGTGGGGGATGGGGTGCAGGGGAAGGTTTTCTCCCCTCCTCCTCCCTCCACTTCTTCACCACCAGCCTTTATTCCTTATCCAGAACTTTCCACTCCAGTAGCAGTCACTCCCTCTGGGCCTCTGAAGCCCCTTGTTCCCCAGGAATAGGTCTCTGGCCTGTCTTTTCCCATCTGTTCTCCTTTCCCGATCACTGGGTTTCACATTTTTACCATGAAGTTGCTCGCCTGCCTGTTTACCGAGGAATTTGAGGGAACATGAGCCACAGGCTGGAATCCGTGCAGGGGATTCTGGGCTCTGTCAACCCAGGAATAATGTATCCTATTAATGCACGATCAGTTCCCAGTAGTAAGTTCCCAGTAACGTCGGATGTAGGCACACGCGCAGCCAGCGTTCCTCCACCCCCAGCAGGTGCCCAGGTCAGCTTTGCAGATGGGCCAGTGCTTCCAGGACATGATGCTCCTGCCTTGGACCAAACAGACGCCACGAACCCAACAGTCTTTGGGGAATGCACAGCCTCCATCACACCTGCCCTTTCTTCCTGTGGCCACTCCCCACTCTCCTGTGGCCCCGAGGGGACCCAGTCCTCCGCTCACTCATTACAGAAGATGGAGTCATTCAAGTTATTGCTGCGCTGTTTCAAACAGGAGACACTAACACTGAGGTGTTGAGCAGCAGCTTTTTCTAAGACAGGCGGAAGAGCAGGGTTTCGGGGGGGCGGGGGAGGGGGCGCGGCGCTTCTGGTGTTAACGTGCGAGCAGCTTTATTCTCTGAGGAGACAGTTCTCTGATTCTGGAGTCATCCTGGGTTCGGGGAGGGGACAGCCCCTCCTGGGACCCTCCGGGCACAGCGCCCTGTAAGTTTGTCCTTGCTGCATTCTAACGCGATGGCCGTGAATTGCAGGGTGTGGTGCTCGTGTCATATTTGTGTAGAAGCCGTGACGTGTGACAAGGCCGCCAGAATGCCTCTTCCTGCACATCCCACAGGGAGCCACTTTGTGGCCACTGTGCCCTTGGGAATCTGGGCTGCTGTGGACATTTGCAGTGGGCTTGTGTGTGTGGTGCCCAGCGGGCATCATTTTCCCTTCCCCGGCCAGGGCTTGCTGCGCAGCTGGCTGATTCAGTTGGTCTTTCCCGTTTCATATGTGCCCGGTCCTCGATCTCTGAGGACATTGCCAGCCCGAGGGAGAGTCATTGAGAAATATTAATAAGAAGCCCCAGGGGACTTCTACCGCTGCCACCGCGGTGCCAGGTTTCCTGGAAATGCCACAGAGGAGTGCCTTAGCCTCCGCTCTGCTGGCTTGTTAACTGTCACCTCCCAGACCAGTTCCGGTGTGGCTGCACTGGACCTGCCAGTCCCTGGCCCCCGTGCCAGCTTGCATTGTCCTGGGACTTCAAGGCTCTGTCACCCCTGTCACACAGGGGCACAGGAACTATGGTCCCTGGCCTGCCAGGTGCCAGCCAGCTTGATGGGTTCCCAGGGGAGATGCCGCCTGCTGCCCGCAGTCACTGGCAGAGAAGGCAACCAGGTCACGAGCTAGGGTCCCCCAAGACGCTGCACCCCGCTCTTCCACAGAGGTTAAGGGGGGGCTCCCGCTGGTGGGAGAGGGTTGGATGTTCTCTTGCCACTAACGCGTGTGGGACTCTGCTCAGCTGCTTTCAGCCTTGATTTCCTCACCATCAGAATGTGTTTGCCTCTGACCCCCGCAGTCCCTCCCAGTCCACAGAAGCTGCCGTCTGTGGCCCTGAGTAGAAGTCACTGATGAAGGTCCAGACCAACTTGCCAGGCCACTGCACCACAGAGTGAGGGCCTCTGCTCTTCCTGTGAACCACGTGGTGCCAGAAGGTTCCGGAAGTTCTCACCCTCTCCCTGCCTGCTGTTCTGTCACCCCCAACCCTGACTCTGAGCTGAGAGGAAGTGCTCCCCCCCCCGTCCGCCCCCTCATGCCGTGTCAGACTGGACCTGCTCCTTGGAGCAGCTGGAGCCGGTGTGGGCAGCCCTGGCTGCAGGTGGCAGTGCCACGCAACCAGGCCAGCAGCTCCCTGCCATGGTGATGTGGGCCTCTTGCTGAGGGGCCCCCAATACTTTGGCAGGGCAGGTGTTGGGCTCTGCCTGAGGTCCCCAGGCTGAGCAGCACGAGTGAATGAGGCTGGTCTGTGAGCAGAGCGGCGTGGCAGCTACGCTCCTGCTCAGACTGGGCTCCTGGTCAGGGCTCACCTGTTAGGAGGCCGCCTGGCCACAGGCCTCAGGCTCCGAGAACATGGCAGGTGTGGGACGGAGACCTGAACAAGACTGCAGCTTATGGTCACAGTCTAGAACAGCCATGGGCAAACTACGGCCCGCGGGCCAGATCCGGCCCGTTCGGCTGTTCTATCCGGCCCGCAGAGCCGAAAGAGCGGAGGGTTCTCTTGCTCTCCCCTCCGCTCCTTTACTTTGAATTTATATTAGTTCACACAAACACTCCATCCATGCTTTTGTTCTGGCCCTTCGGTCCAGTTTAAGAACCCATTGTGGCCCTCGAGTCAAAAAGTTTGCCCACCCCTGGTCTAGAAGGAGGCGCAGGCTGTAGGATCCATTTATTTATTTATATTTTTACTACTTTTGAGAGAGAAACATGACTGGCTGCCTCCTGACCCCCCTCCTCCCTCACTGGAGATCGAGCCTGTAACCCAGGCATGTCCCCTGACTGGGAATTGAACCAGCAACCTTTCAGTGCAGGGATGACGCCCAGTGAACTGAGCCACACCGGCCAGGGCCTCTCAGGCTGTGGTGACAGTTCAGCATTTTGTTGACATCCTCATTTTGCAAATGAGGAAACTGGACATTGAAAGTTGGTGGCTTGGCCTGGCCTCCGGGGAGGGAGGCGGGGAGAGCCATTTGGAACCCAGACCTGGGCGCCCCTAGATTGGGAGCCTCAGGGAAGTTCTGGCAGGAAAGATGCAGGCACTGGGCAGCCCAGAGTTGATGTGGGAGCCACGTGCTCCTGGATGTTGGGGTTGTTGACTTGGGCAGGGGCAGGGGCAGGGATGCTGCTCTGGGCTCCCCGCCACCTCAGACTCCTCCAGTATCAGGGAGCAGGTGTTGGACACAAAGGTGACCCAGCCCAGGAGGCCATCGCCACCTCCTGTGCCAGCCTGTACTTGCCACGCTGGCGGGAGTGTCCCCCGTGACACGTTTCTGTAACCTGCCAGCTCCTTCAGCCGGCCCCGTGGGAATGGACAGGAAACCCTAATGCTGTCGCTTTGGGGGCCTTCCATTCGAGGGCTCTGCCCGAGTTTGACCTTGTGTTTGCTTGGGGGCCGTGTTTGTTTTATTTAGGAAACATTTTTTTCTTTTTAAGGAAGAAAGTGAAGTGCTGTGGGCCGGGAAGAATGCTGCGGCCTCCCATGCAGGCTTCTGGGGGGAGGGCAGGGTCTGGCCGCCGAGGCTGCTCGGAGCCGGGGCCACTTTCTGCTGTCCCTGGGCTGAGGTGACAGAGCGCTGGGTAGGGGAAGGCTCCGCTGCCTGCGGCCTGTCCTCTCTGGTGGGCAGGCCCTCTTAGAGAGTGTGACTCCCGGTGGGACCTTGGGTGTCCGGTTCTCAGCTGCTCTGCAGGGCCATCGAGTCACGTGGCAGGACGGCTCCCCTCGGGCATTCCCTTGTCGTCTCCTTCACTGAACCAGCGCCAGGCTCGCTAGTTCTCATAAAGGGAGTTTGGGGCTCAGGGGGGCTTCCCAGTGACTATCGCAGGAGCCCTGTTGGGGTCATCCAGACAGGCTGGTCATCCTGTGTGCCGTCTGCATCACCTGTCTGGACACTCACCTGAGCACACCTGACCACCATCTCAATGTCCACCTCCAAGGAGGAGGGACATTTTTTCCATTTGTTTTCCCCCGATTGCTTTCTCTCTCCCCTGCTACAGGAATGGGGTGCAGACGTGAAGAGCCCAGGGCAGAGATGAGGGCCCCGCTTTCCCGGTCCCTCTCCCGGGAGAAATCGGGCACTTGGCCATTGTGGAGTTCCGGGGCTCATGCCCCTACCTCCTGGCTGCCTGGTCTCGCCACCCTGCCGAGCCTTTGCTGCCTCGCCTGGGCCCTTCCCACTGCACTCGGCCCCGGCGTCCCCGCCCCCCACCCCAGCTGTCCCAGTGTCTGAACAGGAGGTTCCAAGCTCTGTGCTCCCGTCAGCTCTGCGTGCTCCCGTGTTCTCTTGCACGACTTTTCTTTGAGTGGATTGAACATGAGCCAAGGCCTAGGAAGGCCGGGGCCTGGGCTTCCACCCAGGCCGTCTCTGAAGGAAAGCGCTGAGTGGAAAGGGCAGGCGTCCCCTTCCTTCAAGCCCAGGCCCAGAGGCTGAGCAGGTCTGTCGTGCACCGGCCTTGTCAACCCTCCTTCCATCCGTCCGACAGCCTGAGCCTGCTCCCCCCCATTTCTTTCCCTCCTTCCTGGCCCAGTCGTCAGATACCTGGGCTTCCTCCAGTGAGTGCCCCCAGCGGAGTCTGTCTGCTCACTCCCTACCCTTGACCGAGCTTTTTAAGTGTCCTTGCTCACCCCTGGCCTGGCCTTCCCCTGTCTATCCTCAGCCCACCCACCTGCCCTGGGCTTCACCACCTGTTCACATCCTGTTTGCGCTTGAGGAACCCGCTGAAGTTCCGCCTTCTCCACACAGCCTGTCCCGAAGGCCTAGACTAGAGCATCTTCCCTTTCTGAGTCTCCTTGAACTGGCTGGGACCCACGCAGGCTCTGTCACACTCTGTCTAATGTCATGGAACCAGGCTTGTGTCCTGGGAGGGGTGCATGGCACCTTGCCTTCCAGTAGGTGATGTACGGCAGGCCCCGGTGGCCAGGGCCCTGTGCTGAGCTCTGAGAAGGACACAGAGAGGGTCGGGCACAGCCTGGGCTTTCCCGTCCAAGTCCTTACCAGCTGCGGTCTCTTTATTAGTGGCCTGCTGGTGGCCCCACGGATCCTAAGGGTCACATGCGCCTTGCTGGCCTTAGGTGCGACTGCCAGCATGGCCCTCAGTTCGGGCAGCGAGCAGTGCTCCTTGGGATCCTGGGCTAGTGAGGGCCAGACATGACCAGCGGCCGTCGTGACAGGCAGGCTGCGGGGATGGACCGCAAGTGGCCCAGGAGCGGGGAGGACAGATGGTGTGTCTGCAGCTTGAAGCACAGAGCAGCGTCGCTGTCCCAGACGGTGCTTGATGTTGGGGGTGAGATGAACGGGGTAGAGCGTGGGGTTGGCTTCTGTGTCAGAGTGGCCCTGCTGCAGCCCAGGACAAGTATCAGGGACACGGGAACTGAGGCTTGGCTTTTTCTCCTTTTAACCATTTTTAAAAATCGAAATATAATTCAAATAACATACATGGATCGTTTTGGCCCTGGCCAGTTGGTTGGCCATCATCCTGTGCACCTAAAGGTTGCTGGTTCGATTCGAGTCAGGGCACATGCCCGGGTTGCATGCTCAATCCCTGATGGCGGGGTGCAAGAGGCAGCTGATGGATGCTTCCCTCTCGAGTCTATGTTTCTCTCCTTCTCCCTTCCTCTCTCTAAAAATCAATAAAAATATTTTTTAAAAATTATCATTTTAGAGTACAGTTGAGTAGGTTTTAGTACATTCACTATGTTGTGCAGCCCTCACCACTACCTAATTCCAGAACATTTCCGTCACCCCCAAAAGAGACCCCATGCCCTTAGCAGTCACCCCCCTTCCCTTCCCCAGCCCTTGGCAACCACTAATCTGCTTTCTGTCTCCGTAGATTTGTCTGTTCTTGGCATTTCATATAAATGGAGTCGTATAGCGTGGTCTTTTATGATTATCTTTTTTCACTTAGCAGAATGCTTTCAAGGCCCATCGTATTGTAATGTGTATGTGTGTCACCGCTGGTTCATCTGTGGCTGAGCAGTGTGCGTTCCATTGTGGGGACAGGCCACGTTTTGGTTACCCATCATCTGCTGCTAGTTGGCCAAGACCCCAAAGCCAGCACAAGGCAGTGCTGGGACCAAACTTCTCAGCAGCCACCTTCTGGCCACCCTAGCTTTGGGGACAGAGCCTTCGGGGGCAGGCATAGGCTTCCTCAGGTCCCTCTGGTGTGACCTTCCTAGAGGGAGCAGTGACGCCCACCAGCAGTGCCCTCTGCTGACAGGCGTCATAGGGGCCCCAGGTCACCACCTGTCTTTCAGCATCCGCAGCGTCATGCAGAAGTACCTGGAGGACCGGGGTGAGGTGACCTTCGAGAAGATCTTCTCCCAGAAACTAGGTGAGTACAGTGGGGGCTCCGCCAGCCCCAAAGATTGGGGTGTGGGGACAGAATGACCCTGAGGCTGGCGCCCCGGGTTTGGCCTCCCCTCCACTGGGGAAGGGCAGCCAGGGAGCCCCTGGGTGACAGCAGAGCTGTGACCCGCTGTGCCTCCCAGTCCCTGGCTGTTGGCCCAGGGAGCCCTGTGAAGGGGTGGGGGCCCAGCAGTCTTCCAGGGCCACCGGGGAAGTTCCTCCTTTGGGGTTTTTGTTTTTGAGAGTTGCAGCTTCCCCTTGGCGCAGGCACAGCTGCTCCGGGCAGTTGGTAGAACTGACAGGAAGGGGCGGGGCTCTTCCTGTGGCGCCTGCCTCGCTGTGGTCGGCCCACCCCGCCCCCATGGGCCCTCTTTGTGAGCAACCTGCTCTGGCCTGGTCCTCTGTTCCTCCTCTTCCAGTGCCTGTGGTCTTAGAGTGGGGACCTGGCCTTAGGGCAGGTTGGGGCGGGTCTCAGGGAAGCAGGCTCCAGTCACACAGCTCGGATGGGGCTTCAGAGAACAGGAGCTCAGCTCTGAAATGGGAGTAGCCTGGCCTGGTGGGATCAGGCTTTGAGGTCAGATTGGGAGCCAGCTCGTAAGGAAGCGCACAGCTTGGGTACCCTTGCCTGTGCTGTGTGACCTTGGGCACATTGCTTTACCTCTCTGAGCCTGCTGGTGTCCTCACCTGGGGCCTACAATGCAGGAGCCCCACCTGTGGGAGGACCGGAAGTGATAGTGCCAGTGAAAGCCCCACGAGTTATTCAAAGGCACGATACTGATGGGCCAGGCCTCCCTACAAGAAGTGAGTCTGCACGCGCTAGAAAAGGTGCCTCGGCAGTGGGGACAGTGCCCCCAAGAAGCATAGAAAACTCCCAAGTGCAAGATGCTCACCCAGGTTGGGCTGGAGGGTGCAGGGGCCACACATACTTCTCCCTTGCCCTCCAAGGTGCTCTGAGGCCAGGCCTCAGGCCCCTGCTCCCTGGGAGGGTGAGACCTGGCCTGTCTGGGGCCTCCTGTGAGTCCTTGCCATAGCGCATCTCACCTCTTTCCCCCCAGTGGCCCGTGCCCTTCAAGGCCCGACTCCCCAACCTGTCCTTCACAGGACCTGCCACTAGGTAGATGAGCCTCTCCTGCCTGCCACGTAACACCTGCCTGACAGACCTCCCTGAGCCTTAGTTTCCCCAGTTGGACCTCTCCTCCCTGTGTGCTGTGTCCCAGGGCTGCTGTGAGAATCAGCAGATGATGGGGGGTTATAAGGTCTAGGGAGAGCAGGTGGCCCCTCAGAGGCTGTTCGTTCCCCCTGCCGCGGCTCTGGCCTGGCCCAGGTGAATCTCACTGCACTGGCACAGCTGCCCTGGGGCGGGTGTCACACTGTGGGAGGAGGTGCAGGTCCCTAGACTGCAGTGAGAGGGCAGGGGCCCAGGTGCCAGAGCCAGCCCCCGGCCTGTGCCTCACCAACGTGCCAGTCACTTGCCACCATCTGAGGAGGAGATCCTGAGAGGGTAGAAATGCAGGTGCCCTGACCCCGAATCCAAGAATCTTCCATTGGCAGCAGCCTTCAGGCCCTCTTGCCCAGCCACTGCCTGGCAGAGACCACCTCTGCCACCTCCTTGCCCTGTTCTGCCCAGGGATCCCCACGCCCACACCACCCTCCATGGTGGGAAGGCCTCTGAGGTGGTGTGGCTCAGTGTGACCTGACGCTTGCTTTCAGGGTACCTGCTCTTTCGAGACTTCTGCCTGAAACACCTGGAGGAGGCCAAGCCCTTAGTGGAGTTCTACGAGGAGGTGAGGCTGGCCCCTGTGCTGCCTGGAAGAGGGGACGAGGTTGGGCTGCTTTTGCTGAATTTACAAGATGCTTGGTGCCTTTAGGCTCCCCTGAGCCAAAGGTTACCCTGGGGGACCTTGTCCTCTAGATCAAGAAATACGAGAAGCTCGAGACGGAGGAGGAGCGCCTGGCCTGCAGCCGGGAGATCTTCGACACCTATATCATGAAGGAGCTGCTGGCCTGCTCGCATGTGAGTGCCCGGACCTGCCTGCGGGCCGGAGTGACCTGGGCACTGGGAAGGGATGAAAGGGCCCTGCGGAGAGTTCACCGCCATCTCTGTCTTCCCCAGCCCTTCTCGAAAAGTGCCACTGAGCATGTCCAGGGCCACCTGGTGAAGAGGCAGGTGCCTCCGGATCTCTTCCAGGTGTGTGCTGACCTATTCCCCACTGCCTCCCGGCCAGGCCAAGGTCACCTCGGCCAGGTGAAGGAGCCTGATCAGCTCCCACTCTGGCACAGTCACCAACCTCTGCCTTCCTCCCTTAGCCGTACATCGAAGAGATTTGTCAGAACCTCCGAGGGGATGTGTTCCAGAAATTCATTGAGAGGTGAGAGTGGGTGCATGCAGAAGAGAGGAGAGGGAGGAAGAGGCTGTCCTGAGAAGGGTGTGGATGGCATGGAGAGAAGCCAGCCTGCTTTAGGCCCTGGGCAAGGGGGTGCCTGGGCCCGTCTACACCCCAGTGAAGAGACTCCTCAGAGGTTAGGCAGGCAAGGTCATTGCCTGCCCCACACTCCTGCCATCCTTCTCAGCCCCAAGCCTGTCCCAGGTAATTCTCCAGGGACCTCCTGTGAGCCCTTCCCTCCCACAGACTGTTTAGCATCCTGCTGGGCCTATCTGGACTGAGAAGCATGGGGGATGGTTCGGGTAGACACGAGAAGACACACTGCCCCAGCCCCCACCCTCATGGCCAGAGCCCACCTGGTGGGTGGGAACTGTAGGCAGAGTTCAGCTTGACGTAAGGAGTAGCCGTGGAGTGGGGGCCTCGCAGGGAGTGAGTGCTGTGTCACTGGAGGCACGCAGCATTGTCGGTGATCTGGTGGCAGGAAGTCTAAGGCTGGAAGACCTCCTTTCTAACCTATCTGATTGCAGCAGGAACCTGCGTGTAGGTGGCCAGGCCGGTGTTCCGGGTAGGGGCCCAGCTCGGGATGGCACTATTCCTGGGCAGTTCCAGAAGAGGACACTGAGGCTCAGGACCCCAGGGAATGGCAGTGGGGTGGGGCAGGCTCCCACCTGGCATCATCCCATTTACGTTCTGAGGTTTGCCTGAGCCCAGGTTCTTCTCTTACAGTGATAAATTCACACGGTTTTGCCAGTGGAAGAACGTGGAGCTCAACATTCACGTGAGTGGGCGGGGTGGGTGTGGGGGCTGGGCCCCAGGGCTTGTCCAGGGCTAGGCAGGTCAGGGAGTCTGCCAACCTCTGGTGTGGTGGCTGTGGGTTCAGTGCCAGGTTCCCCATGGGGGTGGCTCAAGGCAGGTAAGCGTGTGAGGGTGGCCATGGGCAAGGGGCCCAGGCAGCCTGCAGTGACCCCAGTTGTTGCCGCCCCTGCAGCTGACCATGAACGACTTCAGCGTGCACCGCATCATTGGTCGAGGAGGCTTCGGCGAGGTCTATGGGTGCCGGAAGGCCGACACGGGCAAGATGTTAGCACACTCGAGGGACGGGAGGGCCCCTGGGGGTGCCCTAAAGGCATGGGTGTCCATGGGAGAGCTGTGGGGGCATCGGGGTCCCAGGAGCCAGGTGACAGGGTCCTTAATGGGCAGGTCTCTGCAAGGGGACATATGCTTGCTAGTCACTCCGTGCCACTGTCTCTCTCCACATTCTTACAC
This sequence comes from Plecotus auritus, assembly GCF_963455305.1. Classification (NCBI taxonomy): domain Eukaryota; kingdom Metazoa; phylum Chordata; class Mammalia; order Chiroptera; family Vespertilionidae; genus Plecotus; species Plecotus auritus. The sequence goes on along the minus strand of NC_137783.1, from coordinate 149,319,347 downwards.
CCTGAGCCTCCAACCCATCAGCACTTTCTCTAGCCCTCTCTCTGTCTCTGTGTGTCATAAGCTTATTGTGGTATCCAGAATTCCCCAAAAGGGCTCTGAGGACTCCCCCACCCCGATGCTGGGCCCCAGAGCAGCCTGGGCTCTGCACTACAGCGCCTCTGGGCTGACTCATGACCCCTTCCCCGCAGGTACGCCATGAAGTGTCTGGACAAGAAGCGCATCAAGATGAAGCAGGGGGAGACCCTGGCCCTGAACGAGCGCATCATGCTGTCCCTCGTCAGCACCGGGGTGAGCGGGTGGCCAGGTGGGCTGGCCACCAAGCAGCCTTTGGCTCTGGGACCTTTGGGCGGCTTCTGCTGACTTCCTGTCCTGTCCCCTCCCAGGACTGCCCGTTCATCGTCTGCATGTCCTACGCATTCCACACGCCAGACAAACTCAGCTTCATCCTAGATCTCATGAACGGTGAGTGCATGGCCCGGCCCCAGGTGGACCAAGGGGCTGGGCTGGGGGACGGGGACAGGGAGCTGAGCACTTCCTCCCTCAGGCGGGGACCTGCACTACCACCTGTCCCAGCACGGGGTCTTCTCCGAGGCCGACATGCGCTTTTATGCGGCCGAGATCATCCTGGGCCTGGAGCACATGCACAACCGCTTCGTCGTCTACAGGGACCTGAAGGTGAGCTGGCGGCCTGTCCCTCCTCTCGGTGCACCTGGCCCACCAGGCCACGGGAGTGGGGTGCCTGGGACAGGGCCAGCCGGCTCCTCCCCGCTGCGCCCTCCCGCCCACCACGCCATTTTCTGGATTCAGATTGTAATTGAGGAGGGGAGGTGAAGACCCTGCCCAGGGCCTGGTCCCTGGACACCCATAACCCTTTAGAGTGAAGGCAGCGACCCAGCTGGCACCTTGCCTGGCTGGGCCCTGTCCTGAGCTGCCGGGGGCAGCTTACTGGGATTCCTCCGCAGCCGGCCAACATCCTGCTGGACGAGCATGGCCACGTGCGCATCTCAGACCTGGGCCTGGCCTGCGACTTCTCCAAGAAGAAGCCCCACGCCAGTGTGTGAGTGCCCAGCCCGCACCCGCCCTTCCCAAACCCTCCGCCAAACCCGCTCATGGCCTCTGCTTCCACAGGGGCACCCATGGGTACATGGCCCCCGAGGTGCTGCAGAAGGGTGTGGCCTACGACAGCAGTGCGGACTGGTTCTCCCTGGGCTGCATGCTGTTCAAGCTGCTGCGGGGGTGAGTGGGTCATCCCACACGGGTGGGTGGGACCGGACAGAGCAGCTCTTCCCTGGTGCAGGTAGGAGGCTGGGGGAGGAGCCCACAGCTACCTGGGTGTTAGGTATGGCATCATCCTGGCTTTGGATAAGGACCAGGGATGCTACCTGCCTCAGTTTCCCCATTCCTGTTCTGTGACTTTGGCCTTTGGCCCTTCCTGCCCAGGCACAGTCCCTTCCGGCAGCACAAGACCAAAGACAAGCATGAGATTGACCGCATGACATTGACAATGGTGAGTGTGGGGTTCCAGCCCAGAGATGCTGTGTGTAGTCCATGGGGCCAGTGGGGTTGGAGTCTCATGGGCATCAGGGTCATGGACTCTTGGTTCTTGCCAGCAACGATCTTGGGCCACTCATCCCCACTCTGGCCTCCTGCCCTGTAAGCTCCTTCCCTGTGTTGTCAGAGCAAACATGCCCACTGGGGTGCGGGGAGTTAGGAAGCTGGGCCCGTCTCTCACTCTCTTGGGAGCCGGGGGCTCTTCTGTGGCCGCTGCTGACACCTCACTCTTCCTGCAGGCAGTGGAGCTGCCCGACTCCTTCTCCCCTGAGCTCCGTTCCTTGCTGGAGGGGCTACTGCAGAGGGATGTCCACCGGAGACTGGGCTGCCTGGGCCGAGGGTGAGTGCCGGGACCAGGGCCACTGTCCCAGGTCTTGCTTCCCAGCAAGGCCCTGAGCACTCGGCTTGCTGCGGTGTCCAGGCCTCTGCAGTGGGCTGCTGGGCCTCTGCCTGTGCCCCCCTGAGGACAAGGGCCGTGTCCCCTCACTGGAACCAACCCCCTTTGAGGAACTCACAGGAGGTTGGGGCACAGCCAGCTCTGAGTCCAGTATCCTCCGGGTTGCAGCTGCTGGAGCTGGCTGGTGGCTGGCTTCCGGAGGGGCCCTTGTAACAAAGACGATGATATCAGATGATGATGATGACAGCAGCTTTTTATGTTTATTAAACATTTACTAAGTGCCAGGCATGATGTTGCAAGGTTTTCAATATTAAAACTTACAACAACCCTACGAGTCGTGGGAACTGCTGTTCTCCCCACTGGAGATGAGGAAATAGGTTCAGGTTTAAGGAACTTGCCCAAGGTCGCAGAGCCAGAAAGTGGCTGAACCAGAAGTTAGTTGGGGCCACCTGCCCCACACCCGGACATAGCCCGGGTGACCCGCGTCTCCCCACAGGGCCCAGGAGGTGAAGGAGAGTCCCTTCTTCCGCTCCCTGGACTGGCAGATGGTCTTCTTGCAGAAGGTAACAGCAGGGGCCAGGGCCGGTGGTGCTCTGCAGTCCCTGCCCCGTGCTGATGCCCAGCCCTCGTTCTGCCACAGTACCCTCCCCCGCTGATCCCCCCACGAGGGGAGGTGAATGCTGCCGATGCCTTCGACATTGGCTCCTTTGACGAGGAAGACACAAAAGGAATCAAGGTACTGGGTCTTGCCTGGCCGTGTACCCGAGCCCAGCCCGGGGCATCCGCATCCCTTCTCTGCCCCTGTGAGACCCTTTGGCCAGCCCTGTCAGCTGTGGGCCCCAGACTCCTTCTCCCAAATGTCCCTGGGGGTGGACCAGATCACCGTGCCCGGGTCCCTTGGGGTGGGTATGCCCATGGTGATGGGTGCCCCTGCCTTGTCCCCATGGCGCAGTTACTGGACAGCGACCAGGAACTCTACCGCAACTTCCCCCTCACCATCTCCGAGCGGTGGCAGCAGGAGGTGGCAGAGACTGTCTTTGACACCATCAATGCCGAGACAGACCGGCTAGAGACCCGCAAGAAAACCAAAAACAAGCAGCTGGGCCACGAGGAAGGTGAGGGTCGGTGGCTGCCGTGGGTACCCACTGCCCACTTCATAGATGAGAAACAGGCTTGGGTTTCAGGAACCCAGCCAAGGTCCCTGCCAGAGAGCAGCCGAACCAGGATTCCAAACCGGGCGGGGCCTCTCTCACTCTCTTACGACAGACTACGCCCTGGGCAAGGACTGCATCATGCACGGCTACATGTCCAAGATGGGCAACCCCTTCCTGACTCAGTGGCAGCGGCGGTACTTCTACCTGTTCCCCAACCGGCTTGAGTGGCGGGGTGAGGGCGAGGCCCCGGTAAGGATGGGGGCCAGGAGCTGGGGCCAGGGCTGGCTGGGCCTGTCCTGTACCCTCAATGCCCCTGTCCGTCCTTCCCTGCTCTGCAGCAGAGCCTGCTGACCATGGAAGAGATCCAGTCGGTGGAGGAAACGCAGATCAAGGAGCGAAAGTGCCTCCTTCTCAAGATCCGCGGTGGTAAACAGTTCGTCCTGCAGTGCGACGTGAGTGGGGTGTGGGGGCCCAGCAGGCAGAGGCATGTGGGGACTGCGTGGCCTTCGGGGCACCCAGGCCCCACCTGACGGACCCCCGGGCATATGCAGAGTGACCCGGAACTGGTGCAGTGGAAGAAGGAGCTGCGTGACGCCTACCGTGAGGCCCAGCAGCTGGTGCAGCGAGTGCCCAAGATGAAGAACAAGGCCCGCTCGCCCGTGGTGGAGCTGAGCAAGGTGCCGCTGGTCCAGCGCGGCAGTGCCAACGGCCTCTGACCCCCCACCCACCCGCCCGCCTTTTATAAACCTCTAATTTATTTTGTCGAATTTTTATTATTTGTTTTCCCGCCAAGCGGAAAAGGTTTTATTTTGTAATTATTGTGATTTCCTGTGGCCCCAGCCCCCAGGGAGGGGCCCGCTTGCCTTGGCTCCTGCTGCCACCAACCCAGCCACTGTCCAGCCACCTGTCAGCCCTGAAGCCCCAGGGATTACCTGCTCCCAGTGTCTTCCTGTGGAGGGAGAGCAGCGGCCCCCAGCAGTCCCCCGCCCCTTCCTGGGGTGGTGCCACCTCAGGCTCTGGGCTCTGCTCTGTGCCAACGGCCCAGTGGGGTGGCTCAGCGTCCTCCACCCCAGGGGAGGCCACAGCACAGGAATACCACCTGAATTTTTCCACTTCGGCCCCTCCTGCGACAGAGACACAGCCCTGCACTGTCCTGCCTCCAGCCATTTGGTGAGGAGGAGCCCATGGTCTCCCTGACCCCAGCGCCGCCCACAGTGATCTGGACTCCTGCCCCCTCACTTGGGAGGAGTCCCTGTGTCACTAGCTGCCTCCATTCCCACCTTCCCTGGACACGGTGGGGCTTGGCCAGGACGGTGGCGTTGGCAGCAGGTGCTGCTGCTGTCACCGCAGCCCCGCTCTTCCTCCCACTCCAGGCCCCCAGGCTCAAGGACCACAGAAAGGCAACTATGGGCTGTGCCACACTGGCCTAGCCTGGGCCTGAGGTCCCCAGCCCCCGGCCCCGTCCTTACCGGGGCCTCGCCCTCGCCCCGTCACTCTGGACTGGGCAAGGCCTTGTCTGCCCAGGACCACAGGGGCCAGCCTGGGTGGGCTGGGCTGCACAGCGAGAGGGGCCAGTTGGGCTAGCCCTCGCCACCCCAGGATCGTCAGTGTGCCCCATGGGCTGTCCAGCCCCATGTCCTGTCAGTGCCACTACCCACAGGGCGCCACCTCACCCGCCGCATGCCCCCTCGTGCCAGTCGCGCTGCCGTGTGTGGTGTCGCGCGTTCTCCCCCAGCGGCTGGGTTGGCTCACCCTCCCCTCCCATCTGCTCACTCCCTGGGGCGTTTCTTTGCCGATTTTTGAATGTGATTTTAAAGTGAAAAAATGAGATTATGCGTTTTTATAAAAAAATGGTGCCTGACTTCGGCTGTGTCAGACTCTTTTGTGCCCAATGATCGTTTGCAGCCACCCTTGGGCTGAGGCATGAGGGGAGAGGGTCGTGGTGGTGCCAGGTCCCCTCCACCACCATGGCAGGCATCCAGGGCCAGCCTGCCCAGGCCCAAGCCCTCCCAGGATGGGGCAGGAGCTTCCCCTTCCCTTCCCCTGTCCCACCCATCCCCTCTTACTCCCACCCTGGGGGAGCAGAGAGTCTTCCCCCCCGCCCCCCGCCTCGGGAAGCAGGAGAAGGTATCTGAATTTTGCTTCTTGGTGTCACATTTGGACTGACTGAACACTCCAGCCGCCAGGCACAGTGCTGAGGGCAGCGTCATGGACAGACAAGCACCTCTGCCCTCGGGGCCACAGCAAACCTCCGGGCCCTTGGCCCTCTCCAGCTTTGGCCTCCCCTCTGGCCTTGCGCTGCACCCCTAGCAGCAGTCTGTGAGGCCTGAGGGACTCCCCAGATACTCTAGTCAACTTCTTTTCCCCCAGGTCCTGCCCCACAGGCCCCATGGGTGATGTCTGTTGCTGCCCACCCCATGTAAGGTTCTGCTGGGCAGGCTGAGGGGCACAGGACCAAAGCACAGCATGGCGGGTGGCGAAGGAAGGCTGCTGTGGTGGAGGCTGAGACTTGAAAAAGGCCTTTGAACTGGGCCTCCAGTATTGAGGTGGGGAGGTGGGGGATGTTTCTGATGCAGGGATGGGTCAGGCAGTCGGGAGTGGCTCCAGTTGGCAGGAGCACTGTGGGAAGGAGCCAGGCCTGGGAGGCCCTGAATGCCAGGCTCAACCTGGCTCAGAGCCCAGTGCGCACTTAGTGGCTACAGAACGAAGATGGGAATGGACGTGGAGTCTGAACTTGGATAGGCTGTGGACGGCTGGGGCGCTGGGAGCAGCTGTAGAACAAGTCACTGATTACCATGTGCAGGATGAGTGGAGGGAGGCAGGGAGACAGCTTAGGGCTGCTTCTGTCCAGGGAAGTGATGCCATAATGGCAGTGGTGGAGGTTGGATCTGGAAGAGATGCAAACAGGCCAGATGGGAAGAACATGGACCATCAGTAATGGGCAGGACTTGGGGCAGAGAAAGAGATGGGAGTTCAAGATGGCACCTGGGGAGGCCTATGGTGCCATTCGGAGTCATGACAGCAGGGGAGCACAGCAGGCCTGAGGGAAGAAGGTGAATGTGGCCAGGTCTGGTGGCTGCCTCATCACCCAACAAGACCAGGACCAGACGCCAGGCTAAGGCCGGGGTAACAACGCCAGCGCTAGGCCAGGAGGCCTGCACCTTGGTTCCGGTGTGGGTGGAGGGGCCGGCTCTGATTTCGAAACTCTCCTTCTCCAGACACTGGCAACGAAGGGCAGCCTCTGCAAAAGGGACCCACCCGGTGGGTCAAAGCCGTTCACCGTGGACTGTCCTCCACCAGGAGAGGTCTAGTGCTAGCCAGGACTGCTCTCCCCACCCCCAGTATCCCTGTTCCTGACTCCAGGGCCCTGGGGGCCGTCTCCCTGCTTGGCTGGACCCAGTCCTGCGGTGCAGCCACCACCAGACACGGGCCCAGGTCCCTCGCGAGGCGAGGGGGCCGCAGGCTCCCTGCTTCACCCTAAGCTGGCCATCATACAGTGGCCTGGGGTGGGAAGGCGGGAGGCGGGTAGGGGAAGGAAGGGGAACGGGGCCAGCAGGACTGCTGGAGAAATACGATAACCCACGCGTAGCATAAAGGCAGCCCGCTGCGCGCGCACGTCCCGGGGTCCCAGTCCCCGCCCCTCGCCGAGATGCCCTACCCTTGGTCCCCCTCCTTCCGCTGCGGGTCCCGCAAGGAGGGGTCTACGCTGGGCTGGGGCGCCCCCTGCAGGCCGCAGACGGAGCTGTAGCCAGGCCCCGCCCTCCGGACCGCCCTCCGCAGACCCTCTTTCCACAGAGGCCGAGCCTGGCTTCTCCCTGGCGCGCGTACTTGCCACCGAGGCTGGGCAGCGCGGCCGCCAGACCTCCGCGCACGCGGGCCCGGCTGCGGTTGCCATGGCTGCAGATGGCGAGGGGCGCGCGGTCCGACGCTCCGCCCCGTCCCGGCTCAGCCCCGCCCCCGGCCCGCCCTCCCCTCCACCTGCGCCGCTGCTGCCGCCACTGCCGCGGAGGCGCGGGGTTCGGGGGCTGCGGTGGGTGTAGCTGGGGCGCTGTGAGGACGCGAGGCGAGGGGGCCGCGCCAGGCTCCAAGCAGAGGCAGGGCCCGGCCGCCCTCGCCACGCCCGCCCGCACGCCCGGGATGCGGCGCTGAGGCCCAGCATGGCCGGCCCGGGCCCCACCTTCCCGCTGCACCGGCTCGTCTGGGCGAACCGGCACCGCGAACTGGAGGCCGCGCTGCACAGCCGCCAGGTGAGGCCCGCCGGGCACTCGGGGCTCTGCACCCAAAGCCGTGACCTCCATCCTGGAGGCCTCCGGTCCCCGCCCGGCGCCGCAGCCGCCTCCCTGCTCACCCTCCCCGGGCCGATGGAAGCCCAGGTGACCTGTCCCTCTCGCTTGAGCCTCTGGGCTCGGCTCACAGCGCTGAGCCTCGCCCATCTCCCCGCTTCACACTGCACCCAGCCCCTGATCTCTCGCCACGCCACCCCTGAGCCAGGCTGAGAAGGAGCAACCCGGTCCTGGTCCCCAGGCCGGTCCAAACTCTTGACAGCCGCAGCTCAACCTCTGCCTGACCAGGCCCCACCATTGGGCCCACAGCTCTGTCCCTGGCAAAGCACAGGAGAGGCGGGCAGGCCCTTCCCACCTGCCCTTGCCCCTCCTTGCAGGGCCAACTAGGTGCGCCCTCTGCCATTTCCACTGCCTGTCCGCCTTATTTCCCATGGGGGCTTCCAACTCTGTTCAGCCCAGTGGTCTTCTTGCCTCTGCCTCGCTCTCCTTGCCCTGTGCTGAGTGTCCCATCTCCCCCAGCATGACATTGAACAGGAGGACCCCCGGGGGCGCACCCCCCTGGAGCTGGCCGTTTCCCTGGGGAACCTGGAGTCTGTGAGAGTCCTCCTCCGACACAATGCCAACGTGGGCAAAGAGAGCTGTCAGGGCTGGGCAGGTACTGCAGAGGGCAAGCGGGCTTCCTTGAGGGTGACATGGGGTTGGTGAGTAACCAGACCTGGGGCCATCAAGAGAGCACCCTTCAGCAGCTTGGTGACCCCAGTCCTGCAGGAGGCAGTCAGCACTGGGGACCCTGAGATGGTGCAAGTGGTGCTCCAGTATCGGGACTACCAGAGGGCCAAACAGAGGCTGGCTGGCATTCCGGAATTGCTCAACAAACTCCGCCAGGTACAGAGGGCACAGAGGTGTGGCCAGTAAGAGGGGTGGAGAGCCATGGCAGGGGGCTGACAGACTGCGTGGCGGTCACCCTGGTCATACATGCCTGGCCTGGCCTTGGAAGGGCACCCAGCTTGTGCAGCATGCTTTCCCAACACTGCCGATGAAGTCCCGCCCCCTTTTTTTTGTGTCTATCGATATCTCTGATTATTATTTTTTATTTAAATTCTTTATTGTTTAAAGTATTATATATGTCTTCTTTCCCCCCCATTGACCTCTCCCCAGCCACTCCCACTCCCCAGCACATGCCCTCACCCCCGAAGTCCCTCTCTGATGACCCCAGCCCAGGGTCACGGAGGAAAGAGAGGCGTGCAGGCCCAGAGGGACAGGAGTGGGTCTTTTGGAAGGAAAGCTCTTACCAGCATTAAGGGTCTCCTAGTGCCAGAAATCTCACCAGAGCTTTAGACCATGGGCTCCCTGGTGAATGCAGATTTTTTGGAGGGAGGATTTCATCCAACTCTACGGATGTGGCCTGCACTTCTGGAATACCTGTCTACCCTTCTAAAGCACCCAGGGAGGTGGGGGGTTGAGAGAGCACACTACCTCCTCCCCCCCATCCCAGGGGCAGGCCCAGAGGGGGTCCTTGTGCTCCGTTTACAGATGAGGATTCTGGGATCCAGAACAGTCGGGAGCTCCCCCGGGGGCCACCCCCAGCACGCCAGCAGCCAGGTTGAGACTGGCCCTCAGATCTTTTTTTTTTTTTTTTTTTTAATATATTTTATTGATATTTTACAGAGAGGAAGGGAGAGGGATAGAGAGTTAGAAACATCAATGAGAGAGAAACACGGATCAGCTGCCTCCTGCACACCCCTCACTGGAGATGTGCCCGCAACCAAGGTACGTGCCTGTGACCAGAATCGAACCTGGGACCCTTCAGTCCGCAGGCTGACGCTCTATCCACTGAGCCAAACCGGTTTCGGCAGGCCCTCAGATCTTATAGTTTGATTGCTGAAGGCCTTTTTAGGGCACCACTTGGCCCACCCTTTCCTGGGTGGGGATGGTTGTGATGGGGGCATATAGGGCCATGCCAGGGCATCAGGACTTGCTGAAGGGCTCGGCTTCCAGAACGGGGCTGCAGACAGGAGCTGCCCAGGCGCACTGGCCCCCAGAACTAGGCAGGGCCCTGACCGGCGCTCTGATCTGTCTCAGGCCCCTGATTTCTACGTGGAGATGAAGTGGGAGTTTACCAGCTGGGGTGAGTGGGGACTGCTCGGCTCCAAGGGGCCTGGGTGGGACCTTAGGGAAAGAACCCTGGTGACCTCTGTGCCCCCTGCAGTGCCCCTCGTGTCCAAGATGTGCCCGAGTGACGTGTACCGTGTATGGAAGCGGGGTGAGAGCCTACGGGTGGACACCAGTCTCCTGGGCTTCGAGCACATGACCTGGCAGCGTGGCCGGAGGAGCTTCATCTTCAAGGGCCAGGGTGAGCTCTGGGAGACACACTGCGGGCTCCAGAGATTCTCCTGTGGCTTGTGAAGACAATGCTGTCCTTTCTTTCCACTCTCCAGATGTAGACATGGAGGTTTGGGGCGGAGGGGACCCAGGGCTGAGGCCACACCCACTTAGCAGCAGGTGGCTGAGGGCATCATGATGGGTCCCATCCACTGCCTCGGGCCTGGCACTGATTTACTCCCCTCTTACATCCCACTGGCTGGCAGAGGCAGGCGCCCTGGTGATGGAAGTGGACCATGACCGGCAGGTGGTACACACGGAGACGCTGGGGCTGGTCCCACCTGAGCCAGAAGTGCTGCTGGCCGCCATGCGGCCCAGTGAGGAGCATGTGGCCAGTCGCCTCACCTCTCCTATCGTCTCCACCCACTTGGACACTCGAAATGTGGCTTTTGAGAGGTCAGTTGGGGTCTAGCCGCACTGCGGGCGGTGCCCTTGAGGCTCCTGGTGCAGGTCTCTGGGAGGCTGAGCCACTTGCAGAGGCTGCTCAGATGAGGGGGGGTCACTGCAGGCCCAGTGTTCCCCGAAGATTGGTCAGCTAAGCATGCTGTGGCAACCTTCAAGCCTGCACCTGTCTATCTATACTGGCAGCTGACTTCCTGGGGAAGAGGCTAGGTCAGGGTGTCCCCAGTTTTCTGACTCCTAACCTCGCATATTTTCCCATACAAACAAGGATTTGGGCTGTGGTTCAGGACAGCTGTTTGCACCAAAGTTGGCTCCTCAGTAGTAGAGCTGTGTCTGGGCCAGAGGCCTTTGTGGGCAGCCTAGGAACCTGACCCTTCCGGCCAGAGTGTATTTCTGTGACAACATATGCCCCAGTTCCAACAACAGACTTCAGAAACACCTAGAAGAAAAACCAAACCATTTTATTGAGATATAATTTTCATATACCATCCAGCTCATCTATTTCAAGTGTACAACAATTCAATGGTTTTTAGTGCATTCACAGATAAGCAACCATCACCACAGTTAATTTTAGGACATTTTCTCATCTCAGAAAGAAACCCTGTATCTTTTACCTACTAACTCCCATCCCCTTATTCCCTCCCCCAGCGCTAAGCAACTAATGATCTTTATAGATTTGCCTATTCTGGACATTTCCTATGTTGTCTTTTTCCAGACTATGTTGTCTTTTTCTTTAAAAAAAAAAAATTTTTTTTATTGACTCCTGAGAGGAAGGGAGAGGGAGAGAGAGAAACATCAATGATGAGAGAGAATCATCAATCAGCTGCCTCCTGCACGCCCCACACTGGGGACCAAGCCCACAACCCTGGCATCTGCCCTTGACCGGAATTGAACCTGGGACCCTTCAGTCTGCAGGCTGATGCTCAATCCACTGAGCCAAACCAGCTAGTCCAATATGTAGTCTTTTGTAACTGGCTTCTTTCATGTAGCATAATGTCTCCAAGGTTCATCCAAGTTGTAGCATAAAGCTGCATCATTATTTTCTATGACTGAATAGGTTGTATGAATATACCACATTTTGTTTAGTCATTCGTCCATTGACATTCTGATTATTTATACCTTTTGACTCTTATGAAAAATGCTGCTCTGAACAGTAGTGCACAAATGTTTGTATGGACATACGTTTTCATTTTTGTTGGGTATATATATCTACGAGTAGAATTGCTGGGTCATGTGGTAACTGGGTGTATAATTGGAGAACTGCCAGGCTATTTACCAAAGGGACTAGCATTTTCTATTCCTGCCAGTGGTGTATGAGGATTCTAATTGCTCCACATCCTCGCTTAACACTTACTGTTCACTTATTTATTTTTGGATTCTAACCATCCTATTGGGTGTGAAGTAGTATCTCACTGTGGTTTGATTTGCATTTCCCTAATGACTATAATGGTGTTGAGCATCATTTCATGTGCTTTTTGGCCATTTGTATATCTTCTTTGGAGAAGTGTCTCTTCAGATTCTTTGCAAATTTAAAAAATTGGGTTGTCTTTTTATTATTTAGTTGCAGGAGTTCTTTTTATAAATTCTAGATATAAATTATATAGGTAAGTCCCTTATCAGATACATGATTTGCAAATACTTTCTCCTATCCTGTGTGTTCTTTTCACTTTCTTTTTTAATATATTTTATTGATTTTTTATAGAGAGGAAGGGAGAGGGATAGAGAGTTAGAAACATCAATGAGAGAGAAACATCGATCAGCTGCCTCCTGCACACCCCCTACTGGGGATGTGCCCACAACCAAGGTACATGCCCTTGACTGGAATCGAACCTGGGACCTTTCAGTCTGCAGGCCGACGCTCTATCCACTGAGCCAAACCGGTCAGGGCTCTTTTCACTTTCTTGATGGTGTACTATGAAGCACAAAAGTTTTATATTTGTTTGTTTTTATTTAAAAAAACCTATTAAGATGGTATTAGAGGCAGCATTTTTCTTTTATTATTTATTTATTATTTTTTTTAAATATATTTCAGAGAGGAAGGGAGATGGAGAGAGAGAGAGAAGCATCAATGATGACAGAGTATCATTGATTGGCTGCCTCCTGCATGCCCCTACTGGGGATCGAGCCTGCAACCTGGGCATGTGCCCTTGACCAGAATTGAACCCAGGACCCTTCAGTCTACAGGCCGACGTGACGCTCTATCCACTGAGCCAAACCAGCCAGGGCTGTTTGTTTGTTTTTAAAGAATAGTTTATTGATTTTTTAGAGAGAGAGGAAGGAAGAGAAACATTGATGTGGGAGCGCAACATCAATTGGCTGCCTCCTGTACGCCCTCCACCGGGGATTGAGCCTAGAACCTGGTCATTTGCCCCGACTGGGAATTGAACCAGCAACCCTTTGTTGCACAGGATGACCCCCAACCGAGCCACACCGGCCAGGGTGAAGCACAGAAGTTTTTAATTTTTATGAAGTTCAGTTTACCTATTTTTTTTTTTTTTGCTTGTACTTTTAGTTTCATATCAAACAATTCTTTGCCAAATCCAACCGAAGTCATGAAGATTTTCCCCTATATTTTCTTTTTAAAGTTTTATAGTTTTTGCTCTTACATTTAGGTCTTTGATCCATTTTGAGTTAATGTTTATATATGGTGGGTTCAACTCCATTCTTTTGCCTGGACTATTCGCTTGTACCAGCACGATTTGCTAAAAAGACTGTTATTTCCCCGCATTGAATGGTGTGACATCCCTGTGGAAATCAGTTGACCATAGATGTATGGGTCTATTTCTGGACCCTCTACACTATCCCATTGATCTATGTATGTGTCTTTGTTCCAGTGCCACCCTGTCTTAATTGATATTGCTTTGTAGTAAAGTGTGAGTCTTCTGACTTTGTTCTTCTTTCTCAGGATTATTTTGGGTATTCTGATTCCCTTGTAATTTCATATGCATTCCCAATTCAGCTTGTTAGTTTCTACCAAGAAGTCAGATGGGATTCTAATTTAAATTTCAACCAACGTTTCACAACTGTGAATTCCCAACCGCAGTTGGTTGACTCCATGGTTGCAAAGGGCCAACTGTAGTTAATTTGGAGGGGGGGGAGGAGTCAGAAGTTATTCAGATTTTCAATTGCATGGGAGTAGGCACCACTAACCCCCACATTGTTCAAGGATCAACTGTATACCTTTTACACTTCTTTTGATAAATTCATTTTTTAAGTATTTTATTCTTTTTGATACTGTTATAAATGGAATTGTTTTCTTTGTTACATTTTTAAATTGTTCATTGCAAATATATAAAAATACGGTTGATCTTTGTGTATTGATCATGTATCCTGCAACCTTGCTCATCTCAAAGAACTCATTTTTTAGTTGTAATGGACTTTTAGTGGATTTCTTACGATTTTTATATGTAAGATCATGTCATCATTTAATAGAGATAGTATTACTTCTTTTTATCCAACCTGTTTTGTTTTTCTTTAATTTCTTTTTCTTGTGTAATTGCTTTGGCTAGAATCTCCAGTAAAATGTTGAATAGAAGTGGCAGGAGCAGACATCTTTGTCTTGCTTCTGACCTTGGGGGAAATGTATTCAGTCTTTTACCTTTAAGAGTGATGTTAGTTGTGGGTGCCCTTTATCAAGTTGAGGAAGTTTCCTTTTATTTCTACTTTGTTAAGAGTTTTTTATTATGAAAGGGTTTGAATTTTGTCAGATGCTTTTTTTCTGTGTCTATTGATATGATCATGTATCTTTAAAAAATTCTATCGATATATGTTACATCAAGGTTGATTTTTAGATGTTGAATCAACCTTGTATTCATTCCTCTGGTACAGTCCACTTGGTCATGGTGTATGATTCTTTTCATATGTTGCTAGATTTGGTTGGCTAGTATTTTATATTCATATTAATAAAGAATATTGGTCTGTATTTTTTTCTTGTGATGTCTTTGTCTGGTTTTAGTATCTGGGCAATTCCTCATAGGATAAGTTAGGCCGTGTTACCTAGCCGGTTTGGCTCAGGGGATAGAGTATTGGCCTGTGGACTGAAGGGTCCTGGGTTTGATTCCGGTCAAGGGCACGTACCTCCGTTGCAGGATCCTCCCTGGCCTGGGCTCTGGTCAGGACGCATGCAGGAGGCAACCAATCGATGTGTTTCTCTCACATCGATATTTCACTCTGTCTTCCACTCTCTCTAAAATATCAATGGAAAAATATCCTCGGGTGATTTCAGAGAGGAAGGGAGAGGGAAAGAGAGATAGAAACATCAATGATAAGAGAGAATCATTGACTGACTGCCCTCTGCAGGGCCCACACTGGGGATCGAGCCCACAACCCGGGAATTGAACCGTAGCCTCCTGGTTTATAGATCGACGCTCAGCCACTGAGCTACGCCAGCCAGGCGGTATTAATTCTTTAAATGTTTGGTGGGAAATCATTAGTGAAGCCATCTGGGCCTGGGCTTTTCTGTGGTAGCTATTGTACTGCCTCTTCAATCTCTTTACTTGTTACAAGTCTATTAGATTTTTTAAAAATTTGTTTTGATAGTTTTTGTCCCTTTATGATTTGCCCATTTCATCTAAATTATATAATTTGTTTGGGAATAATTACTCATTTGTATACTTTTATAATCCTTACTTCTGTAATGTCAGTAACAATGGCCCCTTTTTTATTTCTGATTTGAGTAATTTGAGTCTTGTCTGTTTTCTTGGCCAATCTAGCTAAAGGTTTTGTCAATTTTGTTGACCATTTCAAAGAACTGTCTTTTGGTTTACTTTCTCTATTGTTTTTCTATTCTGTATTTCATTAATTTTCACTGTAATGTTTATTATTTCCTTCCGTCGGCTTGTTGTGGGTTTACTGGGCTCTTTCCCCAGTACCTTAATATGGAAGTTTAGATTATTGATTTGAGATTTCTTCTTTCTTAATATAGTCATTTACAGTTAAGAATTTCCCTCTAAGCTCTACTTTAACTGTGCCCCATAAGTTTTGATATGTTGTGTTTTCATTTCCATTCATCTCAAAGTATTTTCTGATTTCCCTTTTGACTTACTCTTTAATCCTTTGGTTATTTAGGAGTTTGTTGTTTGCTTTCCATATATTTGTGAGTTTCCCGAATCTTTTTTCTGTTTTTGAATTCTAGTTTCATTTCATTGTGATTGGAGGACACTCACTGTGTGATATCTGTCCTTTAAATTTGATTGCGGCTTCTTTTATGGCCTAGCATATGGTCTGTCCTGAGGAATATTCCATGTGCACCTCAGAAGAATGTGTGTTCTGTTGTTGTTGGGTGGAGTGTTCTAAGGAAGTCTGTTAAGTCTAGTTTATGGTGTTGTTCAAGTCTTCTATTTCCTTGTTGACCTTCTGCCTACTCATTCTCTCCATTATTGAAAGGGAGATATCGAAGTCTCCAACCATTATTGTTGAATCAGATATACTTTTATTTTCAACTTTTTATTATGGGAAATTTCAAATATTTATGAAAGAAGAGAGAATAGTATGATATGCTCATCTCCCAAATTCGACATTTCCTAAACATTTTGCCAATCTTGTTGAATCTATCCTTCCTCACCTTTTTTCTTTTTTCCTGGACTGTTTTAAAGTACATCCCAGATGGCATATCATCCCAACAGTAAATGCCTTTGCACATGACTCTAACATACAAGGATGTTTTTAAACCCAGCCCAACACTATTACCATACCTAACAAAATTACCCATAATACCTCAGTACGGTCTAGACCCCAGTCCTTGTTCGGTTGTCCCAGCTGTCCAGGCACCCTCCTCCAGGTCCCTGCATGTTTCACGGTGAGAAGGCTGATTGGAGGGAGTCTTTGGAAGGGAAGGCTTTGGCCAGGGTCCGGGGGTGCAGGGCCTCATGAACTCCTGTTTGGTCTGTTTCAGGAACAAATGTGGTATCTGGGGCTGGCGGTCTGAGAAGATGGAAACCGTTAGCGGCTACGAGGCCAAGGCAGGAGAGGCTAGTGGTGGGGGCTGGGGTAGGACGAGGCCCAGGACTCCACTCCTTCCCCTCATCCAGCATCTGGAGGGAGAGGCAGAGGAGCCTGGGGGCTGGAAGCCCCGTGCGGCCCTGGGAACTCAATGGGGCCCAACCACCCAGCGCCTACTGACACGTAGGGATCACCCACAGCACGGGTCCCCCACCCAAGTTACTGAGATGGAAGCAGACCATTTTCCTGTCATTAGTGACTTCCCAGGGTTTAGACCCTGCCATCTCCTCCACTGTGGGGAGCGAGCTCTCATCTGTTCCTGGGGACAGGACTTGGGTCCCGTGCTGGTGAGGCTGAGTGTGGGGAACAGGCTCTGAGTCCCCAGCGCCCCCTGTAACCCCCCCGCTCCCCAGGTGTACAGTGCCATCAATGTGGAGCTGGTGACACGCACACGCACGGAGCACCTCTCTGATCAGGACAAGTCGAGGAGCAAAGGTAAACCCAGGTGCGCCTGCTGCTGCCCAGTCACACCATGTGGTGGGGTCACCCTGGACTGGGGGGGCCAGAGTATCTGGGACAAGCTGAGGGGTCACCCCACTCCCGTCTGCTCAGTCTTCCACTTGACAGGAGGCTCCCAGGGTGGATGGTGGGTGGGGGCAACCTGGGGGCAGTGGCCTAAAGTCCCCTCATGGGCTCCCACCCTTCTCCTTAGGGGGGAAGACTCCGTTCCAGTCCTTCCTCGGGATGGCCCAGCAGCACTCGTCCCTCAATGGGGTGAGCCAGGGCTGGGGGCAGGGGCTGGGACCACTGGGCAGGGCCAGGCAGGTGCTGTCCTGAGCGCTAAGCGGGGTCCTGGGGCCCGCCAGGTTCCTGTGCAGCAGGCAGCCAGCCCCACCAACCCCACAGCCATTTCCCCCGATGAATACTTTGACCCCAACTTCAGCCTGGAGTCACGGAACATCGGCCGCCCCATCGAGATGTCCAGCAAAGTACAGAGGTGAGGTCCGGGACTAGTTGGGACTCCCGTCAGTGACAGGGACCCTGCCTGGTTCCCCTGAGCTCTAACAGGCTCCTGTCACACATGGGCCTACCAGAGGAGGGGATCCACCCACTGAGCATCCTGCTCGGGACTTGGCCCAGAGGACTGGTCACTCTTCTGTGGTGAATGAGCAAATGAATGAGCGGGCAACACCACCCATGTATGGTTTTCTATGAAATTTAATGGCACTTGCTGGGGGCCAGCTTTGGAGCAGAGTGGGAAGGGCCCACAGCTCTGCCACCTCCTGGCTTCGTGGCCCAAGGAACTATCTTCCTCTCCCAGAGTCTGGCCTCTGAGTAACTGAGAAGTCACACTTGGGCACTGGGAGGGCCTGATGAGCCGTGACATGGAGCTTATGATGGGCCCAGCACTGTCCCAGGAACCTCTCTCAGCCACCCAGTGCATTTGAACCCCGGCAGTCCTGACCTGTGGGCTGTGCTGGCCAGCTGTGGGCTGAGGCGGTGGTCAGGGCTGTAGACCAGGCTCAGACTGAAGCCGGCAGCCCAGCCTTGCCCTCATCTTGACGAGTTGAGCTGGCACAAACTACCATAGGCTCCAGCCTGGGCCCAGGGCCTGGGGGCGGCTCAGGCCATAGGACCAGAAGGTCACAAGCTCCTGGGGGAAGCAGGCAGGGGCAGCTGAGGAGAGAAGAGGGGACCCAGGCCAGGCAGAAGGCCGAGTAAAGGCAGGTGTCCGGAGTGGGTGGGCTTCAGGAGAGGGGCCACCAGAGGTTCCTTGACCCACGTCCTGCGGTTGGCTGGGCAGATTCAAGGCAACACTGTGGCTGAGCGAGGAGCACCCGCTCTCCCTGGGGGACCAGGTGACACCCATCATTGACCTGATGGCCATCAGCAACGCTCACTTTGCCAAGCTGCGGGACTTCATCACCCTTCGCCTCCCACCTGGCTTCCCAGTCAAGATTGGTGAGAGGGTGGTGGGGAAGCAGGGAGGCCTCAGGCGGCTCCAGGGAGTGGGTGGATGTGGCCCCAGGGGCCAGGCACAGGTGGGTGTATGGCCACAGTGGCTCAGGCTTGGCTGTCTCCTCACAGAGATTCCCCTTTTCCATGTGCTCAATGCCCGCATCACCTTCAGCAACCTGTGTGGCTGTGACGAGCCTCTGAGCTCGGTGTGGGTGCCAGCCCCTGGCTCCGCTGTCCCCGCTTCAGGTACCGCTGTGGAGGGAGGGCGCCGCATGACTTGCTGGTGTTTGAGTCCTGGGGGCTGAGTGTGGCCCCTCTGTCACCCCAGGGAGCCCTTTCCCATGCGAGGTGGACCCCTCGGTGTTCGAGGTGCCTGAGGGGTACAGCGTGCTGGGCGCAGAGCGCAGCGAGCCCCTGCGCGACGAGGACGACGACCTGCTGCAGTTCGCCATCCAGCAGAGCCTGCTTGAGGCAGGCACAGAGGCGGAGCAGGTGGGGTGCGGGCAGGGCGGGGCCTGGGTATGGGCAGGGGTGGCAGAGATGACAGCGCTGGGCTCTGGCTGCTGCAGGTGACTGTCTGGGAAGCCCTGACCAACACCAGGCCTGGCACCCACCCTCCTCCCCGAGCCATGGCCTATGAGGAACAGCTTCAGCTGGAGCGGTGAGTCCTCTGGGACCTCCTAGGTCCACGTCTCAGCCCTGCCCTACCTCAGGGCCATGAGGTCCTTGGCTGGTGGAGGTGGGTAGCAGGGAGGTGCTTGTCCCAGAGTCATCTTCCATTAGCATCACCCCAGCGCCGAAGGCGGCATGTGGGATGGGAAGACAGGGCCCCACCTTGTCTCTTCGTTCTGATCTCCCAGGACCCAGCCACCCTGTCCTTGTCCTTGTCCTCGTCCTTCAAAGCCATGTCCCAGCCCTTGGCCTCCTCCCTCAGCCTTGGTGCTCACCTGTCTGCTCTCCCGCTCACACCTTTCCTTGAAGGGCCCTCCAGGAAAGCCTGCAGATGTCCACGGAGCCCAGGGGCCCGGGATCCCCTCACAGGACCCCCCTGGCCCCAACCCCCCCAAGCTTTGAGGAGCAGCTTCGTCTGGCCCTGGAGTTGTCCTCACGGGAACAGGAGGAGCGGGAACGGCGAGGGCAGCAGGAGGAGGAAGACTTACAGCGGATCCTGCGGCTCTCGCTCACAGAACACTGAGCACCGATTGCCCAGCCCCTGGGAGGGCTGTCCAGGCCACTCCCCCGCCCGCTTTTGTAACTTATTTATTTATAAACTGTCTGCTGCTGAGTCTGGGGCCTGGAGCCCTGGGGATGGGCTTGCATTGGAGACCAAGATGGAAATAAAGAGACCTTCAGCAGCAGGCTTGCTCTGCTCAGTTGGGTGGAAGCTGAGGGGAGACACTATGGGTGATGGCGTCAGACCTGGGTTCAAATCTTGGCCATGGCCCTCTTAGCCTCTCTGAGCCTCAGTTTCCTCAGCTGTAAAATGAGACCACTTGCTACCCCGCCAGGGCTGCGGGGAGGGAGGGGACAATGAGCCAGCATGTGTCAAGTAGGTGCTTCATAAAAATCAATTCCCCTGAGCCTGTGCCTCCTACCCAAGACCCAGGTTCCTCCTGCCACCCAGTCTGGCTTTCCCAGAACCCACTCCTGCTCCTGTCAGGAGGGGGCGACACGGAGCCTTCAGACTCTACTTACAGGCAGAACCCCCTGCACCCCAGGCCTGGGTTCCTGCTCTGACTGGCACATTCTATGGAGGTGTTTTGGGCAAGTCACTTCCCTCTGCGGACCTGCTCAGCCCCACCCTGCTCACCTCCAAGGTGGCCCTGAGGATCCCCCGCGAGCATGTTTCCAGTGATTCACGCAGAGTGGGAGCATAAGGGTCAACCAGCATGGAGAAATATGTTTGGGGTGCCCCCCCAACTTAAGACCCGCTGTGTCTGATCCTCTCTAAGACCTGTGTTCCCCCAGTCCTGCCTTCCCTAGGACCCACCTTTGCTAGGTAACAGAACCTTTGAGGCCCAAAGCAGAGTCCAGGTGACCTAACTGGGCGGGGCAGGGAGGACTGGGGTTGGGGTGCTTCCTGGGAGGAGGGACCAAACCTCCCATTCTCCGCGGGTCGCTGGCCTCCTCACCTGCGCTCCGCCCCCGGCTCCGCCTCTAACGTGTTTGGGAGGCGGGAACGAGGCGGGCAGAACCCGAGGAGGCCGGAGGGGAGGGGTGGGGCGGCGGCCCTGCGGTGCCGGCTACGCAGGCTGGGCTGGACGGGTGTCTGGCCCTTTAAGGGCCGCCCCCGAGGAGGTGCCAGGCCCGGGTGGCTCTGGTCTCTCCTTCCTGGTCCTGCTGGGCAGGGACTGTCCGTGTGGCTGTGGGAGGGCTCTGTGCCCAGTGCCGGCCCAGGTGCCTCCCGCCTGACCCCATGGCTCTGGTCACAGTGAGCCGCTCGCCCCCGGCCAGCGGCTACTCCACGCCGGTGGGGCCCTCGGTGAGTCTGGCTTTGCTGTGGTCCTGCCCACGTAGTTGGCTGCCAGCTGGGCCCGGGGGAGCGCGTCCTGCCTACGGGCAGCCTCCCTTCAAGGCTGGAGGTGTGCGGAGGAGGACCCTAGGTCTCAGCGGAGGTGGGGGGAGGAGGACCCTAGGTCTCAGCTGGAGGTGGGGGGTCTTGAGGCTCCCAGGAACTTTGACCAAGGCAAGACGCGGAGCTCTGAGCGCCAGACCAGCCAGCGGAGGCCCTACCCCCTTCCTGGCCCAGATGTGGGCCAAACTCTAGCACCCCACCCACCTTTACCCCGCTGCTGCCCTACCTGGACCCAGGCTGGACTCTCCCAGTGCCTCCCGTGGGGTGTAGACTGGGGTAGGAAGAGTATCTGGCACCTTTTCTGGTTCCACTCCCCATAGGGTTGGCGGGGGCGGGAATTCCCCCCACCCCAGCAATCCCCTAACCCCGCCCTGGGGTCTGCTGCTTTCCCAGCAGGACCAGGCCTCCAAGCGGAGAAGCCGGCTCCAGCGAAGGTGAGCACCTCCCCCCAGCACAGATCCTCCATCCAGAGCGCAGGGGAATTGATGTTGATGGAGCACCTAGTCTGTATGGGCACTAGCCACTGCCGTCCTGGAGGGCTCGCAGCCAAAGCCAACCACTGGCTGTGTGGGGCAGTGTTGCCAGAGGCATGGCTGGCTCGCGCTCCCACCTGGCTGCCTTTGCTTTCATCTTCCCCTTGATCATTTGGGGTTCCTTCACCCATTAGGCTAGTAGACCTTGGCTCAGGCCAGTGGCCACAAGCCGAAGGGCAAGATGGGACTGCAGGGCCTGAGGACTCCTGGGTCCCCATCAAGCTTACAGTGTCCTTTGAGTTAGGCAGGCGGGAAGAAAAAGGAAGCAGTGCTCAGAGTGTGGTGGCCACATCACCTGGGCATTCGCTGGAAATTCACATTCTCAGGTCTCCACACTCCATACCTGCTGACTCCATGCAGGTGGGGGCCCAGCACCTGTTTTAACGGGCCCGCCATTGATTCTGATGGACCTCTGTCCTAAGAGGTACAACAGGCCAAAACAGTTTCCCTGCCCTGCCAGGCAGAGCTTTGCAGTGCTCCATGGGGCTGTCCTGGGACTGCAGGACGGAGGGGACAGTGGCGATGCAGCTGAGCCCAGCCCTCAGCCCTCAGAGGAACCCTCGGGTGAAGAGCAGCTCCACGGGGACCAGACAGACAATGGGCATGGGCCCCAGAGCCCCCAGAAGCAGGAGCAGAGTCAGCACCTCCACCTCATGGTGGAGCTGCTGAGGCCGCAGGACGACATTCGCCTGGTGAGGGGCCTGCCTGGTGAGGGGCCCTCTTGGAGGGGGAAGAGAGTCATCCCTGGCGTGGGAGGAGGGGAGGGCAGAATGGAGCCAGTGTGTGTCTCTGGGGAGCAGTGGTGTGAGGGCAGGGGGCACCCTGGGGAGTGAAGGGTTTGCCCAAACCCTGACAACTGGGTTGTTTAACAGGGAGAGGTCCTATCTTCAGGTGTCTGGGCTGGGAAAGGACCGGGAGGTTTGTTCTGCATGAGCCTGTAGGGCCTAGTTAGGCCCAAGAGCTGGGATTACACAGGGACAGGTTTCTGGGCAACCACAGCAAGACCTTCCTAACAGTGTGAGTTACCCATAATGGACCGGTGCTCAGGGAGCCTGCTGAGCACCCCCCAGGAGCTGGTGTGCTGGAGGGGCCCGTGGGGGGTGGGACACAGGTGGGAGCGCGAGGACTAGTCCCCAGATGCCTGTGGGACATCTCACTGCAGCAAAAGGAGAAAAAGAACATGCAGTCAGTCTTCTGTAGAGCTGAATTTACTCCACGGAAACACCATCTTTTACTGTGAGATTGTGTCCTTCCTATTTCTTTGGTAAGAAACATTTCTTGAATGAAGTGATGGTAATGGCAAGTGAAAGGGTTTATTTTAAACCTCCTTCCCAGGCAAAAATAAAAAAAAATGGGCAATCTCTGTCAGGTTCATCCTCCCCTTTTTCCCACACATACACCCTTTAAGGAAAATCTTTTAAAACATTTTATTAGACCATAAAATTCAAAAGTTGGGAACCCCTGGACTGTAACCACTGATCTGAGGTCTGGGAAGAAGGGGATGGTGTGGAGGGAGCAGACAGCAGGTCTGTTCTAGGCCCAGGTGTGTGTCCTGGTGAGGGGGACAGGGTCCTCGGGGCCACTGTGACCTCGGGATTCTGTCTTCCCACCTCCCCCAGGCAGCCCAGCTGGAGGCAGCACGACCTCCTCGGCTCCGCTACCTGCTGGTAGTTTCCACAAGAGACCGTGTGAGCCAGGATGAGACAGTCCTCCTGGGAGTGGACTTCCCTGATAGCAGGTGGGAGCAGGGAGAGGAAGGGAGGGGGCAAGGAAGGGAGGTGCTGGGAAACAATGGCTTCCCTCTGTGTCCTGCCAGCTCCTACAGCTGCACTCTGGGCCTGGTCTTGCCTCTCTGGAGTGACACCCAGGTGTACCTCGATGGTGATGGGTAAGAGATGGCAACTGGCGGGCGGGGAAAGGAGAGAGGAGAGGCAGAGGGTGTGATGTATATGATGGAGAGGAGGGGCACTGGGCAGCTGCTGCCGAACTCCAGGCTGGGTGTCTGAGGCCTGGGCCTACTCTCAGCTCGACCTCAGATTTACTGTGTGATCCTGGGCAAGTCACCGAACTTCTCTGGGCCTCAGCTGCCCCATATCTGGCAAAAGGGGCCTATTTTGAAGCTCAAATGTGTACGTATTCTGAGGACCAGCCTCATGAGCTGGCTAGTGGGGACGCCTCTCAGGGGCTCTGTCCCAGGGCCTGGAGTGGGGCTCCACCCCTACCTGCTCTCCCCCAGGGGCTTCAGTGTGACGTCTGGTGGGCAGAGTCGAATCTTCAAGCCGATCTCCATCCAGACCATGTGGTAAGAGCTGGGGTAGTCCAACCTCAGCTGGCCTCTCCTCAGATGGCTGCAGGGTCCTGGTAGGGGCAGCAGGGAGGACAGTGTGACCAGCCTCTCTTCTGTCCCAGGGCCACACTCCAGGTATTGCACCAGGCATGTGAGGCGGCTCTAGGCAGTGGTCTTGTGCCAGGGGGCAGTGCCCTCACCTGGGCCAGCCACTACCAGGACAGACTGAGCTCTGACCAGAGCTGTCTCAACGAGTGGATGGCCATGGCTGACCTGGAGTCCCTGCGGCCTCCCAGTGCTGAGCCTGGCAGGTCAGTACAGGGAAGGGAGGAAATGGGGGGGTGCCATGGCAAAGCAAGGAAAGGGCCCCTGGACTGACGGGCTCGGCTCCCAGGTCCTCGGAACAGGAGCAGATGGAGCAGGCAATCCGGGCCGAGCTATGGAAGGTATTGGACACCAGTGACCTGGACAGCATCACTTCCAAAGAGGTGGGCAGGGTGCGGGGCCAGGGAGGAAGCGGGCTCGGATATGGTGGGGGAACCCTTCAGCTGGGAGCCAGTTTTCCTCCCCTTGGAGTCTTCCCACCTAGCTCTTCTCCTGTCCTGAGCCAGTCCCGGGTGCTTGGCCCCAGCTCTTCTGAATAGATGGGACAGTACCGTCCCCAGAAGCCCTGGAGGGAAGGATGGGGCATCAGGAACCTCTCCTGTCCTTCCTGCCTGCAGATCCGCCAGGCCCTGGAGCTGCGCTTGGGTCACCCTCTCCAACAGTACCGCGACTTCATCGATAACCAGATGCTGCTGCTCATGGCTCAGCGAGACCGGGCCTCCCGCATCTTCCCCCACCTCTACCTGGTGAGCTGCAGGGTGAGGGCGGGAGATGAGGACAGCTGCAGCCGGTGCGGGGCAAGAAGAATGCTTCTCTCCCTGTCCACAGGGCTCGGAGTGGAATGCAGCGAACCTGGAAGAGCTGCAGAGAAACAGGTAGGGTTCCGTGCCCCCTCAGGACTGCCCAGAGCCTGTCATCCCCCTTGCCTGGCCTCCCCTCAAGGGGCCACCTGGCCAGAAACCCCCAGACTCCCCTCAGTAGCTGCTAACTCAGCTTCCAACTCCGAGCCTGAGGCTGTTCCCCTCAGCATGGTCTTGGGCCAGAACAGAACCACCACCTTGCTGGCTTGCTGTGGCTCCCTGGCCCCCTCTTCTCCCTCCCCACGCTATAAAGTGGGGTGGAAGTGCCCCTCTCCTGGGGGGACCTGGCTGCTGGCTCCCATGGGTTCCTATCATTTGTCCACCAGTTAGGGCCCATCACCCAGCTGCTGCAGACCCTCCAATCTCAGCTTAGCTCAGCAGTTGTTCTCAAACTGACTTCTGAGAATAACAGAAGGCCCAGGGTTGCAGTCAAGCCCGGCAGCTGCCTGGACTAGAGGGGACACAAGCCCAGTGGGGTGAAATGATGGGCTCGGGGCTACAGTCACCACCTCCTCCCATCGTAACTGTGCCGCCCCAGCTGACTCAGAACCGAGAACTAAACAGAAACACCCAGGCCCGCTAGGTCCCTTGGCCAGTGACGCTGGAGCCCCTGGCCATGTTAGCCCGCCTCGCACGCCCTGCTGCAGGGTCAGTCATATCCTGAACATGGCCCGGGAGATCGACAACTTCTATCCCGAGCGCTTCACCTACCACAATGTGCGCCTCTGGGACGAAGAGTCAGCCCAGCTGCTGCCTCACTGGAAGGAGACACACCGCTTTGTGGAGGCCGCAAGGTCGGGTGTCCCCAACCTCACTGCCTGCCCTCCTCCCGGCTGCTTCCTTCCCCCTCTGCCGGGACAGCAGTCTGTCCGCCGCCTGCCCTCCCCCGCACTGCAGGGCCCCTCACAGCCAGGGGCCAGGAAGGGGGCTAACCATGTCCTGCCTCCACAGAGCGCAGGGCACCCGAGTGCTAGTCCACTGCAAGATGGGCGTCAGCCGCTCGGCGGCCACGGTGGTAGCTTATGCCATGAAGCAGTACGGCTGGAGCCTGGAGCAGGCTCTGCGCCATGTGCAGGAGCTCCGGCCCATTGCCCGCCCCAACCCAGGCTTCCTGCGCCAACTGCAGACCTACCAGGGCATCCTGACTGCCAGGTACAGCGTGGAGGACAAGGGGCCAGGGGTGCTGGGGATGGCTGCTGGGTCCCTCCGAGCTGACTCAGGGCCATCTCCTCACAGCCGGCAGAGCCATGTCTGGGAGCAGAAAGTGGGTGGGGTCTCCCCAGAGGAGTCCCTGGCCCCTGAGGTCTCTACACCGTTCCCACTGTTCCCGCCAGAACCAGGGGGCAGTGGGGAGGTGATGGCCATGGGGCTGGAGGAAAGCCAGCCATCCCCAAGAGAAGAGCCTGGACCAAGGCCCCGCATCAACCTCCGCGGGGTCATGAGGTCCATCAGCCTCCTGGAGCCCCCCTCAGAGCTGGAAAGCGCCTCAGGGGCTGATGACCTGCCAGAGGTGAGGCTGGGCTAAGGAAGGAGCTCAGGCTGCGGCAGGGTTGGGACCAAGAGGAGGGGGCAGGTGGCGGGAGGATGGAGAAGGAGGATGGAGAAGGACCAGGATTGGTGCTCCACTTTCAGCCCTGAGCAAGGGGTGCCTGAGCATGGGGACCATACCCTAGGCCAGTGGTCGGCAAACTCATTAGTCAACAGAGCCAAATATCAACAGCACAACGATTGAAATTTCTTTTGAGAGCTGAAAACCGATTTCTGTGCACGGGCGATGAAGTTTCAATCGCACTGTACGTGCGCACCCGCATGTGGTATTTTGTAGAAGAGCCACACTCAAGGGGCCAAAGAGCCGCATGTGGCTCGCGAGCCGCGGTTTGCCGACCACTGCCCTAGGCAGTTCTCTTTGGTCTCCTCAGAGCAGCGGAGGAGGCCTAATGAGGGCAGGTGAGTGCTGCTTCCATGGGAGCTGGAGAGCAGTCGTGGGACCAAGGCATCCAGGGGGGTCCTTGGGAGTGAGCCCCGGCTGGAGGCTGCAGGCAGCTCTCAGCCTGGCAAAGGGATTTGCTTCCTAAGGGGTGGGGCTGCCCAGCTGTGCAGTAAGCATCCTCCCCAGGCCGGGAGCTAGACCACTGACTGCTGACCCTCGGTGGGGGTAGATAAGATGATCTTGGCAGCCCTTCCCAAATCTGAGAGGCAACATATTAAAGGAGGAGATGCAGAGGGTTATAGCACTGATGCGACCAAAGTCCTGGCTGACCTGGAGGAAGGAGGGCTCATCTCATAGAGGGAGGGAACATTTGGGAGAGCCTTCCTGGAGGAGGCAGTGCTGGGTGTGGAAGAATGGGGAAGAGGGGAAGAAGGGATGGTGGGTGGATGGGTGTGGGTCAGGGGTCCGCAAACTACGGCCCGCGGGCCACATGCGGCCCGCCGAGGACATTTATCCCACCCGCCGGGTGCCGCTGCCTGTCCTGCTTAGCAGCCGACTCGTCCCGGGCCCGCAGTGCGCATAGGAATTTGTTCATAGTTTTTTTTTTAAACTATAGTCCGGCCCTCCAACAGTCTGAGGGACAGTGAACTGGCCCCCTGTTTAAAAAGTTTGAGGACCCCTGGTGGGTGGTCCTAAAGGCAGGCTGTCCTCACTCCACACCCAGCTCAGGGCCCTGGCACCTGGACTGTGTTTCACAAATGACTGTCTAGAGCAGTGGTTCTCAACCTTTCTAACGCCGCGACCCTTTAACACAGTTCCTCATGTTGTGGTGACCCCCAACCATAAAATTATTTTTGTTGCTACTTCATAACTGTAATTTTGCTACTGTTATGAATCGTAATGTAAATATCTGTGTTTTCCGATGGTCTTAGGCGACCCTGCTAGCGGTTCTCAACCTGTGGGTCGCGACTCTAAAGGCAGAGTCCGGGGACCCTGGCTGGGTAGCTCAGTTGGTTAGAGCCTTGTCCCAACACACCAAGGTTGTGGGTTCAATCCCCGGCCAGGACACATACAAGAATCAACTAATGCTCCCTAGCCGGTTTGGCTCAGTGGATAGAGCATCGGCCTGCAGACTGAAGGGTTTCGGGTTCAATTCCAGTCAAGGGCACATGCCAGGGTTGCGGGCTCTGTCCCCAGTGGGGGTGTGCAGGAGGCAGCCATTCAATGATTCTCTCTCTTCATTGATTTTTCTATCTCTCCCTCTCCCTTCCTCTCTGAAATCAATAAAAAAATATTTTTTAAAAAATCAACTAATGAATGCATAAATAAGTGGAACAACAAATCAATGTCTATCTCTCTCTCAAATAAAAAAAGGCAGAGGGGGCAAGATGAGGAAGTAGGGGCCTCAATGACATTGCAGGTGCAGAGAGGCTAAGGAGGGCTTCTGGGGCCAGAAAGCTTAGACAGGTGAGGGCTGAGGAGCAAGGGCAGCAGGGCTGCCATGGGTCTTCCCTCCTGGGGAAATGTGACTCATGAGTAGCTCAGCTTTTTAGTATTCAGTCAACAAACATTCTGCACCCACCCTTTTCCAGGCTCTGTGCTCTATGACTCTTTTTCCTTATACTTTCACCCTTCCAGGTTTTCTCTTCAAGCGAATCCTCAGATGAAGACCCTCCACAGCCCTTTCTTCAGGTCTCAAAGGCCAAGGGAGGCAGGAGGGTCTGCAAGGGGCCTTGGCCTGCCCTGAAGTCCCGCCAGTCTGTGGTTGCTCTCAACAGCGCCGCCCTGGTGGCCAGCCGGACCCGGGCCTTCCAGGAGCAGGAGCAAAAGCAGGAGCAGGAACAGAGGGAGGCTGGCTATTCCTCCACACCCAGGCTCAGGAAGGTGGTGAGGCAGGCCAGCGTGGATGGCAGTGGGGAGGAGGGCGAGGCCTGAGCCCTCACACATGCCTGTGCCCCCTTAGACACTAATAGAGGTGCCTGAATACAGCTCCTGGGATGAGCACTCCTCACTCCTGTCAGCTTGTCTGCACTCCTCTTAGCTCCTCCCCAGGAGGTTCCAGGCCCCCTTCACTACAGCCTCAGCTTCTACAGCCTTAAATCTCAGACCCATGTCCACCTGTCCAAGGGCTCAAGACTTTCTCTGCAATTGGGGATACAGTAGAGAGAATGAAGGTGCTTTGGGGGGCATTCTCAGCCGCTGCCTGAAACACTTGCAGCCATGGAATAAAACAGTTCCCCAGTGCTCCCTCATGCTCCCTCCCTCACCCACTCCTGTCTGCCTCATCTCTGCCCCCTTCTTTCCTGGGGGCCCTCTAGGCCAGAGAACCAGTGGCCTCCAAAGGTCTAGAGTAACCTCAGTCCTCAGTCCCCAGTCCTGGGAAGCTCTGAGGAGCAGAGAGCTGGGCCCTCTGATGGGGCTGGCAGGTTGGCCTCCCTCACACACCCTACAGCCGGCCGCAGTCTTTTGCTGCTGCCCCTTCCAACCCCTCCCCCCAACACCCACCTCCCTCCCGTGGCAAGGCCCTGGGACACAGGGCACCAGGCCAAAGAGAGTCCTCTTTTTGTCCTTCATAGCCTCTGGCCATTTTTTCAGTCTTAATAGTATCTGACTTTGTACTTAGAAATAAAAAAAACATTTTCATATTATTTTTGACTTTATGATGAAGCCATCTGCTGTCAGTCCGATTCTTCGGTGGTTACACAAGGAGTCTGGTCTCTTTTTACTCCTTCCAGTCTCCTCACAATTCCCAGGTGTCTTGAGATGTGCCTGTTTGTGGGGTGGGAGGAAGAATGGGAAAGGAGGGAGGCCAGTGTTATCTCCCTCATCTCCTAGGGCAGGGCCCTAGGACTCCGTGGTCGGCAAACTGCGGCTCGCGAGCCACATGCGGCCCTTTGGCCCCTTGAGTGTGGCTCTTCCACAAAATACCACGGCCTGGGCGAGTCTATTTTGAAGAAGTGGCGTTAGAAGAAGTTTAAGTTTAAAAAATTTGGCTCTCAAAAGAAATTTCAATCGTTGTACTGTGGATGTTTGGCTCTGTGGACTAATGAGTTTGCCGACCGCTGCCCTAGGTAAATGTTAGCTGCCACGCCCCCTCAGATGGGTCGGCAGGGGAACAAGTCTACATTGGGCAGTGGGTGCTTGCTCTGTTGGGACAGCTGAAGGGAGTTACTCATGAGGAAGTGGAGGCTGCCAACACCTGCCTGAACAGGACCAAGCCTGTTCCAAAAATGAAGGCTCCGTTTGGACACCTGATGCTAGTTCTTGAGCACACGTTGGGTCCTAAGAACCCTTTTCCTGCTACATGCAAGAGAGTCTGATTTTCCAAGCCAGCCTGTGACTGCCAGGGAAGGACCCTTGATGGGCCTTCCCCTTCTGCCTAGGGGTTCCTTCTGCTTAGCTGTAGTGTTCAAGAGAAAGTGGCTCCATCGTTGTCACTGGTAGCCCCTCTTTCCAAGATCACATTCTCTGTCCTATACCACACTACTTTGGTTGGGGGTGGGTGGGTGGGTATGCAACTCCTTCCCTCAAAGCAAGCCTCAGGTAGAGCTGGCACCAAACGTTTTCATTGATTTGAGACCTGATGCCCAGTTTTTGTTTTGTTTTTTAAAATATTTTTTTATTGATTTCAGAGAGGAAGGGCAAGGGAGAGAGAGAGAGAAACATCAATGATGAGAATCATTGATCAGCTGCCTCCTGCACGCCCCCTACTGGCGATGGAGCCTGCAACCTGGGCATGTGCCCTTGACTGGAATCAAACCCGGGACCCTTCAGTCTGCAGGCTGATGATCTACCCACTGAGCCAAACCAGCTAGGGCCTGGTGCTCAGTTTTAAGAATGAGTCTCTTACCCATAACCTGGTGCACTAATCCTAGAGTACTGAGGGGCAGGAGACTTGGGTTCTAACCCTGGCTTTACCACTTACAAGTTACTTCACCTTAAGTCTCTGTTTCTTTCTATAAAACAAAGGGATGAGACCAGGAAATCCCTAAGCACACGCTCCCACTTAGATATTTTAACAATACAGGTCATTATGCACTGACAGAATTCAGCCTCTAAATTCAGCTCTCTAGAAGAATCATCTGTTCCTGTCTGTGGTTGTCATGCCAAAGGTCATAAGGTGGGGTACAGAGAAGTTAGTTCTGATTCTTGATCCACTTAGCTGGTCCACCCTGCTGAACAAACACTAGGGACTGCATGTCCCCCTATAGCCAACCATGAATCTCACCCACACTGCCCTTTCAGTAGCCCGAGGCTGAGGGCAGGAGGAAGTGACAGTGTCAGGAAGGTCCAGTTGTGAGCTCAGAGCTGTGGGCCCACTAGAGTCTATGGAGGACTCTTGAGAAGTAAGAATTCAGCACACAGGGGAACAAAAACTGGAAACTGCATAAAAAATGCAGACAAATGATTAAGAACTCTATATATACAAATTCACAAATTGTTAAAGGGGCAAAAAATAGTTTTAAAAAAAGACATAAAATTAAAAGTGTCCCTCAGATCCTATCCTTCAATCTTTCACAGGCAACCACTGTTACCAGCTTCTTGAGACGCTCCAAAGACATTCCGTGCTTATGTCATCAAATATATTTGTGTATTCTTTTTAAAAATATAAATTGTAGTATATTAGCATACTATTCTCACTTTGAAAAATTTTTCATATCACAAAGAGTTGCACACCAGTATAAAAAGCTCTGCCTTATTTTTATTTATTTTTTAAAGAATAAAAAGCATTTATTTGAGCAAAAGGAGCTGCTGCTCTGTCTTATTTAAAACTAGAGGCCTGGTGCATGAAATTTGTGCACTCAGGGGGGGTCCCTCAGCCCCGCCTGCACATTCTCACAGTCTGGGAGCCCTCAGGGGATGTCTGACTGACGGCTCTGGCCCGCGCAGGGAGTGGGCCTAAGCCAGGGGTGGGCAAACTTTTTGACTCGAGGGCCACAATGGGTTCTTAAACTGGACCGGAGGGCCGGAATAAAAGCATGGGTGGAGTATTTGTGTGAACTAATATAAATTCAAAGTAAAGGAGCGGAGGGGAGAGCAAGAGAACCCTCCGCTCTTTCGGCTCCGCGGGCCGGATAGAACAGCTGAACGGGCCGGATCCGGCCCGCGGGCCGTAGTTTGCCCACGGCTGACCTAAGCTGTCAGTTGGACATCCTTAGTGCTGCCACGGAGGCAGGAGAGGCTCCTGCCACCACCACCACCACCACCGCTGTGCTCGCCAGCCATGAGCCCAGCTTCTGGCTGAGCGGTGCTCCCCCTATGGGAGCACACTGACCACCAGGGGGCAGCTCCTGCATTCAGTGAGCATCATAGTGACTGCTGTTTGGTTAATTTGCATACTAGCCTTTTATTATATAGGATAACCACCCATTTTATTTGATGGAACCCATCATTTACTTAAGTGAACTTAAATGATGAACATTTAAGTTGTTCGTTTTTTTTCCCATTCCAGGTAAGTAGTACCCTTATCCATACTTTCTTGTGCACACATGGCCTCTCAATCTATGCGGCATATTTCTAAAATTGCTGAAGCAACGGCTACATGGATTTTAAATTTTGAAAGGCATTGCCTAATTTCCTCCCAAGAAGTTGCACCAATATACAGCGAATGGACTGTTCAGCCTACACATCAATGTCATCTCATATGAGCCTTGCAACACTCCCAGAGAAGAACGGGCAAGCTTTATAATTACCACTGTTTTACAAGTCAGGAAACGGAGGCCCGGAGAAGTAACGAGTCTCTGACTGAGCCTGAATCAGATCTCAGTCCTGAGGGCGGTTCCCGGCAGTCCCTGCACTGAGCTCGTAGCCAAGCCCAAGGCGGCCGGGTCGGGAGCTCTGGGGAAGAAGGGGCGGTAGGGTAGGGAGGATCAGGACGACCTCTGCTCCCGGAGTCCCAGTTCAACTCCCACCTGATAGAGGAGCCTCTCAGGAGCAGCCGCTGTCGCCCAGCCCAGACTTGAACACTTGTGAGCTAACGTCCTTCGGACAGTCTCTTCCTCCAGGGCTAGCTCCCACCTTCAGAACGTTCTCCCTCCGTTGGGCTGGGCTCGGCTCAGCCCAGGCTAGGACAGGCCCGGAGCCAGGGCGGCCCCTCGTCAGGACAAGTTTTCCAAAGTCAAAACTGAACGCGCCGAAGAGAACGCGCCCCGTCTCTGCACCCTGCATCCCAGACACCTCAGAGCCACAGCTGCCAAGAGAAACTGCCTTTCAGGCCTCCGCGGCCTCTCCTACGCCCGCGGCGCCAGGGCCCGCAAACCCAGCACTCTGAACCGCCCGCTACGCTCGGGCGCCATCTTGCGTTAGTTCCTCTCGGCCACCTGGTGTGACAGTCCTGGAACTACGTTTCCCAGAGTGCCTAGCGCGTTGGCGCAGGCGCCAAGAACCTCCTCTGGTTTCCATGGGAACCTCGCCCCTCAAATGCCCCGCAGCTGGACTGTGGAGCGCGAAGCTGTCGCTCCCCCTCAGGTGCCCCGGCATTGGACCAGGTCTGCAGCCAGTTGAGGGGGAAAGGAGGGGGCTTGCGGGGAGGAGGCCAGGCGGCCCTGCTTCCCGGACTGGCGCTCCCCAATTCTCCTTGGGGTCCTCCGTCCGCGCGCTCGAGGGCCTCCGCGTTCTGAGGCGAAGGGGCCCGGCTAGGGGAAGCCCGACTCCGTGTCAGCGTCTTGTCACCCCTGGCCGAGGGCCTGTGCGCCGCTGACAGGAATTCCCGGGGCGCGGGGTACTTGGTGCCGCAGGTGAATGAACTGCAGGTAACGCAGGGCCGGGCACCTGGCGCGCCTGGGTTTGGATCCGGCTCTGTCTCTGATGGACCCAGGACGTAGGGCTCACTTCTGCCTTCAGACTCCCCGCCCCTCCCCCCCCTCCCCACCTTGTAAAATGAGGCTTGGGCTGGAATTCCAGTGCACGTTTCAATGTCGTTGCACAGCAGACCCGGCTCTGTGTGACCCGAGGGACAAGTCCCTTTATCACTGCGTCCAAGTTTCCTTCTCTCTAAAGTAGGGAGGTTGAAGCAGATGGACCCCTAAGGTCGCTTCTAGCAGATATAGGACCATTGTCCCTCATTGCAGGCCAAGTTCAGGAAGAAAGAATGGGAACTGGATGGTTTGAGCAAGTATCTCAGCTCAGGGTCTAAACCTGGGTATTGTGACTTTGGGCACAGTTAGTTATTCTATCTCCTGAGCCTCACTTTCCTCCTTTGCAAAACTGGGGGTAACAACAGTACTTCCTCAGGTTTTTGAAAATTAAATGAGACATTTCATGTGTAAGTTTAGCCCACGGACTGTACAGAGTAAGCGCCATTCCAAGACCCAGCCATCATTTCTGATACTTTTTAAAAGTTCCTTTAACCCCCTCTCCCCCAAACCATTCCTTAGCCACCATGAGACCTTTTCCTAATTGTTTTGAGCCATTTCTTCTTATGTGGGGCAAATCCGTCTTTCTAGGCAGGATGGTTTTGTAGGCTGATTCTGATGGGGAAGCCTGAGTCTTCTCACCCGAGGGTGGAGGCTCCTGGCTGGGGAGTCTCCTCCCTTTGGGGTGGTCTGGGTTTTAACATTACCAGCAGCACCTAGGGAGGTGCAGACCCAAGGCCACGCGTGCAGAAGGCCCTTTCCCTTCCTTAACATCCACACAGGATGTCAGCACTTCCATAGCATGACGCAGAAACAGCTGAATACTGAACGATAATCCTCATATAACAGTGTAACAAAATTATGTAAGACTGGATGCACACAGGTGCAAAGAAATATGTAAGACTCCTATGCTATCTGCATGGGGTTCAAGCTTTGTGTTAATTGGTAAAATCCTACCAAAGAGTTTTAAATTAGCAATAAAAATGTTTTTAAAAAAATAAAAAAAATAAAATCTGGGAACTCCCAATAGCTCCACAGACAAGCCTTCACTCATCCAACAGGCATCCTTATGTGGAAGGAAGTGGGACTATTTTTTGAGCACTTCTTAGGTGCCTGGTACTGTGTGGGGTACTCTGAGGGATACAAAGACGTATAAGACCATCTTTGGCATCTTTGTGCTAAGAAATGTAGAGTCTAGTAGAGAAGAACAACTATACAAACACATCTAGTACACGTGCCTCTCTCATGATGTGTCATGAGAGAGATACAAGTAACTGTGCTGTGAACAATCAGAGGCAGGAAAGACCACTGCTCAGCGGCTGTATAATCAAGGAAGAGCCAGCATTCGAGCTGGGCCTTGAAGGATGTGGAAAATGTGAATATGCCAAGAAGTAGGGAAAAGATATTCTGGGCACCCTCCCTATAGCCCTGAGACTTGGAGGAGAAATGCCACCTAATTACATGGTGAGCTTCTAGAAGGCAGCTTGGTACATGGAGAGCACACAGTAAACATTAGTGAAGAAACGGGGGGTTACGAGTTTCCTGCCAAGAGGAACCAAGATAAGCCCTAACCGGTTTGGCCTGCGGACTCAAGGGACCCAGGTTCGATTCCGGTCAAGGGCATGTACCTTGGTTGCGGGCACATACCCAGTAGGGAGTGTGCAGGAGGCGGCTGATCGATGTTTCTCTCTCATCGATGTTTCTAACTCTCTATCCCTTCCCTTCCTCTCTGTAAAAAATCAATAAAATATATTAAAAAAAAAAAGAAAGAGGAACCAAGATGTGGTCTCTGTTACCCAGAGGCCCTTCTGTTAGGCTCACATGCCCTCTTACTGTCACTCTTCTAAGGGAAGAATGTGAGCAGGCAGAGGATCATGGGGTAAGGGCCATATTGTTGGCAGTTAGTACGTACCAGCCAACTGTACTAAACAGCGTGAACAGGGTCTTGTGAACGGGTAGGCGGGTTTGTGAGCCTCTCCCCCTGGAAATGGGCTGCACACCACGAGGGGAGGGACCACAGCACGGGGTCAGAAGCAGGCGTAGGGACTGCGGATGGATATTCCTCCGGCTCTCGTGGCATCTGTCTTTTCTTGGCTCTTCTTTTTCTGTGGCTCACTCCTCCCCAGAGACCTTTTTTTCCCCATCCATGACCTACCTGGAGAGTGAAACTCTGTTCACCATGCCAACAGATTGCTGAGACCTGCAGCTATTGCAAAGGAATGAAGTTGGCTTTAGCAGCACCATCTTCAGGCTGACTTCTGGGTTCAGCCCTTCTTCTAGTCCTACCTAGGGTGAACCTAGGAGCTAGCCAGGAGCTAGTACTGAAACAGACCACCACTCAGAGACACTGTCCAATGACCTCAGCCAGGGGAGAAATACTTTAGGACCTGGGGTGGAGATGTCGCTGGAGGAGGGCAAAGCAGAGAAGATGGAAAGGAGAATGTCTTTATTATTATTATTATTATTATTATTACTACTACTACTACTATTGACTTCAGAGACGAAGGAAGAGAGAGAGATAGAAATATCAATGATGAGAATCACTGATCCGCTGCCTCCTGCACGCCCCTCCCCCCACTGGGGATTGAACCCACAACCCGGGCATGTGCCCTTGACCAGAACTGAACCCGGGACCCTTCAGTCCACAGGCCAATGCTGTATCCACTGAACCAAACTGGCCAGGGTGAGAATGTCTTGAGGACAGGAAAAACCTTCCTTAGATTTCTCCTTTCCTATTTAGGCTCACAGAGAATGCAGTATTTTCAGATCGAGGAATGTAGGACGAGGTTAAGTGGGTACAACCAAGGAAGGGATGGGGCACAACTGACTGCCAATTTTCTTCCTAGATGTGGGAAGGCGCAGGACTTCTAGGAGCCACAAAAGCTCCTTTTCCTGGCGATGCAACCCCAGGTGAGCTGTTACACCACCTTCCTGACAGTCTGTGCTCTCCCCCTGGCGCCCTGCTCTTTTTCTCCAGTTTGCTCCCACTCCGCTGGCTGCAAGTAAGTGCCTGCCAGGTATGTCAAGATTCCTGGGTTGCTAAGTGCCGTGTGAAGCCTTAACTCTGGACCTGCCTCTGGAGAGGAGGTTACAGCGGCTCAGGGCCTGCCATGGAGGCCTCCGTCAGCCTACTTCAGGGGCATGATGATCCTTTACAATTTACAACAGCTAGAAAGTCTTGGATGACAACTTTTACCTTTCCATCTGAGGAATCTGAGTTCTTAGGTTATAAGTCAAAGAGCCAAATGGTGGCATTGAAGCCAGCGATTTCTCCGTTGCCTCAGCTGTCACTGAAGGGGTGTATCTGCCTGCTGGCGCGGCCACAGTCCTTGACTAACCTGAAGTTAGACCAAGACTCTCCTTCCTTCCCTTTTCAGCCAGCATTTCCCGCCCATTTTCCTCAGTTCTCCAGCCCAGCCCAGCTTCTCTCTGACATAAGACATATTTGACCGGAGGCTCTCACCCTCAAGCTCCTGCTGGACACCGACGTGTTCCCATGGCAGCAGGTCCCATCAGAGAGCTGGTGCCCCTCCCCTTACTCTGCCAGGTTGTCCGCTCCCAGGTGGCCACCCTGGGTAGCTGGACACTCTAGGGGATTCTGTATCTGGGCTAGAGGACCAAGAACACAGAAGCTGTTCTCCCACTGAATAGGGAGGCAAGGTGACAACGTTTGCTCAATGGGATTCCCTGGCCTGGATAGGGAATGCCACACCCCCACCCCATTGACACCGCCCGCCCGCAGCAGCTCAGTGAGCCTCCGAGGTAAAGGTGGGGAGGTGGGTGTGGCAGAGACGGGCATGCAGAACAAGCCCAAACCAAAGCAAGGCCCCGCACGCTGGCCTAACTCGAGCTAGATGTAACTGTCGGGGTGGGCAGCAGGCTGAGTGAGGGAGGATGGCCCTGGAGGTTGGAGCGAGGAGACAGAGCTGATTGTAAGTCATATACATGGTCTTCATGTGACCTGAGAAGGCTTGGAGCGGGGTAGGTGTGCCCAGGACAGCAGCTGCCAGTCTCCTCGGGTAGCACACACTGCCATGCAGCTTATCTGTTGGTCTGGTGGACTGACTCCCATCTGATGAAGGCCTCAAGAGACCTTCTCCACAGCTTTCACTCTCACTGTTGGCTCCGCTAGATGCCTCCTCCAGCCCTGTCCACAATCTGATTATCTCAGTGTACCAAGTGGTCCTGTGCTAGGCTGAGCTCTGCCTCATCAGACTGTCCGCACTCCTGCCAACCTCAAGCTCTTATTTTCTGCACAGAAATGGGAAACTGGAAGAGGGAGGCTAAGTGCCATGAGAACAGAATAAATGGTTTGAGGCAACAGATGGAATTATTCTGGGTCAGTGGGATGCCTGAGCTGCTAAGCAGAGATCCCCACCCCAGTACGACTGACTATCCCATGTGGTGGGTGAGGCCGGGGAGAACAAGGCCAGCTGCTCTCCCTGCTGCCAGATCTGCTGCAGGCAGTCCCTGCTGCCCCACCCACCATCCTGCTGAAGCCCCCCCTCCCCCTCAGCCCTGCTCTTTTATTTGTTCCCCCTCTCCCTCCGCCCCTGCCTGGCCTACCTGCAGCTGAACTCCTTAGGAGTGCCCGTCTTGGCCTGCATGCTGCAGGACTGGTGTTCCTGGGCAGATGCCTCTGATTCTTCTCAGATAAGAGAGGAGGCTATGGCAGGTAGAACTACATGTGAGCTAAGTGGTAAGGAACCAGGTTGAGGAGACAGTACCAGAGAAGGGCTGGAGGTACCTGTAAGAGTCTGCTAATCCCTGGGATGGATTGTGGGGCCAAGGTGAGGCTGGTCTGATGGAGAAGCTGTCCTCAGAAAGAGAATTCTGTTTAAAATTGGACCTTGGATCCATTTGACAGGAAGGCTGGGATAAAACTAAACCCATTTCCTTTGCTTACAGTTCCTCGTTCTGAGTCTTGAGCTGCAAACTATCCTCTCCTGCTGACTTTCCCATCTCCTCTATTCTTCTACACCCAGGTGTAAACCTCAGGGTGATAACTCTCATTTAATCATTTATCAACTTCTGATGATCCTTCACAAAACAGTTGCCTTGTCCTACCCGGTTCGGCTTAGTGGATTGAACATCAGCCTGTGGACTGAAGGGAAGGGGCCCAGGTTCTATTCAGGTCAAGGGCACATGCTTTGGTTGCAGGCTCCGTCCCCAGTCGGGGTGAGTGCAGGAGGCAACTATTCAATGTGTCTCTCTCACATCAATGTTTCTCTCTCCCTGTCTCTCCCTCTCCCTTCCACTCTAAAAATCAGTGGAAAAATAAACTCGGGTGAGGATCAACAACAACAACAAAAAAAACACAGTTGCCTTTTATTCCCAGTTCTCCTAGCCCAAGTCCCTGCTCCCATGCCTAGGCCATTGTAATAGCCTCCTAGTTGCTTACATCCTTCAGGCTGTCCAGAACGTCACGACTAGATTACCTTTTGGAGTATTGTGTCATTTCACATGTTACTCTCGTGTTTATTGCCTTCAGTAGTGCTCCCGTTGCCTGTCAAGAGCAGTGGAAACTGTTCTTTAGCTCAGGGCCTTTCCCAGTCTGGCGCCAGCTAACCTTTCTGGCTTTATCTCCCAGAATGTCCTAGTACACACCTTTCACTCAACTCAAAGTCAACTGCTGACTATTCCCTGAAAACACTTTTCCACCTCTTCATCTTTGTTCATGCTGTTCTCTCTATCTGGGAGGGTCCCCTCTTGCATTTACTCATTAAAAGGAAGGGTTGAAATTTTTTGAAATTATTTTGAAAAATTTCAGAGCTACCGAAAGTTGGAAGAATAGTACAATGAACACATACATACCCTACATCTAGATTCACCAGTTGTTAGCTTTTTGCCACATTCCTCTCTCTCTCTCTTTTTTTTTTTTCTGGACCCATTGAAAATAAGATGTATGCTCTGGCTGGTGTGGCTCCGTGGCTAGAGTGTTGGCCCACACACCAAAGGGTTGCAGGTTCGATCCCCAGTCCTGGTGTGGTATGTGCAGAAGGTAACCAATCGATATGTCTCTCTCACATTGATGTTTCTCTCCCTCTCTCTTTCCCTTCCTCCCTCCTTCCCTCCACTTTCTCTGGAAAAAAAAAAAAGCAATGGAAAAAATATCCCCTGGTGAGGATTAGCAAGAAAAGAAAATAAGATGTAGCCCTGGCTGGTGTGGCTCAGTTGGTTGGGTATTGTCCCACGCAGCAAAAGGTTGCAGGTTCAATTCCCATCGGGGCACTTGCTCAGGTTTCAGGCTTGATCCCCGGTAGGGAGTGTGCAGGAGGCAGCCTATGAATGTTATGCTTTCATATTGCAGTTTCTCTCTCTCTCTAAAAATTAATAAAAATATTTTAAAAAGACACTTCACCCCTAAATATTGTGGCCCATATCTCCTAATAATAAGAACATTAACACTAGGCCAGTGTAGCTCAGTGGTTGAGGAGGTCATAGTTCAATTCCCAGTCAGGGCACATGCCCAGGTTGTGAGTTTGATCACCAGTAGAGGCCATATAGGAGGCAGCCAATCAATGATTTTTCTCTCATCATTTTTTTATGATTGCACCATATTTTATTTTTTAAGTCTTTATTGTTGAAAGTATTACATATGTCCCCTTTTCCCCCCATTGACCTCTGCCCCCTCCCCCCTTTTCTCATCATTGATGTTTCTATCTCTCTCCCTCTCCTTTCCTCTCTGAAATCAATAAAAGTATATATATATATTAAAAAGAACATTAACTTACATAACCACAATATCCTTTCTTGAAATTTGTGGTAAAATACACATAACATAAAATGTACTATTTTAGCCATTTTAAGTATATAATTGTGGCATTAAGTACATTAACAGTGTTGTGCAACTCCAGAACTTTTTCATCATCATAAATAGAAATTCTGTACCAATTAAATGACCCATCCCCCTGGTAATTTTTATTCTACTTTTTGTCTGTATGAATTTGTCTATTCTAAGGACTTAATATAAGTGGAATCATGCGATATTTGGCTTATTTCACTTAGCACAATGTCTTCAAGGTTCTTCTATGTTCATACATGTAGCATGTATCAGAATTGCATTCCTTTTCAAGGCTGAATAACATTCTATTGTAGGTGTATGTGACATTTTGTTTAGCCATTCATCTGTCGATAGACACTTGTTTCCACCTTTTTGCTATTGTGCATAATGCTTCTGTGAACCTGGGTACAGAAGCATCTTTCTGGGTGCCTGCTTTCAGTTCTTTTGGGAACTGCTGGATCATATGGTAAGTCTATGTTTAACTTTCTGAGGAATTGCCAAACTATTTTCCATAGCGACCAAGAAATTTCACAGTGATGCAATATTATTATCCAGACTACAGACCATAATTACATTTCTCCAAATATCCCTAAAATTTCCATTACAGTTTCTTTAAAAATTTTGATTCAGGACCCAGTCAGGGATCACAGGCTCAATTTGGTTGTCATGTCTCTTAGTTCTTCTTTAGTCTAGAATAGTCCTGCCTTTTTTGAAGAATCCAAGCTTGTTGTATTGTAAAATATATCTCCACTTATATTTGATTGTTTTGACTTATTTAAATATTCCCTCACAATTAGATTTAGGTTAAACCTTTTGTAAAAATACTACATGTGACATGTTCTTTCTGTTGTACTACTTTAG
Source organism: Plecotus auritus (assembly GCF_963455305.1). Lineage (NCBI taxonomy): Eukaryota > Metazoa > Chordata > Mammalia > Chiroptera > Vespertilionidae > Plecotus > Plecotus auritus. The sequence goes on along the minus strand of NC_137783.1, from coordinate 149,278,490 downwards.
TCATTTACTATTGCTTTATCCCATTATTGTTGATGCCGAATTTGCATTCTTGGTTAAGATGGTATATGCTAGATCTCTCCATTTCAAGGGACCCTTTTCCCTTTGTAGTCATAAGTAATCTGTTGGGTGATAAATTGAGACCCTGTGAATATCCTGTCTTCAACAATCTGTCAATTGTTAGTTTCAGCCTCAAGTAATGATCTTTGCCTAAATTATTTATCTCATTGTGTTTTTAAAATTGTAACATTCTTTCTACATTTAGTATGCATTTAATATAATACAGTATTATTCTTTAGTAAAGAATATTCTCTTGCCCTGGCCGGTTTGGCTCAGTGGATAGAGCGTCGGCCTGTGGACTGGAGGGTCCCAGGTTCGATTCTGGTCAAGGGCATGTGCCTTGGTTGCGGGCACATCCCCGGTGGGAGGTGTGCAGGAGGCAGCTGATCGATGTTTCGCTCTCATTGATGTTTCTAACTATCCCTCTCCCTTCCTCTCTGTAAAAAAAAAAAAATCAATAAAATATTTAAAAAAAAAAAAAAAAGAATATTCTCTTGATCTCTTTTTAGTATCACTATAGATTAAGGTACTCTTTTTAATGCAGTGTATTATAAGCTATTACCATAATTATTGTCTTAGATGCTCAGATTTTCTTATATTTGGCCAATGAGAGCTCCTTCAAGCTGGCCCCAAGTCCTTCTGTCATGTTGTTTTGAGCACTTCGTTGCACAACATGATGTTCCAGATGCACATAGGATTTTCCCGGTCCTGGATATGGAATCAGCCATTTGTCCAAAGATCTCTAGTTTCTTTATGTGGGGGAAGATATTTAGAAACTGAGATTTAGGTTCTAGGTATATTTGTTGCTACTAAGGTTTTATTGCTTTTAGGCTTTGTCAATGGACAGAGAATAAATTTTATTTTTAAACATTGGATTCTATGACTCTGCTTTTGACCATGTCAGAGCCTTCCCATTATAAACAACTATAAAACTTGGAAATATAAATAGGGCAACTATTATTAGGCTCTGAACATTAAACAGGATGTGAGTACTGAGAGAAGGAAAACACTTGAAGTGAGCCCCACATTAATCCTGGCCCCTGAACCTTTGCCTGAGGACAATGTGCTGACCACAGCACAGAGGTGAAACCCATGAAGAGCACAATGGTTCTGCTGAGCTGATAAGACAGAGCTCAGAGTTGAGGGTTGCTAAAGCAGCTAGAAATTTCAGGGCAGGGTGTCAGAGAGGTGGCAGCTGAGTAGAGGGCAGAATACCCATAAACCCATAAGTAGGTTCTCTATGGGTCCTTAGCAAAAGACTGGGCTGAATATGTATAGGGTGAGACTCTGTGAGACCTGGCAGAAAGTTGCTGCTATGGATTTGGAAATGGAATGGATATGCTAGAGATTACACAGTGCTGGGAGAATTTGAGTTCTGGCCTAGCCAGAATGGAAACACTTCATTGGTACTCTGGGTATTGGGCTGAGACCAGAAAGGCCATGACCTAGAGCTGGGGTTGGCAAACTATAGCCTGCCCAAATCTTGCCCACAGTGGGCCAGATATGCCTACCTACTTGTTTACATAGTGTCAATGGCTGATTTCACACTGCAGTGGCAGAGCTGAGTAGTTGTGGGGGGGAAAACATAGTAGTTTAAAAAAAAAAAAAAAGAGGAGTTGGGCTTTCTAGAGAGAGCAAGTTCTGGACCTCCCTACTGCCAGGACCCCCCCTAAGGGCAGGTAGAAGATCCTTCTCTCCCAGTGGAATGCTGTGAAAAGAGTACAGCATTGTGAGTCCAGGGTCATCCACAAAACCATTGCAATACATGCCATAAGAACCCTATTACCCTAGTGAAATTGCTTCCTTTTTAAATATATATTTTTGTTGATTTCAAAGAGAAGAAGGGAGAGGGAGAGAGAGATAGGACACATCAATGATGAGGGAGAATAATTGATCGGCTGCCTCCTGCACACCTGCTACTGGGGATCGAGCCCACAACCCAGGCACGTGCCCTGACCAAGAATTGAACATGTTACCTCCTGGTTCATAGGTCAATGCTGAACCACTGAGCCATGCCGGCTGGGCAAATTCTTTCCTTTTATTTTTTAAAAAATATATTTTATTCATTTTTTACAGAGAGGAAGAGAGAGGGATAGAGAGTTAGAAACATCGATTAGATAGAGAGAGGAACATCGATTAGCTGCCCCCCGCACACACCCCACTGTGTATGTGCCCGCAACCAAGGCACATGCCCTTGACCGGAATCGAACCCGGGACCCTTGAGTCCACAGGCTGACGCTCGCCACTGAGCCAAACCGGTTAGGGCAAATTCTTTCCTTTTAAAAAAAATCTTATTTTTTGATTTGAGAGAGAAAGAGAGAGAGAGAGAGAGAGAGAGAGAGAGAGATCATTTTGTTGTTCCACTTATTTATGCATTCATTGGTTGATTCTTGTATGTGCCCTGACCAGAGATTGGTGTATCAGGACACTGCTCTAACCAACTGAGGTACCCAACCAGGTCCTATATTATTATTTTTTTTTTAAAGGTTTTTTTTTTTTTTTTAAATATATTTTATTGATTTTTTACAGAGAGGAAGGGATAGGGAGAGAAAGTTAGAAACATTGATGAGAGAGAAACATCAATCAGCTGCCTCCTGCACACCTCCTGCTGGGGATGTGCCCGCAACCAAGGTACGTGCCCTTGACCGGAATCGAACCTGGGACCTTTCAGTCCGCAGGCTGATGCTCTATCCACTGAGCCAAACCGGTTAGGGCTCCTATATTATTTTTAATATTTGTTAAATATATTAAATGGACATGGTAAGACTTTTTTCCCCTCACTGATTAAGTAGGTAATATAGTTACATACTTCAAAATTCATACTTTTTGTAAATCCTTTTTCCTCCACTTAACTATATATTTTAGAGATCATTCTACCTATACCAATACTTAAAGAGTTTCCTTGAACTTTTTCACAGTACAGTTTCCATTGTGTGCTATAGCTTATTTTATTGTTTGATGATAGATAGACATTTAGGCTATTTATAGCAAACAGTGCTATAATAAATAACCTTATATATGTTCTTGTACACACACACAAGTGTATCTGTAGGATAAATTTCTAGATATGGACTGAAAGGGATACCTGCATTTGTAATTTTGGTAAATATTGCTGAATTGACATCCTTGGAGTTGTACCAGTTTACACCCCATCATTGTGGGACTATAATAGTAGGGGAGTGGGCAGCCATGCTTCAGAAAGCATGTCAAGAGTGGGCTGGATGGCCCTCTGCATGCTGGATATGATGATTGTGTCTACTCTGCATCTGAGAGGACCTCAGGTGAGCACTCAGCAGACTGGCCCAGTGGGACCACAGGTTTCGGAACAGGAAATGGAAAGGAGCCTGCTTCTGAAGTTGACAGCTTTGATGCCTTCCTTGCTGAGAAGGCACTAGGGAAAAATGGCTCCAGCTACAAAGTCCAAATAACCCCCAGGAGGACTGACTTAGAGGCCAGATTTCACTAGAGTTTAGGACTTGCCTTCACTATTGGTACATAAAGGATTCTCACAGGCTGGACAAGACCAACAGACCAAATAGGAGGTCTGAGTGAAGCCTGAGTGCTTGTTATGTAGCTGACCCTGTGCTAGGCGCACACAGACAAGGATAAAATACTCCCTAGCAGTGGAGACAATGAAATGTATTGCTGTAGCGATGTAATGTGAGATAAAAAAAAATATAACCAGGTTACCACCGGGAGCAAAAGAGGAATCCTGAACTCTTCTTAAGGAAGGCAGCACAGAGAACAAGCATGACATCAAGGGTAGGACTTGCAGGACCTACTAGTACTTGTCCTTGGGTAAAGGGCCATCTTCAGGAAGTCTGAGTTCCCACAGTGTCAAGTTCACAACTGTCATGTGACAGCATTTGAAACTCACCTGCACATCTTTTCTTTCTCTCTCTCACTCTAGTTAGCTCTTGGAGTTTGGGGGCTGGGGTTCTAATAATTTATATTTGCCACAATTGGCACAAAGTTGTTTTCTAGTTTAGGACTGAAGTAGATGAACTGGAGACCTACCTGCAGAGAAAATTAGCAAGCATGTTAAGGATTCCATAAGTCCTAGAGGTAGTGTTAACTCAAATTTGCCTCCAACTAGCACTGCTGTAACTTTGATTTACTTCTAGACTAATTCAAAAATGTGTTTCTTTCCTTTATTTACTTGAGTTTCTTGGTAAATTAGTTCCTTAAGCCTTCACACTACTAGCGTTTTTATCTAAGTTTGAGCGTGGATAAATATTGCCACACCCGAGTTAATTAAGAATGAATCAGTATAGCCTTCATTGATGGCTGTGGCACTGGTAGTTACTATGACCGCTTGGAATGCAGAGAGAACTACAAAATGGGGACAGAATTAGGGCAAGCCATCCTGTAGCGTTTCCATCTCTTCCTAATATCTTCTTTGACATCTCAGCAGCATCACACCACTCACTACCACTGCTCTACCTTGACCCTCCTGCCACTCCGATGCTCTCCTCTCTCCCCTCTCCACCTTCTAGAGAGCATTTCCCCAAGGCCATCTTTGGTCCTGTCTTTGCACGCTCTCCCTGTCTCTCTATTCTCTTAGAGAACTCATCCATGCTCCTGGGCTCCAGTGTCAGTTCTATGCATGTGATTCCCTTCTACCCTCTGAATACCACATTCTCTCCAGACCGCACTGCTTAGACTTGACCTCTAGTTTTCATTGCCCGCTAGATGTTTCCATTTGGGTGTCCTGTCATCATCTCCAACTAAACATGCATGAAATTGAGCCTCCCAGTTTCCATTTCTCTGCCCATGGCATCAGTATTCTCTCACCCACTCAAGCTCAAACCTGAGTCATGTTTGATGCCTCTCCCCATTCTTCCTTTCCCAAACACAAGTTTTGCCAACTTTATTTGCAACATCTCTTTAGCTCTTTGTTCTTTCCATCTGTCCACTAATCCAGGGTCTCAGTGCCCATGCCCTGAATACCTAAGGGCTTCTCACTTGGTCTTCCTGGCTGTAGTTTCTTCCTCCTTCCCTTTTAGTCTTTCTTTCATATCTGGCCAGACAGATTCTCCAGAATGATTGTATCTTCTCTCTCTCCTGCTCAAAAACCTTCAAGAGCTCTCATCACCATAGATAAGTCCAAACTCCTCAAGCTCAAGCCCCTCTATTTGGTCCCAACCCATCTCACTGGCATTATTCCACATGGTATGAGTGGAGTCTCTGAAGCTGGACTCTGGGATCATATCTTATTCTCAACACTGACATGCTGAATGACCCTGGGTAAATACTTAACCTCTCTGTGTGCCTGAATTTTTCCTTTAAAATCACTTTATAAAAATTTTACAATCATTTCTAGGGTTATAGTGAGGATTAAAGGCATTTAGAACAATGCTGGCTGCATAATAGGCACTGAAGTGCTAACTTTTTATTGCGCTGATCTGTACAGAGCACGTGCTGTGGTCTGTACACCACCCCCCGGGTGCACACATCCACCTCTCATAGGTGCCTTTGCTCAGTCCAGACTCTGTCTGCTGGCTGACTCTCACCCTGCAAGGGCCCTTATCTCCCATTTCCTTCCGGTAAACGCTTGTTTGTTTGGTGCTTTCTGCCTGCTGTGCTGCTCAGCCTGGCCTGGGTAGTGGTGGTGGCGTGGCAGGGTATATGAAGCCAGCCATAGGCCACACATGGTGCATCTTTCTGGAGGGCTCATTTTACTTGATAAGTAAGTTTACTCATTTTTATGTCCAGATGTATCACGGAGTAGAATGCGAAACTGACCAAAGGTTTTTAAGATCAAACACACAACTACTAAGAATATTCAGAGTGAAGGGGTCTTGGGCCGCCCCCCCCCCCCAGCCCTAGTGGGGAGCCTGTATTCATTCTGCAGTGAAAAGGTCTGAGAAGCAGGTATGAGTAGAAGGGGCTAGTGTGGGTGAGGTAAGGCAGGGCTAATTCCAATGCAGCAGAGGTGACAGTCCTTGTGCTGGGACCCTTGCAGTGAGGGTCACTTTAACAGGTGGTGGCCTTGCCTTCCTGAGAATTCATATCTATTCCACTCCTATTTGCCCCATGGTAGCACTTGTATATTACATCGATTTTTCAGCTTTCTACATGGGTAGGTCTGATCTCTTCAACACCATCCTAAGTACCTGGAGCTCAGGTGCAGGTAGAGCGCAGGTGCAGCGTAAATGAATGGGAAGACAGAACTGGTGTGAATTGGACCCTGGGCTTTACTGATTGAGCAAGTCACTTTTTCTGTCAGCCTCAGTTTCCTTACCTGTAAAACATGAATAATACTTACCCTAATGAAGTTGTTCTAACGAGTTAACTAGATTGAGTATGTGCAGCATTCAGCACAATAGATGACATAATGGCACTTAGTCATCTATACTAAACATGCATGAAATTGAGCCTCCCAGTTTCCATTTCTCTGCCCATGGCATCAGTATTCTCTCAGTAGACCCCTCCCAGCGTGCCAGGCTCTCAGCAAACATCTGATTCTCAAATGTTCCCACTCCCAACTGTACCCCCCTCCTGTGTGTAGTCTCACATCCTCTGCCTCCTTTCCTGCCACAGTGTGTTCCTATCTAAGGCCATCCTCTTCCTGGCCCTTCTCACCTTCACAAAAACCTCACTCATAAACTGCCCAGTCAGTGGCCCTCCCAATTGGATCACTCCATTTACCATGTAACTATGCTGTAATATCACTCTATCTAAAACAAAAGACAAAACAATCCATAAAAACCCTCTCTTGGTCCCACATCCCCTTCTAGTTACTACTCTATTTCCCTGCTCTTTATAGTCAAAAAGTCATGAAAGAGTTGGCATACTCCCTGTTTGCATTTCTGACATCCCCTCTGAGCCTGCCCCAGGCACACTCCCATCCTCATTACTTCATGGAAACTGCTCATCTCCAGCGACCTCTGTATCGCAGTCCGGCATGCTGCTCCCGGGCTTCTTTTACCAGATGAGACCTTGAAGCACCTTCTGCGCAGGCCTCCTAGACCCTACTCCCTCCTTATTTTTCTCCAGTCTTGCCACTCCTCCGCTTCCTTTGCTGCAAACCCTCTTCTCCATGATCAGTGCTCAATAAAACGGGGGCTAACAAGACCATTTGGTCGTTCTCTAGGCCTGTTTCCAAGGAGTCCCCAGTGCTTTCTCTATCTGCCCCAGGATGGAGGGCTGACACAGCAAATGGAGGTGACACCATGTGAGGAGTACTGATTACATTCTCCACGTGATACTGTCCCAGGGTCCCTTAAAGGTTGTTTCCGGCTCCAGCCAGTTCTCTTCTATCCCCAACACTGTCCAGTTCCCTACCAAAGCCCCTCACACGATGGCCATCTCTGAGGAGCTCCTGTGGGTTGAAACCCTCCCCCAACCCTGCTTGGAACCCCCACATGTATAAGTCTGCCTGGACTTTATGAGCCATAGGTCGGCCCCATGGATGTTCCTCTGACAAAGGACCCGTTTTCCCCGAGGTGGAGAACACTGCACAGGCTGGGTGGCCGGTCTTACAGGTTTTCTCTGGCTGGTCAATGCAGGTGACTAAAGAGTACTTCCCCTGTGCACCACCAGGGGGCAGCGGAGGCCGCTAAGTTCTTGTGAGGACTTGTCCATTGGTCTTCTAGGTGTCTTTCCTCCCTCTCAGGTCTGTTAGGCAGTGGAAGGAGGTACATGCACCTTGTAAAAAAAAGCCTGGTGCTAGCTGTCTCCCACCTGTCAGCTTGCTAGGTGAAGCCAACACAAGTAGAGCCACATTAAGGGACGGGAGGTTAGGGTGCCAGGCTGTGTTATTTATTGATAAGCATTAGTGAACCCCTTGCCCTGTAAGCTTAGCCAGTTCTATCCTCAGATTCCTAGCCCTAGGCAGGAAGTGCATCTGCTTAAGTCTGTTCCGCCAAGACTGTGCCTAAATTGCTACAGCATCCCCAGGATCACAGTGTTTAGGTCAGGGAGGTGCGTGGCAGGTATCAGAATGGTCATGTCCAGGTCCTTGTCCTCAGAGACCGCCACCAATGCAGGAAGTGCTCCTCGGCTCTCAGAGGGGCTCTGCTGGTTAGATGGAGGGCTGAGCGCGGAGACTTCCAGATTCAGTCTCTTTCCTTCCCTGCAAGACTCCTTCCTGCAATGTTCTCCACAGCAGAGCCGAGCTGAGAGGCAGTAACTGGCTCTGGCTTGTGTCCTGAGGTTCTTGGGTAGCGGGCAGGAGACCTTAGGTGGGACCTCAAAGGGGATAGAGATGCCAGAGACTGTGCAAGGGGATTGGAGGAAGAGAAACCAGAGAGAGTCATTAAGTGCCTTGATCTGATTTCACCAGCACCAGTTCTTGGCTATGGCCTGTAGTCCTTGGCCATCCCCTTGGTACTAAATAGATAGTACCTTGGGCCCTGGGTATACCCTTCCCCCACCATTATCTCAGAGATAAGAATCATTAAAGTGCCCTAGCTGGTTTGGCTCAGTGGATAGAGCATCAGCCTGCGGACTGATGAGTCCTGGGTTCGATTCTGATCAAGGCCACATGCCCGGGTTGCAGGCTCGATCCCCAGTAGGGGACGTGCAGGAGGCCACCAATCATCATTGATGTTTTTTTTTCTCTCTCTCTCCCTTCCTCTCTGAAATCAATAAAAAAAATATATTTTTTTAAAAAGAATTATTAAAGCAACCTCTGCCCTCCTTAGCCAGGCACCTTGTAGAACTTTCCTGCTTGCTCAGCAACGACTCCCAAGCCAGCATCCACTTCTCCCTCAGGTCAGGGCAGCCCCCACCCAGGGCCAGCAGGCTGGTGGTGCCTGGAGAAGACTCTGGCTCCCCTGCAAGCCCTCCCTGGCCTGTCTCTGACCTGAACTGGAAGCGGGGATCGCCGGGGTGGGTTTGTAGCACCTGAAACACTTCTGGGGGAGGCTCCAAGCCCATCTGCTCAGCCCGATGCCAGCGCTGCAGCCTTGTGATCCCTGCCAGGGTGGGAAGAAGACAGTAGACCTCGTGGTGGGCAGGGCAGAGCCCAGGCTAGAGAATGTGTGTGGAGGGTGTGGAGGGGCCTCTATACTCCCCAGTCTCAGGAGACAGAGCCCAAAAGGACCAGGCAGGGGCTTGGATTGCTTCAGAGATATGTGGGTGATAGGACTGGTTCCAACATGTGCTTCTGGGGCCTGTGGGGGTCCTCACCTGTGCAGGGCCCATACTGCCAGGCCAGGTCAAAGTGCCTCAGCAGCTCCAGCTCCACTTCATCCACGCTCAGGGGCTGGATCTCTTCCTCTGCAGTGAAAAGCAGCTCCTCAGGCCTGCCCAGGACTGTACCCTGCAGGGCTGGTTCTCTGCCCCTCCCCTCACAGCTGTCCCACTGCTTCTCAGCCCTCACCACCCCTCTGCCTCTGTCTTCTGCTGCCAGGCCTGGTGCAGGAAGTAGAGGACATACTTCACTTCCCTTTGCATTGCCCACATCCGCCCACGTCCCATGTCCCTCCATGTCCACTCCCCCGCCCTCTCCACACCCCAAAGACCTAGCTCTGTTGCCAGCTCCCCCTTGCTGTGTCCAGCGGGGCCCTCCCTTCTCTTCACTACTGGGTAGGAGTCAGTGATGAGCCGCTTCCGGCCCATGGCGGCCACCCAGGCAGGCGAAGAAGGCGACTGCAGGGAAGGGGAGAGACAGGCCAGCGGGCACGAGAGAGACAGCTGCTGAGAGAGAGAGAGAGAGAGAGAGAGTGACAGAGGGCTGGGCCAGAGAGCGAGCCTGGGACCAGCAACCGGCAGACAGAAGGACCAGACAAGCAGAGAGGAAGTCCGCAGGTTCCAGGGAATGACGTCTCTCCCCTAGCCCTCAAGCACGCAAACATCAAAGACCTAAGCCAATGGCAGGCCGCCTCGGAGAGGCGTGGCCCGACTCCAGCCAATGGCAGATGGCTCAGGCAGGGGGCGGGGCAGCTGCAGCAGCTGTGTTCTAGGGGAGAAGGGGTGAGGCTGGGGTGGGGGACCTGTCAAAATGCCCCAGACTGCACCACCTCCTCCTGCGCCCCCCCATTGGCCCGCAGTGGGTCTCGGGGGACTTACAGAGCGTTATCCTCAGACTCTCACTTCCCGTTTTCCCTTCCTAGGCAAATGTTCTTTTCAGCCTCACTAATCCCCGTGGCAGGTTTGTAACTCCCCAGGGCCCAGCTGGAGCCTTCCATTCCCCCCCCCCCCCCCCGCTTTGGCCCACAGAATGTTGTGGGGGCAGGTCTGGAGGTCCGAAGAGAGTTTGGGTTAATCCAGCCCTCTTCCCTGCTCCCACCCCACCCCCACTGGCCCCAGGAGAGCTGGCTGGAGAAGCCCATGGATTTGGAAAGCTCCTTTCTCACAGTCTGCGCCCAAAGATGCTGCCCACCCTCAGTCCAAGCAAGCGTCTGCCTTATCGGCTCTCCTGGGGTCCCCTAGCTTGTCCCTGCTGGCCCTACTCGTCAGGAAGAGTCCACACTGAGCTGGAGGCCAGCGCGTGTTTGGATCCCGAGTTCTTCACAGCACAATGTGCCATGTCTGTATCCCACTAATGTGAATGTGTGAGCAGAAAATACCAACAATAACTCTAACACTGTTATGGCACTTACAGTGTGCCAAATACTGTCCTAAGCACTTTCCCACAGATTCCCGCAACTAAAATTGATGTAAAATGGTTCTTGAAAGTAGAAAGTGCTGATAGTCACAGACATTGTGGGGCCCCAGTTAAAGCATAGCCCCTCTGTGCTCCCCTGGAGCTCACAGGCTATAGGGGCAGGCCGATGGGACTCACAAGTTGTCCGTGCAAGGATAACATTTCTAACAAACAGGAGAGGGGGGAAGGGTGGGTCACGGGGCTGGCTTAGCACTGGAAGACCTCCTGGAGGAGGCAAGCTGAATAAACAGTGCCTCTCAATTCTCCACCCATGACCTTTGTCCCTGGGCTCCTGTCATCGCTGACTCACCCCTACACCCGCCTCCCCCTCACCAACTTCCTGGCAGCAGGCAGAAGTGCTGGCCAGTGGGAGTCTGGGAATCGGCACAGGGACCAGCCCTGCTCTAATCACCCTCTAGAGAGCCCATCTAGTTCTTTCCTCCAGGGGTACAAGGGCCTACGCAGGGCACTGCCTTCCCCTTCTTCCACTGCTCTGGAGTCTGGTGGCCTGCGACAGGAGGGAGGTGGGCACAAGTGAGAACACTCTAGAGAGTGGACCACTGAAGGGGAGGAGAGGAGCAGGCATGTCTCAGGGGCCACCTCCGCCTGGCTCTCCCCATCTGCTTCCTTGAGGAGGTCTGGGTCCAGAAGTGAGAGCTCGTGGCGCACTGTACAGAGCTGCAGGGCCCTTCCCTGCTTTATTGTTTGGGCTGGGCCTGATCTAATCCCTCGTCTGCATTATGGACTAAGTGGGGCCCACACTGAGGGGCCCTGCTGTGTTGGGAGGGAAGCAGGGAGGCCCTCTCCACCAGGCCTGCAAAGGGTTTAGGTGTGGGGTCCAGTCAGGCACTGAACACTCTATGGAGGAATGATGGTGTCCAGCTCTGTGGGACTGACGACCCCCTCCCCAGGGGGCACTGCCAGAGGTGTATGGCACCCAACTCCTAAGCCCACAAAGCCCTAAGGGAGTAGGGAGCCATGGGTGGGGCAGAGCCCTCCTCATTCCTGGTCCCTCCCACCCCTGAAAGCTGATAGCCGTGAGGCCCTGCCACCGCCCAGGGAGCGTGAAATGGGGTGTGCCACTGGGCGGCCACAGTGGCTCCTACTGCCGCAGAGTCTATTCCCTCTCCCCTCTGGCACCCTGACCTGCCCTGTGGACACTGTCTGGATCGTCCCTGCCAGCTGCCCCCAGCTCTGCCTGGCCCAGGCCCTGCTAGCCTCTCTCACCCAGGCTGGAAGATGTCTCCCTTGGCCTTCCGCTTCACCCAGTACCAAAAAAGAGAGTCAGGGCAGTCAGCTCTAGTGCAGGCATCCTAGGACTGACTTGCAGGAACTCTCCACTGGCAGCGTTGCCCTCCTCTCCTAGTCAGATAGCAATGAGATAGAGCTCCCAAGGTTTGAAGGAGTTGGCACCCAGGGGTGTAGAACCATCTCTGTCCAATTTGCATCTTTCCTTTACTTGGCATCTGGCTCCTTAAGGTGTGCTGGCAACTAGACCGGACCTTCACCTTCCCTTCTTTACTTCCCCAACCTTGTCTGCTCCCTATCACCTTTCTTCCTTGAACACCTGCCCTATTCAGGCAGCCTCCTGGCCCATCCCCAAAGCTACTGTCTGGGGCCTGTCACAGTTCAGGCTTCAGGCTAGAAGGCCAGGCCAGAGGTCTGAGTTGGAGGCTAAATTCTCTCTCCTTTAGGGAATTTCCTGAGACCAAGGCCTGAGTTCCTGTGTCAGCCCTAACCCCCAGAGGTTGGTGATGGGACTAGCAGGAGTGACCTTTGTACTTTGGCCTGGGAATCCTCAAGGCCCTCGCTTCATAGTCAGGACCAAAGTCTTGGGGGAACTCGAGAGAAAAGGAGAGAAAAGAACTGGAACAGAAGCTCAGAACCTTCCTGAGGGCTGAGGCCCACCGCTGACTGCTCCAAGGGGAAGGGGGATTAAACCTGGCTTAGCTCAGACAATGAGGCAGGATAGGGGGGCCTCAGCACTGCGCATGCACCCTAAGAGCCCCTTCCCTTCCCCCAGCTCATGATGGAGCTTGTGGGGAAAGCCAGCTAGAGCTAGGAAGGTGGGGGCAGGTGGAGGGAGGGAGGGAAGCAGCTGCCTGGGGCCCAATGGGCTGTGGGGCGTTGCCCGCTCTCCTTCCCTCTCCCCAGCACACCCCTTCCTCAGGCCCTCAGGCTCTGCCACCCACCCAGAGCCCCCACATACTCATACACCCTGGGCCCCATTCCCCACCCTGTGGGCCAAAATTCTTTCAGGCAGCTCCTCCTAGTCCCTCATGACCCTCCCAGACATCCCACCTCAAGCTCTTCCAGGTTCTCTGGCCTAGTGGGCTTGAGGGGTGGGAGCTTGGTAGAAGGTAAAGGTTCCCTGGGTCTGGGTTTTTCTGCCACTGGATGTCTCTTTTGTCCTGTCCCAACCACCCCCTCCAACCCTCCTTTCATCACCTCCCTTTTTACCTTGGCCATCCTTCCTTGAAGTGTTCTGGGGAGATTTGAAAAGGGGCCCTTCTGGCCATTCCTCACCGTGGCCACCAGGTGTCAGACTTTGTCCAGCTGGGAGGAAAGTCCTAGCTCATTTCCACCCCATCAGCCAGGCTTTGGAGATCAGGGCAAGTTGGAGCCGGGCCTAGAGGACACCTCTGAATGGAGGCTGAGGGACCCTGAAGGTGGAGATGAGGAAAGGGCTGGATTTCTGGTTCGAAAGCTCACAGTATTTTCTTACTGCCCCAGCCCCCACCCCACTGACAAAGGCTTTGTCCGCTATTGGGAAATTGGGGAAACCAGGCTGAGTCAGAGAGCTCAGGAATTGAAGTGACAAAAGCAGGGACAATTGTGGCTCCAGAGAAGGGGGGGCTGAGAGGAAGCCACCCATCAGAGCATTCAGCCAGGCCTGGGTCACTGGCCGTTGCCCTCTAGGTTAAGGAGAACAAGGGCCTCCCTTGGCCCTTCCCCATTTGGGCTGGCTGTGGCAAGTGGGTGAGTGTGTGTGTGAGTGTATGTGTGTAAGATGAGTGCTTGAATGAGTCTCCTAACTTCCCGAGGGAGTCCTAAGTCCTGGATGTCGGGTCAGTCTTTGCAAAAGTGGGCAACTGGCAAGGTGTGACTACCCTTTTTGCCCCCTGCGTCCGAGCCTCTTCTGTACCCACTCCTATGCCCCTGGAAGTTGCCCCCCCCCCCATATGACAGTTCTGCATCTTAAACACAGGGGTGTTAGATGAAATGAGATTTCTAATCCACTCTGTAATACCTGGAGAAGACAGGGAGAAGGGCCTTCTCTCCCCGCCCTCTCACTTTCCCTAGGCTTCCTGCAAACAGATGCCTTCTAGAGACAACACCCTCCCTCCATGACACTGCAGGGCTTCAGGTATTCCAAGTTCTTAGGTTGACCTCTGGATACCTGGGCCCTTGACTATAAGACCATACCTAAGAGGTTAAACCTAGGATAACCAATAAAAACTCACCACCTCTCCTGAAACAGCTGTGGATGGAGAATGACAAACTCACTCACAGAAAAGCCTGATAACATGCCATTTACCAGGCGCTACCTGCCCCTTGACCTGTAGTCCCAAAACCCAAAGGAGGGGCTCCCACTGCCAATACCATCAGCAGGGAGCTATTCGGAAGAAAGTTCAAAAACTCAAACTATGAAATGTCCTCTATGACTGGGTTCTCCTCTGTGTCCACCTCCCCCACCCTGCTCCTCGGGTGCACCCTCTGCATCCTTAGCTGGAGTGAACTCCGGCCCCCGTCCACCCTTCTCCTCCCACTCACTCGTCCCATTTCCCGTTGCTACTTACCCGCCTGCACTGTGCTCTGCAAGGCACACAGCCACTCAACCGTACAATTTCTCACCTTCTAGAGTCCCACATACCCACTGCCCCATGATTCACTGCCATTCCTGCCTTGCCAGTCCCCAGCTTTGGGGAATGCCCTTTCTCCACTCTGTCCCTACCTCTGGGCATCTCTCACTTGCTAGGGAACGTCACAATCCATGCCAAATGGGTTGGTGACAACAGAGCTGCGTTTGCTGATGTTACCTGGTTCCTTGTGGCTGCCCAGCAACCCTTTTGATTCTCCTGTGCTCGTCTGTGATTCCATTCCCCAAGTCTCTCCATTCTTCCACTGCCACTCCTCATGCAGCAATGACATGTTTAGATCTCTTTCGTTTAAAAAACAACAGCAAACCAACCAACCAAACAAAAACCTTCCATGCTCCTCTACCATCTCTAGATATTCCTTTTGCCACCAAACTTCTGAGGGAATATATTTACCCCTTCTACTTTCTTATCATCTCCTTCTTTAATCTCACGGTTTGGTACCTGCCTCTTAACTGCTTTTGCAAGGGTCACCAACCACTGATGGATTTTACCAATGCCAGTGGATTTTGCCCATATTCTCTCAGTTCTTCTGGGCATCTGACACTGTCGATCAGCAGCTTCCTTAAAACTCTCCTCTCTTGACTTTTAGCACATTATTGTCTGAACACACTTTAAATCAAATTATGGAGAACTTTAATATGTGCTCGGCATTGTGCTAAAATGCTGTAGGAATGCAAAGATGAATAGATTACAGAGCCTGCCTTCAAGATGCGACCTGCTTAAAAGGGAGATGGAACACTTAACTAACTATCCCTTGCCTTGCCTATCCTTCAAGAATGGTGTCAAATCGCACCTTCTATACTGATGCAAAAGCACTTACTGTGTGCAAGGCACTGGAAATACACAGTGATCTCAGACAACCTTTGCCTCCCTTCTAGGGCTACAGATTAGCAGAGTCCTCACCCAACTGGAGCAGTTGCTTCTTCCTTGATGTCCATGGTATTTTCCCTGGGTCTTTCTAAACTTAATCAAATTCTACCGTGGATTCTAGCATTTGTGAGGAGGGAAGGAAGTAACAAGTCATTTTGTTCAACACAGTAATTGATCACCATCTTTAGGCTGGAGCTTGAGCTGGGTGCTGGGATAGACAGATGGGGAATACTCGGAATCTGTCCCCCAAAAGCTCACAGTACAGCAGTGTGGGACATCCCTCTCTCCCCGTTATATTCAGTACAGCCCTTTGCTTGGTGCCTTACATATAACAGCTGCTACTCATTTTGCCCCTGCATGGAGACAGCCCAGATGCCCTCTCCTTTCTGTCTTGTTAGGCAGGAGGCAGGGCCATGCCCGGGCAGATTTCTCTCCCTGAAGAGCCGGGACCCTGCAGGGTGGGCATGTTCCCTCCCAGTTGGGCCAGGTGACTCAGGGACATTCAGCAGAGCCTGGCTTGCCCCACCCACACACAAGTCCAATAGCTCTGGCCTCTCCCTTTCCAGTGGTTCATGCACTTGTGGGGACCGCCCAGTGCATACGACACATGTATGCTTTTGTTCCTTATCATTTCGGGTAAGCTGGTCTTCTCTTCCCAAATAGATTGATTACAGGCTCCAGAAGGGCTTCTTTCTCGTCTCCTACACCAAGTAGCACAGTGATAACCAGGTAATGTCTTTAAAATATTTGTCAACTGCTGGGCCAGTGTGGTTAAGTGGTTGAGCGTCTACTTATGAACCAGGAGTTCAAGGTTTGATTCCTGGTCAGGGCACATGCCCGGGTTGCAGGCTCAATCCCCAGTGGGGGGTGAGCAGGAGGCAGCCGATTAATGATGAGCCAATTCTCTCTCATCATTGATGTTTCTGTCCCTCTCTCCCTCTCCCTTCATCTCTGAAATAAAAAATATATATATATATATTTTTTTTAAATTTATCAACTGATTGACATCACCATCACTTGTTACTTTCTTCGCTTCGGGTACTGTCTCCAGGAGGCCCTTGTAAAACAGCCATGTATTTACCTGGGAGCAGTTAGCCCATTAATTTATCCCGCGGCTCTTCGCTAGATTGTTATGACACACCATATGCCACAAGAAATCTGTTTTACTAATTGCCACTGCTGTATTTAATATTCCCGTTTTACAGATGGGGAAACTGGGGAATAGAGAGCTTTAAATGTTTTGTCCAAGGTCATTTAGCTCATAGGTTATGAAACTGGAATTTGAGCTTAAGCCGCCCCTTAAACATCATCTCTCCTATTAACTTGCAGCCCAGTATGAATTTTTCTCTTTCCCCTAATCTGTCTTACATTGGAAAGGAGTAGTCCCAGCTGAGAACCACGACGTGGCTGTGCTCTATCGCCCTCCCTAGTAGATGCAGGGCAATGAGAAAGCCAGGGTCACTGCTGGGGAGGAGGACCCAAAGGCAGCCACAGGTGGAGGTTCTGGGGAAACTGAGGACCGAATGCATGGGCTGACTACCTGGAAAGAGCACCAAAGGAACAGCTGGACTGTTTTTCAAAGAGACATACCTCTGAGGCCATTAGAGTAATCCGGAGAGGTGAGGTAGACTGAGCAAAGGCGGGGAGAAGGAAGATAGTGACAGATAAGAAGGCTTTTGGGGGGACTAAAGGAATATGGCGCTGACGGAGAGAGCTGGAGTGAGGTCTGCTGTGTACACGTCTTCCCCGACAGCATGGGAGAGCCTCTTTCCCAGGCTCTGTGCGTCTCCTGAGTTAACCTCTGGGCTCCCGGGCTCCCCTAGCAGCCCTGGGAGCCAGGGGAGGGGGCGGCCAGGAGAACCAGGGGAGGGGGCGGCCAGGAGAACCAGGGGAGGGGGCGGCCAGGAGAACCAGGGGAGGGGGCGGCCAGGAGAACCAGGGGAGGGGGCGGCCAGGAGAACCAGGGGAGGGGGCGGCCAGAAGAACCAGTAACGAGAGCCAGGAGGGGCAGTGCCAAGCAGAGATGCTTCTGGGGCAAGCATTTTATTTGTTAATACAAGAATAGAAAATTTGCAATAAATATAATCTAATAAATAACTTCTCCAAATAAATAAATATTAATACAACAAACAGAGTCATGAGTGGTTGGGGCTGGGGTGCAGGGCCTGGGGGAGCTGCCCCATACACCCCGAAATGCTACTGCAATGTAAACTTTCAGGAAATCCTGGGGCTGTGGCTATGGTTGCCCTCCCCAGGCTGGGCAACCCACAGATACCCTGGAAAAGGGGGCAGAGAGGAGGCACCATGATACTGGCAAGAAAATTCAAGACAAGGTCCTTTGGTCGCCACCCTGTGCCACACGTGCCTTGGTGACCCCAGGGTCCAGTCTGTGCCTGTCCCCCTGCTTTCAGTATTACCTCCAATGCAGACCTCACCTCTTCCATTTTTAATACCATCTCTTCCTGTTTGGACTTGCCACTGTGCTTGTTTCCTGAATTGAATGTATGGAGTTAATTGGGGTAGGGGAGCAACACCCATCTACGGAGAGTGAGGCAGCAAAGGGCTTCACCCCAGAAAGGCACATGCTGTGGTGGCCCCCTCCCTGCCCTACAGGCATGCTTCCTGCAAGTGCCGCTTAAGGGGCTGTTTGGGCACTGGCAAGTGGTTGGCAGGAAGCAGGAGGCTGTGAGAGCCTTTACACCAACCCGAACCACTTCGGGCTCCCTTGAGCATTACTCCCTGTAGAAATGGATGGGGCCTATTGCACCTCTTCCCCAGACCTGCAGAACTTTGGGAAGTAGGGAGGGGATGAGTCTTATTGCATCATGCCCTCTTCCAAGTCTGGGAAGGGCCAGAGGCTCACAGCTTCTGTCTCCTGGCTCAACAAGTGTTGGCACACAGGTTTCTCCCTCCCAGAGTGGGAGCAGGGTTGGAAAGGGGAGGGGAGAGAGGAGGTGGTAAAGGTCAAAGATTAGAAGCCATGGGTCCCCAGGTGCAGGGTGACTGCAGCTGCTGGAGGCTGCATCTTCTTCTTGAGCCGGTTGAAGTCCTTGGCTGAGCGCCACAGCCAGGTCTGCAGCTCCTTCAACAGCCAGAAGTCATCCATCTTTTGGAGGAAGTCACTGTGGGCAGGGCCAGGGGCCCAGGTGGGCTCAGTCCCGGGCAGAGGCTGGGGCAGCGGGTAGCCCAGAGCTGCCATGACACCCGCAATGCTGCCCAGCAGGCCCTGGAGGCTGGTGCAGAAGTGGGCCAGGCTTCGGCGCAGCTCAGTTGCAGCAGCCTGGCGGTTGAGGCCACGCAAGTGGCACAGAAGGTGGCTATAGGCCTCGTAGTTCTGGGTCAGCCGCAGTTTGTCATTGAGGCTTCGCCAAACTTCCAAGTTGACAGTGGCCCTGGGTAGAGTCTCTGCCCCCAGCCGAGGTGGGTTGAAGTCAGGCTCGTTGAAAGGGGGGCCCAGGTAGTTCAGCTGTGGAAAGGAGAGGGCGATGGGGAAGGAGGAGGGCCAAGCAGCCAGCCTGCCACCACCAGGAGATACCTGTCCCCAAAGCTTCTATTTCCTGTGTCCCCTGACACTGGCCCCATCTCCACGCTAGATCTCTCTGTTCACAGACCAACCCTAAGTTTCTCCATGGATGTCGTTTGCATGGAGATGACAGTTGAAGCGGTGAGGGTACTGAGCTCTCCTATGGAGAGGTGTAGAATGAGAAAAATTGAGCAGCAGATACTCAGGGAGGACTCACTGATCGGCTGTGTGTGCAAGCCTCTGGAGAGGGCCCGCGGGGAGGCAGGGCAGAAGAGGAAGAGGAGCCATGGGGACCCAGGAGGCCAGGCTGCAGAGGTAGAAGGTGGACCGAGAGTGCAGAGCCAAGAAGAGTTCAAGAAGGCAGCAGTGCTCAACAGTGTGGCTGTAAAACAGAGAGCAAGGGGAATGAGCCTTAGAAAATACTGTCGGGTTTGGCAAGAAGGAGGTGCCTGACAACCTTGGAGAGAACCGTTTCAGTGGCCTGGAAGCCAGATTGCAGGGGGTTAAAGCGTGAGTGGGTGGAGAGGAAGTGGAGGCAGAGGGTGTAGACCACTCCTTCGAAAAATTTGGCAGGGAAAGCCAGGAGAGAAAAAGGGTCGGGAACTAGAGGGGGTAGCAGAGTCAAGCAAAGGTTTTCTGGACAGGAAAAGCAGGTCGAAAGGGAGAGGGGCCTGTGGGCATCAGAGCTCCATTTGCCCAGTGCCACCAGCTGAAGGGCTGAGGACAGAGGTACACACTAACCTCTCCAAGGAAGGGCTCAGCCCACAGAAGCAGGACTGCAGAAGGAAGAAACTGAGGCAGTCTCAAGAGCTGGGCTGGAGGAAGGGTAAGGAAGTCAGTGCAGGGAAAAGGACAGCCTTGCCAACCCCCGGGGGAGAAGCCTGGGGCCCAGGGAAAGGGCTGAGGGAGACAGTTCGCGGGGAGAGAAAGGGAGAAGAGGGGCGAGGCCTGGGATAGGCAAGGGCCCAGGGGGAGGTTCACACGCTGACAAGCACAGAGACAAACTAATTTCCTCGGTGTATCCTGGGGCGGAGCCAGCTCCCCCGCCACCCCCTCCCCTTCCTTTCCCTGGCTCCAAAGTAGGGTCTGGGATGTAGAGGAGGAACACGGGAAGAGGGGGCCGGTTCCCGTGGCCCTCGCCAACTCTGACCCTCCTTCCTCCTCTCCTGGGCTCTCCAAACACCTCTGGACTGCCCCCAAATTCGTATGGCAGAACTTCAATCCACACCCTGAGCCCCCTGCCACCACTGGCCTGGGTTCCCTGCAGCCCCCTTCCCACAAGTCCCCCCTAGGAGGCCCATCTAGGATGGGAGAGGCAGACAGAAGGAAGGCCCATGGGTCCAGAGCAGCAGGGCCCCAGGTCTGGGGCAGAGGCGAGCTGGAACATAGGCATGGGAGGTGGGGCCCCTCCATCCCCACCCAGCCCCACCCTTGCAAGAGACACCACAACACGGTGTAAACAGAGGAGACTTCCCTGGCCCCCAGGGGGAGGCGGGCGGCTGGGCAGTCAGCCAGTGGGGCAATGGGCCAAGGCGGGTGCGAGGCCTGCCCGCATGCCTAGTCCTGGGGCCAGGGATGGGGAGGAAGGGGCACCCTAGAGGGAAGGGCAAGAGATAGGCCAGACATGGAGACTGCTTGGAGCTAAAGGTCCCCTCTTCATCACCCCACATTCATCAGGACCCCTCCACCATTCTCTTCCAATTCCTCCTCATTCTTTGCCCAATTCCCAGACCCCTAAAGCCACCCCTAATACTCACATAGGTCCCAGCCAAGCTGCGGAGTTGGTGCTCCAGGTAGCGGGTGAGGTCATAGGTTTTCTGGATGGAGGGACCAGGCCCTGGGTCCCCTGTGCGATTGAGGGCTGGCACTGCAGGGAGGTGCCAGAGCACAGTGCACAGGCAAGCTAGCATCCCCCACGAGTCCCCTGTGGACAGGATGGGCAAGAAGCATGAGGGTGGGCCTGGCCTGGTAGAGGAAGCAGCTGGCAGCCCCTCAGGTGTCTGTCCCCACCTTGGGCTGGGAGGGAGGGGTGGGACGCCAGATGGGAGACAGGGGGGGATGGAGGAGGGGAGCATTCCTGGCCCCAGAAAGGGTTTGTTCGTGTGTGTGTGTGTGTGTGTGTGTGTGTGTGTGTGTGTATGGAGGCATGTATGTTATACATTATACCAGTAGATATTGGAGAGTATATTTGTGGGTCAGCTAACAGGCACTGTATGTGCCCCCAAGTAGGTATGTGTACAAGGAGGGCCAGGCCTAGGGACAGGAATCAGTGTTCCCGAGTTCTGGGTGTACCTCAGCCTCCTCTCCCAGCCTCTAGTCCCACTGCAGCTTGCGGGGAGCCAAGGGGTTGGGGTGGGAAACAGCACACATCACAGCTGCCAGCTGAGAGGCTGTCTCCTCCCTCCTCTGTCCGCCCGCCCTCCCTGAACTAACAAGTCCCAGTCAAGCTATAGGAGGCAAGGTGTAGGGCCAGACCACCTGGGTCAGGCTGAAGGACACAGGTCTGGCTCAGGCGGTCAGTGGTGGGGACATTCTGGGATATGGTCCTTGGTGTGGAAAGGTAGGATGGGGTTAGATTAAAGGAGAGTTAATGTTCACTCTCAGGGAAGTGTGCTCTGTTCTTACCTAGGGTTTTAGATGGGGAAAAGGTTAAGCTGCATGAGGCTTTCAATCAGTCTGCAGTGGAGGTGGCGGCGGGGTGGCGGGGTGCGGGGGCGGGGCAGGGAGAGGAAGAGAGAGAATGATGTATTCAATGAATTGGGTCTGTCAGCTGATCGTGCTGGAGAGTCTGGACATCCGAGGATGCCAGAGGCCAGGGGTCAGTGCTGTGAGAACAGACATAGGTGGTTGGGAAACATGATTTTTCCCAGCTTTTAGGTGAGGTCCAAAATCAAGATCACTTGGTCAGGATTCAGTGAGCATTGGGACTGGGTAAAGCAATTAAGGTTAGGATAGGGTAAGGCTATAATTGGCATTGGGCTAGGTTAGCTTTAAGGACTGGGTTACTTTTAAAGTTTCAGGTTAATTTATTGGGATTTGGCTGAGTGAGTGTGGTTGAGGTTTGAGTCCAGCTGGGGGATGTGGTTAGGTTTGGGCAGGCAGAGGGTTGGCTGGGACTAAGGTTTGTGAATGTGTTGATTCAGATTTTCAGATAGGGTGATGCATGACATGTCACTAAGAATATTGCTAGTGGATTTTGAGCTTGGATAGATGTGAGACCATGAATGGTTTTCTCCTTCTAATTTATATTTTATACTTTCACATTTTCTGCAATGACATATGTTGTTTTGATAAAAATAATTGGGGTATGGGTTTAACAATATGACTGCACTTAGAGTTAAGATAGGTTTGAGTTAAGACTAGGTTAAGTTTACAGTTAGTCATAATGTTGGGTCAGGGTTTTAGGGTAAAACTTGGAAGGGATTAGGATTCAAATTGTATAGAATGTCTCTTACAGAGTGTAAGGATCAGGTGGGGACTCCCGCAGTGTCTTTATATATATTGATTTCAGAGAGGAAGAGTTGAGAGAGAGAAATGAGAGAGAATCATCAATCAGCTGCCTCCCTGCATGCCCCACAGTGGGGATTGAGCCTGCAACCCGGGCAGGTGCCCAAACTGGGAATTGAATCATGACTTCCTGGTTCAGAGGTTGACAATCACTGAGCCACGCCAACTGGTCAATCTTGACTTTCAGATGTGTGATTGACTGGCTTTACTGATGGAGCATGGGAGTAGGGGTACTGCTAGTCTCAGGAACCTGCCCTTTTGGTGAAGGGCTCTTGGTCTGAGATTGTGTGTGTGTGTGTGTGTGCGCGCGCGCGTGCGCACGCACGCGCGCACACACACACACACATACATGCGTACCCACAGACATGTGTTTTAGGACAGAGAGGAGGGTCAGGCACATAACTGCTCCCTGAGGAGACAGGCTCCCTGTTCGCTCTTCCCCCATCTCCAGCCTGTGCATTCCCTCCTCAACGTTCCTTTCCTTATTCTTTCTTTCCATCTGAGCTCTTGGTGACTCTGAATTCCTTTCTAGTTCCTGTTCTTCACATCCCAAGATGACTCCAGGCCTTCTCCTCTGCATGAAGCCTTGGGCTACTCTTAGCCTGGATGTCTGACTGAGTCACTCCCAAGATCCTGCTGGTACATGGGGGTTAGTGTTGGAGGCAGAGACCTGCTGAAGTGGGCAGTGGCCCTTCTAGCCTTGAGGTAGCTTTCAGGATTGAGTCTGGCCTGGCTGGCAGTTAATGGCAACGCCGAGGGTCCTGGCTGAAGCAGGAATTGGGAGCTGGGCTTGCCTCTTTACCCCACCCTGCTTTGGGCAGCCCTGCTAGACAAGAGTTCTGGGGCAGGGCTCTGCTTACCCCATTGGGGGGGGGGGTAGTCAGGAACCCAGCTATGGGACTTATTTTCCCCCTCCTCTTCTGGGCCCTGTGGGACATCCCTGGGGAGCACTGGCTCCCTACACAGGGACAGCAGGGAGAGTGGGGGAGAAGCCTTTGGATAAACAAGAGCTAAGTCATCTGGGCAGAAAAACGGCTCATGAAATTAACCAGACAAGGCCGGTGTTTCCAGGAATATTTCAGTTCTGAGGTAACTGTCACTGCAGTGTGGGTGGGTGGGGGGGTGCAAGGGAGAGAGCAGAAGGATCCAACTGACTGACCCATAGAGAGAACCAGAAAGAGGGAAGGAGACTCAGAAACCCAGAGGGAAAAGAGGCTAGGAGAGGAGAAAAGGGACAGGACAGGGCTCTACCCTCTGTCATGACAGCTTCCCCTCCGGGCAAAATGTTCCTGCATCTCAGGCAGCAAAAGCATCTGGGGCAGAGACAACCTGTGATTTAGTTGTAAGTAGCTTGCAGCTTGCCTGTGTCCCTAGGAGGGAGAGTGCAGTGGGCATCCTGGAGCCTCATTGATCCTCCTCTCCAAGTTCATGGTGTGCAGGTGGACCTGGCCACTAAGGACTGTGTCCTGGGCCCCATCTCCCAGTCCTGGCACCCGACCAGCTCCCGCCCCAGCTCTGGCTCTGGCTGCTGCCCACTGATTGTTTACATCCCGTCTTCCCCTGTGTTTATAAATCCGGCTGAGCACGTGAGGAGCTAATGAGTGCAGCTCACGTTTCCTGCTGCAGCCCCCTCACCCCCCCATCCTGGCCCCCGCCTGGGCCGGCCCCTAATTCCATCCAGATCCCTGGGCTCTGGGAACCGAGGCCCCCCTTATGAACACTCACATGCACACCTCGGACTGCAAGCGCATGGCCACCCTGACCCGGCTGCACAGACAGGCACACCTGTGTGTGCATGTCTTTGGCCAGCTGCCTCTCAGTCTGTAGCCTGTATCCCCCAGGCTGACCTCACTCCACTCACTGAGGGTGTGGGGCTCGGCAGTACAGATGTGCCAGGATGGTCAGGGTGAGTAGGACAAGTCAGCTGGGAGACTCTGCTCCTGGAACTGGTGGCTAAGAGCTATCAGCTGAATGCATAGGAGCCAGGGAGGCATCGCCAAGCTCCAGAGTGTTGGGCTAAATGTGGGAGCCAGAAGGAAAAGCCCTGCCCTCAGGCCAGGTCAGGAAAGCATCCTGGTGACTTTGGATGGGTCTGTTGAGGGGAATTAGGGGAATGAAGCAGTTTAGGGGGTGATGTGTCCACTGTGGCATGAGATCCAGGCACTGAGACTGTAGGAAAGGGTCCATGGGGGAGCTTCCCATCGTGCCTTCCCAGGGAAAGGCCCACAGACACAGCCGGACTTTCTTGTCCTCTTGGCTGCCTGGCCTGCCCTCCCTCCATCATCTCCTTGGTTCCTGTCCCCCAGGCTGCTGAGAGGTGGCTTAGTGAGTGAGTACACATGGGCCCCCAGAAGTCAGGAGACCTCGCTTTGCCAGCAACCCATCAGGTAATGAGGCTTTAGTGAGGGGCTGCACCATGAATGTTAAAGTTCCTCACCAGAACCACGTGGGGCTCTGTCTCTGCTGTCCTCTTCAACAGCCCGCTCCCTGCCCTTCTCTGCCACCTAAATGACAAGAAACTGAGGCCTGGGAAAGAAGCAGCCAGGCAGGCCAGCTGCCTTGCCTTGTGAAGTCCATGTGGACACAGGGGTTGGGCTTTCCTTGGAGTGAGAGGGTTCTGGATTGTGCTGCAAAAGGACCCTGAGTGTGCTGGGGGCGGGGGGAGGGGGGGAAGGGGGGGAGAGAGAGAGCTGAGGCCAGGGAAGCTGGGCCACCGGCTTTAGCGAGGCAAGGGAAGAAGTTAGGAAATAGTAGGGGTAAGTGTGTGGGTGAGTTTCAAAGGGTGTTGTTATCCAAAAGGCCTGGGAGGGGCTCTGAGGGATCCGGCAGGAGCCCGGGTGTGAACAAGCAGGTGGGATTGTGGGGAGGAATGTGAAGTGTCACTAGTAGCCTAGCTGGTGTGGCAGGGTGGTGTGCAGAAGTGTGACTGGGCAGGAGTGCGGGCTCTGTGAGGGGGAGCGGGAGAAGAGACTTCTGGGGCAGCTGGGTGACAGTTGCTGCCATCACTGCCTGGTGCCCTTTCCCATCTGGTTGAGCTCCTGGCTCCCGCGCAGTGAGTGTGCCTGAGCCAGTGGTGGAAGCAGGTCTGGTCAGTCAGGGGGATGTGCCTCTGTGTGCCACGGAAGGGGCATTGTGTGCTTGGGAGCCCAGGAGGGATCTGCGGGGACCCTGAAAGACGGAGATGTCCGTCTGGGTTAGAGAGCGCCCGACAGAGGAGTGTGTCCAGTGCCCCCGCCTACAGCCTCTCTAAAGGGCTCGGATTGCTCTAGCCACCGGGGACTGCCTGCTCCCCTCGGCTCCGGCTCCGGCTCCGGCTCCGGGCAGCCCCCTCCTACCCACTATGGGAGGGTCAGGCCGGGCGCAGGAGAAAGCTGGGACGGGATCCTCTGGGACTGGAGGTCTCTGGGGAGGACTTCTGGACAGCAGACAAGGAAGGTGGGAGGGCAGAGGTCAGGGGGACTCTGCGAGGCTCGAGGGACGCGGGGTTTCCCTTGGGGGCCTCGGCCCGGGAACTGTGCGGCGGCGGCCGCTCCTGGCCCTCCCCCCTCGTTGTGACCCCTCGCTCCGGGCCCTCTCCCCGCGGCGGCTGCGGCGGCGACGCCTTCCCCTTGTGTGGCCCCGGCGCCCCCGGCCCCGCCCCCGGCCCGCTCCCGCCCGGGTGCTCCCTTCCCGTCGGCGGGGGCGGGGGCGGGTCCGGGGCTCCGTGCTCAGCCGGGCCGCTGCCCCTTCCCGCGCGTCAACTCCCCGACCCGTCCGCCCGCCCTCCCGCGGGCCGCCAGCGCCCAGCGGCCGCTACCGCCGCTCCCCGGAGGGTGACGGACTTTTTCCTGCCCCGTCCGGCCGGGCTGCACCCGCCCCCCCTACACTAATCACTCCCAGGCCGAGGCGGGCGGTGCGGAGGGCTCGCGGCCGCCGCCCCCACCGCCGGCCCCTACCTGCCGCCGGCTCCTCGGCCGCGGGCAGCATGGTGGGCTCCGGCCGCGCGGCGCGCAGCGAGGAAGCCGCGAGTCCGGCCCGCGGCCCGGCCCGGCCGGGCTCTGCTCTCCGCCTCTTCTCCCCTCTCGCCCGCCCTCCTTCCCGCCCTCTCCTCCCGCCGGGCCGGGGAGGGAGAGCGGCACGGCCCGAGGTGTCGGCCTCCCTCGCCTCCCGCTGGCCCGGCCCCGGGCTCCCCTCTGTCTCCCTCCCCTCCCCTCCCTCTTCCTCTCTGGCCCCCACCACCCCGCGCGCCGCGTCTCCCTCCCGCAGCCCCGCTCCCGCCTCGGACTCGCTCTCCCCGACTTTTGCGCGGGGCTCGTCCGTCGGGATTGGCGGGACCCCGCCTGGCTGGGGTTCCTGGTGGCCGCCTCCCCAGGGCTGCGGGTCGCCGGGACTCCCCGCCGCGCTCCCGGCCACCTCCTGGCCCCGCGGAGCGGACTCCAGGAATGCCGCGTCCCGCCGGGCCGCTCTCGAGGGCGCCCAGCTTTGCCTCCACCGGCCCGAGCCCTGCTGGCGGGGGCAGGTCCAGGCTCCCGGCTTCGGGCTCCCGGGGGAAGGATGGAACCGGATCTCGAGGCTCCTGGGCGGAGGCGGGGGCCGGGGCCTCGGACGCCTGGCTCCTACCTGCTCGGAGGTCCATGGAGCTGGGGGCCGGGCCGGCCGGGCGAGGCTCCTCTCCCGGAGGCTGGCGGAGTGGGAGGGCGAGCCGCGGCTCCAGCGAAGCTTTAATAATCCCATCCGCCAGGCCCACTCGCAGGTTTTTTTCGCTCGGTTTCGGATTTTTTTTTTCTTCAGTGTGGGACATTCTGCAAACTTTTTTTTTTTTTTCTGACGTGTAAAGCTGTAACCACAAATTGTAGCGGCCCTCCCTGGGGTGGGGGGAGGAGGGGGGAGGAGGGAAGGGAGGGCTTCTGGGGCTCCTCTCCCTCCCACGACACCGAGGGGGGGTGAGGTGAGGCGAGGCTGCGGTGGTACCACCCTGGGCCTCCTGGGGGAGGGGGCGGGAAGGGCATCAGTCAGTGTGCAAACTTTGAGAGCTCAGGCAGGGAGCCGCCCGCTCCTTTTCCTCGCCCTCCGCGTCTGCCTGGGGCGCCGCTCCCTGTCCGCATGGGTCCCTGGGTCCCACGCTCACCCTACCTCTGCCTTCTCATCTTTAAGCTTGCCGCCCCCCCCACCCCGCACCACACACACACACACACACACACACACACACAGTAAATGCAATGACACATTCTCCCAAATGCCAGCGAGCTGGCCTCCAAGCAAGTGATGGTGTTTTTCCTGCTGCCCTTTGTCTGGGCTGACCGCCCCCCTCGCCTATTGTCCCGACGCCTGTCCCACTTCCAAAAGCCGGGGCTAAGCGAGGCGCCTGGCCGGGGCAGGTGACTAACCGGTTCACAATGCCCCCTGCGGGGGTGGGAGAGGGCACCACAGGCCCACTTGGCGAGTGCTTTCCGCGCAAGTTCACAGGGTTCTCCATTCTTCCCAGGGGCCAGGAGAGTGCACATGGGTGGGGGATTTGTAATTCATTAATCAACACGAGGCACCCGGACCAGTTTCAACACCAGGGCTTCGTGGGTGACTCAGCGAGAATGTTCTAATTCAAGGCAATGGACGACCCCATTTGTGAAATGCTTCCCCATAAAGACATTTGGCTTCCTCCTGCCTTTGGGGTTTGGGGTTGTTGGTTTTTCCGGTGGTGGGGTAGGGGCGATTTGGCTGTGGAGTGCTCTTTCTCCTTCCTTCCCTCAGGCCTGGGTTGGGACTTGCTGGCTGGGATACCCAGGGGACCCATAAGCCTAGACCCTCCCTGGAGGGTCTTCCTCGCTCTACCCAGGTCTGCTAGGAAGCGTGCAGAGAAAACAGCTCTCCCTCATCTGGGGTCTTGCAGGATGACTTTTCTTGGGGGACAGTTATTTGATCTCCATGGCTTTGAGAGCTCTAGAACCAGACCAGCAATAAAATCATTTAGTAATTCGTTGCTTTTGTTGTTGTTTATTTGTTGTTTCAAAGGGATAGAGGCGGTGGTGGGCCAGACCTGGACAGTGATTCCTCTCTCTGGAACAGCATCAGAGCCCACGCTCCCCACTCCTTTCCTGGTGCCCCCCGAGAAAGGTGGATGCTCTGCCAGCCCTGCCACAGCCCCTCCAGCCTGTAGGTCAGAGCAGGCGGTATATCATGACCAGCACTGGGTTCCCAGGGCAGCTCTTCCTTTTCTGCACTTGGAGAACTGGGGTGGGGGGGATGGGGGGGTGGGGAAGAAGTTTGTTTTCAATTACCTCACTGGAGTGGGACAGACTTTGTTGTTGAGTTTTTTCCCCCTCTTCTTTCTTTCTTTTTCTTTTTTTCCTAAACAAGAAAAAGAACTGGGAAAGGGGAGCTAGCCTGGAGTTGGGGGCAGGGGACTTTCTAGGGGATCAGCAGCAGCTCTGATGGGCTCTAGGGCATCTGCCTTAGAGGGGCCCTTTTGAAAAGTGCTCAGGGCCTCCCTCTTCCCCCGCCCGCCCCCCCCCCCCCCCAGCCTGAACACTGAAGTTTCAATGACATTCTTGGCCTGTGAGCCCAATGATCTTTGATGCCCATGCCAAGGTCAAGAAGGCAGATGCCCAGTGGGTGACTGGCACTGAGGCCAGCCAGGAGGTCCCCTAGCAGCCACCCTGTCAGAGGGAGGGAGCCATGGAAGGGAGGGGAGAGGGAGAGGGGAACCGCTCAAGTCCTTCTCCCTGGTTTGCAGCCGGCTCCTTGTGGAGAGTGTCTGCACAGACAATGTGGTTTGGATTTGGCTGAGCCCCCTCAGCACCTTATAAAGCACCTTGCTGAGTCAGGGAGAAAGCAGCCCCACCGAGGGAGAGGAGGAGGGGGCCAGGAGAAAAAGGGGGAGAGGGGAGCTGAAGGAGGAGGGTGGGGGCTGAGGGAAGAGGAGGGGGAGAAGGGAAGGGACAGAACAGGAAAGAGGAGACACAAAGGCAAATAAATGGGTGGGAGTGGGAAGGAGGGGAGGAGCAGGAGCCCAAGGAGGAAGAGGAACAGACTCTTGTAGTTGAGGGGGAATTTACCATGTTGCCTCCCCTCCTAGTCCTGTGCCCCCCTCTCCCCCCCCCCCGCAAATATTCACCTCAAGAGTCTAGGTTCAAAGGAACCAAGGGCTTCAGCTCTCAAATGAGGACCAGGCCAGGTGGGTGCAGGAACAATTGGCTTTACACACAGCCCCTGGGCTTGATACTGTGACCCCACAAGCTGAGGAAGTCCCATCTGCCTCAGCCTCTTGTCTGGACTTGTATCCCTGCCCTCTCCCCTCTCTGTGGTGGTGGGGGGAGGATGGAGGAATGGGGGGCAAGCCTCTCCCCTCCCCCTCTTCTCTACTGCAAAGGGAAAATCAACTCCATCTCCAAGCAGCCTGTGCCCCTCTGCCATGTCTGGGCAAAGGCAGCAGGCTGCCAGTTGGGTTGGGGTGGGGGCTGGAATAAAGACTATGCCTTTATTCTACCAAATCCTAAATGGGAGTGGGCTATTGGAACTCAAAGGAAGGAAGGAGAGGCAGAGTAGGAATGGCACCTCCAGGGTTTCTGTGGGTGTCAAGGCATAGGTGGCTGCCCTCTGATTTCCAACTGGGGCCTCCGGAAGGTTCCTGCTCCCCTGTGGCTCTTCCTGTTCATTGCTGCTGGGGGCAGGGCAGAGGTTAGAGGAGACACCCCCCACACACACCTGAGTTCCAGATCCTTGGTGTGTTGTGCAGGCATTTCTGAGCCCCCGCTGGGTTCTAGGTCCTATAAAAGACAAGGGAAGAGGAAAACCTACCCCTGCCTTTAAGAATGTCACAGTCCTGTGACAAGAGACACCCATCAACCCCTCGGAGATCAGAGGATGGTGAGGGGAGGAGAGCTCTGGGAAGAGGTAGAGCTTCAGGGTAGCAATGTGACTAGATGGCAGGAGGGGCAGTGGCAACCACAGGCAGGGGTCCTGAGGTACCCCCTGGGCAGAGGTATAAGGCTCCTTGCAGAGGCAGAGGGCCAGGCTGGGAGTCAGAATGCTGGGCTTCCAATTGGTCAGTGTGGCCTTGGGACAAACCCATCACCTCTCTGTGGAATGGGATAGGACCACCTTCCCCCAACTCCCCCACAGGATGGTGGGAGTATCAGTGAGCTGAGGCGGCAGACACTGCTTTGCTGCCCTCTCTGGCCTTCTAGACTCCAAGCCTTACCATTCACAGTGGGGTAGCAGGTAAGGCTCCAAGGGGTGTGGCTGGGCAGGGGGCAGGGCTGGCACCAGGTGATGACTGAGCTGCCCTCCAGAGTGATGGGGGTGAGTCGGTGTTGGCTTATGGATGAGCTAGAGTCCCACTTCTCCCTCCCACCTTCCCCCCATAACTGGTATCCCCAGGGAAGGCTCTCCAGATGCCCCAACAACACCATGTCCCAGGCAGCTAAAGGATTGGCACTGTAGGGGCACTGGCCTCTGGGTGTCCTGGATTCCTAAACCAGGGAGGCTGCTGGTCTGGTGCCCTTCTGAGGGGTGAGCAGGAGTCTGGTGGTAGAGCAGCCCACAGAGGTGAGTAAGGATATCTCCTAGTTCATTCATTTGTTCACTAAACATTCCCTGAGTGCCTACTCCATGCCAAGTGCCAGGGACACAGAGAGGAACCCTAAGAGGCTATGGGGTGGAGGCTGACCTGTGTGCAGATAGGAGAGGGAGGGGGAGGGAGAGAAAAAGAGAGAGAGAGAGAGAGAACGAAACATTGATGTAAGAGCGATACATTGGCCCTAGCCGGTGTGGCTCAGTGGAGAGAGTGTCAGCCCAGGGACTGAAGGGTCCCAATTTAATTCCAGTCAAGGGCATGTACCTCAGTTGCAGGCAATCCCTGTGCAGGAGGCAACCAATCAATGTTTCTCTGTCTCTCTCCCTCCCTTCCACTCTTTCTAAAAATCAATGGAAAAATATCCTTGGATGAGCATTAAATAAATAAACCATGAATGCAAAAATAGAGCACTTGTTTCTACAAAAATAAATAAATAAATTTTTTAAAGAGAGACACATTGATCAGTTGCGCCCTGATTGGAGATTGAACCCACAACCTAGCTATGTACCCTGACCAGGAATCCAACCCGCAACCTTCCGGTGCACAGGACAACACTCCAACCAACTGAGCCACAATGGATGGCGAGGGCCATCTCGTTCTTACAATAACCCTGTAAAATGGGAACTGTTATTTCCCCATTTATATGTGAGGAAACTGAGGCTTGGTAAGATGAAGTCACCTGTCTAAGGTCACGCAAGTAGTAGAGCCAGGACAGGAGCCCTTTTAACTATCCCTCGCGGAATTAAACCTGGGAGGGGACTCTGGAAAGGACAGGCTGGGTGCTGAGCAGCTCCAGAAACACCAGGACTTGCCAGTGCCCTGGCCATGAGTTAGCTAACCGGGGGTGCCTAGTCTCTTCAGGACACTAAGCCGTTCCTAGGGACAGAGTCCCCACTCTCTTGCCCACCATCCACTGCTGATAAGAATTGACTGTGATGCTGCTGTCACCCCACATCACCTCCTGGGACAGGGAGAGGCACCGTGCCCTCAGCTGGAATTGTAGATTCTAGGAGCAGTAAGCTTGAATTAGGACTGAGCACTGAACTGGGAGTTAGAGGACGCCACCTGCAGAACCAGGACCAGGATGTACCTGTGCTTCCTGAGGGCCAGACTATATGGCCTGCAAAGGGAGGGGCTGAGTAGGCTGAGAGGCCCCTTCTGGGCTACTAACCAGGGCCAGACAAGGCCCGCAGGGACCATCCCTGGGCAGAGCCTCCTCCGCTCCTCTCCACCACCACGTGTGAACATTCCAGTGTGAATGTGCAGGCCTGGGGGCCCCTGAGGGCAGATGGTGAGAAAAGGCAGCAGGGGTGGGCGCTTCCCTTTCCCTCCAGCGGGCAAGAGCCCAGCGGGCCCTGTCTCACCCTGAGCTGGCCATGATGTCAGCGGAAACCCCTGGGCCTCCTCCCACCTTAGCAAGGGCCCTACCCTGCCCTGTGCCCCCACCCACACCTGGACCAGCTCAGGCCTCCCGGAGGACACCACACCCACTGCCTCCATGTGAAGCTAAGAGGAAGCAGGCTTTGCTGCGGGCCACTCCCTGTCCTGCCTGGGCTCTACTCATCTGCGGGGACGTCTGGGTGACAGGTGTGTGAGATGGGCAGGGGCAGAAGGGACACCCCCATGCTCAACTCCTCCCTTGCTTGTCAGAAACTCCCCCGCCCCCCATTCTTCCAGGATGTTCCATTGCCCTGGCCAACCCATGCCTCGGGCTGGGCTCCGTGACTCCGTCTCCCCTGGCAAAGGAGTGGGGTTACCTCTCCCTGGGCTGGAAGATCCTTATCCTGCCCTGCTGAGTCACTGCCGGCTCCTCCTGCTCTGTCCCCTCCCTCCTCACCAGCCACCCTCCTTCAGGCTTCTCAGGACTTTCTCCAGAATGTCTGGGCTTCTCAGGGACCCTGGGGGTCAGAGGACGGACAGCACCTCCCTGGGGCCATCCCAGTGAAGCAGTGATGGGAGCCCCACTCCCAGTGCCTGCCACCCCAAGTGCCTGCACTACTGGGAGAATGACACAGGTGAGGGTGACCACTCCAGCTTTACTAGCTGTGTGACTTGGGGCAAATCACTTGATCCCTGCACATCTCTTTTCTCCTGCATAAAACAGGGGTGATGATCATAGTGCCTTCCTCGGAGTAAGGGTCCATCCGGTTAATACAAGTCAATCTCTGGCACTGATCACTCAATAATGTTAAATATTACTGTTACCTCCTCCTCATGCCCTATCCTCCTGCTTCCACTAACGATGCCACTACCCCCTTGCAAGCCCCTATGTCTGTGCCTTTTCTGTCCTTTTGATTCTGCCTTCCTGAAGCCTGTCCCCATCACCCCCACTCTGACTCCCCACACAGGGCACAGACACACAACTCTGGAGAGTTCTAGAATTGGGCTGTTGCTCAACTCTCCAATGATAAATGATTCCTGAGCATTTGAATTCGCACCCCAGACAGCCTCCGGTAGGGGTTCAGTGTGTTAAGGAGGGTGGAGTGGGAGGGGCAACAGTGAGGGCGCAGTGAGCTCGGAAGGATTGAGAGGAGCCAACTGATCCTGTGCTGGGTGCCCGCCCCATTCTGAGCTTTCAGGTCATCTGTCTGCAAGATGTGGGTAGTCTGGATCTCTGAGGAGCCCCCTCACTCCTACTGGACCCCAGGGCACCTTTCTGAGGACCACAAGGTCCTCAGCAGAGTGCTCTGTGCATGTCAGTTTCAGCCTGCTACAAACTTTGTTAACTGAGACAGGTGCCGAAGAACTGAAGGTTTCCAAAGGGCTGTGGAGCACAGAAAGGTCGGGACGGAGACGTCAGGAAGGACTTCCAGAGGGGCTGGGGGATCTGCGTGGAGAAAGGGCAAGGCCACACCTGGCCTGGGACCTTGCTGGGGCTGGGGAGGGGCTTGCAGAAGCTCCTGTATGTGCCCATGGAACAGTTTGGAACTATAGAGACCCATGCCTGCCAGCCCGGGCTCTGGGTCTCCTGGGACTGAGAGCAAGATGGCTCCAGAGCCACTCTGCTCTTAATTAGTGGCCTCCTTCCCACCCTGCCCCCGGTTTCCTAGTCTCCCCCCCCTTACCCCCCACTGCAGTAAGCCCTTCTCAGCCCCTCCCTCCTCAGGTGCCTAGCTGGCTTAGGCACAGAGCTGGGCCCCAGGGGTGCTTGCCTGCCCTATAGGCGGAGTAGCCCAACTCTGTTCTGGGAGCTGGGACTGGACACGGTGTCTGTCTCCCTCTGCTGGTCCCTTTAGGGGACAACCCGGTCAGGACTCCCCAGAGCTGGTGGTGCGCATATCTCCCCAGACAGCAAGTGTTGGGGGTTGAGGAAAGAAGCCCGGGACTCAGACGGGGCTCTAGCCTGCCAGAACACTGATGCTGCCACCTGGGGTTCCTGTGGCCTGAAGCCTGCCTTTGACCCGGCCCCCTTGAGCTGCTCTTAGGGAGGCCAGGTCCCGCCCTGAGGCTTTCCCCACAGGCCAGCAGGCCCCAGCTTCCTTCCCCTCTAGCCATGAATGGAGCTGTCATCCACAGATTTATCTAAACCTTTTGTGAAGCTATTTATATTCCCAGCCGAGACCACATCTTGGGGTAATGAGTTCCATCGGTATCCTCCCCTGCTGGGTGAAGCACGCTGTCTTTGATTTGTCCTAAACTTACCTCACTTGTGCTCCAAGGGGGCCTGTAATTCCAGCGTGCCAGGTTTTGGTGAACAAGCCTATGCTTCCCCCTTTCCTTCTCCGCTGTGGGTTTAGAAAATTCCCTCCCATCTCCCCCTCCCCCTCCTGCCCTGCAGACTGGAGAGACCTGGTCTTGTCTGTGCACCGTGCCTGGCAGTGTGGGCACAGCCACTGCCTCGTGTCAGCCTCTGGCAGCTTGGGAAGACAGAGGACTTCCATTCCCCTCACGAGGCAGAAGGCATCGAGGGGCCAGCACATGGCAACAGCCACAGCCTCCCCACACCTTTTCCCTGGGGCTGACCTCTGCCCCACCTGAGTCCTGCGAGTTCTTTCCAGTCCCTGGCCTCTGGCCTTTTCCTTGCAGTGTTTCTCTGGGGGTCTCTCCTCCCTGCTTCCTCGTGTGGATTCCTCCCTAAAGGGGATTGGTTTTGTTCTTGGTTCTGACCCTAGAATCCTGTGAGGGCACACGCAAGATGGAGGTGGTGGGACACAGCAATCATCATCATAGTAAAACTGACCGTGCGTGCTAAGAGCTGTATAAACACTAAGTTAATCCTCACAACAGCCCTTTCCTTCCCCCAATTTACAGATGAGTAGACTGAGGCTCAGAGAATATCGGCAATGTGTCCATTTGCACACAACCTAAAAGTGATGAAGCCAGGATTCAGATCTAGGCAGGCTAGTGCCCAGAATCCCATTGTCCGCCTCAATAGACAACCTGAGTTCCAATCTTGTAACCACTTTGAATGTTATGCTCTTCAGTCATTCAGTTTATGCTTAAGCCACCGATATGTGCTGAGCTTGCTCTAATTGCTGGGAGAAATGCTGGGGAATGAGAAAGGCCTGGGCGGGGCTTGCCTACAGGCACCACTGGCACCTGGTGAACCACCAGCAGTTACAGGTGGGCAAGTAGTGCCCTGCCAGCAGCTCAGAGCTGCCTCGCCCCCTTGGTCACCCCAGCGTAACTGCACATTTGGATCTCATCAGAGCCTTGGCACAGGCTGTTCCCCTTAGTCTGTCCTCCAGGACAGTGGAAGCCCAGGAGAGCAGGGATTTGTATCCTGTACTCTCGTTCCTGAACTGAGAAATGTGTTTCTGTATTAAATGAATTACTGAGCTCTGGAGATTCCTGCAACTTCAAACCTAACCAGTTGGGTGAGAAGTAGTGGTTGAACTGAAATTTCCCAACAGATGATTATTTTTAAAGTTTGAAATGGGCCCTGGCCAGTTTGGGTCAGTGGTTAGAGCATCGGCCCTAGGACCGAAGGGTCGAGGGGTTGATTCCTGGCATGTATCTTGAGTTACAGGTTCCCTGGCTCCGGCAGGAGGCAGCCAATCGATACGTCTCTCTCACATCCATGTTTCTCTCTCTCTCTCCCTTCCATGCTCTCTAGAAATCAATGGGAAAAATATCCTCAGGTGAGGATTTTTTTAAAAAAAAGTTTGCAATGGTAATCACCTTCTTCTGTCCCCTATCTCCCCCTCCCCTGCCCCCACATACGCACTTGTGGGAGGTCACAAGTGGGTATGGTGAAGACTAAGAATCTAGGGTTTGAAAGGGTTCTGAGAGAGCATCTCATCCAATCCCCTCATTTTTATCAAGGGGAAACTGAGGCCCAGAGAAGAGTCTTGCTTGAAGTTGTGAGTAGGATGGAGGTCCCCCCAGGCCTCCTGACTTCTGGCACAGATCCCAATTGTCTCTGGGCCCCTATATTCACTGCCTGCCCAACACAAAGGGTTCCTGACAGTTCTGAGGCTCTCATGCCCCCCCGTAGATCCTCCCTTCCGGGCCTGAGAGGTTTTGTTGGCTGTGCCAACTACAGCCAGGAAGGCTGCTTGGCCCCAGACTGGAGAGCCCCCTTCTGGCCCCATTGCCTGGGGGAAGCAAGACAGCCGATTACAGCCCAGGCCGGTGTGGCTGTTGGTTGAGCCTCATGCCATGCACCACAAGGTCACCAGTCAGGGCACAGATCCAGGTTGCAGGTTTGATCCCTGGTAAAGGAAGCAGCCAATCAATGTTTCCATCTCACATTATTTTTTTTCTGTCTCTCCCTTCCTCTCTAAAAATCAATAAAAACATATTTAAAAAAAAAAAAAAAAGAGCCTGGCTGGAGTTCTCAGTGGTTAGAGTGTCAGCCCGAGCACAGAAGGGTTTCAGGTTCGATTTCCAGTCAAAGGCACCTACCTGAGTTGCAGGTTCAATCTCCAGCCAGGTCAGGACGCATGCAGGAGGCAACCAACGGATGTCCACTCTCTCTAAAAATCAATGGGAAAAATATCCTCGGGTGAGGATTAACAGAAATAAAAAGACAGCCAATGACAGCTCTGCTCCAGAGCTACGGCCAGATGAGGGGCATAGGGAAGCCGGGGCACCGCAGTGAGCATCTCATGCCACCAACAGCCGCAGAGCCAGGGAAGGACTTACACAGTCACACAGCGAACCCGTGTTGAAGCACCGACTAGAAACCCAGGCCTCCTGACTCCTGCTCTAGCCTCCTTTCTGTCGTCTGAGCCCTTCAGAAGGGCAGATTCTGACTTCTGACAGGTGTGTGTGTGTGTGTGTGTGTGTGTGTGTGTGTGTGTGTGAGAGAGAGAGAGAGAGAGAGAGAGAGAGAGAGAGAGAGAGAGAGAGAGAAAGTCCTAAAGAGTCTGTCTCTCTCTCCCCAGGGCCTTGCTCCAAAGACCTCAAGGCCGTAAGACTCCACAGACCTAGGGGTCAGGGGCAGACAAGACTGCATAATCACAGCTTCCTTTCCTGGCCTTCCGAGGGCTTTGGTGTCTACCTCCTGTTCCGGTGGGCTGCTCAGGTAATGAATGGTGTGGGGCAGGGGTGAGGTGGGGAAGCTGTGAGGCTCCACTGACTTACACTGGGGTGGAGGAGAGGGACATCCAGGAGGGGGAGGGAAGAGAAGAGAATAGCTGTTCTAGGTTCTTTTGTTCTTCTGACAGAACAGGGTCGGGGGCAGCTCTTGTCCAGGGATGGGTGGGGCTATGAGCCAGAGACAGGTGAAGAAGCTGGCAGGTTTGGGGTAAGGGGTGTGGATTCTAGGAGAAATGTAGTGACTTGGAGGCAGCTCATCTCCATTTGGATCACACATTTATCCACTGAACACATATATTACCCTCTACTGAGGGCCAGGCCCGGTGTGAGGCACAGGGATAGATACAGCAACCAACAAAATAGACAAGGTCCCTGTGCTCAGGAGCTGACATACTAGTGGTGAAGACGGCCGTTGAATAAATGCACACACGTGTGCAATAATGTTGAGTTGTGCTAAATGCTGTGACTAACCCAGAGCAAGGCTTTAGCTAGAGAAGGGAGACATGGGGGAGGGGTCGGAGGCCTATTGCTTGAAGCTGAGCCCCAGGAAAAGGAGCCAGCATGTGAGAAGGGAGAAGAACATCCCAGTGGTAGGAATAGCCTGTGCAGAGATCCCAAGATGGAAAAGGATGTGATGGCTCAGAGAACTGATGGGCTGCGCAGGAAGGCCAGAGACAGGGGAAGAGGCTGGGCCGGCTCTCGAAGTTTGGGGTAAAAAGTGTGGGTTTTATGGGAAGTGTAGTAGTTAGAAACCACTGGAGGGTCTAAACAAGGGGGAGGCGTGACATGATTGACATTTTAGGAAGGTCACCTTGGTGCTGTATGGGGAGTGGACTGGATGAGGCAGAGAGACTCAGAGCTTAGTCAGTCGTCCAGATGAGAAATGATGGTGTCCTTAGCCAGGATGATGGCTCTGGAGATGGAAGAGGACGGTTGAAGTTGTCATCTGTTTGGGAGGTAGACTCAGGACTTGCCAAAAAATTGTAGTATGTGGGGTGAGGGGAAGGTGGGGTCAAGGATGACTCCAAGCTTACTTACCTAAATGCCTGCACAGAGGTGGTGCCATTTACTGACCCTCTGGGAGGAAAGAATAACCTCCCCCAGAGCCCGGTGAGGGAGGGGAGATGAAGGCAAGGAGAAGGGGAAACAAAGTGGGGTCCACAATTGCAAATTAGGAGTTGGAGGGCAAGGGGTCCGCAGGCAAAGGTATCCTCGCTGCAGACAGCAGCAGAGGGGCAAGGCCAGGCTGCCCTACAGAACACCGCGACGCCGGGCCCCACAGAGCACCTGAGAGCCTTGGTGTTGCCAGAGGTCAGCAAGCCCCGCCCAGGCCTTCCTTCCACATTACACAGGGGACTGACGCCCAGGGCCAGGCAGACACCCCTGGCGGACGAAACCCTTCCTTTTGCACAGTCCGGGTTTTGCGTTGTTGTTGTTTTAAACGGCCACGTAAGTACGATTCTACCCCCGTAAAACGTTTCCAGTGCTTCTCATTAGTGCGCCTGGTCATTTGGCAGCCACCGCCCCTCTGCGACGCTCCAAGACCCACTTCCCTCCCCCACGGGGTAAACCCTCACACCGCGGAGCCTTTCTTCTCGCTTTCCCCTGCTAGGCACACCCGGCCAGCCCTTTCTGCCCGAGACTCTTATGTTCAACGATCCATGAAAGATCCTCGAAGCCAGAAGGAACAGCCACTTCGCACATCGGGATCCGGCCGCAATGGCTTTCATCTTTCTTTAGTGCTGGTGGTTACAGCTTGTATCCTAGTCTCCGGCCCGGATTGGGTGCGGACGGTCTTGCTTCGACCCCGTATCCCCGACAAACACCTAAATTGGTGACTCAAGCGCCCTTCTCCCGCACCGAGCACCCTGGGGCCGCGTCCTCCGTGTTCCTCGCGCTCAGTTGCATGCTCGCGCGCCTGCGAGAGAAAACGAACTAGGTCGGCACCAGGCGCTCCAGGATCACGTGACCGGCCCCCACTGGGGGCCGTCACGTGATAGTGGTGTTGGCAAACGTTTTCCTCACGTGACGGAGGCCCGGGTGTGTGAACCAATGAAGAAGCGGGGCGGGGCTGTCAGGGGTGGTGCGCGCGAAGGTAATCCGGGCCATCCACGCTTGGGGAGAGGAGGAAGCCGCCAGTCTCAGCCCGGTCGCAGGCCAGGCTCGGCCTCGGTGCAGGTGGCAGCATGAAGTGTGTGATCACAGGCGGCAACGTGAAGGGTGAGTGGGGACTGGCCGAGGTGGGCGGGGGGGACGTGGGACTGCCGGAGGCTCCAGCCTAACCCCTGATTCTCTCCTCCCCGCGCAGTGCTCGGCAAGGCCGTCCACTCTCTATCCCGCATCGGGGAAGAGCTCTACCTGGAGCCCCTGGAAGACGGGGTGAGGAGCTGGGGTATGGGACTGGATGGGATTCCAACAGGGAGCCCTAACCTGGGCTTGAGTCTCGCCTCTACCAGGCAGGGTGCCCGTGACAGATGTGTCAGCTGAGTTTCAGTTCGCAGCCCCTGGTGCTGGGCCATCAGTTTGGGCCCTGTCGTTTTCCCAGGCCTGTGTGTGAATTGAGAACAATTGCTCTCCCTGAAGTGCCAGGTGGGCGGGGTGGGGGGGGTGACCAGGGGGAAAGGCACAGTGTGTTGGTGTAAGGCCCTTGGTGGGAGCAGTGCTGAGGCCAGTTCTGGGGAGGCTTCATGGAGAAGGTATCCGATGACTGCAAGGGGTCAGGATTTGAACAGGTGATGGTGGAGGGGCAGGATTAGGGCAAGAGTGTGAGCAAGAGCCGGCCGGAGGGACTGGCCTGTCACTGGCCTGACTGCGGTCCTCTCCCTGCTTTTCCTTGCCCAGCTCTCTCTCCGGACCGTGAATTCCTCCCGCTCCGCCTATGCCTGCTTCCTCTTTGCCCCGCTCTTCTTCCAGCTGTACCAGGCGGCCACCCCTGGTCAGGACCCACTGCGCTGTAAGATCCTGATGAAGGTGAGGTCCCTCCCTCAGCAGTGGTACTGCTCCCCCTCCCCCCGCCAAGGAGCCTCCAGCAGCAGTGCGGCTGCTCTGGGCACTCAGTAGATGCGGACTGGGGAGAGGTGTGTGCAGGGGCAACCCAGTGCCCAGTGCAGCGAGGAGCACAGTGAAGACATCTGCAGAGGGGAATAGCAGACGAGGAGAGGGTGGCCAACCCTACCAGGGACCTGGAGAGAGAGGTGGCATTCAAGCAGGTCTTGCAAGGCATTCCAGACAGGGAGCAGCATGAGCAAAGGCCTAGAAATGTGTCAGTGGCCAATACGTTGTGGGAGCTCCCTTCCTGGTGTGACAGTCCTGAGCACATGATGGGCTAGGCCTACAGGGGACGTGAGGACTGGCTGTTGGAGGTGCAGTGTTGGCCTGATGTGTTTGCCCCGCTTAGTCGTTCCTGTCAGTCTTCCGCTCGCTAGCGATGCTGGAGAAGACGGTGGAGAAATGCTGCATCTCCATGAATGGCAGGAGCAGCCGCCTGGTGGTCCAGCTGCACTGCAAATACGGTGAGTGGGCAGCTGGCCATCGAGGGGGTTCCTGGGGGGTGTTGGGGTGGAGGTTGGCGAGGTCCTGAGACTCTGTCTGCCCGTCCAGGGGTGAGAAAGACTCACAACCTGTCCTTCCAGGACTGTGAGTCCTTGCAGGCTGTCTTCGACCCAGCCTCGTGCCCCCATCTGCTCCGCGCCCCAGCCAAGTAAGTACACCACTTTCCCGAAACCTGAGCCCTAGGTCTCTGTCTTCCTTCTTTGGGGCCTCAAGGGTCAATTTAAGAAGGCCCCTCTACCGTCTTTCCTACAGGGTTTCTGGGAAGCTCAGCAGTCATCCAGCCCAGTGTGCTCTCAGGTTCTTGTCTCTCTTTAAGAGGCGGCGTGGAGGAGGGACAGGGGCTCTCTTGCTGTAGGCTCCTCACTGTCTTCAGGAGCCTATATTCTCACTCCAAGGGTTCAGCTTGTCTTTCTGGCCAGTCAGCCTGCTGGAGAGTAGGTCTCTGGCCTGAGCAGCCTTGAAAGTCTGTCATCAAGCTTTGTAGCTCAAAACCCTTC
This sequence comes from Plecotus auritus, assembly GCF_963455305.1. Lineage (NCBI taxonomy): Eukaryota > Metazoa > Chordata > Mammalia > Chiroptera > Vespertilionidae > Plecotus > Plecotus auritus. The sequence goes on along the minus strand of NC_137783.1, from coordinate 149,236,975 downwards.
TTTGGCTTGGTTATCCTTCTGGGTGTTCCCAGAAGGGCAGCCTCTCTTCCTACCTACCCTGACTTTAGCCTTGAGCCCTCAGGTCCGGCAGGAGGCTGGGTGGGGAGGCTGTGGTCTAGGAGGGCTGCCTAAACAAGCAGCTCTGGAGCTGGAACCATCGGGGCAATCCGAGCACCCAGGGGCTGGAGGTGGGGCCTGCAGTGGAGGCCCAGGTCCCTGGGGAAGACCAGTGCAGAGGGGTAGCTCCCTTCCCGCCCATGCTGGATGCTCTTGGCTTCAAGCAGCCCAAGGTCTTGTTCATTTCTTTTGGTAGCCATAGGTCATGGTAACTTGAAGGTCCCTTTGGGTCCTGACTATATGGTTTCTGAGTTCTGTTCATAGCACTGCTCAGGTCTCCTTTGGATAGACAAAGGGAAGGCTGTCACCTCTGGATTGGATTTTGAGGCTATTTCTCTCTTTTCTAATAAGTAATTTTTTTTTCTTACAATTTTAAATACATATAAAAGATGCCAGCTCCTGTCCCAACTGTCTTGAGGCTAACTCTAAATATTATTTCATTTGTAACTATTTATTACCATGTATCCCTAAAAAGCAATAATGTAGGGTTTTCTGAAGGCCGAGTGATAAGGATGGACTGGGTGTGGTTTCCACCCCTGGATGGACAGGTGTTGCCTGCCTGGTGTAGCCCATCCTTCCTGCTGCCTTCCCTGGGCTCCCCTCTTGTCTGTCCCGTCCCTTACAGTGGATTTGCTGCCGTGACAGCCTGGGAGCTTTTGATGGGGCAGGAACCATGTCTTGCTCACCCTGTCCTCCTTCCTGGGGCATGCTAGCCTGGCCCATGGCAATCCCCCTTCCACACCGGTGCGTGTGTCACTGTCCTGCCTCAGGTCCTCTGAGAGCAAAACCACTGGGTAGGGCCCAGCCTTAGGTGTAATGCTCTGCCCTCCTCACAGGGTTCTGGGGGAGGCTGTTCTGCCCTTCCCCCCTGCACTGGCTGAAGTGACGCTGGGCATTGGCCGTGGTCGCAGGGTCATCCTGCGAAGCTACCAGGAGGAGGAGGCAGGTGAGGGAGCTGGACAGGGCCTGGGATAGGGAGTGATGGGGTGGGAGGAGCTAGGACCCATGGGCCCAGGTTCCCCTTGTTCCTGCCCCCACAGACAGCACCATCAAAGCCATGGTGACTGAGATGAGCATTGGGCAGGAGGATTTCCAGCAGCTGCAGGCCGAGGAAGGGGTGGCCATCACTTTCTGCCTCAAAGAATTCCGGGTGAGGTTCCCCCCATACCCTCACCATCCCAGCCTCCCTGTCCTGTCCAAGGCCTCACTGCTCTGCTCTCCTCCCAGGGGCTCCTGAGCTTCGCAGAGTCAGCAAATTTATCTCTTAGCATTCACTTCGATGCTCCTGGCAGGTAATTCCCAGCTTCAGGACAGGGAGGGGAGGGGAGGGGAGGGCTCTGGGGCGCCAGGAGCCAAAGGGCCCTTACCTTGTCTGCGACCCATCATCTGCCCAGGCCAGCCATCTTTGCCATCAAGGACTCTCTGCTGGATGGCCACTTTGTTCTGGCTACACTCTCGGAGCCAAACCCAAACTCCCAGGACCTGCCCTTCCCAGAGCCCCGCCGGCCAGCGCCTCAGCACCAAGCTCACAGGTGAGGGTTCCCACGGGCCCATCCTCCCAAGTGGCTCTGAACACCCTGGCCTGAGCCTGCTGCTTCCAGCTTCAATACCTCCCCCTCCATACACAGACATTTCCTGTAAGGCCCCAGCCCCTACATGCTTCCAGCTTCCAGCCTCACAGGCTCAGCCTTCCTGGTCAGCTGTGCTCAGAGATCCCTCCCACCCAGGGGAAGTGTCCCCAAGGTCAGGCTAGCTTCCTTCTCTGGCTGAGACCTCCCCACTGAGCTTCCTCCCAGACTAGGAGGGAAAGGGGGTTGCTGGGGCTAGGGACTGCCTGGGGTGAAAAGCAGGTGGCTGGGAGGGCAGGTGGGTTGGGGAGGATGGGACCAGTATAGTTTAAGCAGAGGAAGTTTGGTCTGGCCCCTGGCCCAGCAGGTTCCTGGGCCCTAATGCTCTCCAGCTCCTATCCCTTGGGAAGGTGAGATATTGGGCCCAAAGTGGCCCAGCTCACCGGACTTACTATTCCCCTCCCCCAACTGAGCTAAACTGGCCCCCAGGATGCCTCCCTCAGGCCCCTATCTGAACTCTGATCAAAAGATTCCAGGCCCAGCCCCTCCAGGAAGCCGTCACTTAACCCTTGTATCCTCTCTCCTCCAACTAAATAAGGAAGTAATAAAACTAAGAGATCACCAGTGGTCACAAGGCCCCCACCCCACCCCACCACAGCCCTCCAAGGTGGGCACTTTTCCTGTTTCTCACTGACATCCTCTTTACCTGCAGCACTCCCCAGCTGGATGACTTTGCCAGTGACGACATTGACTCTTACATGATCGCCATGGAAACTACTGTGGGCAGTGAGAGCTCAAGAACACTCCCCTCCATCTCCCTCTCACCTGGCCTCCAGCGCCCCTGCAACTCCGAAGAGGAAGAGGAAGATGAAGCTGAGGCTGAGCAGAGTACAGTGCCTGGGACCCCCCCACCCAAGAAGGTAGGGGCTGGAAGTGAGGCGGAGGATGGGATGCCAGGAGGGAGCAGCCTCCACAACTCACTCGGCTTCCTGTTCTTCCAGTTCCGCTCACTGTTCTTTGGCTCCATCCTGGCCCCTGCACACTCCCCCCTGGGCCCCAGCCCTGTGTTGGCTGAAGACAGTGAGGGTGAAGGCTGAACTGAGAACCTCGTCTGTGCCCAGAGGCCCTGGACTGGATGAAGCCACAGCCTCCCACCTCAGCGCCAGCCAGGGACAGGGCTGGGTCTCCACCCTGGCGGTTGGTAAAGGTGGGCTGGAGCTGAGCTGGCTGGCCCTGCTGCATCCCCATGCCCCATGACCTCAGGGAGCTGTTGGTAACTGGCCCCCAATCGATCTGTCCCCCTATCAATCATGTCTGTTTCGAGGGGAGGTCCACCTGATAGGAGGTCCCACACCTTATTCCAACCTTGTGGCCAAGGCTGGACACCTAGCTTCCTTAAGAAATCACAGTGGGGCTGCTGGCCCATCGATCAACTCTTTCTGATAATCATGACTTGTCCCTCTTCCAAATCTGGGCACATCTCTGGGCTGTCTGATGGCTGGCTGGCTGTTCTTGCTTTTTCAGTATTTTTTGGCTCTCGCTGGGAATTCTAGGAGGCCCTTGTGGACCTTAACGTGTGGCTGGGGCCCCATGCCCAGCAAGCCAGCCCTCGCAAGTGGCTCTGGGCAAAAGCGTGCCAGGCCCACTGTTTGGGACAAGGGAGACAGGCCAGGGCAAGAATCCAGCTTTGACCTTTATTCAAGAGACCAGATGGGTTGCCCAGGATCCGGCTGCCAGCCCTGAGGCCAAGCAAGGCTGGAGACCCACAATCTGGCCCTGCTTTGCCCTGAGCTACAGCCTCAGCCCCAGGATCCTGCTCGCAGCCACCGAGGCACAGGCAGAGGGAGCCCTGGGGGCTTGGACACTGCTATTGATTCATTAAAAAAAGGAAAAATACATCAAGGCTCCATGTTCCCTGTGACAGCAGGCCTAGGAAGTCTGCATGACCCCTCCCCGACGCTGTGTGGTTTCTGTACAATCCACCATCTAGGGCAGAGGGCGGGCACGTGGAGGCTACTTCTTGGCTTTGGCGGAGTTACGGGGTGGGGTGATGGGCCGGCCACCAGGGTTCAGGCCACTGAACTGCCCATATTTCCCCTTGTTCTTGTCGGCGGGCTTGAGGATCTAAAAGAGACAACACTGGTCAGGCTCATGGGGCTGAGCCAGGGGGCCACCAGCCCCTTCCTTCCCCATCCCCACCTGGAAGGAGCACATGAGCGTCTCGTCCACACTCATCATGGCGCCAGCATTATCAAACTCGCCACAGTAGTTGGGAGCTGAGAAGAGTGTCACCAGCTGCCGCTTGGCAAAGAACTCATAGCCATCTTCTACCACCTGGACAAGGATGGGGCAGATAGGTAAGCAGTGCTGGCTGCCCAGGACCCTCTCCCACCTGGACCAGAGCTGCCAGCCCACCTGGTGTGCCCGGCAGATGAGGTCCAAGTCGTGCTTGTGTAGGAACTTGGCCACCACCTCAGCCCCAAAGGTAAAGGAGACACCACGGTCGTTCTCGCCCCAGCCCTGCACGTCCTTGTCAGGGTCAGACCACAACAGGTCACATAACAGCCCCTGGTCAGGCACATCTGTGGGCCGCATGATACGCCGAATCTGCTCCATGGACTGTAGGTCGGGGGACAGACCTGGAGGACACAGGTGGCACATCACTTCCTCAGGCCTCAAAACAGGGATGCTTCCCCTCACGCCCCCAAAAGCCCTGGCCAATCAGCTTTTGTGCGTGCGCGCGCGCTCCACCGCTACCCCCTGGCCCTCTCCTGGATTTCTGGGAGCCCAGGCAGAACTCACTACCTTCAGCCTCTTTAAAGTCCCTGCCTTCTAGGAGCACAGAGCTCCCCAGAGAAGGGAGCAAGCAAATTCCATGCATAATGCTGAGGCCACAAGAGTGGAGAGTGCAGCCTGACACCAGGAGCAGGGAAACATCCTACAAAAAGCGACATCCAAGCCCAGACCCCAGGGAGCGCTGTTCCAGGCGACTAGGAACACGTCCTCTCGCTGACAGCTTCTTCCCATGGCCCCACGGGTTCTTTTCTTCCCATGAACTCCCTCGGCAGGTGCCCCAGAGCCGCCCTCACCTCCGTGGCAGCAGAAGATCTTCTCGTCAACGATGGCTGCAATGGGCAGGCAGTTGAAGCAGTCGGTGAACGTTTTCCACAGTTTAATGTTGTAGCGCCTCTTGCCTGCCCAGGGGAAGGAGACGGCTCGTGAGCAGGCCTCCAGGGCCTCCCAGACACAGCTGGGAGAAGAGCATGGAAGATAAGAAGGGAACCCCCACCGCGCACACACTGCTTACCAGCCTTCTAGGGGGAATGCTACAGTAGCTGAATCCCGAACCCCAAAGTTTCAATCTGGAACAATGTTGGGGTTAGCATGCACCCCTACCCTATGAGCAGGACCAGGCCAAGACTGGGTCTGGTTTATCTCAGCTTCTGGCCAGCAGAGTCCAGTCCAGATAGGTGTTCTAAGTGCTTAAGCAGGAGATGTACTAGAGGGAGTGTCACCAGACAGGGCTCTGCATTAGAATGTGGACAGCCCTTCGGTCAGCAGACCCCTGTTGAGTGCCAGACCCCATGGCTGGAGAGCAGGGCTCTGCCAGACATGGATACCCCTACCACCAGGCCAACTGAAGAGCCGGGAGACCTCTTCAGGCCTTGGGCAGCCCCAGGCACAAAGCTACTCACACTCATCGTAGAAGCCGTAGATGCGGTTGATGCTGGCACACTCGTGGTTCCCACGGAGCAGGAAGAAGTTCTCGGGGTACTTGATCTTATAGGCCAGCAGCAGGCAGATGGTCTCCAGCGACTGCTTGCCCCGGTCTACATAGTCCCCCAGGAAGAGGTAGTTGCTCTCTGGAGGGAAGCCCCCGTATTCAAACAGCCGCAAAAGGTCGTAGTACTGGCCATGGATGTCACCTGTGACCCAGGGAACCAGGTCAGCACTGGTGCAGGGTCTAGACTTGAACCCAGGGCCAGGGCTGGGCTCAAGGGAAGAAGGATCCAGGGATTTGGGGGGCCAGTGCCGCCTTCAGGAAACAAAGGGGCTTGGGCAGGAGTCTCACCGCAGATCTTGAGGGGTGCCTCCAGCTCCAGAAGGATGGGCTGGCTCAGGAAAATCTCCCGGGATTTGAGGCACAGGCCACGGATCTCATTTTCTGTCAGCTGTACGTTCTTCCCAGGCCGCGAGCCCTGCACTGGAGGCAGAAAGGGCGTCAGGACCCTGGTCCCCGAGACAGGAGGAGGGTGGGCGACACGGGTGCCCCAAGGGCACTTCTGGGGGCGTCAGCGCCTCCTGAGCCCCTCCTTGCCCCGGACAGATGGTGCTGCTGCGCCTCCCAGGACACGAGGTAGCCTCCCAACTACCCACAAGGCGCTCAAAGGGACTGCTGTGCGCAGGTGCTGCCACTCCAAACCCCTCAGCGCAGGACCCTTGCGGGGGAGGGCTGTCTAGGTTTCTCCCTCACTCCAAAAGACCAAGCCAACCCGTGCGCCCCAGGCCCAGGAGAGGGGGCTCCCCGTGCCCCAGCAGTCCCAGATCCCCCAAGCGCGTCGCGAGTGGGGGGTGGCTGCGGCCGTGGGACCTCGCGGCCCGTCCCCGCCCGTCTAAGCGGCCCTGGGAGGGGCAGGCGCCCCCGCGCGCCACTTCCGGGCCGGGGTCAGGGCACAGTGGGAGCTGACCTCCCCCGCCCCCAGCCAACCTTCCAGCAGGCGCCCGATGATAGAGTCCAGGTTGAGCTTCTCACTGTCGGACATGGCGGCTCTGCCGCTCCGGCCCAGCAGCTCCGGGCCCGCGCCTGCCTCCCGCCCTCCGCGGCCTCCTTCCGGCCTGGAGCTCCTTCCGCCCTCCCGGGTCCGCCCCGCCCCGCCCCGCTCGCTCCCCGGCCCGCTGCCCCAGCTCCATAGCGCCTCCGCTGGACCCTAGCGCAGCGGCCGTGGCGCCCCGGGGGGCGGGGCTTCGGAGACGGGGCGGGGCTGGTGTGTCTGGGGCGGGGCCCAGCCCTGGGCGGGGCTTTGTGGGGCGAGGTTGAGGCTGGTTCCGCCCTTGCTAGGAATTACCCAGCCCCTTTCCGAGGCTGTGCGACCGGAAGTACCTTGGTAGTTGTTTTTCTCTCTCAGAAGCGAAACAGTCCTTCCCTCCTGGTGTGAGCGCGTTGATAATTGTTTCCCAAACACTGTGGATTAAGTCCTTCAAGTGCAGAAAAGGAAACAGACTCAGAGAGAGCAAGGGGCTGGTCTCACATTCACTGAGGACCTCTGTCTCCTGAGTCTCTGTGGCCCCCTAGGCGGCTGGCCAGAACTCCGAGCCCATTTTGGGTCCCACTGTCTGTGTTGCGACCTAAATTAATATTTATTTATAAGCCCCATCATTGCCTATTGTGTAGCATAGTAATGCTGCCTGTGTGCACGTTAAAAGTATTACTTTGGCCCGGCCATCATGCTCAGTGGTTTAGCGTCCACCTATGAACCAGGACATCGCAGTTCGATTCCGAGTCAGGGCACATGCCTGGCTTGCCGGCTCCATCCCCAGTGTGGGGCGTGCAGGAGGCAGCCGATCAATGATTCTCTCACCATTGATGTTTCTATCTCTCCTCCCTTCCTCTCTGAAATCAATAAAAAAATATATATTTTTAAAAGTATTACTTTGTAAAGAGCAAACATTAAATAAACCATAATTCTCATTGGCACACTGAATTGAGTGTTTTACAGCTAGTCTCCTCAAAACTAGAGGAAGCCTGGTCTCTCTACCTCTGGCAACCCTGGCCCCATCACAGCCAGCACAGGAACCCACGCCTGCCCAAGGGGTGGAGGGGAGGAGCCGATGGCCCAGGGACACTGGGGTAGGCAGGAAGAGCCTCAGAGAGGAAGAGGTGACCCCCCCACACACACACTGGGGAGGGGCCCCCCAGTGAGTTGCTGAAGCTGGGGCTGAGGAGGAAGTGAGAGGAGGAGGTGAGGTGCAGCAGGAAGGTAAGCTGGGGCTGGGCCTGGGGCTGGGTCTCTGTACAGAGGCCTGGCTTTTCTGCCCCTTCAGGGCCTACCCCTCCAGAAGAAGGGCTGGAGGGGCTTGGTGAGATACCCTGAAACCTCCTCGCTACATTCGCAGCCAGGTTCTGCGGCTGGGGACTGGCTGCATGGGAGCCGGGGCCCCAGACTGGCCAACAACTGCCTCTCACACTAGCTTTCCCCACAGCTTGCAGCCTGTTACATTGAGGGTCTGCGACAGCATGGCCCAGGCCCTAGGTGAGGACCTGGTGCAGGATGATTCCAGCTCTTTGGGTTCTGACTCAGAGCTGAGTGGGCCGGGCCCCTATCGCCAGGCTGACCGCTATGGCTTCATTGGGGGCAGCTCAACAGAGCCAGGGTAAGTGGGGAAGGAAGTGGGCGGGGGGGGGGGGGGGGGAGATGCATGAATTGAGGATGGGGGCTAAGGGCTGACTTCTAGAGTGAGGCCCAACCTCAAGGGTCCTGGGAGGGTCTGGGGATTCAACCAGTGTCACTCCTCAGGCTCCAGGTAGAATCCTAAGGATGGCAGGGCTGGGGTGATATGTCCAAGTATGTCTCTTTTTAAAAAAAAAAAATATTTTTATTGATTTCAGAGAGAAAGGGAGAGGGAGGGAAAGATAGAAACATCAATGATGAGAGAGAATCATTGATTGGCTGCTTCCTGCGCACCCTCACTGGGGATCGAGCCCACAACCTGGGCATGTGCCCTTGACTGGAATCAAACCCGGGACCCTTCAGTCCACAGGCCAACACTCTATCCACTGAGCCAAACCAGCTAGGGCCAAGTATGCCTCTTTTACACCCAATCTCCGAGGGTTTGCACTCACCCTTGGAGCCAAAAATTCTTCCCCTTTTAATCTCTGGATCAAGAATCCCAAATCTAAATCATAGAAACCCACACCTATTCCCCCACACTTCCCCTTTCCCAATATATAGATAGGATAATAAGCCCAGAGACACAAAGGAACTTGCCTGAGGTCACACAGCAGCTCAGAGACAGAACCAGACTCAAACTCTGGGACTCCTGGCTTCTAGTTCAGGGTTCTGTCCACTCAGCTTCTACTGTGAGTTGTCTGTGCCCCTATTCTGGGGACAGCCAACCAGCCCCTCCCCAACACACAGCTACACACCCCCTTTAGTCTTTCCTGCTTCTGCCCACATCACAGCCACATCCTTTCCTGTCCCCATAACAACTACTGGCAACTTCTGGGTGACAGGTCAACTCCCCAGTGGCTACACAGGTTGCATGAGAGTGCCAGATGCAGGCTCCAGGTAACAGGTGCCCTGCATCTACATGTCTGTGACCTGTGCTCCCAGGCCAGGTCACCCTCCCGCAGATCTTATCCGCCAGAGGGAGATGAAGTGGGTGGAGATGACTTCACACTGGGAGAAAACCATGTCTCGCCGGTACAAGAAGGTGAGAGGGACAGTGGCCCACCCGGCCTCCTTGGCTCATCACCCTTTGCCTTGGTCCAGGCCCAGGCAACATTGACCTCTCCTGTGTCCCACACCTCCTGCCTTTTCTCCCTGCCACCCAGAGTGGCCCTTGCCCGATGACAGGCTGTGTTTGGTGCCTGCTAAGAGGAGCAGGGGAGGCTGGGGGGGGGGGGGCTAGCCTACTGGGGTCCCTTGGCCTCCCCCACAGGTAAAGATGCAGTGCCGGAAAGGCATCCCCTCAGCCCTGCGTGCCCGGTGCTGGCCCCTGCTGTGCGGGGCTCACGTGTATCAGGAGAACAGCCCTGACACTTATCAGGTAAAAGAGTTGGCAGGCGTCCTAGTCCCCTTCCCAGAGCCCCTCGCCACTCTGAGCCCCCACATCCTCTTCCTGCCCACCCACAGGAGCTGGCTGCGGCCCCAGGAGATCCACAGTGGATGGAGACCATCAGCAGGGACCTGCACCGCCAGTTCCCTCTGCACGAGATGTTTGTGTCACCCCAGGGTCACGGGTACGAGGCCAGTGATGCCCAGGGATCCCAGCCTCACAAGCCCAGTCATTTGGTGTAGCCACCCCCACCCCCACCCCTACTCCCCAGCGTTACGTCTTTGCATCTCAAGGGATCCAGCAAAGCCAGGGTGGTGAGGCCTGGGCAGAGGCTGCCAAAGGTTGGGGAAGGGATGCCTAACGGGGTCTTCTGGCACAGGCAGCAGGGGCTCCTGCAGGTACTCAAGGCCTACACCCTATATCGGCCGGAACAGGGCTACTGCCAGGCCCAGGGCCCTGTGGCTGCTGTGCTGCTCATGCATCTGCCCCCGGAGGTGAGTGCCCTGGACCCTGAGCCTGCGCTGGGGCCCCAAGACCCTGACCCCGCAACCCCACTCACCTTGTCCCCAACCCAAGGGACTCTGAATTAATGTACTTAGGACCCTTGATCCCCAACACTAGTGACCCTGGGACCTTGTAGTCCTGGGCCCTGGACCCTTGACTTCCTAACCCCAGGTGCTCTGACCTCAGGGACCTGGGATCCTTGCCTCCCAGATCCTGTCCTAGTGAACCAGGATCACTGCCAACCTCAGTGACCTTCAAGCCCAACAACCTTGACTCCAGGAACCTTGCTCAGTGATCTAGGAGCCTGGATGTTACTACCTTGACCTCATGACTCCCAGTTCTTTTGTTGTTGTTGTTGTTTGTTTTAATCCTCACCTGAGGATATTTGTCCCGTTGATTTTTTAGAGAGAATGAAAGGGAGGAGAGAGAAAAATCGATGTGAGAGACACATCGAATAGTTCCTCCTGCAAGTGCCCCGACCAGGGCCAGGGACTGAGCGTGCAATTGAGGGACGTGCCCTTGACTGGAATCGAACCAGGGACCCTTCAGTCTGCAGGCCGACACCCTAACCACTGAGTCAAACCAGCTAGGGCACGACTCCTGGTTCTGAACCTTGCAAACATGATCCCTGACCCAGTGACTCCAAGAACCCAGTACTTGGACTCTGAGCCCCCAACCCTTGACCAGTGAGCCCCAACCCTGTGACCCTCAAATTCAACACCCTGAGCTCTGTGACCAAATCATGGGTAGCTCTCTGTCTGGGCACGGGGAGGCTTTTGGTAAAAGCCCCCCAGCACTGAGCACAGGCTTCTGGCTTGAGTCACCACAGATGGTATCCAGGGCCTCCCCTGCACCCCTTTCCCTGCCCTGCGGTCCCCTTGGTGGTGGGCACTCACGGCCTGGCTCTGTCCTCAGGAGGCCTTCTGGTGCCTGGTGCAGATCTCCGAGCTTTACCTGCCCGGCTACTATGGGCCCCACATGGTGAGAGGCTGAATGGGCCAGAGGGCACAGCAGAGGGGCTGGGCAGGCGGGTGGGGCCTGGGAGGGGAGCGGAGGGACTGATGGACATGGCTGCAGGAGGCTGTGAGGCTGGACGCCGAGGTGTTCATGGCCCTGCTGCGGCGGCTGCTCCCACGCGTGCACAAGCACCTGCAGCAGGTGGGCGTCGGACCCCTGCTCTACCTGCCAGAGTGGTTCCTGTGCCTCTTTGCCCGCTCCCTGCCCTTCCCCACGGTGCTGCGTGTCTGGGACGCCTTCCTCAGTGAGGGTGAGTGGGGACTGCCAGGCGGGTGGTGGGGCCAGGGCTACAGCCTTGGGTGCTCGGTGCGCAAGGAATGAACCCGCCAGCTCTGCTCTGCCCCGCCCGCTATTGCCAATCCTGGCCCTGGGTCTGGGTGCCCGGGTGTGCTGAGGGTGATGGTGCCCTGCCAGCTCTGCCCAGCCCCAGGCCACACTCCCAGTGTAATGGATGGTAGCCCCTGCCCTGTGCGGTGAGACCAATACAGGGGGGGGGGGCAGCCTCTGCCTGGGGGAGGGCTGGGCCAGGGAGGCCCCCTCTAGGTAGATGGGGCAGGAGCTGGGAGATCAGAGCCATGCAGGGCTCAGGGGCTGGCACAGTGGGGACGTGGCCAACGGCAGAGGCCCTCACCCTGGAGCCCAAGTGCCTACTCGGTGTACGCTCACTAGTGCCAGGTGCTGCCCTGTACACTGGGGCCGCCTGAATGAGGGGACCTACCTTCTGGGGGTGGGGATGGAAGAGAAGGCTCACGTAATCAAATTTTTGTTTGTTTATTTTTTAATATATTTTTATTACTGATTTCAGAGAGGAAGGGAGAGGGAGAGAGAGAAACATCAATGATGAGAGAGAATCATTGATCGGCTGCCTCCTGCACGCCCCACACTGGGGATCGAGCCCACATCCCGGGCATGTGTGACTGGGAATTGAACTGTGACCTCCTGGTTCATAGGTTGATGCTCAACCACTGAGCCACGCCAGCTGGGCTATTTTTTAAATTTAAAAAAAATTTTATTGTACTTTTTTATTATTTATTACTTTTAATTGATTAACATATTTACTCAGGCAGGACACTGTTCACAGGGTACAGGCTACAGATGACTTGGGGGGTGTGGGCGTGGAGAGGGGTGGGTGCCTGGGCCAGGCCAAGAGTGGGGGAGTCAGGGCAGAGCCGAACCGGACTCCAGGTCTTTGGGGCTCGGCCTCCCTTCTCCCATCCGTCACCTGCCTGCATTCTGTTCCACCTGGGTTGTCCAGCAGTTGCACCTGAAAAATGGTAGAAATTCATCAGTACTTTTACTGAACACCTGCTGTGTGCCTGTTTGGCTCCAGGCTGGCTCAGAGCTCTGGCCATGGTGTCCAAGTCGCCATCTGTGGGCCACCTCCCCTCCAGCCTCAGGCCTCCAGGGCAGTGAGCTGAGCTATCCTCGCCCTCTCCATTGAGGACAAGCCCCCGCGGGCTCCCTTTCATAAGGATGACGTTCACAGGCACTCTCATCCCTTTAGGAGTCACAGTTATGGCTAGGCCGTGCTGGTCCCTGAGCGCTCTCCTTAGCAGATCCGAGGCTGCCTGGAAGGGAGTCTGAGGATTCTGGGACAGCCCACAGTCACACTCGTGTCCACGCGTGTGTGTGCACACACACGGGCACCGTGGTCTTGGCTTAGGGTGGAGCAGCTCTGGCCAGAATCTCTCTGGAACCAGAACAAGCTGGAAGGGCCTTAGTGGGAACTCTCTGCCCGGCCCAGCCTTGTAGGAACACAGAGCTGAGACCCAGAGAGAGAGGCTTTGTGTGAGGTTGTCAGTCCCCGCTGGCTCCTGGCAGGTGCTCTGCCCGGGAGCATCTGTGGCTGCTGAGACATACTCACCAGTGACCCCAAATGGCACTCCTCCTCTTCGTCCTTACTCCTGGCCTGGGTTGTGTAGAGTTGGGGGGTGGGGTGGAAGGAATCTGGGGAGAGGGCAGCTTTCTCATGCAGGTTCAGGAGGGGCGGGCTGGCCCCACTGAGTGAGCCTGGTCTGCAGGTGTGAAGGTGCTGTTCCGTGTGGGGCTGACGCTGGTGCGCCTGGCGCTGGGCACCACAGAACAGCGCCTGGCCTGCCCGGGGCTCCTGGAGACACTCGGTGCCCTTCGAGCCATCCCCCCTGCCCAACTGCAGGAGGAGGTCTTCATGTCCCAGGTGGGTGCCCCCTGCCCACCCTCCCCTGCTGCACAGTCGGGGAAACTGAGTCCCAGAGCCGAAGTCATAGTGAGAACCAGTGGTTAGTTCCTGCCCTCTGAGCACAGAGAACGTGAAAGCCCCAGGCCTCCAGTGGCTTGCTATGACTCCCTCAGTGAGACTGCCAGCCCCTCAGCCCTCAGCCACTTCCTGGGGCTGTGTACTGCCGCCCTGTGGGGACCTCACGGCTTCCTGCCTTCCTGCAGGCCAGGCAAACTCAGTACCAACTGCTCCCCACAGGTGCACAGCGTGGCCCTGTCTGAGCAGGACCTGCAGCGGGAGATCAAGGCCCAGCTGGCCCAGCTGCCAGAGTCGACTTCCGGGCCACCTCCTCGGCCAAAGGCCCGCCTGGCCGGGGCCCGAGCCATCTTTGAGGCCCAGCAGCTGGCCCGGGCGCGGGGCGGCACCAGGCCTGAGGTGCCCCGCATCGTAGTGCAGCCCCCGGACGAGCCCAGGCCGCCACGCCGCAAGCCCCAGACCCGAGGCAAGACTTTCCATGGGCTCCTGACTCGGTCCAAGGGCCCCCCTATTGAGGGCCCCCCCAGGTCCCATCGAAGCTCCACCTCCTTCCTGGACACCCGATTCTGAAGGTCCCACTTCTGAGGGTACCATGGACTCAGTGTCCCCCAACCTCAATGACCCGAATGGCTGATGCCAGCCTCACAAATGGGCACCGCACTTTATCGCTGCCTTCTCACTGTCAACCAAGGGCAGGAAATGAACCAGGAGGCATTGGCTAGAAATAAGTGATTAAGATTTATTCCAAGTTCTTAGTGTTTGCAAACCCCAAACATGACTGGGCAGTACGCGGTGTCGGGATGAAGAAGAGTTGAGAGCTCTGTGGAAAGAAAGCACATCCCTGCGCTGGCCGGAGAAGCAATCTTCTGGACGTCAGGCCGTCGACAGGCGGACATTCTTTCCTAAGTTCTTCATTTTCCACAAGTCCTATCTCCAGGAATCTCCAGGCATTGACGCACCACTGAGGAGTTCAGAAGTTTAAATCCTCAGGCCAATTAAAGTAAAATAAAGTCCTTTTCCCATGAACCCTGTGTGGCAGCTTGATGAGAGACTCCATTCTGAGTCAGCTTAGCTATACGGACTTCAACTTGTTTTCTTCACTCATTCCTCACGTGGACTGTGCCAGGCATAGGATGAAGGAAGGCCACAGGCTGGGGTTTGGGGGCGCAGGCCCACCATCACCCCACAGAGCTGTCTCCTTGCAAGCACAGAAGTGATGCTGAAGGAGCGTGGGGGTCAGGGTGGCCTGGTGGGCTAGGGGACCCCAAAGAACTCCTGGGGAGGCCTGGAATAAAGTCTGATTTAGCAGAAGCCTGGCCGGAGTTGGATCAAATGTCCTCCACCCCCAACCCTAGACCAGCTGCCCTTCTTGCCCCTCCCTTCCCACAGCCCCGCCCTCCTAGTTCCACCAGACACACCGCGGCCGCCCATTGGCTGCTGGAAGGTGTTTACCAGCAACAGGGCCCAATGGTGAGCCCGTCTTGCTCAGCCTCTTAGGGGCAGGTAGCACCTGTGGGAGGAGGGCTCCCCAAGTGGGTGCTGGGCCCAGAAGTGGGGCTTCTCCCCTATTCTGCCTCTCCCCCAAGTCTGGTTCAGGACCCAGGGTGGGGGGGCTCTAACCCAAGTTCACACCCACCCATGATCCGGGCGGGAACAAAGGCCTAGTGTGCCCAGGACAAAGGAGAAAGGTCCCGCAGGCCCTTGTCCCCTCCCCAAGCCTTGCTGCAGCCCCTGGGACTGCCACCATGGAAACCCCTCCCACACTCGTTAATTGCTCCCGTGGGTGCCTGGGACAAGAGCCATCGTCAGGACAACAGGGCTGGTTCCGACGCACGCTTCCTTTGCTGGGTGCCCATTCCTGTCCTGCTGCCCTTTCCCCTGGGCACCCTCCCGGCAGGGTGGGAGGAGGAGGGTGGGGCGTGGCAGGAGTGGGGAGTAGAGGAGAAAGCACCCCTGGAATCCTGCTTAGATGGAGTAGTGGTCGGCCGACCCTAGCCCTGATCCTAACTGCCCTGCCAGCCTGCTTGCCTCAAATCCCAGCGCCCTGGGCCTGCGCTGCTTGACCCTGGCTTTCCTCCCTGCATCCACGAGGCAAATGCCACCGCAGCCGGTGCCTAGCCAGGGCGGTCTGGGAGTGGGCACGGAACCACACGGCTCTCTGTGCACAGGTGCCCGCACTCCGGCGGAGGAAGAGCCCAGCTACCCACTCACCAGCTGTGTGACCCTGGGCAAGTAACACCACCTCTCTGAGCTTCCCTTTCCCCATCTGTGAAAGGCAGAGATTCGTAACTGCTACTCACAGGGTTACGGGAGATGCGACCCACAGGCCCTCTAGGCAGCGCCTGGGACAAGACCAAGAAACGCTCGCTGTCCCTGCTACGGAGCGCCTACCTTCTGCCAGACACCCCGTGCCCAGCTCCCGGGAAAGGGTGCCCTGTAATTCCCATCAGAGGGTGAGAAAAGTCTGCAGATGCTGCAGAGCTTGTGTTAAAAACAGGCAACAGGTCCCGAATGAAGTCACTTAGGCTAAACCACACGTTGTCACCACACCAAGACTGACTGACAGCTTCAGTTCTCCCAGAAACGGCATCTTAAACCATCCCATCAGGAATCACCTGGTCGGCACTGGTTAGACCCCTACCCTCCAGGGAATGCCATAACCCACCTTGCGCTAACCAGCCCGCTCTTTTGCCTAGAAAACTTCTTCGCTCAGACCCCCTCTGCCCATAGTCTTCCTTTCTTTTTTTAGGGTGGGAGGTGGGGATGGGGGGGCGATTAACTGTAATTTTGGCCAAACTGGGACATGCTGAGCCTCAGGGAGGCTGGGACGGGGAAGGCCAGGCCTCCCCTCCCCCAGCCCTGCCCCTCCCCCTCACGCAGGTCCATCTGAGATTCTAATCAGGCCCACAACACTGTGTCCTTCCTTTTTTTTACACTGCGTCCTTCCTTGGCAGGACTTGGTTATTCTTTATCTTTAAATTATCCCATAGTTTTTCATTTTGAGCAGCTCCTGGGCTTCCTGTCTGCTGGATTGGTTACTGCCCATTGAATAAAGCCAATAAGATCTTTAAAACTTAGTTGAGTTTTTGGTTGTCGACACTTGTTAAGTGTCAAGCTCATGCTCTTCAATGACTTCTGTGCCCCACTTCCGCTGCCATGGCACCTCGTTCCAGAGCCTTTGAGCCTCCCAGCAGCCAGCCCCGGATTGCTGTGTGGGGGATGTGGGCAGGGCGGGGGGACCCCGTTTAAGTCACTCCTCCCCTCCAAGTCCCTCCAGTGGTCGACGGGTGGGTCCTCCTAGGCGGCTCTGTATACACTTGCAGAAAGGACCCCAAACTGCCAACTCTGTCCCACCAAGTGCCACGGGCCCCTCAGGACTCTCCCCAGCCCAGGAGGCACTTGGGGACAGCCAGGGCAGAGGCTCTGAGGTTGGGGGGTGAGGTGAGGAATTGTACCAACAGCCTGCATGTGCTGGGCACTGGCACGTGCCCGTCCTGAACAGCCCGGTGAGGTGGGAACTAGCCCCATCTTAGGCAGGAGGTAAGTGGGGTTCAGACCAGAAAGGGGAGGTGCCCAGGTCCCACGCTGGAACTAGGACTGGAACCCACGTGGTATGACACACTTACACTTGAGTAGAGGGTGTGAGTCTCTGGCTGTGTTTCTGGGGGTGAATTCGTGGCTGTGAGCCAGGTCTCAGGCTGTGCTTCTGTGGGTGCACCTGGGTGTGAGGGGGTGTGTCTCGGGGAGGCTGCGGGTGTCCAGCTGGCCTGGGTGGTGATGGGCAGGGCAGACCCTGTAGATGACCCTCTTCCGGTGCTCAGACTCACTGGCACTCCCCCAGCCTGGCACCCCCTTCCCTCCGGCCCCCAGTAGGGCAGAGGGTGTCCCAGGGAACTGGGACTGCCCTTGTGGGGACACCTTACTGAGCGGTCACTATGCTTGCAGGGGCGGGAGCGGTGAGGAGGGGCCCCATGCACAGGGACCTGTGGCCAAGAGGGTCTCTGGGAGAGTGCTCATGGCGGGACAGACAGCCGCTGGCTGAGGACACCATCCAGGGACAGAGCTGGGGACTGTGTGCCCCAGGCTCTCCTGGCCCCCACCCAAGGGCAGCCCTGGTGCCAGTCTCTGTGGGCTCTGCTCCCCCACCTTTCCCCTCCTCTAGCTTTCTCCTCCATGAGGGGACATCCTCTCTGAGTCCCTGTCCTCATCTCTGTCTTGTCTTTGCCACAGCCCATGTCGGGGACCCCCGCTGGCGGTCCCTGGCCACCGGTCCCTGGCGCCCTGTTCCCCGCCTGTGTCTCTGAGGATGCCCTGTGCTTCGTGCCGGGCTCTCCGCGGCCCTCCGTCCTCCCATCCCAGGGACCAAGCCTTCCCCAGACTTCCCGACGGGCGGCGGGCTTGGGCGGGCCCTGCAGCGGGCGGTGGCCGTTGGGCCCGCGCCGCCCCTCCCGGCACTGGGCATGCCCCGGGCGCTGCTATATAAAGCGGTGCTGTCTCAGCCCCGCGCCGTCGCCAACGTGCCCTCGCCGAGCGCCATCTGGTCCTCGACACCCGCCGAGTCCCGCCGACCCTCTGCCACCCACCCCACCAGGTATCCCGGCTCCTGCCCTCGCCCGGGAAAGCCAGGGAGGAGCGCCATGGGGGCAGGGGCTGCGGCACGGGGACCTGGAGCGCCTGCGCCCCCCAACGGGACCCGCGACACGACCCGCGCGCGCGCCCCCAAGGGACTGGCTGAGTGCCTGGCCCCCCAGCGCTGCCGGGCAGGGGCTCACACGTCCCTGGGTGATGTGTGAGTCCCGCGGCAGGGTCCCCGGGTCAGGGCGGCCAAAATCCCTCCGCCTCCTCGGGGTGGGGGAGGGGGTGGGGGTGGGGCAGGCTCGGGTACCTCCTGGCTGGGACAAGAGAGAAGAGCTGCGGGGTCCACCTCTCTGCCCCCCGCCCCCCCCCCCCGAGTGTTAGGAGCTGGGCTGTGGGGAGGAGAGGCGGTCCTGACTCCCTGTCCTGTCTCTCTTCTTCCATCTGCCTCAGGCTCCCAGCCTCTCTCCACCTGTAAGATGGTGAGTCCCCTCTGGTCCCTCCCCCAGTGACCAAGGCCCCACCAGACAGAGGGCCCAGAGGGCAGCTTCTCACCCAGGCCCAGGCCCCTCAGCAGCACCTGCCCCCTGCCTCCCCATCCCGTGTCACGGGACCAGCAGCCACTGCGTGTCAGGCTCTCTTCCCGCCCCGTCAGCCCTGGCAGTGGGCACTGTTGGTCTCCTTTGGCATCCATTCATTCTGCAACATTTATTGAGCACCTCCCAGGCACCTGGCACCATTCTAGGTTTGGGGGGATGTGACAATGAACCCCGTCTAGGCTCTCAGGGAGTTCGCCTTCTAAGGGAGGGCATGAGGCTCAGTTTGGCACTGACTGGTGAGCTGGGACCCAGACCTCTGCCCTCCTGGCCGCGTGCAACACACTGTCCCCCCAGTCACCGAGGTGATGCTTTTGGTCCAAGGTTCATCAGCACCCAAGGGTGGGACAGGACAGGCGCCTAGCACCCACGTGGTCCAAAGAAATCTCATGACTTGTCCCAGGTGGCCCAGCTGGTCCCCTGGAGGAGAGGCCCGCTGTGTTTGCTCTAAGCCTCTGAGCAGCCCCATGTGGGAGTCAAGGATGTAAGATTTCGTCCAAAAACAGCATTTCCGTGGCTCAGCGCTGAAAGGAAGGGCATCGCTTCTCCTCTCCCCACGCCTAGCCTAGGGGTGGGCTTACAGGAAGTCTTCGAGGCCCACCTGGGGCCGGCAAGGAACAGATTCACCTATAAATCCAGGTCTCAGCAGAGCTCCGTGAAGGTGGATGGGTCACGGAGGCCAGAGAGAAACCAGCAGCCAAGAATGATTGCTGGGTTATTCTGCTCACTTGCTCTGTCAACAAACATTCTCTGAGCAGCCAGCGTGTCAGGCACTGTTTTAGTGCCAGGGCTGCATTGAAGAACAAAACAGACAAAAACCCCTGCCCCTGTGAACCAAGCTAGGGCAAACCCTGGCAGGGGTGGGGGGGGGGGAAGCGTGGTCCAGCCAGCAGCACCCTCCCTGCCCCCCCCCCGGGGGGGGGGGGCACTGTACTTACAGTCTGCGAAGCATTCCCACCTACACATTCCTGGTCTTCATTCCCCAATCCAACCTCATCCCCTCCTGGTTCTTGGGACGGGGTCTGTCCTGAATGTAACCCAAGGTTAAGTCACTCTTGAGTGACCTAATGCACTCTTTGCTCACCCTGCCCAACACCCACCACTTTCGTCCCCCCCCCCTGCCCCCCCAGCTCTCCTCGGATCAGCTGGGTCCCAAGTGGGACTGCCTCCTGGGCTCCAAGGGCCTGGAAGACAAGGAGGGCCCACGGGGAGGAGGCTCGGGCCTGCCACCCCCAGACTGCTTCCCTGGCTCCTGGCGCCTCGACGTGGGCCTGGACTGCAAGGGCTCCCCCGAAGGGGCAGAGGCCCGGGCCTGGACTGCCTACTACTACAGCCTCCTGCAGAGCTGCCTGCAGCAAGCTGGCCTTCCGGAGACCCAGGACCGCAGCCAGGTGCCCCGCACAGGTGCCCAAGGGCTCCACGGAGGGGAACCCCTGGGGTGAGGGAGGTGTCCGTAGCCCAGCCTGCTTCCATCCCAGTCAAGGTCAGTCCCTTCCCCCAGGCTGTGACTAGGTCTGTAGCCTGGGCCAGTTTCGGGCAGGCAGACATTGTTTCCACGGGCCTCTGGCACCAGTCAAGTCAGAGACCTAGCTTCCCTCCACCCCCAGAAGATGCAGCCCCAGAATTCGCAACCCATGATCTCTGGAGCCACAGCTTCCAGAGAAGTGTCTTGTCTTGGGAGCTGCAGTGGAGGCAGCTAGCAGTTGGGACCCCAGCCTCCTTCCCTGCTTTACCTATTTTATGTATCAGGCGGCCCCCTAAGCTCTAAAATACAGGAAGAATCAGCCTCGGCTGCGTTGTACAGACTGGAAAACGAGGTGCAGAGGCTCCTCCTCCCACTGCCAAGGGTCCCACGAAAGTCAGTGGCAGAGCTCAGGCCAGAACCAAGGTCTCTGGTCACCCAACCTCCAGCGCCTTCTAGACCAGCTGCAGAGAGAAGGGAGCTAGCCTCCCAGGGCGGGGATGGGCAGAGCTTCCTCTTCCCTCTCTAGCTTCCCTCTGTCCCTTTAACTTGTCTTGTCTATACCCGGAAGGGCCACGGGGTCAGGAGAGGGGGGCAGAAAGATAAGCAGGGAGCCCCTGGTGAGCTTGGCGTGTTCTCTTCCCTCGAGGCTGCCCTGGGGCAGAGGTGACCTTGTGCATTCTGGGATCCCCCAGCACCTTTCTGTCTGTGCTGCTGGAGGGTGGGGTCCAGAGTCCCGGTGAGTGTGCACCCAAGTTCCCCCACCCCCTCCTACAGAAAGGGCAGCCCTGCCCTGGCCCAGCCACATCCCAAAATACCCGCCAACCCTGGCAACTGCCAGCATTCCAGGATGCCAGCTGCCATGCTCAAAGTGGGGGTGGGTTCTGGGAGCAGCTGCCCCCACTGCCCAGGGCCCGGGCTGGAGGAGGAGAGCATGGGACAGGAAGCCTTCCCTGACCAGCGACTCTCCCCCATCTGCCCACAGGAAACATGCTGCTTTGCCTGTCCCCTGCATGGCTGACAAAGGTGCCAGCACCGGGGCGGCCAGGAGAGGCGGCCCTGCTGGTTTCCAAGGCAGTGAGCTTCCATCCGGGGGGCCTAACCTTCCTGGATGACTTTGTCCCCCAGCGCCAAGCCACCTACTTCCTGGTGGGCCTGGGACCGGGGCCTGGCCAGGGGAGGGAAGCAGCTGAGCTCGCTCGCGACCTCACCTGCCCTACAGGAGCCTCAGCAGAGCTGGCCCGGCTGCTGGAGGACCGGCTGCTCACAAGGCACTTGCTGGCCCAACGAGGTGGCGTGGCTGTGCCAGCTACCCTGGCTTTCACCTACAAGCTGCCCACACTGCTTCGGGGAGGGGATGGCAGCCCGGGACTACGGCTGGTGGAGCTGAGTGGCAGAGAAGGCCAGGAGACACTGGTGAAGGAGGAAGTAGGGGCCTTTCTGCACTCGGAGGCCCTGGGGGATGCCCTGCAGGTAACAGGCTCCTGCCCTTGAGGTCTGTGTAGATGCCACAAGATGGGACCCATGGATGGTCACCAAGTCCTACCCCCAACTTTGTGTCCTGTTGCCGCCCCATCGCTGCGGCAAACCTCTGCCTTCTTATCTGTTTGCTCGTGGGCTCCTGTGGTGTAACATCTCACCCCGCAGGCACGTGGGTGGTGAGGAAGCCCCTTCCCCTTTCTGTGGCTGCAGGTGGCCATCAAGCTCAGCAGCTGGCGCTGGCGGGGGCAGCAGGCGCTACGTCTGCACCCACGAGCAGAGGTGGGCACAGTGGCGGACACAGTGGTGGCATTGCTGGAGAAACTGGAGGAGGAGGAGAGTGTCCTGGTGGAGGCTGTGTGCCCACCTGCCCGGCTGCCCTCCCCAGGTGAGAGCCACCTGAGCCGGCCAGGGGTGGGAGCTTGGCTCGGTCTCCTGGCTGCTGTGCTGGGCTCAGGCCTCACCGTCTTCCCCCAGGAAATCCCCCGCCAGGTCCGGAGCTGGCTATGCGGATCTGTGCTGTGGTGTGTCGGACACAGGGTGACAGGCCTCTGTTGAGCAAGGTGAGGGTGGCCCAGGTTTAGGTCATGACCCTGCTGCCACACCCCAGTCTAGCCCCACTGAGCTGATGAGGGCCCCTGGCAGAGAGGACAAAATATTTTTAAAAAAATATTTTTATAGATGTTTATTTTTTAATAACATTTTAATGTTTTTTATTGATTTTAGAGAGGAAGGAGAGAGAAACATCCATGTGAGAGAGAGGAAACATCAACCAGTTGCCTCCTGCACACCCCCCAACTGGGGAACCAAATCCACAGCCTGGATATGTGCCCTGACCAGGAATTAAACCCACCACCTTTTGGTGTTTGGGACAACGCTCCAACCCACTGAGCCCACCAGCTAGGGCAAGAGGACAAAATCTTTGAGGGGGATCTTGGTTGCCTTTTTGCCGCCCCTGCAACCCTTCTTGCACCCCTCCCACACCAGGAGTCTTGACTGATCCCCATGCTGGCGCAGAGCGTGGGGCTGAGTCCTCCTCCCAAGGAGCTCTTGCCCACAGGAGAGGCTGACCCAGGTCCCTGACAAACTCCAGTGCCTGGAGCCTTAGGAGGGGCCTCCAAGCTGGGGAGCTCAGGAAGGCTTGGGGACCCTCCTGGGTGTACAGCTCTGGGCCAAGGGAGAGGCTCAGTCCTGTCCTCAAGGAGTTCCTGGGCTGGGGCACACCGGGGTGGCACAGGTCCCCAGGGCTGCAGGAGCTAGGACCCAGCATGCTTGGAGCCCTCAGGGAGCAGAGACCCCAGCTGGGATGGAAACCTGAGTGGAATCCCCCAGGGGTCTAGGGTCCAGCTGGGCAGTGGCTGTGGAGGTGGTCTGTGCAATGTAAGTCACTTCAGAGAACTGGGCTTCTTGGATGTCCCAAGGGGTCTGGCCTGGATCTTGGCACAGGGGGCAGCATTCACGGGGGAGCAGGGTGCAGGGGGGGGGGATGGGGTGGGGTGTCCTAGGAGGACTCCTCCTGGGCCAGTCCCTGAGCCACAGCCTGCCCAGGTGGTGTGCGCGGTGGGCCGTGGGAACCGGCCTCTACGGCACCAGAACTCTTTGCCGCGTACGCTGGAGGTGGCGCTGGCCCAGTGCGGCCTGGGTGAGGCGGCTCAGGTGGCCGTCGTGCGGCGGAGCGTCAAGACGGCCGCTGAGGCTGCGCTGGCCGCTGTGCTGGCCCTGGAAGCCGGTTTGAGCGTTGAGCAGCGCGGCGGGCGCCTGGCCTGCACGGACTTCCTCGGTGAGTGCCGGCGGCCCGGGCCGGAGGCTGGGGACATTGGTGGGGAGGGGCAAGGCCCGAGGGCGGTCGGCGCTGAACCCGCGCCCCGCACCCGGCCCAGGCGTGGACTTCGCGCTGACGGTGGCGGGTGGCGCGCTGACCCCGGTGGCTCTGGAGCTGAACAGCGGCCTGTGCCTGGAGGCGTGCGGTGCGCTCGAGGGGCTCTGGGCTGCCCCGCGCTCGGGGCCGGCGACCGAGGAGGCGGTGGCAGCCGCACCGCTGGTGGAGACCATGCTGCGGCGCTCGGCGCGCTGCCTGATGGAGGGCAAGCAGCTGCTGGTGGTCGGCGGGGGCAGTGTCAGCAAGAAGTTCGTGTGGGAGGCGGCGCGCGACTACGGGCTCAAGGTGGGCGGGGCGCGGGGCGGAGCGGGGCTCAAGCCCGGGGTCTGCGTGGTGGAGGCGGGCCCGAAGCAAGGGTGGGCGGGTCTGGGGGCGGGCCAGCCTTAGGGGTGGTGTCTGCGTCCGGCGATCTCTCTGGGGCGCTGGACCCCAGTCCTAGGGGCCGAGCCAGCCGCCTGGCCCAGGTTAGAAGTCTAGCCCAGTTCTGTCCCCGCACCCCGCAGTTTTTATTATTTTTTAAATTGATTTCTGAGAGGAAGGGAGAGGGAGAGGGAGAGAAAGAGAAACATCAATGATGAGAATCATTGATCGGCTGCCTCCCGCACGCCCCCTACTGGGGCCGAGCCGGAAACCGGGGCATGTGCCCTGACCGGGAATCAAACCGCGACTCCTGTTTCATAGGTGGATGCTCAACCACTGAGCCACCCCGGCCGGCTCTGTCCCCGCAGTTCTAAGTGGAGCCCAGGGTAGACAGGCTGGAGGCGCGGGGGCAGCATTCAGGATTAGTGCCAGACCCGGGCTTTGAATGCCGGGCTGAGGAGCCCGGACCTATCCCGCAGAAAGGCCAGGTGCTTCCTTTGAGATTGAATCCCTAGGACACCAGGAGGGTGCTGGGGAGCAGCTTACAGATCCTGAGTCGAGTTCACAGAAGTGGCCTCGTTACAGAATCTGGAGCCATGCAGGCAGAATAGACATTCTTACCCCCACTGAACTGATAAAAAACGGAGGCCAAATAGCTAGGCTCGTCCTGGTCCCAATCTACGCAGTGGCCTCCTGTCCCCTCTCCCACAGTACAAAACCCCCCTCCCCCAGCCATTCCTATGCCTCCATGTTCCCTGCCTGCACACACATTCACCTGGAATGCCTCCACTCCTCACACTTACAGCGCAGACAGCCACCCTCCCTGCCCTCTTCAGGGGCTGCTCTGCCCTGGGTACCAGCTGTTTTGTCTGTTCCCCCAGCGGGCAGTGAGCTTTGGAGGTGTGGGGCCCCACTAGATTCTTCTGTGCGTACCTCCCAGTGTCAGAACACACTGGATAAATGGTGACCAAGAGGGTAATGCCCAAAGACACCAGACCACCTGTCCGGAGCCCCAGACCTGGTGGTTTCCCTACAAATCCTGGCCAGAGTGAAGCTGCCTGTGGGAATGAGCACACTTGCCCTCTGCACCCCACCCCTCTGCTCTCTCCCTCCTACAGCCCTCTTTCCTCTGGCTGGCTCTTATTTGGCTCCCAGCTTAAGCACTGCCTCTTCTAGGGTGCTTTCTCTCCCCGCCAGGCTGGGTTACATGCCCCACCTCTGCACCTCCCATTTACCCAGTCATCAACGAGGATTTCTTGAGCACCTAACGTTGGTAAACCATCTCCCTTGAGGGCCAAGACCACCTTCTGGGCTTCATTCTGTTTCCTCAGCATCCAGCACGGGCTGATCTGAGTGTGTTGCCCTCCTGTGGTTTCTGCAGCTGCACCTGGTGGAGTCAGACCCCAACCACTTTGCATCCCAGCTGGTGCAGACCTTCATCCACTTCGATGTGACGGAGCACCGGAGGGATGAGGAGAATGCACGGCTGCTGGCGGAGTTGGTGCGGGCACGTGGCCTGCAGCTAGATGGCTGCTTCTCCTACTGGGATGACTGCCTGGTGCTCACAGCCTTGCTCTGCCAGGAGCTGGGTCTGCCCTGCAGCCCCCCAGCTGCCATGCGCCTGGCCAAGCAGAAGAGCCGCACCCAACTGCACCTGCTGCGATGCCAAGGCCCACCCTGGCCCTCGCCCTCCCTCCATGCTGTGCCTTGCTGCCCCCTGGAGAGTGAGGCTGACGTGGAGAGGGCTGTCCGCCAGGTGCCCCTGCCAGGGGTAATGAAGCTGGAGTTTGGAGCGGGCGCAGTGGGCGTGCGGCTGGTGGAGGATGCGCTGCAGTGCCACCAGCACTTTTCACGCATCGCCCATGACCTGCAGGGTGAGGCCGATCACCCTGGCATTGGGCTGGGCTGGGGCAACTCCATGCTGCTGATGGAGTTCATTGAGGGCACTGAGCACGATGTGGACCTGGTGCTGTTCCGTGGGAAACTGCTGGCTGCCTTTGTCTCTGACAACGGCCCCACGCGGCTGCCTGGCTTCACTGAGACGGCGGCCTGCATGCCCACCGGGCTGGCTCCGGAGCAGGAGGCGCAGCTGGTGCAGGCGGCCTTCCGCTGTTGCCTGGGCTGCGGGCTGCTGGATGGGGTTTTCAATGTAGAGCTCAAGCTGACTGGGGCTGGGCCTCGGCTCATCGAGATCAACCCCCGCATGGGTGGCTTCTACCTTCGAGACTGGATCCTGGAGCTCTACGGTGTGGACCTGCTGCTGGCTGCTGCTATGGTGGCCTGTGGCCTGCGACCTGCCGTTCCCCCGCACCCACGGGCCAGTGGCTACCTGGTGGGTGTCACTGGCCTGGTGTCCCAGCACCTGCAGGTGCTGCGTTCCTCTGCCAGCCAAGAGGCTCTGCAGGTTCTTCACGACCGGGGCCTGCTGCGCTTCAATCAGTTTACATCTTTAGAGGAGGCCCAGGTGCCTGGCGAGTATGAGGAGCCCTACTGCAGTGTGGCCTGTGCGGGGCCCAGCCCAGCCGAGGCCCGCCTCCGCCTGCTGGGGCTCTGCCAGGGCCTGGGCATCGATGGGCCCCACTACCCCGTTGCCCACTTCCTGTCCCACTTCAAATAGCACTGGTGTCAGGGGGCAGGGCCAGAGTGCTGGAGGGGTGCGGTGCTGCCTCCAGCTTCCTGATACTCTCCCTGCCTCTCTACCCTTAGCCCTGCCCCAGCCTGGCCTGGCCCACTCCTAGGCCTCAGGTCCATTCCAGAGTGGCAGGGCCATTTTGACACCAAGGGGCCTCCTGGGATTAAGGGCCATAAAAGATAGCAACTGGGGGGCCGTTGGGCCCTCTTGCCCTCCCAAAGGCCCAGTCCAGGCCACAGCTGCCCCCAGACTCTTGCCATGGAGAGGGGACAACAGCTGCGTGCGCACGCAGACACACACACACACACACACACACACACCACCCCCAGGGAGGTGGGAGTGTGCCCAAACCTAGCCCAGCCTGCCACCCCTCCAAGCATCTCTCTCTTCCTGCCATCTACAGGAGGAGAGAACCTGGCAGGCCCTGGCCTTGGGCAAATCCCAAGAAAACCTGAGACTAAACACCCTGTCCTCTTACCCTCACCCTCTCATTTAACAAATTCCAGGACAGTTGTAGAGCCTGCTGACAACTGGCAAGGCTGCACCTGCCTCATTTGACCTGAGCAGTAGAAGCAGGTGGCCTGGGGTCAGCAGTTTCCATCTCCCCTCCGGGTAGACGTGATTGACTCCTTAGACGAGGAAAGAGGCTCAAAGAGGAAAAACCATGGCCTGAGGGTCATATCACAGCGGGTGGGATGTTGAGGGACAAGGTGTAGGGTCCACGTTCCTGCTTTTACTGTCTTACATGCCCACTCAGTTACTAGGCCTTGCTAAGCTCCCTGCCCTGATTCATATATGGCCCTGGCACATGTGAATAGCCCCTCATGCATCATGTATCTTCACCAAGCTTAGGTGCTTTGGCCTCCGGTACACCTAACTAGCATTGGCAGAGGAGTCCACTCCTTAACTCAGGGGAGACGGCTTTAAGAACTCCTGTGTGCTCAGCATAGGAGCGATGGACAGCTCCAAAGCATCCCTCTCCAAATAAAGGCTTAAGGACTACTTAGAGGTCCAGGGTCTGCGACAGGTTCTTGCGACTTGGACAGCATCTCTCAGGCTCAGCTCTATGGGGGAAGGGAGAAGTGAGGGGTGGCTAGGGGATACCTGTAACATCTGGAGCTAAGGATACCCGCCACACTGGCCAGGCTTTTGGGTTGACCTTTGTGGGAGCCTGCCAGGAGAATCCACACCAGCACCCAAACTTGAGGGCCTTCTGAGGGTGGGATTACACCCACAGGGTCACATCCAACCAGATGACCCTCCTCCAGCACGGAGACCCCTGAGATCTGTATATCCAAGTTTAAATCTACTCACCCAGGCCTCATCTGGTCCAATTCACCCCCACAGAGCCCCATCCAATAAGAATGCATGCCAAATCTAAAGTCACAGACCAGGTTTGGTGTGTCCGTTCGTTCGTTCGTTCATTCATTCATTCATTCTTTTAACAAAGTTTTATTAAGCGCCTATTCCGTATCAGGTAGCCGGATTACAAAATGTGCTTAAATTGGCAGCGGAGCAAATGCCAACACAAGCCTATATTTACAGGTGGATGAATGAGACACAAGTCCTTTCTGGCAGGAACCTGGCAACAAAGCCTGGCAGTAAGTTGGGCACGGAGCAGTCACCGAGTAAATGCTCTGACCTGCAGGGTCCTGGAACACGGAGGCACGGAGACGGAACACGGAGGTACGGAGGCACGTTAGGGAGACACTGATGCAGCCGCCTCCCTTTCAGAGGCGAACAGATAGAAGACGTGACCTGCCCAATCGCCACCCAGCCAGCCTGGCAGCGAAAGGCTCAACAGGGCTGGGAATTGCATTTACACTCATACCTGTATGCGCGTCCGGCTCTGCCCCATTCAAACTCTCTAAGAGCCAAGATGGGCGCCCCCCAGGCCGCCCGGCCCGGTGCCTCTCCCGGAGAGCTGTGCTGGGAAGACAGAAGGTTTCGACAGAGGGTTCCGCAGGTTTTGGCATCCTGGTAATCTGGAACTACAATTCCCGAGAGGCCTTGCGACGGACGCCATATTTTTCCTCGCTAGGGCAAAGCGGCCGACTCCTGGGAGGAAGATGTGTTGCGTTATCGGCGCGCGCGGCCGCCGTCCACGTCGCCGAGAGATAACGTTGAGGCCCGGCCCGGGCTGTCAGTCGCTGCGCGGCTGGTACGCGCCGAGGGGCCCGCGGGGCCGGCGCCGCCATGGCGGCCGTATTTGACCTGGACCTGGAGACGGAGGAAGGCAGCGAGGGCGAGGGCGAGGGCGAGCCAGAGTTCAGCCCTGCGGTGAGTGGTCCTCCCGGGCGCGGCCGGATCCCAGAGCCGATCCCATCACCCAGGCGATGGGATCGCCTCGGCTCCCCCCATGAGTGGACTCAGCTCCTGCAGACCCCGATCTTTCTCAGATCCCGGCCCCTATTAAGCTCCTTCCCCACCGTCACCCGACCTGCCTTCCAGGACCTACCCCCGATCCTTCCTTTTCTCTGCTCTCGTCCTCTCCTCCCCAGTCCTGGCCCATCACCTGCCAACTCCCATTCCTGCCCCCTTCCTCTCCTGGGCCAAGCAGCCCAGCTTGTGGGGGCGGAATCCTGGCACCTCCCTTGCCTCTGACCCCTCGGTTTCTCACAGGACGCGTGTCCCCTCGCCGACTTGAGGGCGGCTGGCCCGGAGTGAGTGATGGTCGTGTTGGGGGAGGAGGGAATGGGAAAGGGAACCTGGGGAGTATGGAGCCTTGCCCCCATCGCCCTCCTGTGTCCACAGGCCTGTGGGGCACTATGAGGAGGTGGAGCTGACGGAGACCAGTGTGAACCCCGGCCCCGAGCGCATTGGGCCCCACTGCTTTGAGCTGCTGCGTGTGCTGGGCAAGGGGGGCTATGGCAAGGTACTGGCCCCACCTCCTTCCCCACAGGCTTCACAGCAAAGGGTCCAACAAACGAGGCTTGTCAATCCGCAGCCTCCCACAGAACTCAGAGGTAGAAACATGAAGGATGGAAGGGCAAATCCTCTTAGAATCGGACTTGAAATCTTTACTGCCCCACCCTTAGGTGGGCATCAGCCTCTAGGTCCCCGTGCTTCAGGGTGGGGCGTTTTTTGGCGGCGGGGTGGGGCCTTTTGAAGATAGGGTGTAGCGAGGGAAGTTGATCCTGTCTTCCCTGCCCTACAGGTGTTCCAGGTGCGAAAGGTGCAGGGCACCAACGTGGGCAAAATCTATGCCATGAAGGTCCTGAGGAAGGTGAGTTATTCGTTCAGCCAACAAATCTGCCATTCCCCACGTGCTACACTAGGTTTGGGGAGGACAGCAGGGACCATGATGGAGGAGACAGGCCCTGTCTTGGGCATTTGCTGGTCTGTTGTCAGTTGTGATCAGTCATGCCCCACTTACTGAGGGCATGCATTCTGAGCAATGCATTGTTAGGCAATCTCATTGTTGTGTGAACATCACAGAGTGTACTTACACAAACCTAGATGGTCTCACCGGCTGCACGCCAGGCAGCATGGCAGAGCCTGTCGCTCCTGGGCTACCAGCCTGTACAGCACATTACTGTACAAAACAGCACAAGATGCAATCAGACACAAGAGAAAGTGATGCAATCCAAAGATGCCGTAAACGAGATGTCTGAGGCCGCTGCGGGGTAGCAGGGCAGACTGTTGTATGGCAAACTTTTTTTATAAGTAGAGCACCCTCTAAAATAGAGAGAAAAAGTATAGTGTAGCACATACATAAGTCAGTAACATAGTCATTTATTATTGTTCGCAAATATGTACTCTACATAATTGTGGGTACCATATTTTTTTAAATCCTCACTGGAGGATATTTCTCCATTGATTTTCAGATAGAGTGCAAGAGGGAGGGAGGGAGAGAGAGAAACACTGATGTGAGAGAGATGCATAGATTGGTTGCCTCCCGTACATGCCCCAGCCAGGCCCAGGAATTGAACCTGCAACCGAGGCACGTGCCCTTGACTGGGAATCGAACCCATGACCCTTCAGTCCTTGGGCCGATGCTCTAACCAACAAGCCAAACCAGCCAGGGCAGTGCTATACTTTTATATGATTGGCAGCACAGTGGGTCTGTTTACACCAGCATCACCACAAACATTCGGGGAATGAGTTGCATTAGGACTTTACCTCATCGCTAGGAGATAGGAATTTTTAGCTTCATCATGCTCTATGGGACCACCATCATAGATGTGCTTTGTTGTTGACTGAAATGTCAGTATGTAGCGCATGACTGGGTATTGTTTTGGCAGTGATTCTCGACCATGGGCAGTCTTGCCCCACAGGGGACATTTGGCAATGCCTGAATACATTTTGGAATCATGACTAGAGAGGGTGCTAACAGTACCCAGTGGGTAGAGACCAGGGACGCTGCTAAATATCCTGCAGTGCACAAGGCAGCGCCCCACACCAAGGAGTTGCCTGCCCAAGGCGTCGGCCGTGCTGAGGATGAGAAAACTGCTAGAGGTTGAGAGAGGGTGGCTGAAGGATAATGGCTGGAGGGACCGAAGGAGCCCCAGGTGCCCACCTTCTAACCGACTCCTGCCTCTCCAGGCCAAAATTGTGCGCAACGCCAAGGACACGGCACACACACGGGCTGAACGAAACATTCTGGAGTCGGTGAAACACCCCTTCATAGTGGAACTGGCCTATGCCTTCCAGACTGGTGGCAAACTCTACCTCATCCTCGAGTGCCTCAGTGGTATGAGGGGGCCCGGCGAGGGCAAGGGCAGGGCCAAGGAACCAGCACAGGAAGGTCTGGGGTCTGAGAGAAGCCTGGAGAGCTGTGGTGTGTAGGACAGCTAGGGGGCCCCCACACCCATCTGTCAGTCTCTGTCCATCCCTTTATTCGTTCGTTCGTTCGTTCATTCATTCATTCATTCATTCATTCAGCAAACATCTATCTAATGCCTATTGTGTCCCTCGCCTGTGTTGGGGGTGGATGGGAATGTGGGAGTTTGTTTAGAAGTCTAGAGGGCTGTGCTCTCCATTTCCACTGTCCCTTCATGTCCTGTTCCTTCCTCCTGTGTGTCCTGCATCCAGTCAGGTCCCAGAGCCAGTTAGGTCATCCTCTGCCATGACCTCCATCTCTCCACTCTTCCAGGGGCGTGGGGAGGGCACCGTTGTGTCTTAACTCCGGCT
Source organism: Plecotus auritus (assembly GCF_963455305.1). NCBI lineage: Eukaryota > Metazoa > Chordata > Mammalia > Chiroptera > Vespertilionidae > Plecotus > Plecotus auritus. The sequence goes on along the minus strand of NC_137783.1, from coordinate 149,205,644 downwards.
CAGCCTCTCCCAGTGTCTCCTCCATTAACGCCCAGGGTCGTCGCCTCAGAGCCTGGCATTGTTCCCAACACTCCTCAGAATCCATGGCTCCCTGTAACGGCCCGGATACAGCCCGACCTCCTTGGCCTGGCCTCTCCTGGGGCCTCCTGTTCGCCTTGGAGCGGTCCAGGCCTGCTTTTCCCCGCACCCCACCTGCACCAAGGAGCCCTGTGAGCTCCAGTCCCTGAGCGCCATCTCAGCATCCCCTTTAAGTCCCACTGCTGCCGTGCCTTCCTGTCCCCTCACCTTGGGATTAATTTTGTCCTCCTTTGTCTCCTCTGTGAGGAATTTGGGGGTTAAGCTCTCAGAGCTGTCGGCTCCGTCTGGTATGTCTTCTCCCGTTAGACTGAGCATCCTGAGGGCAATGGCTGGGTCTCTTTATCTCTGTCCCCAGCTTCACCCAGCACAGGGCCAGGCACCGAGTAGGCGTCGGTAGATGTTTGCTGAATTGAATTGAACCCCCACGGCAGCTCTGTGAGGCAGGTAGGGCGGGAATTGTGAGCCCCATCCCCCAAGAAGAAACCAAGACTTGGAGACCAAAGGAGCTGGGTCCCAGCACACAGCTGCTGACGTGTTTGTGTGTCGCAGGCGGCGAGCTCTTCACGCACTTGGAGCGAGAGGGCATCTTCCTGGAAGACACAGCCTGGTGGGTGCTCCTTCCTGCCTCTCTCCTGGGGCTCCAGGGAGCGCGAGGGCCTGCCTTCCCCACGTCACTCTTGCCCCCACCCTGTCCTGTGTCTGCAGTTTCTACCTGGCAGAGATCACACTGGCCCTGGGCCACCTCCACTCCCAAGGCATCATCTACCGGGACCTCAAACCCGAGAACATCATGCTTAACAGCCAGGGTGCGCGTGTGCAGTCGTATCCACTGGTCAGAACCTGCGGGGAGGGCTGAGGAGCCCGTGGGGTGGCCTGGGGCCCTGACCACTCCTCCATCATGCCTCCTCAGGCCACATCAAACTGACGGACTTCGGACTCTGCAAGGAGTCCATTCATGAGGGTGTCGTCACCCACACCTTCTGTGGCACCATTGAGTACATGTAAGGGGCAGCTGGCGAGGCCCAGGGTCGGGAGGACAGCCAGGAAGGGCCTGGCACAGCTGATGGTTCTACCCGGCTTCCAGGGCCCCTGAGATTCTGGTGCGCAGCGGCCACAACCGGGCGGTGGACTGGTGGAGCCTGGGGGCCCTGATGTACGACATGCTCACTGGATCGGCAAGTCCAGCCTCCTCGGGAGGGCAGGAGTGAGGGCAGGAGTGAGGGCAGGGGGAGGTCCCTCCCCCGGGCAGGGGCAGGGCCCGGAGGGAGGCCCACAAGGCTCCTCTCACCCTCCTCCCCTCCAGCCACCCTTCACTGCAGAGAATCGGAAGAAAACCATGGACAAGATCATCAAAGGGAAGCTGACGCTGCCCCCTTACCTCACCCCGGATGCCCGGGACCTCGTCAAAAAGGTGGGCTCCCTCCTGCCCTTGGTCTGGCCCGTCTCATTTCCCAGGCCCTGCGTGGGTTCCTGAGTGCCTCTGGGTCGTGGGGAGCCAGAGCACTACAGCCTGTGCAGGGTGCCTTTGGGACGGAGGAGCCCCACTTTGTGGTCCCAGACATTGAGCTTGGGGCTTAGCTCTGACGCAGAGCAGCTGCTGACCCCAAGGCCCTCGTCCTAATTTGCAAACCGTTCGTGATGAGCTAGCCGCTCTTCCATTGAAAAGGCGACCAGGGGCACAGGGCCGGGTAGGCCCTCACGCAGATTTGGAGTTGGGTCCCCACCAAAGCACCCGGGGTGATGCCAGCAACCATGGGCCTTTGTAAAGGCTTCATAGAGAAGGGGACATTGGACCAGACCTTGGAAGTCTGAGCATCAGTAGGTAGAGACCACACTCCAGAGGCCTTCTCCTCCCACTTCTCCCTCCTCTCCACTCCCTAGCCCCTCCCCAGCCAGCTCCTGGGAACACAGGGACACCCGAGCACTACCTCTGTCCCAGACCCTCACCCTCTGTCCTGTCCTCTAGTTTCTGAAGCGGAATTCCAGCCAACGGATCGGGGGTGGCCCAGGGGACGCTGCTGATGTACAGGTGGGTCTGGAACCACCATAAGGGGGGTGCTGGAGGGCAGAGAGAGTTACTGAGGGAGCCAAGGGGGGTGAACTGTTGGCATGTTTGGGGGCGCTCTACCCACAGAGGCACCCCTTTTTCCGGCACATTAATTGGGACGATCTCCTGGCCCGCCGTGTGGACCCGCCTTTCAGGCCCTGTCTGGTGAGTGGTGGTCCCATGGGCCCAGAGGTGGGTGGAGGACCCCCATTTTGGACACCCCTTGACCCCTCCCCACTCGGGTCTGCCCACAGCAGTCAGAAGAGGACGTGAGCCAGTTTGACACCCACTTCACGCGGCAGACACCCGTGGACAGTCCAGACGACACGGCCCTCAGTGAGAGCGCCAACCAGGCCTTCCTGGTATGGTCTGGGTGGCCCGCGGGTTCTGGGGACACGGGCGGGACTGGCTGAGGAACAGTGGCTGCTGAGCATCGCCTGCCATGCCTCTGCCCCCAGGGCTTCACGTACGTGGCGCCCTCCGTCCTGGACAGCATCAAGGAGGGCTTCTCCTTCCAGCCCAAGCTGCGCTCCCCCAGGCGCCTCAACAGCAGCCCCCGGACCCCCATCAGGTACTCAGAGCAGAGGGGAGCCTAGGGCTGGGCCAGGAGGCCAGTTCGAGCTGTGGCTCTGCCCTCAAGCCCGGGGTGCCCTGGCTGAGGCTCTTAGCCAGCATTAGCCTCAGTTTCCCATCCACCTCGGGGACACCTTGTGGCAGGGGCTACCTGGGTGGGCACTTGCCCTCACAGCCTATGTACCCAGGCAGGTGGGGAAGTCAGCCCTCCTGCCCGGGTGCCAGGAGGCGCTGACTCTGCCTTGGTTTCCCCTGCAGCCCCCTGAAGTTCTCACCCTTTGAGGGGTTCCGGCCCAGCCCCGGCCCACCAGAGCCCATGGAGCCCCCTCTACCTCCTCTCCTGCCTCCACCGTCACCACCACCACCCTCGAGCACTGTCCCCCTCCCCATTCGACTCCCCTCAGGGAAAAAGAAGTCCAAGAGGGGCCGTGGGCACCCTGGGCACTAGGAGGGTGGGCAGGGATGAAGCCAGCTACTGAGGCTCCTCCCTGCAGGCCAAGAAGGACCCCAGGGGACATTGGGGTACAGGAGTGAGTGTGTGAGAGTGTGTCTCTGTTGGGAGTGGCCAGGCCCCTGAATCATGAGCAGGGGCTGGCTGCGGGGAGGGCCTCCGCAGCTGAGCTGTGTGCTCGCAGAAATAAAGGATCAGATCATGGCACTGACCTGGCTCTTCCTTTGGCGTCTGGGGGCAGGAGTGGGCAAGGTCGTGCCAGAGGAGCGTCTGCTTAGGGACAGAAGGGTCACCACAGGACCACAGGGCCACAGGGCTGGAGGACTTTATTTCAGAGGGCTGCTCAGTGCCCCAGGGAATGAATGCCCTTCCTGGAGGGGGCAGAGATGCGCAGCCTTGGGGACAAAACTGAGGGGCGGAGTGACAGTCTGAGGCTCTCCATGTGGAGGTGACAGTGGGGTCCAGGGCAGGCAGTCTCCAGTCAGGGCAGCTGGGTAAGCAGAGGCGCAGCGACAGGGATGTGACCCCAGGGCTGGTGCCTACAGTGCGGTGACATGGAGGCCCTTGCCCCCAGCTGCCCCAGCACTGTCGTCCCAGGCGGCGCTGCCAGCAAAGGCGTGCAGGTCGCTCAGCAGGGCCTCAGCGCTGCTGGCTGAGCCTTGCAGCTCCTTGGAGCTGAGGCCCAGGCCGCCTTCAGTGTCGCCGGTGTCACTGCCGCGTGCTTCCTGAGCGGGCCCTGGGCCATGCTGTGGGCTGTGCTGCTTTCCACACCGCCGCTCCTCTTCCTGGGGCTTGGCCTTCTCCGGGCCACCATCAAGGCTGTAGTCTTCCTCGTCCCGCTCATCCTCCTGCTGCTCTGGGTCCTCATCTGGTGACTCCAGCTCCGCCCGGGTCCGGAGCCAGCGGCCTGGCGGACTGGCCCAGAGCAAGCGGCGGGTGCGGCCCCACAGCGCAGCACCCAGGCGGGCCGGGTGGTAGTAGCCTCCGGAGTCTCGGCTGAGGCGGCGCCAGGCCAGGGCCAGGCCAGTGGCCAGCAGAAGGAGCAGCAGCAGCAGCAGGATCACAGTGACAGAGCTGGAGCCCACGGTGTCCTGGGCACTGCCACCGGAGCCCAGGACCCCTGGCAGGGCCAGCAGCGCCCCAAGCCCGAGGGCACAGGGCAGGTCCTGTGGGGAGACAGGCAGGGCTCATCCCAGGCCATGGGCAGGCTGGGTGACTGAGTTCTTGGGTGCCTTTTGGGCAAAATGGAGACAGTTGAGCAGAGAAGCCCAAGTCCTTGCTTGGTCAACAAGGCTCTTGCCCTGTGAGACCTGTCCACCTCCCTCCCACTGCACCTTATAAGCCTGCTCCTATGGGGGGCTCAGAGGGAGGACTCTGCCGGAATGTCCCGTCCCTCCTCCCCTTCCTGCCAGCCACATGGCTCGCCTTTCACCGTAGCTCTGAGAACCTCAGTGAGGCCTGACCTGACCTGGATCACCACCCTGACCTCATCCCTGCAGCCCAGCCCAGCTCCACTACCCACTACCCACCCCCAACTCCTAGCCCAATAGGAATGCTACTTGTTTATTAGGTTTATCTCGCCTCCCCCCCACTTCCCCCCACACACACCAGAATTAACTGCAGGAAGACGGGGATCTTTCTGGCTCAAGCACCTAAAATATTCCTGGCACATAGTAGGTGTTCAATAAATGGTTGACTGTCAGACTGCCAGGGTGGGCAGGGGTGGGGATGGGGCTGACTTTTCCTGAGGCCTGGGATAGAGGAACCAGTCCCAAGGCAATTGTTTACTGTCCACTTGGCCGGGTCCCAGGAAGGGGGTCCCTGAGACTCCTCTTCCCCCCAGCTCTGCTACTGCCCCAGCTACAGCATTTCCGTTCAGTTTAACTTTCTGTCCCTGGGGGCCTCAGGGGCTGGGGGAGGCGGGTGCAGCTGCCAGAGGAAGCCTGCGGTTGGAACAAGGCAGGTGGGGGTGTTGGGGGGAGGGGTGCAGAGGTACAAGCAAGACTCCCTCCCAGGCAGGCTCACCAGCAGAGCAGGGGAGGGTCTCTCTGGGGGTCTTTAAGCAGGTCTGGGTCACAACCTGAGTCCCAGGGAGGCCCAGCTCTGAGGTGAAGGGAGAGAAAGGTCTAGATTCTGCCCCACACCTGTCCTGGCTCTCTGTCCTCTGCTGGGACTGGTTGCTTTTAGCCCCATAGAGGGAATCCTTCCTTAACTCCCTCTGACCTCCTGTCACCCCCACCCAAGGACCCAGCGGGCTCCAACGCTCACCATGGGTCCGCAGGCTTCTCAGCGCTGGGTGCCCACCTCTCGCTCCAACTGTACCGAGTGAGAAGTGAGCTCGCGCGCGCTCAACTGCAGCTAGGAATTGACGCTTCCGCTTCCTGCCCACGAGACCCCACCCAGCCCTGTCTGCCACAGGCCCCTTGAGTCTCTTGGGACCACCGTGACCCTCACAGGCCTCTCGATGGGCCAGGCTGGGCTGTGGGGCCTGTGACCAGGCCTCCAAGAGGAAGCGGGCAGCCAGCTCAGCAGGATATGGCCCTAAAGGTTCCCATGTGTCTTCTGCCTCAGTCTTCAGAGAAGCTGACGGCGGGGGATGCTCCCGGCCTCCAGACCTCTCTCAAGTTGATGATCCCTGCGGCCTCATCTGTCCCCCTTTCTTTTCCCAGCCCCACCTGCAGCAGAATGGCAAACTGGCTTTTAGAAAGAGAATTTTATTTGGAATGAAAATATAGAGCCCATCCCTCCTACTCCTCCGAGGAGGGAGCGGGGGCTGGGTAGGAGTGGGGAGATGGTCCCTCAGAGTATAAGCTTGTGTTGGTACAAAAATCCTCCACAGTAACAATGACAAAAGCCAGGCAGCTCCAGCCTGGGCCACAGGATGGATCAGGGTGTGGACTGGCCCTTGAACCTGCCCCAGAGGCCCTCAGCAGGGGGCAGGGGACAGCCAGGCAGCAGTGTGACCTGATAGCAGAGGCTGAGTGAGGAGGTGGGTAGAGGAGGAGGAGGAGGTGAGGTGGGAATGGCATCAGTTGGGCCTGTGGCCTGTGGTCCTATGCGTCCCCATTCTCCATGCGGCCCAGCTGCTCCTCCAGGCGGCCAATCCGCTCCCCTTGCTCCTTGACCAGTGCTCTGAGTGCCCGCAGCTCCTGCATCACCTCCTCCAGCTTACCAGCCTCCTGCAGGGACATCTGGGGATCAGGGATCACAGAGCTGTAGCCCTCCCTAAATCATTACCAGGCAGGGAGGGGCCTGAGGCTCAGAGATAAACAGCAAATGGTTCAGGCACACACAGCACACCGGGGCTTCCCAACACCACCCAGACCGCCAGCACATACCCCAGCTCCGGCGAGGCTGCTGCTGGGGGCGGTTGTATTGGTGGAGGCTGCAGGTGTGGAGGCCCCCGGGCGAGTGGAGCCAGGGGCCACGGCAGGCCGGCTGTCAGATAGCACGTTGCGCCGGCTGACCTTCAGGTCCCGATGTTTGCTGGGCACGTAAGCCTCCCGCAGGGAGATGAGGATGGGGTCTGCATCCCGCCCGCTCACCCACTCCTCCGCCTCCAGGGCCGCCTCGGGCCCTGCCGTGTCAGGGTACAGATCATCCTGGAAGAGGTCCGACTGGGCAGGGGGTGAGGGAGGTCAGGATCAGCTGGGGGCCCACCATCAGCGTCCTCTTGTCTGGACTCTAGGTGGCCACCTCCTCATCACTCTCCTGGCCTCCAGGCCTGCACCCTGTCAACCCATTCCTCAGTGGCCTGGCCCTGAGTCACCATCTGTCTAACCTCAGTCTGTCCCTTTACTTCCCTTCTGGACACCGCCAACTGCTCCCTCTGAAACCTTCCCCAGCCTCCCTAAGCAGCGATGAGGGAATTCCGGGCGCCATGGCTGCGCCCATGGGCTGTGAGTGCCTGGGACAGCCCTGTCAGTCTGGTTCACAGCTTGGCTCCCTGGGACGTGGCTGGCACTGAATGGTCACTCAGCGAATGCTGGCTGGAGAAGGAGACACGTCCAAAGCTCTTGGCTGGGCATCTGAGACGCAGCCACATGTGGCCTGATCCCCTCCTCCTGGGGGCCTCTACTGCACCCAGACTCCCTGCCCCTCTCCATTCCCAGCTCTGTGCCCTGCGCCTGGCCTACTGCCCACCACTGGCGGGCCCTGCCTCAGCCACACTGCCAGCCGCCTCCAACGAGAAGACCACCTGGCTGTCTCCTGTGGTTCATTCAGAGCCGGGCCTTGGCTCTCACCCTTATCTCGGCTTGTCCCCTGCCCAGTACAGCCCAACACCTGGGGACACCCTGGTGTTTGTCCAGCCCACTGACTGCACCCACACCCAGCAGGCCTCACCCCACATGGCCTGTCTGCTGGAGAAGGGCGAGGGTGCCCACACACTGCCGGGTAGGACAGGGGAACTGGGTGGCCTCACCTTTCTTGGCACAGTCATGACAATGGGCTCACACTTGCGCTCATGCAGTTTATAGAACCTGGAAAAGGGAGGGAGGGAGGAGCCGTGCATGGAACCCCCTACCAGCTCTCCTGGCTCCCTCTCCTCCTTACTTCCATCCTCACCTGGCCCCTCCAAGGCTGATCCCTCACCCTGGGGCCTCCTAAGCAGTTTTCTATAATTTGACCTCTCAACCCTGCCCCTAGGCCACCCCTCCCCCCCAGAGCCAGCTGCCTAGGTGGCCCCTCTTACCGGGCGATCTCGCACTTGCTGACCTCCAGGCCCCGCTTAGGCATGCTGCCCATGCCCCTCTGGGGCTCTTTGCTGGTGAATGTGTTCAGGAAGTGGATGTAAGGGGACTCGTCTGTGATCTCAAAGTACCGGATGCTGGAGTCGCCCTGTGGGTGGGTGGGAACAGGTCTCAGTGCTCGGGCATCCCTCTTCCCTGGCCACCAGGCCTGCCCAGCCTTACCTTGCCGCACACGTAGACCACACTGGTGTCAGGGTCATAAAAGGGCAACAGGGCCCCGTTGCTTGAATCCAGCTCCTGCAGGGCCATGGGTTCTTCGAGGTTTGCCTGGCATGTGGGGTAGGGTACAGTCAGGCCAGGCCAGGCCACACTCCCCTCTCCCCTCAATGTCCCAACGCTCCATCGGGACTGCCCCAGCCAGCCTCACATACCAGGCTGGTGGGTTCTCTCCCACCTCTAAGCCTTTGCCTACATAGTGTGCCCCACCAAGCCCTCCTGGCTCCCCTCTGCTCCCAGGGTCCTACTTCTCTGGCCTACGCCAGGCCTTTAGACTACTCCCAGGCCACTGAGCAAGTGCTGACAATCCCCACCACGTGGGAGCTGGGGGTGCCAGGAAGCATCAGCCTGTCTCAGGGGCCCCGGGAGATCAGGATACAGAAGTACAGCTGTGGACAGAGCACTTCAGGGGAAGGGCTGGGAGGCTTCCTGGAGGAGGGGCCTCTGCACTGGGTCTCAAAGGGCAGCTGGGTAGGAACAGGCAAGCAAAGGAGGGGAAGACCCTCCAGTTGGTAAGAACAATGTGAACAAAGACTCGGAGGTAGCTGGAGGCCTAGGGAGGCCTGAGAGCAGGGGGCAGGAACAGGAGAGCCTCAGGTGCTAGGCTGAGAACCTGGGAACCACAGGTCTCTCCAGGGTGACTCCCGCACTCCCCGCCCGTGGGGGGGGGGGGCAGGGGAGGGGGGCGGGCAAGTCTCTAGCCTGCCACCTCAGGCCAGCCAGGGCCACTCACCGGGTCCCAGAGCGCCAGCTGCCGCTCGCTCATGCGGCTGAAGCCTGTGGTGAACACCTTGCCATCAGCCAGAAAGATGGCCCGCATGGGCCGAGCCCCTTCGTGAGCCTTCTCCCGCTCCTGTTGGGTCATGGTGGTCAGTGCGACGCCTGAATGGAGCCCCTTGGCCTGTTCACTGCCCCCCTCGCCCTCCAGGGCCACATACCGCCACCAAGGTGCCCCGGCGGGGGTCGATGATGCGCACGCTCTTGTCCTTGCACGCGGAGCAGAAGAGGCTGCCATTGTGGTTCCAGCTGACATTGTAGATGAGGTCGGGGTGCAGGCTGTCCAGGCGGTACAGCTCCTCTGCCGTGCCCACGTTCCAGATGAGCACCACATTGTCACAGCCTGCCAGGTGGGGGGACGTCAGCCTACCAGGCCCCCTTTGAGCACCCTACTGGGGGCCTCAGCTTTCTCATCTTTCAGATGGGCCTGGGAGGAGGTGTGGGAGGTTCCAGAGCTGTCCAGGAGAGGACGTGGGCGAGGGCGGGGGAGTGGTGCAGACCTGCGCTGAGCAGCACGTTGCGGGCCGTCGGGTGCCAGGTAACGATGCCCACTCGCTTGGTGTGCCCCTCCAGCACCACCACCGGCTCTGTCAGCGGGGAGACTAGCCCGTTCTCTGGGATCTGCCACACCTGTGGGAGGGTCGAGGCTGCCGGCTAAGGCCTGCGCCTGGCCACGCTCCCAGCAGCCTCGAACCACACCTGCGACCCTGGGCCCACCACAGCCCCACACCTCACCATGACAGTGCAGTCCTCTGAGCCACTGGCAATGACTTCGTCGTTGTGGGGACACCAGTCAATGTCCAGGACAGGACCCGTGTGCCCACACACTGTCGGGTAGGCCTTGTCAATGCGGCCCGTCTGCAGGCATGAGGGGGACAGTCAAGGAGGACTCCAGGCGCCCAAGCTCCACCCCTCCCAAAGCCTCAGTCTTCCCTTCCAGGGAGCAGGAGTGATTGATGCACCTGGCCTGGCCCACAGGTGGCCCAGATGTGACTGCTCTTTCTGGCCCACGGCTCCCTCACGGGCACCACCAGGTGAGCAGGAAATGTTGGTTGCCTTGACCCTGACTCAGTAGCAATAAAAGACAGTCTCCTTCTGGGAAAAATGTGGATTATGACACCTTCCCAGCAGTGTGGGGATGGGCAAGATATGGGCTGTGGCTATGGGTCTGGTAGGAGTGGCCAAGCCACCTCCAGTCCTTCCCCCAGCCCTTAGGGGCCCCACCTTGCTTAGGGGTAGCACCAGGAAGGCGCCCCCACCGCTGGCCTCCACAATCACCGCCAGGAATTTGGGGTTGACCGCGCAGAAGGTGCTGTCCCAGGTGACACGGGACACTCGAATGTCTTCATAACACTGGTCATTCTTGACCGGCTGCCCGAACACATGCCGGAATTTGCTCTGCCGAACCACCTTTCGGAAGGACATGTCTGCAGTGTGCAGAGGCCTGGTCAGCTCCCACCCAGCGCAACAGCCCCCAGCCTCCCAGGGCTGCCTGAAGGGGGTGGGGGGATGCCACTGGGGCCTGGTCATCACGACCCGCCTGGCTCTCAGTTTCCCCTTACAGGATGGGGTCACAGGTGCAGACCCTGGCTGCCTGCCCCAGGGGACGAGGCCTGGCAGGACCCTTCCCTGGGGCCCCTCGCTGGCTCTGGCATGTGTGTGGGGGAGCAGGGGGCGGAGAGCCAGAGCCAGAGCGAGCTCAGCTTCTCCGTGGGTCCCAGTCAATTCCCAGCAGGCTCCTTCCGCCCAGGGTTTGGGAGCTGGGTGATGAGGAGGGCGGACAGAGGGGGCAGGGCAGGTCTCCGCTGTAGGGGCCGCGCTAGGCCCCAGTGCCGAGTCCCAGGGAACGTGCAGAGCCCGCAGGAATGTGCAGGGAGCCCCAGGCCGGCCCGGGGGTCCTGGCAGGACTGGGCGGAGGTTGGGAAGCCGCAGAGCATCCCTGAGCCGCCTCGGAGCGGGGTCCGAGGTAAACCGGGAGCCCGACTGCCAGGGACCCCGGCCCAGGAGAGGAGGGGCTGGGTGGCCAAGGGGAGTTGGGACTGAGGGTGGGGCACTGCGGAGGGGAAGGATTCCTGGGACTCGCGACCTCCCACCCGGGCCCCCCGCGGCCCCGCCCCCGCAGCTCCGCCGCCCCCCGTCTGCGCCCCCAGCCCCGGCCTCCCGCGCTCACCGGGGGCGCCGGGGACTGCGGCACCGGCCTCGGGCGGCTCCGGATCCCAGCCTCTGGGAAGCAGGAAGCGGGAATCAGGAAGTGACAGAGGAGAGGGGGCCAGGGGCGGGGCGGGGCGGGGCTCGGGGGCGGGGCCTGGGTCACGCGCGGAGGGGCGGGGCAGGAGGCTGCGACGGTGCCTGGAGGCCCGAGCGCGGGGGCGCCGGGGCGCGGGGGGTGCGGGGGGCGCGGGGCGGGGCTTGGACGGGCCTGGGAGCCCCGCCCCGCAGACCCCCAGTCGCTCTGAGGCGGAGGGATGGGAGCCCGAGGGCCCACACGGGAAGGGGCAGTCCCGGCCCTTCCAGGAGTGGATGGAGACCTGCCCCTCCCAACCTTGCACCCCAATGCATGCTTCAGGGGCCCTGGTCATCAGGGCCCCCAGGCCATCCACCCACTCCAAAATCTATTATCTACTGGGGCGGCCGACGTGTGACCGTGCCTCTTTCTAAGTTACAGAAGTATCCGCTCTTGGTTAACAATGTAAATAAAACAGAAGTGTTTTAAGGAGCGAGTGGAAGCCCCGCCCCCCAACTCATTCTTCCGGGTGAACACCCTGGGTCTTGCTGGGCCTCCTTATTAAAAATAGAAATGGGCCGTTCCCCACCCCCCACCCCACTCCCGCCCCGATCCCTCACACTTTCCTGTCTTTCCCCAACCGTCTCCCACGGAGACCTGGAGGTCAGTCCACAGACCTCTCCCTCCTTGCCGCCAGCTCCTGGGACAAGGGGGCTTAGTTGTTCCTGTAGGTCTCACAGGCAGTCTGCCCCCTCCACCTGGGGCTGGTGTCCCTGGGGCACCAGCCACTTCCCCTCATTCCTTCTCTGAGCATCTGCTGCCCTGGGTGACCAAGCGGTGATGGGCAAGATCCCTTTCTCAGAAAGAGTGGGGTGCAGGGGGAAGCAGGGGAGAGCAGAAGTCAGAAGGAGCCTTTCTAGGGCTCTATGAAGCCCTCTGTGTGTCCCATGTGGGCTGGGGCTTGTGCCCTCCTCATGCCCTTCACCACACCCCATTGAGGAAACAGCTCAGGGAGGAGAGGTGCCTGCCCAGGTCACCCTTCTGGGACTCAGGCCTGATCTGTTTGGCTCCAAAGTCCTTGCTTTCCCACTGCCCCATAAATCTTGGGCAGGCCAACCCCTCCAGCCCAGGACAGGAATGTGGGTGGCTTAGAAGAGGGGAGGCAGCCACAAAGCCTCCCTCTAAACCCCAAACCAGGTAACACCTACAGTGGCTGCTACCCTACCCCCATCCTGCCTGTCTGACCGCTGCCGACCACCCCTTATTACCTACTACTGTCCCTTCCCTGCATGTGGCCCAGTGACACCTGACCTCCTGTCCCAGAAACATACCCCTTTCCTTCCTACCTCAGGACCTTGGCACGTCCTGCTCCCGCATCTGAAGACTCTTCCCTCAGATCTTGAAAAGGCTCCAACCTCACTTCCTCTAGGCCTCCGCCCAGATGTCTCCTCCTCCAAGGCCCTTCCCTGACTGCCCTCCCACCCATCACCCTCTGGCTCCTCAGACTCCCACCGGGGCCCCTGATCAATTGCAGGGATTAATCATGATCATTATTATGATCCCCATTACTTGTCCCCCCTGCATCATTCTTAGTCAGGGCCTGATGTTATATTATAGAATTATTGGTGTATTTGCTGTCTGTCTGCCTTGCCCACTAGGAAGTCAGCAAACCAAGGTCAGTACTCTGTCTCGTTTCCCACTGTGTTCCAGTACCTAGAACAAGAAGACCTAGCACAGTACGTGTTCAATTAATGTACGCTGAGTGAATGAATGAACAGCAGCCCTGAGTGTCAAATTGAGAAATGTTCATGTTCACAACTCTCAGAATCAATGTCTGGCCCCCATGAGGGAGAGGGACAGTGTCTCTTGTCTGGAGAAGGGATGAGTTCCCCTGAGGGTAACAGGAACCCATCCCCATGGGATGTGCAAGGGGGCGGAGGGAGGGGCTGTGGAATGCGGGGCTGAGCATGTTTCCTCCAACACAAAACCCTTCACGGGGCCGCCAAGAGAACTCCTCTTTATTCCTCAAAACCCTGCACGGCACTGCTCTCTCTCCTGGATAGCAATCATCCATGATGGGTGGATTCCCCTTGGGGACCTTGGAGGCGGCGCTGGCCCAGTCTCCCAGAGGTGGGTTTGGATTGTGGACCAGCGTTGAAGGCAGGTGGCTGGCACTGAGGTTTTAGTCCCTGATCTGCCTGCCCTGTTGAAAAAGCCTTGGGACCTGGAACTGGGAGAAGGGAGAGGGCACTGCAGAGTGCCCCAGCGGGACCTTTTCCTCAGGGAGCGTGCACTTGAAGGAGGTGAGAGCGTGTGAAAGCCTGGAGGAGGCAGTGTGGTAGAGGAACAATGCCTGGTGGGCAGGATTCTGCCACGTGGGCTCTGGCCTGGATGAGGCCTGGGGGTGCTCAGTGGTATAATCAAATGAATGGCTAACAAATATTGAGCACTCATCCCGTGCCAAGCAAGGATTCAAGCCTTTTGTAGGGATTAATCATTATCATTATTATGATCCCCAATTTACAGAGTATGTCCAAGCAGTGCCTCTGGATGGAGGGGGGCACTGCTAAGTGTGAAACCAGGGTTCAAACAGCCCCTGAAGGGCACCAGAGGCCATGCCCTTAAACCCACCCTTGTGTCTCCAAAATGGAAGGCTGGCTGGAAAGGCCCCTAACAAGTGCTCAATGAATACTTGCTGAATGGGCCCGGCCGGCATGGCTCAGTAGTTGAGCTTTGACCTGTGAACCAGAAGGTCAGGCCCCATGCCCGGGTTGCGGGGCTCAGTCCCCAGTTGGGGGCATGCAGGAGGCAGCTGATCAATGATTCTCTCTCATCATTGATGTTTCTACCTCTCTATCTCGCTCCCTTCCTCTTGGAAATCAACAAAAATATTTTAAAAAAATACTTGCTGAATGAATGAACTCGACAAGTTTGTGCCTGTCCGGAAATCGCTCTCCCATCGGCCTCAGTGTCCACAATTCCGTCACCGGGAAATGCTATGGTTATGCTGCTCGTGTCACCACCACCCAGAGTGCCTCCATCTGGGCACAGTGAATGATCATAACAGCCAACCTTGCAAGGAGAACGCCATCACCCCATTTTACAGAGGAGAAAACTGAGGTGAAGAGCAAGCTAGGAACCAGAACCCAGATCTGCCTGCACAGCAGTTGTCTTTTTAAAATGTAAGCAGGCCTGGGAAGGGTAGCACATGAAATGTCATTGTCATTTACATCTGTTGGTAACGTATTGCTCAGCTGCTAAAGGTCACAAGGCTGAGCTAATGGGGAAGGATTGGGTATATGTGTGAAAAGGATAAGAGAGCATGGTTTTGGAACCCTAGGGGTTGAGAGAAAGCTGGGTGGCGTGGGTGCCAGCGGAGAATGATGGGTGTGAAAGGGAAGTGGGGTGGAGGTCAGAAAATAGACCTTCAGCACTTGCTAGTTTTATTTTTGCAGTGTTGGCAGCTTGAGAGGGAAGAGGTTGGTTGGCTCTGCCCCAGAGATGTTGTGTGACCTCTGCCCTTTCTGAAGCCACCGATCCCCAGAGCTCTCATCTCTGCCCCTGGTCTGAGTGCTTCGGAGGTGCTCAGATGGAGGCAGGCCCAGGGCACTCTGTACCTGCAACTGTCACCCTGCCGGGCAAGTGGAAACTAGTTGAAACCTTAAATGGAGCAGACCTTGAAGTCCCCTGGAGCTGCCCAAGGCACAGAGGCAGCCCCATGCTCTCTGAGGCCACCTGGCTGTCTGCAGCCCAGAACTGTCATGGGCACAGCTGATCGGATCCCAGGTGCTCAGGCCAGGTGTCGCCTCCTCCCCTCCATCCCCAGCCCCTGCAGGGACATCCCTGGATGCCAGGGAAGGAAGGCTATCTGTTCACTGAGCACCTACTGTGTGCCACAGGCTCTTGCTAGGTGCCTCTCACACTTTCTCACTTAATGCTCACAACAGCAGATGAGGCAGGAGCTCAGAGGGTGAAGCAGCTTCTCGAGTCACCCAGAGCCGCATGCGGATCCAGGCTTGGCTGCTCTCACCTCTGCTCCTGTCACCTTGCTGAAGGCAGTCCCGGCCCGACCTCACAGCTTTGGGCTCCTGCATGCCTCCCTCCTCTGCAGGGACTTCCTCCTTTGGTGTGCTCATGCTCAGGTTAGAGGATGGGCCCGGGAGAAGGGGTGGGAGGGAAGGAATGCAGGGAGTCAGGTCAAGCCCTGGGACGTCCTCCCTGCTGTCTTTCTCCCGCACCTCTGAGGATAATCTGTCAGTGGGCCTGGGGTGTTGCAGGACACATCAGCTGTGACAGTTTGAGGGCTGTTGGGCCACTGTGTGTGGGAGGAGGGACAAGCATGAAAGAGCTCGGTGGGACCCAGAACGGGACACGACGCTCACAACAAACTATCTGGGACTTTTGGCCACTTCATTCTCACTTCCTCCGAGTCCTCCTGCAGCCCCAAGGGACCTGGTGGGGTTTTCCAGGATGACTTCCACCGCGACGCCCCTCCTCTCTGACTGTCTGATTCCGCTGTCTCCTTCTGGCTGCCCAGGCAGGCCTGGCCTTTCCTGGACCCTCACGTGGGTCCTGCACTGGGAACCTCCTCTGGGGGACCACTGCTGGGGTTTTCTCCCTCAGAGGCAGCAGGCATGGCCGGATTCTCAGGGGCCTCTGGGGTGGGGTCCTTGGATGGGGCAAAGGAGGCTTCATCACAGGGGCTGGGGGCTGAGCTGGCCGCAGGTCCAGGGGTCTGGGCCTCAGGGCTCACCTCTGTCTGGGCCACAGAGTCCAATTGGGGCTGGGCCTTATGGTCCCCCTGTTTCTGGGCCGTGGGGTTCAGCTGAGGCTGGGCCCCAGAATCTGACTCTGGCTGGGCTGTGGGGTTCAGCTGAGGCTGGGTCCCAGAACCTGACTCTGGCGGGGCTGTGGGGTTCAGCTGAGGCTGGGCCCCAGAACCTGACTCTGGCGGGGCTGTGGGGTTCAGCTGAGGCTGGGCCCCAGAATCTGACTCTGGCGGGGCTGTGGGGTTCAGCTGAGGCTGGGCTGTGAGGTTTGTCTGTGGCTGGACCAGGGGATTCGCCTGTGGCTGGGCCTCAGCAGTTGGTTCTGGCAGAGTCTGCCCCCCAAAGTCCACTTGCGTCTGTGGCTCGGCCGGCGTGAAGCTGCCTGGCCGCTCCTCGCAGAGCGCGGCCGCGAAGGAGGAGAGCACCGCGCGCAGCAGGGCCCGCAGGTCGGCGCTGGCCAGGAGGCAGAGGAAGGGGCTGAGACAGCTGTTGAGCAGGATCAGGTAGTCGGAGTAGACCAGCACCTCCCATAGCAGGTAGCCCGGGTAGATGTCCCACAGGAAGGCCAGATACAGCAGCTGCGCCAGCTGGTAAGGCAGCCGCAGGACCACGTAGGCTGACAAAATGGTCTTGGCCACTCGGGCAAAGCCACGGCAGGCCGGGGGTCTCGGCTGGCGGCGGCAGCAGGTCCTGCAGGCAGCAGCCTGGGTGAGCACGTGGCAGACGAGCAGCAGGAGGAAGGGCAGGAAGCCCCCCAGGATCTCCAGCATGCGCAGCGGCAGCTCCTCGCTGTCCCAGAAGTCCAGGCAGATGACTAGGTCATACCACCAGATGACTGCCTCGGGGAAGACCAGCCAGGGCACACTGAAGAGGGTGGCCAGCACCCAGACCCCGGCGCAGACCCAGAGGGGCAGGCGGACTGGGCGGCGCCCCGGGTACCAGCGTGGGCAGAGCGCCAGCAGGCAGCGGTCCAGGCTGAGGGCTGCCAGCAGGAAGAGGCCAGAGGAATAGGACACACCCCACAGGAAGTAGTAGAAGCGGCAGGCCGCCGTCCCCAGCGGCCAGTGCCCTCCATGCTGGATCTCCATGATCTGGAAGGCCGCTGCCGCCAGGAACAAAAAGTCAGAGAGAGCCAGGCTGAGCAGGAGCAGGGCCAGCCGCGTGCCTGCCCCCTGCCGGGCCTGGGAGCCAGCCAGCCACGCCATGAGTGCATTGGCCGGCAGCCCCAGGAGCAACAGGACCACCAGGAAGACCGTATCCCAGCCTCCCTGGGGGTAGTAATCCTCGTCATCGAGCTCCGTGCGGGGCCCGTGGCCAGAGACCCCCAGGTTGGCTTCCATAGCAGTATCCATCTGAAGTCCCCAGTGTACTGCTGGACACAGAGTGGGTGCCTGGCAAATCAATGAAGGCATGAATGACTGGGTATGAGACAGTGCATCTCCAGGCAGTCACTGTCCCCCTCTGAGCATCACCATCACCTTTTGGGTAGTTACCCTATGCCAGGGACTTTAATAGATTACCTCACTTAGTCCTCCTGAAATCCATTTTGCAGGTGATGAGAGGAAAATTCAGAGGATCAGTGACTTGCCCAAGGTCAGAGGTAGGAAGGGAGACACCAGGACTTGAACTCAGATATGACCATTCTGCCACTCGGAATCCCGTTGTGTCCAAGTGGACTAAACCAGAGGCTTTATAACCTGTTTTTAAAGCTGGTGAACCTTTTCTTTAAGTAAACTTTATAGTGGAACTCCTATGAACTAAAAGGGAGTACTCAGATGAAAGGAAGGGAGAGTACCCTTAGGGCCCCAGGGAACACAGTTTGAAAACCACTTGGTCAGATCATTGCAGGCCCCTTTTTGTCTGGTATCCTGGGGTTCAAGTGTTTAAGATTCCAAAAAGGGAGGGCTCAGGTCCCCTGGGTGCATAGGAATTCAAGGATGACAGAAAGTCTGGGGCCGAGCCCCTCCCCCATCCAGTACAACTCGGGACCCCAGGGTGAGGTCTGCAGGTCCAAGCCCCAGTGGCCTGGGGCCAGAAAGGCGGTCCTGGGAGCAACTTGAGCCTCTTCATCATTCTCCAGCCCCACTGTGACCCTCTCCCCAGCTCAGGCAGAAGGTGGCCCCCACTTATCCTCTGAGGCTACTGAGCAGAGAAGGGGGCTCAGCAGTGTGATGAGGATGAGGTGGCTGTCACCCCAC
Organism: Plecotus auritus; assembly: GCF_963455305.1. Lineage (NCBI taxonomy): Eukaryota > Metazoa > Chordata > Mammalia > Chiroptera > Vespertilionidae > Plecotus > Plecotus auritus. Next base: position 149,187,560 of record NC_137783.1, on the reverse strand, counting down.
TTCCCTCACTGGTGGAACGAGTTTCCCTCTGAGGACAAAAAGCCCTGATAACAGCGCAGAGTCGGGATGACGCAGAGGCCACTGAAACGCTGGGCCCGCCTGTGGCCCGTGGCTCCTGACATTTGGCCTTCAGCCCAGTGGCCTCCCACAGCAGCCCACCCAGGGCTTTTGTTTAGACAGACCCCACTCTGCAGGCTCCAGCCCCTGCTGATCGGAGCCCTGGCCTGGCTTACCTGTGAGGTATGGCTGCTGGCTGGAAGGAGCAGGGCGTGCCTGGCTGCCCAGAGGTCCAGCCGTCTGCAGGGCCCCACACCGGGGCCTGCTGCATGGCGCCCGGCGGCGCTAAGGCGGCCTGCATGAAACCCAAGCTGAGAGGACATCAATCATTCATGGGGCTGCTCACCGGGAAACCCTAACCTCGGCCCAGTAGGGCCAAGTGACCAGCCAGGCCCCGAATTCTTGAAAATGCCAGATGGCTGAAACCGCCTCACCTTGGGTCTCTCCAGCACAGTGGCAGGCTCTGGGACTCCTCGGGGTCCACCTCCTCTGACCTCACCGCCATGTCCCTAAATCCAGCATTCAATTTCATACTCTCTCTGCTCCGGCCAGGATGTCACCCAGGCGGGGGCCGCAGGGGGCAATTTGGGCCTTCACTCCCCACCTCCCAGCCCTCCTGCCTGAGATGCCTTCTCTCGTCCTCTCCAAGCTAAGTTCTGCCCATGTCACACAACTGGGCTGAGTCCTTGACTCTTCAGCAGTGCTGCCCCGTTTTATAGATAAGGCGCCTGAGACTTAGAGAGGTGAGTTTGCTGGGTCATCCAGCTCATAAGTGGGCAGAGCAGCAGTCTGAAGCTCTTTTCAGCCACCATGTCCTGGCATTCATTTTTGCTGAGAACAGTTCTCTTGACCCCTCTGGCTCTGCCCAGGCCACTCCAGCCAGAGGGCCCGAATTAGGGCCTGGGCTGCCTACCTCACTTAGCCTAATCCCCTCAGGGCCCGATCCCAGGCCGTCAGCTCTCGGCGTATAAGCAGCTTTATGAGTCCCGAGAGCCAAGGGTGCTTTCTCGTGCTGCACCTCTGAGCCCTGTCACCCGTCTCCACATGGCCGCAGAGCAGGTGAGGGGGCAGCATGGCCCAGCCCTGGCCCCCAGCCCCCAGAGGTCCCCTGTGGGGGTCATGGCTCCCAGCAGTGGTGCTGAGGGCCAACCCTTGACTAGGACGAGAAGCAAGAGGGAGAGGGGGCTCCAAGGGTCCCGGAAAGGCGCTGACAGCTCTGGGAAGCAGACCCCCATCCAGTGCCCTGAGGCCTCAGGGGGCAGCGAGAACCCCTCGAGGACAGGGGAAGGACAGGAGGAGCCAGCCCCTGCAGCCCCCGGGCCGGCCTCTCGTCGCCAGTCCCATCGCCATCGTCCTGCCCCCCGGCACGATGCTGCTCAGAAGACATATGGGCCCCTGCTCAACCACATCTTTGGGAAGGTCAGGTGGGGCCTGGGCAGGGCTGGGGGCCTGGGAGTGGGGGTGGAACTTGCCCCCCAAGTTCAGTCCACCCTGCCCCTGGAGCTCAGGCCTCCTACCACTTCTCCTCTGGACCCTGGGGCAGGGTATCTGGAGTTTGAAAAAGTGTAGGCTGGCCTGGGCAGTGGAGCCAAACCTCAGACCCAGGGTTCTGTGGGAGCTCAGGACCCCAGGAGCAGGAAGTGGGGGTTGCCTCTTTTCCTGGGGCCCACAGGTCTTCAGCTGCCTTCTCCTGCCCTTGTGGAACTGGCCCTGCCCAGGCCAGTGTGGGTGGGGGCTGGAGGAGGATGGCCAAAGTCCTGGCTGGCCCTGGGTTCATGCTGGACTTGCCCCTGCAGGACCGCGAGCTGGGCCCCGAGGAGCTGGATGGTGAGTGACCTTTGCTGGAGGCAGCAGGTGGGAGGTGTCCCTGAGCCTGGCTCCTGGGCCTGACCTCCCTCCCCTGCAGAGCTACAAGCCGCCTTCGAGGAGTTTGACACTGACCGTGACGGCTACATTGGCTACCGGGATCTGGGCACCTGCATGCGGACGCTGGGCTACATGCCCACGGAGATGGAGCTCATAGAGGTCTCCCAGCACATCAAGATGCGAAGTCAGTGCCTGACCCCACCTGCCTGGGTGGCCTTAAGCGTCCAGCAGGGGTGATGGGGGTGGGGCAGGGAGATGACAGTTTCCAGGACAGTTTGACATTGGCCCCTTCAGCTGCAGGGACACCAGGGGGCAAGGAAGGCTCTGGGGATTCAAGAGAGACCTTGGGGCTCTATGGTGACTGGGGTTGAAGCCTCTGACCTCCTGAGGAAATGCCTCCTGCTGGCTGGCCATCTCTCCCCCGCAAACCCTCCCTCCCTCCCAAAAAAAGATCCTCCTGAGCGTCAGTGAGGCCTAGTGCGACAGAACCCTGCCATTCCAGTGATCAGATGTGAGCTGGGCGGACACTGTGTTATCATTAGCTGGTTTGTCAAGCATCAGATTCACCTCCATTCCAGGACACCCACACCTGCCTCCTCCTTTCGGCTCCAGAGCGGGATGCGACTTACGATTCGTGTGGACATTTCAGTTTATGCTCCTTTCTTTCCCCAAAGCTGTTATTTGACCATCGGTGTTTTTTATAATGGATGGTATCTTAGCGCAAGGGGCAACATGGTACATTTCTTTAGGGGCATTTATTGCTGCCCACAGGGGTCCACACTCGTGAAAGCCGTGAGCTCCAGCCCCACGCGCACCGCTCGGTTCTCTTGCCCCCAGCCTCGGGTAAGGGGGGCAGTTTAGTCAGTCACCCAAGGCCACGCACCAGCGGCTGCAGAGCCAGGGTTGGGACCAGGCTGTCTGGTTCCAGAGCCTGGTCTCTTTCCCCGACCCGGGTGCTTCACTGAGTGTACCCCCAGCAGACAGTGGGGCTCCGGCCTCCTACCCCCCTGAGGGTATGGATGCTGGGGGATCATTCTTTCCTGGATGCAGGAGAGCCAGGAGGGACTGGGCCTCATGCTGTCCCTCCCAGGGCCCCAGCCCCCACTGTGACACTCTGCTTGGGTCTGCAGTGGGTGGCCGTGTGGACTTCGAAGAGTTTGTGGAACTGATGGGCCCGAAGCTGAGGGAGGAGACAGCACACATGTTGGGGGTGCGGGAGCTGCGCATCGCCTTCCGAGAGGTGTGGGGTGAGGCGGGCGGTGCGTGGGCGGCTGGAAGGCATCCCTATGGGTCTCCCACCCAGGCCAGGAGGGACGCAGACTGGGGACCTCAGCCTGGAGAGGCCGAGGGCCCTGCAGAGGTGGGAACCAGGGCCAGGGAGGGGTTGGAGAGGATGGGGCTCACCCCCGCTGGGGCGTCCACTCAGGGAGGCTTCCTGGAGCAGGAGAGGGAGGGTTTGGACTATGGGAGGTAGGGCGTCCAAGCACAGCATGTGGTAAGGTGGGGGTGGCTTTGGGTGGGAGGGGCTGAACCCTGCCGGGATCCCAGTTCGACAGGGACAGGGATGGACGAATCACAGTGGCAGAGCTGCGACAGGCAGCACCGGCTCTGCTGGGGGAGCCGCTGGCGGATCCTGAGCTGGATGAGATGCTCCGAAATGTGGACCTCAATGGGGATGGCACCGTAGACTTCGATGGTAAGTGTGTTTCCCCACCCCTGGGTGCTTCCCCTACCCCTCCAGCGCCCAGGCTGGGATCCCTGACCTGGACGGGTCATCTCTTCTGCAGAGTTTGTGATGATGCTTTTCACCCAGTGAGGCTCCAGCAGCTTGTCACCTGCTGGCCCCAGACCAGCAGGGTTCATGGGGCACACCCCGCCCCCCCCCCGCCCCCCCGCGGCCCCAGGATGGAAGAGACCAGCAGGCTTCTTCTGCCCCTGACAACACCTGGCTGGAAACTTGGCTTGTCACCTGACCACCCTCCTCTTCATCTCCTTCCCACCTGAGGTGCTAAGAGAAAACCCACGCTCAACTGCCTGTCATTCCCCAGGATGAGCAAGATTTGGGTCTCTCCAGCCCCTTGGCAGGTAGGGAGCTGTTTTGCCCTGGCAGGTGTGGCTCAGTTGGTTAGAGCTTTGCCCCTTATACGGAAAGGTTTCGAGTTCAATTCCCAGTCAGGACACACACCTAGTTGTGGGTTCCATTCTTGGTCAGAGCACGTGTGGAAGGCGACCAATCGGGGTTCCCTCTCAAATCAACGTTTCTCTCTCTCTCTCTCCCCCTCCCTCCTCTCTAAAATCAATACGCATATCTTCGGGTGAGGATTTAAAAAAGCGGGGCAGTTTTGGGGGGAGGATTGAAAGGGTGGCCTCCCACTACTTAAGTGTAGAAAAAATGTGTTTTTTAAAAAAAGTTGAACTTGAAAGAAAAAAGAGGGATAACCTTAGATACCAAAGACAAAGAGAGAACGCCAAGCTGGGTGATGGGAGGGAGTGGACACTGTGGGGCTTCAGACCGGAGGGATGAGAGCCTGGGCTCTAACACCCAGGAGGGACCAAAGACAGTAAGAGGCTGAGGAGCAAGACATGACCCTAAGTACATTTGAGGGTCTCGACGGGGTATCCTGTACTTGAAAAGGGAACCAAAATATACTTCCACTGAGCAGCCTGAGGGATTAGCAGGGATACAGATGTCCAGGGCCTTGAGCGGGAAAAGTTACCCTAGAGAGCCCAGAACTCAGGCCTGCACGTCAAGCAGGAGTGTGGTCTGTCCCCATGGCATGAAAAGCTGAAGAAATAGGAAAGAAATTGCTGAAAAGGGTACACTTTCAAGCCAGGCACATAGGACTTAAAACACACACACACACACACACACACACACACACACACCCTGTCACTTCTGAAGATGAACCAGGTGCTGCCCAGGGCCCAGAGGTCAGCTGGGACCTGCCCTTCCACACCAGACGCTCATGCTTGGATCACCAGCCAGGCCTAGGGACCGCACCCGTGCATGAATTTCGTGCACTGGGCCTCTAGTATTGAGATAAAAGAAGGAAGAGAGACCAATATGCAGCAACAGGATAGTATTAAAACTGAACAGGGAGATTCAAAAGCTAACAATAGAACTTCTAAAAATAAAGGATATAGCCATTGGAATGAAAAAATATTAATAAGTTAAACAGCAGATTAGAAACAGATTAGAGAGGATTAATGAACTGGAAGCGATCACCTCTAAGGTAGCACTGAAGGATAAAAAGATGGAAAAAATTTAAAGGGTAATTACAACTCATTAAGGAGTTTCAAAAGGAGAAAATATAGAGAAGGGCATGAAGCAATATTCAGAGAGATGAAGTTTTTCCACAAAGACAAGTGCCCAGACCGAAGGAGCACATTGGAGCCAGAGAAGAATAAATAAAATTAAATGTATATCTACCCGAAAATAAACACAGATCATTTATCTTCTAAAAAAAAAAGTTGTATCTAGATTCTAGAAGCATCTCAGTGAAACTGCAAAATACAAAAGGGAAGTGAAAGGGGCCCCCACCCACATACTCTCATTGAGGGGACGGCTTCCGTCAGAAGGAAAGTCAATCCCGAAGGAAGGCAGAGTATGTACTGACAGGCAGTGATGGACAGCACAAACGGATGAACAAAAGCAGATTCAGAGACAGAGAAGCATCGATCAGACCATCAAACCTCAGAGGGAAGGTAGGGGAGGGTGGGGGTAAGGGGGAGAGATCAACCAAAGGATTTGTATGCATGCATATGAGCCTAACCAATGGACACAGACACCAGGGGGGTGAGGGCATGAGGGCATTTAAAAATTTCATTTGGGGGATTTTAAAAACAGGAAGGGACTGAAATAATAGGCAAAACAAAATGGAAGGTGGGAGGGGATGCTTCAATGTTGTTGTTGTTGTTAATCCTCACCCGAGGATGCTTTTTCCATTGCTTTTCAGAGAGAGTGGAAGGGAGGGAGGAAAGGGGAGACAGAGAGAGAGACATTAACGTAAGAGAGACACATCGACTGGTTGCCTCCCGCACGCACCCTGACCTGGGCCAGGGATTGAACCTGCAACCCAGGTACACGCCTTTGGTTCTCGGGCCGGCACTCTAACCACTGGGCAACACCAGCCCGGGCTACATTAAAACTTTAAATGTTTTATTTGGTGTCTGTCACAGGGCTCATATCGCTCCAGGGTTGGCATGTGTTTTCTGTAAAGGGCTGGATAGTCAGGATTTGAGGCTGAGGACCACATTTTCTGCTGCAGCTGCTCACTCTGCTGTTGTAGTGTGTGTTGCCAAGCAGCCAGTCTACACATAAACAAATGGGTGTGGCTGTATTGGAACTTTAATAAAGAATTAATTAAACTTGATTTATTGATACTGAAGTTTGAATTTTATAAATTTTTATGAGTTCAAAAATCTTATATTACTATTCTTTGACTTTTCCCAACTGTTCCAAAAATGTGAGAACCCTTCTTAGCTTGGGGGCCCTGTTGGGCCTGTGGACTACAGCTTGCTGACTCCTGAGTCTTGTAATATGGAAAATCACCATTTCTGAGATAACTTTGCTAAGAATAACAAAAAGTTATGAGCACAGTGTTGCTTACTTTCAATGACTGGTTTTCGTGGTTTTTCATTTTTCCCATGTTTGTTCTGATTATATTTATTGAAATGTAATTTTATGTCTGATTAATCTGTAATACAAACTGTTGGCTTGATTCTGTATTTGTTTTTTATTTCACATTACTAGTTTTTATTTTATCTTCAAGTATTGATTCATGACAAAGTCAGAAATGAAAATTGCTTTTCATTTCAGCCCGTTTAAGAACCAGTGACTTAGGAGTTCCTGGATCCCAGTGTGCTCCAAAAAGTGTCTTGACCAGGGGGCCGCAGGTTGGAAGTGTGGGTGGGCCAGGAGAACAGGAGCGAGAGCAGGTGTCTGGGTGGTGGTGTTTTTTTTTTTCAAAAAAGTCACAGAAATCCAAAGGCACGGTTCTGGCTGCTGCATACATAGTGGAGGCTAGACCAAGCCCAGTCCCTTATGGCACTCACGTGTTCCTGGGGGACACAGGCTGTAAACATGGAATCACATGAATAGGGTCTCTTCAGCTCACAAGTGTTCAACCAGCCCTGAGGTTGGCCAGTTGGTGGCCACCAGCTCAGTGCCCTTCTCTGTCCCACTGGTGTCATGGAACCCTGGCTATGACCCTAACTTTGCCCTTGGGTGAGTCAACCTCTCTGGGTCTGTTTCATCTGTAAAATGGGGCTGAGGAAGTGAGGACCAGAAATAACCTGCATTAAGTGCTTAGCACAGGTCCTGGTGCCTTCTAAGAGTTTGGTAAATGGTAGCTATTATGATCTCAGATTTCAGGGTTCTCATAGATTTTGTTTCCTTGTTCTTAAGATTCTGAGATATTTGGATTTTTCAAAATCCTGAGATGGTCTGTTCCCAATGTTCTGTGGTTCTAAGAGTCTTTGATCACTGAGGTTCACTGTTGAAAAGCCCTTATCCCATGTCCTTTGTCTCCTATTTCTCCCAACCCTTGGGCCTAGGAAGTAGGGCAGTGGGTGGGGGGGGCTGGGCCGCTGCCTTGCCATGGCCCACATTCGGAGCTGGCTGTGGCAGCCCAGGGCCCCAGAGCCGGACTGGAACCAGGATAGCAGCCTCCAGGCCCCAGGCCTGCGTCATCGGAGTGCCCTTGGCCAGGACAGGAACTAATGCTGCCCCTACCTACCGGTGGAAAAAGGGGCAGGGCGGACAATGCTAAGGGCTGGGGCAATGGGGAGGCTGGAAGAGGCTCCCCCAGGCTTTCAGGGCCGAAGGGTCCGAGGATCCAGCTCGACCCATAACACAGCCGGACAAGTCTTGGAGCATCAGGGCTGTCCTGTGCACAATGCGAAGATGGGTGGTCCGGTCGCCCTTCAGTTCCAGGGGCAGCCTCTGCGGCAGGGGCTGGCCAGGCTGACGGGCAGGTTGGAAGGAAAGAGCAATTCTTTGCTGGATGTAAGTACCCCTTTTATTAGCGTAAAACACCACCACTCAGTAGTCTCAGGGCCCGAGAATAAGTTAAGGCACAGAGCAGGCAAAGGGCGACTTTCCCAGGCTCAGGTAATGGGCCCAGGGTCTGCAGGCCCCAAACTTCCTGAGCAAACTCCGGACTGGACAATGGCCGAGGAGCGCCCCCTGGGGACGAGAGAAGGCCGCCAGGGGCCGACGTGGATTCCTGCTGTCCTGCTGTCCATTGGCGGCTCACTTCTCAAAGTAGGGCAGGTAGAAGAACTGGAAACCCCGGTGGCCCTTGACCGCGCAGTAGATGAAGATCACGTGGTAGACTGTGGGGCGGGGCCAGTCAGCGCCTGAGCTCGCCCACCCTCCCCAGGCCCCGCCCCGCCCCGCCCCACCGGCTCGCACCTCCCGGGACCAGCAACAGGAAGCCAGGAACGAAGAAGATGGCGCTGGAGACACCTTCGGGAGGAGAGGAGGGGCCAGGTCAGGGCAGGGGGGCACCTTCCGCAGTACCAGGGGCCCTTTCTGGCTGGGCGGGTGGTGAGTAATGGGAGGGGAGAGGGCTTGCCAAGGATCGCTGGGCACAAGAGAGGAGTGAGCGCTGCCTGCGGAGGTGGGGGGGCGCTCACCTGGTGAGGGGGCCACCTCCAGTCCCACGCCGACCAGGATCAGCACTGCACACAGATGGGGCCGCAAGGGTGAGGGCGGGAACAGGGGGCAGGAGCTGGGACCTCCAACCGCAACCCCCAACATGGCTTAGGCCCGAGGAATGGTGTTCCCCCACCTGAGCTGAAGGTTCCTGGGCAGCTCGCCAAACTGTTTTCAGAGCAAGGGCCCTGGCAGGCCCTGGGAAATGTCTGTAAGGAGAGACTTTTATCTGCTCCTTGGTGTGGTCTTTACGTCAGTCAACACACATTTATGGAGCACTTGGTATTGGGAATTCCTGGGGGTTGCAGGGGGAGGCCGATGAGGTCTCTGCCCTCATGGCCCTTCCCTAGTAGAGCAACCAACAAGAACCTCCAAGCTGCTGCCCAGTGGTTAGGATGTGGTGGATCAGATCAGGCAGCATGGGAGCCTGGGGGTCAAGGAGGAGCTTCTTGGGGGCAGTGGCCCCTAAGCTGAGCAGGGTAGCAGTAGCAATAGCAGTTTACATTTAGCAAACACTTACCAGGTGCTGCCAGACACTGGGCTAAGCGTGTTACATGCACACTTTGTCACCTTGACCGAGTGAGGCATATATTATCCCCATTGCTCAGAAGATGAGACTGAGGCACAGAGAGGGAAAGTAACTTGCTCAGGGCTGCACCTGGAAGGTAGTGGCATCCTGACTAGACGTTTTGCTATGGGTGTCGCGCAGGCAGAGAGGGAAAGGAGTGTTCCAGACAGAGGGAACGGTCTGGAGGGAGCTTGGGCTTTCTAGGAGCTTCCAGCTGTTGGTGAGACTGCAGAGACAAGAGCCCAGGCTGAGGAGTTTGGCAAGGCCTGTAGGCCCGGGGGAAAACTGGACTTTGGCTGAGGACAGTGGACGCTGGGGAAGGTGGAGAGGTCAGGCTGGACCAACTTTTCAGACCCAAAGCGAGTTCTGGGCCCCCAGGTATAGGATGGGATGGGGAGAGGTGAGGAGCTGGGCTCTGCAGCAATGGGGTAGGGGAGATAGCCCAGGTTTGGGAGTCAGGGTGGAATTGCTGGGATGGTATTTCAGAGGCCCAATATAGAGGCTCTGGATTTGGGGTGCCAGGGAAGGGCAGGCCCATGGTTTCCAGGTTTGGAGCACCTCAAAAAGGCCTTAGTGGGGGTTAGAACTCACTCCCTGAACCCTGGCTTAGGGCTGTGGGCTCTGCCCACTCAGAGTAGGCATCTTTTTCTAATTCCTACAAAGGCTCTTTATGGGAATGTCAGGCCTGGCGATGTCATTATTTATTTATTTTTCATCCCCCCCCCCCCCCCCCGCCTATTGTGAGTTTAAATCCCAGCTCATCTACGTCTTAGCTGTGACCTGAGAAAGGCCCTTCACCTGCCTGAGTCTGTGTCCTTATTTCTGGACTGATCACCATGCTCGCCCTGCTGGGTGTTGAGAGGATAAAATGAGATAAGGCAGGTGGCTAGTGTGACCAGTGCTCTGTGTGCAGGTGTTGGAGAAGTGGTAGCTCTCTCCCCCCCTGCACAGACACCCAGAGCTGAGGCAAGGATGCTGCTCACTTTCTGTCCAGGCGACGTGACCTTCCTGGAGGAGGGAGGGCAGCTGCCACAGTGGGGGCCTCCTTATGGGCCCCTCTTGATCCCAACCCTAGAACCTTTCTGGGGACCCTGACTCCTCAGCCCCATAGAATGAAAAGTGTGGAGTCAGAAAACATCTGACTGTGAGATCTGCCTGCTCTGGGCCTCAGTTTTCCTATCTGAGCAATGGGGGGAGGAGGTGGAAGAGAGGTCTTCGTCAGCTCTCAGACTCCAGAGAACTGGGAGTGACAGGTGTCCTGTGGATCAGGCTGGCGGGGCACTCAGCATCCCTGGCCCGTGAGAACGGGCATCTCCCTGAGCAATGGGCTCTACACACAGGTTCTGGGTCATGACCCTACCTCTTCCTTGCTTTGTGACCTCTGTAAGGTGAGCAAGATAAACCTGCCCTGCACCTGGTTCGAAGTGGACACAGAGTAAAAGGGTTAAACAGGCTAAGTTAGAGAATACAGTTTGGAACACTGAACAAGGTTCCATTTTCAACTTCCTGTCATTTCCTGGCTGTGTGATCAGGAGGCTGGGCCTGCCTCTCTCAAGGCCTCAGTTTCTCACCTGTAAAATGGGGGTAGGGGGGAGGGTGATGGCAGCTAGCTGCCTCCTCAGGATTCTGGGAGGCTCAGTGTGCCAAGGGAATGCAGAGTCTGCAGAGGAGGGCGGACCCCTCCCAGGGGCTCAGGGACACTCACCCAACCCCAGCAGCAGCAGCAGGAAGGAGGCCAGCACTACCCTGCGGTTCTTCTGGATCAAAGGGTGCTGAGTCCAGCTGGGGAGCAGGAGAGCAGGAGCGGTGAAAGAGGTGACAGGGGCCCACCCTCTTCTGTCACCCTCCCTGATCCAGAGGGCTGTCTGTACTGGGGCTCTGCCATGGGTGGCTTAAGGAGGGTGGTGACTCACCTGCAGCAGGCATTGTAGGAGCGCTGGGTGCTGTTGCTGATGGTACTAAAGGACCACTGGGAGCTGCGGACGGAGGATGTTCGGCCAGAATCCCTGCAGGATAGGTGGGCCCAGTGAGAGGGAAGGGGAGGCCAGGAAGGGGGCCCTTTGGGACAGGAGTCATGAGAATGTGGCTGGGGAGGGAGAGGGACTAGGGCTGGGTGTTCCTGTAGGATAAGGGGGCCCTGACAGGGATGGGATAAAAGGAATTCAAGGGCTGGGGGGTTTCTGCAGACTGAGGTGGAAGGTTGGGGGTTCAAGCTAGGGATTGTAGGGGCCAGACCAAGCTTGGTTTTCTGCAGGATAAAGAGGCTGGTGGGGGTGGGTGGGTGAGGCTGGCACTAGGGTAGGGTGACCCTGCAGGACAGGGAAACCCAGGAGAATGGGGGTCAGGCTAGGAGTCCTTGTGGGATAGGGTGTGAGAGCTGAGTGAGGGGAGGTGGACTGAACGGGGAGCCAGAGGCACAGCAACAGGGGTATGGGGTGGGTCCCCACCTGGCCCTGACCTGGTGTTGACTCCCCCATCTGGCTCCGGAGACACCTGGGCTCCTTCCTCATCGTTCTCCAGGTTCTATTCCAGAATACAGGGCTCAGGGTCACTGCGTGCAGGCCCTTCCTCACTCCCCCTCCGGGCGAGGAGGAAAGCCAGTCCACACAGCTGCTTGCCTGGCCCCTCCCTCCTCCCCGCAGAGCAGAACGGGTTTGTGAATCATCAAACCGAAACCAGGTGGTAGGTGGGAGCTGGAGGCTTTGGGGGGCAGGAGTGCAGGGGCTGATGGAGGGCTCCCAGCATAGGTCCCAAGGCCAGGAGATAGCCCAGGTTTGGGAGTCAGGGTGGAACTGTCGGGATGGTATTTCAGAGGCCCAATATAGAGGCTCTGGATTTGGGGTGCCAGGGAAGGGCAGGCCCATGGTTTCCAGGTTTAGGGCACAAGAATCTGGTCCAAGTCTCCATGAAAAGGATCCTAGAGTTGGTGGAGGTCATCTGGGAAAATGGGGATTTCCAGTTTGGTGGGAGTCAAGGTGTGGGCAAGGACTCCTGTGAGTGGGGGCCCCCAGCTCTCGGGGAAAGGATGGATGGAGACCTCTAGAACAGAAGAGGGGATGCAGGTTCCTGTTAGATCATCGGGCCTGGACCTCAGAGGGTTGCTCATGAATATGGACAAGGTCTGATTCAGGTTCCGAAGGGCTCCCCAGCTCCCTCTCCTAACATCTGAGGAAGGAGGGGAATCAGTGCCCAGGGTGGGCGAGGCCTGCGGCTGGGGTGGGAGGGAGCTCCCGGGGTCGGTCTCTGGGCTCTCAAGTGGTGGCTGGGGACCAGAATCGGAGCTGAGGGTCTGGGCAGGGCTCTCGATCAGTGGCCACGTCGGGGGTAGGGGGGTGGGAGGGGAGGGGGACGGTCTCCCACTCCGGCCAGGGCCTCTAGGAAGATTCTCCCCTGAGCTGGGGTTCTCCAGGTCCGGCCTGGGGTCCCGCCCGGAACCGGGCGGGGGATGAGGAGGGCCGGGCCGGTCACCTGGTAGCGCAGCCGGGACTGCTTGTCCTCGTCGGCCGCCTCGAACCGCGCCCGGCGTTCGAAGTGCAGCGGCCCGAAGCGGGCGACCCCGCTGGACTCGGGCCCAGGGCCCGCGTCCTCCAGGGACAGCTCGAAGGCGTCATCGATGCTGAACTGGGGCCGGGCGGCGCTCATGGCCCCGCCAGCTCAGGCGCCCCGCGCCGCCGCCACCCGCGCCCGCCAGCCCGGCTCGCCGTGGCCCCGCCCCCGCACGCTGGCCTGGCCTTGCGCCGTCGTCTAGGGAGCGGGGTGCCGCCCTCCGAAGCCTCGCCCTCACGTTACGCCCCCGCCCCCCGCAGGCCCGAGCTGCCGAGCGCCGAGCTGCCGAGCGGGCAGGGCATCCTCTGGTTCGGGCCGCGCTGGGCCCTAGCGCCGCCCAGTGGCCGTCTTCTCGAGCAACGGCGGGTGCCGGGTTGCGACGCAGCTCCCAGGTCTGTACCGTGGGCTTGGAGGGGCTGCCTGCTAGGCGCCATCCTACAGGCCCCAGACGCGGCCTTCGCATTCCAGGCGCTCCTTCCGTGCCAAGGAGACTCAGGGTACCGTTCCCCACCCGTACTCACCAGGGCCCTGCACGGGCGAGGTGTTCTTTCTCATAGCCTTGCCTCTGTGCGAACAGGCTCAGAGAGTTTATGTGGCTTCCACTCTCCTGCAATCCACTCTCCACTGAGCAGCCAGAGTGTTCTTTAAAAACATACCCGATTCTTTTCTCGGTGTGTTAAATAAAACTTTTTAAAAAGTGCAAAAGCAAGTATGCTGCTAAGTCACTCCTCTGCATAAAACTCCCTTGGTTTTCCATTGTGGTTAGAACAATATCTGAACTCCTGACCAAGGCTCTGAATGCTCTGGTCTCTGCCTGCCTCCCCTGGTCTCATCAAGTCCCCCTCTGCCCTTCATCACCCTCCTCAGCCATACAGGCCAACCTTAATCCCACCTCAGGGTTTCTGCACCTGCTGTTCCCTGTGCCTGCAAAGCACTTATCTCGTAGGGAAGCCATCCCTTTCCCTGCGATGTAAAGTCTTTCAGTTTCACATCATATAGCACTTACCTTGAATTACCCTTATAGTTTTATTCACCACTGTGTCTGCAGTGCCTAGAACAGTGTTTGGCACTAAGTACATGCTCAGTAAGCATTTGTGGAAGAAATGAATGTGTGCTTTGTTAAAATCCCAAATGCTTGCAAGTGGAAGAAGTGGTATTTGAACGCAGGTCCCCGTAGCTCCAGGGGTGCTCATTCTCTTCCACCCAGCCATCCCGCTTTATTTTATTGACACAGTTGTGTCAATCATGCCTCTCAGTTTGTGACACATCATCACTATGAACAATTTCCCTCTTCCTCTCCCCCTCTTCCCTCCTCCCTGCTCCCTTCCATCCGTGTGCTCAGCCATTTCCGTGAATCCTGCCTGGCTTTCTACTACACATGGCACTGGCTCTTATGTGGATGTGCTCCCAATTTACAAACATGGTGTCATGTATGAAACTCATTCTGTTGTTTACATTTGTGCATTTTTACACTCAACACCAATGTTCTCCACATGCATGTCATTTGTTGCTTCTTCTGGCTCCATGTTGAGCACCTAGTGCTTTTATTATCCACCATCCCCACCAAGTGTGCACACTGAGCTCGGCCTGAGGCCCCCATCACATCACATACATCACTGCTATGGACATCTTCACATTGTCCCCAGGTGGACCATCAGAGAATTCTGCTTGCAAGTAGGACTTCTAGGCCATGGAGTCCATGTACCCTTGACTTCACTAAGTACCACAGATACTCTCCTGAGTGGTTGTATGAATTTGCACACCCACATTTTTAAGTGCACAGTTCAGTAGTATTAAGTACACATTGTTGTACAACCAATCTCCAGTACTTTTTCATCTTGCAAAACTGAAACTCTATACTCTTTAAACAACAACTCTTCATTTCTCCCTCCCCGATAGCCAACCACCATTCAACTTCCTCTCTATGAATGTGACCACTCTAGGTACCTCATATATTTTTAAAATATGTGTTGTTGTTTTTTCTTTTGAGAGGATGGGAGAGGGAGAGAGAGGAAGCAACATTGATGAGAAAGAAGCATTGATCGGTTGTGTGTCCTGACTGAGAATCAGGGACCTTTCAGTGCATGGGACAACACTCAACCAAGTCACACCGGCCAGGGTGGCCAGGGCAGTATTTCATATTGTTACCAGAAAGGGGACCTGGCCCTGAGCTGGTCTGCCTAGGGCAGGCCGGTAGTGTGTGGGTTCTTGACTTCATGAGTCTAGGTGATTTTTAGAGGAAGTTTACTAAAGCTGGGGACAGTGAAACAAGGTTCTAAGACAGAAGAAGCAATAGGAGAGATACTAGGTGGGGAAATGGGCCTAGGCTGGACTGCTCTGCTCACTAAGAAGTCAAAGAGAAGGGGATCTTGGGGACAAGTTCAGTGGGTGAGTCTGGGATGAGCTGCCATTGCCCACTGCTCCCTGGTTGCAAGCCTCTTGGAGACCCCTAGAGTTTAGGAGATGCATGCCTGTGGGGGAAGAAGTGGGGGAAGGGAAAGGCAAGGGAGTGCTCCCAGGAGGGAGAACAGGAGCTAGGAACAGTTTTTTGAGGGTTTTTTAAATGCTGGGAGTTTAAGGGAGGATTATAGAAAATTCATCAATTTTATGCTGATGTGCCAAAATGAGACTGATTCCCTTAACTTCATCTGTCCCTGGATGTGGTTGGCACAAACGGCACTAATTGGATTTCTGCTATCTATTTCCCTGAGTAGGGTGATTTAAGCTATTTACCCTCCTGTCCTGGAGGAGAAGTGCAAACCATCTACTCTTTTGTTGTTTTTAAATATATTTTTATTGATTTCAGAGAGGAAGGGAGAGGGAGAGAGAGATAGAAACATCAATGATGAGAGAGAATCATTGATCCGCTGCCTTCTGCATGCCCCATACTGGGGATCAAGCCTGCAACCTAGGCATGTGCCCTGACCAGGAATTGAACTGTGACCTCCTGGTTCATAGGTCAATGCTCAACCACTGAGCCACACTGGGCCAAATCATCTCTTTTTGTTGTTGTTCCTCACTGGAGGATATTTTTCCATTGATTTTTTAGAGAGAGTGGGAGGGGAGAGACAAAGAGAGAGAAACATCAATGTGAGAGAGACATATGGATTGGTTGCCTCCAACCAGGGCCGGGGATTGAGCCTGCAACTGAGGTACATGCTCTTGACCAGAATCGAACCTGGGACCCTTCAGTCCCCGGGCCGATGCTCTAATCACTGAGCTAAACCTGTCAGGGCCAAACCATCTACTCTTAAGTGTCCTTGGTTTAGAGAAGATAGGATTTACTAGATGGCTGCAAACTGCTTGGCATCTAGATTTACTAGATGGCTGCAAACTGCCTGGCATCTAGATTTACTAGATGGCTGTAAACTGTTTGCTTCACTATCTGTCTCAGTTTCCCTATTCCTCTTGTCCTAGCTTACTAGCCTGTCTCAATAGAAATCATATAGTATCTCCCTTTTTGTGAGTGGCATTCATTTAGATATTGATGCATTTTATATACTCTAGTGGATTCAAGTAACTTAATATTTCATTTAGAATTTTTCATATCTATAGTTATTAGTAAAATGTTGTATAATTTTCTTGCCTTATGATATATGTAACTGGTTCAGAAATCAAGATTAAAGAAGCCTTGTAGAATATGTTGGTCAGCTTTCCTCTTTTTCTGTTTTCTGAAACAATGGGTATAAGATATAGACTACTTGTGGCTTCAAAACTTGGCAGAAGGCGCCCAGCTGGTGTGACTCAATGGTTGAGCTTTGACCTATGAATCAGGAAATAGAGGTTCAATTCCCAGTCAGGGCACATGTCTGGGTTATGGGCTCAATTCCCAGTGGGGGCATGCCAGAGGCAGCTGATCAGTGATTCTCACCACTGATGTTTCTATCTCTCCCTCTCCCTTCCTCTCTGAAATCAATAATAAAAAATTTAAAAAATATTTGGCAGAACTTGCCTGTAAAACTTCCTGTGTTGTGGGCAAAGGATCTAAATAGACACTTTTCGAAAGAGGACATACAGAAGGCCCAGAGACATGGAAACATGCTCTAAGTCATTAATCATCCGAGAGATGCAAATCAAAACAATGAGATACCATCTCACACCTGCCAGAATGGCTATCATCAACAAATCAACAAACGACAAGTGTTGGCGAGGATGCGGAGAAAAAGGAACACTCCTGCACTGCTGGTGGGAATGCAGACTGGTGCAACCACTGTGGAAGACAGTATGGAGTTTCCTCAAAAAGTTAAAAATGGAACTCCCATTTGACCCAGTGATCCCACTTCTAGGACTATATCCCAAGAAACCAGAAACACCAATCAGAAAGGATATATGCACCACTATGTTCATAGCTGCACAATTTACAATAGCTAAGATTTGGAAACAGCCTAAGTGCCCATCAGCAGATGAGTGGATTAGAAAACTGTGTTAAAAAAAAAAAAGAAAAGAAAACTGTGGTACATCTACACAATGGAATACTATGCTGCTATAAAAAAGAAGGAACTTTTATCATTTGGAACAGCATGGATGGAGAGCATTATGCTGAGCGAAATAAGCCAGTCAGAGAAAGATAAGTATCACATGATCTCACTCATATGTGGGATATAATGATCAACATAATTTGATGAACAAGAATAGATCCAGAGACAAATGGTAGGGGAGAGGTGGTTAGAGAGCAACCAAAGGACTCATATTAGCATAACCAATGGACACAGACACTGGGGTGGAGGGGGCTTGCCCAGGGTAGGAATGGCGGCGGGGGGGGGGGGGGGGGCGGCGGTGATCAATTGGGGGAAAAGGAGACCTATGTAAAACTTTAGACAATAAAAACAAACAAACAAACAAAAACTTCCTGTGTTGGTTAAAAAAAAAGAAACAAAGCATGTTGCTTTCATCGGAGGTCCTGCCTGTCTCAGGGGACTTCTTGTGGGAAATGAACCAGAGTAAATATCTGAAGCGCTGAGCACCTGGGTCGCAGGGGACTAACAATAATCCCTCGCAGTTATGATGATGCGATGTAGACAGTGCACAGGTCCCAAGACATTCCTCTGACGTGATGACCTAAACCTTGTGGACGAAGAAGGGGCACATAGGAAACCTGACAAGCTCAGGGAGGCCTACCTGGCGGCCTTACAAACTCAGAAACTAAAAGTAACCATATAGGATGGTCTGAAATTAAAACTTTCTAACTAGCCCACCGATCCTCTCATTGTTACTAATTGTGGACTGTAAACTATCCTGTACCCACCTATGTAAAAGACATTTGTCTATTCATTGTACTTTTTACTCAATCCCAGGGGTTTCCCTGCTTTGCTTTCTCCTGCCTCCCCGCCTCGCTAATCTTCCCCTTTGATTTCGATGTATAAAACAAGTGGTAAAACTGCCATTTTCAGAAGCATTTTCTCAATCCCTGTTGAGATTTTTGCTTCCTGGCAATTGTCTCAGTTTGGCTCAAATAAACTAATAAAAACTCTCTATAGGTTTGAACATTTCTTACGTTGACAACCCCAGAGGTGGGAGTAGAAGACACACAGCTAGTTTCCCGGGAGGGAATCGTTGTTTTAGCCCCAAGGTACCTGACTCCTATCACTTCATGTATTACCTTATATTTATTGGGCATCCACTCTGTGCCAGACACTGTGGATCCAAACCAACCCTACGTGGCACTTTCTCAGTATCTTGGGGAGCTTACAGTTCCCACAGAGATACCGAAACCCTCCTCCCTTCTTACTCCTGGTTTTGCTTTTTATTTTTGAAGGAGGAAAAAAAAATCAGGATTTAAAAGTCGCGACTATTGTGCTAGATATGCAAGAAGAAAAAGCCAGAAGGGAATACACAAAAATAGTGGTTTTTTAAAAATATACTTTATTGATATTTTACAGAGAGGAAGGGAGATGGATAGAGAGCTAGAAACATTAATGAGAGAGAAACATCGATCAGCTGCCTCCTGCACACCCCCCACTGGGGATGTGCCCGCAACCAAGGTACATGCCCTTGACTGGAATCGAACCTGGGACCCTTTAGTCCGCAGGCCGACGCTCTATCCACTGAGCCAAACCGGTTTCGGCCATAAAAATTGTTTTTGGGGACTGGCCTTACAGTGGGCTTCCCCTACCCCGCCCCTATTCTCCTCTCCTAGGTCTGAAATGCTGTTATACTGTTTGTACAACTTTAAATGGAGTGGCACAAGGCCAAGGGGGAGGGCCGCAGTCCTAATCAATTCAAGGACCTGTTTGCTAGGGACGCCCCCGCACCGCCCCGGCCCGCTCCGCCCCGCCGACCCCGGCCCCGCCCCGCAGACCTCGGCCCCGCCCCGCAGACCCCGGCCCCGCCCCGCAGACCCCGGCCCCGCCCCGCAGACCCCGGCCCCGCCCTTCGGACAGGCTTCAGTTCACGCCCCTCCCTCCCGGTCAGCCTCAGGCCCCGCCCCTGCTCAGACCTGCGGGCTCAGCCTCAAGGCAGAGAACCAATCACCTTCCGTTTCCACGTTCAGTCCCTCTTTGGCGTCTGCCCTCAGCCAAAATGGCGGCACCTCGGAAGTTGCCGAAGCTCCAGCAGTTGCCGAAGCAGGTCCGGAAGCTGCCGAGCGAGTCCGGAAGTTACCGAAAGAGAGCAGCGGGTAAGGAGGATGGCGGATGTCATCGCAAGACTCCGGGAGGACGGGATCCAAAAGCGTGTGATACAGGAGGGCCGAGGAGAACTCCCTGACTTTAAGGATGGAACCAAGGTTCGTGTCTTACCCCGTCCGCTTAACCCCTCTGTGCGGCGCGCATGCGAGGCGGGAGGAGGCCTTAGGCGAGAGGTTGCGCATGCCTACAGAACAGCGGCCGGTGACCCTCCCGCTCACATGCAGAACTCGACGCTGATTGGTCTGAATTTAAGTCGGGGATGAATTTGGATGTGTCTGCCCCGCCCCCTGGCTTGGCTGGGTGGCTGTATTGGCCCGGGAGGCGGACTGGCAGTGTAAACGGGTTGGGGGAGTTTGACCTAAGTGCTTGCTTGGACCCAGTGCTGGAGAAGAACCTGAGCTGAATACCTGGATCTGGGAGGGACCCTGGACTGGGGAGGGGCCCCCGGGGCCTCTGGGTTGCAAGGCTTAAGATCTTTTATAGATGGAAGGGTGTTCTTAAAACACTTAGACCAGCTCCCATTGTTTAGATGGGAAAACTGAGGTTCCAGAGAACAGGCCCGGAGGTCAGGTCTGCCAGATCAGAACCCTTTGGCAGCTTTCCGACTGGTCTACCTTGCATCGTTTGGGACAGATAAAGGCTGGGAAGTAGAGCCTCCTCCCTTCCTCCCTTTGTACATCAAGGCCTCTCCTGGCTTCTCCCCCAAACAACCTACATCAGCTTCTGCTCCTGCAGTTCTGTCCTCCTGGAGTTCCTTTCCCAGGTGCCACTTGCCTGTAGAGTAGGGAACTTCCCTGGGGTAGGCCCTGTGCCCAGCACAGCAGTCATGCAGGACAGGTATATTGAGGGAAGGGCACATCCTAGCCTGGCCCCGTGTGAGTGCTCTGAGAGTAGAGGGGAACTGCATAGCTCTGGTGATGATTTGTATGAAGTGGGATCCGTGCCCAGATTAGAGAAGGGCTGTGGGTGTGGCTTCATGTCCCCATGGAGTTGGTGGCCTTGAAGAAGGTCCTGGCAAGGGAGATTCTGGATGGAACAGACCCCAGAAGGAGAGAACATTGTGAAGATAGTAAAGATCTGTGAACAATGACACTGAAAGAACAGGGACCGGAGATATTAAATGACCGGTCATTAGCATTGATTTATGCACACTCTATAATCACCTTGCTAAATGCTTTACAAGTTTACTTCATTTCCACAGTGTGGGATAAGTACTATTGTTGACTTCATTTTACTGATGTGGAAACCGAGTTCAGAGAAGCAGCATGGCGCGGTGAAGAGTGTGGGCTCCCCTAACCATAGCCTGTTGAGGGTTGGGTCTTCAGACCTCTTCTCTCTGCACTCACCCCCACATGACCTCATCCAGGCTCATCTCTTGAAACAAATTCTCCATGCCTGGACTACCCTCAAATGTATATCTGTAGCCTTTACTTCTCCCATAAACTTGATATCTAGCTCCCTACTCACCATCTCCACCTGGATATCTGGTTGGCAACTCAGACTTAATCCACTCCACCCATGCCTTCCCCATCTTGGTTAAGGGCACCTTTAGCCTTCTGGTTGCTCAGGCCAAAAGCCATCCATGGCTCCTCTTGTTCTCTCTCATCCCACAGCAAAACCTCAAGTACACCTAGGGTCTTACCACTTCTCCCATTACTGCTCTGGTCCAGGCCGCCACGGTCTCCCCCCGGGTCATTGCAGTAACCTCCTACCTCGCCTTCCTGCTTCTGCCCTCACCCCTCTACGACCTGCTCTCATCTCAGCAGCAGCAGGACACACATCACATCCCTCCTCTGCTTGGATCCACCGAGTGGCTTCCGTCTCAGAGTGAAAAACAGCATCCTCACCACACATGGCATACAGGCCCTGGGGGGTCTACCCCTGCTGACCCCATGACTCCATGGTACACCCCTCCCCTACAATCACTCTGCTTCTGCCACAGTGACCCTGCTGCTTCTTGAACTTACCATATGCTGTCCCCCTGCGAGGCTTTTATGCTGCTATTCTTTCGGCCTAGAAAGTTAACGCCGCCTTGCTACCGCAGCCTCTAGCTGGCTTGCTTCTCCCTGCTCCCTTTAGATCTCTGCTTAAAGGTTGCCCTCCCCATCCCATATACACTCCCCCTGCCTTAGCTGCTGCTGTTTGTTTTCTGATCCACAGCACTACCTCCACCTTACATAGCACATTGTTTGTTTGAGGCCCATCTCTTTCCTATAGACCACTGGTCGGCAAACTACGGCTTGCGAGCCGAGCCGCGGTTTGCTGCTCTGTTGACTAATGAGTTTGCCGACCACTGATCTAGACTCTCGATTCCAATAATTACAGGCTGTTGTTGTTCCTTGTGATTAAGCCCCTATCCAAGTGGTCGGCAAACTCATTAGTCAACAAGGCGGCAAACCGCGGCTCGCGAGCCGCATGTGGCTCGCAAGCCGCAGTTTGCCGACCACTGCTATAGACAGTCCACGTGAGCTGCATGGGGGCAGGGACTTGTTTTGTTCTCTGCTGTGTCTAGCACAGAGCTCAGTACATAGTAGGTGCCCGTAACTATTTGTTGGGAGAATAACTGGAGCCAGGCTGCTGGGCTCCCATCCCAGGCCATCCACCCACTAGCCATGGGACTTGAGCCCCTTACTGTCCTCTCTTTGCCTCACTTTCCTCACTTGGGTGGTAGGTAAAGGCCAGGTGGTGACCCCTGGGCAAGCCCTGTCCCTTATGCCATCTGCAGGCTGGGAGCCGGCTTTGTGCTTGGGGCTGGGTGAGGGTTTATGCCCTTGCCTGATCCCTCATGGGCCTGCAGGCCACATTCCACTACCGGACTCTGCACAGCGATGAGGAGGGCACTGTGCTGGATGACAGCCGTGTGCGTGGCAAGCCCATGGAGCTCATCATTGGCAAGAAGTTCAAGTTGCCCGTGTGGGAGACCATCGTGAGCACCATGCGTGAGGGGGAGATCGCCCAGTTCCACTGCGACATCAAGGTGCCTGGAGTCTTACATCTGCCTGCAGTGCCTGCATGTCTGTCCAGCCATCCCTACTCCCCATCTCCCCATGCCAGGGCCTCTACCCTGGCGAGGCCACCACCAGCTCCCCCCGGGCATCGCAACACCAGGAGGACACAGGCATCCCAGCCTCTATCCTGCCTTCTCCTCTCCATTAGCCAGACTGTAGCCAGGAGACTGGTTCTCAGATGGAAAGGACCCACTCAGTTCCTTGCTTCAGGCCTCTCTGGTTCCTGGTGCTCACTTGGCCCTGTAGGGTCTGGCCCCTGCCAGACCCCCTTCTCTCCCCTCCCCTCCCTGCCTTTCCTTTCCATCCTCTTTTTGGCCCAAATTCTCCCTCATACCTCACAGTAAATTCCTGGGTCACCACTCCCAGGAAGTCCTCCCTGACTGCTTGGTAGTTGGCTTGAACCCCTCCTTTGGGTCCCTCAACCCATCTTGCCTTGGATGGCCAGGATCTGGTCCTCTGCCTGGGTCTCAGCTACTTCAGGGCAGGGGTAGGGCTTGTTTTCCTCCAGTTTCAAAATGCCCAGCATGGCCCTGGTCTGTGTGCCTCGGTTGGTTGGGCGTCGTCTAGCACACCGGTTTGATTCCTGGTCAGGGCACATGCACGGTTTGAGGGCTTGATTCCTGGTGGGCGGCATATAGGAGGCAGACAATCGATGTTTCTCTCTCTTCCCCTCTCCTTCCTCTCTCTCTCTTTTTTAAAATATATTTTATTGATTTTTTACAGGGAGGAAGGGAGAGGAATAGAGAGCTAGAAACATCGATGAGAGAGAAACATCTGTCAGCTGCCTCCTGCACACTCCCTACTGGGTATGTGCCCACAACCATGGTACATGCCCTTGACCAGAATCGAACCTGGGACCCTTGAGTCCCCAGGCCGACGCTCTATCCACTGAGCCAAACCGGTTAGGGCTCCTCTCTCTCTTTAAAAAAAAAAAAAAATGCCCAGCATGGTCCAGCCCAGACCCAAGACTCAGGAGTGCCTTTGGCTGGATGAGATGGCAGGGCCAGCGAGGAGAGCTGGTTAGACTGGGGTGGGGTAGTATATGTATTTGCTTTGATTTCAGAGAGGGAGGGAGAGGCAGAGACAAATAGAAACATCAATGATGAGAGAGAATCATCGATCGGCTGCCTTTTACATGCCACTTGCATGCTCCCTACCAGGGATTGAGCCCGCAACCCAGGCATGTGCCCTGACTGGGAATCAAACTGTGACTTCCCAGTTCGTAGGTCCAAGCTCAACCACTGAGCCACTTTGGCCAGGCATAGGGTGGCAGTCTTATTCCCACCATCCCAGCAGCTGTTCCTAGTGAAAGGCTGGGTGCCCTATGGCTAAGGGTCTCCCCTGTGGGTTGTAAAGTTGCTGCCCTGAACTCAGCTCTGAGATAGGCCCTGAAGGGGGTAGGGGGCGGGCAGGAGAAAAAGCAAAGGCACCTCAATAATGGACTCCCAGGAGGAGGAAGAGGTAAGAATTACTCTGGGCCTATAGAGAGACCGGTTGACAGTGGGGGGTAAGTGATGGGCTTGGTTCGGTGCCCAGAGCGGGTGGAAGGAACTGGGGGCTTCGCTGGGAGAGAGGGGCCTGGGATGCCGGAGTCCCAAGGGGAAAGCCCTCCTGCGTTTTAGCAGAGTGGGGCTGAACCAGTTGTGGCCCCTCCCTGGGCCTCAGTGTCCTTTCTCAGGTGGTGATGGGCAGGGGCTGGGCGTCTTGGGCCACACTGACAGAGCCCCTGCTGCCCACCCGTCCTGCAGCACGTGGTCCTGTATCCACTGGTGGCCAAGAGTTTGCGCAACATCGCGGCCGGCAAGGACCCCCTGGAGGGCCAGCGGCACTGCTGCGGCATCGCCCAGATGCATGAGCACAGTTCTCTGGGCCATGCCGATCTGGACGCCCTGCAGCAGAACCCCCAGCCTCTCGTCTTCGACATCGAGATGCTTAAGGTGAGCAGCCGCCAGGGCTCAGGCGCCTCGACAAACTGCCACTGCCCAGCTTCGGAGTGGGCTCCGGCCCTGCCTGCCTGCCCAGGGCTCGTAGGCTCCATGGATAGACGGGGGTTAAGGCAGGGCAGGGAGCAGAACACCTTGTGGACCCCTGGCTGTCCCCAGGGGCTCCCTCTCGGGCCCCTCCTTCCCCTTCAGTCTCTGAGGGCAGGGATCTTCACTGTCTTACTCACTGATCTGTCTCTAGAACCTGGCACGGTGCTGGGCACCTAGGGGATGCTACGTAAGTGTTTGTTGAATGGTCAGTGAAGGAACGAGCGATGTGGTTTGGGGATCCATTGTCTGGAGGCCGAGCAGCTGTGGTGCCCTGGGGCTCCCCTTGACTTGGCCCACACTCCGGCAGGTGGAGGGCCCTGGCACATACCAGCAGGACCCGTGGGCAATGACGGATGAGGAGAAGGCAAAGGCGGTGCCGGTCATCCACCAGGAGGGCAACCGGTTGTACCGCGAGGGTCACGTGAAGGAGGCCGCTGCCAAGTACTATGATGCCATCGCCTGCCTCAAGAACCTGCAGATGAAGGTGCTGCCCTGAGGCTGCGGCAGGTGGGTGGAGGGCTGAGGTGGAGCCAGGGGCCCGGGTCTCAGCGTCCGTGTCCCTCTCCCTGCCCCAACGCCCCCAGGAACAGCCTGGGTCCCCGGACTGGATCGAGCTGGATCAGCAGATCACGCCGCTGCTGCTCAACTACTGTCAGTGCAAGCTGGTGGCCCAAGAGTATTATGAAGTGCTGGACCACTGCTCCTCCATCCTCAACAAGTATGATGGTGAGCAGTGGGCACTGGGCTGCCGGGTGGGCGGGGGTCAGACGAGCGGCCTCCTCCTCCCTAGCACCACTGGGCACTGGGGTGCAAAGACTGAGCCTTTGCCATCACCCCCATTCTGAACTCCCCCACTCCGTCAGCCATCCCCTACCAGGCAGGGCCATGGGCCTCGATGTGCCAATGAGGTCTGAGTGGGGAATGGGAGGCCCTGTCCCATGATGGACCCCATGGTGCAGAAGGCATAGTGGGCAACTAGCTGGTCCCCCCTCATGCCTTGCATGCCTGCTGCCTACTGCCACCCCCTGCAGACAATGTTAAGGCCTACTTCAAGCGGGGCAAGGCGCACGCCGCCGTGTGGAATGCCCAGGAGGCCCAGGCTGACTTTGCCAAGGTGCTGGAGCTGGACCCCGCCCTGGCACCCATTGTGAGCAAGGAGCTTCGGGCCCTGGAGGCACGGATCCGGCAGAAGGACGAAGAGGACAAGGCCCGCTTCCGGGGTATCTTCTCCCACTGACAGGGCCCTGCTCACCCTGCCCAGCTCACTGCTCACTGCCAGCCCACCTGCCCCACGATATCATGCTTCTCTGTACATAAAAGCCTTATTTATCTCTCTCTGGGCCTGCCGAGCTCACTCACTGGGGGAGGTGGGGGCCATCACCCCACATTTCCTGGTACTTGGATGGCATTGGGGGACAAAGAATCAGGGTTCTAATCCCAGTACCCGGTTCACCAGCTCTGAGCTCTCTCTGGGCCTCAGTGTCCCTGACAGAATGAGGATGATCTCTGCCACAAAGAAAGCATTTCTTGCTGCCAGAGCTGGGGTGCCCGGAGCCTTCAGTCTTAAGGGGGAGACAGTTTGTGCTTGAGCGAGATGGTCTCCCTGCCCCTCCGACCTCTGATCCGATGGTCCTCTCGTCTCAGCTTCTGGAGGCAGAGGTTTCAGTGAGAAGCCAAGTCTGGGCTGAGGGTGGCCCTATGAACCGAAGGGCTGGCCCAGGGCGGGAGGGCCAGGTGGGCTGGCTCTAGAAAAGGCCTTGCTTGGGTGGAGGTGAAGACAGAGCCTTCCCTGAGGCCTTCGGGGTCCAGGACGGGCCCTGTCTCTGACCTGCTGTATGATTCTGGATACATCCTGGCCCCCTCTGTCCAGCAGTGCCTCCATCAAACTGGAAATGGTGGGCTTGGCTACCCTGAGACCAGGCAAGTGGGCAATCGGGTGGGATGTAGGTGGTGTTTATTGTCATGGGTTTACACACTGAAAGCCTCTGGGTCTTGCCGCTCCCTCCCTCGCCCCCTGGGTCCTCCCACATGAAAGGGAAGTAACACTGAGGGGCAGGCAAAGATGCAGAGTGTGGAGTTGGGAGGCGAGGGCCAGAGGTCGGGGCCCCCAGCCTCCCACACCTGGTCATTTGGGCCCCTGCCTGTGTGAATAAATAACCCAGGTCCAGCCATAGTTTAGGCCTCACCGCAGTCCAACTTGAGGCTGATGCTTCGGCCCTTGCCCCGGGTCAGGGTGGTGGGTGGTGTCCCTGGGCCCTCTCGCTCCGCCTGGCTCGGGCCCCTGGAGCGCAGCAGCTGGCTCTGTTTGCGGAGGAAGTCCACAGGGGCAGCCCCACCATAGCTGCTCTTGGCCAGGGTGGCCCTCGAGGGTCCCGTGGGGGCATGAGGGTGGGAGCCAGCTTCCAGTTGGCCCAGGTGGGCCACGTAGCCATCTGACAGGAACTGTGGGCAGAGGTGGGCAGGGATGAGGGGTGGTGGTCTCAGGCCCACACCCTGCCCTCGTCCTCTCCAGGCTCCTGGTCCGTGCTGGCCGCGTTCTAGGCACGGCAGAGCCTGACCCCGAGTCTTCTCTCAGCAGATAGGAACCTCGGGCTGGGAGCAGGCACCTTGGCCTTCCTCCTAGCCTCTCCCTAGCCTCAGTCTCCACATCTATAGAGGGGGCTTCTTTGTGGGGTGTTAATAATAGCAGGTAACATTCTCAAGCACGTTTTTTGTGCCCAGCCCTGTGCGTGTTGATGTGCAGTAAAGCACATGATGTTCATGATAGCTGTCAAGGCCAGTGCCATTTTATCATTTCCATTTTACAGACAGGAAATTGGGGCTTAGAAAGGTCCAGGCTGGAGAGTATCATGCTAAGTGAAATAAGTCAGAGAAAGACAAGTATCACATGATCTCACTCATATGTGGAATCTGAGTAACAAAATAAACTGATGAACAGAGCAGATCCAGACATGGAAGCACGGAACAGAGTGTGAAATCTCAGAGGGAAGGCGGGGGAGGGTGGGTGGGGGGAGGTAATCAACCAAAGACCTTGTATGCATCTATGCATAACCCATGGACACAGACAATAGGGTGCTGAAGGCCAGGGGTGGGGTGGGGGGGTGAGCTGGAGGGAGTCAGTGGAGGAAAAAAAGGGGACATATGTAATATTTTCAACAATAAAGAATTATGTAATAAATAAATAAAATGACAAAAAAGAAAGCTCCAGGGCCATGCGACATGGAGTCGGCACTCCAGCCTGAGTTATTAATACTGATCTGCCCAGCAGCTCCGAGTTGCTCACGACCCCTGTCCTAGGAGGAGCCAGGTCCCCTGAGACCAGCCACCCTTCCCATAGCCGCCCCCCTCAGCACAGGTGGACCTATGACCCGAAACCCAGGCTCCCAGTCCTCACCTCACTTGGCCCTTACCTGGCACTGTGCTTGCAGCTTCCGCACAGCGCGGCCCACGATGTAGGTCTGGCTGGGGGGCAGGCCCAGTGCCGCATATACAGCCACATCTTTGGGGGATCCATAGCCAGCCACGATGTTCAGTTCCACCTGCAGCGGGTGAGGCCAGTCAGCCACCCTTGGGACAGGGCATGAGGCTGGGGGTGTGGTGTGGTGGGCTTCCTGGATCAGATAGTTTAGGGAGCCACGCTAGTTGGACAGAGGTGGGGCATAGAGTCCTACGTCACCGGCACCCATGGGAGGCAAGATTGACTGGGTCTCCCTAGTTGGCCCTAAGGATTAGGAGCCCCTTGGAACATGAGAGGGTGGGACCGTAGGACAGTTAAGGTCCCAGAGATGAGCTGAGGGCAGAGGAGATGGGCTGAGGGCAGAGGCGGGTCCCTTCCCATCGCGCACCTCCTGCACCAGGCTCTGCAGAAACATCGCTTTCTGGCGCAGCGGGTCATGGGTGAGGCCATCGCAGAAGGAGACGACGCCGTGGGGGAAGTTGTGCTGTGACAGCCAGGCCACCACACGGTGCTTCTGCATATCAGGCCGGCCCGTTACGTAAACAATCAGATAGCCCGCATCCTGCCAGTGCCTGCGGGGTGGGGTGGCAGTGAGCTCCAGGTGCCAGGTGGGGTCGGTCTCCAGGGTGGGTCCGGGCGGTGCTCCTACCTGACCACATCCACAGCGCCGGCGCGCACCTTGGGGTCACTGCCCATGATGGAGACGCTGGCAGTGAAGGAGCCGTCTATGCTGAAGACCACGGCCTCGGTACCACGGGCCACCACTGTCAGGCAGCACTCGGCATAGGTGTGGTCGCCCCTGTGGTCCACAGGTGGGGTGAGCAAGGTGGCGGCGAGGTGCAGCGGAGTTCCACCCTGCAGGGGAGTGGCCTGCCCCGCGCTCACCTGACCATCATTCGTACTGGGTAGACGCCAATGCCCAGCGCACGCTCAGGGGGCACCGGGAAAGTGAGGCGGCCAGAGCTGTTGGTGACCTCCGTGCCAAAGTGGATCCACTTGCCGGACAGTGGCTGTGTCATGACGTAGACGTCCACCTGGCGGTGAGAGGGTGTGAGCGTCCATGGGGTGGAGACCCTGGGTGCCACATGACTTTGAATGGAGGAGGGCAGAGGTGGGCTTGTCATTAGGGGTGGATGGGGCCTCGGGGAGCTGTGTATGTGTGACAGTAAAGACACAGGAGGCAGGACGGGGGCACCCACTTGGGGGTGTGGTCGGCTGATGGGGGCGGGTCCAAGGCCAGTGTCCTGACCTTCTCTCCAGTGAGCGTGACCACATCCAAGGGCCCATACATGAAGCGCCCATTCAGCACCTGGGGGCGGCCCTCGCACACCACTGTGTCGTTCGCCCGGTGGTTGGAAGTGACGTTCTGTTGGGAGGAGAGGACATGAGCGGCAGCCAGATGTTGGGGACGCAGAGGAAGCAGATGAAAGAGAGACAGGCACCCAGACGAGGCAGGGGCAGGGCGGGGAGGAGGGCCCGGAGGTCAGGAGTGCCTGTGTGAGTGGACTGTGACATAATCAGATGCAGAGGATGAGCTGGGGTGGGTAAGTGCCCATCAGAGACCTAACTTGCAGGGGGAAGGGGAAGAGACCCTGGTTCCCAGGGGCGGGGCCAAGATATGATTAGGTGGGGCCAGGCCCCTAGGGGCTCGGGCTGGACTGGAAGGCCAGGTAGGCGGGGATCCAGCGGCCAGGGGGCGGGGCCTCGCTTCTGACGGCGTGAAGGGCAGTGCACCTACCCGGATCTTGACTTGCGTGCGCTTGCGCTGCCACTTCTCCCTGGGAAAGGCCGGGCTGTAGATGGACGGCTCCTCGCACTCGGCCAGCTGTGGCTGCTCCTTCTCGATCACCTGCACAGGCCCAGGCTAGGTCACCTGCACTGG
The DNA here is from genome assembly GCF_963455305.1 of Plecotus auritus. NCBI lineage: Eukaryota > Metazoa > Chordata > Mammalia > Chiroptera > Vespertilionidae > Plecotus > Plecotus auritus. The sequence continues at coordinate 149,157,859 of NC_137783.1, read as the reverse complement.
GTTCTGGGGCTGCCCCTCCCCCAGCCCGCAGCCCCTCATTCTCGTCTGGTTCCCATCCCCCAGTCCATATCCCCGGGCCCACCTGGCGCAGGATGAAGGCTACCACGTCTGCGGACTCCCAGTAGCTGGCGTGGAAGAGGTGGGGCAGCGTGACTGTGGGGAAGGCCGTGAGCGCCTCGGGGCAGTAGAGTGAGTAGTCAATCCGCTTGGTCCCCCACCATCGCTCCAGGACTGCACAGCCACGGTGGGCGGTGAGTCAGGGTGGCCTCCCACCCCGTGCCCACCTGCCTGGCCCCTGGGTGCTCTTCCCTCCCAGCCTCGGTGCTGGAGGGGAGGGGCAGAGCGGATGCTGGGGGCAGGGGTATTTGGCTGGCTGACTTACTCTTTTTTTTTTTTTTTTTTTAAATATATATTTTATTGATATTTCACAGAGAGGAAGGGAGAGGGATAGAGAGCCAGAAACATCGATGAGAGAGAAACATCGATCAGCTGCCTCCTGCACACCTCCCACTGGGGATGTGCCCGCAACCAAGGTACATGCCCCTGACCGGAATCGAACCTGGGACCCTTCAGTCCGCAGGCCAACGCTCTATTCACTGAGCCAAACCGGTTTCGGCTGGCTGACTTACTCTTAACCACCTCACTGGTGGTGCTGGGGGCAGCCGGCTGGGCCTGTGGCTCGGTGCCTAACTCACTGCCCTTCCAGAAGGCACCGCTGGTAGAGGTGGGCGTTGAGGGCACCAACATCTCCAGCTCCTCCAGAAAGAGGCCTGAGTGGGTCTGCAGAGTGTCAGCTGTGGGAGGAGGGGCAACCTCAGCAGCAGGCGGGGCTCCAGGACAGCTCAGCGCCCACACCTCCACCATCTTTCCTGCCAGCCCTCCTGGTCAGGTCATGGCTGAGGCTGAACTGCTCCACATCTGGATGCGGGCATTCTCTCCTCTCAGCTCACCCCACAGCCTGTTACATTCTTGCCAGAATGCCTGTCACCACCATCCCAATGCAGGCCCACTTGTCTCATGGGGCCCAGTGCATACATGTACATGTGAGAACACAGTGCCTATGGACACACAAGCACCCCTACACACACAGCAGGTCCCTCCCATCCACTGGTGGCTGCTCTCTCACGGGCATACCAGTGTCACTCCGCCTCCTCTAGTCCAGTCTCCACCCACGGGCACAGAATGTCAGAGGGTCTGCAGACCTCCCAAGGGGCTGAGGTAGGGCTCCTGAGGTTGCCAGGGATGTGGGAACTGCCTCATGTCCCCTAGGGTGATGGGGCCCATCCTCATCCCTATTGAGGCCCTCCTCCTACTCCCCTTTATCTTGGTTGGGGGCATACCCAGCAGCAGGGACGTGCCGTCTCCCAGGGGGAACTTCTGGTAGCGGGGTATAGCAAGTGGGGCGATGGCCTGGAACTTGGGGGCCAGCAGGGGCTCAAGACGGCAGGCGCAGGGGTCGGCCGCGTGGAAGAGGTTGTAGATCTGCTCACAGGCGGGGCGCATCTGGGCCACTGGCATCCAGGAGATAAAGCGGGAGGAGGTCACCTGGGCATTCTGGGAGGTAGGGGGTGTGGGCAGCAGCACCCTGACATGCTGTGTGACCCTGAGCCAGCTCTTCCCAAACTACACTCCCTGGAGGTCACCAGGGTCCTGCTTAGTGAGGCAGGTCTCTTGGCTACGAATATGTCAGAGCCTTCACTTTGCTGGGGTGGCTCAGGAGGAAGTGGTTCCCATGCTTGTTGGACCTCTTCTCACACAGAGCATCTGTGGACGTGAGCCCCTCCCAGTGCACTGTGGGAAAGTTGGCATTGGCAGGCCCCTTCTTTGTGGACCACAGGTTCCCCTTCTCATTGGTACAGTGAGGCGTGGCAATAACTCCAGCATCTCAGGTGAGATGAATTTGTAGGAGCTGGGGGAGGGGCAGATGAAGGATGGGGTGCGGACCCCACCCCATCCTTGGGGCTCACCCTCCAAGGCAGGCATCACGGTTTTGCGCAGAGCCAGCACCAGGCCCAGCGGGGAGCCGAAGAGAAAGAAGCCGGAGACCTTGAAGTCCAGGCGGGCAGCGCTGATGGAGCCATCAGGAGCCTCCGAGGTGGCAGTGGGTGGACAGGAGGCTGTGCTTGCCCGCCTGGGCTCCCCCGAGGAGGAGGCAGTTGTGGGGGCCACCTGCAGGCTGTGTGGGAGGGCTGCTCAGTGCTGCTGTCTCAATAGTCCAGCACAAACCCAGGGTGGGGATGGGGCAGGAATGTCACCTGTTCTGGGAGCCCTCAGGTTCAGGATTGACCATGTCGCTGGGGGTGCGCTGGGCGGGCAGGGCCGAGGGTTCTGGGCTGCCCCGGCCCAGTCCCTCCATCCCATCTGCCAGGGGGTCCTTTACTGGGCCGATTTCCGGGGAGAGCAGCTCATTGTTCTGGAAGGAACAGGGGACCAAAAATCCTCAGGAACGGAGACGATGTGGTTTCTACTTATTTGGAAGTGAGGAGAGAGGCTTGGCTGTTGGGCAGGGAGTCAAAGCAAGTGGGCGGGCAGAGCCTTGGAGGGGACAGAGCGAGGCAGCAGAGGACAAGACGGCAGGGCACAGAGGTCACGTTCCAGGGGGCAGAGCCCTAGAGATGGAGAGGCACCGCCCTCCTGAGGAGCAGGGTGTGCCACACTGACCATGCTCCCTCGGCGGCTGCTGCCCCGGCTCCCGGTGCCCGCGCAGGCACTGTGACAGAGTGCGTCAAAGCCCAGGATCCCGCCTACAGCGTCTCCGATCAGCACCACCTGGATGAGAGGGTGGCACCATCAGGAGGGGCTGACCGGCGATGGAGGGCCCACATGAGCTCCCTGGAACGTCCCAGCTCCTGACCTGCCCGCAGAAGCCGGCGCCCTCAGCAGAGCTCAGGAAGGCGGCATAGGCCTGGTTGGTTCGGGTGATGACAGTGGCCACAGCGCTCTGGTATCGGGAGGATGAAGTGGCCAATAGCGGCAGGGCGGCCAGCGGAATGTGGTCCTGAGAGCGGGACAGGCTGTCGCCATCATGGCTGTAGGGACTCAGGCTGGAGGAAGAGGAGGTGTGGTGGGTGGGTGGCTGGGGGTCTGCAGCCCCTTCACTGGCCCCTCCAAGTCCCCTTGGCCTGCTGGCAGGCGCTAGCGCTGTGGGGCCTTTGTGGGCAGCGGCAGCACCCCAGAGGCCATTGACGAGAAACCGAGGTCCAGCTCTGAGGCTGACTGGCCAAGGTGTCTGGCTTCCCGGCCTCCCCCCACTTCCCCCCATGGGGTCTTCTCGGTCCCTGGAACCCCCAGGTGGATCCCTGCGGCTTGGGGACCCTGTATACCCCCCGCCCTCCCACCCCTGACCAGTACTTGGAGACAAGGGCATAGGCCGCAGCACAGATGGGTGGGCAGGGCACCAGGCGCAGTGCCACGTGGCCCAGGGCCTCCGGGAAGTGGATGCGGGTGATGGCCTCGAAGGCCAGGTTCAGCGTCTGCACGTCAGCCTGCTTGGAGTTGGCGTCTCCAGGGCCGGAGTCCAGGATGCTGCCGCTGTGCAGGATGAGGAAGAGGGCGTGGACCGCACATGCCTCGGGCCCCAGCTCCCCGGCTCCGTCTGGGCCCTGCGGGGCACAGTGGGTACCAGGGGTGTCAGAACAGTGGCCTGGCAGGTGGGTGGGCAGCACTGAGACACAAGGTGGCTGGTCATAATTACCTCGGAGTCCCTGGGTGCTCGGGCCCCGTCCCTCATATCTTTGGCAGCCTCGGCTCCGGGGTCTATAGGACAGGGGATAGCCAGTGAAGGGGACGAAGGGGTCTGTGGGGGTCCCTTCACCTGACACTTCAGAGCCTCCTGCTCTTCTGTCTGCCTGAGTGGTACGCCCAGCCCCCACCTTCCTCTGACCTCTCACGCGACTCTCCCAAGTCATTTCACATTTCCGTGCCGCTCCTCCGCCACCAGGAATGCCTCTTCCCACAATGCCTGTTTGCTTGGAAAATTCCTTCTAACTCTGCCTTGTCCAAAATTAGCCACTATCCAGTTGTGCCCGTTTAAATCGAAATGAATTAAAATACAATACAGCCAAAACCAGTTTGGCTCAGTGGATAGAGCGTCAGCCTGCGGACTGAAAGGTCCCAGGTTCGGTTCCGGTCAAGGGCATGTAACTTGGTTGCGGGCACATCCCCAGTAGGAGGTGTGCAAGAGGCAGCTGATCGATGTTTCTCTCTCATCGATGTTTCTGACTATCTATCCCTCTTCCTTCCTCTCTGTAAAAAATCAATAAAATATATATATTTTAAAATACAATACAACTCAAACTTCCAGTTGTGCCCGTTTAAATGGAAATGAATTAAAATACAATACAACTCAAACTTCAGTTCCTTGGTCACATTGAGCACATTTCAAATGCTTGATTCCCACATGTGCCTGTGGCTAGAACCTGTCCATCAACACAGAAAGTTCTGTTGGACAGAGCGGGTCCAGTCCTTCCAGATCCAGCTGAGACCCCAGCTCCCGTGTGAAGCCCTCCTGCCTCCAAATGACTTGCTCCATTCTTGGTGCTGTGTCTGAACTTTGGGTACCGCCCAGCCATCCCTCCATCCCCCCTTTACCCACTCGCTGTCCATCTGTTTAGTGAGCACCCTCTCCGGACTGACACTCATTCTAGGGCCTCACTAAATTAGGACTGACTTGTTTTCCAAGTCCCCACTGCCTGTGGGGTGCTGGCAACCCGATTCTGGACCCGTACCTGGCGCCCCCTCGGCCTCTGTTGGGGAGGCGAAGGCGTCGATGAAGTCATTGGAGTTCCACTTGGTCATCTCCTTGGGGAAGACCTCATCACTGTCCGAGAAGCCTTCTGAAGGGACAAGGGGTGGGAGACCTTTGTGTCATGGGATGGAAGGCCTTTCTCAGGAACACACCCACCTCCACCAGGGCCCGCAGTGCTGACCGTGGGCATCAAAGAACTCGTCTTCAGAGCTGTTCTCAGAGTCCCGGGCAATGTTCTGCATGCGCCACTCAGACAAGCTCTGAGGAGACACGCCCCCTGCAGGACCACATCAGCATCAGCCTGGGAATCAGCCTGACGGTGGCTCCCTCCCATCCCCCTCCCATCCCGTGCTGCAGCCTCACCTCCATGCTGGGACGAGTAGGAGGAACGGGAAGATGAGGACCACTGCTTGCCGAAGCTGGCATCAGGTGAGGCGTCGGGGCCCAGGGGGACCTCAGGCCCGTCGGGGGTACCCGCGTGGCTGGCCCCACCCTGGGCCTCGGTGCATGGCTTCCCAGAGGGCTGGGCCTCAGGCCCCTCACCGTCCATGTTGCACTTGGCCATGCGCTGAGCCAGCATGCGGGCTGTCTCCTCCTCCAATGCCCGGATGTCAGCCATGCTCAGATCTGTCCACTCGTCCTGCCAGCACCAGGCCTGGCGGTGGGCGCGCAGCATCACCCGACGAAGACCTGTAGGTGCCCGGGCATCAGAACAATGCCCTTCCCGCCCCAAGTTCCCTGCCACAGCGTCCACACGCTCAGCCTTCAAGGTCGGTTAATGGCTCCCCTGGGCACATCGCCTCCCCAGAGCCACAGAGTAGGGCAGGGCGAGTGCTATCCAGGGGATGGGAGTGGAAACTGGGACACTTGCCTTCCTGCCGCACCTCCCTCCTTGCCCACTACCTCTTCTGTCCTCCTGGGCACCCCGACTCTGAGCACGGGCCACACCCCCACACCACAGGAAGCTGGAACCAATACTTGTTTCACTCTTTCATCTGGCTTTCCACTGACTTCTTCAGAGGAGTTAACAATTAAGGCATTAACAGCCTAATGAAATTGTTGATGGTTAATGAAGGTGCTAATAGTTAATGGAAGTGTTGGCACTTAAAGAAGGCTGTAGGGAAAGATGATACCCAATCTGGGATATTTTCATCTTAGGCAGGGGAATAAAGTTTAAAACCTCAGTGTCTAGGAAATACAGTAATAATGGCTGAAGTACAACGATCAACTTCTGGAAGGAAATATATCTGAATCTTAATAGTGGTTATATGTGGGTGATTTTATTTTCTTATTTGTGCCTTTGATATTTTTCCAAATGTAAGACAAGGAGCCTGTATTACTTTCTGAGCTAAATTTCCTCATCTGTAAAATGGGAATAATAGTCCTTACCTTGAGGAGTGTTATGTGTGTTAAAGGAGATCTTGCATGTTGTGACCAACATTAGCTTTTAACATCTGGCCCAATCTCCCCCCGTTTACAGAAGGGGAAGTTCAGGTGCAGAGATGGGAAGTGGCTCGATGGGGGTTCCATGAGAGTCTGTATGTGAACCCAGGCCCCTGGACACCCCCATACAGGCCAGGGCTCCTTCTAACTGTAGCTGGCCCACCCTCAGACCTGGGAGGTGGGGCGGGATTGAGCTGCAGGAGCTGTGGGGTTGGGTTTAGGGTGGTGTGAAACAGGGGCTCCTGGATATCATGGCCAGAGGATGGGTCTCTGGGAGCTGGGGGTGGGAGGGACCCTGGGAATGACATCAGAGTCATAGTCTGAGCCTGCACTTAGCATGTTGCTGGTTGGGGTTGGTGACCCTCCTGAAGGTCCCTAAGTCTCACTTGATGCACAGAATGGTTTAGAATCTTTGACCTCGAGACCATGTTGCCAGCTTCTTGCCCGCCTGACTCTTACTCTACCTTAAGGCTATTCCTGCCCCGACCCCCGGCAGGCTGTGCTGCTCCCCTCTGCCTCAGCGCTCACCACATCAAGTGGAAATGAGGGCTTTATGCGTCTGTGTCCCATGTAGCCTGAGAGCATCCTGGCTCAAGCACTGGGCTGGTGCCTGCTGGGTCAATGGAACGTCCCGCGGCTTGGTGCTCACCGACGTCGTGGATGAACTGCTCAATCTTGGCCTGCATGCCCCAGTATCGGAACTCGACCTTGCACAGCTTATAGGCGCACATGAGGGGCCCCGTCTGAGCCGCCTTGTGTGCCCAGTCATCAGCCAGTGGTCCTCGGCCTGTCTTAACGGAGCGGTACAGCCGGGGGTCCTCTTCTGCTTTGTACTCTCCTGGGGCCACTGCATCCCGCACGATGTCTATGGTGTCTGAGGGGGTTCCAGCAGCACTGAGCACCGCCAGCCCCCTCCAGCCCCTGCCACCCCTCCCTGCCTCGGGATTGGGAGGGCATCCTTTTGAAGACAGGAAGCCACGGCCCCAGAGAGCCTGGGAATTGTCGGAAGCTTCCCATCGAGGCGCCAGGTAGCCTGAGAGGGTCCCCAGGGTCCCCCCACTGGCTTTAGGCCTCACCCAGGATGCGCTGTCTCCTCTCCGCCCCGCTCAGGTTAAAGACATTTGGTTGCTGCCCCCCATCAGGCAGATAATAGGTCTCTATTTCAATGGAGAATTTCTCCACAAAGGGGCAGGTGTACCTGGGCAGAGGTTAGGAGCAAGGGTCACCACTGTGCCCACCAGGGCTATTCCCCTTGTGGCCCCAGGCCGGTCCCACCCACTCACCGGGTTCGGGTGTAGGGATAAGCGTTCCAGGATTCTTCCTCCACCTGCAGGGCGGCCTTGGGCAGCAGCGCCCGGAACCAGCCTGGGATGTGGGAGCCCACGTGGTACACCTTGTGTGTGTACTGCCCACTGCCACCGGGCCCATCCGTGTAGGGCCTGTTGGCCAGGATCTCCACGCCACTGCCCTCACCACTTGACTCCTCCCGGCTCTTTTTCTGTAGTCCAGGGCAGAGCAGAAAGCGGAACTCACCTCCAGCTCAGCTCCTGGGGTCCCAGCTCTCCCGGGGCGCCTGGGGGGCTGGTCCTAGCCTCCAACGCCCTGGGACCCTACCCTGCCCCCTGCTGCTCCTGGGATCAGGATCACAGCTGCTGTCCGGTCTCCCCTGGGTCCTGCAAGCCAGCACTCATGCACTCATTCAAGTCTCTACTGAGTGTCTGCTTTAGTCCAGGCTTTGTTTAGGGTTATATTAACCAGGGTATGTTGAACAGAATCAAGACCCCTGCCCTCCTGGATCTTATGTTCTCATGGAGGCAGACAGACACAGAAAAAAAGCAAATTCTATGGTATGTTGGAGACAAAGTGCTATGGGAAAAAGAAAGCACAGATTAGGGTAAGGGGGATTGAGATAGGGATTGCTATTTCCATAGATGGGCAGAGAAGGCCTCGGGGAGAAACATTTGAACATGGCTTCAGGCAGGGTGGGAGGCGCTGAGTGGATGTGGGGTGGAAGTATTCAAGGCAGAGGGGAGCCAGTGCTAGCTCCTGAGGCGGGAGCATGGTGCACGCGTTCCAGGGGCAGCAAAGAGGCCGGGGTGGAGGCTGAAGAACTGAGGAGAGTAAAAGGTGCCCTGCCACGCTGAGGACCTGACTCTGGTCCCCTCCCTCTGTGGACCCCACAACCAGCTCCTGCCACACCCCTCATCGTTTGAGAGCTCTCAGATCCTGCCCTTTTATAGCTCTGGAGCCCCAACTTGGCCCACTCCACCCCGAGGCTGGATCCTGGCCCTCTTGACCCTGAAGACTGATCCTAAAACTCAGGAGCACATCTGGAACAGGCCTCCCTGAGGGCCTGGACCAACCCTCTCCCCTCCCTGAGAGCCTGCCCTGGCCCATTTTCCTCACAGCGCAAGGCCAGGCCTCTACTCCCTTCCTCTTAGCCCAGACCTCCCTCGCTTATCCTCTGGACGGGACAGGAGCACGCCCTTGCCTGCCCCTGTATTTCACAGTCTTGATGTCTCATCCCATCCCATCCTCATCCCATCTCCCTGACCTGGGCTTGCCAGGATCCTGCGAACTCTGGGGACCCCCTCCCACTTCCTGCATCTCACTCTTGCCTCCCCATGTACTCCCTACCCCTACAGGATTACAGATGCTAAGGAGGATTAAAGGAGATCATACATAGGCTGGGCACTTGGGGGATGGGGAGCCACGCTAGGCCCTTCTGCCTTTTCCCCCACAGCCCTTACGATCTCCCCCTGCGTCTGAAGGGGGGCCTCTCTCTCCTCCTCTGGCCTCAGCCCTTTCAAGGCCCGGAGCAGGACTGCTGGGGCTGAGCCCCAGCCCCCTGTCCCAGGTGCGGCCTGCATGCTCCTGCATGAAGTATGGCTCCCTTGGTCTCCGCTTCCCATCGCTCTCACCTGGATCATGTAGAGCTGGGCGACCTGGTACTCGTCCAGGCTCATGGGCAGCAGAATGTGGTACTCCTTGATGAGCATCCTGAAAGCGCTCAGCAGGATGCGCGCGGCCTCCGCTCCGCCTGGCGCAGGGCACGGCGCGACTGTCAGTGCGGGGCGGCGGCGCGCAGTCCCGAGCCCTGCGCACAGGCCGAGGGGTTCGGGCCGCAGGACCCCATGCCCGGGCCCACCACCGGGGCGGCAGAAGCGAACCCAGAGCTGCCGCGGGGAGCCGGGAGCCGCAGCGAGGCTGAGCGCTGACCTCTTTTCCGTGTAGCCCCCGCCCCCCGCCAGCCCGTCGCCATGGCAACCGCGAGCTGACGCGCGCCCCCCGGAGCAGCGCAGAGCTGGCCACCCTCGCCTTTCCCGCCGCGTTCTAAGCCCCCTCGAAACAGCATCCCTTGGGGACCCGCCCACTGGAGCCCCCGTGCCCCTCCTCCCGGGCCTGCCTTCCACAGGCGGTCCCTCGGAGCCGTCTCCTGAATCCCTTTCCTGGAGTCGGTGGGGTCTCGTGTCCCCCACTCCCTTCGTCCACTTAAAACCTTGTCCCCTGGGGTGTATCTCCACGGAGCAGCCCCGTGCGCCCCTCCTCTTAGCATCTGTCAGTCCCCACACCCGAACCTGTCTTCCAGGACCAGATAACTAACCGCTCCGCCCCCCAGACCTGCCTTCCCCAACAAGGCCGGCAGTCCAGTCCTCGACTTCCCCTTCCCCAGCATCCTGCCCAAGGGTTGGCTCCTCTTCGGGCTGAGGCAAGAGTGGCTCCACTTGGTATCCCACGGGCTCCAGTCCTGAGGACCCGCTCCACTCACCCGCGCCCCGGTTCCGTTGCACCTAGCGAGCCCACCACCTGGCACCCAGCGAGCAGGCAAGAAGCCCATTGTCCCCACTTCCCTCTGCTCCCCGCGTCCCCGTTCCCCGCCGTGCTCTTGGCCCGTCCTGGCTCACCTCTAGTTGAGGGCGGGCGCCCCTCACCGGGCACGGGCGCGGACGAACGGGCTATGGGTCTGAGCCCTGAGCGTCCCCGGCCCCGGTCTCGGGTTCCAGCAGTGGCCGGACCCTCGGGAGGCGCAGCGCCGGCCCATGGCCCCGACCTTTCTCCTCGTCCGCCCTCCGGCGCCCCAGCCGTTCCTCCCCGCCACTCGCCGCGTCACTGCGGCCGCCCCGCCCCCTTCCTGGGCCTGGCGGGCCCTCCCCACCCCTGCGGGGTCCCGGCAGCCACGCCTGCGGCGGAGGAGGGCGGCCCCTTCCTTCCTTCCCCAAGGCAGTGAGGGAAGAAGCAGTTCTCCAAACGCTGGTGCTGGTGCTTTTTACTCCTTATGTGCTTTTTGGAATCCCCAAAACACTCTTGGTTTCTATCCCCACCCTAGCCCAGCCCGCCCGTGTGCTAGGGAATTTTGGCAGAGTCCTATTCCCTTTCTCCCCAGCCCCTCACACCTGAGACCAGGGGAAATGCATCACCTCTCCCCAAAGTCTGGCCTCAAGCTGGTCTCTGGCTTGCCTCTACTTAGGGGGTGGGATTCCAGCGCTCCAGGTCTCTAGGGTCATTCGGCCACACACCCAAGCAGAGGCCTTTAGTCACTAGTAGGACTAGCCCCTCAATGTGGCCCCATCTATACCTTCCGGGTCCACAAGTCTGGCCAACCAGCCACCAGACTCTGGGCAAAGGCTGAGACACCCGTGGGTGGGGCTTGTGAACCACACCCAGTCCCCTAAAGGCCCTGGGACAGTGGATGGCAGCACCCATGCTGGAAGCCAGTCCCCTGCCCTTGGCTCTGCTTCACAGGTGCTCCGGGGCGGGAAGCAGTGCTCTCTCCACTCTGTGGAGTCAGAGATGGGTGTATTCAGAGCCTCTGAGGGCTGATTCAGCTTAGGCTGTTAGGGCATTAAGGCATGAAGGCGTGGCTTAAGTGAACTGGCATTTCCACCTTGCCAGGCATCACTGCTAATCCAGAGGTAGAACCCTCTAGGCCCAGGCTGGTGACACTGCCCTCCAGCTGTGGGGGAGGCCAAGGCCCTGCACTGCCCCCTGGTGGCACCATGGGAAGCAAGGCAAGGCTCTCAGCTACAGGAGCTCAACTCTTTCCACTACTTAAAGCTGGGAAGGCTGAGGGCAGACAGACAGGAACAGGGTCCCTCCCAAGGTTAATGGACAGCACCGGGCAAGGCAGGCCAGGCTGCGTTGGCCTCTCTCCCACCCACTGCACCACTCTGAGTCTTCTTTGTCCCTGTTTCTTCCCAGCCACCAGGCTTAGCACAAGTACCAAACTCAGAAAGGCTAAGAGCTGAGAGAACAACTCCAAATTATCTTTTATTTATACAAAAAAAGAACATGTTTAGCAAAAGACACACTGAGAAAAGAGAGGCTATGGCCCAGGAGACAAGGCAGGGAGGTGACAGGCCTTCTGAAGCCCTGCTGGGGGAGAAGGGGGCTGGGACAGAGTGGTGAGAAGTCCTGGGTTAAGTGCTGAGTCGTGGGGGCTACAGGAAGAAGAAAACTCCAGTTGGATCAACGCTGATGGCAGCTCATGAGTGGGACTCACAGTGACCTCGCTGCTAAGTATTCCAGGGGTTCCAAGTTAGTGCTGCCAACGAGTGAGAGCCACCCCCTGGTTCCTGGAGAGTACCCACCAAGGGACACAGGACAGGAAGTGCAACTCGGGGTGAAGGCCAGGGAGAAGCAGGTGCCCTGCAGTGGCCGGGAAAGGTCCAGACACGGAGGCGGAGGTGCTTCCTGTTACGTGCGGGCGTTCCGCTCTGTCTCTGCCAGGCACTCTCTGACTAGGGCCCGGGCATGGATGATGCCTGGGGTGAGGGTGGGAGTGGGGATGGGGAAGTAACATACAGGGTCTCAGCGACCCTTCAGTCCCACCCACACCCTCCGGAAGAAGACCCCTCCCTCCCCACCCGCTTTCCTTTCAGTTAGAGGGACCATAATCTAATGAAGGGCTAGATGAGATCTGGCCAATCCTCAAATTTATCCTGTTGAAATACAAATTCCCTGGTCCTTCCCTGGAAATCAACTAATTTTCAATTCCGTTCAATACACCTACGGGTAGTAATCCTGCCCCTAGTCTAGGCTTGCTCAGGTGGCCTGCACAGGTCCTTCCTTCCTGGGGGTGGGGGCCTAGCCTCACTCACCTCTCTTCAGGCGCTCCATGGCGCTCTTGCTGCCGGCATAGGTGGGCCGGATCTCTTTGCCCATCTCCTCTATGACCGACAACAAGTCCGTGTAGGTGCTCTGGGAGCCCTGGGCGCCGGGTGGCTTCATTGCCTATGTCAAAAGAGAACAGGGTGGTGAACCCAGGCCCTGGGGCAGACTGCGAGCCATAGGCAATCTCTCGGTCCCACTCACCTGCACATAGCCCATGGAGGGCGGTCCAAAGTCGTTAAACAGTGGTCTGAAAGGGGCAGCAGCTCCAGGCACCGAGCCCGATGGCGAGGGGACACTTCCGGCTGTAACATGTGCGAGTTAAGGAGGTCAGAGTGGGACAGGGACATCGCTTCCTAGCGTTCCAAGCCCCCGACCGGACTCACCCGATTCCTTCCAAAGGTATGCTTCATTCCAGGATGCTCAACTTCAGGGATAAACCCCTACCCCTGCATCCCACCAGACCCTTACGCGACCACGCCCACTTCACAAGCAAACAAACTGAGGCTCTGGGAGTGTAAGTGACAGGCCCAGAACTGCTGAACTCAGGGCCGTCTTCTTTTCGAGACCTCGACCGCCCGGGCAGACGAACAAGAATGGAGCTGGATCCTCACCTGTAGGGACTGGGGTGCCGGGCCCAGGGGTGCTGGAGCCCGGGGTGCTGCTGGGGGCGGGGGCGATGGGTTTGTAGGACATCCCCAACTCTTGGGTGCGGCGGACGTCGGCCGGCCGCTCCTCCGGGGTTGGCTGCCTGGCCACTCAGCTGCGCTCTGATTGGCAGGCGGGCTGCACGCCCCTAGTAAATAGAGCTCTGGCCGGAAGGGCGGACAGGCACAAACGCTCTCTCACTCCCGATTGGTGTGCAGAGATGTCACTCGGACCTCCTCATTGGCCGAGATCGGCCCCAATAGGCCGCAACCGCTGCTGATTGGTCTCTGCCTTCCGGACCTCGCACCTGTCTGCTTCGGATTGGGCGGTGTCCGACGCCCTCCGCAATTGGAGAGTTCGCGGCTCGGGACCGCGCGCTCTGAAACCGATTAGTCCCAAGACTCGAGAGGCGGGGCCTCGAAGCCAGGACCTGGGTCCAGTCGCCGGCGGTTCCCCCTGAGGGGGTCTTCAAAGGTGCGGGCACGGCCCCCACACCTCGCTCGCGTTGCTTCGCACGTCAGCTCCGCGCCGCCCGGCCTCGGTTTAGCTGGGGTTGCTGTAGTCTCGGTCCATGTGGGTTGCTGTTACCGCCGCCAAGGAGCGCGCCTTTCCTCCGCCCGGGACGCCGGAGGACGCAGGGCTTTGACGTTCCGAGCCCTGCGTCTCACCCCGTGCGCTTTTACGTCACCTTTCGCCGGTTCAACAACCTGTTCCCTATCTGCGCACGCGCCCTCCTAAAGCATTCGTTTGTTCCTATGGAAACGGGTCCCTCACCAACGCCACCGACGCACCTGTTCCTCCGAATTGCCTCGTTCTCCGGTCTAGGCTAGTGTTGGGTACAAGGGCGACCTCAAAGACCCTTCAACCTGCTCCTCCAAGGCCCCCCACGTCTGTGCCACATAATGACAATAGTAGGAACAGCTGACCTTTGTTCAATACTTACTGCATGCCAGGCCCTGTATCAAAAAAGAGAATGGACTGGAGTCAGAATGACAGTGCGAACCGCACATCACCCCCACTAGCGATTTGCCTCAGTTTCTCCATCTATAAAAATGGAGACGCTAATCACTATCTCACAGGGTTGTCGTGTGGATTAAATGATTATTTATAAAGTGTTTATTGTTTTCTTCTCTTTTTTGTCCCAATCCAGAGCCTCCAAATCTTTCCGTTTTCCCACCCAGAACCTCCCCCTCAAATCTCATTCCTCCCCACCCTAGATCTTACACTCTCTCCAAACACTAACCCTTTCTCCCAGGCTACTTCTCCCTCAAAACTCTTTGTCCTTGGGTGCCCTCCATGCCTCCAAGTCTGTAGTTTTTCTCATCCCCAGGACATTCATTCACTCATCCAACAAACATTTTCTTTTCTGAAAAAATAATTATTTGTCAGTGGTTAAGTACCATAATAGGTACTGTTTTTCTTTCTTTTTAAAATATTTTTATTTCAGAGAGAAAGGGAGAAGGAAAGAGATAGAAACATCAATGATGAGAGGGATTTATTGATTGGCTGCCTCCTGCACACCCCCCTACTGGGGATCGAGCCCACAACCCGGGCATGTGCCCTTGACTGGAATCGAACCTGGGACCCTTCAGTCCCCAGGCTGATGCTCTATCCACTGAGCCAAACCAGCTAGGGCATCCAACAAACATTTTCTGACTCTGTCCTAAATCCCAAGCTTTTGCTAGACACTGATATGGAAATGAATGGCATGGCCTCTGTCCTCAGGAGCTCCTATTCTCAAGGAAGACACAGGCAAAGGCACACCGTGCAGTGAGACAGTGTGGAGGCTGGGACAGGGTGCATTGGAACTTGGAGGAAGGGGCCTGCGTTGGTGACAGCACAGAAGGCTTCCTAGAGGAGGTGATGTTCAATAGGTGAACAGACAAACTCTGATATATTCCTACAGTAGACTATTACTCAGCAATAAAAGGAAATTATCTATCTAGCTATGAAACAACACAGATAGGCATATTGCTAAATGAAAGAAGCCAGTCTGAAGAAGCCACATCATGTATGATTCCAATTGTATGACATTGTGGAAAAGGCAAACTTACACAGAAAGTAAATTATTAGTTGCCAAGGGTGCTGAGGGGTAGAATTGAGTAGGCAAGCAGAGGGGACTTTTTTTTTTTTTTTTTTTAGGGCAGCAAAACTATTCTGTATGCTACTGTAACGGTGAAATCAGCATTTGTCAAAGAGTAAACTTTAATGTGTATAAATTTAAAAAATCATTTAGGCAGTTGGGGATCCCAGGATGGGATTCAGAATATGACAAAAGAATCTAGCTGTATTACAAATGTATAAAACAGCCTCGTCGAAGGGGGTGGGGGAATAAGATGCTAATCTGGAAATGAGTGGAGTCTGGAAGAATAAAGGCAAAGGGAATTGCACATAGCACTGCACTCTAGTTGGTGAGGGGGGTTCCCAAGGTGTACGGGCTACCAGTCCTGAAAACACTGCTCACATCCACTAGAACTGAAAATTAAGTAGATGTGGGATGGGCCATTTCTTACTGCTGGGACGAGAAGTTACAGCTAAGGCCGGGGAGGAAGCTAGGCTGACCCATGTGGTAGTGGATAGGAACTGGAGGCATCAATGTGAACTCATGTTTAGCTTAATACAGATACAGTTGGTGACATGTAGAAACATTTATAAATGTATATATACACACAGGTTACTGTATACACGTATCTCCTTACACTGTATCAGCTGAGAGGGCCTGGAAGCAATCTTGTGTCCAGATCTTGGTTTCTAACACCATTCTCCAATAAAACGAACCAGAGTTCCTTGAAATGGCTGATTCGAGGACTAGGGCAGGAAATATACAACCTGATCCCAGGGCATTTTGTAGTGCAGAAAGTAATAAAATGCTGAAAACAAAATCAAAACCCCAAAGGAGACTTAACTTGGGGTGGTGAACACGCAAGACAGACCATGTGTTATAGAACTGTCACCTGAAGCCTATATAGTTTTAGTAACCAACGTCATCTCAATAAATTCAATTAAAAATAACAAAGAAAAACAATAAATCAGTAGAGAGGATGTGAAAGGGAGACAGGAGCACACTGAAAGAGCTCCCAATGGCCCAAACTGGGACCATTTGAACAACAGAATAAATGAAATAGTATTGGATTATAACTTAAAGCACAGAATAAATACCTATGAGTCCATATGGATAGAAACACATGATTGATTGAGTAAACAAATAAATGAATAAGTGGGGGAGAAGACACCAATCTTCCATACAGAAGAATTCCAATTCCAAATAATTTATGTTGATACTCTGCCCTTAAATGTGGGCTATGCACAGTGATTTCCTTCCAAAGAGTATAGTATGAAAGAGAGAGGAAAAGAGTTATTTTATAGTATATAAATCTGATAAGCACTGCCTCAGCCAGCTGGTCAAGGTCACCATCAATAGTGATGTCATGTTGGTAGTACGCACCATTGATGTGAAAGATGAGAGACGCACCTTGCCTCTGAACTCTTCCTCCTCCAAACCCATAGCTATGACTAATCATGAAGAAAACAGACAAATTTCAGTTCAGAGACATTATATAAAATACATAAAACACCTGACCAGTCCTCCTCAACATTGTCAAGATCATAAAATTTAAAAAGCAAAGTCTGGCCCTAACCGGTTTGGCTCAGTGGATAGAGCGTCGGCCTGCGGACTGAAGGGTCCCAGGTTCGATTCCCATCAAGGGCATGTACCTTGGTTGCGGGCACATCCCCAGTGGGGGGCGTGCAGGAGGCAGCTGATCGATGTTTCTCTCTCATTGATGTTTCTAGCTCTCTATCCCTCTCCCTTCCTCTCTGTAAAAAATCAATAAAATATATTTAAAAATAAAATAAAAAGCCAAGTCTGAGGAAGCATCAACCAAGAGGGACCTAAGGAGACATGGTGTCTAATGTAACGTGGTCCTGGATGTTGTGGAACAGAAAAAGGGCCATCCGGAAAAAAATGGATGAAATATGCATACACTGTGGGCTTCAGTCAATAGTAATGTATCAGTATAAGTTCATTCACTGTGACAAATGTGCCATTCCAGTGTACAATGTTAACAATAGTGTGATGGTTAATTTTATGTGTCAACTTGACAGGATCCTGGGGTTCCCAGACCTGTGGGCAACCGTGATGCTGGGGGTGCGTGTGAGGGCGTACCTGGGTGAGATGAACCTCTGTTGAGTCAGTGGGCTCAGTCAAGCCGGTTGCCCTTCCCAATGTGATGAGCCTCATCCAATCAGCTGAGGGCCTAAATAGAACAAAAAGGCTGAGTAAGAGGGAACTTCACCGGCCTGCCTGCCGAGCTGGGACGTCAGTGTTCTCCGGACCTCAGACTGGCGCCCATGCCATCACCCTTCCTGGATCTCAGGCCTCCGGGCTTGGGCGGGAATGGCACCACCAGCTCTCCTGGGCCTCCAGCGTGCTGACTGCAGGTTTTGGGACTGCTCAGCCCTCATAATAACCTGAGCCAATTGCTTATAATAAGTATCCTTTACATACACATACACATACACATACACATACACATACACATACACATACACATACACATACACATCTCCTGTTGGCTCTGTTTCTCTCAAGAAGCTGGCCTAACACATAGGAGAAGCTGGGTTGGAGGTATATGGGAACTCACTGGACTGTCCTTGAAATAATTCTGTAATCTGAGAACTATTCTAAAATAAGTTCTAATAGAATGATGGTTACCTGGGTGCATACACAGGTAAAAATTCATTGTGCTGTGCTCAGATTTATACGCCGTCCTGAATGTATGTTATACTCACACTATTTAAAGTAGACTTAAGCCCTAACCGGTTTGGCTCAGTGGGTAGAGCGTCGGCCTGTGGACTGAAGGGTCCCAGGTTCGATTCCGGTCAAGGGCATGTACCTTGGTTGCGGGCACATCCCCAGTAGGGGGCGTGCAGGAGGCAGCTGATCTATGTTTCTCTCTCATCGATGTTTCTAACTCTCTATCCCTCTCCCTTCCTCTCTGTAAAATATCAATAAAATATATTTTAAAAAATAAAAATAAAAAAAAATAAAGTAGACTTAAATCATTGAGACCTTCTGGGCTCACAGACTTGTGGGGCAAGAGGGCATGTGTGAGAACTGGTGGAGCTGTGGACACTTCTGGTGCCAGCATATACGCTGCAGATAATCAAATGCATCCCAGCAACTCCCTCAACCCACCAACCACAGAGCCTCCCAGGCTGGGGGCCACAGGGTGGTTGGTGGGAGGCTAACCCTGAGAGGGGTTCCATCTTCCCCTGGCATGTACCCCCCAAACCCCTGCGAAGAGGACAGACATCTCAGGAAGCAACGCCGTGTGCGCCAACTGGGGGAGGGTGTCGGAGGAGGACGGGCCATGGCTCCCAGGGAAGCCGCTGGCCTGGGGCGAGTCCTCCTCCCCACCTCCTCCCCAGGCCTGCCAGACTGGCTGGCAGGAGAGATGGCCTAATTGGGGATTACGGATTAACTGGGATCTTCCAGGAGGGTGATGTTGAGCTGCTGCAGCCAACCCTGGCACCTCGGTGTGCAGGCTCTGGGCTGGGCAGGGCACCGGTGGCTGCCCACCTGCTCGGTCCCAGGGCCGTCGCGCTGGCCGCAGTGATGACGAGGACCAGGTGCGGGGCTGACGGTCAGGTTCATCTTCCTCCCAGTCAGCCGAGTGCCACAGACCAGGCCTTTGCTGTAGCCGGAGGAGGCTGAGGCCTGTCCTGGGTCCACCCTGACCCTCAGGCGTCCTCTCTTGTTGGCACTGTGATGTTACAGCAGGCGTCCTCAAACTACGGCCCGCGGGCCACATGCGGCCCGCCGAGGACATTTATCCGGCCTGCCGGGTGCTGCTGCCTGTCCTGCTTAGCAGCCGACTGGTCCCGGGCCCGCAGTGCGCATAGGAATTTGTTCATATGTGTTTTTTTTTAAACTATAGTCCGGCCCTCCAACGGTCTGGGGACAGTGAACTGGCCCCCTGTTTAAAAAGTGTGAGGACCCCTGTGTTAGAGTCTCCAGGCCTGAGTGCGAGCCCCACCTCCCCTTCATCCTGATGGCACGGGGCTATGCCAGTCCCTTGTCCTCCCGGAGACTTCTGGTGCCAGCACAGGGGTGGGTTCATCTGAGGACCATGGGGGATCATGGCCAGTCCCTGAACAGGAGTGTCGCAAAATGCAAGAGGTATTTTAGGAAGAATAATCCGGCAGCATGCACTGCATGGCCCGGGGGCAGAGAGGTCAGTGGCGCTCTGTGACCTCTAGCAAATCACTTAGACCGGGCCTCTCGGTTTCCTCAACCTGGAAAGTGGGGCATGAGGACGAGGGGAGGGTGGGGGTGAGCCGACGTGTCATTCGGGTCCCCCAGGAAGCAGGTAGTGAGATGACGTTAGAAATGCAAGGCAGAGAACGGCAAGAAAGCAAGATTGCAGGAGGGCCTCGGCCGTGAGACCAGCCCGGCCATGCCTCAGCGAACGAACGTCAGGGGAGCTCGCGGCAGAGACCACCCCGGAGAGGAACCTCCAGTCGGGCAGGAATGTGCGTGTTCTGGCGCCCCCATGCTGGGCCAGTGGGGCAGGAATGTGCGTGTTCTGGCGCCCCCATGCTGGGCCAGTGGCTGGGGGCTCCACAAAGAGGACGGCAGCCCCGAAGCTGAGCTGTCTTCCGAAGGGACCGACATCCAGAGCCCAACAGCTGAGTCTCTTCCTAGCGGACAGTAAAGCTGGGAGAACGCCAGTTCTCCCCCAAGGGCCCCGAGCAGCATCCCTCCCAGAGAGAATGAGCTCGATCCTGGGAAAAGCCTCACACATTTGCTCCACCCTCTAGGCCAGTGGTTCTCAACCCTCCTAATGCCGCGACCCTTTAATACAGTTCCTCATGTTGTGGGGACCCCCAGCCATAAAATTATTTTCGTTGCTACTTCATAACTGTAATTTTGCTACTGTTAATGAATCGTCATGTAAATATCTGTGTTTTCCAATGGTCTGAGGCTCTACAGCAGCGGTTCTCAACCTGTGGGTCGCCTAAGACCATCGGAAAACACAGATATTTACATTACGATTCATTAACAGTAGCAAAATTACAGTTATGAAGTAGCAACGAAAATAATTTTATGGTTGGGGGTCACCACAACAGGAGGAACTGTATTAAAGGGTCGCGGCATTAGGAAGGTTGAGAACCACTGGCCTAGAGCAACCCCGGGTCTGGCAGGGGCCATTCACAGGGTGAGGGGCCCCCACGAACCCAGCCCTGGGAGAAAGAAGCAGGCTGGGTTTACTCATTCAAGGACCTTTCCGGACACTTGCTGTGGGCCGGGTCCAGGATCCATAGAGGGCCCCTGCTCACCCAGAGCTCACAATCCAGGGGGCTTGTGACCTAGGACTTAACCTCTGGAGGCCAAATCCTGGATCCTCCAGGGTGAGGAAGTGAGAGGTGAAAGCCATCTCCCCAGGTCTGAAGGTCCTTTATTGTCAGAGAAACAGAGATGGGCTTGGTGGAGGAGTGGGGGAGGGGGGAGGGCAGGCAAGGGCGCTGCACACAGGTGGGGGGTGGGGGGAAGAGGCAGAGGGTCCCAGCTGGAGGCAATGGGCTTCCAGGAACACACTTGTGGGCAGTGGCCGTGGTCTCACGTCCTCTCCGCTGCCTCCAGCTTCTGTGCAGGCTCAGCGAGACATCATTCGCACAAACTCTGCCAGGACAAAGCCAAGGTTTCGGGTCTGCTCTGTGGTCCCCGCTAGGGGCGGGGCCGATATACTGGCCTTGAGGTGTGAGGGCGTGTGGTCAAGTGAGTCTCCTGGACCTGACAGGCAATAGGTCTGTCTCTAGGCCAAGAAGAGGGGCTTTGTCTTGTGGACAGAAAACATCTTGTAACTCAGCTATTTTCTCTTTGCTTTGGCTGCTAGGGAGCTCAGGAGCAACTTTGGGGCTACACACGGACCTCCCGTGGCTTCCTGTGATGATTTAATCCTTGCGCTCCCTCTGTGGGAACGCAGTGTAGAGGAGGAGCTGGGTCTGGATCGGGCTGCCTGGATTCAGATCGTGGCTTCATCCACTTCCTTTTGCCGAGCACTGACCCTTTCCTAAGAACTGACTGACTGGCTTCTCCCGATCACAGGGGAGATAAAGCTCCTTCCTCCTGGGTGCTCGTGACGATTTACTGGGAGAGGATTCGGGCGTGCTTAGCACAGGGCCTGGCACACAGCAAAAGCTCTGCCTTATTGTTCTTTATCTGTCAGAAGCCTTCCAGGGTGTGGTGGCAGGCGGTACCTTCAAAGTCGATCAGGCCGTCCCCGTTGAGGTCAATGTCGTGAAGGATCTCGTCCACCTCCCGCTGGGTGAGGCGCTCCCCCAGCAGGGCCTTGAGGGCCGCCCGGAGCTCGCCCAAGCTGATGCGGCCATCCCTATTGGTGTCAAACTGTGGCGGCGTTGGTCATGGCGTTGGGCCACCGAGGAACCATCCCTTCACTCAGCCCCTCACTCACAGCACACACGCAGGCCCCGCCCGCCCTCGGCCCAGGGGCCACACCTCTCGGAAGGCATCCCGCAGCTCCCGGACGCCAATCATGTCTGCTGTCTCGGCCAGCAGCTTGGGGCCCATCAGCTCCACAAAGTCTTCAAAGTCCACCTTCCCGCCACCTGGGGGCCGTGCTCGTCAGAGATCCCGGCCCAGCCCTGGCCCTCCTCTGCTCGCTGCCCTCCCCTTCTGGCCTGGGCCCACTAAATGTCCCTTCTCCCTCCGGGCCCCGCAGGCTGGGCCATCTGTGTTTTTTGATGACTTTCCTTAATTGCCCTGAAGAGTTCGGTTGGGTTCAAGCCCTGGCTCCAATGACCTGGCTGCGTGACCTTAGGCAAGTCACTCAACCTTTCAGAGACTCAATTTCCTCATCTAAAAAATGGGAATAGTGGTCCTCGCCCCGCCCATCTCATAAGGACGGTGAGATTCTCTGCAGGCAGAGTCCTCGCCTTGAGAATGGCCGAGGTCTGGGCTCTGGGGCCAACCAGCAGGCAGCTCTATGCCTGGGCTGCCCAGCTGCCCGGCCCTGGCCGCTGGAGAAGTGGGGATGGGGTGGGTCTGAGGCACATACTGATCTGCTGTGAAATCTCGATGAGCTCCATCTCGGTGGGCATGTAGCCCAGCGTCCGCATGCAGGCGCCCAGCTCCCGGTAGCCGATGTAGCCATCCCGGTCTCGGTCAAACTCCTGGAAGGCGACCTGCAGCTCTGCCAAGAAGGGCAGGGTCAGTCCTTCTCCAAGTCCCCCTGGACCCCAGCTTGGATCCACTCACCCTTCTCTCCTTGGGCTAATCATTCCCTCCTTCTAAACATGTTTCTCTTTGCTGCCGCAGGGCCTTTGCACATGCTATTCCTATAATTCATTCTTTCAGCAAATATTTAGGAGCATCTGCTATGTGGCAAGCTTTGCTCTAGGTAGTGGGAATATGACAATAAAGAAAGAAAAAGAAAGGAAAGGAGGGAAGGAGGGAAGGAAGGAAGGAAGGGAGGGAGGGAGGGAGGAAGGAAGGGAGGGAGAAAGGGAGGGAGGAAGGGAGGAAGGGAGGTAGGAAGGGAGGAAGTAAGGGGGGAGGAAGTAAGGGATGGAGGAAGGGAGGAAGGGAGGAAGGGAGGAAGTAAGGGAGGGAGGAAGGAAGGGAGGGAGGGAGGGAGGGAGGGAGGAAGGGAGGAAGTAAGGGGGGGAGGAAGTAAGGGAGGGAGGAAGGGAGGAAGGGAGGGAGGGAGGGAGGAAGGGAGGAAGTAAGGGAGGGAGGAAGAAAGGGAGGGAGGAAGGGAGGGAGGGAGGGAGGAAGGAAGGAAGGGAGGGAGGGAGGGAGGTAGGAAGGGAGGAAGTAAGGGGGGGAGGAAGTAAGGGATGGAGGAAGGGAGGAAGGGAGGAAGGGAGGAAGTAAGGGAGGGAGGAAGGAAGGGAGGGAGGGAGGGAGGAAGGGAGGAAGTAAGGGGGGAGGAAGTAAGGGAGGGAGGAAGGGAGGAAAGGAGGGAGGGAGGGAGGAAGGGAGGAAGTAAGGGAGGGAGGAAGAAAGGGAGGGAGGAAGGGAGGGAGGGAGGGAGGGAGGAAGGAAGGAAAGGAGGAAGGAAGGAAAGGAGGGAGGAAAGGAGGGAGGGAGGGAGGGAGGGAGGGAGGGAAGGAAGGAGGGAGGGAGGGAAGGAAGGAGGGAGGGAGGGAGGGAGGGAAGGAAGAGAGGGAGGGAGGGAGGAAAGAAGGAAGGGAGGGAGGGAGGAAGGGAGGAAGGGAGGGAGGGAGGGAGGAAGGAAGGAAGGGAGGGAGGGAGGAAGGGAGGAAGGGAGGGAGTGAGGGAGGAAGGAAGGAAAGGAGGGAGGGAGGGAGGAAGTAAGGGGGGAGGAAGGGAGGGAGGGAGGGAGGAAGGAAGGAAAGGAGGGAGGAAAGGAGGGAGGGAGGGAGGAGCTCACATTCTGGAACACTCTCCCCGCCCCTTTGGTCCTCACGTCATTTACTCAAGGCAGTCTTCCCTCTAAATTCAGAGCCCTGCCGCCCATCTGTCCCCGTGCTGGAGGCACTGAGCACCCCTGTGCTTGCTGACTGACTGACTGACGTCTGTCTCCAGAGGACACAGGCCACGCCTGTGTGGTTGGCCGTGCTTCCCAGTGCTCAGCTCAGGCCAGGTGGGTGCCTGGAAGTGCTCGCTGAACAAATGTGAAAGGGACCCAAGACCCACCTGGCCAGTGAGACCAGGCAACTGACAGCCGGGGGTCGGGGGGGGCGGTGTGTGGACTCACCCCTGCTCAGTCTGTTCCCAGGCTCCTCTCAGAGGTCCCCTGCAGCCTCCTTCAGGCTCCTGGTTCCTCCTGGGGACTGCTGAGGCCCCCGCCCGACCCCCCACTCCGTGTGCACCCCCCACGTCCACCCCTCCGGAAACTCTAGTTCTTTTCAAACCCTTTACCTTCAATCTCCTCCGGCCGCAGCTCCCGGTCCTGAGGGGCACAGAGGGGTTAGGAATTCCCTGGAGCCCTTGTTTCTTGTTCTTTGGGGCTCTCTGATCAGCCCCCACAACACCCAGGCACAGGGCCTGTGTCTGACACTGCTCAGGCCTGGCTCCTCCCCCCCTTCCTGCTGACGGACCTGGGGTCTTGGGTTCCCCTCCTCTGACCCTGCCAGGCTTCTCGCAGGGCCTTCCCACCCCCTGCCACCCTCTTCTAGGGCACGGAGCCCATTGGCCAGAGGGGGGTCTGGTTTGGGCAGATCCCAAGCTTGGTGGCCTCAATGTCACCATCTGTCTCCTAGGGACCCTGCCACCTCCCTGCCCATCCCCTGGGTGGCTGTCTCTGACGCTTCGCTGGGTCTCTCTCTGCCTCCCCCCTCCCCCAATCTGTGTGCCTTTGCTCCGACTTCCCCCCTCAATCCTCTCCCCCTACTCAGGGAGAGGCACGGCGAGGGAACAAGGGCAGCAGCAGGCGGGCGGGCGGCTGTACATACAAGCTGGGTGGCAGCGATGCTGGGCCGCAGGAAGATGCAGGCAGGCCCCACCAGGCTGCTGAGCACCGAGTAGCCCTGGACGCCCCGTCTGGGGCCCCCCGGCTCCTTGGGGCTGTGGGGGGAGCCCCCTGGGCGGAAGCCGGGCCACAGCCAACTGCCCTGCAGCAGAGCCGGCCATGAGCTGGGGCAGTGGCTCCTCTGCACCCCTACCCACCAGCCTCTCCGGCCGTTGGCACCTGGCACAGGAGAGAGGGGCCCTCACCTACTACCACTCTAGGCGGAGGGGTCCACCCCTTACTGTTCAGTTGGGCAAAATTGAGGCTCGGGAAGGGCAAAGGACTTGGCCAAGGTCACTCAGAGCGCCAGTGGCAGAGGGAGACCTTGAGCTCAAGCTCTGGGTCCCCCCGCAGAGAGCAGGGTCGGCCAGCAGGATGGGCAGCTGGGGGCCTGCTGAGCTTGGCGGGGGAGGCCCAGTGGGACCCAACCTCCATCCTCCCGCCCTGCCCACCTCTGAGCCCTGCCCGGCCTCACACAGGACCCTGCCCACCCACCTGACCCTCCCAGGGTCCAGCCCAGGCTCCTGGCCGTGGCTTTGCCCCCTTCGCCCCCCTACCTTAGGTCCCCGGCGTCCGGGCCGCTTGGCACAGTTTCCCATGGGCCCAAGAACCATGCCAGGCCTGGAGTCCGGGGCTGCGGGGCTGGGCCTCTCGGAGGCCGGAGGCCGTGGGCTCCCGCCAGCCCCGGCTGCTCCCAGGGAGTCTGGGAGCCGGGCAGGGGATTTTCCGAGGGTTTGTGGGGAAGATCGGGGGCGGGTGGGCAGGCGGGGAGCCCTGGCACAGGGGCTCGGGTCCTAATCCGGGATTATCTCTGAGTGTCTTTGCTGGTGAGGGGGGCCACTAGGGCCCCAAGGCCCCTGGATGCTCAGTCTCCTCTGGCTCACTCCTGAGGGTCCTCCAGACACCCCTCTCGGCATCCCCCTTCTTCTCCCTCCCCCTAATCTCTCCCAATCAGGAGAGACTGGATTTCTTCAGAAGTAGGGCCTGGACCTGGGAGGAGGACGCCAGGAGCCTGTTGTGCAGGGCGGGCTGGGGCATCCCTCCCGTCTGAACGGGTACCCGGTGGTGTGAGCGCTGCAGACCCTCCACACGCTGCCTGTCCTGAAAGGTGGCCTGGGAAGCCCCTGCCTCTTCCTGCCAGGACCCCGGCTCTCACCTCGGAGCACCTGCCTGCCCGCCTGCCCTGGGCACCTCTGGACCAGCTCCCCCGCCCCTCGCAGCTGGATGAGGAGCTGAGGGAGCCGGCTCTGGGGCCCAGGGCCTGCGGGAGGGCTCAGTGAGGACAGGAAAGGGAGGGGCGCAGGCTCCCTGTGAGCGAGGGACTCCTGGGTCAGCACGCATTTCAGGGCTTTCTCCCCGCTCGGTGCGGCCTGGGTCTGTCCTGCAGGGCCCCAGTTGGGCCATGGGATCCCCTCTGTTCGCTCATGATCCCCTCATTTGGGGATAAGCCCACACCCCTGCCCACTTTACCTGCCCGTAGGCCGCCTGCACCTGGGCCTCGAGCTCCCGCAGGAGGAGCTGCCGCCTGGTGACTGCGGGGCTGGCAGGGGCCTGGCTGGGCCCCGCAGTGTCCTCAGAGGCCTTGGGGTCCCCCGTGGGGAGGCTGTCACCTTCTGGGCCCTGAGGAAGGGCCATGGAGACGAGGGCTTGGCCCCTCTTGCTGGCTGAGGGGCACCGCCCCACTCTGGTCTCCCCGTTCCTGCGGGAGGGGGCTTAGTGGCAGCTGTGGGTCCCCGCTTCTCTCCTCCTGCCCCGCCCTCCACTGGGGGCCAACCAGCAGGCATCTTTGTGCCTGGGCTGCCCCAAGTCCCATATCCCATCTCCCCTAGCTGCCCAGGCCTCTCAAACAGGCCTCGCTCCAATCCTCGCCTTCCCCTACCCCTCCAGCCTCCTACTGGCCCCACCGCACCTGGGCCGCACCGGCCAGTGCAGACCCGCGCCGGCTCTGGGCTCCGGCTTCCGAACCTCCTGGCCGGCCCCTGGCCGCCCTCTGCTCCGTGGTGGTCTCTTTCTGTCTCTCCGGCAGTCCCTCTCTCCACCCTCCCCTGCTGACATTTGCCCAGTGGTCCGTGGATCTCGGACCCATCTCTCCGTCCTCCTCCCTCTGTGCGTGGGCTCCTCTCACAGTGCTCTTTCTGTCTGTCCACCCTTGTTCTCCTCCTCTCCCCACCCCTCCCAGCATGGCTCCTGGATTGTGGAAAGACAGGTCCCCCCAGCCTCACTCCACACCCTCCTCCCCTCCCATGGCACCTCTGCGCTTCCCCCCTCCCCTCCGGCCAGCACCTCCCGCTGAGCCGCTGCTGACCTCCACCCCCCTGCTTCTCAGCCAACAGGATGGGGGTGACCAGGCAGCCCCACTGCCTCTTGTGCCCTTGTGTCCCCAGACCACTTACCACCCAGCGCCTGCTCCTCCCTCCCGGAATGAGGTCAGCTGTCCTGTCCGGCCCTGCTCCGGGCCCCTCATGATTTATTTACCTGCCCACCCCCCCAGCTTTTGTCCGAGGGAACCAGATCCTGCCAGAGGCCTGCCACCTGAGCTGCTGGCGCTGGCCTCTCTCGGCCCGCGTGCCCGTCCATTCATGCATTGCTCTGCAAGCATCGTGGCCGGCTGAGACCCAGACCTGGCTGGCTGCTGGGGCCACATGCACACCCAGCTGCCCAGGGGCCTGCTCGCAGGCACAGCTCCCTCAGAAAGGGGCCCACAGACCAAGTCCCCGAGTGCGTGGGGGGCTTCCCGGAGGAGACGCGGGAATGGGGCACCATTCCTGGCGCTGCTCACCCACGTTTAGCCTGGGCTTGGGGTGGGCTGTGAGCTTGGCGTGCCCCGGTGCCGGAATCCGCAGGATGAGCTGGGCGGAGGCCCGCAGGGAGGAGGGGCAGTAGCTCCTGGAGAGGCATGGGTGGTGCGGGGTTGGGGACCATCTCAGAGGGGCTGAATCTTTAGCAAATGTTCGTGGAGCACCTGCGGCATGCCTTCCCGGAGCTGGGACCCGGTCCCCGCCTCCCGGAACCTTCCGCTAGGCGGGAGAGGCACGTTCAGCAAACCGAGGATGCTGAGAAGGAAGCGAGTGGCGACCTGGCTGTGAGTGGGGGGCCTGTGGAAGTGACGTGATGTGTGAGCCAAGGCCATAGGGACTGTGGGAGTGGCCGAGTGGAGGGGCAGGTGGCCCCAAAAGCAGAGAACAGTTGCCACACAGCCCTGAGTGGGTCCGAGGGCCTGAGAAAAGGCCAGGGTTGAGAGGCGAGTGACGCTGGCCAGGTGGTCAAGGGCGGGAAGGGCTCATTGTGTTCCTTCATGTTGATCATTTGAAGGCTCAGCCTTCAGCATCCTCAGCACCCTACAGGTAGATGGCGGGATGGTTGGGTGGATACGTGGGTGGTTGGATGGATGGGTGGGTCATTTGATAGATTGGTGTTTGAATGGTTGGCAGATGGAAGGATGGATGGATAGGTGAATAGGTAAAAAGGTGAATGGATAGATGGGTTTATTGGGTGGGTAGTTGGATGAATGGGTGGATAAATGGATAGGTGGATGTTCTGATAGATTGCTGGTCAAATGTTTGGTTACTGGATGGATGGATTATTGGGTAGATGGATGTATAGATGGACATAAAGACAGATGAACTGCTGGTGAAGGTCTTGTACTCTTTATTAAAAGAGTCCACTAGGACTCTATCAGGAACCTGCAAGATTCTTTATCATTTAATATTCATAAAGGTACCATGAGGCAGATCTTACCTATTTTGGTGTCTCTCATGATGTCTAAGCCACACATTGCCTGATACATAGTAACCAGTATGTGAGTGAAGACTTGTGTCTATCTATCTCCGCCCCCGCCCCCCCCCCCCCCCACCAGCTGTGATTCCTCTGATGACATTGATGATGGCTCCTTCTCCACAAGCCAAACCCAGGTTTGGCACCTGCTAAGCACGGAAGACCACATAGTGTGTGATTCCATTTATATGAAACGTCCAGAATAAGCAAATCCACAGCGACAAACATAGATTCGTGGCTGTCAACGGATGGGGGAGAGACAATGAGGAGTGGTTGCTAGTGGGTCTGGGGGTCATGAACATGGAACTAGATAGTAGTGATGGCTGCACAACACCAAATATACTAAAAACTACAGAATATACACTTTATAGGGGTGAATTTTATGTAGAAACAAAGCTGTATATATATATACTTAAACCCCACCAAAGACAGATGCTGATACATACATGCACTGGAGGTGGGACTTAGACATGGGCAGGTGCCTGGCCAGTTGGGCTGGGAAAACTGGGCATCTGGGCCCCAGAGCAGGAGGCCCCAGGTGGCCAGGGGGTTAGACCACAGGCTGGGCCCGGAGCCAGAGGACTGTGGGTAAGACAGCCGCCTGGAGCACTGCAGCAGAGTACCGAGCCGTCCTGGTGACAGCCCACCGGGGCCTGAGTGTGACGGCTGGAGGGTGTGAGCCCAGGAGGCTGGCCCACTGCACGGCAGGGCGTCTCCCATTCTGCCAGGTCTGCGATGCGTGTGCACACGGGGAGGGTGTACATGCTCCAGGCCAGAGCAGGTGCGTGAACCTCTCTGAGCCTTGGTGTCTTCGTCTGTAAAATGGGAACAAGGCTCCCTCCCCTCCCAGGGTGCGGTGGAGATGAAATGACACCATTTATAGGAACGCTCTTTGGAAGCTGCCAGGCAGATGTTCCTCCAGCTGTGGACCAGGGCTAGAACTCAACTCTGGCTCCCCTCCCCCACGCCCTCCCAGTCCCAGGCAGCTGTGAGCTCAAATGGGGCTAAGGAATGCTGGCCATTAGGCATGATGGCTTCCCCCCATGCTTCAGGTGGGGACTTACGCCCCTGGGAGGGATACCTTCCTCTCCTTGCAGCTCTGACAAGAAAACCAGGCTGAGACGGTGAGCTCTGTCAGGCCCCAGTTCCCCAGGGAGACCGCCACGCCCACTGAGCGCCACCCCATGCCTCCTAGCGCAGGGCATCTAGGAGACCTGGGCTGCCAGCGCAGCCGGCACCGGGCACTGCCTGGAAGGACACAGCCCTCCCAGGTCCAGGGGCGTTCCTGGCTTTGGGGTTCTTGGGTTCCCCAAGACAAACATGCAGAGGAAGCCCCAGAGAAATTTCCTGACAGATTTTATTAAGTTTGTGCCTGAGCACAAGGGAGGGAGCCCAGAGGAAAGGAAGTGCTCGGAGCTGACTTGGGGGTTGGCTCTGCTTGGCTGGTTTCCTAAGCCCCAGTGGGGGGACGGGGCTGGGGGGGCAGAGCGGGCTTGCACAGAAAGGCGGGCTTTTTGAAGTCTTTTTCATTTCAGGATCCCACGGCTTCATTTTCCTGCTGCGTCACCCGGTAACTGTGCACCTGCGACGTGGGGGCACGACTGGAGGCGTGGTTCGCTGGCGCCACCTCAGGAAGGTCCTGTCGTTGTCACCCCTTGATCAGCGGCGTGTGAGGGCCAGAGGTTCAAATAGCTGCAAGGAAGCTCGCAGGTCGAGGGAGATGAAATCAGCTGCTTCTGCGTGTTTGAGCAGGGAGTGGGGAGGTGGTGACATGTTTGCAGTCCGCTTGTCCCCTGTTCCTTCTGGCCCCCTAGTCGTAACTTGGCTTCCTGGCTGCCTGCTATTTCCTCAAGTCCCTATGCTGTCTCAGGAGGTCCTGCTCGTTCCGGTCTTTCTGTCTTTCCATCCACCCGTATCCCCAGGTCCGGCCTGTGTTTGAAGAGTGCAGAGCACTTCGGCTCAGTCAGAAAACGGCTCGGAGAGGAGACCCTGCAGGAGAAAGGATGCGGGTAAAAGCGAGGCCTCTGACGCTGCAGGCCTGGGTTTGAATCCTGTTCGCTAGCTGTGTGGCCTTGGCACCGTCACCTAACTTCTCTGTTTCAGTTTCATGCTCTGTGAGAAGAGGATCAGAACTGGAAGTGGAGAGCTCTGGTCAGCCCCCTGCTGCTTGGGGACCCCAGTGGAGGGTCAAGGGCCTCTCTCAGCTTCAGGGAGCCAGGCAGCCCCGGGTAGGATTGCCCCCCAACTGCCCATTCCCAGCCCACCTCTCCCTTTCAAAAGGTAGTGGCTGCCTCCACCCACTCTCGGCCCCCAATGCCCCCTTGTGAGCTGCCTGAGGACTCTCTTCCCTGCCCTGGTCCAGGACCTGGGACTAGAGGTCGGGATCCTGCCTGTCCTCCCCAGCTGTGCTGCCTGGGACGAGTGGCTGACCCTCTCTGAGCCCTGTTTCCTCTTCTGACATCCCTGGCGGTCACAAAGCACCACACTGTTTACTGAGCACCTCCTAGGTGCCAGACACTTGGCAGGCCTAAAGACCTCATTTTACAGATGAGAAAACTGAGGTCAGCCCCACCAGTGTGGCTCAGTGGTTGAGCATCGACCTATGAATCAGGAGGTCACAGGTTTGATTCCCGGTCAGGGCACATGCCTGGGTTGCTGGCTCGATCCCCAGTAGGATGTGTGTAGGAGGCAGCCGATCAATGAGTCTCTCTCATTATTGATGTTTCTATCTCCCTCTCCCTCTCCCTTCCTCTCTCTGAAATCAATAAGAACATATTTGTTAAAAAAGAAAAGAAAACTGAGGTCAGAGCTGGAATTTGGACCCTGCCTGACTGCCAAGCCTCCTTTCTTTCCCAAACAGCCCCAGAAAATGCTCTCAGCTGTGCTCTGGACAAAGGACGTGCTCATTTAACATGCGAATGTTAGTTAAATGTTAACTATCCTGACGTCCAACCCCTGGCCTGCCTCCACCAGCTCTGCCGACGCTGGGGACGAGGTTGGGGTGAGCATGCACCATTGAGGCTCCTCTCACCGAACCTGGGGGACAGTGACCCCCGGGAACTGCCCAGTGTTTGTCTGGGGGGTGGTTTTGGCAATGAAACTTGAGCTCCAAACCTTGCCGCCGGAGGACTGGACGGGCGAGGGGCAGCCTTGGCGCCTGCAGCTGGGGCAGGCTCCGGAGGACAGCGCGCAGTGTGCGTCCTGCCGGCGCCAGTCTTGTTTGCAGCCCCTTCCGCTTCTTTCCCTGGGCCTTGTTCTTGAGAGCGGACCCAGGCTCAGGGCACTCAAGTCTTCAGTTAGACCCACTGATCAGGCCACACCTGTGGAAAGGTACCATTCTGACAGTTTGAAGCGGTTGTTTTTTCCTGTTTGTTCCCAAAATAGGGCCACTGCGACTTTGGCTCGTAAACCCAGCCAAGGCAGGGCTGCGATCCGGGATGGCCACTCAGCTCCAGACCCACAGACCCGGTCGTCTTCTGCTGGGAAGGCCCTGTCCTCCAGACACGTGCCACCCAAGTCAGGCCACTCCCCGAGCGCCGGCCCCAGACCCAGCGCTTGGTCCCAGGGGCGAGTCCGTGAGCACAGCTGGGTCCATCAGAGTCCTCCCCGACTGGTCCCCGACAGCAACATCTGGCCAGATGCCAGGTGCACCCCTGCGATGGCGGCTTTCTTTTCTGTTCAAGCGGCTGCTTTAACATCTGGGGCTTTGCTGACCCTGGA
The DNA here is from genome assembly GCF_963455305.1 of Plecotus auritus. NCBI lineage: Eukaryota > Metazoa > Chordata > Mammalia > Chiroptera > Vespertilionidae > Plecotus > Plecotus auritus. The sequence goes on along the minus strand of NC_137783.1, from coordinate 149,125,921 downwards.
GGGACGCCCCTCCCTGACCTGCTAGCCTCGCCACACCCAATAATAATAAAACAGAAACCCTGTGCAACCACCACCCAGCCAACCCCCTCCCAAAGTTCCAACGCAGAAACAGAGATAATAAATGCTTGGGTTTTGTTTTGTTTTACTTCTTTATTGACTTCAGAGAGGAAGGGAGGGGGAGAGATAGAAACATCAATGATGAGAGAGAATCACTGATCAGCTGCCTCCTGCACCCTCCACACTGGGGATCGAGCCCACAACCCAGGCATGTGCTCTTGGCTGGAATCGAACCTGGGACCCTTCAGGCCGACACTATTACTGAGCCAAACCGGCGAGGGCTGCTTGCTGTTTTAAGCAGCTGAATGCTGAGGTGATTTATTTGGCAGCAATAGATACAGAGTCAGAACCAAGGGACACCATCTGTCCACAGTGCGGGACAAAGGGGAGTGGATTTCAAGGCTCAGGAGGCAGATGCTCTGAGTTTGGTTTTTTGTTTGTTTTTTGGTTTGAGCTCATGAGTTTTAATGAGCTTGTTTTCCAGGTTTCCTGGTTGAGGTTTGAGGTCCCTGAGGCCGCTCAGCAGGGCTGAAGGTCAGTGCTTGGGACAAAGGCACATCCTTCCACAGGAGTCTTTCCTTTAATGACCTCGATTTCTGATTGTGGACCCCGTGTGGCCGAGCCGCCACCCCACGTTCCAATAACGAGTTCTCCAGCACAGCTCCTTCACGTTCCCCCACCCTTATGCAGGGTAACCTGCGCTACTCACGGTCTACAGCAGGGGTGGGCAAACTTTTTGACTCGAGGGCCACAATGGGTTCTTAAACTGGACCGGAGGGCCGAAACAAAAGCATGGATGGAGTGTTTGTGTGAACTAATATAAATTCAAAGTAAAGGAGCAGAGGGGAGAGCAAGAGAACCGGATAGAACAGCCGGATCCGGCCCGCGGGCCGTAGTTTGCCCAAGGCTGGTCTACAGACTGAAATGCTGGTGTCATCTAAAACGTACCTTCACAGCCCTGGCCAGTGTGGCTCAGCTGGTTGAGCGTCGTCGTCCTGTGCACCAAAAGGCCACCGGTTTGATTCCCAGTCAGGGCACATGCCCAGGTTGTGGGTTGGTCCCGGTTTGATTCCCAGTCAGGGCACATGCCCAGGTTGTGGGTTGGTCCCCGGTTGTTGGGGTACATACGGGAGGCAACCGATCAATGTTTCTCTCTCCCTCTCCCTGCCTCTCTGGGTACTGTGGCCTACCCAAGTTGACACATCAGATTAACCGTCACCTGGGAGTGGAGCTTTAGTAGCTAATAATGCCGACAGGTTTTTAAAGTGGCTGAACCATTTCAGCACTCCCACCGGCCACGCAGTTATCCAGGCCCTGTTAACACTTGCTGTTGTCCATGCTGCAGGTTTCCTAATGGGGGCTGCGGTTTCACTTGCATTTCCCTGATGACTAAGGACGTTGAGTGCCTTTTCATATGCCTAATGGCGGTATAATACTGGCACACAAAATACCTTAAGACAGGAAACGTTTTTATTAATGTCGAGGGTTGGGCCGTGAAATGTGGCCACAGGTAGGCTCAACGTGTCATTTGCTCCCCCTTCCAACCAAGTCTTTAAATATTTGCTCAACATGTATTTAGTTTGGCTGCACAGAAGTTGCTTTTTAAAAATTTTGTTTTAAAAGGGTTGTTTACAGAAGCATTCACTCTCCCAGGCTGAAAAAAACACACCTTTTAACCACTTCCTGCTTCTCTGCAGTCTCCTTCTCGCTTCAGGTTGTGTATTAATTCGCTGCACGTTCAGCTGAGGTTACAAAGTGTCCAAGTAGCAGCAGCGGAACGAGCTAGAAGGGTTTCTCGCTCAGGTAAAAGCCCAGAGTCACGTGATCGGGGCTGGTGTCCGCTCTGCGGTGTTGGGGGCCCAGGCTCCTTGCAGCCATCTGTCACACTAAGGGTGTTGGCCCTGCCTGCTCCGGGTTCCAGCCAGGGGAAGCCACCTGGCCGGGAGGCTCATCTGGGGTTTACAAGGCGCGTGATGAAACTAGTCACTTGCCAACACACGCCGTGACCCCCACGGCCCTTGCTTTGGATTTCTGGCTTTCACCTGGCAGTGATTTCTAGCGAACATGCCTCGCAAAAGTACTCAGCGAAGAGAGGCCAGTGTTATCAAATGCTTTTCTCTACCTTCGAGTCCTTGGTGGGGCGGGGCCGAGGCAGATTTAAGCAGTTATTTAAGGAACGTGTGTGTGTATGTGTGTGTGGGGGGGGGGGGGGCGGGGGCGGCGGTAGGTACACTGGCTGCTCTATAACCGCTTTATTCCAGTTCGGTTTCCTGTCCTGGCCCCTGGGACACGCCTGGTGGCCTCTGCCGAGACCTGCTCCGACTCTGTGACATGCTGCAGGTGTAGCAGCACCGTGGTCCCACACTCCGCTGGCATCTCATGGGGCCACAGGTGCCCCCCACACCGCAGGGGGGCAGGGCTCCCTCCTAATCCTCCCTCTTCCATTTGCATTTGCCAGGACCGTTTTGACCGCCAACCACAGAAACCCCAGTCAGACAGAAGCGGATTTACTGACTCCGTTAGATCGGACGCTTCTGACCTTGGCACGCGGGTTCATCCTCCTGCCGTCCCACTCGCCCCATCCCTCCTCCTGCTCCGGGGACCTCTCCCCAAAATAAGCCCTGGTCGCAGGCTCTGCCGTCTGGGGAGACCCAGCCTAAGACAGCAGGGGCTAGTGATAGTGTCGTGGGTTTTCCTGCTGTTGAGGAGGGAGTGGCTGGCAGGCGTGCTTCTGAGGACGTTTACCGACAGTCTTTCAGTACACGGGGAGGTAGGCCCAAGCCAGCTCCGCGGCCCAGGGGCTCTGTCTCATTCGCAGGTGAGTTCGCAGAGCCTTGGGCAGCACCTGCACTTGGCAGGAGCTCCAGAGAGATCTGTGGAAGGAGCGCGTGTCCTGCAGCTCCTGGTGGCTTTCTCTGGTCCCCCGTCCCGGCCGCTGCACTCCCCGGTTAGGCCTCAGGAGGGCGCCAGAACCTTAGTGTCTGCTGCGGGCAGCCTGGAGACAAGCTCCTCACTGCCCCAGGACTCGTGCCTGCCAGGTCCCTGGCTGGGGTCCGAGGGCGTGTGTCCCCAGGGGGAAGGGGGAAAACTCACCTGGGCTAAGTCCTGCCGCCAGCTTCTTCTCCCACACAGGGTGGAGCTCAGCACCCCCTGGTAGGTGTGGGGACACTCTGGGGGCCAGCCTCAGGGGAGCAGGAAAGGCATCTGGGAATATCCCAGGGGAGACGGGAGGACCAGAGGTATGGGTCTGAAGCCAGCCCAGTGGCCTCAGACCACTCCCCTCTTCGAAGGTGGCTCAGCATGGGGTGGGGCAGGGGCGGGGAAGGGGGGGGACCAGGCAGGCAGAGCGCGAAAGGACAAAGGGTGGCATTTACTGAGCACTCACTAGGTGTCAGTGTCATCTGGCTTAATCCTCACAGAAAGTGAGGACAAGGAGGCTCTAATAGCGAGGCCAGGGCTCCTGAGAGTGCAGGGGAGCTGGGCTTGAACCCAGGCCGCTGGCCCCGATGGCCCATGGGGAACCTCTATGTGAGAGAAGCGCCAAGTTGGATGCCCGTTCGGGACGTTGCAGGTTACAGGGACCAGAGCTTTCTAAGATCTCGAGGTGCCTGAGGAGCTCTGTGGCTGCAGAGTGGCTGACCCAGCTCTGGGATGTGCCTCCGCTTCTTCCGGGACAGAAGGGCTCCTCTGACGGAGCACAGGTAACGAGGAGGCGGGGAGAGATGGGCTCTGAGGTGGGAGGGCCTCACAGGGCACCCAGCACCCTGGGCCAGGTCCCAGGACCTCAGCAGCTCCCACACTGGACTGGAGTCACCCACTGGTGCCAGGATGTCAGGCAGAAGCTGGGCACTGTGAGGGGGTGGCGGGGCCTAGCCATGTAGCAAGTCTTGGTGAAGATAAAATCGATGACACTGGAAGTCACAATAGACAAAGGGGAAGATTTCCCCCCAAATTGTATGAGGTTAGTGAAATTTTGATTCCAGAAACCAGGTAAAGACAAAACAATAAAATAAAATAAAATGACATGCCCATTTCATTTGTGAACGCATGTTAAAGCCCTAAACAAAACACACAACATTGTATCAAAAGTAATACATCGCAGCCCGGTAGGGCTTATCCCAGAACTGCCCCAGAAAGTGTATCATTGTCACTCTCCACGCCACTGAGAATGAAGGAGAAGCAGCAGGGATAACACAGCCATGCAGAAAAGCCTTTGGTAAGATTTGTTACTTATTTCCGATACAAATTCTTACTCCACTAGGAACAGAAGGGAACATGTTGAACCTGATGCCAAAAATCTACACCAAATGTTACCCATAATGCCCCTGGGTCTCCAGCCCAGACACCCTCACCAAGGTCACAGCAGCCCGCGCCATGGAAGGTGGGGTGTGAATACAGGCACCCCCTTTCTTCATTCATGCCCACAATGTCCCTTTAAGATCAGCTGCTATCATTTAATATAATTCTGGAGGTCCTGATCAAAATGATAAAAAAAGAAAAGAAAAGATGTGAGGGTTGGAAGGGAGGAGAGAAAATTCTCACTATTGCAGGTGGTGTGGTCATGTACCTAAAAGGACCGCTGGAATCAAACCAGCTCACTATTGGAATCCATGAGATTTCAGCAACATTGCCAGATATAAACCCACAAAACCCATGTATTCCTAGTATTTCTCTACATCTCAGGTACTAATGCCCAACTAAAAAAAAATAACAGTATTCCCGGCAGCTAGATACAATGTATAAGAATATGCAAAACTTCTTGGGAGAAAACTTTAATAAAGGATATAGAGGAGGTTCTGAATAGGGACATTGATCATAACGAAGGGTAGGATGACAAAGTTATAAAGATGAGAGTTCTCTCCAAATTCATCTGTAAATGTAATGCAGTCTTAGTCAAAGAAGCAGAGGAGGGGGGAGGGGAAGAAGAAAGCTGTGTTTTTTCCTTACCAGCTTTATAAGACCATGGTAATAATAATAATAATAATAATAATAATAATAAAATGTAGTACTGGCTCAGGGACAGACACATAGACAATGGCAGAGACAGAGAACTGACAGGCAGACCCAGCATCTACAGGGGTTTAACTTATGATAAATCCGATGATCCAGTAGATGATGGGGGGGAAGGGAGGATTCCTATGGAACAGCACAGGCAAGGTGGCCTGTAGATGGATTCATTAATGAGAAAGTAACTCAACAGAGTTAGTAGAAGACCACACGGGAGAATATGCTGTGATCCAGGGCAGTAATAAAAGACTTCCCCCCCCCCCAAATTATAAGAGAAAGTTAGTTATAGAGGCAGTAGAAGTGAGCCAGCTGGGCTGGGTGGGTTCAGGAAACAAGTTACAGAAACAAAAGAAGGGCCCTTGGAGCTTAGGAGAGAGAAAGGCAAAGGTAATGCGTGCCCAGGGGGAGGGAGAGGCGGGAGGGAGAGGTACAGGAGGGAGGGCACCAATTAAGCAAAATTTCAAAAGCACAAAATATAAGCACCCTCCTCCCCCTCCCAAAACCTGATGCATTTGATTACACTGGGAAGAAGGAAGTCTGTTCAATGAAAGACCCTTGGACAGAGTTGAGAGAGTTGACAGAATAGCAGACGGCATGTGTGATGTCTAAAGCCAAGACATTAAGATCTAGAATAAATGAAGAACTCCAGCAAATCGAATAGAAACTGGCCAGGATACAAAGGGGCGTGACCTGCAGAAGAGGGAAACAAAACCCAGTGAGCCCACGAAGAGATGATGGAAATCCTTAGTAATGAGGACGAGCAGCTGACAACAAAGGCCCTTCACTTTACACCCCCTGGCCTGGGGCACATTCCCAGGCCGCTCCTGCCACGTGGAGGGGTGGAGGGCGCGTGGGGCTGCAGCAACAGCTGGGCGTGTGGCTCCACCAACCAGGGCAGCGCCTGGGAGGCCAAGCTGGCTCTGCTGATGCAAATCCAGTGTTCACACACCTGGGAGCCTGCGAACAGTCTCACCCAGGGAGTGGGACTAGGATGTGGGGATAAAGCGAACACAGAAATGCAGAGTGGGGCAAAAGTAGGTTTACAGTTGTTCATATGGAAAATAACACAAGAATTCATTAATAATGACACAAGAATAAATTCTGTTCACATCCTCACAACCAGGAACCTGCTTTGGCCCCACCGTGTACATGCATGCATACAAGGCAGGGGGAGAGCTGGCAGTAATGCTGCACCAGGAACTGAGGAACACGCGTGCATGCGCGTGCGCGCGCGCGCACACACACACACACACACACACACACATGCACACACACACACACACGCACGCCTGTGGTCCAGCATGCAGGAACAGCCCAAGACCACCCGGTGACCCTGCTATGGTAGGAGAGAGAGACCAGGCAAGTTAAAACAACCCCAGAAACCTCTGTGGTCCACAGGGCACAGGGATGGAGGTGAGGGTAAACAAAGGCTTCTGCACACCCAGGGCAATCAGGGATGTGAGTTAGGCTCGGAGAGGTGGGAAGGGGACAGAGATCTGGGGCTGGGGCAGTGGTAGGAGGGTGGGGAGGAGAAGCATCAGCCACAGCCACGCCCACTTCTACAGCCCAGACCCAGTCCCCTGCCCACACAGGCAGACCCTGAGGTCTTTCTGTCCCTGTCAGGCCCTGGAGATGGGAAACCTCTGTGTTGCCTGCAAGATTCTCGTGTGTGTGTGTGTGTGTGTGTGTGTGTGTGTGAGAGAGAGAGAGAGAGAGAGGGGGGGGTGGGAGGGGGGAAGAGTTGTGTGAGTATGGGTGTGAGTGTGTTGTTGGAGATGGGGAGTGCCTGACAGGGCTATGGCGTTTGAGAATGTAGCAGAAAGGGAGCAGTTCCCACTGTTCCCGGAAGATAAAACTGCAACTGTTTCTTTGCTTTTCTCTTTGTTCTTTTGTAGCTCTTTGAATACCAGCCAGGCAGGACTGGCGAAGGCAGATTTCAGGTTGCTTTTAGCATAAGGAAAATGAGCAAATTAGGCTCTTTTGGGAGAAAAATAAGAAAAGGGTTTTGCCTGTGAAGGGATAAGGAGGGTGCTGGCAGGACCCGAGGGAAGAAGGCCACCAGGGGTGGGGAGGAGCAGAGACCCTGCACCCTGGAGCGTGTGGTAAGGCCCAGGGCACTGTGCTGATGGCGGCTGGCCCAGCCCTCCGTGGGCCAGGACCGTCTGCCCCAGAACAGCGCCTACCCTTGCCTCTGGCTGGGCCGGTCCGGAGGGTGCCACCCCTGCTTGTACCTGCCTAGGCACTGTAAGGAAATGCTCATTTCCTTGTCCACATATAACGTTTCCTTATATATCATATTGATGGTGTTTTCAAGCTTCTTATGGCTCCCGAAGAATCACTGCTCTGGGCAGGAGGGGCTCAAAGATGAAGAGAGCACTGGCCGAGGCAGGAGTCTGGTTCTGACTTGACCCCATCTCTTTGTTAAGCTCCTGACTGGGTTTCCTTTCTGCCTCCTGGGGACCCCCTGTCAATCAGTCCCTTGTCGTCCAGGGAACACAGTGTGCCCTCCGCGGCTGCCTCTCCTCCTGGGTCCCCATCTCAGGGGAGGAAGCCTCCCTCCGCAGCAATCACCAAGTCTGGAAACTTCCACGCCGATGCCCAGGCCAGCCCCACCTGGGGCCTCGGCTGCAGCCTCAGCACCCCGTGCCAGCTCTGTGGGAAGGGTGGTGATGAAACGCTGCCATCAGAGGGTCCCAGAGTAGAGTGTGAACTTCTGGAAAGGGGCCCCCAGGCAGACAGCCTGGGTTAAACATCCTGGAACCCTCTGCGTTGTCCTCAGTCCCAATGACATCGAGGGGCACAGCTGGGTTTGGTGCCAGAAACACCTACACTCCCTGTTACAGTGGAAAGGGCGGGTTCAGTGTCCCGTTATCCCGATTGGTTTGAAACCACACTGTTCTCCTTGTGACTATTTTTACAGTGACCTCTACTTCAAACAATTTTTTAAATCTATTTTTGAATTGATTTCAGAGAGGAAGGTAGAGGGAGAGAGAGAATCATGGATCGGCTGCCTCCTGCACGCCCCACACTGGGGACCGAGCCCCAAACCTAGGCATATGCCCTGACCAGGAATGGAACCGTGACCTCCTCGTTCACAGGTTGATGCTCAACCACTGAGCCACGCCAGCTGGGCCAGTGACCTCTACCTTTAACCAGCGGGGCCTGTTCCCACTTAGGGATGAAACAGGGTCCATTTCCAATAGGCTATTTGAGTTCAGTGAGGTGATTTAGGGGAAAATGGTGGCATCTAAGTGGCTGGTAGGTATGAAAAACCCAGCCTGGAGTGTGCGTGCACGCGAGTTAGTGTGCGTGCACGCATGTCTGTGTGCAGGGCACGTGGCTCTGTCCTTCTTTGTGCAGCGTCTTTTGTCTGTAGGAACAAATGCAAGAGTTTGTGTCTCTTGAATCTGCGACCTAAGCGGAGGAGGCCGGCCAGGGCAAAGCCAAGGCCTGGAGAAGATTCTGGAAACCCTGACCCCAGTTCTCACCAGCTCCCCGCGGCAAACCCTCCACGAGCCCAGCGGGCTGGGCGGAGCTCCGCTGCGGGGAGTGCGGGGCGGGGGGCGCGGGCCGGGTCCGGGCTGGGCAGGGGGGCGGGGCCGGCGCGTGACTCAGCACCGGGGGCGGGGGGACGGGGCGGGACGGGGCGGGACCACCGCTGTAAGGCTCCAGGCCGCGGCCTCCCGGGCATTGCCGCCGCCGCCGCCGTTTCGCACGGTCGTCAGTGAGTACACGCCGTGGCTCCGAGGGGCTCGGGGCGGGCGGGGCTCCCAAGGCTTGCAGCGCGCCCCGCTCGCGGCGGGGACCCCCCTGCAAAGCCCTGCCCCGCCCTCCGCCCCCAGTTGCGAGGGGGATCCAGGGCACCAGCACGGGGTTGGGGTTCTCAGGGGCCCGGCGTCCCCGGCGCAGAGACCGGCCCCTAGGAGGCCCGGAGCGCCCAGAGCCGGGGATGGGACCCCGGGGAGGACGGGTGGGTGCACTGACCCTCAGGACCCCCCTCGAGGACGCTAACAAACTTCTCTGTGCCCTCCAGTGGCGCCCTACACCATCGTCTACTTCCCTGTTCGAGGTAGGGGCCTGTGACTGGGAGGGGGGGGGGAGAGGCAGCCTGTGGCCGCTCACCCACAGGTGGGGGGGGGGCGCAAACCCCGCTTATCCTTCCTCAGGGGGCTGCTAGCCCGGGCCTTCTTGTCCGTGTCTCTGAGCTCCTAGTTGGAGATCCGACCGCCTGTGGCCTGTCCCCTCCCCAGTGAGCAGGCCCCGCCCCATGGCACTGCGCGTTGGGGTCTCTCAGCCCCACGACCCGTCTCCCCTCACCCCTCTCCCCTCCCCAGGGCGCTGCGAGGCCACGCGCATGCTGCTGGCTGACCAGGGCCAGAGCTGGAAGGAGGAGGTGGTGACCAAGGACACCTGGCTGCAGGGCTCCCTCAAGGCCTCCTGTGTGAGTGCTTGTGCCTGCGGGGGTCAGGGGCCGGGCCTTGGGGGTGAACGTAAGGTGGGGGGGGGGGCAGGCAAGCTGAGCACCTCTGACAGAGCTGTGCCACCCCCAGCTGTACGGACAGCTCCCCAAGTTCCAGGACGGAGACCTGACCCTGTACCAGTCCAATGCCATCCTGCGACACCTGGGCCGCTCCCTGGGTGAGTCCTGAGGGTGCAGTGCTCTGCGCCCCTGTGGAGTGGAGGAGCTGCAGGCACGTGGATGGCTTGCCCAGGTCGCCTGCAGCCCTTGCCCATGCCAGGCCGCCTCCCACGGAGTTCTGAGCACCTCTGTGGGTCGGGACTGCTCCTTCCTTCCTTCCACATCCTCCTCCCTCCTGCCTAGCTGGGGCCCCCAGGCAGCCACATGGCCTGTCTGTGGATCGGCTTTCAGTTGTGTGTCAGCTGACCAGTCATGCTGTGGGCTCTCCTGCACCCCCTTCCCTGCTCTCCCTTCCCCAGGGCTGTATGGGAAGGACCAGCGCGAGGCGGCCCTGGTGGACGTGGTGAACGACGGCGTGGAGGACCTCCGCTGCAAATACGCCAGCCTCATCTACACCAACTACGTGAGCACGGGGTGGGCCCGGGACCAGCAAAGACGGGGCTTCCTGAACTCTCATCCCACCCACACCCCTCAAGTGGCTCTGGCTGAGGCCTCCCTAGGTCTGGGGGCCTGGGCGGGGTGTGGCCATGTGCTGGGGGCCAGTAACCAGCAATAGCAGAACAGTGCAAGGACAGGAGACATTGAGCCAGGGGTGGTTCCTGACCGCCTGGGCTGTGGGTGGCCCAGAGGGCTTCCTGGAGCAGGTGGGGGAGGAGGAGGAGCGACAGTATGCAGAGCACATTCAGGGACCCAAGACTAGTTTAACCGAGGCAGGGTGCGTGTGGCTGTGCGTGAGAGACGGGTGGGAGGAGGTGGAGCTGGAGGGCCAGTAGGCCCAGGGCCTGAAGGTCTGAACCCCCGGGCTTACACCCGCTCCTGCTGGCAGTTGGGAGGCATCGAGGGGTCTGAGCAGGGTGGTGCCCACATGTGAGGTCTAGAAGGATCCTCCAGGGCTTCCTTAGGGATCTGCTGAGAGGTCACAGGGAGAGAAGAAGGAACTGGCTGCTGCCGTGGACAGGATGTGGCATAGCCTGGGGTGGGAGTCAGCCGGAGAGCATGGGGCTCTGAGGGTGGTGATTCACAGATGGGGCCAGCAGAAGGGGGCGAGCTGCAGTGTGAGGGTCAGGAGGGTGACCAGTGCCGTCTTTCTGGCAGGAGGCGGGCAAGGAGGACTATGTGAAGGAGCTGCCGGGCCGCCTGAAGCCTTTTGAGACCCTGCTCTCCCAGAACCAGGGGGGCCAGGCCTTCATCGTGGGCAACCAGGTGAGCGACTGTCCCTGTCCTGCCCCTCCCGTGCCACCCTCACTTACAGATGGGAAAAGGTGCAGAGGGTATGTGAGCCGTTCATTGCTGGACAGACCTAGGGACCGGCTCAGGCCCTGGGCCCCCTCCTCCCCTCACCCTCTGGTCTGCTCCCACCTGCTGATCCCTGCCCCTTCCCTGCAGATCTCCTTCGCCGACTACAACCTGCTGGACTTGCTGCTGATTCACCAGGTCCTGGCCCCCGGCTGCCTGGACTCCCTCCCGCTGCTCTCGGCCTACGTTTCTCGCCTCAGCGCCCGGCCCAAGCTCAAGGCCTTCCTGGCCTCCCCGGAGCACCTGAACCGCCCCATCAATGGCAATGGGAAACAGTGAGGGCCTGTGGCACCCTCAGCAGGAGGCAGGGGCTGCCTGCCTGCCTCCCCCTTCCCTGGACCAATAAAATTTCCAAGAGAAAAGTGGTGCCGTGGGCATTGAGTTCCCTGGGGAAAGGGCTGTGGGATCCTCACTTGTCAGACACTGGAGGTGGCCTGTGCCTCTGTTTAACTAGTCTTGGGTCCCTGATACTTGAAATCCTAAAACACAATCAGTGTCTACTGGGAGCTTGCAATGCAGTCTGTGTTTGCTAAACTCAGGAAGAGGGGAGGAAAAAAAGAAAAGAAAAGAAAGAAACAGGAAGAGAAATAACTGAGATCCCTACCCTGGAGGTCCCAGTCTCCAGAGAAAAGGCTCTCTTATGTCAGCAGGCTTTCTAGCCCCAGCAGGCAGCTTGCCAGGGGACTTTAGTCCTGGACAGCGGGAGCTGAGGGGTCCCTCCAGGGGACACAGCTCAGAGCAGCCCAGGCTGGTTGGTGGGAGGGTTAGTCACTTTTCTGCAGGTGGGGCTCTCCAGCTGCCTCCTCTCACCACCCAGGTTGCTAAAGGATGGAGCCTGAGAAAGATCAACCAGCCTGGGGGAGCTGGGGGTGGGGAGGGGGCACGCGTGTCCACAGTGGAGAGAGTCCAGGCAAAGTGGAGGCACTGGGGTGTGAGCAGGTCAGGGCTTCCAGGGATGGCTGGAGGAGGAGCCACGGGAGGCCCCCTGTCGTGCAGCCTGGAGCAGCCTTGCCCAACCTTAGAGTCACCTGCCCAAAAGGGGGACTCACACAGGGGCGTCCCTCGGGAAGTAACCTCACTTCTGAGAGGCCTCAGGCTGCCGAGTTGGGCCAGCAAAGGGAGGCCTGCACCCATCGCCATCTCAGAGGCCCCCTTTGGGGCCATGCCCGGTGTCAGAGCAGTCATGGCTGGGGCATTGGGGAATGCTTGGCCACCATTGGGGAGCCCTGGGAACGCAGAGCGGTGCCGGGCACTCCCTGGGCGTTGCCCAGGAAGCTGAGAACATAGGTTAGAAGCTGGAACAGGCATTGCCTCGGGGAGGACTTTGGATTTAAGATGTGTGGATCCAAACTGAAAAGGCAGGTATCCTTGAAACGCCTACAGCCACGTCTGCAAATAACAGCCGTAGCTGCTAATACTTACTGAGTACTGCTTCCCTGCACACACGATGCGACAGGCTGTAGTATAGGCATGCCACACTCAAAGGCTAACACGGGCCAGGTAACACGGTTTAAGTGTATGTGGGCCACAGAGAAACGAAAGCTTCAATTTGCATGGAATCAGGTTTATTTCAATAGAGACATGCTGAATACAAAGGGCTGAGCTAAATGAGTCATCATTAACATAAAATAATAGAACATTTTTAACAAAAATTAATATTTTTCTTGAACATTAACTTATCAGACACTGAATAACTGCACAAATTAATAAGCGTCACGCAAATAAACCTATTTTTCTTATTCTCCGAAAACGAAATATTTCCTGTTGCGTACACCAAACAAGTCAGTACAAGACCAATGACGTGGCAATTGGCTGCTAAAATATTCACTGCTGGAAAAGTGGAGAGGAAAGGAAAATGAATGCAACATGGTTATAGTAATCAGTCATTAGCGAAGGTTGTAGTTCGTTTTTAATAATTATGTACAGCCCTAGTCAGTTGGGCTCAGTGGATGGAGCATCGGCCTGCAGACTTAAGGGTCCCAGGTTCGATTCTAGTCAAGGGCACACGCTCAGGCTGTGGGCTCAATCCCCAGTGGGGGGCATGCAGGCGGCAGCCAGTCAATGATTTTCTCTCATTGATGTTTCTATCTCTCCCTCTCCCTTTCTGAAATCAATCTATATATATATATTATTAAAAAATAATCATGTATAACAGGATATTGTAAAAATTAAGTTACAACATTTGTATTAAAACGTTTCTTACATACTGTTATATTGGCTGGGCCGCAAAAATATTCGTTGTGCGCCACATGGGTTCTCGGGCCTTGAGTGTGACATACTTGCTGTAGTATGTTACCTTCCTTAATCCTCAACACCCTGGAGTAGACACTCTTTTTTAAAAAATATATTTTTATTGATTTAAGAGAAGAAGAGGGAGAGAGATAGAAACATCAATGATGAGAATCATTGATCGGCTGCCTCCTGCACGCCCCCACTGGGGATCGAGCCCCCAACCTGGGCATGTGCCCTTGACCGGAATCGAACCCAGGACCCTTCAGTCCGCAGGCTGATGCTCTATCCACTGAGCCAGACCAGCTAGGGCCTGAGTAGACACTCTTATCCCGTTTGTGGAGGAGGAAACTGAGTCACAGAAAGTTTAAGTACCTTGCTGATGGTGTGAATTGAGGCACAAAAAAGATTAGTCATCGTACCATCGTGGTCACACGTATTGAAACAGCATCAATGTCCAGCGGGAGACTGGCTACGTGCGGTAGGTGCTCACACGACGGATTTGCCGCTGTGAAGAGCAGGAGCCTGGGCTCTTAGGGAGCAGTGGGCAGAGTGGGGCCGCCTGCGTGCCAGGGGGAGGGCCCACATGCGCCACCAGCCTGGCCTCCAGGACACGCAGAGCGGCCCAGACCCCAGGTGGAGACTGACAGCGGGGGACCCCGGGGATACTGCACCCACTAAAGCTGCCCTGAAGTTTACAACTTCAAATGCACCCAGAACTTCCACCAACTCCCCTCACTCCTCACACGACAGATACCAATGGACAACAAATAACTGTCCGACATTGGAGAGAAATCTCTCACATAAAAGAGAGAGAGATCATAAACAGGAAAATAAAAGGAACTCAGGGGAGATAGAGACCGTGCAGGCTGCATAAGAAACTTCAAATAAACTTTAATCATTACCTTCGGGGAGATAACAAAAGACACCTCATCCGGAAGACAGGAAAAGGGCACGAGCATAAAGAACGCTCGGGGAAACGGGAGCTTGGAACTTCAAAGTATGATAACAGTGGAAATGAACAATCTTGAAGATGAAGTTGAAAAATCCACATGAAAAACAGAATAAAAAGATAAAAGCATGGAGAGATGAGAAAAATAGAGATTATTCGAGGAGGTCCAGAGGGGGCGGGGAAGGGAGGGGGAGAAATAGGGAGCAGGTGATCAAATGAACAACACAATGCAACGTCCCCGACTGGAGAAGATGAGCTTCCGGCTGAACAGCACAATGACAGCCAAGCATATTGAAAGGAAAAAAAAAAAAAAAAAAGACTGACACAAAAGCCGATGGTGAAACTGCAGAGCCCCAGAAAGAAAGCGAAAACCCTGCAACCTTCCAGAAGGAGGGAAACAGGCCTCACCATGAGGGGTAAGGACTTTGGAATCGCATCGGAGTTCTCGTGGGGACTCTGAAACCTGCCCACAAACACTCTACCGCCTCCCCCGGAAGCTGGGCGGGACCCGGGAGGGACAGTCTCCTCTTATGGCCCCTGTACCCACAGGCAGGGGGCTCTGTGCCCATGTCTACCACATGCAGCGGCAGAGTCATGCATATGCCAGAACTTGGTATGTGACAGTCATGGCATCGTGAACAAGTGCTTTAGTATTAAGTAAAACGGATTCACCATACGGAGAACAATCACTGGATCCTTACCTCACGCCATATACAACAACAAACTCCAGGTGGACGAGTAGTTCTCAGATGGGGGTGCAATCCCAGGTTACATTTGGCAATGTCTGAGATATTGTTGTTGTCACAACTTGCGGGGTGCTACTGGCACTTAGGAATCCTGCCGGACGCCCTACAGTGCACAGGACAGCTGTCCAACAAGGAATGACACAGCCCCAAATGTCCACAGCGCAAGCCCCAAATGTCCACAGCACAAGACCGAGAAACCCTGCAACAGGGTGCACGTACACGTGAAGGAGAGAAATAAAATACTACCAGAAAAAAATGTAAGGGGTTTCTGTAGGGCCTTGGGCTGGGGATGAAGTTCTTAAGCAAGGTCTCCAAGTGAATACATTTTACTACTTACCCAAACTAAGGATTTCTCTTGTACAGTGATGGTTATTGCCTATCAGAGGATCAGATAGATGGTAAACACAAAAGAACTATTTGCAACCACCTGTCCTTTTTAATGTTGGCGTTGGCATTCCCACTAATCTTTCAGAATCCTCTCAAAGTCACGAACACCACACACACACACACACACAAAAAAAAAAAAACCCAAAAAACACAAAACACACACTCTGTCTCTCATGAAGGTGGGAGACACGGGCTTCTATGTCCCCTCACCCCCAATACACATTTATAAAGCAAAAGCTAGTGGGAGATTTTGGCAACTGGAAACAACAGATTTAAAACTCTACAATAGGGAACAAGAGAAGGCGCCTTCCTTTCGATTGCTCTTGGGACATTTTCTGTCATAACCATCTATTATGCCTCAGAAAGTTTCAGAACTTCCCAGAGGGAGAGAGAAATAATCCAGACAGCAGTCTCTCATTATAAAACCATAAATCAAAAACAAAAAATAGAACCAGGAAGCAAAAGACCCTAATGTCCATAGCTTTAATATAAAGTTATAATAGTTACATTTGTAAATCTGTCTTAAAACAACGCATGCCTGCCCTAGACCATTTGGCTCAGTGGATAGAGCGTCGGCCTGTGGACCGAAGGGTCCCAGGTTCGATTCCAGTCAGGGGCACATGCCTGGGTTGTGGGCTCAGTCCACCGTGCAGGAGGCAGCCAATCAATGATTCCCTCTCATCATTGATGTTTCTATCTCTCTCTTCCTCTTTGCAATCAATAAAAAAAATATTAAAAAAAAAAAACGCATGCCAGAGAACAAATCAAAACCAAACTGCAGGACTCCCAGCAAACCGTGGTGAAGAAGCACCACATATGGGAAGCCACGGCCTGCTGGTCCCCAGGACTCCAGCGTGGTCATTACTCCTGCGATCTGACGAGGATTTACAGCCTTCCCCACGCCCGCCCCCGCCCCATCTCCAAAACGGCTTGGCCATTCTTGGCCCTTTGTTTGTTCGTCTAGATTTTAGTAACCCTTTTCCCAGTTCCGTGAAAAGTTGTGATGGGTTTTATTTTATTTTTTTAAAATATATTTTATTGACTTTTTACAGAGAGGAAGGGAGAGGGATAGAGAGTTAGAAACATCCATCAGCTGCCTCCTGCACACCCCCTACTGGGGACGTGCCCCCAAGGTACATGCCCTTGACCGGAATCGAACCTGGGACCTTTCAGTCCGCAGGCTGACGCTCTACCACTGAGCCAAACCGGTTTCGGCTGTGATGGGTTTTAATTGGAATTCACACTGAACTTACAGATAAAATTGGAGATGTGACATCTCTGTGCTGTTACGCCCCCCCTGCCCTCCCTGTCCTCCGCCCCGTGAGGCCCTGAGCAGCCAAGGTGCGGGCGGAGGGAGGGGCGTGGGGTTCAGGAAGGAGGAAGGAAGCAGTAAATACTGGCTGCACCGGGGTCCCCGCCATATGTCCTCTGCAGCTCTGCGTTGAGGAAATTGGGAGGAAATTGGCTTTGTCAGGTTTGAAGTGGTCACGGGAAAGAAGGATGTGAGGGAAGACAAACAGCTCACCTGTGTCTAATAATAAACACTCAGCAGGTTGTTCTCTTTTTGCTGATTTCCAAGCCTGGCATTTCTCAACACTGAGCTCCTAGGAATGGGGAAGGAGAGTCTCACGTTTCTACCCTTTTGATATTAGTCAAGGGGCTGTGAGCTCTTTCTGCGTCTATTATCCCAAATAGCCATCAAGGGCCACACGGGATGAAAAAGAACAGACTGAAGCCTTTGTGGCAAAGAACCAACGTGGGGGGCATTCCAGAGACCTGGACCTGCTCTGCTGAACGTGGTTTGCTGCCAGGAGGTGCCGGGCTGGGTGGGCCGAGGGGACTGGACTGGTGCCCAGGACCTCTGCCCAACTGTGTGACCTCACAGGTTCCCCCTGGTGGAGAGTGCAGGTAGTGCCCAGAGTTCAGGACCGTGTGAGCCAAGGAGGGACCCTGAGGCACTGGCGGGCTAACAGGGAGGGTCTCAGGGCAGTGCTAGGTCTGTAGAGCGTGTGAGGGCGCCCTCCGCTGGAGAGCAGGGGGACATCTGGCCGGGTTCATCGTGGCATTGCTTCCCCAGAGGCGCACACCTCGTTCCCGCGTGCACCCCACCGGTCACGACTGATTGACTCCACGTTCTCAAAAGTGTACATTTTTAAAAATATATATTTTATTGATTTTTTACAGAGAGGAAGGGAGAGGATAGAGAGTTACAAACATCGATGGGAGAGAAACATCGATCAGCTGCCTCCTGCACACCCCCCACTGGGGATGTGCCTGCAACCAAGGTACATGCCCTTGACCGGAATCGAATCTGGGACCTTTCAGTTCAAAGGCTGATGCTCTATCCACTGAGCCAAACCAGTCAGGGCTCAAAAGTGTAAATTAATGGGGAAAAAGATTTCCAGTTCAAGGTAGCAGAGTACAACCTGAAATCCATCCTGTCCTTCTCAAACACATCAAATTCAGAGAAGAAAAAACAATGAAATCTCTAACACGCAGAAATGAAAAAGGCAATTCTGTGTGGACTGGAAATAGGCCTCTCTCTGAAGGAAAGACATAGGGAAAACTCTAGCCCGTGTCTTAGCCAGGAGGCAGGAACACAGCCTGGGTGAATGCACAGGGCTTGGGCCAGGCTCTCCGTCTGGGCTCAGCTCTGGAGAGCAAAGCTGAGAGCCCCCTGTGACAGGCCAGTCTCCACCAGCAGTATGAAGTGGGTGGTGGTGGCGGGGGGTATGGGGGACCAAAGATGCCCTCCTTGTCCTGTCACAAATGGAGTCAACTCAGAAGATCGGAGTGCAGAATTTGGGAGGGAAGGAAGGCCAGACATATTAATTAGATGGCCTTACATGATTTCTAGTCACGCTTCAGGAAATGATCATTCTTACGCTCAGCAAGCTCCTGTGATGTACAGGAAAAAGGTGGAAAGTGCCCCACCTCACATAGGGAAGCTCACTGGTGTCACCACTACTCACCCGTCGTCTGAAGTTCTTAGTGGGTGCAAGAAGGTAAGAAAAAGAAACTAGAAAAAGAAACCTGATCTTGGACAGGAAGAGACTCAACTCTCATTACTTCTCAACAATATGATCATCAGCATGGCAAATAGAAAAGCTTGAATGGACACACTTTTATAACAGGGGAGTCCGTTAAGGGATCCAGATACAGACTCAATAGAGGCAAATCAACAGTTGTCTATTCACAATCAATTGCCAATTAGAAAATGTTATTAGAACAGATATCACAAAAAACATAGAAATGCAAAACATCGCACAAAATTCCTGTATTAAAAAATGTGCAGCCGAAACCGGTTTGGCTCAGTGGATAGAGCATCGGCCTGCGGACTGAAGGGTCCCAGGTTCGATTCCGGTCAAGGGCACGTACCTTGGTTGCAGGCACATCCCCAGTAGGAGGTGTGCAGGAGGCAGCTGATCGATGTTTCTCTCTCATCGATGTTTCTAACTCTCTATCCCTCTCTCTTCCTCTCTGTAAAAAATCAATAAAATATATTAAAAAAAATGTGCAGATTTTTTTTTTAAAAAAAGAAAACATCCTAAATGTTTAGTGAAGGACCTAAAAGATCTGAAAAAATGAATGACATCCCATTCCTGGGTAGGAAGACTTAATATTGTACAGATTGGATCTTCTCTAAATTAATCTACAGGCCAGTGTATACAGCCCAACATTCTTTTTAAAAATATATGTTTTATTGATTTTTTTACAGAGAGAGGAATAGAGAGTTAGAAACATCGATCAGCTGCTTCCTGCACACCCCCTACTGGGGATGTGCTCGCAACCAAGGTACATGCCCTTGACCGGAATCGAACCTGGGACCTTTCAGTCCGCAGGCCGACACTCTATCCACTGAGCCAAACCGGTTTCAGCTACAGTGCAACAGTCTTTGGGCATTTGCTGTGTATCAGGCACTGCTCACTCACGGTTCCCATCCTTAGCAGACACATGTTACCTTCATTTCCCATTAGAGGAAACTGAAGCACAGTTCCAGGGTGCAAAGAAGGGATTGGAGGGGCCAAGATGGGAGGCTGGGTGACTTCCAGGAGGCTATGCAAAATCCAGGGAAAGCTGAGGGGCCATGACCATGGGGCAGGGCCTGAAGGCACAGGTACGGGGAGTGTTCAGGAGGCAGAGTTGGCAGAATGCAGTGAATCTGGAGAGATCTTGACACCTCCCCCATTGTGGCGTGGAGGCTGGTGGGGGAGGCAGATGATGACATAGGATGGGACAGGTGCAGAGGGAGAGGTGAGAGCCAGGACCTGGGACACCTCAGAGAAGGGCTTCCTGGGAGGTGACATGAAGTGGAGCCTGGCAAGCAGGTGGGTGGGGTTGGAGTGGGGGATGTAGGGTCAGGAGACCTCAAGCCACGTTCTGGCAGATGCTGTGCTGGGTAGGCCACTCAGTGATGCTGATACTCTATCCTCTTCTGAAAACAGGGGCTCATCATTCCTACACCCTAGGTTGTAGGAGGATTAACGAGATAACACATGGCAAGTGCTTGGCACACAGCCTGGCGCTGGATGAATGGGAGACCCTGTCCCTCATGCTCCATTTCCCATCATCCCATGTCCAGCCATCTCCTGTCCCAGGCTGCCTTCTCCCCATGGCCTTGTGTCCCCTTGACGCAATTAGCGAGGAATAAGGAAGGAATCCATCCTCTGGCTCCACCCTGACCCATCTGCTCCCACCCCAGAGGGAGGCATTCGTGAGCTCAAGTCTGAACTCCGGATTAGCTGTGTAATCCCCAGATCTGTCTGGGCAATCTCTTTCCCCAGCCAGGAGAGGGGCCATGGCTGGGAGCCAGGACTGCTGGGCTCTGGGCCTGTTACTGCCTTACCCATCTGTAAGACATTAGACAAGTTGCCATTGTTTTGGCGCCTCTTTTGGAAATACCACAGACATCCCACGACTGTCACATGTGTGTCAACTGTTCTGTAGGTTTGTGGTGCGCGGGGCACTCTGGGAAGAAAGGCCTGGATCTGACTCCAATTCTAACACTCTCAGTGGATGCCTATGGACAAGGCATGAAGCCTCCATGGGCCTCAATTCTTTTCATGTATAAAATGGAATTAACATAGTCATGAGGGTCAGGCCGTTTTCTCCTCCCCGCAAGCACTTGTGCATACAGGAGCTGCACACTGAATGCTGAACCTATAGAACGTGGAAAACACCAGAAACTGGCAGGAGGCGACGCGCAAGGTTTGTTTACTTGAGGTTTGAAAGGTTGGGTCCGGAAGCAAACGCTCAGAAAGCGGGCCAGTGGTTGTCCCAGTCAGCAAGTGCTTACCAGCCCGGTGGTAAAACAAAGGCGGGTCGGACTACATTTCCCAGCAGCCCCAGCGTTATTCAGGCCACTTCCGGCCTCCCCTAAAGGCGGGGCGAAGGGCGGGGTGGGAGAGGCGCAGTGATGCCTGTGCGCGCCGCCGGCGCCGGGGCGCGTGACGCGCTTCCTGTGCGCCGCCTAGCGTTTGGGTCGCGCCGGTTCCTCGGCCTCAGAGCCGTGAAGGTGACAGCGGGAGGTGACTGTGCTGGCCCCCGCGATGCTGGCGGCACGGCGACTGCTCGGCGGGTCGCTCCCCGCGCGGGTGTCTGTGCGATTCAGCGGCGACACGGTGAGGCCCGGCCTGGCTCGGACCAGGGGTGTTCGCTGCCGTGTCTCCGCGCGCGCTGTCCCGTGGGTGTGTAGTGGTTCCTGGAGAACCCTCCTCGTCTCCCCAGTCCGGCAGGAAGGTAGCCCCTCCGGCATGGGTGTAGAAGGGGAACGGGTCCCAACGGGAGGCTGACTCCCTCCTGCCTCCGGCTTCCCTTAGGGAAGTTTTGAAGCTGGTGAAGCGTCCGTGCCTCATTCCTTCCTCGCCACAGCCTTGTGGGGCGTGAATGTGTCGTTGCTCCGTTGTGCAGATGCAGAAAACTGGAGAGGGTCATGCACCGCTCGATTCCCCGCTCAGCGCTCTGCTTCCGGATCTGGGAGCCAGTCCCCCAGAGCTCTAAGCTGGGGTGCTCACCCCTGGGTTCTGTAGAATTCCAGATCCCACCTCTCCTCATCAATTTCATCCCAAGTGGGTCTCCCTCCACCCAGTCCTAGTGAGGCATTTCTTTTCCATCAGTAAACACATTTGGCTTCCAGCATTGTTAGTAACATAAGGCCCTGGCCTAACCAAGGTTCCGCCAGCCAGACAGCCAGACACGGACATGGACAGGCCATTACACTGGGCTCAGGGCGGTAGTATGGTGCTGTGGGTTTGGCCTCGGGTAGACCTCAGCTCAAATTCTCCCTGCTGCTTTTGGCTATATGCCCTTACGTAAGTTCGTTTTGCTCTGAGCCTCAGTTTCCTCCTTTGTAAACTCATTCCTGTCTCAGGGTTATGAGGAAGAAACAGGGTTTTGGATGTAAAATGCTTAGCCCGGTGCCTGCTGAACAGAAAGTGGTTACTAGGGGTGGTGGTAGCTATGATGCTACCAGGGTTCTATTGCTGAGGTCCCTACCCTCTCCCTAGCGCAGCCCCGTCTGGTCAGGCGGACCTAAGAATCTGTAGCTTCTGGTCTGGCCCCTCATAACTCCAGAGCTCTGCTGGGCCTTCTGACCCTCTTTGTCCCCAGGCAGCGCCCAAGAAAACCTCATTTGGCTCCCTGAAGGACGAAGACCGGATCTTCACCAACCTATATGGACGCCATGACTGGAGGTGAGATGGTGCCCTGAGCCTGGTGGGTCGCAGGGCACGGCCTCCCCTTCACCACCTTCCCTACTCTGTCCAGGCTGAAAGGTGCCCAGAGTCGAGGTGACTGGTACAAGACAAAGGAGATCTTGCTGAAGGGGCCTGACTGGATCCTGGGTGAGGTCAAGACCTCTGGCTTGCGGGGCCGTGGAGGCGCCGGCTTCCCCACTGGCCTCAAGTGGAGCTTCATGAATAAGCCCTCAGATGGCAGGTGTGTTTAGAGGGGAGATGGGGTTGCAGGAGAAACCTGCGGGTGGCTTTGGCTTACCCAGGGCTTTGGGTTGTTGCCTTGGAGTGAATAAAGTGGAAAAATGTTACTGGAGCTTAAGCAGGTGGGACTCAGTTCTCTCTGGTGTTCCTCAGGGGAGACTTGAAGGGTAGCAGAATCAGAACAAGATTTTTTTTTAATCCTCACCTGAGGATATGTTTACTGATTTTAGAGAGAGAGGAAGGAAGGGAGAGCAACATCGATGTGAGAGAGAAACATCAATCAGTTGTCTCCCTTGCACACCCCTACGGGGGATCGAGCCTGCTATATAGGTATGTGCCCTGACCAGGAATTGAACCCAAAACCTTTGGGGTACAGGACAGTGCTCCAGCAAACAGCCACCTGGTCAGGGCAGCACAAGATTTTGACTCGGGCGACTTAATTGATCAATTCCTAGCTCTGCCTTCTAATCATTAAACTTGAGCAGTCTCTTGGCCTTTTTGAACCTCAGTGTTCTTTTCTTTAAATGGATATTATCTTTTGTGGGGATTAAAGAGATAATGTTTGTATAGCTTTTGGCCTACTCATTGGTCAGCACACAGAAAGCAAATAATACAGGTCAGCTAGCTTCCTACCTCCTTCTGGGCTCAGTGATATGGTGGGGGTTCAGAAAGCCCTTTGTGACCAAGAGCAGAATTTGGGCTCTTGGGAGAGCACAAAGAGACATTTGGACAGCAGAACCAAACCTTTCCTGTCAAAGGTCAAAGGTGGGATAGACGGTGAGCTGCCTGTCATTGGTGGTGAGCAGGCAGAACCCTGGGAACATGTTGGGAGGGCAGAGAGGGATTGGCTGTCAGGAGACATCTTTGAGGCTTGGCTGGTAGAGTGGGGGCTGAAAGACCCTCCCTGGTGGCCCTGTAGCCTAACTGACCTGCTGGCCCCCACAGGCCCAAGTATCTGGTGGTGAACGCAGATGAGGGGGAGCCGGGCACCTGCAAGGACCGGGAGATCATGCGTCACGACCCCCACAAGCTGGTGGAAGGCTGCCTCGTGGGGGGCCGGGCCATGGGTGCCCGTGCAGCCTACATCTACATCCGTGGGGAGTTCTACAATGAGGCCTCCAATCTGCAGGTGGGCTGGGGGAAGGACATCACACAGGAGGAGGTGCTCCGTGTGTACTCACACGCCCACTCACCCGGCATAGTCATTCTTAGATTTTAGCGCCTAATCTGTCTGGCGTCCAACTGGGAGAGTGCTGGCCACTCCTGCGTGTGTCAGGATTGGGACCTGGCTCCCAGAGGCCTCCTTCTCTGGGCCCTCCCAGTACACTCCAGAGTCTCAACTTGGGAGGTTTACCGTGGCTCCATGACTTCTCGAGTGTGGGTGGGCTGGGGAACTCATAAGAGGGCATATTTCCTGCAGAAGGGTCAGTGATCAAGGGGTGATTCTTACCCTAGTGATGCCTGCAGTATAGGGCCCACGTAGTAGCATCATGTATAAAATTTATTGTTATTACATACTTTAAAGTTAAACCTCTAGGGTCTTTCCCTCTATTGCAGAAGCAGTACTTATTATGAAGATAGGAAACCACACACACAAGAGAAAAATCTCACACAGATCCACTACCTAGAGAAAGTGCTTGCTAAATTTTTCATTATTCTAAAACCTTTCTTTTAAAAATAGATGTAGTTGGAGAATTTTTAAGTTGTTGTTACAATGGGATGCACACTGTACAAGTCCTCACCCCCTCCCAGAGCGTCCTCCATTCCTGTCAAAGGGGGCTTTTGCCCTGGATTTGGTGATGGGCCTGTATTCTCCCCTCTCCTCTGCCCCCCGCACGCACACACAGTATCCCCAGGCCCTTGGGGACAGTGACCTCACCTCTCACCCTTGTCCCACAGGTGGCCATCCGAGAGGCCTACGAGGCTGGTCTGATTGGCAAGAACGCCTGTGGCTCCGGCTATGATTTTGACGTGTTCGTGGTGCGCGGGGCTGGGGCGTATATCTGCGGGGAGGAGACAGCGCTCATCGAGTCCATTGAGGGCAAGCAGGGCAAGCCCCGCTTGAAGCCGCCCTTCCCCGCAGACGTGGGTAAGATCTGGCCCAATCCTGGGCCTTGTCCTAGGTCCTGCGGAATCCGGGATCTGGGTTCGGGTCCCCACTGGTCTTTCTTAGGGAATTTCTGAGTTCCTTCTGCACTGGGGCCAGACACAGAGAGTAGGTGGTAACAACACAGAGGCTCCACCAGTGCCACCTCCTAAGCCCCCACGCCAGACACCCAAGTCCCCTCCAGCCCTCTGGGAGCAAAGGGCAGGGGGGTGAACAAGGCAGTGCAGGACCTGCTGGGCTTTGGGGTCCAGTGGGGATGAGAATGATAAAGCAATAGAAGGGGGGCTCTCTGCCATGGGAGCAGGACCCTGGGACAGACCCATTGCCAGGAAACCCGCCCTGATTTGTCCCATTTCCTCACAGGAGTGTTTGGCTGCCCCACCACTGTGGCCAATGTGGAGACAGTGTCTGTGTCCCCCACCATCTGCCGCCGAGGGGGTGCCTGGTTCGCTAGCTTTGGCCGTGAGCGTAACTCGGGCACCAAGCTGTTCAACATTTCTGGCCACGTCAACCACCCATGCACCGTGGAGGAGGAGATGTCGGTGCCGTTGAAGGAACTGATTGAAAAGCATGCAGGTAAGGCCTGGGGCCAGGGGGCAGGGGGCAGGGCAGGGCATTCGTGGAGAGAGCCAGGGCTGGAAGGGCCTGGGGCTGGGGCGGGGGTTGACAGACCCTGGGCTCAGGACTAGGCACGTTTGCTGGCCCCAGCCCTGACCATCCATCATTTTGGGGACTGACTGGTACCCCAGGGGGTGTCACGGGTGGCTGGGACAACCTCCTTGCTGTGATCCCCGGCGGCTCGTCCACCCCACTGATCCCCAAGTCCGTGTGTGAGACGGTGTTGATGGACTTCGACGCGCTGGTGCAGGCACAGACGGGTCTGGGCACGGCTGCGGTGATCGTCATGGATCGCTCGGTAAGGGCTGGCCCCAGCTTCCCACCCAGTCCCCACCTCCTGCCAGCCTGCTTGGTACCCCTCCCGTGGCTGCTCTGAGAACTCTTGCCAGCTCTTGCGTCCCAGACCCTGCAGCCCGAGATACAGGTGGGCAAGGGGGGAGCAAGGCTGCGCTGAGGCAGGGTGCCATGGAGAGTGGGCAGTGCAGGACACCCAGGGAGAGTCGGGGAGTGGCAGAACACGGTGGAGTCAGAAGGGGCTGCTTCTGGGGACTGAGGCTCAGGCCTTGGGTCCTTGTTCACTGTCCTTTGTCTCTCCAGACGGACATTGTGAAAGCCATCGCCCGCCTCATTGAGTTCTACAAGCACGAGAGCTGTGGCCAGTGCACCCCGTGCCGCGAGGGTGAGCACCAGGCAGGGTGGGGCTTTCTCTGTGGCTCACCCTGGGCCTGGGTTGGGCAGAGGTCAAAGGTGGAGTGGGCTCTGGACCCTGAATAAACAGATGCTGCCGGCCTGCTGTGGCCTCTCTCAGTCTCTTCCTACTGTGGCTGCAGGTGTGGACTGGATGAACAAGGTGATGGCCCGCTTTGTGAGGGGGGACGCCCGGCCAGCCGAGATTGACTCCCTGTGGGAGATCAGCAAGCAGATAGAGGGCCACACCATCTGCGCCCTGGGCGACGGGGCCGCCTGGCCCGTGCAGGTACTCACTGCCCTGCTCTGTGGCACTACTGTGGGGTTGCTGAGAGCCCAGGGCCTTGGGGATTTTTAGACCCTGGTTCACACAGTGCCCCCACCCCTTCCCAGGGCCTGATCCGACACTTCCGGCCGGAGCTTGAGGACCGGATGCAGCGGTTTGCCCAGCAGCACCAGGTCAGGCAAGCTGCCGCCTGAGCCTGCTGCCCTGGGCTGGTGTCCATCATCCACACGGCAGGACAATAAAGCGAGTGCTGCCCACTCTCTTGTTGCAGCTTCTCTGTGGCCTTGCTCTCCCCCTCCCCTGAGCTCCATTACTCATGGGGCCTGTTTCCCAGATGGGGAGGCTTGGAAAGGATAGGCCAGCTCAAGGTCATGCCGTGAATCCAGACTTTGGCCTCCTATGCATCAGTGAGTCTGTCCTAGACCATCCTGAACACCCACCCTTCCTACAGGAAGCTGGGGTGGGGAGGAGGGGAAAGCTGTGGCCTGGGGTCCACACCTGGGCCCTTGAGGGTGGGGACAAGGAGAGCAGGGTCCAGTTTGCCCTGTGAGGTGATGGGCCAGGAAAGAAGAAGCTTGGTTTAGTCTGGATTAGAGGAGAGGTTTATTCCTGCTTCCTGATTTGGCTGGGCACATTTGGAAGGGGAGGAGGGAAACAATTTGACTAGAGGCTGAGCGTGGTGGGTGAGGCAGCCCTGGTTCCTCCCAACTCTGTGGAGGCGGCGTCTGGGTCAGTTTGGGGGAGGAGCAGTGAGCAGGGCTGGGCCAGGTGCCCCAGCTAGTCGCTGAGCTGGAGGGGTGCACTACCGTCCAGCGGGTGCCACAGCTCCAGCCGGTGGTCACTGTGGCCCAGGCACTCTCTCCAGTGCCGCTGGCGCTCCCCACTGGCTCGGCCACTCAGCTGCACCCCACCTGGATTGGGGGATAGGAGTCAAGAGGTGTTTGAGAGCCCACTGAGCTCCTCGCCCAGCTTTCCTGCATTCCCCCTCACCAATGAAGTCATTGGCTGTGCCCAGGTCATAGTCCCATACAGACACCAGCAGGGTCTTCTGGGCCAGCTCCTCCCTGAGGCCTGCGTAGAAGAACTCCTGCCAGGAAGGAGACAGGAAGGAAGGAAGCCTCGGGTCCTCCCCAGCTTCAGAAACAGGCTTAGGCTGGTGAGGGACTCAGGTCAGCTGGGACCTGTGTTTTCTGACTGAGGCAGGATGCTGACTTCCCCCACCCCAGAGCAGCAGGACTGCCTTGGCCTGGCCCTGGCTTACCTCATTGAATTCAGGGTTCAGGGTCTTCTTTCGAACACTGGTCTTATGTTTAGTTTTTTTCCCCACATTTGGATGCAGGAATCTGATTGGGGAGGATGGGGTCGGGTTAGGTGTGGCTCTGGAGAGGTGAGCCCCAGAGAGGCTCTGAGGAATCCCCACGCCCACCTGTCCACCTCTGTCCATACTCACAGGCGGACGAAGGGGTCCGAGTAGCCATTGGCATCCATGGGGGCCAGGTGGGCGCACCGCAGCACCCCTACCAGCAGGCCGCCCCGCTGAGAGCTGTAGCACAGTGACAGCAGGATGCGCCCGCGCTCCTCCCCAGCCACCTCTGCCATCTCCTGCAGGGTAGGCTGGGGTCAGACCCTGCGGCCCAAAGCCCACCCACCCACCAGTATTGGCCAGGGTGTGAGAGCTCAGACTGGCTGCAAAGAAGTCAGGGGCCAGTGATTTAACTTCATGGTTCAGTTTCACAAACTTGTGGACCTGGTGCCCTGGAAGGGAATTTCCCGGGTCAGCTGTACCCTCCAGAACCTAAGAAGGGGAGGGGCTTGCTCAGGCCACGTGACAGGGCAGGTCACATCTTTGCCATGGAGAGGAAGGAAACTGATGCTGAGAGCCACAGACAGGCCAGGCACTTGCTGATGGCCTCCCGCTGAGTGCCCACGCCACCCTCCTGCTGGTAAAGCCCATGTCTCGGGAGCAGCTCCGAGAGGCTGTTCTCCATTCAAGGACGTACAGGTCTTTTCAGCTACAACACCCACCCTCCTCGCCCCCCACCATCCTCGGGACCAGATGCCGAATGCCTTTTGCCACACTCGGCCCCTGGTGCTTGCAAGAGGAGTCCAGTGGGGAGGCTGGGAAGGACATGTTTCTCCCATACGTAACATAGGATTCGATTTGCAGGAAGTCCAACCACCATGCTAGCATCTAGTTCTTCCTGTGGGAGTGTCCCGTGGGCACCTGCCGTGTACCCCCGCACTGCAGTGAATGGGACAGGAAGTGGGTGGCACCGGTTACCAGCCACAGAGGTGGGACTTGCCTGGCCTTGTTTAGGCATCAGCTGCAGTAACTTGTGGCTCCACTAGGGGGCAGGGCAGCAGCACTGGACCTTCCGTCTGAGTGGGGCCTGTGCCAGTCCTGCCTCAGCCTTGCAGCATCCCTGCCCCTCCCAGGCCAAAGGGGTTCTGCCCTAGTCTTTGGTCTCCCCTGGGGCCCCTCCAGTTACTGTCACTGCCTCCTGACAAGGGCTTGTCTAGGGCTACCAGCCCCACATTGACCCCTGGGAGCAGCCAGGGAGCCCCACCTTGTCCATTCTCTCCTGCCCTCCCAGCTGCTCTGGCCACAGACAAATCCCATCAGTTTCAGCATCTGCCTCCAGGTGGCCCCCAGTGCCCCACATATCCTCTGGCCTGGCTGTTCCCCAGGGCTCTGAGCACTCACAGAACGTATGGGGGTTGGCCTCAGTTTCTCCAAGCCCACCTCACGCCTGCCTGATGCCCGAGTACCCCAGGCCTGTCCCCTTCACAGCCTGCTCAGTTCCACTGTCCTACGCACCTCGTACAGGGCCATGCCACGGGATGTGTCCAGGCTCTCCGGCCTCTTGGTCTGAAAGAGCAGAGAGCCTGGTCACCTTGGCCGGATACTGCCCAAGTTTCCCTCCCTGCCCCTTCCCTCTCCAGCTCCCCCATCACAAGACTGCTGGACCCCAAAGCCCACCTGTGCGCCACCCTGACTCACCAGCCTCCGCTTCTCCAGACACACACTGAAGCTCCTGGCTCGGTTGGGCACCAACTTCCGCAGGGGCACCCGCAGCTCCCCCACGGGAGGCACTCGTCGCCGCCGCGGCCGCAGCCGTGGGTCCTCACACACACACAACCTGGTGGCCACCCAGGTCAGACCTGGGCAGGCAAGCCCCCACTCCACCCTGTCCCCTCGTGGCCCAGGCTCAAGCCTCACCGCAGGGTCTTGCGCCCAGCATCCTGGTGGGTGAAGCCGTGATAAGTGAGCGTCTCTTCCCAGACAGGTCCCCTTGTGCCCCGAACTGTGCGCGTCCTCAGCTGGCTGGCCTGAGGGCCAGGCAGGGTGGGTCAGGGCCTCCTCGGCCCCAGGGCCCCACCCTGGCCACCTCCCTCACAGAATCCCCAGTTGTGCAGCCTGCAATGGTCTCCAGGCCTGAGGTCCAGGCCTTGCGGGAGGATCCGGCCAGGACGGGTGGGTGTCCCAGGCTGGGTGTGTGGCTGAGGGGCAGCAGTAGGAGCCTGGGTCTTGCCCTCACCTTGCTGGCCCCTGGCAGCAGATTGGCTTTGACATAGGTGTCCAAGGAGCCTGAGGCTGGTGGCTTGAGGCCCTGGGAAGAAACAATAGACATGGGGCAGGCCTGTGGCCCAGGCCCCCGGCTCAGGGGCCCCCGCCCATCCTTACCTTGGCACGGTGAGCTGTGCAGTGCAGGGCGCTGTTGTCCGCATCAAAAAGAAGTGTGAACTCGAGGGTGCCCAGGGTAGCTAAGGGCAGGTGGCATGCAGGTCAGTTCCTCTGGCCTCCTGCCCTGCCCCTCACAGGTCAGATGCCTGGGATGCCTCAGACCCCATCCTGGGCCCAAGGTGTCCTCCTCCCCTGCCCCCACTCACTGCTGTCGTCTGAGTCTCCCTCTGGCTCTGGGTCTGGCTGCGGCTGGGGTGCAGAGCCGATGGCGGGAGACACTGCAGGGTGTGGGTCTGAGGCACACAGGGCAGGCTCGGCAAAGGGGTAGAAATGCGGGAAGTAGTCAGAAATGAGGTGGATGGGCTGGATGGGTCCCGGGTTCACATCGATGGCCATGTGCTCCTGCATGCTCACCCGCTGTGGCCGCCTCCAGCCCGCTGCTTCAGTGCCCTCCATGGGGGCTCAGGCAAGGGGAGGGGACTCAGACAAGCCCCCTTGGACTGGACATGAGGGGACCACACTGGGCCGAGACATGGTGAAGAGGCATCACTGCGGGTGCTGAGAAGGGTCCTGGGTGGCAGCTGGGGACCTGAGGACAGAGGGCAGGGTTGGGTGGGTGGGGAAGAAGTGGGGGGCTTCAGCCTGGAAGGGGAGCCGGTGCGCTGGCAGTGCCTGCTGGTCTACTTACCTCTCTGAGAGCTCCGCCACCTGGCTCTGTTCGCTGCTGGCACTGGGTATGCGCCTGACTGAGGTGACTCATCTGTGTGACCCAAGGCCTCCTGGTACCCGCGAGGGCGGGGGAGGGACGGAGCTCAGAGCCCACCTCCAGGGCTCAGGAGAGGGCACTTCCCTGCCCTCAACTCCGAGGGTCCCTTACTGAGCATGGGGCAAGGGGGCATCAGCCTCCCTCCACCCTTGTCAACTCCTCCCCCTGTTCACATGCTGTGGTTATTTTTACCACCATCATGGGACCTGCTCCAAGGCCCTCGAGGAGGCCGGATGCCCAGCGGTGACAGGGGTGTGAGGGGCAAGGGGAGGGGTGTGTGGGGATGAGGAGGTAGGTGAGAGGGAAGGGGTGCAGGAGGAGGGAGCACGTGGGGAGGTGTGTGGGAAGGGGCGGGGATGTGGGGGCACTTTGGAAGGTATGGAGGGGTGCGAGGGGAGGTGAGATGGGAGGGTTCATGTGGAATGGGGGGGTGACCGGGAAGGAGGGGGGCACTTGGGGAAGAGGGTATCTGCAGTCTGGTCTCCTTGCAGCTCAAGCTTTTTGGCACATGGATCAGAGCACATCAACTCCTCTCTCTCCTTTTACGGCCTTGGGATAAAATCCTAACCCGTCACTGAGGCATACCCCTAGGCACCCCCTCATCTCCACGTTACTCTTCATGGTTTCCTTGAACACCCCAAGCTTTGTGCATGTGCAGCTGCTGCCCTAACTGCCCTACCCTGCCCTTTGACCCGGCTCACTCCTGCCTTTGGTTTCAAGGTCACTCTCTGAAGGGGAACTTGGCTGGCTTTTACCTGCTCGGCATTCCCTTTTCCCAGTGGTCCTTTGGGGGCCGCCCCCTTCCCTATTCCCAGCCTAGGGGTTCACCCTCCTCCCCAGGGCTGTGCCCCAGACCCTGCCAATCAATGAATTCCAAATGCAGCAGGCCACACGACAGGCTCCGGGAAGGGCCTGTGACCCAGCAGGCCAGGGCAGTGCACTTCTGGGTTACACTGGCCAAGCAGCTCTCTTTCCTGTTGATGGAACACTGGAGCCCCCTAGAGCTGTGGCCCTCTCCTCATCTCTCTGTGGAGTGGAGACTGCTCCTGGGAATGAGGCCAGCACGGCGGAAAGCACAGCCAGAGAGAGCCCCGGGATGCAGCCATGCCTGAAGCTACATTAACCCCGGATTCATAATCACCACTCCTCTTTTGGCCACGTCAGCCAGTGGATGGAGTTTCCTATCACTTGTCCTGGCTAATACTGCCCAGTCCACATGCCAAAGTCCAACTGTCCCCCCTCAACTCTTTCACAGAACCCTGCATAATTCCACTGTTATTTATATGTGATTGTTTAATGTGCAACCACATGAGTATCTGGTCTAAGGTATCCCCTAGTCTGGGCCCCTCAACCCCCCAGAGGCCAGGACAACATCTGGCTGGTCCGCAGATGTGGCCCCAACACAGCAGCTGGTGCATGGGGGGCGCTCATTAGTCATGTGCAGGGCTCCTCTCCAGATTCCTGCGGCCCAGCGCCGGGACTCCGTGGTCAGCCAGGCATGGAGGAAGGCACACAGTGGCTAAGAGTCTGGGCTCTAGTCAGAGAGGGCCTGGTTCAAATCCCAGCTTGGTCAAGGTGTCTGTCCTCTCTGAGCCCAGTCTCACCAGCCAGGGACAGTGTTGGCCCCACCTCACAGGGCTGAGGTGAGGGTGAAACGAGAGAAATGATGCCAAGTACCTGGTGCAGGGTAAGTGCCCACTGCGGGGGGTGACAGTGTGCTTGGACAGAGGTGCCCCAGCCAGGAGACCAGCTGTCCCATGGGGTCTGCTCGAGGTCAGGGCCCTAGTGCAGAAGATGCAGTTGCCAAAGAGTTGGTAAACGTTCTTTATTCAGTCCTGAGGTGGAGCTGGCCTGGCAGGGTGAAGGCAGGGGCTGCTGAGGACCAGTCTTCAGCTCCGGAGCCTCCACGCCCCAGGGATATCCAGGCGGGGCTGGTAGGCACCAGGTACCAAGACCTGCAGGGTGAACTCGGTGATGACAGCCGTGAGCCCCCAGACACGGTGTGGCCCGTGAAGGAAGACAGGCATTGTGTAGCAGAAGTGGCCACCCTTGCAGAAGTGGGTATAGCCTTGGTTCTGCACCTGCAGCAGGTGGGCCAGGGGCAGTGCAAACACTTCCTCCACCTATGGACAGGAGGCAGCGAGAGGGTGGACAGAGGACTGACCATGGCAGCTTTTCCCCTTGGGACAGCCCTGTGCCCCGGCATCCTTGCCCCTACTCACCTCCTCGGGGTTGGGCTGGAGGTTCTGGGGATCCAGTGGGCCCACACCAGCAAGCACCGGCACCACGGTGTTCTTTGCCTGGGCCAGGAAGGCAGGCAGTCAAGGGAGGCATGGCCTTGGCAGGCCTTTGGGGCTGGAGAAGGGAGGCTGAGAGGAAGACCCCACCCTTGCCATCCAGAGGCCTTTAGCAGTCAAGGCCAGGTCCATCTGGCCCCTGTCCTGCGTGGGGCTCCCTCCAGCCATGCTGACTGACTCGGGTTCCCATTCAGGCCTCTGGGCCTTCGCAGACTGTTCCCTCCACTTAGAACAACCGTCCCTTACTTTTACTACCCTAAAATCTGCCGCTTGTCATTCAATCCCTTCCTACCCTGTGGAGCCTCCCCAACCCTCACCCACCAAACTGGGCAGAGCTGGCTCACCCCAGAGCCACTTCCACCCGAACCTGAGCCTCAGTATCCCTGTGAGAAGAGGATAAAAATACCCCTGGCCCCGCCCTGATGGGTTGTGGGGGATGAAAGAGGAGGGGCAGGCAGGTGCCTGGTGCTCACTGCATTCTACACCTGCTGGACTCCATGACCAGGCTCCTTGTCCCTGGGGTCCCCGTGCCTAGCCCAGGGCAGGCAGAGTGGGTGAATGGGGCAGAGGATGGCTGTGGCCTCAGAGCCTGGTGGGCTCACCTGGTCATACACGGGCTGCAGGACACCCCACACATGGTCCTCAGGCACAGCCAGGCCCAGCTCCTCCTGGGTCTCCCTCAGGGCCGTGTGCACCACATCCTGGTCAGCCGGGTCACACTTGCCACCTGGGAAACTAAACAGGCACAGGCAGTGTGGTGGAGGGCCAGTGACCCCTAAGCTCCTGCCCCGAGTTTACAGTGAGGCCGTCGGAAGCCACAGGGCCTCTCCAGACTCTTGACCTCTTTGAACAATGGAGGTAAGGGAAAGAGGGCCTGGGACTCAGACGTGCAAATTCTGTCTGTGGTAGCCCCCAGGCGCTGACATTGACCCTAGGTGTCCCCAATCTCCGCCGAGGGCGGGGCCAGGGCGGGAAGCCGGAAAGCCCCGCCCCCGGGCTTTCAAGGCTCTGGGACCCAAAGCTTCCTACAGTGGCCGGGAGAGGTGCTGCCTCTTTAGAGGGGGTCACAGCTCAGGGAGAGGTGTCGCAGGCTCGAGGTGATGCGGGCGCGCTTCGAGGGAGCCCACGCGGCGCCCGGGCCGACGGGCTCTCCGCAGACCCATTCTATGGAGGCGGAAACCGAGGCTCGGAGAGGCTCAGTGCCTGGGCCACGGTCCCAGCGTCTCCGGGGTTCGGCGGCCTCCTACCAGAGGGGAGAGGAGGTCCCGGGCGGGGTACCTGACGTCGCCCTTGTGCCTCCCGGCCAGGCGGCTGGACCGCAATGTGTAGAGCAGCGCCGGGACTCCGCGCACCGAGCACAGCGGCACGAGCACTGCGGCCGCTGCGGGCCGCGCGCGGAACCGGGCCGTGGCCTTTGCCAGCAGCTGCCGGCAGCGCCGCTCGCCCTCCGCCGACAGGCAGTCGGGCAGCATGTCCGGCCGGGCGCCGCCGCTACTGCCAGGGCGCCGGGCCGCGGGAGGCGGGGGCGGGCAGAGCTCAGGAGCTCAGGGACCCGGCGCGGGCGGCGCAGGAATGGGCCCGAACGCCCCGCCCCGCCCCGCCCCGCCCCAGCCCTAGCCCTTGGGGCTCCGAAGTTGCCCCGGCGGTTTAGAGGCGTGGCCTGTGCGAGGGGCGTGGCCTGTGCAAGGGGCGGGCTCCAGAAGGGAAAGCGGTGGGCGGGCCCGGAAGGGGCGTGGACCGATGTCCTGGCTGCCCGCAGAGGACAGGAGCTGGGGTGGATGTTAGGCTTGTGTGTCCTCGACCATCGGTCGTGCTCGGCTCGGGGACCGAACTCAGCCCTTCCGACACGGAGCTCAGGAATCGGGGTGTCTTGCTGCTGAGGCCCCGCCGGCTCCCGTCCCTCTGCGCCCATGGGTGTCCGTTCCTCTCCAAGCACCTCACAAGATGGGGGTGTTTAGGGGGTTCATGGGGCGCTCCCTAGGATATCAGGGCCGCGCCGCGACCTCTCGCTCCTAGGGACCCACTCCCGCCTGGCCTTTTCCCGGAGCTCTCTCCCGTCGTTCTTCCAGGCCCCTTTCCCTCTCCTTTCTACTCCTTTCTTTAGGTGTTGGTTTAAAGGTCGCTTTCTCTAGATGCTGGCCCGTGTCAGTCTTGATCAGATTCTCAAATCCCTCCCCCACCCGACCTTGGCCCGTGGGGCCATTGCCTCCTGTGGTTCTGTAACCCTCGGCCAGACCCTGGCCCCTGAGGGCCAGACGACCCCAACCTATGCCCAGCACCTAGACGTTGAGTGGCAGGTGTCATCAAACCTTGACTTTGAGCAAGTACCTCTCTGAGCTGCAGTTCAGCCCTCATCTGGGCACACAGGTGGGGAGCAGGAACTCCGCCTCCCACCCAGCCCGGGGCCAGGGGCACTGGGAGAGCTCTGGGTGTCTGCAGCCCAGGCTCTGGCGTTGGAGTGGTCCTAAGCCCTCCACCCTCAGCCCTGAGGACAGAAGTGCTCTGACCACCCATGCCAAATGGTTTAATGTTTGGGGTAAGGAAGAGGGGGAGCAGGGTTTGGAGGAGTCACCCCCAAGGCAGAAGGGGACAGGTTGGGAGGGAGGAGGCCTGGTTCCAAGCCTGGCACCATCCCAGCCTTGCTGTGATTCTGGGCAGGTAACCTCCCTCTCTGGGCTTCTGTGTTCACTGCTGTCCTTGGGAAGGGAGGGGTCTCTGCAGAGGTGAGGCAGGAGGGCGTGGGGTCCAGGGTAAGAGGACTCTGTCCACAGGGTACCCATCATCACTGAGGGTCCTGGTGAGACCTCAGGCACGTGGCAGTGGGGGACAGGAGCCCCAACCCAGCTTGGAGGGGCAGGCCCCGCTGATCCCTGTCAGCCTGGATATTGGGGAGGGGATATGGTGTCGGCCGGGCCCTTGGGATTCCAAGAGAGCTTGAGGCTCCAGGGTACAGGTCCTGATAGGTGAGGGCCCGGTAGGTGGTGGGGGCCAGCAGAGCCTCAGGGGTGGCCAGCAGCGGGTGGTGGAGCCGAGCAGGGGTCCTGGAGGTGGAAGCCGGAGCTTTGTTGGGATCTGAGGGAGGAAGTGGTCTGAGTGAACCCCAGACCGCCCCTCACATCCACTCCTGCTCTTCTCTGCCTCTCCCACCCCAAGTTGCCCACCTCAGCCTTTGCTCATGCTCTTGCCTCTGCCTGCCTGGAATTTCTTTCTCACTTTCTCCTTCCCAGTCCTGCAAGGCCCAGCTTGGGAACCACCTCCTCCAGGAAGTTCACCTGTTCGCACCTGCACTCCCCACCCCCCGTCTCCCCCGTCTCAGAAATGTGTCCCTACCCTGTTTTCTCTGCCCTGGGCCCCAAATTGCCTGAGAAATCTCTGCTTCCCCTTCTGTCCACACAGGTGCCCAGTGGGCTTGCTGAGTGTGCTGGAGCCCCTTCTTGGAAGCCCTGTGGTGCTGCCCCCTGGCTTCTCACCCACCGTGTCGGCTCTGGTCCCGCTGGGGTCTAACCTTTCTCCTGCTCTGTGGAGCCTGTCAGCAGGCAGGGGCCGAGGCTGTGACTCCGGGCCGGGACGCTGAGCAGGGGCTGTGCAGATGCAGTCCTGGAGATGGGCAGGCAGGGATGGGGGCAGGGGGGCAGGCAGGGATGGGCAGGGGTCAAGGTGAAGAACCATGCCAAGGATCTGGTTCAGAGTCAGCCAATGAGACCCCAGGACCAGTCAATGGGCGTGGCCCGCCTAAGGAGCCCAGCCCTAGCAGATGCCTGGGGATGGGGCTGAGGGGCTGGGTCAGGGCAGCGGGGCAAGCCTGACGGGAGTCAGTCAGTACCAGGTGTCCGGGTCACTCTCTCTAAAGCCCTTGGCAAAAGGGTTGCTGGCGATTTTCAGCTGCGTGATCTGCAGAGAAGAGAGTGAAGTTATGGGTCTGAACTGTGGAAAGGCTGTGGGGCGCCAGGCTCACCCATCCTTACCTCCCTGGACCCCCCAGTCAGGAGGCCCTGGGACCCAGAACCACAGCGGGTGTGAAGGGAGGGGAATGACTGGGCAGATGCTCACTGAGTCCCAGGGAAGGAGAGAAGGGCTGGAGTCTGTGTGCATGTGGTGACTAAGAGACTTGAGCCTCAGTCTCCATGCCTGTGAAATGGGCCGGCAGGTGCCCCATACTGTGGCCCAACCCACCCGGTGGTTCTGATACGCCGTCACGGCCGTGAACTGGGTCTCCGTGAAGACGAAGGACTTGAAGTTCTCCTGGGCATAGCGCTCGCTGTCCTTGCGCGGGTCCACGAAGACCACATGGAAACGGGGCTGGTAGCGGTGCATGGAGTTGAGAATGATCTGTGGGGGGACAGCAGCAAGCTGTCACTGAGGCTGAAGTGCCATCCCCGGGGCAGGGAATGCCCTGGGCCTGAGGCCGCCCTTCTTTTGCGGGTGGTCCAGGCCCTTTGGGTTTGAGCATCCTTGCTGCTTTGCTTTCTTTCACACCCACATCTCTGCTGCCCGCCTTGCCTTCAGGACTGTCCAATATCTGACCACCTCTCCCACCCCAGGGCCTCTACCCCATCTGGCCTCCATCATCTCACCTGGGTTTCCTCAGCTGCCTCCTGGCTGGTCTCCCTGCCTCCACCTGGCCCCTCGTCCATTCTCCACACAGCAACCCCAGTGAGCCACCACATGTCACCCCCTCCTCAGAACTCTCCCGTGGCTCCAGAGTAAAAGCCAGAATCCTCTCTGCAGCCAACGGGTGAGCAGGTGAGCCTGGCCTAGGGCCTCTCCCTCCCCCTCCCCCTCCTCGCCCCAATGCAGCCACATGGCAGCGTCCATGCAGGCCCCCAGCTCTCCCAACATTTCTCAGCGCCTCTGCCCACCTGCAACAGCTGCCCTTCTAGATGCACAGGCTCCCTCCGCGTCCTTCCCACCCTGTCCACATTCTCCGCAGCAACTTCCTGGGCCCCGAGGAACAGCCGCCTCCCAGCCCCGTTCCTGGGGCCTTTTTGCTCCTGGCGTTTATCCCCCCCCCCTCCCCCGCCGGAGACACCGCATCCAGTGTTTCCTGGACTTTTGCTCACCATCTGCCCCTCCCCCAGGAGGTGAGCCCTGTGAGGGCACGATCTCTGTCTGATCGACAGAGTGTCACCAGTCCTGTGTGACCTATAACGGGCCGGCTTCGTGTGGGTGGTCCATACACTGTCCATGAGAAGGACAGTGTTTGCTGGGACATTCCCACTCCCTCAGCCCACTTCCCCCACCTGCCTGAACAGTCCCCTCTGCGGCCCAGCCTCGGCCAGGTGACCAGCAGCAGTGGGCGGGGATGCTGGGCAGCAAGGCCTGGCTCCTGTTCATCAGAATCAGGCCCCTGACTAGGCCCGGCCCCGCCCCCCATGGCCGGGGCCTCACGTGGCCATTGTCGTCCAGCAGGTTGTTGGTCAGCTTGAGCTTGTCAAAGGACACGATCTGGCGCATCCACTGTGCGCCCTTGGCGGGTGAGTCGGGGTGGAAGTGCACACGGCCGGGTGTGGCCGGGTCCGCCTTGCCTGCCACCAGCCAGGCCGAGCTGTGGAAGGCGTACCTGGGGAGCACAGCGAGCTGGTGAGGGTGCCCGTCTGCATCACACAGCACCCTCACCTGCTGCCCCTGCCTGGAGCCAAGTCTGGCGGGGCAAAGGGGCTGTTAGCACCTCCATGCACTACCCCCATCTTGCACACAAGGGACCAGAGGCTCTGAGAGTTTCCTGTGGCTCCACCTGCCGTCCTGGGCTAGCCCACTCTGCCTGTCCCGGCTGGCCCACTGCCCACTATCGGCTGCTGGGCTGGTGCCCCT
This sequence comes from Plecotus auritus, assembly GCF_963455305.1. NCBI lineage: Eukaryota > Metazoa > Chordata > Mammalia > Chiroptera > Vespertilionidae > Plecotus > Plecotus auritus. The sequence goes on along the minus strand of NC_137783.1, from coordinate 149,087,416 downwards.
GCCACCAGACTCCCCACTGTTGCCCCAGGATAGGCCTCCCTGATGCTGCTTGATTGGCCCCTGCCTCCCCGGAGTGCAGCGAGGGGTCGACTCCCCATCTTGGCACCTGCGGACTGAGCCACTTCCCCCGGTGGCCCCCACACCTGTATCTCTTGTCATCCAGGGGCACGAAGTCCATGAGCAGGGCGTAGTCGGCCAGCGAGTCCATGCCCAGGATCTTCACCTGGAAGGTGGGGAACATCCTCCTGCGGGAGGGAGGTGCCCGCGGCCTGAGTGCGGCCCCAGCTTGGCCCGGCCGCCCCCACATGCACACCCCACCTGCCCCTCACACCTGCCTGCCTTGGTGACGATCATCTCTGTGCCCAGCTGGTTGAACTCCTCCCACAGAGCCTTCATCTCCAGCTGGACCGTCACGCTGGACACGTGTGGGTTCTTGGGGCCCTGCCCGGTGGGCTCAGCCATGGCTCGGGCCCCTGTGGAGCCAGTGGAAAGGCCTGATGGGAACGGAGAAACCAGCCGGGGCTCCCAGCTGGAGCTGCTCATGGGCAGGGGGTAGGTCTCAGAAGCTGCAAGTACCCCAAGGCCCGCAGAGAGGAAGGCTGGGGAGAGAGGACAGAAGCATGGACCCTGCTCGCCCCCACTCCACCCAGCTAGCCCTCAGCCTCCAGGCTGCATCTAGGTGCCTCTTTCTCCAGGAAGTCCTCCCTGACTGCCAGGTCTGTGTGTTCCCACAGTTAACGTGACTCAGCATCACCTCGTAAGGTAAATAAATGCTCACTTATCGATCAGACCATCAAACCTCAGAGGGAAGGTAGGGGAGGGATGGGGAGAGATCAACCAAAGGACTTGTATGCATGCATATAAGCATAACCAATGGACACAGACACCAGGGGGGTGAGGGCATGAGCTGGGCCGTGGAGGGGCAAGGTGGGATAAGGACACATATGTAATACCTTAATCAATAAAGAAAAATTTAAAAATACATAAAATGCCCCTGGAGGCCAGAGGCCAGGCCTGGCTGGCTCCGCAGGGGATCTCTGAGCTGTCAGGTGGCCGCGAGCAAATTGTTTCACTTCCCTGAGCCTCAGCTTCCACATCCACCACCAGGGCTTCGCAATGCCTGCTTCACAGGGCTGCTATGAGGGCCCGGGAGGACACCTACGGGGCCTGGCACACAGTTAGCCCTTCATAATGACACGTTTTATAGATAACAGGACGCCTGAGATTGTGGGGGTGGGGGTGGGGGTCTTTCTCAGCTCCGTGGAGACCCCACTGCCTTGTCCCGCCGAAGAAGAGCTGAGCTGAGAGGAGATCCCCCACATTACCACGAATTGCTCTTACCGTCTCTGACCTGGAAAACCCGCCCAAATCCTGCCTCCGGGAGCCATCTTTCTGCTCTGGCCTCCTCACTTTCTTCTCAAGATCCTGCCTTTTGATCTGCAATCCTGGCACAAGCCTTGGCCAAAAAGCTGCGTCACCCTCCACCCTTCTGGTTAAAAAACAAACATCCTAACTACAATGAGATACTACTTCACACCCACGAGGATGGTGATTATCAAAACAATAACAATAACAGAAAATTATGTGTTGGTGAGGATGCGAAGCAATTGGAACCCTGTGCACTGCTGGTGGGACTGTAAAACGGTGCAGTCGCCGTGGGGAACAGAATGGTGGTTCCCCAAAAAACTAATCTTAGGATTCCCACATGACCCAACCACCTTCCTCCTAGCATATACCCAAAAGAACTGAGAGCGGCGGCCGGACAGGTCCCGGTGCATCATGCTCACAGCAGCACTGTTCACGATAGGCAGTGGCAGAAGCAGTGCAAGTGCCCGTGAATGGATAAGCAAAATGTGGTCTATCCAGACACGATTCATTATTCTCCAGCCTAAAAAGAAGGAAGTTCTGCCCGGCCAGCATGGCGCAGTGGTTGAAGGGTGGACCTATGAACCAGGAGGTCACGGTTTGATTCCCAGGCAGGGCACATGCCTGGGTTGCAGGCTCGATCCCCAGTGTGGGGTGTGCAGGAGGCAGCTGATTGATGATTCTCTCTCATCACTGATGTTTCTATCTCTTTCTCCCATCCTCTCTGAAATAAGTATATATAGAGATATGTATTTTAAAAAAGAAGGAAATTGAGGACATATGCTGAGTGAAATAAGCCAGACAGAAGGACAAATACTGTGAGTCCACTTACAGGAAGTCCCTAGAGCTGTCACATTGGTAAACAGAAAGTAGGACGGTGGGGGCCGGGAGCTGGGGGAGGGGAGGGGAAGTTAGTGTTTAAAGGGGACAGTTTCAGTGTTACAAGGCGCAAAGCGTTCTGGAGATGGTGGTGGTGACGGCTGCACAACAGTGTGAATGTGCGTCATGCCCCTAAACTGTGCACTTTAAAATGGTAATGTTAGTGGTATGTACCTTCTCCACAATTAAAAATTTTAAAATAGAAAAAAATCCCAAACACAAGCGATTAGTTAATAGCGGCCCCAGGAGGAGCCGAGCGTCTGGGAACAACGTGGGACCCCCGGGGCAGAGGTAGAATATCGGTGTCAGATGGATGGACAGACAGACAGATAGGTGGGTGGAGGGAGCGTCTGAAGAGCCAAACTGGCCAGAACTGGCTCTGAGGAAGCACCTGGTAAGAGTGTGGGGCCTGGGACCACAGTGGAGAAGGGGCATCTCGCTAAAGCCCCCGGTATTCCTGGGGTCGGGGAGTGGGTGGGTGGAATGTCCGGTCTGCATACCCCAGTGGGGCGTGAAGGGTGGATAGACAGATGTCCCCCATCCTCTGGGACCAGACCATCAGGTGGGCCGCTGCAGGTATGACATCCAGGTATGATGCCAGCCCCCAGCGTCCACGGTGGTGGGTCCCAAGGGAGAAGCTCATGGCTTTGCTGGGCCCGGGGGCTTCACAGGCTGGTCACTGGCCCCCAAGTCTTCTCTGAGCCCCCTGCCCCTCCCAGTCAATGTCCTGCCCCTCAGTGCCCTCAGAAACTGGGGAGGGGCCTGTCCTCAGCCCAGTTCCCCTAAAACTAGCAGCGCTCAGGTCGGGAGATGCCAATTTCCCACAGGCACCGAGTCAGTCTAGGAGAAGGTCCTTGTCTAGCCCTTACCTTGATGCTCAAGGGGTGAGGCCCGGAGAGGAGAGGGGACAGGCCCAAGGTCACCCAAGCTGATAAGGCTTTCGCCTTCCAGAAGCGGCTCTGTCTCCTGCCTGTCGGCACCCCATAATTGCACCTGGATGGCTGGGAGTCCATCAGCCCTGCCCTGCCAGCCTGGGGTGCCCCTGCCTCACCCTCTTGCCCGGGCCGGTCCAGTGGGGTTTCCTTGGTCCCTGCTCTGCCCCTCACTCCAGAGCCGGCACCCGCCCACACTGGCTGCCCACACCGTACCTGCCATGCGGACGGCCTGGATGTCCACGAGCGGCCCTGCTCAGTCCGGGCCCTGCCGGCCGGGGGGTGAGGCGGGGCGGTCAGCCACTCCCGGTCTCCTGGTTCATTCAGCACACAGCCCGGCTCTTAGGTGCTCACTCGTCTTCGGTCTCTTGGCAGGACTGTCCTTCCCTCCTTAGTCGCCCGGGTCTTGGTTTTACACCTGGTCTCTGCAGGTGGGACCCCGGCTGTGGGCTGTGCAGAGCCCCTTTCTCCACCTCACGCTGCACTGTCTGAGGCCACCGGCCAGGCTTGTCCTGCCCTGGGCGGCGCCGTGTGGGAGGAGGGCAGGTGGGAAGGCTCTGACGTGGCAAAGCCTCCCTCTCCCCCCACCGGTCCCCCTCCTGGCTCCCTCCCTTCCCCGGCTAGGAGCCCCCAGCCATTCCTGATCAATGGCCCAGGCACAGGGTGGGGGCCTATCTTGAGGACGAGCAGGGTGGTCCACAGGGGCCCGGGCCTGGCTGACTGGAGGTGCTGGGGCCGATGGGGCCTCGGGGAGGTGGGGGGCCAGGGCAGTGGCAGTAGCAGCAGCGGGGGCTGCATGGCAGAGGCAGTGGCCTCTCACCAGGACCCAGACCCCTGACCTGGGGCTGCCGGGGTGGAGTCACGGGGAAGCTGGAGCAAGTGCTGCAGACAACCCGCGTGGGCGGGAGGGAGCCTGGTGCTCCTCATGGTTTGGCCCAATGAGCTGTGCTACACCGGCAGGTCCCTGACAATCCCTGTGCCTCGGTTTCCCCAACTGAACTAGGTGCATAATCTCTCCTGCCTGGGATGGCGGTGAGCCGGCCCCGCCCTGGCTGCGGAGGCCTATAGCGTCCACAGGATGGGAGGCTGGCCCCGGGCGAGGCTGCAGGGGTCGGTCTGCGCTGCCCACGGGTCTGTCTATTCTCCCCAGCCAGACCAGGTACCTCCTCCAGGCTGCCCCCTGCTGGCCCTGTGCTGGGCATTCAGGGGACACACAATCACTGGCCAGGAAGGCAGAGGGTGTGGGGTCCCCGAAGCTGGCTGCTCTCAGTTGGGAGTGCTGTTTGGCCATTTGGTCCCTTCCACATGGCACAGGAAGGGGCACCTGGCTGGACCCCAGGTTAGCCCACTGGGAGGGAGCATCCCAGGCTAACCCCCAGGCCAGAGCACCCAGGCTGGGCTGGGCACGCTCCACCAAGGCCAGCTCGTCCCAGCCCCACCCCCACTCCTCCTCCAGAGGTTGGCACTGGAGATGTGGGGTTGGCAGAGGCCCATGCCTGCAAGGGGCCAACAGTAGGTTGGGCTGCCCCGCCCAGAGCCTCGAGCCTCAGGCCCACCTCTCCCGCTCAGCTCAGGCACCCGTGCACTCAGTCCCTAGGACCACGATGCCTGCCTGCTGAGCCCTGAGGGGTCCTGCAGGGAGACGGTGGGCCGGCCCTGGGGGAAGGCTGCGCTGGCTCTGGGGTTTGCTGCTGGGCAAGATGGGTGGGAGTTCTCTGCTTGTGATGGAGAGTCCCATGGCACCCAGGGGCCACCCTGAGGTAGGGTCATGCCACCCTGACCCAGGATCCACAGTGGGTGGAGGGGGAGGTGGGGTTGATGATGGAGGGACCTGGTAGCTTCCTCTCAGCCCGGACCTGGGGGCGGGCCAGCCTGGGGTTCTGTCGGACCGTATGCATATGTGTGTGTGCGTGTGTGCGTGCGTGTGTGTGTGTGTGTGTGCGTGCGCGCGTGCTTGTACACGCCTTGGTCTCTGTGTTGGGAAACACCCCCACACATGAACATGAACATGACCACACTGACATGCCAACCCATATAACACACGTGCACACAGATACCAACCTGCCACCACCGGGTTCACACGTGCACGAGCTCCTGTGTGCACAGACACACACGCTCACACACCCGCCCCCCATGCACACACACCAGGCACACACGGACTCCTCCCTGCACAGCCCCTCCCGGCTGGCCAGCTCTTCCTGCCGGAGGCACCTCCTGGCCCCCTGCCCCCTCATCCATCTTGCCTGCCAGCCCGTCCCTGGCGTCCCCGTATCCTTCACACCTTCTCATCTCACTGCTCAATAGCAGGAGGCGGCGTGGCAGCTGTGGCCGCGGGGAGACGGATGGGCCAGCGGGTGCGGAGGGCCAGGGAGCGATGCCTCGAGAGCACGGAGCTCGGGTCTCCCAGCCCCGCTGTCAGTCAGGAACCATGCCCTGCCGGCTCAGGCGGGTGTGGGCACCGTGGGGCTGCGCTGGCTCGGGGCGTCCACCCTCCCCGTTCTGCCTGCCGTGGACAGCTTGGCCAGGACCCAGGGACCCCAGCCGTAGCCCCTGGGCACACTCCTGCCCCCGGGCACCTCCGCCCTGTGTGCCTGCACCGGGACCTGCGGGCCTGGGTGGAGAGAGCTCTGTTGAGCTGCACGCCTTCCCCAGCCCTGACTCCCCTGAGCTCCCATGAGCTCATCACACACCTGGAAACGCACACGGGGCTGTGCGCCCATCACATACAGATCCTCCCAGGACAGCCACGGCACTGGTTCTCGGAAACACCTGTGCACACCTGGGGCGGGCATGCACATGGGCACCCACACACGTGTGCACATATCGGGCACACACTCCTGCTCTCTTAGTTGACCCTCTGCCGCAGGAGTGTAGGAAGTTGGGGACCCTCCTCTGCTCATGGCCTCTGGAAGCCCTTCTGCTGGTCCGAGGACAGCCTCTCTCAGAGTTTCCCCCACAGTTTAGGATCTTCCCTGGACATGCATGGGCACAGAGACAGCTACCACTAGCCCAGGACACACAGCATGTCCAAGGCCACATGGGGCCAACTTGCCCCAGATCCTGAGGCCACAGAGAGGCACCACACAAGATGGAGGACACCAACCATGGCCTCCTGGACATCTTCCACTTTATAGAATGGGAAACTGAGGCATGGAGGTGGGTGTGTGGCAAGGATCATGGTATACAGAAGGTGGCAAGGGGGCCTCTGAGCTGGGGATCATACCTCAGGTGGGAGGCCTGAGGCCGGGCAGGTGTGGCCTGGGTTAGGGAGCCGGGGCGGGGGCGGGGGCCAGCACGGGCAGGGCAGGCACAGAGAACGTGAGCGTCTCAGTCTGGAAGAAGGCAATGCCCTTCTCGTAGTAGGCGGCCTCATTGATGAACACGGGGTACACGGTGGCCTCCCCTTCATAGAGCACGTCCTTGCCGCTGAACATCTGGAAGATGGGTGCTCCAGGCCGCAGCGGCTCGAAGTCTCGGTCCTGGGAGGACAGTCAAGGGCCAAGGGTGCTGGGGCTGACCTCTGCCCTGGCCCCAGTGGGGGTGACCCCAGCAGGAACTGTCCAAGAGATGCCCCTCCCTCATGGCCTCACCCACTCACTGCCTCACTGCCTTCATCAATATGACAGGGTGTCTGCCGAGATGCCAACTGGCCCTGTGCCTCGAAAGGGAGACACCAGTCACCTTAGAAAGACGTTTGTCATTGTGGACGTGTGTCTAGTGGTTACAGGCACAGGTAGTAAAGCCTCGGTGCAAATTCCTGCTGGCTGTGTGACCTGGAGCAAGTCACTTAACCTCTCTGTTCCTCAGCTTTAAAATAGGAATGATCTCTCCTCCCATCACCCTGAGGTTTAAATTAAATGGCTAATAGCACTTACGTTTGCATTTAGTAAACATAATATAAAAGTTTATTAAATTAAAGTTGTGGAAGAAATCAATCAAAATGACTGTTACTACTTAGCATGGAAGATGGGCAGGGCAGCTAAGGCCCTGTAGCCCTAAACCCTGACAGGAAGGAGCCCCCGCCCACAACACGGTTATAGGATAACCCCTCAAAATGAAACATGCAGCTCTTTCCGAACAAAACAGTCCGACCAAGTTCTGATTTTTCCTACAATCGTTCCTTTGATCCTTCAGAGTATTTTTGAAATGTCAAATTCTTCCCAATATTTCTCTCTCTGTCATGCCCATGCCGGGCCAAGCTCTCAGTGTGTGCCAGGTCTGTGTGCTGGGTCGCTCCCATGTTGTGGCACGGACAGGGCTGACCGAGGGAGGGGGGGCCCCTGAGACAGACACCCATCCTGGCAGAGATTCAGAATGCCTGGGTCACCTCTGATACCTGGTTCCACTGGCAGGAGAGGACCCTGCTGGCCCACAAGGGCTCATCATGGAAGAGGGGTTCTGGCTGGTCCCTGGGCTCAGACGCTGAGCTTTGGGGTGGAGTGAGCAGGGCCTGTGCCACAGAGCAGGTGGCCCCACTGATGCCCCTGTCACACCTGAAGGCCAGATGCGCGCGGGGGGGGGGGGGTGGTTTGGGGAACATTTACTAATGAGGCTAGGGCTAAGGCGCCCATCTGGGGCACCCCTGCTGCCTGGGCACTGCAGAAAGCAAAGGCCACGGAGGGCGTGGGCCTTGTTCCACAGCGACCCCATGTGGCAGCAAGGAGAATGGCAGCTGGTTGGCTGACCTTGCCTACCTTCTTCCTGCCAGACAGACTAGTAGAAGCAGGATCCCCCAGTCCCTGGAACATTCAGGAAGGGGAGGCCTGGAGAGGGAGATGCTGGACTCCCTGCTAACTCACATAGGGATGCTTGAGGAATTAACTGGGAAATAGAGGGCTCTGTATTTGCACCTCCAAGCAGGGTCATGCCTGCCCCTCCCCTCCCTCCCTCGGCCTCTCTGCAGCCAGGGGAGGTGTGTCCAGGCTGTTGTGGGGCCCCAGGTGCCCTCCACAGGCTCTGTGAGCATCACTGTGGCCCAGCGTCCCAGGCCCGTGCAGGGTTCCTGCAGAGGCAGTACGGGTGGGCATGGGCGCCCAGGCTACTGCCCCCTGCTCCGGATTCCGGGGTGCTGGTGACTCTGTGGGAGGCACTGTGGTCCCTGCCTCTGTGCCCATTTTCTGACACCTCCCAAAGCTGTGACCTAGGAGCTCCACCGGACAACACACACACACACACACACACACACACACACACACACACACACACCTGCAGCTGAGGATGCACGGTGCCTGCCAGGTCCCTGGCCTCCATGTGTGGGAAGTCCACGCTGCTCACTTTTCTATACGCTCCATCTCAAAGGCAGGAAAGGCGGTGCCTGTGTGGGAGGCTGCATGTGTGAGCCCGTCCCTCCCTCCAGGCCCCGGCGGAGTGGGCCATGGGGGCCACTCAGGGCTGGCTCCCAGCCCACCCCAGAGCCTGGCTCCTTGGCCCCTTGGCCCCTGGGCCTCAGTTTCCCGGCAAGTCCTGGGGTCTCACCCTGGTTGAAGAGCTGGATGAAGTCCAGGGCTGCGGCCACCAAGGCCCTCATCCTGATGAGAAGGTCAGCCCACAGCACTCCCTGAGGCTGGGGGCCCAGCTCCAGTCCTGGGGACCCAGAGGGAAGGGGTCAGGCAGGTACTCCAGAGACTTGGGCCCTCTGGACCCCTAGACCCTGACCCTGCCCATCATCTGGTCCCGCCCTTCCCAGCCCCTGAGAACTTCGACCCTCTGGGCCCACCCAGTCCATTCTTAGGAGTTAACGCTGTAACTCTCTTCTCCCGGCAACTGGTACAGGAAGACCCGGCAGGGCAGCTCCGGGCTCTGCAGCTGTGAGCGGAGGGGTGGGTCAGGGCCCCAGGCCTATCTGGGCGGGGAAGCTGAGTCGAGGGGGGAGCATGGAGGAAGCACAGAGCAGCGTGGGGAGGAGCGGTGGGGGGTCCAGAGGGTGGCGGGGCCCTGGGACTGGAGCCCAGGAGGCACCCTTCCCCAACCCCGTCCCCAGCTGAGGAGGCGCCAGCCCCAGCGTGCTCTCTTCCCCACCCTCCCCCTCTGCACTCCGCCGGCACAGGGCCACCTGTAGGTGGCGGCACAGGTGCATCGCAAAGACGTTGTGGGCGGATTCCGCGAAGAGGCAGGTGCCCATGCTGGCCGTGGTGTTGTGCAGGTCCAGGACAAAGTCAAAGGCCTGGCCGAGGCCTTGGGCCCCAGCAGCTGGTTCAGCTCTCGGGCCCTTGTCACCTCGTATGGGTTATCCGGGTGGGCCCTGGCACTGCAGGGGCAGGGATGGGGGTATCACCACCCCCAGTCTCAATCATCAGAGGTTTAATGAGAGGAGGGGAGGGGAGGGAGCCTCGTGTGCTGACAGGAGTGAACCCCTGAGACCCTGCAGGAGCGACAGAGCAGCTCAAGGGCTCGTCCTTTGTGCCTCTGCAGCGGGCCTGCCCCTCTCAGAGCTCTTGTTGGCTCCCCACTGCCCCCATAAGGTTCAAACCCTTGGCCTGCCCTGGCCCACCTGCCTCATCAGCTCTCACTCCAGCCACACTTCCATCTGGTCTCACTGCTAGACCTGTGCACCTGCTGGGCCCTTCCCTGGAAACTCCTTTTCTCCTCTCTTCACCTGGTTAACATGGACTCACCCTTCAGTGCTTGGCTGAGATACCACCTCTTCCAGGAAGCCTTCCCTGACTACCTTTGGTCAGGTTTCTGTAGCCCCCACCCTGCATTTAGCATCCTGGGTTGTGGTTACTGGGTTCTTCCTCTGTCTCCCCCAGTAAGCTGAGAACAACACCTCATTTCACTCCCCATTCTCTCACCTGAGCTGGCCAGAGCCTGGCTCAGAGGTGGGGCTCAGCGAATGTCCATTAAAGAAAGTAAAGTAAATGCAGCCTATGGGGCTGATCTGAGGCAAGCCCTGGGTATGCGGAGTCCAGAGGAGGCCCTGGCCCAGCCTGAGGTCAGGAAGGCTTCCTGGAGGAGGTGATATCAGTTTGGATTTGTCTAAGCTGAAAAGGAAGAATAGGCATCGAAAGCAGAGGGGTGTGCCCTGCTAGTGGCTGGAGGATGAGTCTGAGGTGAGGATCTCAGTGCCAATCCAAGGGCCTGGGCCACCTGGCGGCCGGGGCCACAAGGACACTCACGTGAGGAAGGCGCTGGTGAAGGTGCGGCTGAGGTCCACGTAGCAGCGGCAGGCGGCTGTGGCTGCTGGGTTGGCCAGCACGGGCACTGCGGAGAAGCTGGGTCTCTGCAGCTCCCCCGGGGCCTGCAGCCAGTACCTCGCCAGGTAGACGCCAGACATCTCATTGCCGTGGGTGCCCCCAATCACTGCCACGCGGCGCAGGGGCTCTCGAGACTCAGGCCTCGAGCACATCCCGCGTGGGTGGAGGGCCCGGTGGGTGGGCCTGCTTAGGGCCCAGTGCTGAGCTGGGGTGGGGGGAGGGTGAGCTCCCTGAGGTCTGAGTCCCAGAGTCCCAGCCAGGCAGGGCGGCTGTCTGTCAAAAGACGTGACTGAGGGCAGCTCAGCTGAGTCCCACTGCACCTCCACCTCCACCTTCTCCCTCAGGCACCCGAGCCGGAGCACCTTTCCTGGAGGGTAAGCATTGCCCTTCCCTGCCTTTGACAGGTGTTCCTTTTGTTGTTGTTGTTAATCCTCACCTGAGGGTTTTTCCCATTGATTTTTAGAGAGAGTGGGAGGGAGGGAGGGGAGAGGCCTCCCAGTGCTGAACCCCATGATCTCATTTAACCCTCACGCCAACTCTAAGGGGTAGGTGGGGGCCCCTTCTACAAGCTAAGAAAACAGAGGCTCAGAGGAGTGAAGGGCCTTGCCCAAAGGCACCCGGTCCGAGGTGGCCGAGAGGGATGCCACCCAGGCTGTGTAGGTGGTGGCGCTGTGGCAGGGAAGGGCAGGGAAGCGGCAGGAAGTGTGGGTGCTGTGAGCCAGGCCCGGGGGGGGGGGGGGGGCGCCCCGGCTGGAATTTGAGCCAGATTCCTCTGGGAGTTGGGGGTGAGGAAGAGGTGGGAGGGAGGGACAGTTGGGAGGAGAGAGCAGCTGAGCAAAAGCCTGAAGGGCCTCAAGGCTCCCGGAACCCCTGTGCGGGGCCAAAACCCAGGAACAGTCTTCGTTCTGTGTCTGACGACACTGTCTCCAGGACTGAGCCTGGTCAGCGGTGACGGAGAAAGGAAAGGGCTGGGACTGGGAAGGATGGAGTGAGGAGGGGACACTTACCTGCCACATTTGTGGCCTCAGGGCAGGAGGCTGCACCTGCTCTCTGCCTCCCTGGCAGCCAGGATGCAGTCATGTGACTGCTCTACCAATCAGGGGCCACCAGAGCCCGGCATGCTGGGACTGCCCTCCCACCCCACCTCCAGTGGCCCCCCAGAGCCACATTTCCCCTGGAGGCTTTGTCCCCTATCTGAACCACAGCAACCACTGGCCAAGAGGGCAAAGGGAACACGCTTAGGTGGGTGAGGGCAGCGAACTGTCCAGTCTTCGATGAGCAGTATCTTCTGTTCTTTGCTCACTGGGCTCACTGCCCAGTCTGTGGCCTGGACACCCTCCAGGTATCCTCAACCCCCCTGGCTCTCTCTTTTCAGTCCAATGGTCATTTTGAGGAACCAACTTCCCAAGGCAGAGGTGGGAGGATGGGATCTCTTAGACCCAGGCCAGCGGTCACTCAGCTTCTATCTGGGCCTCCTACTCAGACATCAGTTTATCCATCCACCCAACCGACTATCCATCATCTCATTCACCCACTCACTTGTCTCATCCACCTATTGTCTCATCCACCTATTGTCTACCCACCTATCCACCCACCCACCTATTGTCTCATCCACCTATTGTCTACCCACCTACCCACCCACCCACCCACCCATCCATCCTTCCATCCATTCATCCTTTCACTTCCTTATCCATTCTTCCCTTCACTCATCAACAAGCCCCTGCTGAGCACCTCCTTTGAGTCCACCCTGTACCCTTGTGGAGACAGCCATCCCCAACAATTCCCAGGGGAGCAGGAAGATCATACTCCCCCTGATTCCCTCAATCTCAGGCCACTAGCCCAGGCTCTGAGGGGTGAGGAGCCCACCAAAGCCAGCCTGGGGGTGTTGGAAGTGGGCTTCCAGGTGGAGGACTGGGGAGAGAGCAATGGGCTGGTCACAATGGACCAGATATGCTATTTACCAAGCCCTCGCCCACTTCTCATAGAGCCCACCATCTCTCCGCTCTGCCCTGTTTGCTGTATAAACTCAGCTCAGCCCTGTCCAGACCTCAGTTTCCCCGTGTGTCAGACAAAGTGGTCAGATTTAGACTCTGCCTGCTCTGATCTGCTGGGAGTCTAAGAACAGGGAGGACAGCCGTGGCCACCCTGTGCACAACCCCTTCCTGTGCTTATCGCAGACATCACCAATCAACCATTGCACTCCTTCCTATTGATTCCACACACAGCATTAGGGTTCTTGTCGATCACATACTTCAGGCAAATGGCCAGATCTGATCACTTCAGGTCAGCTCCCCAAACCTTAGGCGTGAGGGGAGCTGTTAGAAATAGTTCTGTATTTGCCTGGCGGGTGTCGACTCATGAACCAAGAGGCCACTGGTTCGATTCCCGGTCAGGGCACATGCTGGGGTTGCAGGCTCCATCCCCAGTAAGGGGCGTGCAGAAGACAGCCGATTGACGATGTTTCTATCTCTCTATCCCTCTCTAAAAATCAACAAAAACATATTTTTAAAAAAGAAATAGCTCTGTACTTTGGGAGCCAAATTATAGATCCTAATATAAGAGAGTGCTTCCCTTTTTTTAAATATGTTTTTATTGGTTTTAGAGAGAGAGGAAGGGAGAGAAAGAAACACTGATGAGAGAGAAACATTGACTGGCTGCCTCCTGCATGCCCCCTACTGGGGGATCCAGTCCACAGCCCGAGCATGTGCCCTGACAGGGACTCGAACCCATGACCTTTCGGTGCACGGGATGATGCTCAGCCAACTCAGCCACACTTGCCAGGGAAAGGGAGTGCTTTCTAATCACCTGAATTGCCCAACCTTGGGGTGAAGTCCCCGTCACCAGACATATCCAAGCAGAGGGTCAGTGAACCTGTCAGGGGGATACCCAGGGGATTTTGGCCCTGAGAGGGGTCCCGTCCAGCAGGGAGACTGTTCAGACAAAACCCCGGGAGCAGGACCCTTGCACTCTTGGAGGGGACGCCTGCCTTTCAGGAGCCGAGCGCGTGGGCAGCCGTCGGAGAGAGGGGCTGTGGGGGCAGGGCGCTGGAGATGGGCAGAGCGCTCACAGCAGGGTGCAGCTCCGGGAGCCCAGGGCCCAGCTAACGAGCTTCTTCTTCACGGCCGTATAGGGCGGGTAGTGGAGCTCATTGAGCTTCTCCAGGCCCGAGTGGGAGAGCAGGCAGGCGCGGTGGTTGGAGAAGGTGTCGAAGGAGAACTTGCCGTGGTATCTTCCCATCCCGCTGTGGCCTGCATGGGCACGCAAGTGAGGGTCTGAGGCTGGGCAGCCCACTGCCCGCCCCTGGCAGCGAGCTCAGGGAAAGCCTGGCCATTCTAAGGGCCATTTTGCCGATAGGGAAACTGAGGCCTTGAGAGGCCCAGGGCTTAGATCAACATTAACAGTGAATGAAGGCAAAACTGGGCTTTTCTGGGTCTGGAGTACCCACACAGGCGTCCCTGGGGTGGGGGCTGGAGGTGGAGGAGGGCAGGGCTCACCAACGCCCCCCATCGGCATGGACCACAGAGTCAGGTACATGAAGCCTTCGTTGCCTCCGAAGTTGCCACTGCTGGTCCGCGCCAGTGCCTGGTTCACTACCTGGGGGGGAGAGGGGGCAGAGTGGTGGGCTCATCGTCGGGAAGGAGGCTCGGCCCAGCCGTTCCCCGGCTCCATCCTCTACTGAGCAGCATCACCTCTCAAGCACTTTCCACATGGAGGCGCCGTGACCAGAAGCCGCAGCTGAAAGGGTCGCAAGCAGCAGCCTGGTCTGCCTGTCAGGACGCAGCTTCGCTCCGCCCCATTCCCCTCAGGGCTCTGCTCACCCCACAGAGCCTTTTCGTGGTTTAGGAAAACTGTACTCTCGCAGCGGGCTCTGTCCAGATGGAGGCTGCCAGGGCAGACGCTGCCAGGCACCCATCTGGTAGGATTTGGGTGCCGAGCCCTCCCCTGCCAGGAGCCCTTGTGCAGGGAGCCATCATCTAGGTGACTGGATTAGGGTGGGCTGTCTGCACCCCTTTCAGCTCCTCCGTTGCCCCAACCCGGCCCGGGCCCCACCTGGCTGCTGTTGGAGAAGGCATACAGGGCCAGGGGCTTCTCCCGGCGGTTGATGAAGTCGATGGCCTCGTCCAGGCTCCTCACGGTCACGATGGGCAGGATGGGCCCGAAGATCTCCTCCTGCATCACCGGCTCCGTCTCCTGCACGTCCACCAGCACCGTGGGGGCTGCCCGGGCACAGGGGATGGCTCAGCCCCGGGCGTGGGGCCTCGGGCAGGGCCCAGGGACTGAGGCTCCAGCTCGGGGATGTTCTAGGACAGAGAGTCTCCCCACGGCCCTGAGAAGTGACCAGGAACTGCGGGCCCAGCCTTGGTCTTACAGTCTCAGGGTGACTGGATCTCAGACCCCTGGAGCCCAAGGTCCCAGGTGCCAGCCTGTTGGAGCAGCAGCGCCACCACGGAGTCGTGTGGCCCAGAGGCCGGGGCGGCTTTGCAAGGACAGCCCGGCGGGTGCACAGGCCGGGAATCGTGGGCTCACAGGACCCGGGGTCACGGCTGTGAAGCAGCAGATGCTGGGGCTGAAGCTGGGGATCTGAGTGTTCGGGAGCCTGGACACTGGGCCCAACTCCGAGAAGCAGGGCTTGGACCCGAGGGTGGGGTCACGGGGTCACAGGCTCAGACCATGGCGACATGTGGCGTTAGTGCCCGGGAATCGTGGCAACAGCCGTGGACCTGGCTGGGCTCCATCAGCGGGGCCCTGGGGACCTCAGGGCCCAGACTCGGCCCAGCTGTGGCCTCCAGCGAGGAAGGGCCTTAGCTCGGGGGTCCCGGGGTCGGGAGAGCGGGACTCACCGATGTAGCGGTCGCTCTCCTCACTCTGGCCCCCGATGGCCACGCGGCCACAGCCCAGCAGGCCCCGGAGCCGCTGGAAATGCTTCTCATCGATGATGCGGCCCAGGTCTGGGGAGGCCTTGGGGTCTTCGCCATAGAAGCGGGTGATGGCGCTCTGCAGGGCGGGCACCAGCCGCTCCTGCATTTCGGGGCTGCACAGGACGTAGTCGGGGGCCACGCAGGTCTGGCCAGCGTTGAAGTAGCGGAAAAAGGCCACTCGGTTGGCCACGGTCTGGGGGTCGCAGTTGTCGTCCACGTAGCAGGGGTTCTTGCCCCCTAGCTCCAGCGTGACGGGCGTCAGGTGCTTGGCGGCTGCGGCCATGACAATCTTGCCGACTCGAGGGCTCCCTGAGGACATGGGATTGACCTTCATCCTCAACAGGCCTTGGCCAGATGGTTCAGACACCTCCTGGGATCTGCCTGGCCATGCTCCCCGGGATCCCGCCCTCCAAGACCCAGAGGCCTGGCTGGTTGCCACCTGGGACACTCCCCCCTGGGCGCCACAGCCTTTTCAACCCTGCTCTTGGATGCCTGCCCCAGGACACTGGCTGCGGCCATCCTCACCCGTAAATAAAATGTAGTCAAACTTGTGTTTCAGAAGCTGTCCGGTCTCCTCGGGCCCGCCCAGCATCACAGCAAAGCAGCTCTGCAAGGAGGGACGGCAGCTCAGGGGACACTGTGGGCCCCCGGGGACAGCCGGACCCCCCAGGCGGGCAGGGGCAGGCATGTGGGACACGGGTCTGAGGGGGTAAGGCCACGCTCACCTGGTCCAGGTACTGGGGCAGCACCTCAGCCAGGACCTTCTCTGTGCCCTGGCTGATTTCTGATGGCTTCAGCACCACGCAGTTCCCTGCAGGGGCAGATGGGGGAGACACGGGGGGACGCTGGTGTCCCCACACCCACCCCAGGGCTGGCATCGGAAAGCAGAGGTGCAGGGAGGGTGTGCGAGGCTAGGGCATAACATAATGGAATTCTGGGGCTCCCCTGTGGGAAGGGCTAGTGGGCCAGGAGGGCTCAGACCCCCGCCTCACCGGCCGCGAGGGCGCCCACCAGGGGCATCAGGGTCAGGTTCACGGGGTAGTTCCAGGGGCTGAGGATGAGCACCAGGCCGAAGGGCTCCTTCCGGATGAAGGCGGAGCTCAGCTGCGTTAACTGGGGTGCAAGATGGAAGGTGAGGCCCAGCCAAGGACACCTCTAAGTTCCCTGCTTCCAGGGCCCTTGGGGTGCCTGTGCAGTGGCGTCCCCATGAGGACACAGGGGTCCTGAGAGCCAGTGACTCGCCCTGGGTCGGGGTGCGAGGGGCGCAGCCAGCAGTTTACCAGGTTCTTGGCCACTGGCTGGTCCTTCATCCAGGCGTGCAGGTTCCGGAGCGCCAGGTCCACCTCCTTCTGGCACAGGATGAGCTCGGACATGTCCGCCTGAAAGTCTGACTGCGGCGGGTGAAATGCAAGGGTCAGGCCAGGGGCAGGACCGGGAAGGGATCTAGTGGGAGGGGTCCCCAGAGGTCCCTGCCAGGGACATGGAGACAGTCTCCGGGGACAGCACAGCCGGTCCCCTGGGCACTGCACAGTGCGGGTGAGGAGCAGGGCCCTGGGCAGGTGGCCTGGGCTCCAGTTCCAGCTCTGCCACTTCCCGGCTGCGGGGCCTTGGGGAGTAACATAACCCTCACGTGTCTCAGTTTCCCCGTCGGTGATGGAACCACCACTGAACCCGCCCGTTTGAGGAGTTAATGCTGCGAGTGCTGTGCGCACTGCGTGCCAGGGAAGGCCTGTGAAATGAACAGGACGGAACTGGGACAGGGCCAGCTCCCCCGCCCCTGCCGCCTCCCGCCACCCCTCACCTTGCGCAGGTCCTGCGCCAGCGCCTCCTGCAGCAGCTGCTTGTTGTCCTGCAGGAAGCGGCCCAGGCCCTTGAGCTGCGCAGCCCGGAACTCCGCCGGCCGCGTCCGCCCCGAGCTGAAGGCCTCCCGCAGCCGCCGCAGCGTGTCCTCGAAGGGGTCCATCCTGCCGGGGTGAAGGCAGTGTGGGCCGGGGCCCTCCACCGTCTCAGGCACCCATCCTGCCTCTGCCTGCCCCACATGGGCTCACAGACACCCTTACTGGGACTCACATGTGACCCCAGAGGTCCGGGGCTGGCCCTGCACCCCACCCACACACGCACCCTGCACACCTTCATGCCTCCCCTCCACCCAGAACACCAGACCACAAGCAAAACCCGGAGAGGACTCTTTGGTCAGTGCCCCCTCTGGCCTAACCCAGGCCTCTGAGGGCTCTTTGCCTCCCAGGCCACAGAGCTTTGGCAGTGGCAGACGGGGAAACTCAGTGTCTCTGTCTCTGTGTGTCTGTATCTCTCTGTGTGTCTCTGTCTCTGTGTGTGTCTGTCTCTGTGTGTGTGTCTGTCTCTGTGTGTGTGTCTGTCTCTGTGTGTGTGTCTGTCTCTGTGTGTGTCTGTCTCTGTGTGTGTGTCTGTCTCTGTGTGTGTGTCTGTCTCTGTGTGTGTCTGTCTCTGTGTGTGTGTCTGTATCTCTCTGTGTGTCTCTGTCTCTGTGTGTGTTTGTCTCTGTGTGTCTCTGTCTCTGTGTGTCTATCTCTGTGTCTCTGTCTCTGTGTGTGTCTGTCTCTGTGTGTGTGTCTGTCTCTGTGTGTGTGTGTCTGTCTCTGTGTGTGTGTGTCTGTCTCTGTGTGTGTCTGTCTCTGTGTGTGTGTGTCTGTCTCTGTGTGTGTGTGTCTGTCTCTGTGTGTGTCTGTCTCTGTGTGTCTCTGTCTCTGTGTGTCTATCTCTGTGTCTCTGTCTCTGTGTGTGTCTGTCTCTGTGTGTGTGTCTGTCTCTGTGTGTGTCTGTCTCTGTGTGTGTCTGTCTCTCTGTGTGTGTCTGTCTCTGTGTGTGTGTCTGTCTCTGTGTGTGTCTGTCTCTTTGTGTGTGTCTGTCTCTGTGTGTGTCTGTCTCTGTGTGTGTGTGTGTCTGTCTCTGTGTGTGTCTGTCTCTGTGTGTGTGTCTGTATCTCTCTGTGTGTCTCTGTCTCTGTGTGTGTTTGTCTCTGTGTGTCTCTGTCTCTGTGTGTCTATCTCTGTGTCTCTGTCTCTGTGTGTGTCTGTCTCTGTGTGTGTGTCTGTCTCTGTGTGTGTCTGTCTCTCTGTGTGTGTCTGTCTCTGTGTGTGTGTCTGTCTCTCTGTGTGTGTCTGTCTCTCTGTGTGTCTGTCTCTCTGTGTGTGTGTCTGTCTCTGTGTGTGTGTCTGTCTCTGTGTGTGTCTGTCTCTCTGTGTGTGTGTCTGTCTCTGTGTGTGTGTCTGTCTCTGTGTGTGTGTGTCTGTCTCTCTGTGTGTGTCTGTCTCTGTGTGTGTGTCTGTATCTCTCTGTGTGTCTCTGTCTCTGTGTGTGTTTGTCTCTGTGTGTCTCTGTCTCTGTGTGTCTATCTCTGTGTCTCTGTCTCTGTGTGTGTCTGTCTCTGTGTGTGTGTCTGTCTCTGTGTGTGTCTGTCTCTCTGTGTGTGTCTGTCTCTGTGTGTGTGTCTGTCTCTCTGTGTGTGTCTGTCTCTCTGTGTGTGTCTCTATCTCTGTGTGTGTGTGTCTGTGTTTCTGTGTGTGTCTGTCTCTCTGTGTGTCTGTCTCTCTGTGTGTGTGTCTGTCTCTGTGTGTGTGTCTGTCTCTGTGTGTGTGTGTCTGTCTCTCTGTGTGTGTCTGTCTCTGTGTGTGTGTGTCTGTCTCTGTGTGTGTGTGTCTGTCTCTGTGTGTGTGTGTCTGTCTCTCTGTGTGTCTGTGTGTCTCTGTCTCTGTGTGACGCCCATCCCACGACCCCAACCCCAGCTCGGCTGTCATTTCCCAGGTGAGGCAGGCAGGGCAGGGGTTCCTCGTCTGTGTCCGCACTGTGCACTCCGGGAATGCCCGGGGACAGCTTCAGGCTTAGCTTGTCCGTGGCCCAATCCAGAGGCCCAGACCCAGCACTGCCCAGTAAAATGAGGAAGCAGACCAGTGGCTGGGGCTGAGGTCCCCAGGGTCCCCACAGGGGCTGGAGCTGGACGGCTCCTGCTTCTCATCCTTGGTGCCCCCCGCCTCGCCTCCGGCTGCAGGGAGCAGGGACCGGCTCGCTGAGGCCCCTGTCCCTGGTGGACCTGCGCCACAGAGGTCACCGCAGCAGACTTGGCCCGCGCTCGGGAGGAACCCAGTCTAGACATGGAACAACGCTGACAGGGAATACAACAGCCTTACAGACACGAACGGGGTGCTGCAGGCTCTGTGGGAGGCCGGCCAGAGACTCTGACTGCGGTGGGGAAGCCGGTGCTCCGAACAGAGGGCCCAGCACGTGCAAAGGCCCTGTGAGGGCAGATCTTGAGAGCAAGATGCAGCTGGACTTCACTAGGGAATCGGAATCTCTTCTGTGGGCGATGGACGTACCACAGCCCCGGGAGGGGGCAGAGCTGGCCGCTGGAGCTGAGCGTGTGGCGTGCATCAGCTTACCTGGGCCTCCAAGTCATACCGTCACGCATTGTAAGGATCAGAAACCCAGGCTCCAGAGCCGACCCAAGTTGCCCTCCCAACAGCTAGGATATGGCGAGCCCCCCCTCCCGCCCCCGCTCAGCCCCCAGCTCTGCCCACAGCACTGCAACCTGCACCAGCCTGCGCCTGAGCTTTTTATCCACTTCTCAGCATCTCTGGGCAGCTTCCATATTGTCTACAGAGGGAATGCAATACCTCCAAAACCAGAAACAGCCCTAACCGATTTAGCTCAGTGGATAGAGCGTCAGCCTGCGGACTGAAAGGTCCCAAGTTCGATTCCGGTCAAGGGCATGTACCTTGGTTGGGGCACATCCCCAGTAGAAGGTGTGCAGGAGGCAGCTGATGGATGTTTCTCTCTCATCGATGTTTCTAACTCTCTATCCCTCTCCCTCCCTCTCTGTAAAAAATCAATTAAAAAAACAACAACAACAAACAAAACAGAAACAGTCTCACCTTTAGAACCTAAAGCCAGACTCAGTTCTGGCCTCTCCTCCCAAGAAGCTCCCCGTTCCTCCCCGCCTCCCCCCCCTCTACCAGGCACAGCCCTGGGGACACCTGCTTGGCCCCTCTTAGCCCCTGCCTCCTCCCCCACCTGGGGCCAGGCCAGCCCTGGGCCAGGACCGTGGGTTCCTCTGAGGCTGCTCCCAGGTGTCTCCATGGGGGACAGTGTGACCAGCGCAGGCAGCACCCACCCCCTGAGTGGAGCCAGGCCCTGGCCCATGGGCGCTGCCCTGTGGCCCCACATATCATCCCTGCCCCCCCCCATGCCTTCTGCGGTCCCTCCCATGCCTTTCACCCTCTGGCCCCTCTGCCGCTGCCCCTTGCCCCACGGCCCCACATACCCCAGTGTAGGCTGCGCCCTTGAATCCTTCACCACGCCTTTGCCCTCTGTGCCCGACATTCTGCTACCCGGCTCCTGCCCAGGTTTCACACCTGTCTCTGCCAGCTGCTAATCCTCCCAGGAGGCGCTGGCCATATGAGACTCCCTCTGCCCGCTTTGCCCACACCTGGAAGTGGAGCAGCACCTGGGCAACCTGACAGCACTGCTGGGCTAGTCCAGCTGCCGCCCTGTTCACACACCTACACTCCCCAAGTTGACTGCCCTCTCTTCCCCTCCCCGCCCCGGCCCAGCTGGCTCTGGAACAGGTCTGGGAATTGCAGGCACTCAGGAAATTAGCTGACAAATAGAAAGATCTGGGAGGAGGTGGAAAACGTCAGCGGGACCATGGCAGCAAATGGGGCCTCCTCCAGGAAGCCCTCAGCCGGCAGAGCTCTATAGCCCATCCAGGTGCCTGCACCAAGTCCTCATGTCCACCCCCCCCTCCATGTCTACACCACAGGCTCCTTCATCTGCACTCTCCACAGAGAGCCTGACCTGGCCAGGGCAGCTGTGGCTACAGAGTGCTGCATCCTTCCTTTGTCCCTTTATTCTCCTACTAGTGCCCCGGTGCACGGGTTCATGCACATTGAAAGGAAATTAATTAGAAGGTGGCCAGAGGGGCGGGACTGGGCGAGACAGGCTGGGAATGCCCTGGAGCCAACCTTCCGCGGTCCCTCCCAGGCCGGCAGCACCTGGGATGGCGCTGCAGCTCGAAGGGCGTCTGTGGAGTGAGTAGGGTCCCTCTGGCAGGTGGGTCCCTTGGCCTGGCCTGTGGGGATTGGGCCAAAACTGGCTCTCCAACATCCCCGAGGGGTCCCAGATTGTGAGAGGGCGGTTCTTGGGTGACGCACCCCGGAATCGGGCTCCCTCCTCTCTGGTTCCAGGGTGCGTCACCCGAGAACCACCACTGCCAAGTCACCACAGCTCCGCAGTTCCATTGAGCGTTTGCCCCCTGGTGGTCAGTGCATGTCATAGCTACCAGTCAGACCGTTGCTTAGCCTTTTATATATATAGGAAAGTTGTCTAACCTCTCTGATTCTCTCTGAGATAACAATAGCACCTAATTGCCATGGTTCTTGAGAAAAATCACCTGGGAAGAAACACAGCTCCAGGTACAAAGCCAGAGCCCACAGTGGCTGGCTCACATTTCTGCAAGTATTTCTCAAGCACTTACTAGGTCTGGGAAGCAAATCAGCCATTCCAGGCAGAGCATGTGAGAACCCGTGTGTGCCCACCCACAAGCCCCAGTGGAATCAGTGCCACACCAGGGAGGGAAGTCCAAGGGCATGGGTGGAGTGACTCAGGAGGCCCTGCACCCCACTCATTGGAGTATGCACCTCAAATGGGTGAATGTAGCTCAATAAAGCTGTTAAAACAAAACGGAACAACAAGAAGCCTGAAGAGCCCACAAGCAAATGAAAATATGCTCGCCCAGGCAGCGTGGCTCCATGGTTGTGCATCAACCTATGAACCAGGAGGTCACGGTTCAATTCCCCATCAGGGCACATGCCCAGGTTTCAGGCTTGATCCCCAGTGTGGGGCGTGCAGGAGGCAACCGATCAATGATACTCTCTCATCATTGATGTTCCTCTCTCTCTCTCTCTCTCTCTCTCTCTCTCTCTCTCTCTCTCTCTCTCTGAAATCAATCAAGATATATTTTAAAAATATGATCAAAGTGCCCGCAGGGCTGTGCTCCTTCCCAAGGCTCTGGAGGCATGCTGACCTTAAAAATAACAGTTATTTTAGCAGTAAAAATGGGTTAATTTGGAACAGCAACTACAGCAAAAGCCACAGGCAAGTCCAACAAACAAAGGAGAGGAACATTATTTTAGAGGAAATAGCCTAACGTGGCTTGAAGATTGTAACGTGGTCTTGAGACTGTCTGGATGGTACATGTGATTGGACCAGGTAAGGCCTCTATGCAATGTTTAAGATTTGGGGGTTGGGATGGGAGTTTCTTGGGTGTGGGGCCCAAGACAAGCCTGGTAAGGAAGTTTCTGGTTCACTAAAACTGCCACCTACCCATCTGGAGCGACCTGCCTCTTTCTTCGATCTCTACTGGTCCTCTGCATAAGGGGCGGGTTTCAGATCACATCCTGCAAACCCCCAAGAAAGTTTCAAACCTACCATCATTGAACACTATCCAGGATCGCTTTGCATATTTTAAAATTTGGGGCCATGTGTGTTGGAGTCTACATATCTTTCTGCAACTCTTATTTCTGAGGTTTTCCTGCCCTGGACCACACTTACTCATCCTATATAATAAAAGGCTAATATGCAAACTGACCGAATGGTGGAACAACTTGTCGCTATGATGCGCACTGACCACCAGGGGGCAGATGCTCAATGCAGAAGCTGCCCCCTGGTGGTCAGTGCGCTCCTACAGGGGGAGCACCACTCAGCCAGAAGCCCTGAGATGGGCTTACGGCTGGCGAGTGCAGCAGTGGTGGCGGGAGCCTCTCCAGCCTCCACAGCAGCGCTAAGGATGTCTGACTGCCAGTTTAGGCCCTGTGGGGAGCGGACTTAAGCCGGCAGTCGGACATCCCCAAGGGCTCCTGGACTGTGAGAGGGTGCAGGCCCAGCTGAGGAACACCCCCCCCCACGTGCACAAATTTCATGCATCGGGCCTCTAATGTCCAATAAACACCCCAGTGGACTGATCTGCCCCTGCTGGTGGACATTAGGGGCACTATGTTTGGGTGATTACAAACATTGCTGCAAGTAACATTGGGTGCTGGTCTCTTTGTGTTTCCCTTGGATGTGCATGGGATAGTGAAACAGGCAGGTGATTCACTGAGTGGCCAGATTATTATGATCTCTGAACGCATAATAATCTGGCCACTCAGGCCACTCAGGCCACTCAGTGTGTGTGTGTGTGTGTGTGTGTGTGTGTGTGTGTGTGTGTGTGTGTAATAGAGGCCTGGTGCATGAATTCGTGCATGGGTGGGGTCCGGCCAGCCTGGCCAGGGGGAGGGGACATGGGTGGTTGGGGGAACTCCTGGTTCGACTGCTGGTCGAACTCCTGGCCGAGAGGACAATTTGCATATTAGCTTTTTATTATATAGGATATACACTGAGTGGCCAGATTATTATGTGTTCAGAGATCATAATAATCTGGCCACTCAGTGTATATTATGTGTACCTTTACCTGTCCCAGGTATGCTGTATGTGGCCTGGATGTTGTGTTCAAAGAGGCTAAGTAAAACTGCACCTGTTATAGGCACCCCAAATACCAGCAAAGGGCCCTAGCTGGTTTGGCTCAGTGCATAGAGTGTCAGCCTGCAGACTCAAGGGTCCCAGGTTCGATTCCAGTCAAGGGCATGTTCCTTGGTTGCGGGCACATCCCCAGTAGGAGGTGTGCAGGAGGCGGTTGATTGATGTTTCTCTCTCATCGATGTTTCTAACTCTCTATCCCTGTCCCTTCCTCTCTGTAAAAAAAAAAAAAAAAAAAAATCAATAAAATATATTAAAAAAAAAAAACAACAAATACCAGCAAAGGTATTATCGAACACTCTGAGTTGAGATAGAGGGCGGTTCTTATCAATCTCGTAGGAAGGAATTCAAATGAGTGACTCCAGACAATTGTGTTGTAGTAAAGCCAATTTCTTAAAGAAGTAAAGCAAGAACATTTAGTAAAGAAGCAAGGCAAGCAAATCTATCAGACTACATCCGGCCCAGAGCACATCTGGGCTTCTCAGCTAGCCCAAGAAGCCAGCGCGGTGGGGATTCCGGTGGGGATTCAAAGGGTTATATACCCTTCTGTCCATAGGGTTAAATGTTTTTAATTCCTTTGCCAAATATCTTGGCTCAGATTAACCCTGAAGGTTTCCCTTTTACGTTGTTATGGCTTTCCCAGAATTTATGAGAAGCATCTGGCAATTTTATCTTGACAAGCCCCGAGACTGCTGGCTTCTCTGTTTAAACAGTGAGATGAAAACTCCCTTTTCTCTCCCCCCTCCCCCCTCCCCCCTCCCCCGACCTCCGCCACCAATGATGGAGAGTTCCGGTGGCTCCACAATCTCACCAGCATTTGATGGTGTCAGCGTTCTGGATTTTGGCTATTCTAATAGGTATGTAGTGGTATCACGTTGTTGTTTTAATTTGTAATTCCCTGATAACATATGATGTGGAGCATCTTTTTGTATGTTTACTTACCATCTGTGTATCTTGTTTGGTGAGATATCTATTTAGACCAGGGATGGGCAAACTTTTTGACTCGAGGGCCACAATGGGTTCTTAAACTGGACCGGAGGGCCGGAACAAAAGCATAGATGGAGTGTTTGTGTGAACTAATATAAATTCAAAGTAAAGGAGCGGAGGGGAGAGCAAGAGAACCCTCCGCTCTTTCGGCTCCGCGGGCCGGATAGAACAGCCGAAATGGCGCGGATCTGGCCCGTGGGCCGTAGTTTGCCCACGGCTGGTTTAGACCTTTGGCCCATTTTAAAATCAGATTGTTTATTCTTTCACCAGTACCAGCTGTCCTGTTTATCACAGCTTCATAGTAAAGTTCTCCAACATTCTCAGTCGCTATTGCTTCAGCACATGTCACATGTTTGGTAGCTTCCCACAGTTCTTGGGTATTCTGGTATGTTTGTTTCTTTTGTTTTGTTTTGTTTTGTTCTGTTCTGTTTTGAGTCTCCATGTCTTTGCTCTTCATTTTAGGAAGTTTCTGTTGTCAGACCCCGAATGAAGCCAGCCGTGTCCAGTTTGAACAAGGAGCTCCTTGATCTTTATGTCTGTTACAGTGTTTGTTTTGTTTTTCAGCATTTCTTTTTTATTCTTTCTCAAGATTCCCATCTCTCCGCTTATATGATCCTCATCTAATTCTGGTTCTGATGCTTGTTCAATCTCTTCAAATTGTTTTGTGCCCTTTTAGTCTGCCTTGTAATTTTTATTTTTTATTTTTTTTGAGAGAGAGAGGAAGGGAGAGAAAGAGAGAAACAGAAACATCAATGTAAGAGGAAGCATAGATTGACTAACCAGGGGAAAAAAACAAAACCTAGGCATGTGCCCAGACCAGTAACTTGCCACTGCTGGGATTCTTGTCCCAGCATTATGAAGGGTTCAGCAATCTGGAGAAAGGAGCTGATGCAGAGATTACGAAGTAGTCCAAAGATGAAAGATAATTTTGAACGGCTTTGGGAGTCAGAGGATCTTCAGCTAAAGGAGCTAAAAGACTACCCCTTGTCTAAGGACCCTGTGCTATTTATTAACACAATTTGTCCTAAGGCAAGGTGGAGATAATACACTTCAAAGGGTAGGGCTTCAAAGGGTAGGGTACAGAAGCATTGTCAGTTTGGGGAATAGCCTACAGCTGTTCAGGTGTTTGGCCAACAGGAGGCAATAACATGCAGATTTAAGATGCCCTGAGCTGTCTGGCAGCAAACAATAATATATACAAATCTTTTAGGTTTGGGGAAATGTCCTATTCAGGTTTGGGGGAGTTGCTTTTTAGCCGTCCCAGATGATTCAGCCCTCTGACATGCTGGAATTGGCTTCCGGCATGCCACCTTTGGGTGCACAGGATGGATGCTCCAACCAACTGAGCCACACCGGCCAGGGCTGCCATGTAATCTCTCTAGAAAGGCAGATGTGATGTGCTGGGTGAAAGGGACTGCGGTAAACAGGCCTTTACAAATGAAGAGGTGAAGGGTCGGGGCGAGGCTGTGTTCTGTGGTCCTGCCCCTGGTGAGCCTGAGCCCGGGCTTCTCTGCCTTCCCCCTTAGGTGGGACAGGATGGCTCGAGTGGCCTGGTGTTCCCTCTGTCCCTTACCCCATGTGGAAGGCTAAAGGGGGCTGAAGCCCAGCCAGCATGGCTCAGTGGTTGAGCGTCAACCTATGAGCCAGGAGGTCATGGCTTGATTCCTGGTCAGGGCATATGCCCGGGTTGCGGGCTCGGTCCCCAGTGTGGGGTGTGCATGGGGCAGCCGATCAATGATTCTCATCATTGATGTTTCTATCCCTCTCTCCCTCTCCCTTCCTCTCTCTGAAATCAATGAAAACATATTTAAAACAAACAAACAAGACTATTTTAAATATATTTTTTTATTGATATCTTACAGAGAGGAAGGGAGAGGGATAGAGAGCTAGAAACATCGATGAGAGAGAAACATCGATCAACTGCCTCCTGCACACCTCCCACTGGAGATGTGCCCGCAACCAAGGTACATGCCCTTGACCGGAATCGAACCCGGGACCCTTCAGTCCACAGGCTGACGCTCTATCCACTGAGCCAAACCGGTTTTGGCAAAACAAACAAGACTATTTTAAAAATAATAATAATAAGAGAGACTGATAACTTCTAAGCTCCTCACTGGAAGCCAAGTGTGTCTCTTGATAACATCTTCCTGAGTCGGCAGCTGTCTTTCCACACTGTGATGTCATCCTTTGTGTGCTGGATTTTAATGTAACGCTGAAGAGGGAAAGCAAGCCCAGACACCCAGGAGCTGGGTTGGCACTGTCGGCTGAGACTTGTTCTCCTGCCGAACACGAACTTTTTCACAGAACAGCAACATCAGCCTCACCATCTGTGACCATGATGGACTGACAAAAGCAGGCCCGTCAAGACCGTTCCAAACACATGGCTGAACACAGACAACGGTGGGCATTGTCCAGACCACATCAGTGACCGAATGTTCCTCTGTCCTGGCTGGTGTGCGTGGCAGGCTCCTGGACCCCCGTGCTAGCCTGTGCCTCTACCGATAAGGTTACAAAGACCTTCGAAACACCCTGTTAAAGAGTGGGAATTTTTGAGCACTCCAGAGAGGCCGTGGACCATGCCCCAGATAGAGTTGTCAGTGCTGACACCAGGCCAGGCCTTGAGATATGGTCTCATGGCCCCTTCCCTGCTGCACCTCACAAAATAGCCTTGCAAGATAGAACACTGTCAGCTTTCTGAAGAACAGGATGACCCTATGAATAACATGGCCGTCAATGGCATGACCCTGACATTACTTGGGAAAAACTGTTTTGTCTTAGGTTGCTTGCTCTGCAAAAACAGGATGTGGTTAATGGGCTTAAAAAGTGGTCCTGCACAAAGGGTCGGGGCTGCTCTCTGGACTCCCTGCGTGGAGAAAGGCAGAGCCGTCGCCGGCCGGCTATTAAAGACTTCCTACATTTTAATTTGGTCTGGACTCCAGTGGTCGTTCACTCGCGTTCGCTCCACAACACACCCTGCTTCTTTTTTTTATAAAAGTATTTTTTAATTGATTTCAGAGGAAGGGAGAGGGAGAGATAGAAACATCAATGATGAGAATCACCGATCGGCTGCCTCCTGCACGCCCCCTACTGGGGGTTGAGCTCTCAACCCCGGCACGTGCCCTTGACCAGAATCAAACCTGGGACCCTTCCGTCTGCAGGCCAGCGCTCCATCCACTGAGCCAAACCAGCTAGGGCACTCCCCTGCTTCTAACAGTACCCAAGCCAGAGCAAAGCCCTCTCCTTAAACCTTTCTCCAAATCACCTCTCCCTGGCAGGCCTCACAGTTCCCCAGGGTCTCACCAGCTGGGTAGGTGAGTGACGGGGCGGCGGTCCTGCGTGGTAGGCGGGGCAGCGGCCCTTGGGCTGTAGGGGGACAGCAAGCGCTGTGTCTATTGAACATTTCCACCTTGGCAGGAGGGAACACCCACCTTCACAGGACCCGGAATTCCCCAAGGATTGTCTGTGAAAAGCAGAAAATCATTTCTCTAAATCCCATCTCTTAGTTTTCCTTCAGAACGTCCGGAGACCGTGAACAACTTCAGCGATGAAGAATCTGACTGCCATTTCCCCGAGGAAGGCCTCACGCCGAGGACATTCTGGACCCAAGGATGAGTGAAGGTTCTTCTGAGGATGCCTTCTATGGTGCAGACCTGGGAGACTTCTGAAGCGACATCTGAGATACTTCCAAGCTCTTCCTCGGGGCACCCCCTTTTCTGCAGTCAAGTGCAATGATAGTGGAACCATAGCGAAGCCCCAGCTGCCACCGAGACAGGATCCGACTGTGCCAGCGAGACTGGCCTACACCGGCGCCTCCAGGGGGGTTCTCTAGGCAGATCCTTGTAGAGAGTGTCTGGGATTGCACCCGCTGCCAGGAACACGGCCCAGGTCCTGACTTGGGACAGGTAGGAAAGTGGAATTGAAAGCCGCCAGGGCACATGCAAAGGCAAAGCCAGTTTCGCATCTTGCCGCTGGCTATTCCAAAGCTGCCTGTCGCCTCAGTGTGAAATTTGGTGCCACCCTCTGAACCAGCAGGCTAACAGGGAAGGAGGTCTTCCTGGGGGGCGGGGGGCACCCCCTGGAGGGACAGCACGCTGGCCCTTCACCCGGCCTGTGGGTCAAACCACGTGACCCTTTCTGGACCTGCCTGTCATTGCCAGTCTGCGTGTGAAGCTGACAGCTTTCGGACCTTCGCCTGCCTGAGTGGGTAGGCCCCCTGGTGGGGAGTCTGGGGAGAGGTGGCCTGTGGCCCTCACTACAGCTGTAGCTCCCACTGCCCCCATGACGGCAGGACCCCGGAATCTGCCAAAGACAACTTGGTATCTGCTTAGATGGGTTTGCAGCAGATGGGGGGGGGGGAGGGGCTGTGTGGGCTTCATTCAAAGGCATCACAGACTATAGGTTTAATCACCTTCTGTAGAACTGGGCCCCTAAAGGATGCAGCCGGGGAGGGGGACTCCCTGTAGGTCCGGAATGGCAATAGCTGCGGTTCATTGAGAGCTTCCCCCAGGTGCCCAAACCCTCTTGGTTGCTGGCACCCTTAATGTCTCAGTCATTTTTCATGGTGCTTCCGAGGTCAAAAGAAATATCCGACGGTTCTATTTATGAACTACTTTAGGTCTAAATAACTTATAAGTATGTATGTGTTAATAACTTACTAGTCATTTAGAAAGTAGAATTCACATCATTAGAAAGAAAAAATAGTGCTTTCATATCATTTTTTTAAATATATTTTTATTGATTTCAGAGAGGAAGGGAGAGGGAGAGAGAGAGAAAGAAACATCCATGATCAGAGAGAATCATGGATCGGCTGCCTCCTGCACGCCCCCCACTGGGGATCGAGCCCACAACCCGGGCACGTGCCCTGACCGGGAATCGAACCCGTGACCTCCTGGTTCCTAGATCGATGCTCAACCACTGAGCCACGCCGGCTGGGCTATCATTCTTTTAATAATCACCAGTACTTACTGATCGGCTGTGCCCTGGCCAGCCTCTCAGACCTCAACATCAGCCCGCACACCCAGCATCACTTCCTGTTCCTTGGTGATTTTCACTTTTTATCCTCAAAACTACAGGAAATCCAGGGTCTCAAAGGTACGACGTGAAAGACATGTGGACTGACCTAATGCTGACACTGAACCACCTGGACCTTTGAACTTGCTCGGAAACGTATGGGACCACGGCTTCCCTCTAAAATGTAGGAACTATAGAATATCCTCTGCGCCTTGTGAGTGTGCTGCAGGTGGGAACCTCGGAGCCACCTGCCCAGGGTCTCACACTGGCCTTTCTCTTACAGATACACTTTACAGAGAAGGAACCTGCGGCTGCCACAGGCAGACCCCTGGCCTGCGGTCACAAGCCTGGTTCCAGCGCCCCCTAGAAGCCGAGAGAACAAAACTCAAGTGAGGGCAGTCGGGGGCGGAGGAGGGTAGGAGAATCTAGGAGACCTGAAGCTAGCTAGAGTGGGCGTGGACAGGGTCTGGCCTTCGGAGTGGGGGGGGGGAGGGATGTGGCTCATGAGGAATGGTGTGGCCCCAGCAGAGGAACTGTTGGGGTGCAGTTGGGGACTCCATGACCCTACTGTGGCCCCCTTGCCAGTCCTCACCCAGGCATTTAAAGCCTTCAGAGTGGGGTCTCAGTCGCCTTTCCCATAAGGGGCGGGGTAGAGAAAGTGGCCTCTCAGGTTGTAGGGGGTCTGAATCTCTCATGGGCCTTGAGGCTGAAGCTGGTAGAGGGCAGTGGCCACGTTTACCTGGGCTCGGGCAACTATACTGCTGGCCCACACTGGGCCTAGACGCGGCTTAGTAGTGGACCCTATCCACCAGGAGTCTCTTGGGGAGATGTGGGCAGAAATGCCCCAACAGATGAAAAAAGGATGGGGGTGGGCAGGGATGCTGTTGAAGACTACTGGAGAGGGCGGTGGGACCAGCGTCTCTGGAATCTGTCCCATCCTCCAGACCCGTCACTCTGCCCAGGTCCCCACTTCTTTTTCCTGGGCGGTGGGGGTGGGCCTGGCAAAACTTGGCGG
This sequence comes from Plecotus auritus, assembly GCF_963455305.1. Lineage (NCBI taxonomy): Eukaryota > Metazoa > Chordata > Mammalia > Chiroptera > Vespertilionidae > Plecotus > Plecotus auritus. The sequence continues at coordinate 149,056,569 of NC_137783.1, read as the reverse complement.
CTTCCCGGAGGGGTGGGACTCCCTGGAGGGGCCGACCTGGTGGGCGGGGCCTAGAGGGCAACCTGGTGGGCGGGGCCTGGGGGAATCTGGGGGGCGGGGCCAAGGGAGCCAACCTGGTAGGCGGGGCCTAGGGGGCAACCTGGTGGGCGGGGCCTAGGGGCAACCTGGTGGGCGGGGCCTAGGGGACCTTCCCCACCTGGGGGAAGTCAAGGCCTCTGACCACGGTGCCCCAGAAACTGGGTCAGCCACTCACACCCTGGGAGCTCCACACTCCTCCACGGCCTGAGACTTCCAATCAGGACGATACAAAATCTCTTTATTGTTTATTTTGTAGAAAAAGTCGTGCCTCTTGGTGGGCCACAGGGATAGGATGTGCAAAGCGCATGACAAGCTCCGCCCAGGCCTGTAGCTGAGAGCTGGGGTAGGACAGGGGAGAAGGGGAGCGGCGAGGGGACCCTCGCCCTGCTCTGGGGCTGAGGCACGTGCTGGGGGGCGGCCGGCCTGGAGAGTGGGTCATGGAGAGCGGCCCCTCAAGGGGTGGGGTCGGCTGTGCTCCCTCAAACCCTAGGCCTGGCCGAGGGATCTCCAGGTCCCACCCCACCTAGGAGGAGGCTGAGGAGCCGAGCCCAGGCTCAAGTGGTCCCCGGTTCTGGGAGGGGGTATTTCCAACCTGGGGAGAGGGGGCTGAAGGTCCTTCCTGAAGGGAGCGCAGGAATCAGAGGAGCCCCACCCAAAACGCGGTCAACGGAGGCCGGGGAGGCGGCGCCCCTCACTGCTCCTCTGGCCCGTCGCCTTCCTGCGCCTGTTCGTAGGGGCAGGGCCGGCGGCAGAAGCCGGCTGGCTCGGGGCCGGGCCCCGCGGGCAGCGGCTCCTCCTCCGCGCCGTCCCCCCGGCCGCCGCCGCCGCCGCCGCCGCCGCCGCCGCCGCCGCGCTCGCCCTCCGCATCGCTCTCATCGGAATTGTCCTCCTCCAGGTAGCGGTAGCCGCGCACCTTGTGCTGGGGCCGCGGGATGCGGGGCTGGCGCGGGGCCACGCCCCGCCGCAGCTTCTGCTCCATCGACAAGTAGGAGAGCGTGGCCACCACCAGCGTCAGCAGCAGCACCGCCAGCTTGGCCTGGGCGCACAGGGAGGGGTGCTGGGGGCTCGCGGGCCGGCGCCCCCCTCCCCTGCCCAGTCCCCCGCCCCGATAGGCCCATTCCCACCGCTTCCCTGAGCACCCTCCTGCCAGCAAGACTCAATCCCAGCTCCGCCCTTTACAGGCAGATGTGAAGATGTTGAGATGTGGGGGCACAGGCCTGGCCCCCCTTTATCAGGGCTTAGGTCACTCTGTCCCTTACACGCGGGACCATAAGTAACGCTTCTCAGCCGGTTTCGACTGTAACCCACAGTCAGAAAGAATTCTACGTCATAACTCAGTACCTACACACTCGCATGCATACTCCCGGCTACTTCCTATTCTGTTTCATTTTTTAAAATACTGGTCAGGAAGGACCTGCTCAACCGACCCACCAGCTGAGTGAGAGCAGAGCATGAGGACCCTGCTCCGCATGGCCGGAAAGGGAGACACACCTTCAGCATCCCTCTCAGAGCCGGACACCTGGTGAACAGGTTCCCAGCGACACACAAGGCGGCTGGGATGCCCCACAGGCAAAGAGCAACCCGTGAACCCCTCTGAGAGAGATAAACTGAGGCCCTCAGGAGGTGAGGCAGCAAGTGAAGGCTGGGTTTGGGGCCAACCCTTGGTGAGTGGTGCCCTTCCGGGGCTACGAGGCCGGGTGGGCACTCAGAAGGGATCTGTTGCCTGAGCTGGGGGATGGTGGGGTGCCTAATGCCCCAGAGGCCCTCCCCACCCCACTCAGCCTCACCTTCATGGGCAGGCTGGAGCCCAGGTACACAACGAAGATGGCCACTGCCTGCCACCAGTGGTAGATGGTGAAGATGAAGTCTTGCCTCTCTTTGTCCTCGTACAGGATCCCCAGCAGTGCTGTGGCAGACAGAGTAGGGCAGGGACGGGAGTAATGTCACCAGGGGCCCAGGGTCCTGATCTCCGGCTGTGCAGGGTCCCAGGCCTCGCCTAGAAAGCTGTAGACCGGTCCTGGCCTGCCCCCTAGTGGATATGCTGGTTACTACACTGCCCGGGCAGCTGAGCAGAGTAGAGATGGGATAGGATGCAGATGGGCCTTGCTCTGGGCCACGGGGAATTGAAAAGTGGAAACATTTGTGCCAATCACATCCTGTCCCCTTTGAGACCCCAGCTGTTCAGAGCCAGGCCTGCCAGGACTGTTTCTCCTCCTCACCCCTGGCTCAGGGAAGGCAACCTGCTTGCAGCAATAAGCTTTCTACAAATTAAGCCTGAAGCTGGGGGATTTGAACGTATTTCTCTAAGAATCCTCCCTGGGGTGGGCAGGGGAGAGTCAGGGACAGAGTCAGGGACTCAGATTGTAGGCTCAGGCCGGTAAAGTGAGAGAGTTGGTACAGAGATGTGGATTCAAATGCTGGCTCTATGGGTGACTTAGAGAAGTCAGCTCCCCAGGGCCACTTCTCCCATCTGGAAGATGAGACCAGGCATATATGTCATACTGTGAGGTTTTAATGTGAAAAAGCCCACACAGCACCTGGCAAATCGTACCCTCGCCTGCCACTTGGACATGAACACCTCCACCGTAAGCCCTGCAGGGTGACTGTACCCCAAGGAGCTGCTGTGAAGGGACTTGGAGTCCCAGGGTCCACAAAGAGGGGACAGGAAGCAGAGCTGGAAAAAAGAGGATGTGGGGACCAGGCCCAAGTCCAGCCATAACATGGGTCCAAGGTACCCAGGCTGGATGCTGCCCAGAGCTGGCTGCCCCTGAGCAAAACAGCCAAGAGGGTGTGGTCCAGGGCGTGGGACTCCACGCCGACGCTCTCTCTGGTGGTAAGTGCTGGGGTCACCTGAGCAGCCCTGCCCCGCCTGCAGTAAGCATGACCTCCACCATGCCACGCCCCCAGGGGCGATGTTCAAAACGGTTAACAGCACCGGCCCCTCGGAGCAGAAGCCGATGTGGAGGACCCCGATGGCTGAGCTGTGTGTACCCACTGCATGTCACTGGCATATGCCCACCGGAGGGCAGAGATCATCACAGAGCTGAACTCTGACCCACTGCCTCCTTTCTACCAACAGGGCCCTGCTTCCCGGTGCCCCGACCCCAGCAGCCCAGACTGGGGGCCTGAACTCTGCAGACCAGCATTGGGCGTCATCAGGCTCCCATGTCCTCTCTGTAAAGGCCATACCTACATCTACCCCTGGGGTGTGGACAGGCCGCCTGCGCTTCCCACGCTCCCAGGGCACAGACACGGAACCTGCTCCCCGTGGCATGAAGACTATGTCAAATGGGCCCTGTCCCTGGTATGAAAGCAGAGTATCCCCAATCTGTTTTTCACACTGTCCTTCAGAGGTTTCCACAGAGCCCATAGCTACCCAAGTAGCCATAGATCTCACACTGACATAGGGCCCCATGCCCACCCTGGGGTATCCACTGGATGGCCATGGCATAGGACTCCCACACCAGCCCCCAGGGTGTCCACACTTCTCCCTATCTGTCCCTACGATGTCCACGGAACTTCTATCCACCCCTGTAATGTCCACAGGATCCACAGTGACCTCTACCATGTATACAGGACCCCATGACAGACCTCCCGTGTGTCTGTGGGACCCCATGTCTGGCCCTGGGATGTATGTGCTACCCCCAACTGCCCCACGATAGCCACAGGGCTACCCAGCCATCCCAGCGCCCATGGCTATACTCACTGGAGAGTCCGGTCTTGTTGAGGCCACTGCCCACACCCCAGAGGACGGCTGCTACATAGAGGATCCAGATGTGTTGCAGGACCCGAGGTTTGGGGGCCCAGAAAAAGAGGCTGAGAGTGAGCAGCAGGTGCAGGCCGGCCCCAGACAGCAGGGGCACCTGGCGTGGCAGCCACAGCCCCAGCAGGCCCAGGACTGAAGAGGCTGAGGCGCCCAGGCCATAAGCCACGAGGAGGTAGGCCAGGCGTTCCAGACCCACGGAGCACACACCATAGCCCTGGGGGTGGGGGTGGGGTGGACGTGTGAGGTCAACTGGCCAAGGCTCTAGCCCTCCCCACATGAGGTCTCCACCCTGCCCTCTCTGGGCCACCTTGGGGCTAACTCCCTCCAACGCTCAAGGCTCTTAGGAAGGTTGAGGGGAGACGGGGGAGGGAGCAGAGAAAATGCTGGGACATTGTTCCCAGGCACCAAGGCTGCACCCCACAAGGAACCAAATACCTTATGGGTGTTATCCTATCTCAACCATGTAACCCCTCCGGGAGCGAACCCCTCCTCACTTCACAGAGGAGGAAACAGGCTCAAAGAGGTTAAAATAATGTGTCCAAGATTGAGGGGAAATAAAGGAAGGGAAGAGGGAGGGGAATATTTGGGACATATTTGTACATACTTAGACCTGTATTCAAAACTTAGTCGTTGTTTATCTGAGGTTCAAACTGAACCACAGACTGTGTTTCACTGCCATCTACGCAGGCTGTACCTACCAGCGCGAGGCCCGTGCAGGCAAAGAGCACCTCGAAGCCGCTGTAGATGAAGAAGGGCACAAGGTGGCGCAAGCGGAAGTCGCGCACGTGCTTGAAGGGCAGCTGAAAGATGTTGCCCCAGCCCACACTGCGCAGGTCGATCTCCTCCGTGGGCCGGTACGCGGCCCCGCACAAGCCCAGCACCTGCGGACCCGCGCCGTGAGGGGGCTGGCAGCCAGGCATCGGCCCCGCCCCTAGATATACGCCCCGCCTCTCAGCACAAGGCCCCGCCCCCAGACACACCCACAGGCCTCCGCCTCGCGTCCAAGCCAAGCTCACACCCTAGCCACGCCCCCAACGCCTCATTCTGCCCTCAGTACCTACCCACACTTTCCACCCCCAGCCCAGGTCACCGCCAGTCCCCTCCAACCCAGTCTCCACCTCAACCCCAGACCAAGTCTGTACCCCTCCAACTCCACTCTCAGTCCACAGGCATCTTCCTGCCCTATTGCCCCAAGACTCAGAGGGGCGACTCCCCAGGACTCAGCCCTGGCTCCCCACTCAGACCACGCCTCCAGGCCACAACCTGCCCAGGAGCCAGCCATCGCCCAGATTGCACCCTTATTTCCCCGCCTCAGTCCGCAGACTTCATTGACTCCGCCCCATCCCCCCGTCCTGGGCCGCACCAGCAGCATGGCCACGAATGCCACTGCCATGAGCACGCTCTCCACCACAATGAGGTTTCGGCTCCGCGGCAGCGTCTTGAGAACCGTCTTGTTGAAGCCGCTGAGGATGCCCTGGCTGTTGGTACCTGAGAAGCGGTGGTGAGAGCATTGTGAGGCAGGAAGTAGGGCACACTCTCAACTCAATCACAAAGAAATGCAGCAAGGCCGGTGGGCGGGTGGGCGGGTGGGCGGGAGGGGAGGGTTAGAGGGGACAGGCGAGGGCAATGCATGCAAAGGCAGGGTTCCTTGGAGAGCAGTTTGAATGTGAGGGCCACCAAGGCTGAATACACTCCAAGGAAAGGAACACCTTCATCCATCCCCCTTCCCATCCTCTTGCACAGAGGCTAGGGTTGGGGGGCCGGCGCCAGTGCATCCCCCACATCTATACATTCACCTTGCACTGATTGAGCTTTGAGGGTAGGACTTGACCCCAAGAGAGATCCCATAGGCAGCTTGATCCCAGATGGCACCTCCCCAGGCAGCCTTCCCTGATACATCCCTCCCCCCTTGCTGGGTCAGATTAAATACATACTCTAATAGGGCCTTGTGCCTCGCCCACCAGAGCCCTGGGACCCCGGACTTTCAGCCCTGAACCCTGTGAAAGAGAGCATCCTCTGCCCTGGAGGGCCCAGGGTCGGCAGGATAACTCAATGGGGGAGGTGAGCAGGGCTTGGGGACCCCATCCCATGAGGACTAACCGCAGCTGTGCACATTGTTCAGCGTGTGGTTCAGGTCATACAGGTAGTGATTCAGGAAGTAGATCATGGGCATTTGGGCGCAGGCGAAGCTCAGCTGTGGGCAGGAGGCACAGGCATGATCTGGGAGGGGTCTTGGCATAGCCTTGGGGGGACAGGAGCCCTCCCATCTCTGGGGTGGCCTCCTGGTAGAGGGGGATAGCCCAATGCCAGAGGATTTCCCCCTGGTCAGCACTGTGGACAGCCAGGGAATGAGGTTTTAATCACTTGGGGCAGTGGTCGGCAAACTGTGGCTCGCGAGCTGCAGTTTGCCGACCACTGATTGGGGTAAGCAAGCAGGGGAACTAGAAGGCTGAAAAGACTGGAATGGGTTCCAATGGGTGGGTTCTCAGGCTAGAATAACCCCCAGGGCCCCACATGTGGCACTCACATGGAAGAAGCTATAGAAGATGGTTTGGAAGACTAGGAGATAGGGCGCGTGGGAGCCCCGCGGTGGGCGCTGCTGCGGGCCCTGCTCATCCCGCTCCTTGTAGTGGGAGTACTCATAGTACTTCTGGGCCATCCTGGACCACAAAGGAGAAGGCTTTCCCCAGCCCAACTTCTGCCAGACACCTCTGCTTCCTGCACCCGGAGCTATGGGCTGGCCAGCCCCTGCATCTTATGGATGGGGAAACTGAGGCCCAGAGGGCAGAAGGGCCAATCCCAGGTCCTCTGGCCAAGGTTGGCAAAGCAGCAGAGGCTTAGCCAGGTCTCCAGCTTCCCACCCTGCTGTCCACCAGGCTCACCTGGTGATGTAGTTGCCCATGGAGGCCCAAAGAGGCACGATGGCCATGCCCAGGGCCACGGCTGAGGGCACAAGTGTGTAGTAGCGTTCCCAGTAGTTGGTGGAGACAAAGAGGGCATAGATGCCCACGCCCAGAAACATCATCCACTTGGTGCCAAAAAACCTATGGGCATTGAGAGAGATGCTGGTATCACGGGCTTATCAGGACTGCCAGGGCCAATAGCAGAGTGCCCACAACTCTCAGTTCATGAGGCTGTGTGAGGTGGGGAGAGACCCCTGGCCTTGGAATCAAGGACTCTAAGATAGAAACTCAGAGACTTGCTGAGTGGCTTCAGGTCAGCCAGGCATCCAAACATCTGTTTTCGGGGCTGTCATGTGGGCACAGAGCCCAAACCATGACTATCTCCTAGCCACTGCAAGGATAGAAGGAGGTAAGGCAGGGTGAGGGTGTCAGGTGTCAGTGGCTTGTGGGCACATCCAGCCCTCATTTGAGTTCTGGGCTGACTCACCAACCCCCTTTTCCTCACTCATGTGTTGGGACTGCAGGGCCCAGGCACATGTCCAAGGGACTTGACCCAAACTGGCTCAAGGAAACTTAGGAGCAGAGACAGGAAGTGGCCCCAGTGCTGGCCAGCAGCAGGGCCAGCACCTCGGTATCCCTTCCTCCCTGCCGCTGCTCTTGCAGGCCGTGTGGTCAGTCAGGAAGGCTCCTCCTCACTGGCTCTGAGCAGACGTCACACCGTATTCAAAGGGGCTTGACAAGCAACAGATAAGGTCTATTCAGGGCAGGAGGCTGTTCAGGCTGAAAACCGCAGCCCAGATCTTGGTTTTGTTTGTTGAGGATTTGTGCTCATTAGTTCCCTTTGTTTCCAGGCAGCCCGGAGTGAAATGACCCTGGCTTTCTGATACAATTACTTTCTCTTCTATCGCAGGGCCCGGGTCCACACAGCCAGTGGAAAATCAGCCTGGTGGTTTGGGCAAGGAGCAAAGATGGGGGTTTTGAGCCACTCTGCCCAGGTTGAGAACGGCTGCTGTAGAGCCTAAGACCATCGGAAAACACAGATATTTACATTACGATTCATAACAGTAGCAAAATTACAGTTATGAAGTAGCAACGAAAATAATTTTATGGTCGGGGGTCAACACAACATGAGGAACTGGATTAAAAGGTCGTGGCATTAGAAAGGTTGAGAACCACTGGCTTAGAGCATCTACCTCAAACGGTAAGGAATGAGGTAACCCTTATAAAAGAGCCCAGCACATAGGAAATGAGATGAGCTGGCAGCTGTTCTTAATAGTGATGGGTTTCAAGAGCCATATAGCCTTTCATAGGCCTGTAACCTAGTAAGGGCCCTAGTGGGAATTTATCCTAGAAACTTTCTTTCTTTTTTCATTTTATGAAGAAAAGAGCTACAAAGCACATAGTGAATGTGCAAAAAAGGAGAGGGCACCCTACCAGCGTGGCTCAGTGGTTGAGCATCAGCCTATGAACCAGGAGGTCAGGGTTCGATTCCTGGTCAGGGCACATGCCCAGGTTGTGGGCTCCATCCCCAGTAGGGGGCCTACAGGAAACAGCCAAGTGATGATTCTCATCATTGATGTTTCTCTTTCTCTCCCTCTCCCTTCCTCTCTGAAATCAATATAAATATTTTTTTTTTTAAAAAAAGGAGAGGGTGCTGCAAGGTACAACTCTGAGCCACAGCTGGGTGTCCACAACTCTGCAGACGATGCTCCATCACAGAGTGCCCCCGGGAAGCAGCGGGCAGGCCAAGATGTGCGCAGTGAAAAGAAAGAAAGCAAAGCTGAGGAATTTCAGAGGGAAGGTGGGGTGGGGGGTAGCGGAGTGGAGGGTGGGGGAGAGACAATAACGGGGAGCTTATATGCATATATGCATAGCCCATGGATACAGACAATAGTGTGGTGAAGGCCTGGGAGGGGCGGATGGGGAGAAGGGAGTCAATGGGGGGAAAAACAACAACAAAAAGAAAGAAACATCTGTAGTACTTTCAACAGCAAAGATAAATTTAAAAAATAAAGTAATGAGGCTTGAAGAAAAAAAAAAGCAAGAAAGTGAATGTGGCTCACTGATGCTCTGGTGACAAGGCCTTGACTGTCATCCTGGCACGCATGCACGCACACATGCACGCACACACGCACGCACACACGCACGCACACACGCACGCACACACGCACACACGCACGTGGTGGGACAACAAAGGCAGCCGACTTTCTGGAGGGCTTGGAAGGGATTTTCCTTTTTCTGGTTTCAATTATGACTCTCACACTGTTTGTGCAATTGTGATAAAGATTCTTTTTTTAAAGATAAGGGAACTGAAACCCATCTGTTTTGTCCACTGGTCCCTGGCCTGTCTGAGCACAGACCTACTGCCATTGGATAATGTGTTTGTGGAGGGATTTTTGTAGTGGCCGGAGGCTGGGCTGGATGCCTGCAAGCTCAGTCTAGAGCAGGCCTTCGGGGCACCTGCCCAGCCGCACCCTTTCCGTGAGAAAGGTCCCTCTACGCCAGCCACAGCTGACTGGGCCAGGGGTGGGTGCCACAGAGGAGGGCACGAGGCCAATGCCACCTGGGTCACAGGCAAGCTGAGGGAAGGAGCCGGAGTGAATTTCAGTTGCTTAAAACCCAATGTGTCCTGGGCACAGCTCTTGTTTCCTCCCCCAAACCCAGGCTTCACCCGTCCTCTCTCGCCCCTCCAGGGAGGCAAGGAGTCTCCCAACTCCCTGACTCCCAAGCCCACCAGGGCAGCCCCTGCACCCCTTCGGGACCAGGGTGACAGCCCAGCCCTCTCGGGACAGCAGTGCGCACCTGATGAGCACAGGCGTGTAGAGGAGGGCCGCGATGGGCGTCACGTTGATGCCGATGAGCATCTTGCTGTCGATGTCGGGCAGCCCCATGTTGCCATACTTCACCTCTCGGTAGGTCTCGTCATAGTGCAGGATCAGCTGCATCTGCAGGAGACCTAGGGACAGGGAGCTGCAGGGGCGGCCTGGCTGGGGGCAGCCACGCAGAGCAAGCAGAGGGTCCCCTAATGCTACACCCTGGCGGGGCCTGGAGGGCAGAGGGGGAAGCCAGGCTGGGCCAAGCGTCCTACCAGCTATGCAGCGTCAGCGACTTTATTCCCCGCCTCCGGCCCCACCTGCCTCGCTCCGCAGGTCTCTTGGGTCCCAACCCCTTGCCCCCACGTTCACCTAGGTTGGGGCCCGGAGACACTGCCCAGTCTCACCCACCCCCACGTGGGGAGGGGAGGCAACTGCAGCTGCGAGGGCAGCGGACTGGGAAGTGAAAGAGGAAGGGAGACCGACCGGCCCCTAAGGTTTCTCTTTCCCAGGCCGGGTCTGGGCAGGGAGGGGTGGGGACCGAGAAGCCCTGGGGTCGGGCGCCAGTGCCCCCGGAGGCGGCCCCCCGGCCGGCCGGCAGGGGCAGGTACACACCCAGGTAGACGGCATAGGTGAGCATGCCGCCCGCGCTGGCCGCCAGCACGTTCTTGAGCACCCCGAGGCGCTTGCGGCGGTAGTAGCGGCGTTCCTCCTCCTCCTCGTTGTAGTTGGGGTACGCGCCCACCAGCTCGTCCAGCTGCAGGGCATGCACGGCGCTCGTATGGAAGGCGCCCGGGGCTCCCACCCCACCTCAGCCCGCCCCGGGGCTGCATCTCAACCCCATCCCGGAGAACCCGGGCCCCCGCGCCCTCTCACGGTCCCATCCCCACTCACTGGGGCCCCGGACCCGTCGGGAAGCCCGAGTCGGTCCTCATCGCCCTGCGGCCCCGCGGCGCCCGCCACCGGGTAGAGTGGCGGCTCGGCCATAGCCTGTCCTCGCCAGGGGACTGGTGGTGGCGGCCCGGTGTCCCAGCAGCGGTCCGGCACTTCCTCCAGGAGGTGGGGACCTGCCCCCGCCCCGCCTCCTTCCTACCCGCGGAGGAGTGGCCCCCAGCGCAGCTGCGGAGGTGGGTGTGTGTGTGTGTGTGTGTGTGTGTGTGTGTGTGTGTGTGTGTGTGTGTGTGTGTGTGTGTGTTAGAGGGGAGTGACTATGTCACACCAGGACCCAGTCTCAGGCATGTGAGATGCTGGTTCAAATCCTCACTCAGCCACCTCCTGGCTTTGTGTCTTTGGGAATTAACTCCGCTTCTCTGTGCCTCAGTTTCCTCATCTGTAAAACGGGGTGCTGGGCACTCCTTCCTAGGGCTGTTGCTGGATTGAGTTAAAGAAAAGCTTTAGAAGAGTGCTAGGCCCATAATAAGCTCCCCTCAGTGTTACTACAGTCATCCCTAGCCCCACCTCCAGGCCCCAATTGGTGTGTTTGCAGGTCAGCAAAGAGCCCCCATAGCAGCCCCCCCCCCCAGGGGGCTCCTACCACAGGACAGGGCGGCCTGTGCCACCTCCCGGGCACCTCCAGCTTCAGTTTTGGCATCTGCAAGGGGAAGCTGTGGCAGGGCCACGCGGAGGCCCTGACTGCGGTGGCTGTGGGCTACAGTGGGGTGACCCCATGACCACCTTGCAGGAGGGTTCAGAGCCTCCCACATCCACCCCACTGGGTCCAGGGCTGCAGAGGGAGCCCATGACGTTCCAGCCTTACCCGAGGGGACACCATAGCACTGGCTGTTTCCCTGCTTGGAAACACTTGGGAAGATTTAAGCCATGCATTTCCCAGGATGGTCTCTTCAACAAATGGTGCTGGAGAAACTGGATACCACATGTAGACAAATGAGATTGGACCTTTAACTTACACCACATACAAAAATTAAATCTAAATAGATTATATTTAAACATAAGACCCGAGCCCTAACCAGTCTGGCTCAGTGGATAGAGCATCGGCCTATGGACTGAAGGGTCCCAGGTTCGATTCTGGTCAAGGGCATGTACCTTGGTTGCAGGCACATCCCCAGTAGGAGGTGTGCAGGAAGCAGCTGATCGATGTTTCTCTCTCATCAATGTTTCTAACTCTCTATCCCTCTCTCTTCCTCTCTGTAAAAAAAAAAAAAAAATCAATAAAATATATTTAAAACAAAACAAAAACAAAAACAAAAAAAAACATAAGACCCGAGACCATGAAATTCCTAGAAGAAACTGTAGGGAAGAAGCTCTTTGACATTGGTGTCAATCTCAAAAATAAAGCAGCTAGTTATTTCACCAGCAAAATGGGTTTATTCAGAGGAATTGGAATGGCAGAGGAACTGCAATTCGGGACATTAGCCATGGCAAACCTTAGGTAAGTCTGGAGAAAAAAAGAGAGAAATGTTACTTTATAGAGAAAAAGGGTGAGCTGGGAGAGGCTGTTATAAACAACTAGAGGCCCAGTGCACGAAATTCGTGCACTGGGCGGGGGTGGGGATGGGGAAGATATCTCAGCCCGGCCTGAACCCTCTCGCAGTCCGGGAGCCCTTGGGGATGTCCAAGTGACGGCTCAGCTTAGGCTGTGGGGAGCAGGCCTAAGCCATCAGTTGGACATGCTCAGCGCTACTGTGAAGGTGGTAGAGGCTCCCGCCAACGCTGCTGCACAGCCGTGAGCCCGGCTTCTGACTGAGCGGCGCTCCCCATGGGAGCGCACTGACCACCAGGGGGCAGCTCCTGCGTTGAGTGTCTGCCCCCTGGTGGTCAGTGCACATCATAGCGACCGGTAGTTCCGCTGTTTGGTTGATTTGCATATTAGCCTTTTATTATATAGGATGTCCATTGGAAGAAACTGGGAGTTCTGAAGTATAGTAGCTTTCCATCGGCTGAGTCATGGACGTTTCTCATTGGCTAGGTCTATTGCTAGGCAAGGAGAAAATCTTCCCTCCTCCCACTAGAGTAGCAAGATAGGCTTCTTTCTGTTGGAGTCTGCAAGGTGTGGTGAGTGTTAGCGCATGAGAGCAGGGCTTCCAACTCCGTTTTAAATGCGGTTTCCTTTATTCCTTTTCACATTGGTCTTGGCAATGATATTTTTTATATGACACCAAAAGCACAAACAACAGGAGAGAAAAACCAACAAGTGAAATCACATCACATGTAAAAGCTTCTGCTCTGCAAAAGAAACAATAAAAATACAAAGGTAAGCCCAGACAGTGTGGCTCAGTGGTTCAGCATCAACCTATGAACCAGGAGATCTTGGTTCCATTCCTGGTCGGAATACATGCCTGGGTTTCGGGCTCGATCCCCAGTAGGGGCCATACAGGAGGCAGCCAATCAATGATTCTTTCTCATCAATGATGTCTCTATCTTTCCCTCCCCCTTCCTCTCTGAAATCAATAAAAATATATTTTAAAAAAATACAAAGATGCCCACCCAGCCTGGCTCAGTGGAGAGAGCATCAGCCTGTGGACGGAAGGGCCGCGGGTTCGATTCTGGTCAAGGGCATGTACCTCGGTGGCAACCTTGGTTGTGGGCTCCATTCACAGTACTGGCCTGTGTGTCCTAGAGGAAACCAATCAAATCTCTCGAATCTGTGTTTCTCTCTCTGTCTCTCCTCCTCCCTTCCACTCTCTCTCCTAAAAAAAAAAAAAAAAAAAAAAAAAAGGCAACCTACAGAATAGGAGAGAATATTTGCAAACCATGTGTCAGACAAGAGGCTAATATCCAAAATTTATAAGTAACTCAAAGAACTCAATAACAAAAAAAAACAAAAAAAAAACGAAACAATTCAATTAAAAAATGGGAAGAGGAACTAACTAGATATTTTTTTCCAAAGAAGACATCCAAATGGCCAACAGATAATGAAAAGGTGCTCAACATCACTAATCATCAGAGAAATGCAAATCGAAACCACAATGAGATAGCACCTCACACCTGTCAGAATGGCTGGCATCAAGTAGACAAGAGGTAACAACTGCTGGCCTGGGGCTAGAAGAAAGGGGACTGTTGTGCACGTAGTGGGACTGTAAACTGGCCCAACCATTTCGGAGAAGAGTATAGACTGTTTTTCTTCTGCTTTTCTGTGGTTTAATTGTTTGTCCCCCAGCCGACTGCTCACCATGTATCCCTCATGCAGAGGCTTGTATCAGACACTTAGTAGGTGCTCAGTAAATGTGGGTGGATGGATGGGCGAATGAATGGGTGACAGAGACCTATCCTAGAAGCTTTGCTGGGAAGGCGGAGAGCTGGGGGTGTGGAGTGCATGCATTTGCAGAGGCTTCAGGCTGAGAGGTGGTGGAACTTTCTCCAGACCACACCCACGTGCAGATATAGGTACGAAACACAGGTGGAATCATGCCAGTGGTGCCTAGAGGTGGGACATGTGGAAGGAGCAGGAGAGAGGGCAGGACCTGAGGTCCAGGGGCAAGGAGGAGCGAGGATGCAGGGGGTGCTGGGAGGTCAGGAGGCTGGAGGCATGGTCAGAGAATGGACACCAGTGAAGACAAAGTCCAGGGTGTGGCCATGGCGCCGGGTGGGGAGGGATGAGGAGGTACAGGAGGTCGCGGGGGTAATGTGGGGGCAGTGGACTTTGATGCCCTGGAGGATGCGGTCCTGTAGAATTCATCGGGCGGCAGGAGATGTGTCCAGGAGGAGGGAAGATGGCTGGGAGGCGGGTGGTGTGCCCTCAGAGTGGGCTTAATGGAGCAGAGGGTGGGAGGCGGGTGGTGTGTCCCCAGGGGGTGGGTTTAATGGAGCAGAAGGTGGGAGGCCGGGGTCCACAGGCTCTGCACGAGAGTGAGGGAGACACCAAGAATGACCCCTTGCTCCTCCCAGGAGTGCACCCCTCTCAACCCATATTGGAAAGGGGCCCTTGGGCCTGGGTATAGACTAGCATCTCCGGTCCGTAAGGGACCCTTCCCTCTCTGCCCACCTCGCCGCCTGGCGCCACTAAGGAAAGAAATAATTCAGCCAAGTGCATTGGACTGGCAGCCACGTCTCCTCCGCCTGCTCCAACAGAGAAACCAGGACGAGCCGGGGAGGGACAGGTCTGGGAAGGCCCTCACCATGAAGCAGGATCCCAAGGGCGTCCTCCCAGCTGGGAGCCTGGTCTTCTCTGGGCTTTAGTGTGGGGAGCCCCTTCACCCCGACTGTTGGGCACACCCCACGGTATTCCGCTAGAAGTTGCACCTGAGAGCCATGGCGTGGGGGTGTGGCGGGGGTCGGGCCGCACCACTGGGCGGGGCAGGAGGAGGAAGTCACAGGCCCAGTGGGTGGGCTTGGAGCTGCCAAGTGTGGGTCACCCTGCGTGGGTGTGTGCTGTACAAGGAAGGACAAAGGTGTCCGGGGGGCGTGTCTCTCAGGGGGAGAAGGGACAAGGCTTGTTGAGTCCATTCGTTTGGAATCCCCCACCAGAAGCAGGTTTTGCGTCTTCCTCCCAAGAGGAGAGGAATCAGTGTTTTAAGAAACAACCAGAAAGCAAAGGGAAGGTGGGAGGGGAGCGGTGGTTTGCCTCGTGGAAGGCCCACCGGTGCCGAGGTGTCCCAAATGTCTCCCATACCCACCCCAGCAGCAAGACGCCACGCGCTCCATGGATAGCCGCTCCTTCTGACGTGCTGATTTCCCTAACGTTGCAGGTTTCTCTCTCTGTCTCACAGTCCCTGCCTGACAAAGAGGTTACTCTACAGCTGAGTATTTAACCTTAAGTCCTTGGTGCTTGTGCATTCCTGTGGCCTGTTGGTAACATTTAGTTTCATATTTCTTTATTAGAATTGATTTACTTCAGAATATTTTTCTGGTAGCTTGTTACAAAACCTGACATTATGGCACAATGGTTAATGATAGTGTTCTAACTTCATGGGGGAAAAAGTATATATGTACACACACACACACACATAAATAACAACAACAAAAAACCTGATTCTTTAAAACACACACACACACACACACACAAACACACGCACATCACTGACAGAAAGAATACAAACATGGATGTCCCAAGAAGCAAGGAGTAATTTCGTCTTGCTAGTGCTCATCAGATGAGTATGAAAGGCAGCGCTTCCAACCCCAAGGCTCTAAAATCCTGCGGATGCTCAGTAACTCTGTCCATTAGCAAGAAAACACGGGACCAGGTCAGTCAGAGGTGGGGTTTGGATGCGACTGGCAAACTGCTCCTGAGACAGGAGCTTTCAAATACTTGAGCAAAGGGCCCCTGGTTGGATTTGGCCAATGGGAGGCACTAGTGGAAGACGGGGTCTGAGAACCACGGGATTCCATCCCCCCCCCCGCCCCCCCCCCCCTGTCACCCCTGCCCGAGGCACGTGGGCGTGGCTTGGCTCCTTCAGGGTCCCAGCACCCACAGACCGGCCCCTGGATGACCCTGACCCTCTGGAGGCTGATGACACCGCTTTCCTCCCCTTCAGCCTCCTGCTCTGGGGCGGCCTGTGAGCGGGCACTGCGGGACCCAGACAAACACAGCGGCTGTGGAGCAGGACGCAGAACTGATGGAGGCCGCAGGCTCCTCCCGCCCGATCCAGGCTGCAAACTCTCACTGGCACACCCCCAGGAATGGGCAGCCACATCTCCCTCACTGTTTTTAAATGATTTTCTCGTAATCCATTTTATTCTTTGTTCTCATTGTGAAATTAGGGCTGTCCTAACAGAGAAGCACAAGGAGAGAAATGTGCTCGCGATTCGAACACCTTGAAACAACAGCTCCTGCATCGCGTCCCAAACGGAGCCTGCGGGGCCCACTGCGCTCTCGCCCGACACCACTTCCCTGCACCGAGGCGGGACTTTTCCACTTTTTAAAGCGAAATGCCGTGGGAACGATGATCATCACAGGCTGTGGGGAGGTCCCTGAGCCGAGATGTGCCACGGACCCTGCCCAGCGCCTGACACCCACATGTCCAGCTCAGGGGCTCCCAGGAGTAGGGGTGACCTCCCCACCCAGCCCCTAAACAAGGGCCGGCAAGTCTGGTCTGGCGGGGCTAGAACCCCCAGCGGTCCCTCTCGCCGTGGCCCTGGCCTGGTCCCTGCTCCTGTCTGAGCTGCTGTCTCATCTGTAACGGAGGCATCCAACCCCGAGAGGGGAGAGGACTGGCCCCTCTTCCTCCCCAAGAACAGTGCCCCTCAGCCTGGGGGCTTCACTGCCAGCCCCAGTTAGGACCCCTGTGCCAGGAGGTCAGGCCTCTTTGGGGACCTTCCAGGATGTCCCTGAATTCATGACAAGTTCAGGAGTAGCCCCTGCAGGGGGAGATCCCTGGCTAGGGAGGAGCCCCTCAAGATCCTGCAACACCCCTCCTACTCACCAGTACTTCCCCAGCTGGGTCCCTGATTTGCTGTGTGGCCTTAGACCAGTGGCTGTCCCTCTCTGAGCCTGATTCCTAGCCAGGGGCTGCCAGGCTCAGCCCTAGCCCAGCCCCACCTGGAGCCAGCTCTGCCTCTGCCGCTGCCTCTGCCTGGCTCAGCTCCAGGCAGCAGGGCTGGGCTGTCACATGCTGAGCCACGTGACAGGCAGCGGCTGGGGGCTCCATCCCTCACAGAGGACGGGGCCTCCGCAGGCCCTGACCCCTGTCCCAAGTGGCTAACGCCTCCAGAGGCCTCCAGAGCAGGTGTGGGCCAGGAGACCTCTCCTGCCCTCCCAGGTAGGCAGGGGGAGCAGGGAGGGTGGGGGTGGCAAGGAGCTTCTCCCAGGGGCAGGGCGGCCCGCAGGCCCCAGGCCAGGATCCGAGGCAGATCCAGGGCACCAAGGCAAAAGGGCACGGGGACCGTGGCAGCAGGTCCAGGGTAGCTGGCACAGGGTGATGGCACAAAGGATGTTCCTGCCCCCACACCTGTTACCTAACCACCTGCCTGACACCAGCAGCTGCTGGGGAATCACCCCCTTTGTGTTGGCTCCCACAGGTGTGAGGGGGTGGAGGCCAGGGCAGGGCAAAGGACAGGTGCCCCGGCCCCGCTCAGGCACTGAGGAGCGGGAGCACAGGAACCACCATGGTGACACCTGTCATCACACAGCTGCCCTAGAGGGCAGAGGGCGGCGCTCTTCCCCGGCTGGGGAGGGGACACCTAGGAGTGGACGCAGGCCCTGCTCGTAGCAACACGCTTCCCCGGTGGGTCCCAGCCCTGCCACTCGTGCCCTGTGTGGTCAAGTCCTGTCTCCTCTCTGGGACTCCATTTCCTCCGTAAAATGTCGGGCTGCGGGGCCAGGCTCCGTGAGGGGCGCTAGATGAGGTGTTGAAGGTGTTGACATAGACGCGCGGAGGGCGTGGCCCTGAGCTTGTGTTTCTGGACTCCAGCCATCTGTGGATCTGCCTCTTCATTTTGCAGATGGGAAACTGAGACTCAGGTGAGCTGGGCGTGTGTGGGGGGCAGGGTCTTCCTTCCTCTTCCAGGCCACTGGGCCCTACCCCACAGCATAATTCTCAGAGCCACCGCCTGGTCCCTCCTCCTTCTCCAGCTGGGCCTGGGTCCCTACCACTGGGCCTGGGGCTGACCCCTCAGCTCAGAGCTCCCTGGGGCTGAGAGACCAAAGTAGGAGGCTGGCACCCCGTCATTACCTCAAGGGCTCATTACGGAGACTTACCAGTGAAGTGCGCCTTGGGCAGTGGCAAGGTGATGTGGATTCGTGGGAGGCGCCAAGGAGTTACCTAAGACGGGCCAGGAAGGATGGGGACACCGGGTGGGACCGTCCCAGACACGTGAGGGAAAAGCCGTACGTGCCTGCCTGGGGAAGGGCAGGGGCCTGTCTGGAACCATCGCCTGGAGGGTTGATAAGAGTCTCGGTGGGGATTTAGGAGAGGAAGTCTCTGTTCTGGCCCGGATCTAGCTCAGGGTCCAGCAGGGGTCACATCTCTCCGGCACAGAAGGGAGGTGGCCGTGAGTTTCAGCCCAGGCTCCAGGCCAGGGTGGCCCCGCCCCAGGGCAGGCCCAGCCTTGGACATTTCATAACGCAGGCTGGCCACAAAGCAGGACGCCAGGAGGAAGGACAGCTTGGCAGAGCCTCAGGTACCGTGTCTTGGGGAGGCCGGGAGAGAGCAGCGAGCAGCCGGGGCCAGGGACCTGGCTGGTGGGCTGGCTCAGGACTCCCAGTGCTGGCAGCCCAGGCAGGCAGGCCACTCCCGGCCACTGCACAGACCAGCTTTGTCCTCAGAACTCCTCGGCCAGCTTGGGGAGAAAGGGGAAGGAGGGAGGACTTCCCTTTGCTGAGATCTAAAGGGGAGTGGGGGGGCTGAGGAGAGATCTGAGTGGGGAGGGGGGCCTGAGGCCAGGCCAACAGCAGGCACCCTTGTTTTGTCTGAGGTGGGCCACCACCCTTCCTCTCTCTGGGGTTATACATCCTGTAAGGGAGCCCAGGGCCCCAGCTCTGGACCTGGCGTTCTCAGGAGGGAGAGCACCCCATCCCTGGGGTGGGGGGGTCAGGCATGCATTTGGCAACATGATTGCGTTTCCTGGGCGCAGCATGAGGAACTGGTCATCGAGGGGCTTTGCGGGCAAGGGAGCCCAGCGCAGCCTCTCCGTGGGCGGGGCTGGGGTCGGTCCCAACACCCCACGGCCCTCCGGAAGGGCGGGGGGCAGCTGCCCAGAGCTTCAGGGACCTTGTGGAAAGCCAGGTTAAGATCAGATTGGAATCAGGAGCTTCGAGGCTGGTCCGTGACCTCCACCTCTGGCAGCTGAGAGGGTCCCCAGGCACCACGTTCGCCTCAGTCATCTTCCCCAGCTCTGCATCCCGGCCCCGACCTGGGCCTCCGCTGAAGTCCTTGCCTCCCTGATGCTCACGCTGCTTCCGTTCTCCTGGGGCTCCCCCTCCAGCGTCTCCGCCCCAAAGCCCCTGCGCAGCTGCCCTTCACAGTCTGAATACAGCCGCTCAGAGACATCGTCGCTGAGCATTCAGGGCTCGGCCTGGCAGAGCATGGCACACAGGATCTCCCAGCAGCACACGGGGCAGCTGCAGGTGCCACCCCATTTCACAGACAGGGAGAGCGAGCCCCAGAGAGGCCATGCCACCTACCCGAGGTCTCCTAGCAGGAGATTTGCGATGGTGCCTTGGAGCCAGCAGACCTGGGTGCCCACCCCATCCATCCCCCTCCTCAAGCCCATGTGACTTTCCTGGGCCTCCGCTTTCTTTAGGGGCCCTGGGCTCTAGCTACACCCAGGCTGGCACAGAGCTTGGCACGGTGAGCACCTGGCTATTCTTAGAGGAATCCCAGGCCGGTGGCCTTGAGGGGACCTGCTTCGTCCTCCCCAGGTCCCAGGCCAGGGAAACAGGCCTGTCCCTTATCACCATCCAGCGATTTAGCAACTCCTGGCCCACTCCCCCCACACCCAGAAGCAGCAGGTCCAGGACAGAAACAGCTGAGTGGGTGGACCCTCAGCCTGCTGTGAGGGTCCGTGCCCCCGAGAGCCCTGGCCTGCCAGCCCCGGGACCTCGGATGAGGCAAGAAGGGGAAGCAGAGGGGGGATTGTCAGGAACAGGGAGGGGCCAGAGGCCAAGGGAGCAGGATACAGACAACATGCCTTTCCACCCCGGCTGGGTACCGCACGCTTCTGCCTACCTGGCCCGGGGTCTGCAGCTGAGGCCGCCGAGGTGCCCCATCTCCCCAGGGACAGGCTGCCCTCTCCCCGCCCAGGCTCGGTTGGGGGATGGGGCCTCAGGCAGGCTCCTTGCTGTCTGTGCCTGATCTTCATCTCCTCCAGTGGGGAGAGCAACGGTGGCCCCTCCCAGCTGTCCTGGTTAAAGGAGTCATTAGGGTGCAGGTGATGGAACCTGACTTTTTAATCCTCACCTGAGGATATTTTCCCATTGATTTTAGAGAGAGGGGGAGGGAGAGAGACAGAGAAACATCAATGTGAGAGAGACACATTGATTGGTTGCCTCCCGCACAGGCCTTGACCAGGGCCAGGGATTGAGTCTGCCACCGAGGTATATGCCCTTGCCTGGAATCGAACCTGGACCCTATCCACTGAGCAAAACGGCCAGAGTGGAACCTGCCTTTCTTATGAACTTAGGCAGCTCAGATGTGCCCAGGATGGCGGTGGACTTAGGGAACCCTGTCATTTGTGGGTCCTTTGCGAGGTCACAGGCCCAGGGTCCCCCCAGGTCCTGGTGGAAGGCAGCCTTGGCTTCTATGCATGCCTGGGTTGTGCCCAGCTCCTTGTTCCCCAGCGGGCAGCTCCTGGGGGCCTCCGTCCAGAGTGACCAACCAGCAGGGGGCAATATTGGGTGAGTTTGCCTCCGTGTTGCCAAGAGAGGCTGCTGGAAGGTTCCATCCAGATTTCCACCCTCCCACCCCGCCCCCGCCCCCCGCAGAGCTTCCGCCCTCACCTCGCTCAGAGCCCCTCACCTTGAAGTGCACACTCGAGTGCCCAGTGCGTGCCTTACATTTTTGTGGCTTCGGCCGAGACTCTAACGAAAGTGCAAACTACCCTGGGAGGCAGGAGAGGGTGGGGTGCTGCCCCCATCAGAAGTCTGAGTGACAGGGGGACCGAGGGGCCGGGAGCACAGTGAAATAACCGCGGCTTCCCTGGGCGCTCCCTGCTCACAGGAAAACGCTTCCTTAACCCTCAGGAGGACAGCAGGCGCTCTCTCATCCCCACCCTGTGACAAGGAAGCTGAGGCGGAGAGAGGGTGAGTGACTCGCCCAAGGTCAGGCCATTAAGAGGCAGAGCCGGGGGCACCAGCCCAGATGCCGATCCAGAGGCCGCAGGCTCTTGCTCCGGGGTCTCCGCAGGGCCAGGGCGCCTTCCTCCCAGAAAAAGGGTGGAGCCTGGGGCCCAGAGGGGCTCTGAGCGCGTCCCCTTCTGCCACACCGCCACCCTCTCTAAGGGCCATGGTGCCCAGGTGACTGCCCAGCTTCTCCCAACCAGAGCCGGAGGCCTGTGGGGTCAGCCTGGCCCCAGGCGCACCCAGTGGGCCGGCGAGGGCTCCAGCCAGGCTCTCAGCACCCATCCTGTTGGCTGCAGCAGGTTCGGCCCTCAGGGCCATGGAGCTTCCAGAAAGCGGAACGCATAGTGACAGCAGCCATTGCACAATAGCGGGAAGCCTTGGAGGCACTGATGCCGGCCCCGGGCTCAGACTGGACTCGCCCTTGATAAACACCGTGCCAGCTGTGGGTGCTCTCACTGCCCCCTAAGGAGCAGGAGAGTGGGTGCCAGGACCCCCAGTGATGAGTTAAGTCTAGTGGGAGGAGGGAGTGGAGAGGAGGGGGAGGTCCAGGGAGGAGGACAGGATGAAACCGGGTAGTTATTACACATGTAACCCGGTGCAGCGGGAGCAGAGCCAAGGGGCCTTGTGGGGTGTGGGAGGGAGTAACCAGGGCAGGCTGCCTGAAGGAGGCATCAGGCAAGCTGAGACCTGAAAGGAGGAAGTCAGAAGGGCAGGAGGAAAGGGTCCCCCGGGTCCTTGGCACCAGGCCAAGGAATGTATGCGGCAGAGCACGCCTCTGTCCAGTAAACAGGTGGGGCCCCGGGGGAATATGGGGCCTCTACCCCACCTGCCAGCCCTGGCTGATGACTGCCCCTTAACCCCTTGTCCCCACTGTTCCCTAGGGGATCCTCCAACACAGCGGCTGGCCCCCACTGGGTGGGCAGCAGAGCCTCTGGGAGGCCGTTCTCTCCCTGTCTTCTCCGGGAACAGGGAGAGGAGGCCCCTGCTCTGTCACCCTCTGAGCCACTGCCACCCTTGGCAATGCCCCCCCGCTGGGGGCGGGGGTGGGGAACAGAGCATTCTGTGTCTGGAATGTCCCCACGTGGTGGCCGTGGTGGCGGTTGGTGGACTGTCCCTCTCCTTATCAAACTCCTCCTGGTCACTCCAGGCTTGGCAGGGTGAGGGCAGCCCCGTCTCCGGGAGGGGCACTGGGAAGGGGCGGGGCCCTGGCTGGGGGCTAATTTCTGTTTGGTCCCTGGCTGCCTGCCCACCCTTAGGGGCTGTGGAGTAGCTGTCCCCAAGCCCACACCAGTCTGCAGGGTCCAGGACTCTCCTGTCCACTGACCAAGGGGAGCTGTCTGTGCATTTATTGGTGTGTGTGTGTGTGTGTGTGTGTAAACATGGCCAGCCCTGGCCCTCTGGGGTTACACGTGAGTCCAGTGAGGGTGTCTGTGAGCCCACATGGGTGCAGGAGGGGGTGAAGCAGGTACCTGAGAAGGTGGGGATCCCTGCCCATGCTCCCTGTTGCCCTCACAGGATGGACCCCTTCGAGGACACGCTGCAGCGGCTGCGGGAGGCCTTCAGCTCGGGGCGGACGCGGCCGGCAGAGTTCCGGGCTGCGCAGCTCAAGGGCCTGGGCCGCTTCCTGCAGGACAACAAGCAGCTGCTGCAGGAGGCGCTGGCGCAGGACCTGCGCAAGGTGAGGGGTGGCGGGAGGCGGCAGGGGAGGGGGAGCTGGGACAAGGGGCCTGGTGACAGCTTCATCCTCTGTGAAGTGGAACTAAGAGCCCATCCATCTCCACCCCTCTGCTGTGCCCTAACCTGGTCCTTTCCACTCACCCATTCATTCATGCCTTCTTTCACTCGACTATTACTGAGCACCTAGTGTGTGCCAGGTACTGTTCTGGGATCTAGAGATGCAACAGAGAATAAAACAAAGTCCCTGCGCCCAGCAAGCTGGCCTCCTGACCGAACATGACAGCAAATAGACAGTCACATAGCATAATCACATAGCATGGTGACGGCACGGAGAGGCTATCTAGTGTGAAGGGAGCGAGAGGGCCAGGATCAGGGCGCTGCTTTATACTGGGGGTCAGGGGAGATTTCTCTGAGAAGATGGTATCTGAGCAGAGACATAAAGGAGGAGGGGAAGGATCCATGTGGATATAGGGGAGAATGGCAGCAGGCACAGCATGTGCAAAGGCCCTGAGGCCGGAGGTGCTTGGTGTGTTTATGCTTGAGGAGCAGCAAGGAGGCCAGCAGAGATACACAAAAGGTGGGGTCCGGGGACGTGGGCCACACCATGCAGGACCTCATGGGCTGGGGGACTGCAGCTTCACTTGGTACAGGGTCCCAACCCTGGAGGCCGGGGGCTCAGCCCCTCCCAATTCCAGCAGCAGCCATGGCTAGACTCCAAGAAATGCACTCCTCCTCAGCTGACAGGCCCACCTGCTTAGCTGCCCTGGGACAGCTGTCCAGCGGGTCCTTTGGAAAAATGTCTCCTGTGCATGTTGCAAAGGCCACAGTGTCCAGACCCACCCCTTTCGTCCCACCGGCCCCTCACCACCTGGAGCCCCCAGAGCCAGGCCTGAGGCTCCTTGTCAACTAGCGAGGTGAAGTGGAGTTTTGATCCTTAACACCTGGAAGGGGACCTCAGTGCTTGGTGCTTGTTGGCTGCCCACCCGCCCGGTGGTCACCTCCTGTCCCCAGGGGACAACAGTCCCACGTTGGCTTGTCCTGAGCTTGTCTTAGTCCTAAGCCCGAGTATGTCCAAGGAAGGGCCTGGGGCCTCCTGAGCCCACACATGGGACTCTGCATTGATCCCTGGGGTCCACCTCTTGCTGCTCTGGGCCTGCTTCAGACCCTCAGGGCAACCAGCCCATACCCTGCCCTTCCTCCCTCCCCCGCTTTCCCAGTGGGCAGCCGCTCCACTCAGGTCACATAGAGACACGGATGCCGGCTGCCAGCAGGGCCAGGGGTCCCTCCGCAGCCTCCTTGGGACCCGCCCTCTTCCCAGACACCCAGCCAGGTGCCTGCCCTGTCCCTGGAGCAGCCACAGACTTCAAGACTAGTGCCTTGGAGCACCTGGAGTCGTGGATGAGGTGTCCCCATCCTGGCAGACACTGGCCAGGAAGACGTGTCTGAGAGGGTGGCTCCTGCTAAGACCTGCTCCCTTCTCGGAGTCGGCAAACCTTCTCGTTACCAGTGCCACAGCCAGGTGACACCCAGGCACCCTCATCGCCCTTTCTGGAATTATCTGTTGTCCGGTTTATGAAACCAGGGCTCCCGTCCATACTCTCTTCCGCTCTCCCCATCTCGAGGGGCTGGCCTTGCCTCCCTGTGGGGAGTGTCCCATTCCCTGGGCATGGTAGGGGACGGTACCGCCACGGGGCCTCTGCCACCACCCACCTGCCGGCCCGGCTGCCCTTCCACGGAGACCTGAGCTGACTGTCTGTCTGGTCCCTTTCTCCCTCTGGCTCAGATTTCATTCCCGCCTCCCATCCCAGCTCCTCAAGGCCCCAGGAGCCCGGCCCCACAAAGGGAGCAGCAGCCCAGAAAATTCACCTGGTCCCGCCCTCTGGTCTTGCAAGTTCTGTCCCAAAACTGCCCTGCCCTATTCTGCATGAATCCTCTCAGTTAACCCCAAAGAGCCTTCCAGGTCGGGTGGCCACACTCGGTCACCCCTAGAGCAGGCACAGAGGACACACAGCCCTGGCTCGAAACAGCCTACTCTCGGGGAGTGGTCAATGTGGGGGGCGGGGGGGAAGGAGACAGATGTAAGACTTTAAACAGTAAAGAATTTAAATCAAAAACAAACAGCCCACTCTTCCAAAATCACGGTGTTCAGGTGGGTCCTTAAACCAGCCCAAACCTCACTCGGCCATCGGTGACCTCCCTGGTGCAGTGGTCAGGCCCACAGCTCGCTGGGCAGGACCCTGGGCTGCGCTCACAGGTGTGGGGGAAGCATGCTTGAACCCTGCTTAGCTCCTAGAAGCGCTGGTGGGAGTGGCATCTTCCTGCAAGGTCCCAGCCCCTCCCCCTGCCCCTCGGGCTCAGCTCTGGCCCTGGCCTTGCCACCTGCTTGCTGAGTGACCCTGAGCAGGGCATCCCCATCTCTGGGCTTCAGTTCATCCTCAAACCGGCCTGGCACCCCTTGGACCATTGCCCTGCCCTCTAGCAGGGGGGAGCTTGTGCCGCGATGACCAAGTCTCAGGCATCAGGACAGCCTAGCTCTGGTGTCCCTGACTATGGGCCTCATGCAGCCTGCAGCTCATGGACGGGGTCTCTCCTCCCTGGTAGGGGCAGGACAGGCACATGGAGACCGAGACCAGGGCAATGTCCCTATTGATGTCTCTCCTCCCTTTTGCCCTGGAAACCTGACAGTGAGGCCTGGCCCCTAGGTTGTGGGACCTGATGGCATTTACCCCAGGATGTCTGTCCCCAGTGTCCCCTGCAGACTGGTATGCACACAGCAGGCCACAGTGGGACACACAGACCATCCTGTTAAAACTTAAGCTTGATCCTGTCCCTACTCCGCTTGACAGTCCTCACCCCGGCTGCTTGGCCCCATCGCCTCACCCACTCTGCTCCTGGCCAATCAGGAACCTAGCAGGCCTGTGCCCACCTCAGGGCCTGTGCACGTGCTGTGACCTCTGCCAAGAATATTCTGCCTCCATATATTCATGGGCTCCCCACTCCCTTTCTTCACAGCTCAGATGTAACCTCATCCCAGAGCGCGCACCAACCATCTGTCATAAACAGAGCAAACACGTACCTACATGCACACAGTCACACACTCACTCGTACACACATCACTCACTCGTGCACTTGCACACACATGCACGCTTGTTCACACTCGTGCACACACACACACGCACACACCCCAGCAGTCTCTATCCCCTTACCCTGTTCATCTTTCCACTGCACCAACTCCTGCCAAGGTAGTCGCCTGTGCTGTCATCGTCATGCTGACTGTCCCATGATGGCAGCTCCAGGGGCAGGTTTTCTGTCTGTTTCGGCCACGGCCGCATCCCTGGCTCAAGAACGGCCCTGCACACTGTAAGCACTCACTGACCAGGAGAGAATGAGGGGAAGAGTAAATAAAAGCAGGCTTTGCTTAGAGGAGGCTGTGCCCTCTCCAGGGCTCTGGCCACCTGCTGACCCGGCCCCTCCCCTGCAGTCAGCCTTTGAGTCGGAGGTGTCTGAGTTCAGCATCAGCCAGGGCGAGATTAACTTGGCCCTCAGGAACCTGCGGGCCTGGATGAAAGATGAGACTGTGCCCAAGAACCTGGTGAGCGGGCCTGGGGTAGGGCAGGCACGTGGGCTTCTGGGTGGGGGAGCTACCCACTGGGCAGCCCCTGGGGTGAAGGGTGGTGCTGAGGGGCTGGAGTCTCAGACCTTCACCCCTCACCACCACGCTGGCCCCGGCACAGGCCACCCAGCTGGACTCCGCCTTCATCCGGAAGGAGCCCTTCGGCCTGGTGCTCATCATCGCCCCCTGGAACTACCCCCTGAACTTGACCCTGGTGCCCCTGGTGGGCGCCCTCGCTGCAGGTGAGAGCCCAGCCTCCACCTTCCACCCGGCCCCTCCCTCATGGCCTCATGGAGCCCGCAGAGCTAGGGAGGAGCCGTGGCACCAGGTGGCTAAGAAAGTCTGCCTGGCATCTGGCTGTGGGCCTTGGGCCTGCCATGTCACCTCTCTGAGCCAGATTCTTCACCTGAAGGTAGAGTGAGGCCGACACCTGTCCTGCAGGGGTGAGGAGTGAATGAGACCTGGCATGGTTCCCCCTCGCCCAGCTCTGGCCCTGCCCTGCCCTGCCCTGCCCTGCAGGGAACTGCGTGGTGCTGAAGCCCTCGGAGATCAGCAAGAACACCGAGAAGATCCTGGTCGAGGTGCTGCCCCGATACCTGGACCGGGTGAGCAGAGCAAGCGGCCCCAGGGGCTGGGCAGGACCCAGTTCCAACCTCACTCCTGCCTCCTGTGGGTTGAGTGGCCAAGTCACCACCCCTCAGCCTTAGTTTCCCTCCTAGTAACACAGAGGGGTGGCAACCACGGCAGTGCTCTGAGTAGCCTGTCTCCTGGGGGTCCCTATGCCCCCAACCGTGGCCTCAGCCTTCCCACCAGCCCTGCCGGGCCCCAGACCCTCTCCCCACCTCACCCCCATGAAGCCCACTGAGAGCCTTGGCAGTCCTGGGTCAGGCCAGGCACGGAGGGAACAGTCCCGACTGGGTCCCAGGGGGAGCCCTCTGCCTGTCCCTCTTGCAGAGCTGCTTTGCTGTGGTGCTGGGCGGGCCCGAGGAGACAGGGCAGCTGCTGGAGCACAGGTTCGACTACATCTTCTTCACGGGTGAGGAGCCTGCTGCAGGCGGCTGGGGCAGGATGGAGGGGGCGCTGCACTAGCCCCACCTTGAGGGGTCTTGTCCCCAACCCTGAGAGAGGCCACAGGTACCAAGGCTGATGGGTAGCCGGAAGAACTCAGAGGGGCAAGTGCCCTGTGGTGCCCTGGGGCTGCAGGACAAGCTTGCTCCTCTCTCCTGGAGGAGGCTGGGAGCAGTGCTGGACCCAGGGACCCTCGGGAGGACTGGGACCCCTCCCCGCCCCTGGGCACAGACCTCTAGATTCGGTGTCCAGCCTGGATCACCCACTGGCCAGGGTTGGACTATGGAAGCAGAGGGGCCAGGGTCCTCAGCTGTTCCTGCCGATTTTGGGGGGTGGGAGGTATAGAAAGAGGCAGCCGGGAGGGTGCCAACCCAACCTCCACCATCATGCCACACAGCTCGATGGGCTTCGGGCGTTGGCCCCCCAGGACGGAGGGTACAGAGGCAGGCAGACCTGAGGCTGGTTCCAGGCCAGGTCCCCAGGGCAGCCGGCACAGAGGCCTACAGACCAGCAAAGCCCACTCTGCCAGGCCTTGGTGTTCTTACGTGTAGACTGGAACCATCCCCAAGTCACCGGCCTGTACACAGAAGCCTTTGTCGTAGCACGTGGCCTGGGAAGCAGCCATTCATTTACTCAATCAGTGGAAGTGTCCTAAGAGAGCAGCCCGAGCCCAGGCACCCCAAGGGCACTGGTGGGGAGGCCTTAGTGGAATTCAAGAAGGGAAGGTTGAGGGGGGCGGGGGGAAGGTCAGGAGTGCTCAGAGACAAGGAGATGTTTGCAAAGACAGGCGGAGCTGAGGGAGGAGCCTGGGAGGGAGCGGAAGGAGCCTAGAGCAGAGCAGAGGCTAGTTTTAGGCAGTGGGGCAGTGGGGCCAGGGCCAATCCCACAGAAAGGCAGCGAGGGGCCCTGGGCCAGGTGTGGGCAGGAGAGGCCCAAGGCTGGGGTGGGTGGGTGCAGGGTCAGCGGAGGCTGAGAGGAGGAGTGCACTGTGAGACGCAGATCACCCCAGAGAAGAGGGCAGGACAAGCCAGGAGGGGAGGGAGGAGTGGGTGCAGAAGGTGGCAAGGCTGCCAGGTCAACTAGAGAGAGGAGAGACCCAAATGTCCGCAGCTGCAGCTGGACTCCGGCCTCGGCCTCGGTGATAGGAGTCACTGAGGGTGGAGGGGTGTTTTGTTTTGTTTTAAAATATATTTTTATTGATTTCAGAGAGGAGGGGAGAGGGAGAGATAGAAACATCAATGATGAGAATCATTGATCCGCTGCCTCCTGCACACCCCCTACTGGGGATCAAGCCCACATCTGCAACCTGGGCATGTGCCCCTGACCGGAATTGAACCCAGGACCCTTCAGTCCGCAGGCCGATGCTCTATCCACTGAGCCAAACCAGCTAAGGGGGGTGGGGGATTCTAGAGGAGTGTGAAGTGGTGAGGAATGCAGGGCAGCGTGAGAGACACCTGCAGGGGAGAGTCAGGAATCAGAAGCAGGGAGGGCGGGGGGGGGGGGTGAGGGGGCATTGCAGAGGGTCCTGCTAGTGCAGTGATTGGCAAGGGAAGGCTAAATGAGGCCTGGCAGCCCCCTGACTCAACCCCCTGGCCAGAGAGACACAGGGCAGGAAGTGAACCCCCCTTGAGGGATCCCCGTCCCCAAACCGAGGCCATCCCACCAGGTCCAGGTGAATGAAGGTCACTCGGGGTTTTTTTCATGCACAGGGAGCCCTCGAGTCGGCAAGATTGTCATGGCCGCAGCCGCCAAGCACCTGACGCCCATCACGCTGGAGCTAGGGGGCAAGAACCCCTGCTACGTGGACGACAACTGCGACCCCCAGATCGTGGCCAACCGAGTGGCCTTGTTTCGCTATTTCAACGCTGGCCAGACCTGTGTGGCCCCCGACTATGTCCTGTGCAGCCCCGAAATGCAGGAGCGGCTGGTGCCCGCCCTGCAGAGCGCCATCACCCGCTTCTATGGCGAAGACCCCAGGGCCTCCCCAGACCTGGGCCGCATCATCGATGAGAAGCATTTCCAGCGGCTCCGGGGCCTGCTGGGCTGTGGCCGCGTGGCCATCGGGGGCCAGAGTGAGGAGAGTGACTGCTACATCGGTGAGTCCCGCTCTCCCGACCCCGGGACCCCCGGGCTAAGGCCCTTCCTCGCTGGAGGCCACAGCTGGGCCGAGTCTGGGCCCTGAGGTTCCCAGGGCCCCGCTGATGGAGCCCAGCCAGGTCCACGGCTGTTGCCACGATTCCCGGACACTAACGCCACGTCGCCATGGTCTGAGCCTGTGACCCCGTGACCCCATCCTCGGGTCCAAGTCCTGCTTCTCGGAGCTGGGCCCAGTGTCCAGGCTCCCGAACACTCAGATCCCCAGCTTCAGCCCCAGCATCTGCTGCTCCACAGCCGTGACCCCGGGTCCTGTGAGCCCACGATTCCCGGCCTGTGCACCCGCCGGGCTGTCCTTGCAAAGCAGCCCCGGCCTCTGGGCCACACGACTCCGTGGTGACGCTGCTGCTCCAACAGGCTGGCACCTGGGACCTTGGGCTCCAGGGGTCTGAGATCCAGTCACCCTGAGATTGTAAGACCAAGGCTGAGCCCGCAGTTCCTGGTCACTTCTCAGGGCCGTGGGGAGACTCTCTGTCCTAGAACATCCCCGAGCTGGAGCCTCAGTCCCTGGGCCCTGCCCGAGGCCCCACGCCCGGGGCTGAGCCATCCCCTGTGCCCGGGCAGCCCCCACGGTGCTGGTGGACGTGCAGGAGACGGAGCCGGTGATGCAGGAGGAGATCTTCGGGCCCATCCTGCCCATCGTGACCGTGAGGAGCCTGGACGAGGCCATCGACTTCATCAACCGCCGGGAGAAGCCCCTGGCCCTGTACGCCTTCTCCAACAGCAGCCAGGTGGGGCCCGGGCAGGCCTAGACAGGTGGGGCAGGTGCCAGCAGTGGACCAAGGGACCTGGAGGGTGGCCGGGGTCCTGGCCCCTCTGGGCAGTCACAGGAGTTCCTGGTTGGTGGCAATCTTGGTTCTGTCTCTGTCCTTTCCCTCGGAGCAGCCACATCCCTCCCCTGCTTCTAGGCCACGCTCTCCAGCGTCCAGGGCCCCCCTGCCTCCATCTCGGCCTGGTGGCTAGTGTCCCTTCTCAGTGCCCAGCTCATGGAAGGTACACACATGGGCAGGAGTGAGGAGGGCGAAGGACCAGAACACACAGGCCAAGAATGGGCCCTGGTCCCCACTCCTGGCCCCTCACCACCCGCCTCAGCTTTATTCAAGGCCCTCAGGCAGCCCCAGCACCTCGCGGGTAGCACCTTCAGTTCAGAGCACACCTCCCTCCTCAACCAGCTCTCATGAGACCCCTTGCAGACTCGACAATGCTTTTTAAAATAGGCTTTTTATTTTGGAATAACTAGACTCACAGAAAAGTTACCAAGATGGCCCAGGTACCACACACCCAATTCCCCCGGTGAAGGGCCCTGACATTGGTCAAAATTAAGGGGCGGACACTGGTGCATCACAGTTAACGCGACTCCAAACTTGATTCAGATTCGCCAGTTTTTCTTTCTGCCCCAGGATCCAAGCCGGGTCCCTCAGTGTATTTAGCTGTCCCAGCTCCTCTGGCTGTCTCTCTGCTTCACTGGAAGCTGCTGTGCCTGAGACCCGCCCATCCTGTTTTTCTCCACCTCCTTCCTTTCCGGGTCTACAAGGCGCCTCCGGCTCACCTCAATTTCTCCACCAGCCCTACAATCAGCCGCTCCTCCAGGAGCCCTGGTTTATCAGGATTATGTTCACATAAGAAAGAGCAACACGGGGTTTTTGGAATGGGGGTCACCTGGCATAGAGGCTTCCAAGCTTTTGACTGCCCAGGCCTGGTCCCAGGATGCAGGGACCCTTAAGGCACTTGACTCCCCCAGACGACTTATTCTTACTCCCCTCGAAGCACTGACGTCCCCCCACTCCACCCTCTGTGGTCATGACTGCTGGTCTCAACTGACCTCTGAGCCCATTGATGGGGGCTCCACTCTGCCCACCACTGACGAGCCCTGACCCAGCTGTCATCTGAGGGTCACACACTGGAACGGAATATAATGACAATTAGTGACTACTAACCCTTTCCCTCTCATTCTTCAAATAAACCTGCAGAATGAAGAGGAAAGGGCTTCCTAAAGGCAAGCGAAGGCCAAGTTCATGTTTCTAAAATACCAATCTGATCACGTGATTGTGTCTGACCTCCCTGTGCCACACATCAGAGTCCCCAACCCCCGCTTCCCTGTCCCTCAGCCTCCCCATCTGCACACCTTGGGGGGCCCTTTCTCGTCTCTGCCTGAATGACTTCTGGCCCCGAGACACCACAGGCACATCACATGCCTCTCCTGGGGCACCTCCCTGACTACCTGGCACCTCCCCTGCACTCTGCCTGTCCCCAGGCAAACGCTGGGTTCCCACCTCCCCCTGGGGCCTGAGCGTGTCCCCAGCACCCTTCACACCAGAGCAGATGCTCAGAAACATGCCCTGAGTTAGGAGTTTGGTGGCAGGCTGCGAAACAATGCCCTCCACTGGTCCCATGACCCCCTTCAGGTCACGTAGTGGCCTCAGACCCTTCCTGGGGCCCTAATAGGCTGGACAGAGCCCCTGGAATGGGGATGGGGGCGCAGCAGGCTGGCTTCCTGCTGCCCAGCCACTCAGCCTTATTGCTGCTTGTTCCCAGGTGGTCAAGCAGGTGCTGGCCCGGACCAGCAGCGGGGGCTTCTGTGGGAACGATGGCTTCATGCACCTGATCCTCGCCAGCCTGCCTTTCGGAGGAGTGGGTAGGTGCTGGCAGAGCCCTGCATTCTTGCCTTACTAGATTGACGGCCCCAGAACCTTCCAGACCTGCCTCTGCATTGACATGTGTGTTGGGGGGTCTGTCTGGGAGTGAATCTGATCCTACCACTCCCAATGAAAACCTCCCACAGCTCCCAGGCCCCTCAGGATCAAGCCAGGCCCCTGCTGGCCACTGAGGGCCTGGCAGCTTCCGGAGGCAGCCCTTCCTGACCTGGCCTTGGGGTCCTGCCCCGGCCTCTGCTCCGGCTCCCCTGCCTGCTGCCCCGGCCACACTGGGCTCTGCCAGGTCCTAACATGCCATAGGTCAAACACCTGGCAGGGCACCTGGTGTCTCCAACGCTTATTGAGCTGGTGCCAAGCTCAGGGCTAAGCCCTTTACCCAGTCTCTCATGATGAGCCAGCCCGCCTTACAGATGGGGAGACCAAGGCTCGAGGGGGTGAAGTAGCCCACCCAGGTCGCACTGTGTAATTGGCAGAGCCCACATCTGTCTTATGTCGCCTCAGCTGGCCACTGAGGGCCTGACTGCTATGTTCTGTGCCACTGTACAGGGGCCAGCGGCATGGGCAGCTACCACGGCAAGTTCTCCTTCGACACCTTCTCCCACCACCGCGCCTGCCTGCTTCGCAGCCCTGGGATGGAGAAGATTTACTCCATCCGCTACCCACCCTACTCGCAGCGCAACCTGAGGGTGCTGCTGGTGGCCATGGAGGCCCGGAGCTGCAGCTGCACCCTGCTCTGAGCCCACCTCGGGCACCAGGGTACCAAGTGTCCCTCCTGGCAATGTCCGAGTCCTCCTGTCACCTGTGGGTGGAGATGTGGCCTTGGGTCCAGGGCACAAGATGAAAAGACCTGCCAGGGCCCCAGCCCAGCCCGGGGCTCGCCCTCCTCCTCGGCCTTCCATCTTCTGGCCCTCAGCTGCCCCCAAACTAGGACGGAAACTTCAATGCTAGGCACCTGCGTCCCGGGAGAGGGCAGACATGGGCACCTGTGAGGCACGCCCTTCCTGAGGAGGGTGCAGAAGGGGCGCGGACATCTGGTCCAGGCCACATCGTGGACCTGTTGTGACCCGGGCGTCCCTGTCCTGAGCTGCTCCCCATCTGCACAGTGGAGGTGACTAACAATCAGTATCTCAGATGGTTGTGAGATTACATTTGGGAGCTTAATAAATACCAGCTGCTGACCCCGAGCTCCAGACATCGTGTCTCCTGGTGTAAGTGGGGTGCAGCTGCCTTCCTCTTCTCTCCCGCCTCTCCCTCCAGCTCAGGCTGAGACGCCTGCAGGGGGATCTCCCTTCCCTTCAGCTCAGGCTCTGGGGAGCTCTGAACACACTCCTGTCCCCCAAGTGGCCAGCCCCAGGCACCTTACCCGCACCATGTCCCACACTGGACTCATCCTACTCCCTGTCCTGCTCATCCTCCTGGGCCCGGATGCCATGGATTGGTCCCCCATACACTCAGCCACAAAGCCCAACTCACCAGCCTCCTGCTCGGCACCCCCATCCCCTTTCATCTCCCAAGCCCCACCTCTCAGCGAGTCCCGATGGTTCTATGACACCACACAACTTCTCGGATCCACACATTAACCACTGCGCTCAGGGCCACCCTCTCCCCAGGCCCCGCTGCTCCTCAGTTTACCCACTGATCTTCCCAGACCGCCCAGGAGCCTGCCAGCTCGCGGCCTGAAACCCTGCAAACCTGGCTGGAAGCTCCGCCATGGCCCCGTGCTCACACTTGTGGCCTGTCCTCGTCCTCCCTTTTCGGGAGGACCTCTGCACACACGGGCATGCTCACGGGCATGCTCTCTCTGCCCTCGTTGGCCTGCTCAACTCCTACCGCATTCAGCGCTCCCAGCCCACCTCCCACTCCCCCGCACCCTGCTCCCAGACACAGGAGGCCTCAGGGCCGCCTCCGAGTCCGCAGCCTCCGGTGTCCGTCTGCCACACAAGTCACTGAGAGGAAACACAGGTTTGGTGGCTGGTGAGGGTCGGGCTCCCGAGTCACATAGAGGACTCGGTTCAGGGGGCTGCACTTCGCAGGTCTAGGGCGTGGGCAAAATGAACAAGTCCGTGCCTCAGTTCCCCCATTGGTAACGCGATAATAACCGTCCCAGGGCTTTGTAAGGATGAAACAAAACCTCCTGGGTGGAGTCCCGCACCGACCACCACCACAAGCGATTCTCACCACCTTTATCACACACCCAACGGAGGCCGGCCGGAACCGCTCCCTAAACCACGCCCCGGATGTCCCGCCCACAGTGTCTCGGAGTCCTCGCTTATTGGCCTCTCCAAAACAACATGGCGGCGCTAAACATAACTTCAAGCGCCTGCTCTTCCATAGCCAATCAGAGGAATGATATTTCTACATCCCGCCTCTTCGGTTGCGCCACTGGCCAATCAGATCACAATGAAGAGTCAGCGCGGAGACGGTGAAACCAGCCGGTCCAATGGCAGCATCCAAGGGTGTAGGCTCCGCCTCTCGGCGAGCAGGCCGCTTGGTAGGGGAAGGAGTGGCAACGCTTCAAGGTGGGTGTCTGGAGCTCCGCTGCTAAGGCCAGGCTTGGGCAGCGCGGCGTCGGGAGCGAGTGTGGTGCCTCTGTTGGTCTTGCTGGCTCTGCCCCTGGGCCTCGTCTCGGCCCGCTTAGACCCCCGTCCCCGTGCCCTTGAGCGTGCAGCAGAGGGACCTGGAAGTTGGCATCCTCAGGGCGCATGCGCCGCCTGCGTCCTTGGGGTCAGAGGTCATAGGGAAGGTCGAAGAAGATGGGTTGGGTGCCTTAAACTGAAGTCAGTGGTCAAAAGAAATGGACCCGTTAGAAGTCACAGGTCACGGGAGGGGCAGTCTTGAGCTCCCGCTAAGTGCCCTGCTCTAGGCTAAACCCTTGGTTTGTAGGAACTCCCTTCGTTCTTACAATCCCCCCATTTCTCATATGAGGAAACAGGCCTGGGGACCCCACCTGCCCAGGGTCACTTGACAGTCTGAGAGACAGTTCCAGAAGGGCCTTGGTGCTGGGGAAAGGAATTCGATCTTGAGGGTTATTTAAGCCTCTGTTTCCAGCAGGGGCGGGCTGGGGATGGGAAGGGAGGGGTCTGCTGGATTCGGGTCCTGGTCCCAACCTCCCGGAGCGTGACTTTGGGCAAGTCACTTAACACAACGAGCTGCAGCTTCTCATCTGTGCCTCTCTCGCGGGATCCTGGTAAGGACAAGGTAACTGTGAGTGGCCCCAAGCACAGTGGGCCGTTGGTGCAGTGGCCTCGCAGTGGCTGCAGGTGGCCACTGGCAGTGTTGTTGGGGTCTGCGTTGGGAGGATGAACAGGAGGGGAGAGCTGGGAGGCAGGAGCACTGGTGGGGGAGGGAGGAGAGATGGATTTGAAAGATTTCTTAGAAGGTGAGAAGATAGAACTTGGGCTCTGTCTCACGCTGAGCTGTCATATTGGCGGGCTGAGAGGTGCTATACCTGGGGACAGGAAGGCCATCTGTGCCTCTGACAGGAATGGGGTTAAGTAGGAGACAAGATGACGAAGTGGCCCTGAGGTCAAGGCTAGGTCTCCTGCAGAGCCTGAGTTTCTGGGGGGCCAGGTCTGGGACCCATCATACCTCCCTCCCTTTTCATACCCACAGATGCACTGCCTGACTACACCCACGGTGCTTCGGGCCCTGGCCCAGGCTGTTCGTGCAGGTAGGACCAAGTGAACCTTTCCTGGGCGCAGGGGAGCCAGTGTCCCGGCCTGAGGTCGCAGCTGTACAGCAAAGCCCCTTTCCTTGCAGGGCATCCCAGTGCCCGGAGCCTCCACAGCAGCGCAGTGGCAGCCACCTACAGTGAGTCCCAGGGCGTCTGGAGCCTCAGGCCGTCCTGACCATGGTCCTGCCAGAGGCAGAGGAGGAGGCCTGACTTTGCCAGTGTCTTCCCCTCTCTGTGAAATGAGGAGGAGGATCAAGATTGTATATGACCCATGGGAACAGAGTCTCTCATTGCAGGGGGTGGGGGCCTTCCCTCAGCTACAGTGTGATCTCAGAGCTCCCCTGTGGGGGGCGTGGAGAGAACTGACGGCCAGGTGTGAGCCCTGGGTGCCCGTGCCTCTTCATCAGGACCCCAACACCTAAGCCCCTTCTCATAGGCCTCAACTCCTGGGCCCAGATGGCTACACAGGCACAGGGCCAGAAGCCCGGTTTGGGAAGGTTTGGTGAATGCACAAGCGCCTGGGGCTGTTGTGCCTGCCAGAGGGGTGGGGCCTCATCTCCCTGAGCTGCATTTGTGGCAGGGGAGGTGAGGCTGTGAGAACCACTGCCACAGGCCTTTCTGCCTGTTTCCCCTGCAGAGTACGTGAACTTGCGAGAGCCCTCGATGGACATGAAGTCAGTGACTGACCGGGCAGCTCAAACCCTTCTGTGGACTGAACTCATCCGAGGTGGGGCCTTGGGGGAGGGCCAGACGGGCTAGAGTGGGACCCAACGGTCAGGGATGAGGGCCTCACCTACCATGCCTGTGATGCCCACAGGACTGGGCATGACCCTGAGCTACCTTTTCCGGGAGCCAGCCACCATAAACTACCCATTTGAGAAGGGCCCGCTAAGCCCACGCTTCCGTGGGGAGCATGCGCTGCGCCGTTACCCGTCCGGGGAGGAGCGCTGCATCGCCTGCAAGCTTTGCGAGGCTGTCTGCCCGGCCCAGGTGAGCCCCTGACCCCAACTGACCGCCACCTGGCCCCTATTTTGGGGAGAGGGAGGTCGAAACCTGTTGCTGAGAGGGAAGCTGAGAACTCTGGCCACTGCCAGGTGTGTCTCCAGGAAACTCCCTTTCCCTCTCTGAGCCACTTTCCACTGTGAATGGGAACCAGGAGGCCTTGTCGCTGGGGCCAGCTCAGAGTCAGTGAGTCACTGAGTCAGCGGGGTAAGCTTCCAACCCTGAGCAGACCACATGACACCAGGGTGCTGCCCTTGGAGGTCTGGTCAGGGATGTGACACCCAGGCCTGTGAGCCACAGGGTGGCACCCGAGGGTCTCCATTTCCCCCAGGCACAGCAGCAGTTTCAGGAGCCCTGCCTGTGCCTGTCACAGGGCCAGACCCAAGGACACGCAAACCACAGTCGAGGCTGTCACTGTCCCTGGTCACTGCTCCCCTGAACCCCCGTGTTTGGTTCAATTGGAGGGTCCCTCATGGACCGCCCGAAGTCAGGACCTGGTTGTGTAGAAACAGACCAGTCGTGGCAGACAGACCCATGGCATGCCCAGCAGGAGCCCCAGCAGGCACAGCGACCCCCTCGCAGGGGCTGCTCCAGGACCACGTGTCCATGACCCAGGACGGCTCCTTTCTGAGTCCTAGCATGTCCTCTGGGCCGCTCCCAGGCCCTCCAGGCCCCAGGCTGTGGCCTTGACGTCTTCAGTCCAGTCACCCAAACACGACAGCAGGGATGCTCCCAGGGAGCGAGTACCGTCCGCAAGCCAGGCACTGTGCCAGGCTCTTGACTTTTCTTTATAGCAACTCCGGGAAGTAGAGGTTGTTATCCCTGTTTTTAAATATGTTTTTATTGATTGTTAGAGAGAGGAAGGGAGAGAGAAACATCAACAGGCTGCCTCCTACACACCGCCTCCTGAGGATCGAGCCTAACCCAGGCATGTGCCCTGACCAGGAAACAAACCAGTGACTTTTTGGTGCACGGATGGCACCCAACCAACTGAGCCACACTGGCCAGGGCTATCCTCCTTTTTATAGATGAGGCTACCAGCCAAAGGTCCCACTGTGAGTGGTGGGCCTGTGAGGGCTTTGCCACACTGCTTTGAAGATCCTCCTGGCTGTGGGGGGCCCCAGGCCACCCACTTCCCCAGCTGGCACAGGCTGTACCCAGGAACTGAGAGTTAAGGACTGGCCTTCGGGTCTGGGCTCTGCCCCTCGCTTGCTGTGTTAGAGAAGCTTGAAGGTTAGGGAAGCCCCTCAACCTTCTGAGCCTCTGTTTTCTGGTCCATCAATGGGGAAAGCTAGATGTAAGTGGTAGGGTTGTTCAGCATACAGCCAGGAGAACTGAACGGCTCTGCGCTGCAGACACAGCAAGTGACAGCCCTCCCCTCCTGAGACTCATGTCCTCATGTTAACAAACAAACAAGAAAAATGCCATCTTGGGGAAATGCTAAGGAGAAGCTGATGAGGTGACGAGGTGACGTGACGGGCGGCCTGCTGGGAAAGAAGTCAGGAAGGGCAGAATTGGGCTGAAAGTGATGACAGAGGGTCCGCTCTGTAGGCCCCCAGGGGATGAGTGCCCAGAAGGGGCCAGGCCTTGCAGACTTGGGGGTAGAAATGAGCAGTGAGGGGGGACCCCATGCTCCGAGCTGGGGGAGACTGGCAGATGACAGCACCCTGAGCCACTCCCCAGGCCATCACCATCGAGGCTGAGCCGCGAGCCGATGGCAGCCGCCGGACCACTCGCTATGACATTGACATGACCAAGTGCATCTACTGTGGCTTCTGCCAGGAGGCCTGCCCTGTAGATGCCATTGTCGAGGTGAGTGGGCCCTGGGGTGGGGGAGGCCGGGGCAGAAGCTCCTTGGAGAGGCCTGACATGGCCGCCTGCACCCCCACCCGCAGGGCCCCAACTTTGAGTTCTCCACGGAGACGCACGAGGAGCTGCTGTACAACAAGGAGAAGCTGCTGAACAACGGGGACAAGTGGGAGGCCGAGATCGCCGCCAACATCCAGGCCGACTACCTCTACCGGTGACGCCGCCCAGCTGGCCCGCGGCCCCTGCTGCCAATAAAGAAGCTCTGACCCCCACCGCCTCTGTCATGTATCTGCTGTCCACGCCAGCTGAGCCAGCCCAGCCTTCGCGTTAGGCCCTCCTTGGGGCTGGGCTCCAGCCCACAGCGGCCCTGTTGGCCACACGTCTTTCCAGGCACTTTCCCCGGGGCTCGGCAGGCCGCAGTCAGCTCCAGTGCCCATGATCCGGGGTGTCCACAGGCTAGGTCCAGGGTCTGCCCTCTGCTGAGGGCTCCCCACAACTAAGGCACTGGGACATAGAGCCTCCCACAGTCGCAGGCAGGAGCACGTCAATGGCAGAAACTCAGAAATGCCAGATCATTCTTTTTGGTCAGAGTGAAGCCTGCTCCGGGGCTGACAGTCATGAGATGGTGACACAGGCTGTGCTGACCTTGAGCTGGCCTTGCCTCACCTCCAGCCACATCCCCTTTTCTTGCTAAGTTCCCCAGACCAGGCTGCTGGCTTGGCTTCTGCTCAGGACTTCCTGCTTTGCAATCCCAGCAAAGTGGTGTGGTTCCCTCTGGGAAGCAAGCCCAGTGCCAGTGGAATAGTCAAAATGAGCCCCCTAGTTCGTGCTAAGCACTGAAAGGATTTCTGTATGTTCTGAGCAGTGCGGAAGCTGGCTCAGAGAGATGCAGTGATTTGCTCAGAATCAGCCTATATCCAATGAACAAACTAACTCAGTCTGACTTCTCAGTTCCCCTTCTCCATCATTTCCAGAAGTACTTGTTATAAACACTCATTTCCCAAGATGCTTCTTGGAAAGAAGTGGGAGGGGGTTCCATGGGTCACTAAGTGTGGGAAATGCTCCAAGTCTCTTCACTGGGACAAGCACTGCATGTAAACACAGTCAAGGCTCTGAGAAGGCCTGCAGCAAAGAAACCAGCCTTTCCCCAGCTCATGCCCAGGGATCCCCTTTTCCCAGATCAATGCTGACCCCTGGGCCAGGCTGGACCCCAACACTGGCCAAGGCTTTTGGGCCCCTACAGCCCAGACCCAAAGGGAAGTCCAGAGCCCAGGAAGTGCCTGGGAGTCCACCCCACTAGTCCTGGTGGCAAAGCGCTTGCAAACAGTCGCAAAAGGGGCTTAAAAGTCCCAAATCACTTCCCAGACAACCAGCATTAAAGAATGGGCACGGAGCCGAAGCCGGTTTGGCTCAGTGGATGGAGTGTCGGCCTGCAGACTGAAGGGTCCTGGGTTCGATTCCGGTCAAGGGCATGTGCCTTGGTTGCGGGCACATCCCCAGTGGGAGGTGTGCAGGAGGCAGCTGATCGATGTTTCTCTCTCATCGATGTTTCTAGCTCTCTATCCCTCTCCCTTCCTCTCTGTAAAATACCAATAAAAAAAATATATATATATATTTAAAAAAAAAAAAAAAGAATGGGCACGGAGCCTGTGTTAGCATACAGGTAACTAGGGTACTTTCATTAAACGCGTCACTGTCCTGCTCCTGATGTGGTTCTTTCCCTTACACGTTTTCCTGCGTCATTACTGCAGCTCTAACGCCCTTTTGTAACATGATAGAGTTCCAGTGTCCCTGCACCCAGCAGTATGGACCTGAGACACCCCCCGCCCTTCCACACACACTGGTGCTCTTTGGTTGTGTTGAGGGTTCCCTCTGGGAACAACCCTATGATGTTCCAAATACCCCCACTTTTCTTGGGTGCTGACCTTGGCTGTGACTCAGTCTCCAGCCCTAGTTCTGGGGTTCCATTTGCTCACTCCTACCCCTCAGTGTGACTCTCAAGGATCACCATAGCTGAGGGGCCCCTGCGCCCCAGTGGATATGGTCCTGGTTTGTCCAAAGTGCAGGCAGCTGGGTAGCTGTGAGTCCCAGTTCAGTGCTGGGTCATGATGAACCCCCTGGAGTTGAATCAGCCAGGTCCCTGGGACACCCCAGCAGCCCGTAGAGCAACAGTTAAGTACAGAGCATTGCGCAGCACATGCTGGGTGCAGGGCCCACGGAGAATACAACCTTGCCTGACCCTCCGTGTCCCGCTGTCATTGAGGAAAGAGGCCCAGAGCGGGCAGCCATCCACCCTGGGGCACAAAGCGCTTATCTGGGTGGTCAAAGGCCGGAAGGTGTAAGGACCAGGTATAACTGAGGCCTCACTAAGAAGGAGGGGTCGAGAGGTGGGGAGCATGCTGGTCTTGGAACCTCGGGGGATCTTGGACCCCAGGCCTGAGGGTGTTGGGGTCCCATCAGCCATAGGCCCAGCGAGCCCTCTAGGTGGTGGGGATCCCATTCTCTGGCCCCCAAGCTGGGCCTGGGCTTAGCACCTCCCCCAGTCCGGCCGCGTAGACAAGCCTGGTTGGCGGTGGTCAGTGTCGCCGCTCGTGTCTCAGGGCCTCCACGCCCCAGGCCACCGAGAATTGTTTTTCAGCTTCTGGCGAGAAACCGGAGCCAGAGCGCGTCCCAGCCCAGGAGCCTGGGGTGGGGGTTGGGGGCGGGAATTAACTGGCCCCGCCCCTCTCGGTTCCGTCCCGCCCAGGAAAGTGAGTTGCGTTGGCGCCTAGGCCGGTATCACAGAGCCAGGAACACGGAACGAACAGAGCCAGAGCGGCGCTGGTGCGCCGAGCCCCGGGTGAGTGAAGGGGGTGAGTGCTCGAGCGGGTGAGGCCTTGCTGGGGGCCACAGGGGCGACTAGGAGGAGGAGGAGGAAGAGGATGGGGTGTTAACAGCTAAGGACTGAGCCCAACTCTGCCAGGCCTGGTGGCACTCAAGAGTTTTTCGCTGCTGCGTCTTCCTCGGAGGGAGCGACCCATTTTACAGATGAGGAAACTGAGACCCACCCAAGTAGGAAGAAACAGAGCTTGAGGCAAGTGGGGTCATTCTGACTCCAGAGCCCACCATTCTGGAATGGAGGAGGGGGCTGACCTTCTCCAGCCCAGCTCATCATCGTGTGCCAGGGGCTCAGAGGAGAGATCTGGCCTCAGCCTCCAGCCTCCCGAGGGACCAGGAAGAGAGGAGGGCAGAGTGAGGAGTGCACTGGACTCTGAAGGTCACAGGACAGAGGCATCTTCATTTGCTCCTTAAACAGGACTGGGGTGGCCCCTGGCGCGGGCAGAGGCCAAGGAGGAGGGGTGGGTTGTGGGCCAGGGAAGGGTCTAGCCAGGTTTCTACATACCCATGCCCACCACAGCCTGTCCCACCCAGGAAAATGCCAGGCCTGCATGAGCCAGGGCCCCCAGGCTGTATTTGCCACAGCTGATGCTCAGGGCTGCCGCGTCCTGTGGGCCCCCAGGCCTGGCTTCCTCCAGTGCCCTCTTCCTTCAAAATCGCTGTTGAGTTTAAGTGAGATAGTGTGGGTGAAGGGATTTCATGGGATGGGGCTCTGGTTATTTTGGTCATCTCCCCAGCCTGGTCCTGTCTCTGCTGGGGGTGGCCAAGTCCTAAGAGGAAGTGGAGGCTCAGAGAGGACAAGAGACTCCCCCAAGGCCACACAGCCAGTCACAGCTTGGGCAGGGCTCCTCTGATAGTTCCTGACCCTCAGGGAATGGAATCCAGCCCCTTCCACACACTCATCCTAGTCCAGGTCCCAGAGCTTCTGCAGCCTCAGGCTGCCTCCAGGGCATTCTCTCCTCTCCCTGGCTGGACGGGTTGCATTCCCTATTCAGACTTAGGTAAACCGGGCCCTGAGGGAGGAAGTGCCCAGCTGAGCAGGCCAGGCACTCTGGCACCAAACTCGCACCCTCAGCGGGGCCTTCACTGGTGTCTGTCCCCATCTCCCCCAGTCTGAGAGCTAAGCAAACTGGGGAAGTGGCTGGCCCTGGGTCCCAAGAACAGCGGCCATGGAGCCCTGGCTTGTGGGCGGGGGCATCCGCAGGCCCATTGGAGGCCACCATGGACCTCCCCCTGCGGGCGATTGAGCAAGGCCCCGCCAGACCCTTCCGGCTCCTTTTAAAGTTCGCACAGTTTCACTTTCAATGGTTTCAACACCTGGAAGGCTGCTCCCGCCCATACCCACAATGGCTGCTGCCAGGCAGCCCAGGCCTCTGCACGGTCCCCCATTCATGAGTGTCCCCTCTGCCCTCTGCCCTCACTGAGCCCCTGAGAACCTAGTGGTGATGCCCATCCCTCAACACACACAAACGTCGCAGGGCGGGGGAGGGCTCCAGCTGCCTGTGGAGACAGGCCCGAACTCCGCCGGGTGTCGGTTGTCATAGATTTTCCCTGTCCCTGGGGTAGAAAGACAAGGACTAGTGACCAGTGAGGTCTGTGGCCCTGGGTCCCAAGAGCAGTGGCCATGGGACCCCCAAGGATGAGTAGGATCCAGGGTGAGGGCAGGTTCCAGACGAGGGACAGGGGGAGCAGAGGTCAGTGTTACCAGGAGCGGCAGAGCCAAGCTAGGAAAGAGCTTGGAGTTGGGCCGTGGGTCAGGATGTGGGGTTACTACATCTGGGCCAGGCTACTTCCTATGTGACCCCAGCACCCCATCGAGCCTTCCCGGGCCTCAGTTTCCCCATCTGTCAGATGGGCATGGGAATAGGACCTTCTAGGATTATGTGAGCTGAGGTATAGAGAATTCCTACCTGTGGCCTGCCCCTGACTGAGTCCCCACGCCCTGCCCGTCCCACAGGACCATGGGTTCCATGTTCCGGAGTGAGGAGGTGTCGCTGGTCCAGCTCTTCCTGCCCACGGCTGCTGCCTACACCTGTGTGAGCCAGCTGGGCGAGCTGGGCCTCGTGGAGTTCAGAGACGTGAGTGGGCTGGAGGGTGTGGGAAGGACCCAGCTGGTGGACCGTCTCCCCTCCTGATGGCACAGCCCTGCTGGAACCCCTCGGCCTCGGCCATAGACCATCTGCTCCCAGGAAGGCCCGTTCTCTCACAGCTGAGGCCACCCTGACCTGGCCCGAGTTCAGCCAGACCTTCCTGGCTCTGCCATGGCTCCTGGCATGTGGGGCCTGGTCTGCCTCCAGCTGGGCACCTGGAGGTTCCCAGTGTGCATAGCACCTTCTGTGGGGAGGCAGCTACAGCCTGAGGAGAGCCAGGCCTGGGGGTGGGGACCTCCCTGCCTCCCCGACCACCCCCAGAAAACTGACTCCTCCACACCACAACCACAGCTTAACGCCTCGGTGAGTGCCTTCCAGAGACGCTTTGTGGTGGATGTTCGGCGCTGTGAGGAGCTGGAGAAGACCTTCAGTGAG
Source organism: Plecotus auritus (assembly GCF_963455305.1). NCBI lineage: Eukaryota > Metazoa > Chordata > Mammalia > Chiroptera > Vespertilionidae > Plecotus > Plecotus auritus. The sequence goes on along the minus strand of NC_137783.1, from coordinate 149,012,283 downwards.
TTGACCCCAGGCCCACATCCCAGGCAGGCTTCCTGGAGGAGGAGCTTGGTATGAAAGGGAGAGTCGGGGTCACCAGGTGAAAGACAGAGAAGGGAGGTCCAGGCTGGGCCCTGCAGAGCCAGGAGAGGGCAGCCGGAACTGAGGGAATGGATCCCACAGATCTTGGGAACGGATCCCCCATTCTTGGGAGCAGAGGGCCTAGGCCAGGGAAGCGTCCTTGAATTCTGTGTGAGAGCCCAGGAATTTGTCCTGTGGGGCCACCGTGGTTTCTAAGCGCGAGCAGAGCTTTCTCTGCAGCAGATGGACTGGGGTGGGCAGAGGCCAGGATCTAGGGTCAGGCGCCCCAGGAGCAGCTCCTTCTTAGTCCTGAGCAAGAGGGACCTCGGCTCTGGTGCCACTCCGGCACGCCCCCTGGAGGAGCCTGTGGTGGAGGATCGCGCACACTGTAATGGTTTGATAGCTTGGTGATAGCCTATAAGTACCCAGGCTGGTTCTGTGCGGCCTCCAGGCAAGCTCATGTCCCAGGCCCTGCACGCTAGGGCCGGCCTGTCTAGAAGACCGCTGTGGGAGCCAGGCCCTGGCTGGGCGTGGCCGAGGGACTGGAGGAGAGTAGTCTCATGAGCTCGGGGAGCGGAGCAGACTTGTGGCAATGGAGGTGTGCCCTGGGGTTTTCCTGGGGGTCTCGGATTCAATGAATCAGTTTGAGGGTGGCCAGTGGAGTTTAGGGTTGCATTTGGGATCCCCTAGACATTAACCAGCCCTTGGCTAATAGAGGCCATTAGCTGGTGGGGGCTCCTCTGTGGTCGGTCTCTCCTGACACCCATCCCTCTGCACCCAGCCTTCCTGCAGGAGGAGGTGCGGCGGGCTGGGCTGGCCCTGCCCCCACCAGATGGTGGGCTGCCGGCGCCTCCACCCCGCGACCTGCTGCGCATCCAGGAGGAGACGGATCGCCTGGCACAGGAGCTCCGGGACGTGCGGGGCAACGAGCAGGCCCTGCGGGCCCAGCTGCACAAGCTGCAGCTCCATGTGGCCGTGCTGGGCCAGGGCCAGGGCCAGGGCCTCTCGGTCAGTTCCAGCTCAGGCAGGGTGCACGGGAAGGGGAAGGGTGCTAGGCCCCATTTGGGCCCTGGCTCACAGTGCCTCTCCACTCCTAGTTGGCAGCCACCTCCACGGATGGTCCCTCGGAAAGGACCCCCCTGTTCCAGCCCCCCAAGGGACCCCACCAGGACCTGAGGGTCAAGTAAGTGAGGGGCAGCTTCATGCTCTTTCCTGCCATCACGGAGGCCCTGAGTGATGGGGCCAGGCCAGGACTCCTTGTCCAGTGCTCTCCCTCACCCTGCCCCCTGCCTCAGGCCTGGAATTTTTCTTGCTCGTGGGGAGTCCTCCTGTCCCGCCCTTGCCTGATGGGCTCTTGCCTTCTCCCTGGGGGCAGGGCCAGTGTGCCTGGTTGGCCAGCACGGGCAGGGCCTGGCCTCAGGGTAGCCTAGCCAGGGCGATGCAGGGGGAGGTAGGAGCAGCCCCCCTCAGCCCTGCCTGGCCGGCAGCTTCGTGGCAGGGGCCGTGGAACCCCACAAGGCTGCCGCCCTCGAGCGCCTGCTCTGGAGGGCCTGCCGTGGCTTCCTCATCGCCAGCTTCAGGGAGACAGAGCAGCAGCTGGAGGACCCGGTGACGGTGAGCAGATGGGGGGACACAGGGCTGGGGTCACGTGCTTGGCAGAGCCAGGACTTCAGGGTAAACTGGGCCCCGCTCTGGCAGGGCGAGCCTGCAACGTGGATGACCTTCCTCATCTCCTACTGGGGCGAGCAGATTGGGCAGAAGATCCGCAAGATCACTGACTGGTGAGCCCTCTGGGGGGCTGGCCACCCGATGCCCTTGTGCAATGACGCTGCCTCCAGGGGTCACTGTAGAGTGAACACACCACAGGCTGCCAGTGCCTAGTAGGTGCTCACAGGGACAGACCCCTGCTGTCCCCCGCACTGCCCTGTGAGCTCCCCCTAGACTCAGCTCCAGCCTCTGCACAGCCTAGAACCCGGGCCCACCTCTGTCGCCTGTCCTCCCTGCCAGCTTCCACTGTCACGTCTTCCCGTTCGAGGAGCAGGAGGAGGCCCGCCGAGGAGCCCTGCAGCAGCTCCAGCAGCAGAGCCACGAGCTGCGGGAGGTGGGCGCCCGTGGCCTGGTCCAACCCTGTGCCCCCCTCCCCCTCCTCCCTCCCCCGCCTTGCTGACCCCAGTGGGCCTGTCCTGCTCCTCCTCACCGCCCGCTCTGGCCTCAGGTCCTGGGGGAGACAGAGCGCTTCCTGAGCCAGGTGCTGGGCCGGGTGCAGCGGCTGCTGCCGCCCTGGCAGGTGCAGATCCGCAAGATGAAGGCTGTGTACCTGGCCCTCAACCAGTGCAGCGTTAGCGCCACGTACAAGTGCCTTATCGCTGAGGCCTGGTGTGCCACGCGCGACCTGCCCGCCGTGCAGCAGGCTCTGCATGACAGCTCGGTGAGCCCGGTGGGGTCTCCCGCCCTCCCCCGCTCCCAGGCTACCGCCTGTGTCTGCCTCACAACACACTTCCCATTCCCAGCACTATGCCTTTGCCAGGGCTCCCCCTCCCCAAGGCGTCCACCTGGATGGCCCTGGCCCAACCCCCCTGACGTCCCAGAGCCCTTGGGCTGGGCCATGGCACCTTGTAGGCTGCGGTGGGCGTTAAATCAGAAACCAGGTTCAAATGCAGGCTCCGCAGGCACTGGCCCTATGACCTTTCTCAGACGGGAGGCTGCAATGACCCTGCCTCCAGGGGTCGCTGTAGCGTGAACACGCCACAGCCTGCAGGTACCTAGTCAGTGCTCACAGGTGGCAATGGGGCGCCCTCTCCCGGGCCACCTAGATGAGCAGCAGTGGATTTCGGTTTTCCAAACGATTCTGGTCCATCTGGTGTCTGGCTCTCCCTCAGTCCTGGATGGGGGCTGGTGGGGCTGGTCAGCCTCCTGCACAGAGAAGGGCGGGGCTGCCCCAGGATCCCCAGCGCTTGCCCAGCCAGCACCCTCAGTGCTCCATGTCTCCATCAGGGCCTGGCTGGGGGGGTCAGAGGGTCCCTGAAGGCCCAGTCTCATCTATCTGTCTGTCTGCCTGTCTGCCTGCCGGGTGCCCCAGAGCGAGGCAGGTGTGAGCGCTGTGGTTCACCGAATCCCCTGCCGGGACATGCCCCCCACACTCATCCGTACCACCCGCTTCACGGCCAGCTTCCAGGCCATCGTGGACGCCTACGGTGTGGGCCGCTACCAGGAGGTGAACCCCGGTGAGAGCCACGGTGCCCCACAGCTTTGGTGGGAGCCTGGGAGTGTGGCGCACACACTGGGCCTGTCCGCCCTCTGCAGATGAGAGGGACACACTCGCTGTGATTCCCCATCACACGTGGGCACGGTGGTGTGTGGGGGTGTGTTTATCCCAGCATCCCCTGGTGAAGCTTACAAAGGGGTTGGGCATGGAGCCGAGTCCCTGCAGCAGGAGTGGCCTGGGTTTGGGGTCTGACTCAGTCACCTCAGTAAGTGTCCTAGCTTCTCTGAGTCTGTTATCTCACCTGTAAAGTGGGAATCAGAGCGGCTTTGGGAAGGTGTGCAGTCGTCAGGGGTTGCAAACCACAGGCCAGGGGCCACAGCGAGCCTGCAGGTGTGTCCTGTTTGGCCACGCTGTGTTTCTGAAGAAGTTTGAATCAGGTGCTGTCCCAGAGTCTGGGTCCAGGCCTCCATGGCATCTTGTACAAGATGCACATCTGGCTGTGGGGTCCCGCTGAGCACACGGCTCCTCTCCTGCAGCGCCCTACACCATCATCACCTTCCCCTTCCTCTTCGCTGTGATGTTTGGGGACGTGGGCCACGGGCTGCTCATGTTCCTCTTCGCCCTGGCCATGGTGCTGGCCGAGGACCGGCCGGCTATCAAGACAGCAAAGAATGAGGTAAGTAAGGGCAGTGGGGGTGGGGGAAAGGCTGGCGGCGGGGAGGGGGAGCGGTCCGGGCCTTGTCTCACAGCCACCACCACCCCCAGATCTGGCAGACCTTCTTTGGTGGCCGCTACCTGCTCCTGCTCATGGGCCTGTTCTCCGTCTACACCGGCTTCATCTACAACGAGTGCTTCAGCCGCGCCACCGTCATCTTCCCCTCGGGCTGGAGCGTGGCCGCCATGGCCAACCAGTCCGGCTGGAGGTGAGGCCCGCCGTCCCCACTGACCCTGGGTCCCCGCTGCCCTGCCCCGTCCCCACCACCTTGACCACCCTGCCTGCTGTTGCCACAGTGACAATTTCCTGGCCAACCACCCACTGCTCTCTCTGGACCCCAACATCACCGGCGTCTTCCTGGGACCCTACCCCTTCGGCATCGACCCCGTGAGTCCTGGCCACTGGCCCTGGGTGCTGCAGGCAAGCAGGCGGGCAGCCCAGTTCTGGTGCAGGATGCTCGGGGCCCCAGACAGATGAGGGGCCTCCTCGCTGGGCGCTTCCTGCAGCCACGAAGCAGAGCGACTGTCAGAGTGATGGCAGCACTGGGGCACTGTGGAGCCGCCTCTGTGCCGGGCGCTGTTCTGAGCCCTGTATGTGCAATGATTTTTTTAAAAAATGTATTTCTTTATTGATTTCAGAGAAGAAGGGAGAAGGAGAGAGTGATAGAAACATTAATGATGAGAGAGAATCATTGATCGGCTGCCTCCTGCACGCCCCCTACTGGGGATCGAGCCCGCAACCCAGGCATGTGCCCTTGGCCGGAATCGAACCTGGGACCCTTCAGTCCGCAGGCTGACGCTTTATCCACTGAGCCAAGCTGGCTAGGGCTGCAATGATTTTTTATACTTCATTTCTGTGACAACTCCACGAGGCATACCTTAGCGTCATTCCCATTTTACAGAGGATGAAGCTGAGGCACAGGAGATTACCCAAGGTCACCCAGTTAGGAAGAACTGGGGTTGGCCCAGGTGGTCTGGCCGTGTCTGTGCCCTTAACCAGTGCTCCCTGCTGCCTCTTGGGGGCAGGTGACAGATGGTGCTGAGGCCCTAAAGGAGACAAATAGGTTGGTGAGAGTGACGAGGGCAAGGGAGGCCCCTGCGTGACACCTGTCCCTCCTGCCACCCCAGATCTGGAGCCTGGCTGTCAACCACCTGAGCTTCCTCAACTCCTTCAAGATGAAGATGTCCGTCATCCTGGGGGTCACCCACATGGCCTTCGGGGTGGTCCTAGGAGTCTTCAACCACATGTGAGGCCGAGGCTCTGGTGGGGGAAGTGGGGACTGCGGGACCAGGGTGGTCCGGTGACTTGGCCCTTGTCCCACCCCAGACACTTTGGCCAGTGGCACCGGCTGGTGCTGGAGACCCTGCCGGAGCTGGTCTTCCTTCTGGGCCTGTTCGGCTACCTGGTCTTCATGGTCATCTACAAGTGGCTGCGAGTCTCGGCTGCCGGCGCCGCCTCCGCCCCCAGCATCCTCATCCACTTCATCAACATGTTCCTCTTCTCTCGCAGCCCCACCAACCGGCCACTCTTCCCCGGGCAGGTGGGCTGGGGCGGCGAGTGGCTTCACACCCCTCAGCGGGCCCTGGTCACTGGGCCACTCAGAGTGGTCAAGTCCCCATCTGAGAAACAGGGATGCTGGCCCGAGCTGTGAGATGCGGAGGCCCAGGGACAGGGGGAGGCTCCCAGCGAGGTGGCACACAGTGGGTCCCGGAAGCCTGTCCCCTTCTCTCCGAGGATTCCTTATGCAGTGATGTCCCTGCTCAGTGAGGGGCCCTGGGGGAGGAGCGCAGTGTAGGCTCCCTGGGTGTGTGGCTTGCAGGGGCACCCTGACCTAGCCCCCTCCCCTGCAGGAGGTGGTGCAATCTGCATTAGTGGTCCTGGCCCTGGCCACAGTGCCCGTCCTGCTGCTTGGCACACCCTTGTTCCTTCGCTGGAATCACCAGCGTCACTTGAGGCGCACCCCCCAACTGCAGGTAGGGGGGTGCTGTAGGGAGGTGGGGCCGCTGCCAGCCTGAGACCCACCTTGCTCCTCTGCGTGGCTGTGTGCAGGCAGTAGGGGCAGTGTGGGCCTGTCTGGTGCTGGGGTCGCTGCCAGCCTGAGACCCACCTTGCTCCTCTGCGTGGCTGTGTGCAGGCAGTAGGGGCAGTGTGGGCCTGTCTGGGTGGGCCTGCTGACGCTGCCTACACCCCATCCCAAGGATGAGGTCAAGACTGGGCTTCTGGACTCGCCCGACGCGTCTGTGGCCGGCTGGGGCTCTGATGAGGAGAAGGCGGGGCACCCAGGGGACCAAGAGGAAGCCAAGGTGGGTGTGGTGCCTTCCTGAGCGGGGGGGGGGGGGGGGGTGTCACTGCTGGCCTGGCCCACCCTTACTATCACCCCACCCCCTCAGTTTGTGCTCTCTGAGGTGTTCATGCACCAGGCCATCCACACCATCGAGTTCTGCCTGGGCTGCATCTCCAACACGGCCTCCTACCTGCGCCTCTGGGCCCTGAGCCTGGCCCATGCCCGTGAGTGACCAGTGTGGTGGGTGGCCCGGCCACGGTTTGGTCCTGGCTCCAGCTTGCACACACAGCTGCTGGCTGAGTGGCCTGGGCGGGTCACTTCTCTGGGCCTCAGGGTCCCCTCTGTAAAGTGGGCTTCAGGCTGCCGAGGATGCGGGGTGGGCACCCCTGGCCCCTGGTCTCCACTGCCCCCTCTTCACCCACAGAGCTGTCAGAGGTCCTGTGGGCCATGGTGATGCGCATAGGCCTGGGCATGGGACGAGAGATGGGTGTGGTGGCCGTGGTGCTGGTCCCTGTCTTTGCCGCCTTCGCCGTGCTGACCGTGGCCATCCTGCTAGTGATGGAGGGGCTCTCTGCCTTCCTGCACGCCCTGAGGCTGCACTGGTGAGTGGCCCACCCGACTGCTGGGTGGCTCAGGGCAGGGCAAGGCCTTCCCTTCACCAGCTCTCCCTTCTCACTCCAGGGTGGAGTTCCAGAACAAGTTCTACTCGGGCACTGGCTATAAGCTGAACCCCTTCACCTTCGCCATGGAAGACCAATAGCGCCCACCTGTGGCCATGCCGCCCCCCTCCGCCAGCTTGCTGAGTGAAGCAGGAAGGGAATAAAGAGGAGGAAGTCCCAGGACTGTGTCTGAGTCCTGTCTGCAAAGCAGGGGCTGGGGAGGCTGGTGTGGCAGAGCCGGGGCCGCGCCAGAATGGCAGGGCTCTGGGCTGTGGGCGTGGGCTGGTCCTGCCATGAGCCTCTTGTGGTTTCATGGACCCCATGGCAGCCTCTACACCTGCCTCTTACATCCTCCTTTGCAGCTGAGGTGGTGGGAGGCACCGGCCCATGACCAAGGGCCTTGAGAAGTTGGGGAGAGAGCCCATGAGCCCATCTGTAATAAGCCCAGACTCTTGGGTGGACCAAGGAGGGATGTTCCCTGCACATTCTAGCTCAGAATGAGTGTCTTCCCCATGCTGGGCCAGGGGAGTGAGCTTCCCATCCTTGAGGGTGTGCAAACTGGCTGTAAGAGAATGTTCGGGATACCGTGGGTGTGGAGGGGGGTGCCTGGCATGAACTGGCCAATGTTCTCATCCCTCGTGCTGGCGCTGGACCCAGGCACTCCATATGCGGAGAGCAGTGTTGTATGCCAGAGGCCACCATCCTGCAGGGAAGGGCAGAGGCTGGCCAGGATAGTGCCAAGGGTCAGGAAGGGGGCGCAGCCAGACTCTAGGCCAGGGGTGGGCAAACTTTTTGACTCGAGGGCCACAATGGGTTCTTAAACTGGACCGGAGGGCCGGAACAAAAGCATGGATGGAGTGTTTGTGTGAACTAATATAAATTCAAAGTAAAGGAGCAGAGGGGAGACCAAGAGAACCGGATAGAACAGCCGGATCCGGCCTGAGGGCCGTAGTTTGCCCACGGCTGCTCTAGGCCCTGTCTCCCGTCCTGGGAGGCTTCGGCCTTGCCATCTTCCTCAGCAGCCAGACCTGCTCCCTGGAGGCTGTCCTTTAGCTGGTGGGGCAGGAGTGGCCTCCTGTAGCTTTCTGGCTTGGATCCCACCACCACTGGAAGGCAGAGCCAATGCTTCCCAGAGGCCTCTCTCTCCAGCTGGACGGCCTGGGAACAAAGGCCGCTTTGAGGCTAGATGCTCTGAGCACAGCGAGCCTGGGGGCCTGGCCCCATCACTGTGGCTCTCATCTGGCCAGCTGCCAGGAGCCTGTCCCTTGGGAGTTGTGTGGCAATCCCACATGCCTGGCAGGTGTGGCCGAGAAACGATGATGGCCGTGTCTGGTGAGGAACAGATGTGTGGGGGACTGGGGCTACGAGGGTAAGCCCAGGCCCCAAGCCTTACACCTCCCTGGGGAGCAGAGCTGGGCAGACCTGCAGGGTGGGGTAGTGAGAGGGACCCCGACAGATGCTCAGAGCTAGTGTGCGGTGTTTTGTGATAAGGCAGGTGTGGCCTAGGGAGACGCTCGCTGGCTGACACATGGATGGCTGGCAGCCTGGCTGCAGGTCTGGTTGCCGTGGGCCAGCATATGCAAAGGCACTGCATTGGGCACTCCTGGGGCAAGGAGGTCATCAGGAGACACAGGGACAATGGGTCACCTACACTGGCGACAGGCCTGATCCTGCTGTCTAAAGCAGAAGACACCTGAGTGAATAAGTCAATTTCAGAAAAAGGCACGTGTAGTAAGAGGGATGAGCCAGGGAGGAGGTGGAGTGAGGGTGGTCTCTAGAATGGCACTGCGTCATTTGCATAGTGACTGTTTTGAGCTGATGTGAAGAAGCCCATCATTTGAAGACCTGGCCCCCCAGCATCTCAGCGGGAGAGTCGGCAAAAAGCCTGGCATGGTGGGGAGAAGGCTGGAGGGGAGTGGGGACGAGGCCGGCCCAGGTGACCACCCGGCCTTGTGGGCACAGGAAGGAGTCAGAAGCTGTTTTAAATGAGCTCTCACGCAGCTCAGCATTATTTATTGCTTGAACATTAAATCACATTTCCCTGGTTAAATTTTAAGTGTCCACAAGGTGAACTGTGGGAAGTCTCCCCTGCCCTGGCCCAACTCCCAGGGACTGCACTGCTGTGTCCCCTCTATGCCCGGTCAGTCAGCACGCCAGGAGCAGACGCCGGTGCACGTATGGGCCGCCGTCCCATGACTCAGTCAGAAGTGACAGCTGAAGATGGGGTTTTATTTTTTATTGTTTGTATAGTACAATCTCTGTGGTAGCAGAACTGTATGCACAGAAATAATTCAGTAAGAGTTCAGGTTTAAAAAATTTATCCCAAAGGATATTTAACATATACAAATTTCACAGCTATACTCTACCCACGCCCCACATGTCACATACAGGCTGCTGGTCCCAGCGGGAGGACATCGGGGTGTCAGAGCAGTGAGGGGGCCACCAAGAGCCCCAGCCAGGGTTTCTGCTCCTGAGGGCCCTGGGGCAGACAGCCCTGTCACAGAATGGTCAGCTCCAGGCTGCAGTTGTGGAGGAGAAAAGGCTGCAGGGAAGGGACAAAGCCCCTGGTCCCTGTGGGAGGCAGCTGGGAGGCAGGGGCCAGCACACTCCCACACTGCCCTTGCCTGCCGCTGGCCCTTCGAGGCAGGGTTAATAAAGCAACATTCAGTGAGGAGGGCGAGGCAGAGGCTACACCCACGTAGGGAGAGATCTGTCCGTACAACTGAACGCACGACAGGTACTAGGAGCTACAGTCATCGCACAGAGACAGCAGCTTGCGCCTGCCATGTGCATGCTGCTTTCTTGAGCTTCAGCCATTTGGACCAAAGGGTGAACGAACAACTTCTGGAGACTACCGGCAGGCCACGAGCAATGTCACGGTCTGTCCTGTCCCTCGTCACCCTCAGGAGTGAGCAGTGTCTACACACATTGTTACCTACAGAGAGCCGGTACAGTGCTCACTAGCAGGGTCAAGTCCTGTAAAGAATCAACAGTAACCAGAAGCGCCCGTGGTGGCATGCTGGCTGGCTGCATGTCTGCGCAGGCGGGGGCCTCTCTGGACTACAGGAATCTGAGCTATCGCACTATTGCACTACTGAACTGTGTTTCTGCTGCCCGAGCTCGTCAGAGGCCTAGTGAAATCGTAAACAAGATATGAAATAAATGTTACTCAATTTTAATACAGTCTTTTGTATCATACACATCTGTGTGCAGCAGCGAGCCATCCCAGCTTCTTGCCGCAGGAACAGCAGTTGGAGCAGAGGGCCCCGTGGCTCGGCCGCCCCACGCAGTCCAGGGACGGAGTGTAAGAAGTCCTCCCGCGGTCACACCCCCAGCTTCCTCTTCTGGTGGAAATAGGCATCAAATCTCGCTTGGGCATAGTCCTAGAAGACAGAAGGACAGTGGCTTGACCCGGGCTCCTGCCTACCCGAACGCTGCTTGGATCCTGCCCAGGAGCCCACCTGTTCTAGAGACATCTTCTCATGCTGTTGGCAGTATTCACCCCACACCTTCATCTTAAAGGTACCCAGTTTGGTTGCCATGGCCCACCTGGCCCTGCCACCCAGACAGGACTTTTCCTGGTTCCCCAACTCATTTCCTCCAAGTGTTTAAGATACTGACTGACAGACATTAACAAAGGCTCCCCCTTTAAAGCATAAAGTCCCCAGGTGCTCGCAAGCACAAAATAAAAAAGTCTACTTTGTCTCAGTGTCATTTGACCATGACTTCATATTTGCTTTAAAAATCCAAACTTCCCGAGAAACCAAGATGGCGGCATAGGTAAACACCTAAACTGCTGCCTTGCACAACAATTCAAAACTACAACTAAAAGACAAAACGGACATCATCCAGAACCACAGGAAGGCTGGCTGAGTGGAAATTCTACAACTAGAAGGGAAGAGAAAAGCACACTGAGACTCAGAGGAGCTGCAAGAGGCAGAGGTACTGAGACGCACACAAAGAGGACTGGCAACTGAGTGCGCGGCTGGCTTTCTCAAGCGGGAGGGAGACAAAAGCTCCCGACTGCTCTGAACTCCAGTTCTAGGCGAGATTCTGGGGACCCAGACTCATACGGGGTCAAGTTGGACTGTCAGGAAAGAGAAAAGCACACTGAAACTCAGAGGAATTGCGGAAGGCAGAGGTACAGAGGCACGCGCGGAGAGGGCTGGCAACTGAGTACGCGGCTGGCTTTCTCAAGCGGGAGGGAGACAAAAGCTCCCTACTGCACTGAACTCCAGTTCCAGGCGAGACTCTGGGGACCCAGACTCATTCGGGGAGAAACTGGACTGTCTGGCAGCGGGTGGAACTCGAGGGCGGCTTTCTCTTAGAGGTGCTTGCAGCGATTACCACGGGACACTGAGACACAGGGGCATATTAGGGAAGGGCTGACAGGAAACCAATGCTGTCTGCTCTGCCCTGAGACTCCGCCCCATCCAAGCTGAGCACAGACACTTATGCAAGTCTAGTCTCATAATGGTGTCTCCAGCACAGAAGTTCTCCCAGCGTAGACACAGCTTATCCTCACAGCCAATTGGCCAAGAGGTCAATTCCCCCCAGTGATACCAACAACAATCAAGGCTTAACTACAACAAGACTTTGCACACAGCCCACAAAGGGGTGCACCAAGAGTGTCTACCTCAGGTAACTGGGGAGGCTGAGCCACTGTGCCCTAGAGGACACCTAGCACACAAAGCCACTCTATCAACTCAGGGAAGCAGCCAAAATGCGGAGACAAAGAAACAGGTCACAAATGAAAGAAATGGAGGAAAGCAAACAACTGGATATAGAGTTCAAAACCACGGTTATAAGGTTACTCAAGAATTTTCTAGAAAAGGCCAATAAATTTAGTGAGACCCTTGAGGATATGAAAAAGGACCAACTAGAAATTAAGCATACACTGACTGAAATAAAAAATATTATACAACCGAAACCATTTTGGCTCAGTGGATAGAGCGTCAGCCTGCGGACTGAAAGGTCCCAGGTTCGATTCCGGTCAAGGGCACGTACCTTGGTTGCGGGCACATCCCCAGTAGGAGGTGTGCAGGAGGCAGCTGATCGATGTTTCTCTCTCATCGATGTTTCTAGCTCTCTATCCCTCTCCCTTCCTCTCTGTAAAATATCAATAAAATATATATTTTTTTAAAAAAAAATATTATACAGAGATCTAACAGCAGACTAGAGGGTCCCAAGAATCAAGTCAAAGATTTGAAATACAAAGAAGCAAAAAACACTCAACCGGAAAAGCAAAAAGAAAAAAGAATCCAAAAATATGAAGAGCGTGTAAGAAGCCTCTGGGACTTCAAGTGTACCAATATCAGAATTATGGGGGTGCCAGAAGAAGAGAGAGCAAGATACTGAAAACCTATTTAAAGAAATAATGACCGAAAACTTCTCCCACCTGGTGAAAGAAATACAAGTCCAGGAAGCGCAGAGAACCCCGAACAAAAGGAATCCAAAGAGGGACCACACCAAGTACACATCATAATTAAAATGCCAAGAGCAAAAGACAGAGAATATTAAAAGCAGCAAAAACAGTTACCTACAAGGGAGCACCCATACGATTGTCAGCTGATTTCTCAACAGAAACTATGCAGGCCAGACGGGAGTGGCAAGAAATATTCAAAGTGATGAATAGCAAGAACCTACAACCAAGATTACTCTACCCAGCAAAGCTATCATTCAGAATTGAAGGGCAGATAAAGAGCTTCACAGATAAGAAAAAGCTAAAGGAGTTCATCACCGCCAAACCAGTATTATATGAAATGCTAAAAGGTATTCTTTAAGAAGAGGAAGAAGAAGAAAAAGGTAAAGATAAAAATTACGAACAACAAATACATATCTAGCAACAAGTGAATCTAAAAATCAAGTGAATAAAAAATCTGATGAACAGAATAAACTGGTGAATATAATAGAATCAGAGGCATAGAAAGCGAGTGGACTGACAATTCTTGGGGGGGAAGGGGTGTGGGGGGTGCGGGAAGAGACTGGACAAAAATCGTACTCCTATGGATGAGGACAGTGGGGGCGGGTAAGGGTAGAGGGTGGGGTGGGAACCGGGTGGAGGGGAGCTATGGGGGAAAAAAGAGGAACAATTGTAATAATCTGAATAAAGATACATGAAATTAAAAAAAAAAAGTACAAAATAAAATCCAAACTTCCCCTCTTCTTCTGCCCCTCAGCACCTGTGCATCCCCTACCCTCTGCCCCTCAGCACCTGTGCATCCCCTACTCTCTGCCTCCCAGTACCTATGTATTCCCTAACTTCTGCCAAGCAGAAATTATCCTGATACAGGATCAAGGAGGAAAATGCCACCTGTCCCAAAGCAAGGTGCTCACTCCAGACTTGTGTGCCCGGCCCCCGGACACCACCCACACTCATGGAGGGTAACTACAGTGTCTATGACCAAGACAGCTCTTAAGGTTGGAATAAAATGATAGCCTGGCTTGGCACCAACTTGCCTATGAGTAGGATGTCTAACTCAGCACAGCTCCCACCTAAGGTGAGGCTGGAGACCACAGAATGGAGTGGTGACAGGTGCATCCACACTCCTACTCTGTGTCCCTGTGTCATGAGAGACCAAGGTTGGGGGCTAAACCTCTCACGTCTGCATCTCTACAGCCCCTGTCAGAACTCGAGGCCATACAGCACTTTTCTGATGCTGGGAAGGCGGGCCTGCTGCCCCGGGAGTGAGGCAGCCTCCACAGGCACGTGGCCTCCGTCAGAGGGGCTTCAATGACAGCCTTTCTGCTACCTTCCTGGCTGAGCCTGCTGTCCGGGTGCCAGGTGCCCTGGTTCAGGTACTTACAGGGAACGGGTAACTCTCTGTATGGGACCATTTCCACCGGCATTCACAACAATGTAGCCTTTCCCCCCCGGGAGTAGAAGAGAAAAAGCACCTCCCAAACATACCATGTACCCAAATTCGATGGATGAAATCTTGGCCTGCACGATGGACCACAGTGCCCAGAAGAAATGGGAGGCAAGGGCAAACCTGTAATTACAGAAGCAGGAAACACGTGAGTAAATGTGTGGTACCTGTCCGAAGGCCAGGGAGGTCTTTCTGCTAGATGGGCATTCTAACTCATGTCCATTCATCTGGACGCGAACCGTCTGGGCAAACTCAGTGGGGTTATGTCCCATGGCCACAGAGGGAGCACCGCAGCCTCTGACAGGTGTGAACATGCCAACTGCCTGTCCCTGGCACAGGTATCGGCATTCACAGGGCTCACCTGGAGGCCTTGGTGGCCATGCCGGTGAAGCCTAGGGGACACTTATTTCGACGCTGTGCTGCCGTTTATGAGGGCGCAGCATCAGCACCTGCACCACATCACCAGCTAGAGGAGAACCACGGGCCTCTGAGAGCTCACGGCCTGTCCCAGGAGGCAGGACGACACCCTCACCCCCTCTTCCCTCATGGAAGTAAAACCAAGCACAGGAGAGTGTGAGCCAGTGCCCCCTCCAGGCTGCGCCATGCCTGTTATAGGAGTCCAAATTCTCACCTTCATACCTTTGGGCCTTGTGCCAGTCCCAGGACCAGTGCTCTGGCTCGCTCACTAAACCCAGCCCTATCCTCCTGGCAGTCCCCACTCGCCACCCCGGGTACCACCCATTCTGTGTGGGTCTCTCCACCTCTCTTCTATTTCCACCTGGTTAAGAACCAGAAGGGCAGCCTATCCTGCCGGTGGCACCCAGGGGGTGGAGTGCTCGGTGAAGGGTGTGGACATGCCTGAACCATGAAGAGGTGACCCGTGAAGTGGGGCCGACAGTACAAGATGGGCAAAGTTACTTTGAAAGTTTCTGAGTTTTGCTTTGAGAACCGATGAACAAAACAGTTTAAAGTAAGACTCAGAATATACGCAATATTTAACCATTTCCTAGGAGATGTGCTATTAGATGGCACCCTCCAGTCCATGAGCCTCAGAGGCAAGAGTGCGTAGACCTGGCTGGCAGCAGCCTAGCCCAGCTGAGTCTTATGCATGTCCTGCCCTCCCGGGGGCAGACCCTGTTCCCCTTACCTGCTGACACCTGAACACACTCAGCCGAGAGAAGTACCAATGTCCTGTTTTTGACAACGTACAAGTCCTAGGGATGTGCCTTAAGAGCTCTTAAAGTACTCCACGGCCAGGAGGCATCCCAACCACATTCTATACAGAGGTAAGCTATTTTCACAAATCAGCAAAGGAAAAAATTACCTATTGACTTCAACCAGCATTTCTTCTTCTATAATGAACTTTTCTTCATTACTGAGGTTTTCAAATTCATTTGGGAATGCAGCCAAGTAACTGGAAATAAAATGGAGCTAAAAAAAAAAAAAAAAGGGTAAGGACCAGTGATGGCTGAAAACAGACGCTGTCCAAAGCTTCGCTGAAGCACACACATCTAGGTCGCGTCAGAGAAGCCTGCGGAAGCCTGGCCATGCCCACCACACTGCCCTGCTGCCCAGGGGACCTGGAGGCGCCTGTCTGGCAGCAGTCACTGGGTACAGTCAGAGTTCTAATGGGCCTCGTGTTGTCTTGCCAACGAGACAGGCATAGGAACCTAAGGCTACTTCTGGAGACAGTAATTCAGCTGGAATCGTTTTATTCTAATCTACACTCATGCTTCCCACCGCCTGATCGTAGAGCAGGTGAGCCTATCCCCAAGCGCAGCCACAAGCACGCCAGGCTCGAGGCTCTAGGTCCCCAATGCTCCCTCAGAGCGGGGGCTGGACCAGGCAGTGTGAGGCCCCTCTAAGAGGCCATGATCATTCACCCACTTATGCTCACACAGGGTGACGTCTAAGTTTACCTAAGGTTGTCCCAGGTTGCACATTTATTCCACATGTCAATTATGATTTAGGAGCTCCCTGGTTGTTTTTCTTTTTTTTAAATCCTCACCTGAAGATATTTTCCCATTGCTTTTAGAGAGTGGAAAGGAGGGAGAAGGGGAAGGGGAGGGGGAAGGGAAAGAAGGAAAGAGAGGAGGGAGGGAAGGAGGCAGAGAGAGAGAGAGAGAGAGAGAGAGAGAGAGAGAGAGAGAGAGAGAGAGATATGAGACACACATTGATGGGTTGCCTCCCACCAAACCTGCAACCCAGGTACATGCCCTTGGCGGCCAGGAATTGAACCCATGACCCTTCAGTGCCTGGGTGACACACTAACCACTGAGAAACACCAGCCAGGCCAGGAGCTTCCTGGTTCTTGACTATTTCATACTCTATCAAAAGGCAACAGAACTCAGCAAAGCACCGACGCCTTCTTTTGTACACAAGAAACTGGCTGGTCAGTCATCCTTCCTCATTCACTGGTTACCTAGTTGGTGTGCCCACACTTCTTCCTCCACATCCTTTCCCTGTATGGCCTCTTCCACCTTCCTTCTCTAAATCAGCTTTCACATTCTACTACCAAAAAGGATCACTCAAGGTTAAGTGCTGTCCTAGGCAGGGGCTCACAGAGGGGCCTGACTCTGAAGGAAACCTGGCACAGAAACAACGAGGGGCCGGGCTCAGTTGGCTGGGCGTCCCCCATGCACGGAAAGGTTGCTGGCTGATTTCTGGTCAATGCCCAGGTTGTGGCTCCATTCCCAGTAGCGGGGCATGTGGGATGATTAGTTTTTAAAACCCATGCTTGAATCACTGCACTAGTAGGATTAATTTCTGGGAGACACTAAATGCTGAAACAGGCATATGATGACAGAAAACTTGAGTTGAATTGACGGACACCTTAATGACTCTCCCTCCAAAAAGTCCTAGGCCCGGGCTGTTTTGCAAGCAAGGTCTATCAAACTTCCAAAAAATAGGTTTCATCTTCATCGTAAATAAACTTGTTTCAGAAAATAAAAAGGGAGACTCGGCTCACTTTAAAAGACTGATATAACTGATTCCAAAATAGGTAATACTTTTAAAAATGAACATTCAAGACCCATGTGCACAGATGCAGAACTCCTAAAGTAAGGTACTGCCTGACTGGACCCACCAGAGCATCACAGTTTATTGCAGAAATTCCAGGAGGTTTTAACGTTTAAAAACATCTCACTAATGAATTAGAGAGAGAAAAGCATTAGACAGCCTTGCTGCGCCTATGAGGTAACCAGATAAAGATCAACACCTTGGTTCCAAAACCTCCCAGAAAACAGGACTAGAACTGCCTTCAATTTCCATGCTGTGCAGGGTTGGCGGTTCCACAGCTCTGCCTCCCACTGCAATGACTCGCCTTTGTACTGAAGATCTCGCCTGACTGGCAAGAAGGAGCACACTGGAGACCATGCTGTGTTCTCTCTCCCCCAGGCTTTCTCCCACCCTTTCTTCTATACAGCACGACCTTGAGGTCCAGACCATCCTGACCACTTTAGACATACTCAAGTTCTTCACAGTCAGCCTTAAAATATGAACAGAAGAGCTCAGCTGGCATGGCCCAGTGGTTGAGCATCGACCTATGAACCAGGAGGTCACAGTTCAATTCCCAATCAGGGCACATGCCTAGGTTGTGGGCCGATCCCCCGTGTGGGGCCTGCAAGAGGCAGCCAATCAATGATTCTCTCTCATCATTGATGTTTCTCTCTCTCCTTCCCTCTCCTTTCCTCTCTGAAATCAATGAAAATATATTTTAAAATAATACATATGGCCAGAAGAGAGCAACAGAGTTTTGGGCAGGAGTTACATTCATCAATAGCCTGAAGTTGAAAGGCTGCACCCAGAGTCTGCGCTGCCTACTGAAGACTATCACTGTGCCTAACTCAGGGGGGTGGTGCCTAACAAACACCTGCTCAGTGAGCTACGGAAGCAACTGACTGCATCCCTGTCCGCTCCCCCGACCTCTGTGAATGCTTCTGAGCAGGCAGGACGTGCTGGGAGGGCAGGTGTGGAGCTGCCACCTGTGTAAGATGGGAGAGTGGGCTTGGCGTACTTCCCCCAGCCCTGCCTGCTTCCACACTCCTACTTATCCTCAACGCAGGCTTCAGTGTTGGGCTGAGGAGTGCGAGAGAGGGGTCCCAGGAGACAATCCCCAGTCACTGGACTCCCGTAACTCAGGACAAGACAGAGAACTGTTAACATGGTAGCAGCTATGACACCGAGACGACCCCTCTCTGCACAATAGGAAACAGATCAGTCATCTCCAAAAGGCAGCCAGAAAGCAGAAGAGAGGCTACACTTTTTAGAAAAAAATAAATAAAAACAACTACAAAGGGGGCTGTGTTCCTCTTTGACTGAATACTGGTATCTCTGGCACAGAGCTGAACTCCAATGTCAAGTTTGTGTCTACATTTAACGAGAAAAACATTTAAAGCAAGAGGGTTTGCCTAAGCATTACACAGTTTAAAAAAGGCATCTTTCCAAATTGTGATGTAATCAACACAACTGCATAAGGCTGCCCTGGGTAATTCACTGACTCCAATGTACAATGTGCCTTACCTGCTGCTTCCTGGTGGGGAACTTCCCCAAGTTTGCTCTGAAAAAGGGGTACTTCTCATAGTTATAATCATACATCCACTCACAGAAATGGTTTGCAATGTCGAATCCCCTGAAAAAGAGATCAGAAATGCAGAGAATGAGGCAACCTGCCCACCACCAAACTCCGTTTACAGAGAGAGGCCGAGTCATGAGCATCCCTCCTGGCAACTCACTGGACTTCCTGAGGCCCCAGAAGTACACCTGCTTCCGGGTCAGGGACAGCCAATGGGGCCATGGAAGCAACAAAGCACCTCCTGACCTGCCACTCAGAGCAATTGCTCGAGCACATTTTCCTGCCATCAGTCCTCTTACGAAAGGAAATAATCTCTGAGCAAAGGAAGTACCAGATTCTGGATTCTGATCATGCACAGCCCTGCTTCCCTAACAGGCGCCAAGGATGGGCTGCATGGCAGTGTGAGGCCATCCCGCCTGGGGACAGAAGGCATTGCTTCCAGAAGAAACTTTGTAACGTACAACCGTATTGTTACCTATTTTCCCCTATAGGTGTTTCATACACATACTCAAATAAAATAGTATGGAAGTGCCCTGGCTGGTTTGGCTCAGTGGCTAGAGCATCGGCCTGGGGACTGAGGGGTCCCGGGTTCGAATCTGGTCAAGGGCACATGCCTGGGTTGTGGGCTCAATCCCCAGTAGAGGGCGTGCAGGAGGCAGCTGGTCAATGATTCTCTCTCATCACTGACATTTCTCTCTCTTTCCCTCTTCCATCCTCTCTAAAATCAATAAAAATATATTAAAAAAAATAGTACGGAAGTAAAAACACCAACACATTACCTGTAATTATTTTCTTTCTTTAAAAAATATATGTATTTTTTTATTTTATTGATTTTTTACAGAGAGGAAGGGAGAAGGATAGAGAATTAGAAACATCAATGAGAGAGAAACATCGATCAGCTGCCTCCTGCACACTCCCTACTGGGCATGTGCCCGCAACCAAGGTACGTGTGCCCTTGACCGGAATCGAACCTGGGACCCTTGAGTCCGCAGGCCGACGCTCTATCCACTGAGCCAAACCAGTTAGGGCAAAAAAAAATATATATTTTATTGATAGTATTACAGATGTCTCCCATTCCTCCCCGTTACTTACCTGTAATTATAACTGCTGTATTCAAAGTCAATGAGCATCAGTTTCTGGTCTTCCAAATTCTCTCTCCCTTCCAGCAATAAGATGTTACCTACAGAAAGGTGTGCATGACATGACTTTTACTCTGGGGAGATTTCACATTTGAAGGTACAAGTCCTGAACAGCAGAGCGAGTCTCTGACCCTTTCAGGGATGCTAACCACACATGGAATGAACATGGCTAAGTCCTGGGTGGCACCTGGAGCAGCACTGTCCTGGGAGGCCTGGCCTGTGAGGGAAGGCCAGGGCCCCTGTCTGTTCACATTGGCCCCAGAGGAGTGCAGCCCTGGGCTCTCCCTGAGCTCTCTGGACATGAGGCACAAAGGGAAATGCCTTTTTGCCATGCTAGAACTCTAGTTACCCCGACATCCCCACAGCCCCGAGGTGGGGACGCTGGAAAGCTGTGTTCCGGTGTCCTCCCAATGAGGATATCAGAGGTGAGGTCAGACACTACAGGGCTCCAGGGACCACACCTGGCCCCACCGCGTGGCCCTCCACCACGTTTCCTAACCAAGACCACAGACAACATCTGAACATTTTCTTTAGGGCTGGATTCTGGGCCAGAAGTGAGTTGGCCACCACACTGACCCCCAGGCCTACATTCTGAGACCCCCACACGCTCCAGTGTCCAGCATCTCAGTTCCCATGGGTGGTGGGCGAGTAGGGACCACCTGGCTCATCTGCTGGCCACTCCCTCTGCAAGGATTCTGCAGGTGGCACCATTTCTAGGCTTTTCAGCAGCACCTGTTTCCGGTGGCCATGGAGGAGAAGTCGAGGCAGATGCCCAAAGAGCAGAACAAAGTCAATGGACACCGCGCACTCCATCCTCTCACACACTGCCATCACGGGCAGCTGACCTCCCTCCCACACAAAACTGGCTGATGTGCCTACATGTTGCTTAATCACACTTGGTTGGCAACGATCAGCTAATTACTAAAAGGTACTTTGGCTTACATTAAGGTCTTACTGATGACTTGTCTTCAATAGAGACTGTTCTAAAATTAAAAACTGCTCAGCCTGGCCAAGGGCCCAAAGGTGGACTGCAGGGCAAAGCCACACCACAGCCAGAAGTCAGTACAAGGTGTGAACTAAGGATCCGCGAGAAGGTGGCTTTGATACGCTGCAAGGTGCTGCTCATGATGGGCTTGGCCAGGACGGACCTGCCCTTGTCCTGCTCGTCCAGGTGAACAGCCATGCCCACAGACAGGCCTCAACACTGACAAGCACAAGACTTAGGAAGTTGAAGGCCTTTATCCCACCTCCCAGTTTAAGTGAATATTCTGATTTTTTCTGAATATATTGTTTTTTTACAGAAATGAGAGGATATTCTAAATGTTTTTCTAAAACTTGCTTTTCTCTTTCAATATATCCTGGAGGTTTTTCTATTGGCCTGTATAAAATTCAACCTCTTTCTCTTTTCTCTTTTGAGAAATCTTATGAATTTATTTGAGCCAAATTCATGACATGCTGAGAAGCAAGATCTCTAATGCTCCCTCTTTCTTTTTAATAGTTCTGCTACACTTCATGTCTGGCTGTGCCATAAGTTAATGCCTCAAATCCTCTCTCTTCCTACACACCTGGCATTTGCTATACACCCTAGAGGCACACACACACACAATGGAGGCAAGTCTTACCTTCTTGACAGTCATTATGACAAAATACAACTGGAGATGGAGTGGATTCAAGCAATGATCTGGAAAAGGAAGGATTTTCTATTACTTATCAAGCTTTTAAGAAGTCCAATGCAAACAGTCCTGCTGTCTCAACAAGCCCCCACTGTATTAGTGCTCCCAACAACACCTGGCCTCTGCGTAATGTCTGTCACTTGTGAAAACTGTCCTATGTGGGCCAGGCTCCAGTACAGCCTGTGCTCAGTCTCTCCCTCTCCTTCTCTCCTCTCTCACTCCTCTCCTCACCTCAACTTTCCTCTACTCCTGCAGTCCCTCCTCTGAGAGCCCCACTGACCACTGACCAGAGTGCATTCCTGTTTTGGCCTCTGGTTTCCTTGAGAACACTTATCACAACTTAACATTATTTTATTTACTTGTTTTCTCTCTCTCTTGATGGAACAGAAGTGCCTTGAAGAAGGTGTTGGTTACTGTTTCCTCAGCACCAATCACAAAGCCCAGCTCAACAGACTCTCACATACTGAGTATTAAAGGTGTAAATACTCCCACTTGGGGCACGTGTGGTAGGAGTCTGCATCCCCGGCCTCCGAAGACTCCATGGTGGCGTCTACTCAGACAGCGATGTCAAGCTTCTTCCTGTATTTCCCCACAGCTTGGGTGCACTGTTCCCCTCATTGGCTGACACTCCCAGTCTGTCCCCATGGTTGCTTGTTTTGGTTTTGTTTCAGAAAAAAACTACTACCCTGGGTGCGCTGCTGCCAAAGCCAGCAACCCTCCCTGTGGGATTGCACTCCCGCCATGAAACCTGTGACATCACTCCAGTAAAACTAAAGCCAGGTGACAAAACCCATTGTTCAAAGCCATCCTGCAGAACAAATGTAAATGCCGGACCAGAGGCAATGCTTAGTAAGCGATTACTGACAGCTGTGTTAGTGACTAAGGCAAGTGACATTTCTGGATGCCTACTTTCTAAGTCAGGAAACGGATGCACTTACTGACCTCAGGTTCTCCAGTTCCAAAGGCAGGTTGTAACTGAGGAATCTATGGAGCTGCTTCACCTTGGCTCCCTCGGTAAATTTAATTCTCAGCACTTGATTCAGATATCTTGCAAAAGAAGAGAACAAAAAGCATTGCTCAAGCACCACGCTTGTCCTGGGCTCTAGTTCAATGTAACTATGCAACATCAGGGGCACTGGATCTCCATGAAGGGGAAAGGGAAGGGCATGGGGTCCAGGGAGCTCTGGAAGCAGACTTCCTGTCCATCCACCTGTTCAGTGGTGTTTCTGGCAAGTCTTTCCTGGTTCAGGAACTGATTCTGACATGGAAGAAAGACCTATCCATGAGGCATACACCACCAGCTAACAGCTGCACACCAGCAGACAAAGGAATCCCTCCAACTGAGTGGCCAGCCAGTGCTCACCTCTGGCACCACCGGGAGCTGCCAATGTTAAAACCAAAGTTAGAGAAAAGTGATATGACCACTTACTTTTCCATTGTTCCAAAAAGCCATTTCGGTTCCTTATTGAATGGCATCTTCATTCCATGAAATGTGGCCATTTTCTCAGCTATTTCTGCAGAAATATTCGGCAAACTTAATTCTTCAGTCTCTAATCGCCGGCTCTGAAACAAAGGAGGGTGTTAGAAAATGGCATTTATCCGGGTAACCTAGGAAGTGTGAGCTCACACAATCTCTAAGGATGAGAAGCCAGGTTTTGTGGGTGTCTAAGTCTCAGCTAATACACAAAACTCCCTTAAGAATGGGCACTGTGCCCGAAGATGGTGACCCACCAATTGCCCTGGAATTTTTTTCTGTTTTTTTTTGTTGTTGTTGTTTGTTTGTTAAATATATTTGTATTGATTTCAAAGAGGAAAGGAGAGGAAGACAGAAACATCAATGATGAGAGAGAATCATTGACGACCTGCCTCTTATATGCCCCCTCCTTGAAATCCAGCCTGCAACCTGGGCATGTGCCCTGACCTAGAATCGAACCATGACCTCCCGATTCATAGGTCGACACTCAACCACTGAGCGACATGGGCCGGGTGTCAGGGCACTTCTTAGTGAGGGGCAGACCACCTTCAAAGGTCGATTTCATTTAGAAATTTTTAAACTGAAAGTCCTTCTCCCACATAATTTGTGACTGCCCTCTGCTGACCCAACACTAAAAGTATGCTCCCTTCTCTAGGCAAAGAAACCCAGGCTTCAGCAGTTGATCAGGTGGCCCGCATCCAGCTCCTTCACCAGCTGGAACAGTCCTCTGACACATGCAGGTGAGGTGTGGTGTTCAGCAGTGCTGTAAGCTCAGCTGAGTCCTGTCCCACTATTCACAGTGGGGTCCCCAGCACCTGCCAGACTGGTAGAGAAGGCTCTCAAGAAAACAGGCGCCCAGCAAGTGGGACTTATCCCCAGCTTTCCTACCGCAGCCTGAGGCCAAGTGTGTGTGGCTGCCTTTCCATAGCTATTCACAGGAGCTCAGTAACCTAAGACTTGTCTATCTTTCCCACAAGAACTGCTTCCCTATAGAAACCCAGAGACATTTCTCTGAAAGTCCAAAGTGAGGCATGGCTGGCATGGCTCAGTGGGTGAATGTCAACCTATGAACCAGAAAGTTCAATTCCCAGTCAGGGCACATGCCCGGGCTGTGGGCTCGATCTCGTGTGGGGTGGACAGGAAGAAGCTGATCAATGATTCTCTTTCATCACTGATGTTTCTATCTCTCTCCCTCTCCCTTCCTTTCTGAAATCAACAAAAACATATTAAAAAGAAAAGAAAGAAAATCCAAAGTGGGATAGCACAGGGTAAAGAGCGAGTGTCCCCAAGCTAGAGAAATAGCCCCCTGCTCAATTTCTGGCTTCTATACTCATTGCAAAGCTACATGGCCAAGGGCACATTACTTACACCTCTGTGCCTCATTTTCCAGTGTCTATAAAATGCCTACATGCCATGAAATTCCTGACAGAACTGCTCTGAACTAGCTCAGACAATGCGGGCGAGTCTCCGGGCCAGCACCTAACCAGAGAGTTTCAACAAGCAGCAGGTGCCCTATGATTCAGGCCGAGGCCCATCAAGCTCAGTCTCTCTTCAACTCTGCATCCTTCACAAATGACCACACTGTGATAGGAACAGGGCACTCGGCTTTTAGTAGCAGGACACGGTGGACTAATTAAAGAAGCTCACTCAGCTTTCTGAGCTGCTAAAAAGTGATGGTAGCCCTGGCTGGTGTGGCTCATTGGTTGGGCATTGTCCCTTGTCCCGAAAGGTTGCTGGTTGAGTCCCAATCAGAGCACATGCCTGTTTATGGGCTCAATCCCTGGTAGGGTTGTGCAGGAGACAGCCAAATGATGTTCTGCTCTCACATCAATGTTTCTCTCTCTCTCAAAATCAATTTTAAAAATAAAATTTAAATTTCAAAAGAAAGAACGAATTTAAGTCACATTTACTATTTCAGATGAGTCACAAACACATCTTACCGGGATAAACTGCTCCAGGCGGCCTTGCGGAAAGATGCCATAGAGCTTCGGCCCGAGCGACCTCTCTGCAAGAATGGCGAACATGACGCTCTCCAGAACCATGGCCTCAGTGCCCTGAAACACGCCAACAAAGCAGACATCAGCGAGGGCTGACTTGGGCCAGGCATCAGAGTGTTTTCCCACGAGCAGTGTCACCGGATCCCGCACCAACTCTTAAGATCAGGCATTATTATTATCACCCATATTTAAATATAAAGAAACAGAGGTTAAATAAAAGATCTGGAAATTTGTAGGATCCATGTTCAAAGCACTATACAGATGAGACTTAAAATTAACTTTAATTAAGGTCACCGACTCCAAAATTGGGACAATATCTATCAATCCTTTATTGCTCCTGTTAATTTTAAAGCTTGTGTGAGTCCCACCCTGGGCATCTTGTCCAAGGTCATACCACCACCATGCTGGTGAAGATAGACAGTGCTGGAAGGTAAGCGCAGGGGCCAAAGGCCTGCCGGCTGACCTGGGCTGTGTTACAGCGAGCTTCCTAATTACTCATTCAGATCAGGGGTCTGTTTTCTGGCCCAAAGAGCACCTGAGCCTGGAGCATTCAAGGTTTCTACTTTCTACTATTATCCCCAATCTTCTCCTCTGTCATTTAATGTTCATCTTCTTGCCAAAACATCTATGATGCTCATATGGTCTGTCCTAAAAACGAATGTGGACCTATAATCATTTTGCCTTCAAAATCCATGTTTTGGATTCAATTCAAACTCATTCCTTAGTTCTCTTCTCTCAGATAGCAAATTATAGGTTAAGAGTTTCCATCTGTCGGGGTGAAGAAATGGGAACTTAACCAGAGGTGCACCCAAATCTCTTAAGGCTTTTCAAACAGGTGTGTCTGAGGAGACGCCAGCAGGCTGCTCTGAAAATTCTTTCAGGGGGTCGGGGAGTTTCTATACTTCACCCCTTGTTAAGAAACGTGCTGCTGTGCTTCTGGGATGCCCCAGAATCGGCGCACCAGGTGGACAGCTTCAGACCATGTTGAAGCACCATCCAACCACCTCCACAGAGACACTCAAAGACAGGCTCAGTGGGCACCACAGCCCCGCTGAAGTAAGTCCTGTTCTGTGGGGCAGGCCCTGCGCAACTGAATTGTCGATATGCCAAGAGCAATTAAGGCTCAACTACAACAGGAGGGTATGCACAGCCCACACGGGGGGGGGGGGGGGGGGGAGAGAGCACACCTAGAGTGCCCAGGTAGGGTGAACAGGGAGGCTGTGCCACTGGACCCTACAGGACACCTACTATACAAGGCGACTCTACCAAGCCTGGGAGACATAACAGCTGTACCTAATACATAGAAACAAACACAGGGAGGAGAATAAGAAACATGTCCCAAATGAAAGAATAGAACAAAACTCTAGAAAAAGAACTAAACTAAACGCAGACAAGCAATACTAATACAGAGTTCAAAACACTGGTTATAAGGATGTTCAATGACTTAAGGCAAAAGTAAACAAACTTAGAGAGAACTAAGACATGGAAACCATAAAAGAGAACCAGTCAGAAATGAAGGATACACTAACTCAGTGGTCGGCAAACTGCGGCTCGCAAGCCGCGGTTTGCCGCTCTGTTGACTAATGAGTTTGCCAACCACTACACTAACTGAAATGAAGAATAATTTACAGGGAATCAACAGTAGAGTAGATGAAGCCGAGATTAAAAACAGCAACTTGGAATATAAAAAAGCAAAAAACACCCAATCACAATAGCAAAGGGAAAAAAGAATCTAAAAAAAATGAGGATAGTGTAAAGGAGCCCTGGGACAACTTCAGAGTTGCCAACATTCACATTATGGAGGTGCTAGAAGGAGAAGAGCAAGAACCTGAAAACCTATTTGGAAAAAAATAGTTAACTTTCCTAACCTGGTGAAGGAAATAGACATACAAGTCCAGGAAGCACAGAGTCCTATACAAGATAAACCTAAAGAAGACTACACCAAGACACATCTTTATTAAAGTACAAAGGGTTAAAGACAGAGAAAGAATCTTAAAAGCAGCAAGAGAAAAGCAGTTAGTTACCTACAAGGGAGCTCCCATAGGACTGTTAGCTGATTTCACAACAAAAGTTTGCAGGCCACAAGGGATTGGCAAGAAAGACTTAATATTATGAAAGGCAAGGACTTATAACCAAGATTATTTGACACAGCAAAGCTATCATTTAGAATGGAAGGACAAGTAAGAGTTTCCCAGACCAGAAAAACCTAAAGGAGTTAGTTCATCACCACCAAACCAGTATTACATGAAATGTTAAAGCGTCTTCTTTTTAAAAATATTTTTTTTAATTTATTAATTTTAGAGGAAGGGAGGAGGAGGAGAGAAACATCGAAACATCAATTTGTTTTCCACTTATTGATGCATTCATTGATTTTTTTATGTGCCCTGACTAGGGATTGAACCTATAACCTTGGCATACTGGAATGATGATCTAACCAACTGAGCTACCCAGCCAGGGCAAAGAGTCTTCTTTAAGAAGAAAACAAGCTCTGACTAGGTTGCTCAATTAGTTGGAGCATTGTTCCTTACACTGAAGGGTCATGGATCCAATTCCTGGTCAGGGCACATACCCCCGTTTCGGGTTCCATCATTTCTCTCTCACACCTATGTGTGTGTGTGTCTCTCTCTCTCTCATTTTCTCCCTCTAAGATCAATAAAATAAACCAAAACAAACAAAGACACACATATCCTTTGGAGAGGATTTTTAAAAAAAGTTCTTTAAATCACACTCACATTACAAAAATGAAGTAAGACAAACTCATAGGCAATGATGCAAACTAAAGTTAGTGAGAAGGAAACAAAGAAGAAAAAATGCTACTTGCAAAGATATGGTGTCAAATTTAAGCAAAAAGTAATTCAGTCACTTGTACATTTGGTGGGGGAAGTGGATTTGCTGGTAATCCCCCACAGTTCTAGTCTAGCCACCACCACCTTGTGTAATCCCCACAACTATGATCTAACCATCACCTTGTGGGGCCCAATCTTCATTTACTAATTTGAAGTTTTATATAAATGACTGCTATAAACCAAACTGCATCCTCCTCCAAATTCATACATTGCAGTCCTAACTAACCCCCAATGCGATGGTATTTGGGTGGGGCCTTTGGAAGGTGACTGGGTTTAGCTGAGGTCATGAGGGTGGAGCCCTAATGGGATCAGTGTTCTTATAAGAAGAGACACCAGAGAACTCTCACTACTTCTCTCTCTCCCTCCACCAAGTGAGGACCCAGCGAGAAGCTGGTATCTGGCAAGGCAGGAAGAGGGCTCTCACCAGAACCCAGCATGCAGGCACCCTGTCCTCCGACCTCTAGCCTCCAAAACTTCGAGAAATCAGCGTCTGTAGTTTATGCCCCTGGGGAATTTGTTACTACAAAGACAGTAACAATAGGTCCATAGGGTTGACCTGTCAAAAGTTAATGGATTTTAAAGCAGGATTTGACTGACAATCTTTAAACTCTTAATGATTGACAACAAATTCCTGATATCCTTATTTAGCTGGCAAAATGTCTTCACTCACTCATCTGACCGGACAGCAAACCTGTCTGTGTGCGGGGGTACAGTCGCTGCTGGCCTCAAGTCCAGGACCAGAAACACCCATAGGAGAGTGCTGCAGAGCATCTCTCAAGCTCTCCACCTGAACCCGGGCTCTGCTGCCCCCAGGAAGCAGCAGCCCAGCGCCCCACCCGTGCTGGACGTAATAAAAGTGAGTGCAGGACAAGGAAGCTGACCTTGGCACCCAGACCAGCTGGTCTCCCATTAGTGGCTCCTCGCCATCTGCACAGCTCCCAACCCAAAACTTCAGCCCATTCCCCAGTCATTTCCAAAGAGCACAACGACTAAGATTTCTGCTGTCTGGGTACCCTTAATTTTGTTGGAATTAAAATTTGCTTTTAAGTTTCCTCTGTTTAGAATAACTAAGTTAAAGGTCATTAAGGTTGACACTGAATAAAACACATGTTTCTAATCTAAATGTCCCTTACAGTTTAAAGTTTCAAATTTCATAGATTTAAACCCCACTATTATTTCAGTAATTATTTTTGCACATTGTGCCCACTCAGTGCAAAGGCTTTTGGGAGATGACTGCAAAAGCACACACATGGTCCAGAACCCTCCAGAGCTGAGTCAACCCACTGCCAGAAATGGTGAAGACGGAAAGAGACTTAAGGATGTTCCAACCTCTGTAGCATTGCTCTGAACACTGTAAACAAGAAACATCTTTGTTCTTATGTGATGTTACAGCTCAGTATTTATTCACAGTAGGGAGAAAGGGGAATGGTGTGTGGAGGGAAGAATCTGGAAAGGAAGAAAATGAAAGAAAACACTAAGTCACAAACAAGACAAATGGGTAGTTAAGAAGGCTCACAAGTAATCTTAGAATGAGTGCATGGACCACAGGTGATCTTTCTGTAACCACAAGGTCTCTAGGCACCCTGCTGCTTGCTACTTAAGTGACCACCCAAGGAGAGAATGGTAGCAGATGGTGTGAATTCCTAGCAGGGGCCTGGGTGGAGGACAGGAGCTGTGAACCTTTGGTGTATAGGAGAAATACAAAGACAAGGTTTGGATCAGGTGGCCTGAGGAGAGAGGGCAGCATGTGAAGAGGCCGTGGACCAAACTGTGGAGAGTTCTAGCAGTTAATGCAATAGGACATGAGCCTAGAAGGAAGGAGAAAAGGAAAAATAGAAAAAAAGAGACAGAGTTTTACTTTGTGTCTGTGTCCCAGCTGCCTTAGGGAAGGCCACATTTCAAAATAGGTGAGGGCCCTGTTAAATGCTGCTGAGAAGTCAAAATAATAGAACTGAAAATATACTTTGGACTTAGCATCATGGAGGTCCTAGTGCTCCGACATTTTCAGCAGGCACTAAGGTCTACATATAAAGGGCTCAGAATGGGTGAAAACAGAATGTCTATCACTTCCCACCCAGTGACTTCCCAGTCAGTTCTAGATCCTCAGGATCAGGGTCTCCAGAGCAGGGTGCAGGTAAAACAACGCCCCAGAACACGAGGACTAGCGGCACTTTTATTCCATTATCTCACCTCTTTTTATGTCTGTCTTGATTATTTAAATAACTAGTACACGACTTAGTAATTAGAAAAACCAGTGTATTTATGTGTACAGATACATACATACATGCGTGTTGTGTGTACATGCACACTTGTGCACACATACGCCTTATATACAAACTTGGGATAGTATGCTCAAAAGCTGTTTCCTCCCCTGGAGTGTGGAGGTAACTGCTCCAGACTCCCCACTTTGAGCCTCAAAGAGAGGACAGGATAACATCAGTGCTCTTGACCTCAAGCTCTTTGGAATTTATACATTTTAGAAAGTGGGGTCATTCTAACACAAATCTTGTAATTGAGGGAGACACCTTTCTACCTGGGTACCTTACATAAGTAAAAACACTCCTACCTGCCCCGGGAAGAGTGGCCACTGAAACAACTGGGCAGTGATGACACGACGCAGCAGTGAAATCCAGGAGGCCTCCACCAGAATATCATGCACAAATGTTACCTCAAACTGCCATCTCTTAGTACCCCCAAATGCTCTCAGGTCGCCCAAAAGACACCAAACATGCACTACCTCAGTAGGAACTGGAAACAGCCACTGTCCTCTCAGGCTTACTGAGGTGGCTCCCATACACCAAGAGCCCATCCTCTTAAGACAGACAGACAGACAACCAGGGTCCTTCAGTTACTGCCCCACCAGAGCGGCCAAGGTCGGCTAACATGGTTACACCTCACACAGATGCAGAATGGATTTCATTACTTACTTGAAATTCATTTTCATTCTGAGCTTGTTCGGATCCCTCCTTATTACAGGACCTCTATGAATGAGAAAAAGTAAACACTTCCGGTGAGATGGGGAACAATCAGCAGACGCTAACTTTGCAACCACCAGAACAGCCAGGGTAACAAAACATCACCGATTTTTAAAGAGTGTTTCTCAGTCCACTGATGTCTAAACTGCACCACCAGTGTCCAGCACTAGTACCAACACCTGAAGAAGCGCTTCGTTTCTTTACAGGAAAGGGATGTGCTGTTGATTGAGACCAAGCAGCTGTGATTCTCGATCACTCTGGTGTACCACTTCACAATTTCATTGCTGGAGGAAAGGCAACAGAGGGTGCTCTTCCAATGAGGCCTTCCACAGACACGTGGTCAAGCGGAGTCTGCCCTATTTAGCCAGGTGGCTCTTTACCTGGAGAAAGGCCTTCTTTCAGCAAGAACAGGGAGCGCACACAAGCCTGTGGCAAGCGTGGTCAACACAGAACTCACAGAGAAGAAAGCCCTGTGCAGGCAGGTGACCTGGCACAGAAACTGTGCAGATGAGCCTGCCAACTTGGTACTTTCACACTAACTCTGCTTGTTCCTCTCAATATAAATTTGTCCTCCACCAAAAAGAGGTTTGTGCAAATTTAATAAAGTCTCTAAACTTATTTCACATATTAACATATGAAGGGATATTTTCACATCACTTTCCGCAATGAAATTGCAAATGACTGGTAACCAGGATTCTAGCAATAACAACAACTACATCATGAACCACCATCTTCCACTCTGCCTACATTCTTTCTTCATGGCCCGGACCATTTCTTCTCAAAGTAACCCCCACCCCAAGTGCTTTAAAACCTTCCTACTATCTTCTAGCCAGGGCCTGGGGAAGCAAGTCATAAACTTAAGTGTCACGTCAAAAGTCTATACTCAAATATTGCCTCTAAAAATATGTTGTTAAAATTAATCTAAAGTCTGCTTATGTCAGACACAGAAGGAAGCCCATAAAGGAAGCTCTTTAAAAATGTTAAGGTAAAAGATTCTTGAACACCCCATGAAAAACATACCTTTCCATTCCACAGCTTTATCAAAAACACCTGTACCAAGGGTAGAAAGTGTGGACAGGGAAAAAATGCCACGTTAAGCAACTCCAGCTACTCTAGCACCATTCAAAAAACCTAGTGATTTAAAGCAACAATCCCATCCATCATACACAGAAGTACATTCCACAGACGTTTTAACATGTTTTGTATAAACAGTATATGTTCTAGCTTACTGAACATAAAACTAAACAAAATAAATATTCATGTGCATGAAGCTATCTGCAAAGACCTGCACTTACATATACTCAATAGTGTATTTACCATACAGTTAAGCACATTTTGTACAAAGTACAGAAAATACAAATGGGATATAAAACATTTTGTGTAATTTGCATCTCTCTGATGAAAATATGGTACAGGTTAAATCCCGTTACAATGAGAGCTACAAAAATGAAAATATTTCAGAAATACTTTTAGACCTCTGCTGATGGCTAGGTGTAGGATGTGATAAATCTTAGGAGGGAGTAATTAGGTATCATGAAAGCTTTAATCTGAAATACTCTCATGATTACACTGTTACCTTAGACTTGGTCTCCTCTCCCCATGGCCTACAAGGTACTTATGAATATGGACACCATCTTTGATTTATGTCTTTCCCAAAAGCACCAAGTAAATCCTGGTGCTTGAACACTTTTAGGATGGCATGAATAAATGAACATTCTGGCACCATGAAGTTCAAGGTGGCTAACTCAAGGTGCAACTCAGGGTGATGAGCCGATAGTTATGGCAAACTCACATCCGTGATTCCAGCAGTGGGAACACTGGCTACAGTGTTAACTGAAACACTAAAATGGGGCGGAAATGTCCCCAAAACATTATATCCTTTTGCTTTTTCTCCCCAAGGAAAGTTAAGCATAAAGGAAGTTCTATTATCTGATATATCTGATACTTTGTAGGGAAAGCTTGAAGACAAATAAGGAACTTAGATATATCTTACTGAAATTTGTTGTAACTGGATTTGACCTGTACAGAGTTCTAAATGACTATGGTTATTCCTAGGTTGTTATTACTCAAACTGTATCTTCTTAGATACAGTTAATGGGTTATTAAGTCAACAGAAGTCCCTTTTCCTTGTCTAATGGTGCTCTCAAAAGCAAGTGACTTCATCCAAAGTTAGAATTGGTTTAGTTCCCAAGGCCATGACTTTTGAACATATTAGCAACCATTAAGTGAAAATAACTTCCCCACCCTGCCCACCCCCAAATGCATGCATTACTTCTGCCATAAGAACACCATCATGAAGGTAAGATGGACTTCTGCCATAGTCAACCTTCGGTTCTGTTTCCTCAGTACAGAATGCTCAGGTTCCCTCAAACCTGGGAATGATCCAGGAAACCTCAAAACAAGGAGATATTCATGAAAAGGTGAGAGAGAGGCCTCCTCCTGAGGTAAGCCAAGAAGAGAGACTCACACTGCCCAAAGGTCAGAGACGTCTCTGTCCTGGAAGACAGTAAGTAAAATATAGCTTGGAGTCTGTGGGTTTTTACTTCAGAGGAACAAATTTATCTGAAGAAGATATAAAATATATTGTAAAAAATTTAACATGACTTCATTTTTTTTGCCAACTAACTTGCACATTCATAAAAATTAGCTTTCATAAGCTATAAAATAAAGCTGAAATTGTATTTATTAGAAATTTGAACACTGACTGATTATTTAATATCAAATAATTACTAAGATTTTTAAATGTGAACATTATTCTGATCATCTTTTTAAAAATCATCTTAGATACAGACTGAAACATTCATGGAAGAAATAGTATGGAGTCTGGGATTTCCTTCAGAATAACCCTGGAGAATGAATGTGGGGAAAGAGGAAAGAAGACTGGTCAGAGGGAAAGATGTATGTTGGGCACTTGCGTTTCATTATACTCTTCTGGGCTACTTCTGCTACATCTGAAATTTTCCATAATAAAAAGTTTATAAAAGAAACAATGAAATTTTAAGACTTAAGAAGTCATAATGCATCAAATAGACACCTAATTCTATGAATATACTAAAAACCACTGAACTGTACACTTTAAATGGGATAAAGATGTTACTATAAAAAAAGAAGACACCCAGCGATAATTAAAAATATACTGCCACTGGCTTCCTTTCATCTTCCTCATTCTTTTCTTCCTATTTTGGTTTTCAGAGAATGTGTAAGTATTCATTATAATCCATGTATTCATTAGACTGTGATGTAGGAAATAAAAGACTAAAGTGGTAGCAATAATAATAAAGAGGTATGGTTTACATTTTGCTTTAATGTTACAGAAGATTTTAAAAACTGTAAGAGATTGTGATTGGCCAAGAATGTTTAAATTTAAAACCCAAATTCCTAAAAGTCTAAATTCTAAGATGAGAGAATAAAGGACTTTCACTTTTTTTGGAGGGGGGGGTTGTTTTGTTAAGCCTCACTTGAGGATATTTTTCCATTGATTTTTAGAGAGAGTGGAAGTGAGGGGCAGAGACAGAGAGAGAAAAACATCGATGTGAGAGAGACACATCGATTGATTGCCTCCCGCATGTGCCCCAACCAGGGCCAGGGATAAAACCTGCAACTGAGGTATGTGCCTTTGACCGTAAATGGAACCCAGGACCCTTCACTCCACAGGCCAACACTCCATCCACTGAGCCAAACCAGCTAGGGCAGGACTCCCATTTTTTACTTTCCATATCTCAAAAAGTGTTTGAAAGTATATGTTACTTTTATAATAAATATATTTGGTTCAAGGTTTCCAATGTTGCTTTTTCTGGCAAAATCACATTTAAAAGGCTTTTGAATTTTAAAGATGACCATGAAAAAAGTAAATGTTCATATTACAGGTTATTAGTTTTCAAAATGTTCTATTTAGTGATTTGCAGAGATAAAAATCCATTGGTAATAAAATATCTTTAGGAGCTGGGATAAGAAAATACCACTTGATTGAATTGTCATATATAATTTTAGGATTCAAAAATGTCTTTAAGTTACCTAATGTTTCACAATCTAATCATTTTATTTCTTTAAATTTGTTTAAGCCATTGGGCAAGATTAGCTCTTATCAGGGGCCAGTTCTTAATAAAAGGTTCCTCTAATGATGAGGGAATCAGCTTTATGACTAGACTACTTTAATACAACCATAACATTTGTGAGACTAAACCAAGCAACACTTGGTTTTCCCCAGAGTCTGTGTATGTGTGTCTATAAATAAATTAGTCCCAGTGGCATGAAGTGGCATACAGCTATCCAAATGTCATTTGTACTACCTGAAACATTTATCTTCAAAATATCTTTAAAGATCCAATACTGCTGAGCGGCTGGCGGGGCAGGCTGGGAGAAGTGATGAATCAGCTACAAAGAAGGACATGTCATCAATAGTGTAATAAACCCAAAATGCTACCTAAGAAATCAAATCATCACCAATTATAGATAATATCATAAGGAGGTAGCCACTATGTTAAATACAATGGTGGCTACAGAGAGTTTTTTAGATACAAATAAGAATGTTTTATAGAAACATGGAGGACATTCTCTTCTTCCCAACAGCTCTTCCCCATCAAAAAATAACTAAATGGACTGTCTTTTTCAAAGGCTATCGGAATATGATAAAGTAGTTGGTTGTGGCCTTTAAAAATGCTGTGGACTCCTAGCCGGTTTGGCTCAGTGGATAGAGCATTGGCCTGTGGACTGAAAAGTCCCAGGCTCAATTTCGGTCAAGGGCACATGCCCAGGTTGTGGGCTCAATTCCCAGTAGGGGGCTTACAGGAGGCAGTCGATCAATGATTCTCTCTCATCATTGATGTTTCTCTCTCTCTCTGTCCCTCTCCCTTCCTCTCTGAAATCAATAACAATATATTTTTTAAAAAGTGCTTTGGAATCCAGAAATGAGTGAAGAAAGAATAATCCAAATGTTAGCTAGACTCAGCCTCTAGGGCAGGGGTCCTCAAACTTTTTAAATAGGGGGCCAGTTCACTGTCCCTCAGACCGTTGGAGGGCCAGACTATAGTTTAAAAAAAAAACTATGAACAAATTCCTATGCGCACTGCGGGCCCGGGACGAGTCGGCTGCTAAGCAGGACAGGCAGCGGCACCCGGCGGGCCGGATAAATGTCCTCGGCGGGCCGCAAGTGGCCCGCGGGCCGTAGTTTGAGGACGCCTGCTCTAGGGCATCTAAGACGTGGTCCAGGAAAATCCTCCCTTCTCTCCACTGACCTGGGATTGTACTTGTGAGCTGAGTCCTAACCCACGCCCAGACTCTCAGTCACCCTGAGAGTAACAGCTGTTCGTCCTCTTCTGAATGTCAGTAACACTGAACCTGGAATGGCATGGGCTTCTTCACTGTGCAGCCTGCAGCGCTGAAGATTTCTAAGATTCACCCTGGTTTCTGACCACACTCCGTTCTCCAGGGAGAAAACATTCTCAGCGCAGGGATGGCACCTGTCACCATGCCTGTTAATGATGGGACTAGATTCCTCTCTGCTGAGCTCGGGTGGAAAGAGCTTGAGAATCATGACTCCACAGAAGTTACAGCAGTCACGCGGCTCTTTCCATTAAAATTCTGCAGCATGCTTTCTTCTTAATGTTACCATGGACCCTAACCTTCCTTCTCCAGGATTTCTAGGAGTTTTTCAGTGTAATTATATTTTCTATGTAAATTATTGCTTTTATGGTTTCTTACAGCATTTCCTGAAAATATTTTACAGAACATATTTAAATGTTAGATGACAATGCAATGATTTAAAATAGAGCCTATGTGATTATTTAATGAGTATATATGAATTATGAGAATTTAGACAGACAAGTTCTAATATTTTACAGTAGTCTCTACAGTATCTTCAATTATCCCAAGGAACATTCTTTTGAATTTTATAAAATTGGGTGACGTGATGAACATCAACAGGAGACTAGAACTTCTACAGACAAAGTCAATAAAGACAGGTGAGTAGCTCTTGGTAAAGAAGGCTCCTTTTAGGACCTTCCCAAAATGTCTGTCTGACCCAGGGTAATCAGCTGCCCCAGGACTCCTGAGGCGTTGGAGGTGAAAGTACCTTCGGCATAAACAGCCCAAGGGTTGACTTGGAAGCAACCTGTTTCCAGGGAGAGAGTGCCCTGGCTCCTCAGGCCTGTGTACGCTTCCACACTGGATCAGCATTGCTGAGCTTGATAAAGCTACCAGGGACCCACCCAAGACATGGAAAAGGATACTAACTGATCAGACAAGGAAGAAAGTTTGTTTCCAACTATGACCAAAACCTCAATACAATACTAAAAGTGATATGAAGGAAGAAGGTTAACACTTCAATTGATTTCTCAGGCTGAGGCCCATAAATTTCTAAAATAACTCAATGTCTGTCATTTTCTACTGAGGAAACAGAAGAAGGGAATCTGATTTACCTTGGGACAAAAACAAAGCAAAACC
Source organism: Plecotus auritus (assembly GCF_963455305.1). NCBI lineage: Eukaryota > Metazoa > Chordata > Mammalia > Chiroptera > Vespertilionidae > Plecotus > Plecotus auritus. Next base: position 148,975,376 of record NC_137783.1, on the reverse strand, counting down.
CCTCAAAAAACAAAAAGTGGAATATTCAATATATAATATTCTGACATCTTAATCACTGAACCTCTTTAAACACAGCACAAACTGTAGCTGGTGCTACTTAACAAAAGCATTACAACTTTCTTTTTAAAAAGCATTTCTTGAAACCAAGAACTAAAAGAAGGAAATTAAAGCTGTAGAGAATGCTCCGACTTCAGAGGACTCATACTATACCGTGAATCGTGTCTGTCACCTGGAAACCAGAGTGCTCCAGGCACGATCGCATGGACAAGCCTGCAGCAGAGAACACATGCACATACAGCTAAAGTGGTACATTACCCCCAATGCCCTCATGCCACCCAACACAAAGACATTCCTTCCCAAGAGGGGTGGGCTGCGGTCACATCATCGTTCCAGGGGCCAGAAATCTGTACTGGTTTCATGCTATAAATCTCAAACATGATTTAAGACCAGCAAGACAAAGACACTTTGTATATGTCAAAATTAGACACAGTTGTGCGTGGTTTATTTAGTTATCAAAAGAAGGCACCAAAGCAGGTATGGAAGGACTACAGATCGTAATTTGGTGACTATCTCTGTCAAGTACTAGCTAAAAGAAATACTGGGTGGACCAAATGGGAATACAAAAGTAGAAAAAAGTTTGATTTCTGAGAGGGAAGTTTGACTACCTTAGAGACAGATATAATTACAGCATACTCAAAGTACAGTGGAATTTTTTTTATTTTAAAGCAGAATAAAAAACACAAGTTAAACTCATGATAACCCTAATTCAGAGTATTCAGTTACCAGGGACATGGTTTTCAGACACTTGGGACAAAGTGGGGCTCTTTGTGAAGGGGCCTCAGTCATACTGTCTGCACAGTAAAGGTGACCTTAGTTCCAAAGAGAAATGTCCATTTCTCAGGAGCCAATAGTTTACTATTAACTATCTATAGGCTGTTCTATATATATATATATATATATTTTTGGCTGTTCTATATTTTATTGTGGGTTAACTTTTAATTAAACTGGGGTTAACAGGGAACCGAGAAGAGCACATTTTGTTTTCTGCATTCAAAAAAGACCATGTACCAAATTTTAATCTTTTGAATCACTAACACATATCTGCGTTGTGCCTTGATACCTTTAATTGTATTATGGTTAGTACTCAAGCAAGCACTAATATTAGCCTTCTATTACTCAAAAAAACAAAACATTTCCCAGACAACACTCGAGAGATCTTTGATGTATATTATAAACATCCATGCCTGTGAGACCGTTCAAAACGGTGAGGCCAAATCTCTCCATTCATGCACTGAAGGGATTGGCTCAACACAGTCACTGTTCTGACAGAGGAAGGGACAAAGCAATCCTCTGAGACTTCCACCAACTGGCACAGGTTACATTCAATGAACAATACGTACTGACATTTGTGTCTTCCACAATTCATGATAAATAAGCAAACTGGTTATTTGTAATCAGCCAAACTTGCTTCTTTGAAAAGGCTGCTACTGGATGCTGCAGAGCTCATGTTCCTTCCCAGTATCAGAAAGGAAAAACATCAAGTTACATTTATAGCTAATTTTTTATCATGTCAAGCTCTTTTCTAGCAATGACATTTCTTACTACACGGCAAAGGTAAACTAGTATTTCTTCTCAAAACTCCTATTAAACCCAAAACAAAACAAAAAACTCCTATTAAACCATCCTACTTTAAGTTAGGGGCAATTTTATAGTTTAATTCAGTTTTCACTGACTACACAGTGAATGTAAATAACCTCCTCCTCATTAAAATTAGAGCTAGTCTGTGAAATAGACACTAAATTATATTGACATGTATTATTTTAAGATTACACCAATATTTTTATATTTAATAATTCCCTACAAATAATATTTTGTATAGCTGTTTTTCAAAGCTGTGTTTCTTTTATTTATATTCTCGAATGGATCCATTCTTTCCCTTGTCTAACACAGGACTTTTAATAAGCCCCTTTTAATGAACACAAATCCTAAATAAGACCTCCAAGACACAATTAGGAAGTCTGCTTATGGCTCATCTTATATAAAAATAAGGGACAAAAACTGGGCCTTAGACCAATTGGAAGGTTTTACCTTGGCTTTCTGCTACTTAACCCTTAGTGAACTGCATCATCAGCAGCCATTTCCCTGCCACTATGGAAATAAAGGAAGTTAGACATCTCACAACACCAAAGTAAGGAAAAACAAAAAAGTTGAGAAATATCTCATTATTTCAAACCAAGTCATTTGTAAATGACTAAATGTAAATCAAAGATTTCTATTTATTTAATATTTTATTGTCAGATTAAAAATGTCAAAAGCTTAAAACAAGGAGAAAGGGGAAAAAGGGACACACTAAACTAGTCTATCATATAATTAAGCAAAACAGCGAAGTGTGATGAGAAAATACATATTATGTACAGTCATCAATTAAGATTTTTAAAGGAAGGAGCTTATTTTAATCCACCTCAAAAGGATGCTACAACTGCATTTATATAGTCGATTTAGGTTATACCAATTGTATTTCCATAAATGCACAATCATGTGTAGAGGTGTGTGCTTCCATCTAACATAAAGTAAAAAAAGCAAGTATAATATTTGTACTGTACTATATTAAACTCTGCCTTCAGCTATATCTCTTAATGTCAATCCTGACAAGTTACTGTCAACTCTGGCAATTTTGTCATTGTTTTGGGAAGAAAAGTGTCATTGAAGATTATAAATCTCTCTCCTTTCCTTATAGGCCAGATTCAAAGAGCTGATATCAGAAAATTTTAAATGAGTTAAAAATATTTGGAAAAGAATTAAAGTTCATGGTAAAATCCCTGATAGTGCTGTGAAAGCTCAACTTTTAAAGCATATAACAACTGCTGTCTGGCTCGCCTCTTTCTGGCTCCTCAGTCTACCTCTACTTTCCTTCTCTCTTACCGTGGTCTTGTCTGGGAGTCCCTGCATTTCCCCTCCTAGTGTTGTCAAAAGTAGTCTTAATGTCTGAAAGTCTAACTGGCAACAAGTGCCCCTGATAAATCCTGAAGAACCTGGGGACCAAAAATATTTAAATTTGAAGCTGTAGGTTTCAAACTTCAATTTCTAAAAAAAAAAAAAAAAGGGTTACTTAAACTAAGGACTCAATCAAGTAATTATGCTGAAAATAGATTTCCACCTATGAGGCAAAGAAAGTTTTCCCCCCCAAGAAAAATGAGTTTATTGTCTAGTAAGTCAGTCAGTCATGTGACTGTCAACACTGGCTTATTACCCACCCTCTGTCAGCTACTCGTTTCCCTTTGTACCCAACATGCTCCAGGCATAGTTTCCAGTAGTGTCATCAGTAGATGCAGTTTCAGAAATGGAAACTAAACTTGTCTACTAAAAATATAATCAAGAAACTAAATGTAGAGTATCCCCCTACAAATTAGAACTGTATGTAAAATATATTCCATTCTATTAGTTTGGTAAGAGTTAATTCCATGTTAAGTGGCTTCAATTATTCTGCTCTTTATTTTCAGAGTTACCCAATAGTCTATTTTTCCCCTTAAAAACAAATAGGAACATAGAATTCTGTTAAAACCAATTCTATTTCCAGACATTTCTATTGTACTTAAGTACTTACTATAAGGTAATAATCCTAGGCTGCTAAAACATTTAAAAGGACAACATACTAACTACTGAGAGTGAATCTGTTAGAGAAAGTCACAGGCTGTGTTGTAGCTGGCTCTTACTAAGTGACCTCCCAGTAAGGCAGCACGTTCTAGAGCTGGGCTGTCTGATGCAGTAGCCACTAGCTACATGTGACTACTTCCATTTAAGTTAATTAACATTAAATACAATTTAAAAGTTCATTTCTTGGTTGTACTTGCCACATTTTAAGCATTAAATCAGCCACATGCAGGTGACCAGCATCCTGGATAGCACAGATCCAGAGCATCTGCCTCACCTCCATCATCACATCTCTGCTCTAGACAGAGCACAGGGCTTGCCGCCTCGCTTAGTCTAGCACCTAGAGGAGTGCAGAGTGCATATTTATTGATTTTAAATATTCTTTTTATTGGTTTGAGAGAGAAACAGCACTCTGTTGTTCCACTTATTTACGAATTCATTGGTTGTTTCTTGTATGTGCCCTGACCGGGGATCAAACCCACACCCTGTTGTTTCGGGATGATGCTCCAACCAACTGAGCTAGCCTGCCAGGGTCTGGGAGCACACGTTTAAAACACTCCTGTTTAAATTATAAATAGAAATGAAAGCCTCATAAATCAGATTTAAACAATAGTCTTCTATCACATGCAATTCCAATAGCTGGTTATTAAGGTGTTTAAAAGTATTGCTTAAATGAAAGCACACAAAAACAAACAGAAATGGGGCTTGTTACAGAATGGAAAAGTCCTCAAAGAAAGTGGCTAAAGACTGACTTTATTAAAAGGGCCAAAAGGACATCAATTAGGTATTTCAAAAACTGTGATTTGAAACTACAACTTGATTAAATAAAAAAAACCAAACAGAAGAATCTTTTCTGCTTGTGCATTGTCAGGGTCAAGGTCAGCTGCAATTCAGCTGTATATACCTAACTGTAAATGGCCTCAGATTTCCTCAGCAAAGTGCACACAATCTCACAGCAGACTAACTTGTTTCCAACTCTTTCAGATCCTAACCACTTTCACAGCTTGTCAGGGTCAAGAAAAAATTATCCAGTGAAAAGATTGTCAAATTATGACAAATTTTTAATGAATTAACATATAAAGTGCCAATCTTAATTATTAATATTTCTAAACATAATCAAATTATCATAGACATGGACATGACCTGCTTTTTAGATTGAGCTGAGACTAGTGTTTTAAAAATTAAATCAGAAAACTATTCTCCATTTTACAAAGATAAAAAATAGGCCCTTCCAAAGAGGATTTAAAAGAGTATCAAAATCCTACCATAGAAATATATCCATCAAATATTTGTATATGTGGTCAGTAAAATGGTAAACTCACGGTATTAAAAATAGTTTTAAAAATCCAGACATTTGGGATACCCTATAATAGATTAAGACAATTCAACAAATAAGGTACTTTAATTAAAATAAAAATAAATTATTTAAGTAATATAAAAATTAGGAAAGATTGTAAATCTAACAAATTTAAACTTTTAAAGAAATCTCCAAGGAGGCAGTTAATAAATTCCAGTTCCCTGAGGTCTGCCCACTGGGACCACCCTGTAAAACCTGTGATCATGCTATAAAAACACCTTCTCCACATCAGAAGTTCACAAACTAAGTCTGAGCTGAAAACCCGAGCATCATCAGGCACTCTTTAAGATTTAACCAACATTAAACTTTCTGTGGATATAATAAAGCTAGGAATGTTTGCACTTGTTTCCTAATAGATAATAAGTAAAAACAGGTACTTAGAATAGAAACAAAAGCCAAGTTGTACAGCCCAATTAAAATAAAAGTAATATATTTAAATAGCTTTAGTAACACCACTAAAACATTTAAAATCTCTTCCCACGTAGTTTAGGAAAGAGGATTAAAACTGTTAACAGGTCCCTCCCATCCCTAAGCAGCCCAGGAACTCACCATCTTTAAAATCGCACCATACAGCCGTAGGAGCACTTTCCGAGGCTCGTCACCAACAGTGGCCACAGTGTCGGGTAAGGAGCACAGGAACAGCATGTTACTGAGGCCACCTCTGTGAAAAATAAGAGGATGGTAAATACCTGTATTCTGAAGTCAACTAAGTCACTCTCCTTGGATAACTACAATGGATGAAAAGTGAGGACCCACAAGCACTGTTCTCATTAAGTCTTCATTCATTCTCTCAAGATACTTGCAACATAAATAATTAACTCCACACAGTTTTCAGATCAATTCCATGAGTCACATTAAAAACTAGAGGCCTGGTGCACAAATTCGTGCACCATTGGGGTCCCTTGGCTTGGCCTGTGGGATCAGGCCAAAATCGCTCTCCGACAACCCCTGAGGGGTTCCAGATTGCGATAGGGCACAGGCCAGGCCAAGGGACCCCACAGGTGCACAATGGAGGCTGGGGAGGGACACGGGAGGTTGGCCAGCTGGAGAGGGACCATGGGAGGGCTCCAGGGCATGAACGGCCTGTCTCACTCAGTCCCGATCAGCCGGACCCCAGCAGCAAGCTAACCGACCAATTGGAGCATCTGCCCCCTGGTGGTCAGTGCACATCATAGCGACTGGTCAAACGGTCGAGTGTCTGCCCCCTAGTGGTCAGTGCATGTCATGGTGAGCGGTTAAGTGGCCTTAACATATCATTAGCATATTATACTTTGATTGGTTGAATGGATGACCAGACAACCAGACACTTAGCATATTAGGCTTCTATTATATAGGATAGGCAAACCCTTCCCAGCCAATGTGGCTCACTGGTTGAGTGTCTACCTATGAACCAGGAGGTCATGGTTCAATTCCCAGTCAGAGCACATGACCAGGCTGTGGGCTAGATTCCCAGTACAGGGGGTATGCAGGAGGCAGTCCAACGATGATTTTTCTCTCTCTCCTCCCTCTCTGAAATAAAAAATATATACTTAAAAAAACAAAAACAGGCAAATCCCCAATCTGTCCTTCTAGATTAGTGCTGGGGGAGAGGTTTTTTTAAACGCATGTGTGCCCTACACGTGGCACTGGCCTCTGGAGAATGACAAGGACCAGGAGTACTCTCTCCAGTACTGGCAATGGGGAATCCCAGATGCAGTCCTTCAACCCCACATTCTTTTATGATTCAAACTTCCATCACAGCAGATTCCACTTCCTCCAGAACTTTCCATTTGAAGTACAGTTCCAAGACCTACCTCTTCCATGCCCATGTCAGTAAAAATTTCTCAACCAATTTTGACTAACAAGCCTTTTAAAAAAACCTGCAACATTAAGTGATTCTTGGAGCATTCAGAGGAAATGGAAGATCTCAATACCCTAACCCTTCCACCTTGACTAGTGGAGATAAGAAACAAGTTGTAGGGTCATTCAAGCAGGAAGGAATAAGCCTTAAGGACAAATCACCTGCCTAGGTTGGAAATGACTGGGTATAGAAGGTGGCTAGCTAATGCAGAGATTGGAGTTAAATTGCAGAATACAAAATACCACACAATCAGCAATTACAGACAAGAGGCACCTCACCTCTATTAACTTCAGAGCCACTAAATCCTAACTAGTCAATAAGTCTTGAGGAATCTATACTAACAAAAGGGTAATATGCTAATTAGGGCAGATGTCTTCCGGATGTCCTCGGACAAAGCCACAAGACCCGGGGCTCACGGCAGCCATGAGCCCGGAGGCTGCGAGGCCCGGGGCTCAGGCCTCACAGCTGCTGTGGCCAGCAGTGGCAGCAGCAGCGGGGTGATGGGAGTGGTGCCTTCCCCTGATCAGCCCGATCACCTCCTACAGAGGGAGACCAGACTGCAGCTTAGCCGTCAGCAGGACAACCCCTGAGGGCTCCCAGACTGTGAGAGGGGGCAGGTCGGGCTGAGAGACCCCTCCCTCCAGTGCACCAATGTTCGTGCACCGGGCCTCTAGTCTCTCTATATAAAAGCCTAAGTGACCGTTACAACCGAACAACCAGTCAACCAGTTGCTATGATGTGCACTGACCACCAGGGGGCATACGCTCAAGACAGGAGCTGCCCCCTGGTGGTCAGTGCACTCCCACAGCCAAACTCCCACGGCCCCTCCCCCTGGCCAGCCAACCTCCCGCAATCCTTCCCACCGCTCCTCTGGCTGGCCGGCCCCTGATAGGCCTCGATCGCTGGCCAGGCCAAGGGACCCCACCCGTGCATGAATTCGGACACCGGGCTCTAGTTATTACATAAGCACAGCACTCTGCTGGAAGCTAGGGTAATACAAAACCAAAATAGGATCTGGTCCCTGCCCTCAACAAATGTCCACTCTGATGAAGAAAGCAGACATAAAACTGTTAAGACAGAGTTCAAAATCAGGGGACAGTGTTTGCAACTATGTGCTTCAGCACATCCTGAGTCTATATCTGCCTGTCAGATGCATAGATATTGGATGGCAGTATATACCCAACTTTTGTACAAGAAGTTACCAGCAAATCGAACCACAGCTTTCTAGAATAACATCCCCAGTCAGGGAGCCACCAGTCTCATTCCTTGTTCCATCCATGGACAGTCCAGCCTAGTCAAGATATGATGCCGAAAATAAGGCTAAAATACAAAGCGAATCTACATCACCACATGTCCAATTATGTAGGGATTTGTAAGCATACAATGACAAGCACTTTCTAGAAATACAAAGCAGCCCTAGCCGGTTTGGCTCAGTGGATAGAGCATTGGCCTGCAAACTGAAAGGGCCCTGGTTTGATTCCAGTCAAGAGCACATACCTAGGTTTCGGGCTCGATCTCCAGTGGGGAGCGTGCAGGAAGCAGCCAATCTATGATTCTCTCTCATCACTGATGTTTCTATCTCTCTCCCCTTCTCCCTTCCTCTCTAAAATCAATAAAAAATAGAAGAGCCCTAGCCGGTTTGGCTCAGTGGATAGTACATGCCCGGGTTGTGGGCTTGATCTCCAGTATGGGGCATGCAGGAGGCAGCTGATCAATGATTCTCCCTTATCATTGATGTTTCTATCTCTCTCTCCCTCTCCCTTCCTCTCCGAAACCAATAAAAATATATTTAAAATAAATAAATAAAAATAATTAAAAGAAAGGCAAAGCAAGAGAGAACACTTCAACTTGTGTAGGGAGGAAAGATAACGGGAAATTTTTTTGTCTGGAGGTTATTAATGTTGCTACATGAACGTCAGTCTAACAACTCTGACAGTTCTGCTCCCGTGGCAGATATTCACCTCCCTTTCCTTGCTAGAACCCAGGTTTATTCAGCCGGGAAGTGCCCTGTATCAAAAACTATACTTAGTAGATACTTTTACAGCTAGGTGGGCCCATGCTACCACATGTTGGCAAATGTAAAAGGCCTGTGACTTCTGGGAAATCAACATAAGACAAGTTCCCACTTTGCCCCTCTCTCTTCCCCACCCTCCACCCTGCTGTCTGAAACAAGAAAATGATGGTGTGTCAATTGCTGAGCTGTTGTCTCTGAGCTCCAAACCCATCTGTTTTCTGCTGTGATGCGGATTGGGACTACACCAGTTCCAGATCTCCGTGATCAAATGCTCCCCCCACTGGGTGTGGGCAGTGGGGCCCTGTAGCACTGGAGGGGCCTGGAAGGCAAGAGGAGGGAGAAGGTGTGTTGCTTCCTGTTTCTGTTGGCACTGCAGTAGCAACATGTCAGCCCAGCCATGGCAGCTGTTCCAGAACCAGCCCCAGAACACCTTCTCAGAGGTACCAGCTCAGAGGTCTGGGCTCTGGCTTCACAGGGACGCTTCTCAACGTGAGATGCCAAGCAGTGTCCTCTCCTCGGAGGCTGGATCCCAATTCTGTGGGGCCCCTCCTCAGAACTTCCAGATTCTGATAACTCCAACCTCTTCCCTTTGGTCCTCCAAGGCCCGGAGTGGGGCTACTTCATGCAATTAATTATTTTAATCACTTCTGCCTTTTTAGTTCCCTCCACACCTGTCCACCCAGTTCCCTATATTAAATTCTCTATGTCAAATTATTCCAGTTTTTTGCAAAAGCCTGACTGGCACATACGGCCAGAGCTTTCGCAGCTTCTTAGGTTATGAAAATAAGGGCCACTTCCTAGGAATGGCAGAGTAGTTAGCTGGAAGGAGCCTGCATCCCCATTAGCCTGTGGAGCTTCCAGACTGGCCCGGCCTGGTGACTTCTGGAGCTCTAGCACAGAGGAAAATACATTTCTATGTGGTTTAAGCTCCTGTTACTCTGGAGTTTTCTGTTGTAAGTACTAACTGATAGAGCTTATCACCACATTCACTAACTTGAGTTCTTCCAATCTGGAAACTCCTCCTTCTCTATCTAAAAACTACCTACCATTTAAGACCAAGTTCAAAGTCCAACCTCCACAAGAAGCTTTTGCCATCTTCCCTGCTAGCTCCTTGAAGGCCAGGGTAATGTCTACCTTCAATTCTTAAGGCCCAATGGCCTCCAAATTGTGGATGCTCAATAACGATTTTCCAAAAATGACAACAAACAGCAGCACTCTTGTCCCACTAAGTCCCTCTTCTCCAAACTCCTCCCTGTTATGTTTGAAAACAGCCTTATAGTGCTCTCTAACAGAATTGGTAAATTAGTCTTAGCTCCCTAATTAGCCCGTAAGCTCCCATCTTCCTGTGGAAGGCATCATGCTAAGAGAAAGACCACAGGCTTCAGAGCCAGGGAGCCTGGCATTCAAATCCCACTTCTGCCACTTATTAGCTGTGCAATCTTGGGCACATCACTACTAGTAACCCTCTCTGACCCTCAAACTCGCTCCTCTATAAAGAGTAGGACTTCATTAGTCATTATAAGGGCTCAGAGTAATGAAGTATTTCACAAGGATTAACTCGTTTCATCCTCCCAACAATCCTACGAGTGGACACTGGTATTGCCCCATTTTATAGATAAGGAAATTGAGGCACACAGCAAGGAAGTGACTAAGCCAGGATTCAAATGCAGGTGTATGGCTCCAGGGTCCTTGATTTTAACTCTGATGCCACAAGACACAAGAGACAAAGCAAAACATGGTAACAAGTGCAGTGGACACCAAGAGCCTTACATCAAGACTAGTCTGTACAAACCTGCACAAAACAAATGTCTTCATTTCCTACAGCTGCTTCATTTCCTAACATATGACCGAAAACTTACGGCTTAAAACAGCAAATTTACTATCTTTTAGTTCTGGAGTTCAAATGCCTGAAAAAAGGTCTGGGGCTAAATCAAGGTGTCAGCAGAGCTGCACATCAAAAGTATATCCCACATTTCAGGAAACACACACAAAACTAAAAACAGACTCTGATTGAGCTAATGAATTTCAAAGGATAGGTAGGGGCTATTAAGGGGAATGCAAAGTTAATGTTTAATGGGCACAGAGGTTCAGTTTGAAGCACAGAAACATTCTTGAGAAAGATGGTGGTAACAGTGACACCACAATGTGAGTGTACTTAATGCCACTGACCTGTACACTTAAAAATGGTTAAAATTGTAATCAATTTTATTATGTGTATACTTGCCACAATTTTAAAAAAAGGAATGAATCACTGATATGCTATAACATGGATGATCCTTAAAAACACAAAAAAATCACATGCATTCCATTCATAAGAAATGTCCAGAACTAGGAAGTCAATAAAGACAGAAGTCAGATTAGTGAGTGCGTACGGCTAGGGAGGGGGCAGGAGGCTAAAGGGCACAGAGTTTCTCTTTGAGATGATGAAAATGTTCTAAAACTGATTGTGGTGATGGTTGCATATATCTGTGGGTATTCTAAAAACCACTAAATTGTACACTTTAAATGGGGGAATTGTGGTATGTGAATTATATTTCAATAGTTGTTTTTTAAAAATAAGAAAATGACTTTTTCCTATGTAATGAGTTTTAAGCTACTAAAAAATCTGAATGTGCTTTCACAGAAACAATGGTCCAGATGTAAATAAAAGTCAAATTTAAGATTTTTTTTTTCAGTAGCTTAAGAGAAAGCAATCACGAGTACCTGGGAGCCTTCACAAGAGTTAAGGATCTATTTTCCCCAAGGCCAGTTAGTTGTCTACCCCAGTTAAGGAGGAACAGAAAGATAAGGGAACTCAAGGTTCTAGTATCCCCATCCCCCACCCAGCAAGAGGAAAAGCAGATGGTATAGGTGCAGTGACAGAGGATACAAGGACCCTTAACCTTTCTTTTCAACTGGGGGCAGGGCCTCGTGTGCATAGCTATCAGAATTGCCCTGTAGCTCCAGTCACAGCCAACAAGCGCTTCTGGCTCCCAAGCAACAGGACAAGCATTAGTTAAAAGTCCTAGTTCTCCTTCCTGTCACATCCTCTTGAGAGCTCAGTCAACAAGGAGAGCAAACAGATGAACTACTGTTCTAAGTTGTGTAACTCCATTCAAAGTTTATCCCCATACTCCTAAAGAAGGCAGGCAGGCAGGCCAAGCTTGGCCAGAAACAGGCGCACAACCTGGAAATCCTTCATATTATCTGTAGCCTCTGTTGCTCAATAGGCTTTAGGAGGAGGAAGTAAACCATTGATTATGTTTTAGTGACAATCAAAATAGAAGGTCACCATTATGGATGATGAAAACTGTGAAAACCATCCAGAAATAAGCCAGTTACCAAGGAGCCAAATAAAATGACTAGGAACAAGGAGATACAAGGAAAATATGCCACAGAAATGATAGCAAACATCCAACAGCCCAATTTATGGCATAATTTGTCAAGATTATCTGCCCAAGGCCCTGGCGGGGTAGCTCAGTTGGTTTGAGTGTTGTCACGATCCAAGATTGTGGGTTCAATCCCTGGTCAGAGCACATACAGGAATCAACCAATAAATGCATAAATAAATGCAACAACAAATCAATGTTTCTCCCTCTCTCCCTCTTCCTCTCTCTAAAATCAATTTGAAGAAGAAAAAAAAAAAGAGTATCTGGCCCTGGAACTCTCAAGGATTTCAAAGAATTGTGAATTCAAACTACAAACTTTATCACCTGGCAGGGACAGCTTTATAATAAATATACATATCATAATTAAATTTAGGAGGCACAACATACTCATGAAGCAAATAAAATGAAAAATAACACGAATATTCATTTCACATTCAACACGTGTAAGTGACACATGTTGGAAACTGAAGAGCAGAGTCACTGCTGGCAATTCTAACAGGCGTCCCTCTGGACCTAGCTGAGTGTGCTTTACCAATGCCACCCGCTTCTTTTATAGATTACTAATCAGATATAAAAATAAGCATTTCAACTTCTCTTTATATCCAGCTAATCAAGAATTAACTTACACCCCTGGCTGGGTGGCTCAGTTGGAGCATCGTTCCTTACACTAAAAGGTTGTTGCAGGTTCAATCTCCAGTCTCTGTCTCCACACACACACACACCCCACCCCCCACCCCCCGCCCCGCAACTCCTTCCTTCCTCTTTCCCCTCCCACTTCCTCTCTCTCTAAATATCAATGAACATGTCCTGGGATGAGGATTTAAAAAAAGAAATAACAATAAGGAAAATTTTCAGTAAATTGCGCTCCAGTTAATTGAAACCTACCTGCAAATTTTCTTCTTCTGTTTATGTCTGGGCCTCCTCTGCCCTGAATTTCCTGATCTAGCCCTTTAAAAAGCCAAAAGGTTTTTCATTCATAGCAATTTGTAAGAAGAACAAATTTGTTTCTTAGTGACTTTTCCATCCTTCAATTTCAGCGAAAGTTCTGGATTTAGCAAACTTTGTTTTCTTCCCCCACTCGTCTTTCTCTACATTAGCCCCACTGATCCAGAACCTACAGCACAATCCTTCCCAAGTCCACTATCTTAGTGACTATCTTATCTTAGTAAAGCCTCTGGGAAAACTTAAGTTACCTACACCCAGGGCAAACCCATAACACCCCCAAATAAGGCAAGGTTAAAATTTAATCAAACTCCTCTTAATTTGCTACTAGGTCACTGCAAGTCAAACAGTTCAACATCAGCATACAGTACAACTGATTTCAAAACTTAATGGCAATTTGTAGATTTTTCAAGGAGAAGTAAAATAGACTTTTTTCCCTATGAGGCAAATGAGGAAATACCCTTCATTTCAGAGGCCGATCTGTTCACCAAAAGGCGCAGCTGTGTTTCACCTGGGAGGCCGAAGTTGGAAGGAATGCTCCCCCTTGAACAGACAATAAGAAAAACCCAAGTGTAATGTGAGGAAGCAAAGGAAGGTGGCTGTGACTGTAAAATACGATCCTGCCACCTCCCCCCTTTCTAATGTTCAGTCCCTCAGGATAAACACCACAGCACAGCCCTGAAACCTATCATACCCTCACCAGCCATATGCTATAGGAGCAAGATGTCATTTTGGTTCTATAGCGCATACAAAGGAAGCAAAGGTCACTTCACAAATCCCTACAGACTATTACCATCTTACCAAAAACACTGAATACTATCTTCGGGTGTTGGCTATGAAAACTATTAACTTTGGTTGCTCTGAAAAGTTCACATGGACTGTAACTATACTCCATGTGTCCACCTGTAAAAGGAAGCCAAATCTAAGTCAATGATGTCATCAAAACCTTTTCAGTCCCAAGAAAGAAGAGGAATATTCTAGATGTGATATAGTCCATTTGTATCATGTGACCCACTTGAACCCATCAGCACTTGTGAATGTCACATTCTAGGCTTCAAGCACCCAGCCTGTGAAAGGAAGCAGGTGGTAATTCTGCTGAAGAACAAGCGTGGACTACAGTTATCAAGCAATGTACAGGGGCAATGTCTTGGAGCTCCTGTATGTATTTACATCTAGGAGAGGCTTCAATGTTTGCAACTTGATCTCACAAAAAATGTTTCCAAGTATACGAGTAACATACAATTTACCCTCTTAACCATGTTTAAGTGTACAGTTATATATTCACATTTTTGTACAACTATCATCACCATCCATCTCCATAATGCTTTATCTTGTAAAACTAAAAGGCTGTATCCATTAAACACTAATTCCCTTTTCTCCCCCTCCCCCAGCCCTTGGAATCAGCAGTCTACTTTGTTTCCATTTATCTGACTACTCTGGGGACCTCACAGAAGTCAATACAGTATTTGTCCTTCTGTGTCTGGCTTATTTTACTTAGCATAATGTCCTTAAGGTTCATCTATGTTGTAGCAGGTATCAGAATATCCTCTTTTAAGGCTGAATAATATCCCACTGTATGTAAATGTCACCTCTGCTTATCCATTCATCCATCAAAAACATCTAGATATATTTTGCCTCGCCACTGTGGCTAAGTGATTGAGCACTGACCTATGAACCAGGAGGTCACAGTTCAATTCCTGGTTTGATTCCGGTTAGAGCACATGCCTGCATTGCAGGCTTGATCCACAGGGGGCCTGCAGGAGGCAGCCAATCAATGATGCTCTCATCATTGATGTTTCTATCTCTCTCTCCCTCTCTTCCCTCTGAAATCAGTAAAAATATTTTTTAAAAAACGAAACAAATCTATACATATTCCAATCATATGGGAAAGAATTCATATCTAGCTGAGACAGCTCAATGCTCAATGATAAATCCAAGAAACCACCTGCTCCAAAGAAACCTTTAACACGAAGATTTTCTTCTGCTAAGTTATCTGGTTTGCACCTAACCAACTGTATTTTGCTGAAAAACAAAAATGGCATTGAAACCACTGCCAACTGTACATAAGTCACAGGCATCAAGTCCAGCACACATACTAAGTCTCCCTAGAGGTTAGGGCCTGGACCCACGAGTTTCAAGACCATCACCTAAAAGTCAAAATCACTAAAGAGCCTGGCCGGTGTGGCTCAGTGGTTGAGTGTCAACCTATGAACCAGGTCACAGTTCAATTCCTGGACAGGGTACATGCCCCGGTTGTGGGCTCAATGCCTAGTATGGGGCATGCAGGAGACAGCCAATCAATGATTCTCTCTCATCATTGATGTCTCTTTCTCTCTCCCTCTCCCTTCCTCTCTGAAATCAATAAAAATATGTATTTTTTAAAAAATTCACAACATAAAGTGCCTCAGCAGAAAAACAATCCTCAAGTCCAAAGGACTAGATACACAGAAAATAGAAGGAAACATAACACCAAAACAGTTACTGAATTTAGATTGCAAATGAAAAAGAAAAACTTTAAGATTTTTGGAAAATATCTTCTAGTCATCTAAAACTCAACTTGAAACAACCACAGCTCAGGTGAAATAAAAAATACTTCAGTTAAATGACAGCATCAATACGCAGTAATCAGAAATAGGTGCCTTAACCCCAAGCCTGGAGGCTGAGAAACCAACAGGCCTTGCCCGGCTGGTATAGCTCAGGGGTTGAGTGTCGACTTATGAATCAGGAGGTCGAGGTTCAATTCCCAGACAGGGCACATGCGCAGGTTGCAGCTACGTCCCCGTGGGGGGATGTGCAGGAGGCAGCTGATAGGTGATATTCTCTCATCATTGATGTTTCTACCACTCTCTCTCTCTCTCTGAAATCAATTAAAAACATATTTAAAAAAACAAACAAAAAAAAAACACTGGGCCTTTGCTAGCTCTTTGGGCAAGTTACTCATTGCCTCTAACCCTGTTTTCTCAGCATAATATAAGGTATCTAACAGGGATTTATGTGAAGATTACATGATAATGTCAGCTGCTCATTATTAGCACCAACCACAAAGCAAAGGTTAATCTTTAAGAGTATGGCCAGATGGATGAAAGAGGAAAGCTCAATCTTCAGTCCTCTATTCCAAGGCTGTTCAACCTCAGCGCTGTTGACGTTTGGGGCCCAATAATTCTTTCTTAGGGGAAGAGGAGGGGCTGTCCTGTGCTGCCAGTTGTGGAGGAACCAGGAAGGAGAACATGGGCAGCAGTCAGAGCTGGACAATCCAAGGGACTAGACTGGAAAAAAAAACAACCCTCCTGGAACGGATAAGCAATTAAGCAAGGTTATAATATACAAAACTTAATATACAAAAGTCAATCGCTTTCCTACATACACACCAGCAATGAACAAGTGGAAAGTGAAATGAAAAACTCAATTCAGGGATTATCTAAACACCTTTTGGTTTTCTTTTCTCTGCCTTTTGACTCACTGCTCATAAACATATCTGTGAGGAGGCCAGAGGCACAAAAAGGAAGTGAAGCCCAGTTAATTTTGCTGCATTTGCAGCTCTGGTGAAAGACTGGGCACAGAAAAGGCATCAAATGACTAAAATTGGATTTGGGGATTATTGGTGGCAGCCTGCCAGTTGCCAGATACTGCCCTCAACCTGGTCAGCCATGTAAGAGGAAATTCGCAGAAAAAAGACATCAGTTTAAAGGTCTAAATAGAAGGATGCACACTAAAATGTTAACTGGTTATCCCATGGGAACAGAGTGGAGACAAAAATCAAGGGGGTCTTTATGTTTTCCTGTTACGTGTGAATATGCACACTTATACGTTTTTGACTACATTTAAATTTTAAAACGTTTAACCGTAAAATAACGGGGGGGGGGGGTGGAATTCCTTCTACTTTACCCCAGTGATTTTTGGAGCCACACCTCCTAACTTTGGTCAGTAACACACCTAACAGGTTTGAACAGTGTTGGGGGGAATGAGCAAATGTTACCCTTTCACCACTAATAAATGACTCTTTCAAAGAGGAGAAAAAAATCCAATCGTAGACTCAAGGAACTGGAAGTAAAAGTTACCAAGTGATTTTTTTTAAAGCCAGCCATAACATCCCTCCTTCATTTAAGACCCTAAACCGCAAAGGAACTTTCTAGACAGAGTTTAAGCTTCTGAACGAAATGTACTACTTTGTGATCGAACGGTATTGTTCTCCTCGGAAGAGACCTGCTTTCCCACGAAACCGAAAAAAAAAAAAATACTTTTTTTTTTTTTTTTCAAAAGCCTGCCTCTTGGAAGGTCTTGGGCGGCCGCGGGGCCTGTTTCGCGAGATTTGGCTTGGTCTTCACAAGCGTCCGGGAAAGGTGGCTCTCGCCGGGCCCCGCGCCCCCGCCCGGCGTCACCTGACCGGCTAGCAGCTGGCCACGTCCACCCCGCCCGCCCTCCCGCCACCGACCTGATGATACTGATGTGAAACTGGTCCTCGCGAAGGCCCCGCCAGGCGCCGGGCAGGAACTCCTTGCACCACAGATAGGCCCTGCGCCGCGTCCGGGGCTCCGGCTGCTCGTCGG
Organism: Plecotus auritus; assembly: GCF_963455305.1. Taxonomy (NCBI): domain Eukaryota; kingdom Metazoa; phylum Chordata; class Mammalia; order Chiroptera; family Vespertilionidae; genus Plecotus; species Plecotus auritus. The sequence goes on along the minus strand of NC_137783.1, from coordinate 148,957,657 downwards.
CCGGAGGCGGCGGCGGCGGCGGGGGCAGCGCCAGCGGTGGCTGCCGGCCGCCCAGCTGCTTGGACTCGAGGTCGCTGGCGGCGTCGCGCTGCTGCCCCACGCCGGGCGCCGGGGTCGCGCTGCTGCTGCCACAGCTCAGCAGCAGCCCGAGCGGCGAGGGCTCCGCCTCGCCCCCGTTGCAGAACTTGGTCTTCATGCCAGGCAGGCAGCCGAGGAGGCGCGGGCGGCCGAAGCGCGAGAAGGCGAGGTTCAGGGTCCGGCCGGGCGTAGCAGACGGGCCGGCCAGGAGGCAGCGGCGGTTGGGGGCGCGCCGGGCTGGGTTCGCTAGGCGGCGGCGGCGCGGAGACTGCGGGAGGCGTGTAGACTGCGGGAGGCGTGTGGCGGTGGCGGCGGCTGCGTTCGGCTGGCCCTGCTGTCCGCGGCGCTCGCTCCTATACCGCTGCCGCCGCACGAGGAGCGCCTCCCGCGTCACAGCCCGCCCTCGAGCTCGCCGATGATTGGCCGCCGCCCGTCTGCCCGGCGCGTCACAACCGCCAACGCCCTGGACACGCCGCCTCTCCATTGGCTGCGGCACCGCCCCCGCCCGGGGCGCTGCGACCGCAGGGGGCGGGTCCGGCGCGAAGGCGGGGCGTCGAGACGGCAGCGGTGTTCGTGGGGATGGAGAGGGGCGAGCGAGGCACTGGGCACCCGGAGAGAGGGCTGGGGCGGGGCGGGGCGGGGTGGGAGGCGGGGGTGGCCACTGAACTTGGGGTTCGGACTCTGGGCTTGGATTTGGGGGCCGAAATTTTCCTGGGACCCTCTCGGACCCCCAGGACATTAGAGGCCGGGGCCGGAAGGGGGGCAGGCTGGAAGCTCATGCCCGGAGGCTGGCTTCTTTTTCCGCATGACCTTGGGACGAGGTACCTTGGTCTGCAGCTCCGTGGGTGTGTTCTTTTTAAAATATTTCCCGACCACTGTTCAGCGTTTTTCGAGGCGCGGCCACGCCCCTTCCAAGCCGGAGCCGGAGGAATGATTGTCCCGAGATCGGAAACCGAGGCCCGAAAGGGGGGAAGAAGGGACTGGTTCCAGGCCGCACAGCCGGCCCAACCCTCGGAGGCCTCCTGCAGCCTCAGTTTCCCTATCTGTGGTGCTGAGGACGCCGGGGCCTACATACTGTGGGCGGGCGGGCGGGGTGGCATCCCGCAGCGGGGTCGTCTCCGCTGCCCGGAACTCTGGCCAAAGGTGAGTGCCACGGGGCTGCTGGCTTTGTGGACGCCGCCCCGCCCACCCCTGCGCAGGAGGCCGCCGCGTGACCATGACTAACGCACCTTTGCCCGCGGTGAGGGCCCCTGCCCCCATTGGCCACAATCCACTCCGTATCCCTCACTACCTCTTTGGGGTACAGATAAGTATAAAAATTACAGATTCTGTTTTACGGGATGTGAGCTGGGACAAGATGTTTCCCTGGCTGCTTGGGAAATTCAGCACCTGACGCACAGGAAATGGCTTCTTTGTAGGAATTTCCCAGTCTGCTCCAGCAAAAATCTCGTTTTAAATAGTGTTTACTTGGCTGAGCTTGGTACAAGGAAAAATGGTCTTACTGAAATAAAGGATTATCACGAAAGGGGGCTTTTCACGGGATAGCTGTGGAGGTAGACTTGGAGGTTGCACTATATGGAGCCGGGAGCACCCTGGGTTTAGGAGGGAGGTGCGGTGGGAGCCCCATTGGATGTTTGGAAAGCTGAGAAATCAAGGTCTCCAGTCTGGCCATTTAGATAAGGCGGCCAAGGACTTTGTCTAAAAATACCAGCCTGCAGGGAGGTGGGGCCTTGCATTGCCCGCCCTTCCATTGTACCCTGGCACAAGCCTGATCATCTCAGAGGAATGCTAGAAATCTGGGCAGGAGGAAGGGACGCAAGTAGTAAGGGTAGGGCCTCTCTCATTGGAAATAACTTGTTCTGGTGTCTGCTGTTTTGGGCTGTTAGAACCTACCGGCGCCTTTATGGGCTGCAATTCCCTATGGGAGTGAGAGGTTACCTCATTAAAGATGTTGGAAAAGTTTTATCTGCTCTTGCTTCCATTCCATTTAATAGATGCTGAGACTCGGAAGCTGAGAGCCCTGGCCAAAGTCCTAGGCTAAGGGAGGGGCGAGGCAGGTGTCCTGGCTCTGTCTGTGAAGTGCTTTGCTTCCATAGGGATACAAAACTTCCTTCTGTATAGTCAGCCTGAAGTCAGCGCCCACCCATGGTGCTGGGGCAAAACCCCCAATCCTGAGACTGAGGACGCTTGGCATATAGGAATGCTAAAATAATAGGTTTTACATGAAAAAGGAGTAATTCTGCCTGTGGAAGGTGGGGGGTGTTTGAGCAGGGTTGGAAAGGCTGAGGAGGAATCTACCAGGCAGTCGGAAGCTCCTGCTGTTTACAGCTGCATCCTCTGAGGAGGTATAATGAGGGCCAGGCCTGGGACACAGGCCTCAGGACAGACATACTCTGTTTTTCCAAAAGGAGAAACCCAGAGCGATAAATACGCACAGGACTCAAGCTAGCAACCCGTTCCCAAGACTTCCAAGAAAATAAGTCATCGGAAGCAAAAAGCCCCATGCCGAAAACGGCCCATTCCCCATTGTCTCCCATTGGAGAAACGGGAAACAGCTTCAATGCGCAGCCCACATGTTGGTGTATCAGACAGAACTTCAGCGTGGCCAGGTTGAAGTTGGTAGGAAGGACACATTTTCCACATATTTCTCCAGTGCCAGCCATAACACTTGGCAGCACTGTGTCCACAAAAGAACATCCAAACCTATGGAAATTTGCCCTGGCGGGGTATGTCAGTTGGTTAGAGCCATGATCGGCAAACTGCGGCTCGCAAGCCACATGGGCTCTTTGGCCCCTGGAGTGTGGCTCTTCCACAAAATACCAGGGCCTGGGCGAGTCTATTTTGAAGAAGTGGCGTTAGAAGAAGTTTAAGTTTAAAAAATTTGGCTCTCAAAAGAAATTTCAATCGTTGTACTGTTGGTATTTGGCTCTGTTGACTAATGAGTTTGCGGACCACTGGGTTAGAGCATGGTCCCACCTAAGCCAAGGTTGTAGGTTCAGTCACCAGCCAGGCACATGCAAGAATCAACCAGTGAATGCATAAATAAGAGGAACAAGATTGATGTTTCTCTTGCTCTTGTCCTCTCTAATTAAAAACTAATCATTTGTTTGAGACATGCCCAAAACAAGATCTCAATGAATTGGATTGAAAAAATGCTCCCGAGCAGGGCAGTTTTGCAGCTCATTTTATACATTAGAATCAAAGAGAACTTAAGGAGGGTCACAAGAAATCCATTGGTGGTAGGTTGAGGGGGTGGGAGAAAGAAAGCAAGAATATCTCTAGGATTGGATATAAGGCAAAATGGAGGGACACATACTTCTTTTACACTGATAGTTACAGGATAGTTAACATTTACAGCATAGAGACAATATGCAGGCAGCAAGATAACAATGAGGAAATGAGTGGTATGTGCTCCAGTGTTGGTGGTAGTGCCCTGAGGGATCTGGAAAAGAAAATTACTCTGAAAGTTCAAAGGTGTGTTATCCTAGATGCATGAGAACAGTGGACAGGGCTCATTAAGGTGAAGATTAACCTTTGCTAAGGAAGCTATAGGCCTGGATGGGACTGCCCGCCACAACCTGCCCAGTTAGGAATTTGTGGCTGTTAGGTTTGATCAAGCAGTTGAATCGATACCCATCTCCCGGGAACTGGCTTCTCAGGTCATTTCACTATGGACATTCCCTTTGCTGAGACCACATTTCTCTTACTGGGACTACATTCCATTCTCTCCCCCTGGGTATGCATAAAGGAGCCTCTGCCCAGAAAAAGCCTCCAAAAGTCCTTTAAAAGCCGCTGACTCCTCGTCACTGGGTGCTGGAGCCATTCAGGCTCAGCCACCTGGTGTGCGGATGATCCAGTAAATTTGTAATCCCTCACCATTCTAGCCTCTGCGTGTTCCTCCTTCTAGAATAGTAACACTGATTCTGCACCCCCCCACACACACACACACACACTGCCACCCTCTTCCTCTCCCCTCACCCTCCTTGGTTTGTTTATTGTGTATTGTTTGCTCCTTCCCCCAGACGGGAACCTCCAGGAGACTGGGGACTTTGCATACCTTGTTCCCTACCACAGTGCCCAGTAGGCCCTGGTTTTTGTAGACACTCAGAAATACTTGCCAGATGGATGACTTTGGGCTAAGCCTCAGTTTTCTGAACTGTAAAATAGGGATTACAGTCCCCAGGGCACAGGGTTGTGGTGAGGGGTGTATGAGAGGATGTGTGCAATGCCTGCAGCAAGCAGGAAGCACCCCGTATTGCTGTTACGTGGTGCGCTGCATGGCATAGCATCTGCCAGCGGCTGGCGTTTGGTAATGAATAATGCACACACTTGTAGCAACTCAGCCTGGGAAGGCAATGTTGTGTAAGAAAGTAATTCAAACTGGAACGTACATTCTGATCAGTAGAATGTTGACATTTGGGAGGAAGTGGACAAGACTCGGAGAGAAATTTGTTATGGCAGGTACCGGTACAGGGGAGAGGGTGTTTTGTAACAAAGCTTTTCTTCTAGGACATAAGAAAAAATTTCCAAAAGCTCTTTGACGCTGAATTCTGAGCAGACACGGTATGGGTGATGAGCCTCAGAAACAGGGGAGTTGGGAAGTCCCTAGCGTTCCTGCAGAATGGTTCCTTTGGTCTGGCCTGAGGGTATCCTCAGGGCCAAAGGGTAGACCAGGGGCCTCCACCAGGGTAGAGAGGGATCCACCCATGGGCCCCAGCCCTGCCACTAACTCCAATTGCAAGGCCCGTTCTGAAGAAGGGCTTTGTGAGCCTGCCAACCCACAAATGGAGGGACCACTTGTCAAGCACTGTGCCAGCCCTTTACTCAGATCCAGCATCTTTGAACGTTCATGACCTGAGTGAGCTGAGCGTAGCCAGCATGCGTCTCTCAGGTGAGAGGGCTGAAGCCATTTGTCCAAAGCAGGCAGCTAGTAAGGGCAGAACCCGGGGACCCACCAGGGCTCCTCCCTCTGGAGGCAGGGAGCCTCGTCCTTCTGCACCAAAAGCACCTTTGGCCCAGGAAGCACTAGGCGCTTGGCCCCAGGAGGTTCACTAGGGAGCTGGAGAGGCAGAGCCCTGGCGGGGCAGTGCTCACCATCCCTTCCAGGCTGCCCCCAGGACCCGGTGCCCCACTTCAGTTCTGAGCCTTGAAATATTGATGTGAGCACAGAGAGGCCAGCGGGCTGAAATCCTACATGCTAAGGATTGGGTTACAGCCCTGCCAGCAGAATGACAGGGTTCTGGCCCCTTCACAGAGCCCAGGTTTGGCCCCACCCCAAGATCGAGCTAGAGACTGAGCAGGCCCAGCAGCTTCCTGGATGTCTCTGAGCCCAAGTGTGATCTTCGTTGGTGGCCTCACTGTCCAGGGGTCACAGGTAGAGCATGAAAGCAGGTGACTTGAATGCCCACATGTCGTGTGGTAGGTGGATGGGACAGGTCCTTCCGCTGCCCCCCATTTGCAGGGAGCCTGAGTATAGCATCAAGGTAAACACCTGTGTTTGGAGCTTTTGCCTCCACCCGCTGTGTGACCGTTGAGGAACTAACATAGAGTCACTATATTACCAAGTTACTAAAATCAGGTATACTGAGGTATGAGGAAATGATTCCATTCTTGCTTTAATTGGCCTGGGAAATTGAACTTGAATTTCTCAGTTGTGCATCAGTGCCTGGAGCTATGTATGTAAATCCTAGAGATAACCCCGTGAAGAACTTGTGGAAGAATGTCCAGGTGTCCGGACCACCTGACATCTAGTATCCAGACCCCTGGTCATCTAGGGGATCACCATCTCCAACCAACCCAGAGGTGAAGAATGCAGGACTGATTCTGCTTGTGGATGAAAAAGGGGCCACATGCGAACCCCGACAAGCTCAGGGGAGGCCCACATGGCAGCCTTCAAACTCAGAGACCGAAAGGAACCGCATTGGATGGTCTGAAATTAGAACTTTCTAACTAAGCAGGTCACGGCAGGTAGTCTTGTCCTTGGCCAGTATCTTCCCTGACAAAGGTCAACCTTTATCTCAACTGAGCCTGTCTATTGTCTTTTTGCATCTCGGATAACATACCTTTGGAATGTCAGGGCAATTTCCTTTTTTTCCGGGCACAACCAGAGCACCAGAGTGGAGATCACAAATCGCCTCATTGTTGCTGTTTTAATTGTTGACTGTTAACTATCCTGTGCCCAAAAATGTACAAGACGTGTGTGCCTATTCCTTTACTTTTATCCAGTCCTAGAGATGTCCCAGCTTTGCTTTCTCCCGCCTCCCTAATCCACCACCAGTGAATTTCATGTAACCCCTTACACCTTCACTTTTGGTTCTAATGTATAAAATAACTGGTAAAACCCTGCTTTCCAGAGCAGTGTCTCAATCCGTTGAAATCTTGCTTCCCGGCCATTGTCATCAGTTTGGCTCAAATATAAACTCATAAAAACTCTCCACAGCTTTGAACATTTCTTACATTGACATTCTCAACTTTACTATAAGAATTCAGTTTTTCTTTCTTCTTCAGAACACTCTGAATACTTAGTTGTGTTTTCAATTTGCAAATGCTAAGACCCTTGAATAAATCGTTACCATTTTTAATTTTAGCAAAGCCTCCTGATTCATTTACGCTCCTCGACACCTTGGGCAAGTTGCCTGACTCTAAGCCCAGTGGAGATCGCTGTTCCTACTCTGCAGGGGTGTGGGGAGTCACTGAAACCAGAGGGGAGTGCTGGGCATCGGCAGGGCCCTACAAAGGGTCTCTGTGCCCTGTGGGTTGTTAGCTGACTTCTCAGAGGCCAAAAGAGAGCAATGCTGCCTGTTGTGAGAAAGGGTGGATTGCAGCGGCTCGTCCCCCGGCCTCCCAGAGGCCTAACGGGGCCTGGGCCCTTTCCTATTCTTGCAGGCTCCTGGCACTTTCAAAAATGAAGAAATACCTCAACAGGATTATCCAAACTGGGGCAGGTTTGAAACACTTAAATTGAACAAACTGATGATTTTAACACACATGCAAAAGATCCCAAACGAGCTCATTTTCCCGTTCACAAGCTCACATGGGGAGGGGTGTGGTATGAACATCTCTGGAGCCTGATCATGTATCTCTGTGACAGCCTGGTTGCCCTTATTTAGAGACGACACCGAAAGTCTGAACCAGAGGCCCTCGGGGCACATGAGGCCCTGCTGGGTCCCCCGTGGTAGACCCTGGGCAGTGGCTGTCCATCGACTAGAAGTGACTCCCAGGGCCCCCCAGGTGATTTCCTGTGTCCCCAGCCTATGTTTTAAAGCAGACCTTCCAAATCCACTTTCCAAATGTGGTGAAAACCTGTTGTTTTGTGCCCTACATGCCTCACCTTTGTGTTAGTGTCTTTTTAAAAGATCTCAGTTATGCCCTGGCCGGGTGGCTCAGTTAGTTGGAGCATCATCTATACACCAAAAGGTTGTGAGCCTGACTCCCAGTCATGGCACATTCCTGGGCTGCAAGCCTGATCCCCGCGCAGAGTGCATGAGGGAGGCAGCCAACTGATATTCCCCCCCACCACTCTCTCTCTCTCTCTCTCTCGATTAATAAAAACATATCCTCCTGTGAGGATTTAAAAATAATAAATAAATGAAGATCCCAGAGATGAGGGAAGTCACTCAGGCCTTGGGGATGAGACTCTGGGCTGGGCGTCCGGAAACCGTGGTTCAGGCACTGCCCACTCTGAGCTCCTCTCTCCTCCGTCAGCCCGGGGTCCTGCAGGCTCACCTTTCTGTGGAGAAGGACCTGAGGACCCCCTACAGATGGGTAAGCTGAGGCCCAGGCTGTAGTCAGGGGTTCTGCTTACCCAGGATGCCTGGCTGCCACTGGGCCATTCCTCCAAACCAGGGTCTGACTCAGGGGTGGGCAAACTTTTTGACTCGAGGGCCACAATGGGTTCTTAAACTGGACCGGAGGGCCGGAACAAAAGCATGGATGGAGTGTTTGTGTGAACTAATATAAATTCAAAGTAAAGGAGCGGAGGGGAGAGCAAGAGAACAGCCGGATCCGGCCCGCGGGCCGTAGTTTGCCCATGGCTGGCTCTGACTCCTACCTCCTGGGGGGGTCTCTCTCACTCCTCAGGGGCACTTTCTTCATCCCTAGACTGATGCCCCCAGCCCTGTCCCCACCCCCTTTAGCTCCCTACCTACCAGGCTCTGGAGAAGCCACTCAGGTTGGTGGGGCCCCACTGGTGAACCTCGTGACTGTGGCCTGCCCCAGAGCTTCTCAGAATGCCATCTAACTAGGCAGAGGGGACGATGTGGAGGCAGTGAGCGGGGGAGGGGAATGAAAGAGAAGAGGGGAGGCGACTTCGGAAGCTCTGCCATATCCTGGGAGACTGTGGCCAACTTTTTCCCCAGCTCCACTGTCCCAGGGAGAAGGAATCTGGCCCGACAGGATTCCTGTGCCGCTCCCCTGACGGAGAGGCCGCAGTGGGCACAGGGCAGCAGCAGGTGGGGGAGTCAGGAGATCAGGGGATATGAGTAGGGCCTGCTCCGGGAGGGGTCCTGGGGCCCCAGACCTCCCTCCGCACCAGGACCTCTAGGGAGCATTCCAGTCAACGGTGGGGCCTCCCTAACCTACAAGTCTGCCCCAAACCCCCACACACTGCTTGGGACCTGGTGGGAGTCACCCCCAAATGTTCTGTTGGGAGCAGCCAACAGCGTTACCTGTTTCCTTCCACAGGGTGATGAAGCTGCTTTTGCAATTAGAGCTTCTATCCACAGTGGGGCAAACAAGGAACTGCCCGAAGCTGTGAGCGGCTAGCCAAGCCCGGTCAGCACATTCTCCCGAAGCCAGGCCTCCCACGGAGGCCAGCACCTGCGCAGCCCTTTCCCAAAGCTGCAAGCCCCCAGCCTCTGTTGCCCTGGCCGCCTGCATCTACTTACCCCGTCTCTTCCGCCTCCAGGTCCTGCCCATCGTAGGTGGGCAGTGGATGTTTGAAGGCATGAGTGGACTGAGGTCATGGCACCCTGCGGCCTGACTTCTAATTTCAGTTCCACTACTTATTCCCTATTTAGCGCCGGAGAGGCGATTGATTATTCTCTCTGTGCCTCTGTTCCTTCAGATGATTGATAAGATTCATTAAAAAAACAGAACTCAGCCCTAGCCTGTTTGGCTCAGTGGATAGAGTGTCAGCCCGCGGACTAAAGGGTCCCAGGTTCGATTCTGGCGAAGGGCACATGCCGGATTGCGGGCTCGATCCTCCCCCACCCCAGTAGGGGGTGTGCAGGAGGCAGCCAATCAATGATTCTCTCTCATCGTTAATGTTTCTATCTATCTCTCTTCCTTCCTCTCTGAAATCAATGAAAAATATATATTTAAAGAAAAAAAGAATATGGTCCCTTGAATGTTAAAAAATAGAATTCAACCGAGTACATTTGTAGCTCTAACTGGCTTTATTAAAGGATTTGAGGAAAGAGTGAAGAAACGAAATGGAGTATTGACAGTCAAGCTACAAAAATCAGAGTGGGCAGAAACACGAGGAAAATGATTTTATTTAACTACGCTGAGGACTCGATCTTTGTAGTTGTGCGGCAATGCTTGCAGATACAGAAACCTGTGAACCGGAGGGGGCCACATGGTAGCCCCCACAGGCTCAGGGGGCTGCGGGGCAGGGCTGACAAGCTCAGTGACGGAACGTAACCACACAGGATGGTCTGACCCCAAATTCCTAGCTGGGCAGGTCATGGCAGGTAGTCACGTGAAGCTCAAGCTCTGCTCTGAGCCCTGTCCACGGTTCTCCTGCATCGAGGAGAGCACACCTTCGAATTGTCAGAGGGGTTTTCATTTCCAGACCCCTCAGGGCACCACCACCTGCACCAGAGCACAGACCACGGAGCACAGACCACGGAGCACAGACCACGGAGCACAGACCACCAACGCCTCGCTGTTATCTCGCTGCCCGCATGCCATCGCTGCGCGCTGTCCATGTGAAATGTTAACTATCTCGGACTCACCAATGGAAAAGAAGTATGTCTCTCTCCCTTTTATCTTTTATCTAATGGTAGGCATTTCCCTTCTTTGCTTTCTCCTGCCCATCAATCTACCACGAGTGGATTTCACGTGACCCTCCTCGTTTCCTCCTTGGATGAAATGTATAAAATGAGCTGCAAGACTGCCGTTCTCAGAGCATTTTCTCAGTCTGTTGAGATTTTGCTTTGGGCATGTCCTCCAAAATTTGGCTCAAATAAAGTCTTTCTTTGTTTTTCTTTCCTTTCTTTTCCTTATTCTTTTCCTTTTTTTTTTTTTTTTTTTCCTGCACAGGCTCATGAAATATATCCTCACCCAAGGATATTTTTTCTTTTTACTTTATTTTATTATTTATTAATTAATTAATATAATAAATCTTTATTGTTTAGATTATTACAATTGTTCCTCTTTTTTTCCCCCATAGCTCCCCTCCACCCGGTTCCCACCCCACCCTCTGCCCTTACCCGCCCCCCGCCACTGTCCTCATCCATAGGTGTACGATTTTTGTCCAGTCTCTTCCTGCACCCCCCACACCCCTTTCCCCCTGAGAATTGTCAGTCCACTCCCTTTCTATGCCCCTGATTCTATTATATTCACCAGTTTATTCTGTTCATCAGATTTTTTTATTCGCTTGATTTTTAGATTCACTTGTTGATAGATATGTATTTGTTGTTCATAATTTTTATCTTTACCTTTTTCTTCTTCTTCCTCTTCTTAAAGAATACCTTTCAGCATTTCATATAATACTGGTTTGGCGGTGATGAACTCCTTTAGCTTTTTCTTATCTGTGAAGCTCTTTATCTGCCCTTCAATTCTTTTTTTTTTTTTTTTAATATATATTTTATTGATTTTTTACAGAGAGGAAGGAAGAGGGATAGAGAGTTAGAAACATCGATGAGAGAGAAACATCGATCAGCTGCCTCTTGCACACCTCCTATTGGGGATGTGCCCGCAACAAAGTTACGTGCCCTTGACCGGAATCGAACCTGGGACCTTTCAGTCCGCAGGCTGACGCTCTGTCCACTGAGCCAAACCGGTTTTGGCTGCCCTTCAATTCTAAATGATAGCTTTGCTGGGTAGAGTAATCTCTGTTGTAAGTTCTTGCTATTCATCACTTTGAATATTTCTTGCCACTCCCGTCTGGCCTGCATAGTTTCTGTTGAGAAATCAGCTGACAGTTGTATGGGTGCTCCCTTGTAGGTAATTAACTGTTTTTCTCTTGCTGCTTTTTTTTTTTTTTAAATATATATTTTATTGATTTTTTACAGAGGGGAAGGGGGAGGATAGAGAGTTAGAAACATTGATGAGAGAGAAACATCGATCAGCTGCCTCCTGCACACCCCCTAATGGGGATGTGCCCGCAACCAAGGTACATGCCCCTGACTGGAATCGAACCTGCGACCCTTCAGTCCCCAGCCTGACGCTCTATCCACTGAGCCAAACCGGTCAGGGCTCTCTTGCTGCTTTTAATATTCTCTCTTTGTCTTTTGCTCTTGGCATTTTAATTATGATGTGTACTTGGTGTGGTCCTCTTTGGATTCCTTTTGTTTGGGGTTCTCTGCGCTTCCTGGACTTGTAAGTCTATTTCTTTCACCAGGTGAGGGAAGTTTTCGGTCATTATTTCTTCAAATAGGTTTTCAATATCTTGCTCTCTCTTCTTCTGGCACCCCCATAATTTGGATGTTGGTACGCTTGAAGTTGTCCCAGAGGCTCCTTACACTACCTTCATATTTTTGGATTCTTTTTTCTTTTCCGGTTGAGTGTTTTTTGCTTCTTTGTATTTCAAATCTTTGACTTGATTCTTGCGACCCTCTAGTCTGCTGTTAGATCTCTGTATAATATTTTTTATTTCAGTCAGTGTATGCTTAATTTCTAGTTTTCATATCCTTGAGGGTCTCGCTAAATTTATCAGCCTTTTCTAGAAAATTCTTGAAAAACCTTATAACCGTGGTTTTGAACTCTGTATCCAGTCGTTTGCTTTCCCCCATTTCTTTCATTTGTGATCTGTTTCTTTGTCTCCGCATTTTGGCTGCTTCCCTGAGTTGATAGAGTGGCTTTGTGTGCTAGGTGTCCTATAGGGCCCAGTGGCTCAGCCTCCCCAGTTACCTGAGGTGGACACTCTTGGTGCACCCCTTTGTGGGCTGTGTGCAAAGTCTTGTTGTAGTTAAGCCTTGATTGTTGTTGGTATCACTGGGGGGAATTGACCTTTAGGCCAATTGGCTGTGAGGATCAGCTGTGTCTACGCTGGGAGAACTTCTGTGCTGGAGACACCCTTATGAGACTAGACTTGCAAAAGCCTCTGTGCTCAGCTTGGATGGAGCATTGGTTTCCCGTAAGCCCTGCCCTAATAGGCCCCTGTGTCTCAGTGTCCCGTGGTAATCGTTACAAGCACCTCTAAGAGAAAGCTGCCCTTGAGTTCCGCCCACTGCCAGACAGTCCAGTTTCTCCCCGAATGAGTCTGGGTCCCCAGAGTCTCGCCCGGAACTAGAGTTCAGCGCAGTCGGGAGCTTTTGTCTCCCTCCCGCTTGAGAAAGCCAGCAGCGCACTCAGTTGCCCGCCCTCTCCGCACGTGTGCCTCGGTACCTCTGCCTCCTGCAGCTCCTCTGAGTCTCAGTGTGCTTTTCTCTTTCCTTCTAGTTGTAGAATTTCCACTCAGCCAGCCTACCTGTGGTTCTGGATGATGTCCGTTTTGTCTTTTAGTTGTAGTTTTGAAATTGTTGTGCAAGGCAGCAGTTTAGGTGTTTACCTATGCCGCCATCTTGGTTTCTCCACCCAAGGATATTTTTTCCATTGATTTTCAGGAAAGGAGGGAGAGAGGGAGAGAAACATCAATGTGAGAGAGACACATCGATTGGCTGTCTCCCAAGAGCCTGACAGGGGCAGGGATGGAACCTGCAACACAAATACTTGCACCTGATGGGGAATCGAACTGAAGACCCTTCGGTGCATGGACCCACGCTCCCACCCCTGACCCACACTGGCCAGGGCATTTCATTAGTTTTTAAGCCATTGATTATACAGAGCCTTTTCTCAGAACTCTTTTCTCTCACTTAAGAAATTGGATTACACTCTGATAGGGATGACAATGCCAAAACAAGGTCGCTGGCTCATCATCTAGGACACAAATAAATACTTAATTGCTTGACACTTTATTGAACACGAAGCAAGATTAAGCACCTTTGCCTTCGTGGTCCAGAACGGAAGCAGGAGCCCAGGGAGGGGAAGATGTGTGCATGCCGCCCCCGCCCCCGCCTCGCCCTCCGCCGCCCCCCCCACCCCCGTCCCCCGCAGTCCTGTCTTGCTGTGGGAAGGCTAACCCAGGTTCTCTAAGTTGTCAGAGCCCTTGGATGCGTCATCCCACTCCCGAGCTTGGTGCAATGTTTGCCCATCATCCTCTTCCTTCCTTTGTTCCTGATCTTCCTGTTGTTGAGCTGCTTCTTATTTTTTTTCAATTACAGTTTACATTCAATGTTATTCTGTATTTGTTTCAGCTGAGCGGCTCTTTTTGACCTCCGATGTTGTCTTGGCTGTTCCCTGATCGGGTAAAGCTCCCAATTTCCCATGCCAATCCCGTCACTCGCTGTCCTAGGTGCCAGTTTTAGGTAACCAGCTCCAATGCTTCTGCTTGGGCCGCATTCGGAGAGAGCGAAGGGTTTCCCTGGAGGCCTGTCCTGGGGGATAAGCGAGAAGCTGATGTTCTTCCTAAAGAGTCCTTTTCTCTCCAGATCTTTATCCCCCGTCAATGTTCTCCATCTTCTAAGCTGATACCAACCCAACTGCAAAGGTGAAGGAGGCCATGTTCACGGACACGCTTGACCACTTTCCACAGGGGATTTCAATGCAGACGACCCACGCTCCACCTCCTCCTCCTGCCTGTATGCCGCCAGGTCGGCCCATCTTTGAGATGCCACCGCCACAGCCACGGGGCTAGGATGGGCCATGGGGAGCTAGCTCAGTGTCATTTTCAGCTGAGCTGTTCTTAGTTTGGGCAACTCAGACTGGACCACATGATCGTAATGGCCCTGAGTTAAGTAGCTTGAAGAGTGCTCTGGAGCCCACTGCAAGTGACCTGGACACGGCGTTGGCTTGCTTCCTGGCGAGCACTCCCTGGAATGCAGGCGCCATCAGGTACTTTGGGTTGGTGGAAGCGACCTCTTCTAAATCTCCGTTTGGGCTGAACAAGCCGAAATGTTGCAAGGTTCTGGAGCCTTCTCAGAGATCATGTGGACACAAGATGTTTGCTGTGCCTCCTCCCAGTCTCCCTGGGTCACTGGCTTTGGATAATGTTGTATCTTGCGCCCCCCGCCCCGCCCGCTTAAAATTATATTGTTGGAGAGCATTTGGGATGTTGCTTCCTGGCATGTGTCTTCAGTTTGGCTCAAATAAACTCTTTTAAAAATTCTCTTTAAAAAAATTATATTGTTGCATCAACAAAAGTAGATAGAGTGCCCTGGCCGGTAAGCTCAGTGGTTACAGCGTCGGCCTGTGCACTGAAGGGTTTCCCGTTTGATTCTTGGTCAAGGGAACGTACTGTACCTGAGCTGCAGGTTCAATCCCCAGCCCTGTTCGGAGCAAGTTGGGAAGGCAACCAATCAATGTGTCTCTCTCACATCGATGTTCCTCTCTCTCTCTCTCCTTCACTCCCTCCCTCCCTCTACTCTCTCTAAAAAGCAATGAGGATTAATAAAAAGAAAAAAAAAGTAGACAGCGGGATGGGCAGGTGGAAAGAGAGCCCCCAAGGCAGTTAGAGTGGGGCATTCAGGTGGAGCGGACATGGGATTCGCTGAACAAGTCTTCCCAGTGTCCTGTCGGTATGAAATGTTTTATAACAAAGTGTGGAGAAACAATAGGTTGTGAACACGCCTATGTTAGGAACCTTTAGTCGCCCTCCTGTTCATATAACCGATGGAAACAAGCGTTATGTCCACCAACAGGCATGCGTGAACGATGCCCAGCAACACCATTCACAAACACCATTCACAAACACCATTCACAAACACCATTCACAAACACCATTCACAAACGCCCCCATAGGACACACACAAGTGCCCATCGTGAGTACCAGGAACTCAATTCTGCAATTCCTGAGCTTTCCGATTTCCAAGCCCCGGCGGGGGCTGCCTGCCTTTCGCTCCCCCGGCTCTTCCAATGGTTTTACAAGTCCCTCAGCACCTGGGTTCGGTCCCTGTGCTTAAAGTCCTGTTTTTTTTCTGGCCGAACCTTGCCTGAAACAGGGCCTGTAAGTAGTTGGGGAAGCTGACTTTATTACGGAAAATCAGGGATTCAAGACCCAGCTCTATCGGTTCTGTGGGTCTATGTTTTTTAGTGCCATTTTCTTTTTTATTAATTTGATTGATTGATTTTGAGAGAGAGAGAGAGAGAGAGAGAGAGAGAGAAGCATCAGTTTGTCATCCCATTATTTATGCATTCATTGGTTGATTCCTGTATGTGCCCTCACCAGGGGTCGAACCCGCAACCTTGGTGTATCAGGATGATGCTCGAACCGACTGAGCCACCCAACCAGGGATTAGTGTCATTTTCTTTCAGTTTTGTCATTTGGAACATGCAGAGGTGAGGTCTACCTCTCCGGGCTGTGGGGAGAAACCAAGATAACACACAGAACATTTAAGCCCAACACCTACATGTAGGTGACAGCTGACAGTTAGTTGTTATTATTATTGCCATTTGGCAGATGAGAAAAGGGAGGCTCAAAAACTTCATTTGCCTCAAATCACACAGCCAGGCGATGGCGAGGCGTGGATTCAAACCCAGGAGCACGACACCTCCGGCTCCTCAGTCTCTCCGGCTCTGCCTCCAGCCTCACCACACTCAGCAAGCCTGAGTGAGGCAGGGTCCGAGAAAGGCGCGGCTGCGTGAAGGCAGGGGCGGCCGCCGGCCTGCCTCCACTCTCTCCTGGGGCTTCCTGCCAAGTGGAGCAGCGAGTGGCCGAGGCCCAGGTCTGTAGCCCCGTGGCCTGGGCAGGGCCCTGCCAGCCCTGTGCACTTCACGAGGCAGAGGTCAGAGCCTGCTGCTGACAGAAGCTTGGAGCAGGGCAATACCCGGATTTGGGTCACACAGCAAATCAGGGAGCAGACGGGCCTCTGGCCTCACCTGACTCCCAGTCCCAGCAGTAGCAGGCGTTAAAGGCGCGGGGGATGTATCTGGGCTGTGGGCTAAGGCACCTGGATTGTAAACGCTGGTCCAACCCAACCTCCTCCCTTTTGGTGGCCTGGCCCTGGGGTGGCAAGAAGGCGGATGACAGCTCCAGGCTTTTGTCAGACCTGACGGAGAGAGCTTCCCTGGCCTCGGGCCCCGAAGCTGCATTTCGTTGGCACAGCTTGATCGTATGTCCATCCCTGGACCGTCGCGGGCCCGGGGACCGGCCCTCTGATTGGCAACCCTACAGTCAGGCTGGGGTGACTGGGGAGGCTGGTCCACCCTGAGCCACGTGAGAGCAGAGAAGTGGCCTCTTCCTGGAGGTGGGCCCAGTGAGTGACCACGACAAGGGAACCGCGGCCCAAGCCTGTCGCTGGTTCCAGCTCTGCTGCCACACGTGGACTTCAGAGGTGGCAGCAGGGACATGCTGGAGGGACACGCCCTGGAGGAAGAGATATTCTCTTGGGGAAGGAGAGTATTCAGTCTCCCCTCACACAAATACCGTGCCCAGGCCAACCTCTGTCTTGGGGGCCACCGTCTCAGGGGCTTCCATCGACAGCCGAGGTCTGGTGCTTATCAAAAGCTCATCAAGTGCCAGGCACAACGCCGAGCCCATTAAAGCAGACATGGTGTTTAATCCTCACCAAAGCCCCACGAACACCCATTTCACAGATGAAGAAACTGAGGCTCATGAGACAAATGTTGCACCCCTCTATTGACGTTTGGAATTGTCCTCGACACACTGTTACAGAAAGGCTGCTTTAGTTGTAGAATGAGGGGTTGTCAGGTCAAGGACCATATCCGAGGCCTCAGTTCTCAGCCCAGGGAAGAAGCTGCGATGAATGAGTGAGTGAGTGAGTGAGTGACTGGGTGCAGTGACAAGGTGGTGGCAGCAGGAGCTGGGCCAACGCTGGGGAAGGGAAGGGTCCAGTTCTCTGTAGCTCCCGATGGCCCAAGTCCAAAGTCAGCCATCTTCACAGGCCATTCTCAACCCGGCTGACACCGAGGACTTTGGAAGCCATGTGGCAACAACATGTTGCCATCCTGGCTGCAGCCTGTTTATCTGACCCAGTGCCCTCAATATTGCCTGGCACGGGGTGGGGGGAGTCATACCCTGGCTCACCCACAGGTCAGCCCAGTGTGTGGATTCTCCTACCCAGGGTCGGATGCCAGCCTGGCTGCCCCACTGCATCCTCAGTGTGCCCCCTGTCCACGGGGCACTGGGGCTCAGAGGGGGCAGCTTAGCTTTTCAATCGGGTGGCGCTGGGCTCAAGCACCACCTGCGTGGGGCCAGAGCTGCCCCGGCTTCTCATCTCCACTGGGCATCCCTCAGCTTTACCCCTCCAAGTCCTCCTCTTTGTGGTACCGAGGGTGCCCTGTTCTCTCTCGTGCCTCCAGATTTGCTCGCTCTTCAGAACACCCCTCCCCTCCCCGCCCACAAGGACAGCAGCCAGCCTGGAGCGACACGGAGGTCCTTCTCACGTCCTCATGCCTGCTCTGCCCCTCACGCCTGCGCCTCTGTTTCCCTCTCTGATTTCCTGGCTGTACAGAGGTGGATCTGGAAGGTTCCTCGAGGCTGGATGAGGCCAAGTTTTGAGCTCAGTGCTCAGGGGGCCCTCGGGGCTGTGTGGGAACCCCCAGGGAGCGGCAGCTTCTGTGCCCATAGGTGGGCCAGAGGGCTGGCCAGTGCTCACCTGACGTGAAGGCTGCGGCTGTGGCAGGTGGGAGAGAGGCCGCTGCCTCACCCAAGTCCCCCTTGGCCCTCAGCCCTCCCGGTCCCATCCACACCTCGGGCTCTGTCCCCGGCCCAGCGTGGAGTAAGCAGCTCTGCCCGGTCCAGGCCCTTTCTCCTTGGGGCAGGATGGCCCGGCCCCTGGCACAGGTTGGGCACAGCCTCATCGCTCTGCACGGGCTCCCAGCCTCCCGGCCGCACTGGGAGCGAGGAGCAGAGGCTGGCCCGGGGGTCCCTTGCCTGGAGGCAGCCCGAGGCTGTGGCTTTTCGGGGTGACCTGAACCCTGCCCAGCTGACCCGTGAGGAGGGAGGCTGAGTGCCCGGGTGGTTTCCTCCAGGAAGGACTCCCTTCCCCATCAGCCGGAGGCTTGCCCAGGCCTCCCTGTGCCAACACCCATCAGGCCCTAAGGACCCACAGGCTGGAGGGACCAGGGCTGAGCAGAGAGAAGATCGGGTGGAGGATCTGAGAGGGTTTGGGAGGGGACATCTGGGTGGACACCTGAAGGGTGAGAGGAGCCATGCCATTAGGGGTGAGGCTGGGAGAAAGGCAAGCAAAGACCCCCTAACTCAAGTGAGCTCAGGGCCACTGACCAGCCCCACCCCCACACTCTGAGCCACAACCACTGGGTCCTCCCAGGGGTCTCCAGCCCCCAGCCCAGTCCAACGTGGTGGGTCCCTACGGGCTGTGTGACTGTCCGGAGCCTGAGGCTTCTCCTCCCAGCAAGGAGTGCAGCCTGTGGCCCTGTGTCCCCAAGACCCAGGGAGACCCTGGGCCTTCACCTGGGGCCTCAGGTCACAGTCCAGGGCAGAGAGGCTGTGGGGCTCCGGACTGAGAGGACTGACCACTGGAGTTGAACATTAACCCCTTTGATGAGTGGCCCCCGCTAAACAAACACCCGTTATCACATGTCAACAGCAGCTGCCAGGCACTGACTCAGGCACCAGCAGCCCTGCCTGGGCACTGGTGCCACTGCCCGCATCGCTCTGGCTGCCAGGACTGCCTGGCTCAAGTCCCACCCACCTCTGTCTCCTGCTGGCTGTGTGACCCCAGGCCAGGCACTGTCCCTCGCCGGGGCCGGGGCGGGGGGGCGGGGGGGGTTGGTTTCCCTCTCTCCTCTGGCCTTCTGGGATGGCTGGGTCCAGTTGGGGAGAAGGTGGAGGAGTCTGGGGAGGCCCTGCTGGTGCTGAAGCTTTTGCGATTAGACTCCAGGAAATCAAAGCAGCTGAGAGTGACTGACCGCTGGCCGTGCGCCAGATGCGGCCCCGGCGGCACTCCGCTGCCTTATTTAATCCTCAGTGAGGTGGATGAGGCCTCTAGTCCAGCGTTCACCACGCCTTCCTGCTATTTGTGTCTCTGCGGTCTGCGAGGGGAGGGCTGGGCTGGGATCATGTGCGGCCCTGTGCCTTCTGAGTGTCGAGGGAGCAGATGAATCCAGAAAGAGCCCTGGGATGGGGGGACAGGGATGGAGCGGTGTCCTCCGGTGAGCAGTGAGCGTGGCTTGGCTGCCCAGGAGGCACCGGCCAGAGGCGGGAAGAGCTGGAACCTCTGTGTCCATGTCAGCAGTGGAGACCAGCTCCAGCAGCCGGGCATTTGGAAGTTGGGATGGAGGAGGTTGCGATTACAGCCCATTGGGCAGCTGTCCGCTGAGAGGGCAGCGGGCAGAGGCAGAGAGAAGAGGCCCATAAGAGGCAGGGTGCATGCACAGACTGTGGAGGGGGCACATACTGGTGCCAGCCGACACGAACTGCTGACTTGGGTGCCACTGGTACGCTCAGTCCTCAACAATCCCAAAGTGAAATGCTAGGATTAGCCCGTTTCACAGGTGACTAACCTGAGACCAGAGAAGGGCAGTGGGTGTCTATGCTCACAGTTAAGAAAGGGCAGAAAGACCAAAGGCCATGTCAGCAGCATGGGCCGCCAGCCCCAGGCGCCGGGGGGGGGGGGGGGGGGGTGTCAGGTCAGGCGCCCGCGGCCAGCCGTGACCCAGACAGAGCCCTTACCGGGGTCAGCTTGCCCACTTGGAGGCTGGCAAGGCTCAGTCCTTCCCTCGCCCTCTTAGCCCGAGAGGAAGAATGTCGTTTGACTGGCAAGAGGAGGAAATAAATGTTGTTCTGTTTGGTTTAGGGGAGGGTGAGCCTGGGAGGGTCTCTTCCAAGCGCCACAGGCGGGGAGACAAGAGAGCCGCTGGCTTGCTCCCAGTCCCTTCCCATCAACAGCGACTCCCCATCCCCAAGAAGCTGCCCTGGGAGTTCAACACGTTGATAGTGGCGAGTGTAGCTGGTTTCCCAGGGGTGCCTCTGAGACGTACCCAACTTTCTGGAAATACACCCCTTCCCGAAACTGACCTGATGTTGACCACAGCCATATTTGAGGGGTAACACCAGAAACCCTCTGGTCAGATTGGGCCCCTCCTTTGAGCTTTATGTGTGTGTAAGGTCACTGTTAAAACAGCAGCGGAGCGGGGCCAGGCTGGAGGAAACCTTGAACTCCCGTTGTCCCGCTGTCTCGAGGCATCCTCGTGTTTGACTCATATTTTCAGAGAAAGACAAGAGCCCGCGGGGGCCTGGCAAACATGCGTGGCACCTGGCCCACTTTTCAAGCTCCCTGTCTATTTGACTAATGGGGGTGGGGCACCCCACTTACCTGCACAATAACCTTTGGACAGAGTTTGGAAATGAGGGTGAAAAGCAGTGATTGCTATTTGTCACCCAAGATAATTACCTGGCAAAGGTGAGGCCTCGTGACTGTGACTGGCCCCAGTGACCCTGGACTCTGTGACCCTTGAGGGCAGGGCCTTTGGGCCAGATCTGGGGTTGATGGGGGTTGACATTTGTCTGCCGCTCACCACAAGCTGCCTCAGGCAGGCTGACTCACTCATTCATCGAGAGTTACAGAGCTTTTACTCACCTCCCCACCTCCCCAGGTCCTGGGGAGGGCATCTCTGTTTTGGTCCACAGGCTCAGTCTTGGCCTGCAGGACTCATGGTGAAGGCTGTCTGTCTGCTGTCAACGCGGGCGCCCTCAGTTCTGCCCAACGTCTTGGCCTCTCTGAACCAGGATACTCTCTGCCCCCAGACCTTCCCAGGACCTCTTCATCATGGCAAATGCTGCCCTTACAGCCCCCTCTGGCCTCCGCCTCCTGTCCTCCCGCACGCTTGTCTACTCCCTGCTCCATGTTCACCGCCCCCGGAGCGCCTCCAGGCCTCCAGCACCTCTATTTCCCGGCTCACTCGGGCTGCACTCTTCCCTTCCCTGACCTGCCTGCACTTCAGGGCGCTCCTGCCCACCTGACCCTTCATCCTCAGCCCTGGTTTGCTCCTGTCAGAGACGTGCTCCCATCAGCCTTGGGCCCGTGGGTGCCTAGGCGCCCACTGGTACCTAGAAGGTGCCGGGAAAGACTTGCACAATGGATGATGCTAGGTTTCCAGTCAGCTTGCTTTCCCTTTCTCAATTCCAAGCCTCCTTCATGCTCCAGCTTTGGGGCCCCCATCTCCTCACTCCCAATGCCCTGCCTCCTAATGTGCAGGACAGACACCCTCCTGCTGGGAGTGCCCCCACCTCTCTCCTCTGATTACCGAGGAAGCTGGATCTAGACTCCAAAGACCATCCCTCCTGTATGGTAAACGGGCCCCTTCCGAGGCGCCCAAGCCCCTCCCTCCCCCGTGGGAAATACAGTGAAGGCCAGCAGTAAGGGGACTGGGAGCCCTTGGGAACCTGGCCAGCAACTCCATCTAAGGTCAAACAGAAACTTCGAGATGTGCGCCTGGATTGTAAACAGCTGGTGTTTTGACCTCATGCAAGTACTACTCCCCCTGCATGCCTGTTTTTCTGTGTCACCCCATAAAACCTTGTGTTGGGAATGTCTGGGTGGTGGCGAAACAGCAGCACCGGCCGGCAGCCCCTGGTGCACCCCCGTCTC
The DNA here is from genome assembly GCF_963455305.1 of Plecotus auritus. Lineage (NCBI taxonomy): Eukaryota > Metazoa > Chordata > Mammalia > Chiroptera > Vespertilionidae > Plecotus > Plecotus auritus. The sequence continues at coordinate 148,935,803 of NC_137783.1, read as the reverse complement.
TCACAGCTAGTCCTCCGGGTTATCTGGAATCCATGAATACACTGCGTTTTCTGGGACCTCAGCACTTGGTATAACACTTCCTCCCTCCGACTCAATACATCCTTCTCTCCCCTCCCTGGAACGCATCCCGGAGAAGCTTCCCTCTCCAGTTTGATGTGCTTGTCCTTCATGAACAGGGAATCCCCTCCTTCATGCCACCTCCCCTACCGCTGCCATCCTTTTCTCCTTCACAGCCCAACCTCCCCTTCCCCCCCTCTCAACCCCTTGGCCTCTTCCCAGCGGTGCTGCCGAGGTGCCTCTCCTGTGACGGCACCTGTGCCCATGCCTGGCGGGCAGGGCCCTCAGTTCTCTGTCCCTAGGCTAGTTCACATGCTGACGTGGGTGGCTTTAATCACACCCCACAAGGAAGACTCAGCTCTTGCCTCCCCCTCTAAAACCTGTAACACATTACGTGTTCAACGCATGTTAAAGAAACGCAACTCTTATTCTCTTGATTCCTGCTGCTCAGGTCTCAGACTGGGAAGCCCATCTGCCAGCCCCGGGGCCTGAGCCTGAGTGGACTCAGCGAGCGCTCCTCCCCTTAGCAGAGCAGACTCAACAGGATGGGCTACCCCCAAGCACTGAAGTCACCATCTACTGCATCTTAGCAGAAAACACAAATATGACAGTATCGGATCTAGGAACACACAGACTTTTTTTAAAGGTTTGTAAACAGCTTTTTCATTTATTTTTTAAAATATGTTTTGGGTTTAGAGAGACAAGAAGGGAAAGGGAGAGAAACATTGATGAGAGAGAAACATCGATAGACTGCCTCCTACATGCTCCCCGCTCTGGGGATGGAGCCTGCAACCCAGCATGTGCCCCGACTGGGAATCCAACGGTAACCTCCTGGCTCCTGGGTGGACGCTCAATCACTGAGCCACACCTGCCGGGCCATACCGACTTTTTTAAGAGAACGTTCCCGAAGCCACAGCCACAAGACTGCAGGCCTCCAGGAAAGGCTTCCAGCTGTCCATGAACTCAAGCTTGTGTCCTGGGAGGACTGGAGTGGCCCAGCCTCAGGGAGGGAGGTGGAGGCGGCCTGGGTGGAAGACCCCTTTCCAATCCTGCCCACTCACACACCTGCTCCTTCCTGAAGAATCCAAATCTGCTTTTTCTTCTTCTTTTTTTTTTTTTTTTTAATATATTTTATTGATTTTTTACAGAGAGGAAGAAAGAGGGATAGAGTCAGAAACATCGATCAGCTGCCTCCTGCACACCTCCTACTGGGGATGTGCCCGCAACCAAGGTACATGCCCCTGACCGGAATCGAACCTGGGACCTTTCAGTCTGCAGGCTGACGCTCTATCCACTGAGCCAAACCAGTTAGGGCCAAATCTGCTTTTTCACTGGGCATTAGCAACCACCAAGCCCAAAGCTAATGACATGGGGAGGAAGGCTGGAGGCCTACTCACCACCCGCCCCCCCCCCCCCCCGCATGCTAGGGTCACACTTACCATAACCTTGGAGCTCCGAGTGCCCGTGCCCGAGGTCAGCAGCTTGCTGCACCTTGCTCTGAGTGCCACTGGGGTCTGCAGCGAACACAATGGCACGCAGTGACAAGAGCCCTGGCACCTGAGAAATGGAAATCCGCAGGAGCCCCGGTAGCACGGGACCAGCGAGCTGCGGCGGGTTATTGCAAAGGACACCTGAGACTGAATAATGGGCATGCCACCGGTAGCCTCTTTTCACCCTGGAGACCCGTTAGGGTGGATATTTCAGTGAGTTAGGGTCAGGGCTTTCCATTCTGGTCTGCACCACCACCCTCACCGCCTCACAGAGAGCTGGTGGCTCGACCTGAAGCTGGACTGGCCATGGCACCAGGTGTCCCCACCGACTTCCAGGTGCTAGAGAGAGATCTGGATTAGCAGCCTGCCCAGGGTCACCCAGACGTCGCAGAGCTGGGCAAACTCAGGTTTCCCGACTCCTAAGCCAGTCGTATTTCCTCTTTCAACCAGGTTTTGCTGAACTGGGAGAAAGGACTCACACCAGTTCTGTCCAATCCAGTGAGACAAAACCCAACTAATCAGGAACCATTGAAAAGTGGTTGCAAAAGCCTTCATGGGCCCTGAGGGCTAAGAGGGTATGTCCTTTAAAGCCTCCCCATAGAGAGAACAAGTGCTTCTCCCCCTTTACTTTTCTTAAAAGAAAAAAAAAAAAAATATATATATATATATATATATATATATACACACACACACACATACACTAGAGGCCCAGTGCACAGACTTGTACACCAGTGGGGTTCCCCAGCCTGGCCTGCACCCTTACAATCCCGGACCCCTCAGGGAATGTCTGACTGCCGGTTTCAGCCCGATCCCCACAGGCCAGCCGACATCCCCCGAGGGATGCAGTAGTGCCCAAAATGGCAGGCGACCAGGGAGGAGCCCGAGCCCGGGCCTCGTGCCACGCTGCTCCTGCTCATCCCAGCCCTATTGCACCTGCCACTGCCACCACTTGGTAGTGAGCCCGGCCTCTGGTGCCCATTAGTCAGCTGAGTGGCACTCCCACTGTGGGAGTGCACTGACCACCAGGGCACAGCTCCCGCGTCGAGCGTCTGCCCCCTGGTGGTCAGTGCGCATCATTGCGACCAGTCGTTTGATCGCTTAGGCTTTTATATATATACACTAGAGGCCCAGTGCATAAAATTCATGCACAGTGGGGAGGGGTGTTCCTCAGCCCAGCCTGCACCCTCTCCAATCTGGCACCCCTCGAGGGATGTCCGGCTGCCCGTTTAGGCCCAATCCCACAATCCAGGACTGCTGGCTCCCAACTGCTCGCCTGCTTGCCTTCCTGATTGCCCCTAACCGCTTCTGCCTGCCAGACTGATCACCCCCTAACCACTCCCTTGCCAGCCTGATTGATGCCTAACTGCTCCCCTGCCAGCCTGTTTGCCCCTAACTGCCTTCCCCTGCAGGCCTGGTCACCCCTAACTGCCCTCTCCTGCAGGCCTGGTTCCTCCCAACTGCCCTCCCCTGATGGCCATCTTGTGTCCACATGGGGCAGGATCTTTGACCACATGGGGGCAGCCATCTTGTGTGTTGGAGTGATGGTCAATCTGCATATTACTCTTTTGTTAGATAGGATAGAGGCCTGGTGCATGGGTGGGGGCCAGCTGGTTTGCCCTGAAGGGTGTCCTGGATCAGGGTGGGGGTTCCCTTGGGGCATGGGGCGGCCTGGGTGCGGGGCCTGTGGTGGTTTGCAGGCCGGCCATGCCCCCCGGCAACCCAAGCAGAGGCCCTGGGGATCTAGGATTTATTTATCTTCTACAATTGAAACTTTGTAGCCTGGAGTGGAGCCAAGCCTTCTGCTTGCTCTGTGGCGGCAGCCATTTCTGTTGGGATTTATGTATCTTCTATAATTGAAACTTTGTAGCCTCAAGCGGAGGCCAAAGCAGGCTAGGGCTGCAGAAGCTTGGCTTCCTCCATCGCTGCGGGCAAACCTAACCTCCTGCTCTCTCCAGGTCCGTGGCTGCCGCCATTTCTGTTGGGATTTATCTTTTTTTTTGTTGTTGTTTAAAGTATTACAAATAGTAATACATATGTCTCCTTTTTTTTTTTTTTTTTTCCCCATTGACCTCCCCCTGGTATTTTATCTTCTATAATTGAAACTTTGTAGCATTGAGTGGAGGCCTGGGCCAGCAAGGGCAGGCGGAAAGCTTGGCTTCCTCCATTGCCAGGGAAACCCAAACCTCCCTCCTGCTCTCTCTGGCTGCAGCCATCTTGGTTGGGTTTATTTGCATATTCCCTCCTGATTGGCTGGTGGGCATGGCTTGTGGGTGTAGCAGAGGTACCGTCAATTTGCATATTACTCTTTTATTAGATAGGAAGATTGATTTCAGAGAGGAAAGGAGAGAGCAAGACAGAAACATCAATGATGAGAGAGCATCACTGATCTGCTGCCTCCTGCACACCTCCCACTGGAGATCCAGCCCACAACCCAAGAATGTGCCCTGACTGGGAATCTAACTGACCTCTTAGTTCATAGGTCAATGCTCAAACACTGAGCCAGCCTGGCCCCTGCTTTTCTCTTAAACTGAGTGGCCAAAAGGTCTTCTCCACCAGAAGCACAAGAGATCAGGGCTCTGACACTCCACACTCAAGAGACTGAAAAGGCTTTAGAAACACTGAATTAACCAATTCTACTTGAAATGAAATCCTTGTGGGAGAAAATCACCTGGATCTTTCCTTCTTGGATGCAGTGAACACTGGCCAAATTGTTTTAATTTCCGAATTTATTAAAATGATTAACCTCAATACTGCAAGTGCATGTACAAAATATTTGTAAAAAATGTTTTTAATGAAACGTTAAAGAACTTACCTCAAATGCTGAAAAAGTCCTTTTTTCATTCTTTCAGTACAAGGAATACATTGTATCTCAAAAGTATTACAACTCAGCAAAACAATTTAAAACAGTAGTTTGAAAAATGATTGAAAATTGAATACATATATTTCTATGATCACTTCCTAACTCTTACAATGCAAAAGTCTTTACCAATCATTGCATAAGCTCAAGCTAAGAGTTTTATTGAATGCAAGTTTTACTGACCTCTTCCAAGAGGTCACCAGAGTATGGGTTTCGCCATCCCACACAGCAGAGCCAGGACAACATAACAACGGAAAATCAGCTCCTTGGAAGGCGTCAGCGGTGATGGCCAGCCTGGGGCACATGGACTCCTGAGACAGTGACGGCTACCAGGTGTCACTGCTCAGACCATGGGAAGGCCAGCCTCAAAGAACAAGGCTGCAATACAGTTAAAACTAACATCATAAATAAGTTACTGAAAAGAAGCTTAAAAATGGAGAAAAGTGGGGAATACAACATTTTATTACTTCTCCCTTAAGATTGGAATTCCTGTAACGGCTATTGTTGGTATTCCAAGAAACAGTTCAAGATGTTTAAGTTGTTTAGTCTACAAAACACTCCAATCGAAGGTGGGGATGAGGTGACGCTCTGCTTGCTGGGGCTTTCCACACGGGGTCTCAGCCTGACCTACCCTAGTGGCGCGAGTATCGCATCTACACAGGGACACCGTGAGGGTTGGACTGTCTGTCAAGTGCTCTGAGGACCTTGCTCGGGGCCGCCCTGCTGGTGCGGGAGGCACTCTAGCTGAGCAAAGAGGCAGAGTGTGTGCCACGTGCTGCCACATCACTACCTGAGGGGTTGAACTGCATCTTAACATACAGGGGGCGACATGAGACTACAGAAGTAATGCCTTGAAGGAAGTGAGGAAAACACACTGCTACTTAAAAAACTTTCATGGATCTTGTTAATTCCTACTTGGAGCCTACTGGCAATAGTGTTAAGGAACTGAATTTCCCAGAATCTGGGAATCAATTAGGAATGACGGTGAGCACAGGTTTCCTCAAGGGATTCCATGACCTGCAGATTCCTTCCACATTTAAAACAGGGGCTCCCTTTCCAGACACTACGATCCCCGGACTTGGTACATGGAGCACTGTGTGTCGGAGAGGATACGCACACGTTTCCCGGGAACAGAGACCCGCTGGCTCAACGTTGGCCTGCTGCCGATTCACATTCCCCAATTCTCTGTCCAATGATTTATAAACAACCCAGAAAAAGGAAAGACTGGTACTGAACATAAAGTAGTAAAATTTCGTTCATTAACTTACTTAAAATTAATTTATCTTTTCAAAGTGCTTCAAAAACAAATTAAATCTGACTCTTCTTTTTGTCTAACTGATAATATAGTCAAAAACTCTTTGATATTTTCATACATAAACTAACATAAGTCAAGAACTCCCACTGATGCAGTGCTTAAAACTATGTATTTATAATTTCCTATTTTATTGGCATGGATATTTCTAAACTTAAAAACCTTCCTGGTAAGTTCTTTTAATTTCTTATGACAAAAATTTCTCACAACACACAAATATTTACAACATATACATTGTTTTCAGTTCTTTACATTGAATTTTAAAGACAAACATTTTTATAGGTTACCACAGAACAAAAGCTGTGACTCATGTTTTTATTTCATAAACTATTATAAGTTAAAGTGAATAGAGTTTTTTAATATTCCTTGTAGCATTTTACAAGTGCAACAGAAAACTTGAAGACCCAAATTAAGATAGCTGTAGTTCATTAAATGTTGCTTGTTGTCATCACATTGTTCACAGCAAATTTTTGAAAAAATAAGCACCAATCATTCTTGCAAAGAACAATTTTATCTAAAAGTATTGAAAAGTGTTAAATACAAGGTCTTTAATTTACATGACAAGCAATAAATACGCTGTATCGAAACTCATCCTGCACACTGCTACCCTCGTACATATAATGTACTGAAAAGTTGGCTGTCACGCATGGGATTGTACTTTTAAAAAAAAATAAACCAATATGACTCCCAGCTGATGGTCTGCTATTTAACCAAGGCCACACAGTACACCTGGCCAGCAAACAGTGTGGAATTGATCAAACTCCAAGGGGGGAACATCTAGCAAATAAACCAAAAAGCCAAAGATCATTGCTGGTGATATTAGCATGGACTAGAAAACCTTAATATGTTGCTACTAGGATTGGTTTAAGTTATTGTTTAGTCACATATTAAAGAGCCAGTTGATGCTCTTACAGTTAAAAAAATTGTGTAGCCACATTACTGTTTTCAACATCGTGTGGAAAGTTGCTATCACTGCAGTTTGCTGAGCCTTTACTTTACAACAGGGCTTTCCCTCTAACTCGGAATTGCACGTAAGGAGGCTATTCAAAAAGTACAATAAAAATGTGCACAAATCAGACTTCAGGTAAGTCAGTACGCTGTACACTTTCTACGTGTTATGCCGGTAAGTGAAGAAATGAGAGAAGTGCTGCCGCTAAAATGTTTCAGTTGAGGAATAATAGACTGGAATTTTTTATTTTTAAGTAGTTTATCCCAGGTCAAATTGAGACCCAGAGCTTATGCGTTAAGCCTCAAAGACTGATCTTCTCTTCTCCTGGAAGAAATGTCAATATCTATTGAGTCTTTCCCAACTATTAGCCTCAGGCGCTTGGCTGGAGGAAGGGGAATAAAGTCATCTTCAAAGTCATCGTCGTAGTCGTCCTCCTCTTCGTCCCCCTCGGAGGAAGAGGAGTCGTCTGTACTGTCTTCCTCGTACTGACTGTAGTCATCGACCTCCATCTGCGACTCCAGGAGAGAAAGCGGGTCACCGCAGCACACCCCATTCTCGTGACGCCCCTCTACACATGGCCCCCGACCCTCCTCGTCCCGTTTGAGCTGGATTTTTAGTTTTGTGGCACTGCTGCCCGGTCCTGAGTTAAATCCGTTATTAAGCTTTGCTACGTAGAGATTATTATCATTTTCATGGTCTTTACTTAACTTGATGCTGATTTTGGAAGAATTCATCCCATCGTTCTCTGGGTTGTTTGTCTTGCTGCTGCTGTCGTGACGCCTGCGAAGAGTCAATTTGGGGATCCCGGAGTTATTCTCCAGGATTAACTGTGCGTCATAGCGTGTGATCCGCCTCTTCTTTTTACTTTTCGCAGTCCTGAAGCCGTCTTTTGTTTTGAAGCTATCTGATGTCACCACCGAACCATCAACAGGCGAAGGGGCCCAGTCCATGTAGCTCCCGGGCAGCCCCTCCGAGCCGCTGTGCTCACCCTGGTCGGGGAGGGACCCCAGCACACTGGGCACCACACCGGCTTTCCCAGGGGGACCGTGCTCCGGAGTGGACTCCCCCGCCTTTGCCAACTGTCTCACAAGCTTCCCTTGCCGTGACTTCTTTTTTGCAATGCTGCTGTCACTCCTGGGACACTTGGCCTCCCCGCTGTGTGCAGCGTCATGCACCAGTTCTTCTTCCTCCTGCGCCGCCGCAGGAGGCGGTTGCTCGCCACTCTCTGGGCAAGGCTCAGTCAAGCTGCTTTCATAGCCGTCCGATGTATTTGGTTCAAGCTTGATGTCAGAGGGCTCCTTCAAAATCATTCTCGTCCGTGCTGACCGCCTGGTTGTGTAGGTGCTGGGGGCGCCCTCCCCTGGCGAAGGGGCCCCTCGCCCCGAATTCTGTTTGTGCTCTCTTGCCGCATGTCTGGTTAAGCACCCACTAGCCACTGTGGCTGGTATTGGTCCCTCCGGCTCCTGATCTTTTTTAATGGGCAAATTTTTATACAGAACTACTTTAGGCTCTTTAAGGACTAAGTTTCCCATCTCGAGTTTTCCTGAAGCACTCTTCTGCTCCAGCCGTTTGCAATGATTTCTTAATTTTACCTTCGAAAGTAAAGGCTTTGCAGGCTTTTTCAGTTTCTTTGGTACCCTGGAATTATTTATATGAGTTAGCTTAGATGAGGTAGAGTTGGAAGAAGCTGGAATTCTTGACATAGATTGCCTTGTTAATGTTCTGCTCTTGCTGGTCTTTTTCACACCAACTGAAGATTTTCGGCTAGATGCTGCAAAGTTTAAAAAAAAGAAAGAAAAAAGATGAAAAATAGCCTTGATAACACAAAACAGTATCCAAAACCAGACTCTCGGCCATGTGACGTTCAGTTACAGAGCACATGGCAGACAGACCCAGCCTAGTTTCTGCCTTCCCATAAGCTCCCCGCACTCTCCCTTCACATCCTCTTCTTAATTCCGCCTCTGACTCATGGAGCATCTATTCCCATCTGAACTGGGTGTTTGACGAGCTCCTACTACCAAGTACCTAGATTTCACTCTATGTATGTCCTTAATCTATCATGATACTGGTATGTATGTCCTTAATCTATCATGATACTGGTATGTATGTCCTTAATCTATCATGATACTGGTATGTATGTCCTTAATCTATCATGATACTGGTATGTATGTCCTTAATCTATCATGATACTGGTATGTATGTCCTTAATCTATCATGATACTGGTCCAAAATAAGCATTTCTTTTCGATTTAGTATTTTACCATGTAAAAGATTTGAAGTGGATCTAAGGAAAAAAAATCATAGTTTTATTTTCTTTCACAAAGTCTTAAAATAATCATTTTAAATAGGTTTCTAAAATCCAACTACTCATTAACTCAGGAAATAAGATTGCAAATGGGCTCAGAGACAAATTCTATTCCAATGGTTTCAACATGTTGTATCCCTGACAACCGCCCCGAAGAACTGCCTATCTAAAACCTCTCCCCGAGGCGCTGGGAGGTCAGCAGAGCTCACCTGGCCCCGTCCCTCCCGTGCCTGCTCGCTGCCCACAATCACACTGAGAGGGAAGAAGCATGCTGCCAGAATTACTCTCAGACAAGGGGGCTCCAACTTCCTTCCTCTGGACAAGGACACAGAAGGGCTGGGATGATCCTACTGGGAACTAAGGTGACAACTGAAGGGCTTTACAAAAGGCTTATACGTGACTCAAGTTTAAGCTGCGCCTGAGAACCTCTGACCTTGCCACTGACCAGCTGCCAACTCTGTTTTCCTTTGCATTTACCTTTGGACCTGCACAGTGTCTTACGTGAGTCAACTTCTCGGCTTCCCACACTCCCACCTGAAAACCTCATCCCCATCAAAATACCCCTTTTCAATCATTCACAGAGAAGCTGAGAATATCAAACAACCACCGTCTCTCATCAGAAAACAAGGAAATAAAAAACAACGAATGTGAGTAAGTCCAGCACACTGCCTGACAAAGATGGTCCCTTACTACATGCCCAAAGGTTGCCAGGGCGACTGCTGTTCCTTCTGCTTGGCTGAGCAAGTAAGTCACCATTAGTTAGTTTTTATGGAGAACAAGAATGAGTAACAAGCATTCCAAGCATCACACCCCCAAGAATGGAGCTCTGTACTCAAGACTGGCTCCTAAATGGAGTTGAGGTACCCAAATCAGCAAAATTCCCAGAAATGAGGCCCCACTATTTTTTGAAGAACAGTAGTAATTTTGGATGCCACTCCTTTTGAGAACATGCATATGAACTGGAATTATACAGAACTTGCTAGAAATGATTTTTAAAATATGAGGATATTTGGGGAATTCTTCGGCTAAAGAATTTTTGCTTTCAAGGCTTCCTTCAAGGTGGAACTGGTAGAGGTACTTATTTACTTATTTTTTAAAATGTATTTTTCTTGACTTCAGAGAGGAAGGGAGAGGGGGAGAGAAAAAAATATCAATGATGAGAATCATCAGTCAGCTGCTTCCTGCATGCTGGGGATCGAGCCCTCAACCCAGACATGTACCCTGACCAAGAACTGAACCATGACCTTCTGGCTCATAGGCCAATGCTTAACCACAGCCACACCAGCCAGGCTTGATGTGTTTATTGATGTAAGTCCACACCAGGGTTTTGTGCTCAGCTTTCTGAGTTGGCTATGTGGTCCTCTGCCCAGCCTGACACTTCAAGGACCATTCTATGACCAAGCTTAGTGGTTCTCAGCCTATTGTTCCTTTTCCCACCCCCCTCTCATTTCACACCTGCAATCAGCTGTACTCTGTAATCACATATACACTGCATTCTCCACAGTGATCCCCCCAAAATCGGGATCCAGCCTGTCCCTCGCATGAGCGCCTTGGCCAATCTCTGACCACCTCGTGAAACCCAGTGAGCACTTTCCGCCCTCACCTTCCTTTGCAGAATGTGATATTGCTGACCATTCCTTTTCCTGGAAAACCGTCTCCCCGCCGCTGTCCCAAAGAACACTCTCCCTCCACCTGCCCGCACTGACACTGCATTCCTCAGGCCTCTGCTGTCCTAGACCCTTGAAAAACCAGTCTCCCGGTGATAAGCACCCACCCCACTTCCTGAGCCATTATCTCTCACCTGATTCTTTCCTTAAACACAGACCCTACCACCAAATACCCGCTGGCATCCGGATCCCCCCAGAGGCTGCCTCATAGCCCCTTGGTGAACATGCTTAAACTGAATTTGCCATTAAGTCTCATGGCGCTTCTCCCGCCTAAGTTCTCCACTTTGGCCAATCACCCCAGAAACCGGGAGGTCATTCCTGATGCCTGCTTTCCCTAACTGCCTCACCCAATCAGCCACCGGGTCCTGTGGAGTCCATTCCTGCAATGTCACTGGAGCATCTGCCTCTCTCCATTGCCAGTGCCACAACCTCCTGCATGAATGAGGGCAACAGCTTCCACCCTTTTTTTTTTTTTTTAACAGAGAGGAAGGGAGAGGGAGAGTTAGAAACATCGATGAGAGAAACATCGATCAGCTGCCTCCTGCACACCTCCTACTGGGGATGTGCCCGCAACCAAGGTACATGCCCTTGACCGGAACCGAACCTGGGACCTTTCAGTCCGCAGGCCGACGCTCTATCCACTGAGCCAAACCTGTTAGGGCCACCCTTTTTTTTTTTTTTTTTGGTCTCTCCTACGGCTTTCCCACCATGCGGACAGAATGATCTTCCTAGTACCCATGTCACTTCTGGGATTTAAACCTTTTAATAACCGAATGCTCTTAGAATCAAATCCAAAATTTTAAGTTGTGTTCACATCCTTTCCTCCTACCTTCAATTCCACCCATGATAAACTTTATTCAAATCCTACACTCATCCCCTTATTACATTTTTAAAAATAAAAGTCCCTCTGCTTTGAATGTGCTTCACTTGGCCAACTTCTCACCCTCTTTAAAGTTCAGCGCAGGAAACACTTCTCCCAGGGAGCCTGTCCAGACTTTCTACATAGGACAGGATACTCTTGCTATGTCTCCTGCGACACCCGAGTCCCCTTACTTGGACACTTATTTTAAGCCATTAGATGAAATCTCATTTTATGGTGATTCTGGTGCTTGCCTCTCCTCTTACACCCCTCCTTCCCATGGAATCACTGTTAGCTGACCACAGCGCACCACTCACAAAGCACTTGGGTGTTTGTTCTCAACAGTTCAAAATAGACTATTTGATGCTACAACTTGTTTCCCTTACATTTATGTATTTATAGTGTATTCTCATTTTGTCTAAAAAGCATGCTCTCATCAAAAGTCCAACTAAAGCCCTAACCAGTTTGGCTTGGTGGATAGAGCATCAGCCTGCGGACTGAAGGGTCCCAGGTTCGATTCTGGTCAAGGGCATGTACCTTAGTTGCGGGCACATCCCCAGTGGGGGGTGTGCAGGAGGCAGCTGATCGATGTTTCTCTCTCATCGATGTTTCTAGCTCTCTCTCCCTCTCCCTTCCTTTCTATAAAAAATCAATATATTAAAAAAAGAGAAAAAAGTCCAACTAAAAAGTGTGCTTACCAAGTCTAAGGTCAAAAAGGACATAAGCAAGCTGGGCAGAAGTGTGAGCAAAGTGGCTAAGACCAGAGGGTAACAAATGCCAAGGGCTCTTCACTGTCCCCAAAGGGTCACATCAGCAACAGAGGGTAAGGGAGGCCCCAGTGGCAAACTAATATAAGTCCATCAGAGACTGAGGATTCTGACATAGGAGATAAGGTGTGCCTGTGGTGGCCCTGGCACCAGCACTCACACACCAGGCGTGACTCTTCCCTACTGGCTAGGACAAACCTCAAGTGCATAACCTAACAGTAACTTTGGGTGAAAATACACATTCTTAACAATTATTATATAGCAGGTGCGGGGCAAATGGCCACCTTACTATGATCTTAATGCTAATAAGCATTTTTTGGAGTAAGAGCTGTTACACTATGAAACCGAGCTCACGTGGACTAGTGTGCCTACGATCGTCCATCTGCTGAGTGGCAGGGATGGGATTTGAACTGAGGAATATGGTTTAAGATCCCAACTTGTTCAGCACTGCCTCTAAGGTAAGCCAGTTCCAACTCAGGGGTAAAGAAGCCACACGCGGCCCTCAGAGTCATTTCAGGGTGTCCTCAAAATCGTAAGGCAGCCCTGCCTGGGCATCAAGAATCGCAGGCAGATACAAGAGCAGCACAAGGACCCCAAAGCTCCCCGAGTGCTGGGGCTGCGCCCGCGCTCTGTGCTGGAGAAGCCCCACGAGCACACAGTCAATGTGAACCGAGGTGGCATGAGGACCACACACAGCCGACACCTTCAGAATTCAAGGAGCCAGCATCCTCCATCTTATGTGACCAACACAGACTGGCAGCGGCTGCCTGGACCGGGCCTGCGGGCTCGGCAGAAAGCAGTGCTGTCTCTGACCGGAGAGAGAGAAGCAGTGACCCACCCCCTACCTCTAGGACAGGCGATCCTTAGTTAAGATAAGCTTACTCCACTGGACAAGTCTTCCGGGTTCTGCACAGACCTGAGGCATTTGCAATGACACACATTCCGTATCACAGCACTGACTGTGGGGAGTGGCCCAGCCATCCAGGCACAAGGACCTAAAAAATGAGAATCTTCCAATAATGGCACAATTCCGGCATGTAAACTGAATTTGTGAAAAGGATTTCTCACCCGGCTGGTGTGGGTCAGTGGTTATGTGTTGACCCATGAATCAGGTCACAATTTGATTCCCAGTCAGGGTACATGCCTGGGTCGTGGGCTCGATTCCCAGTAGGGAGCATGCAGGAGGCAAATGATCAATGATTCTCTTTCATCATTGATGTTTCTAATTACCTCTCTCTGAAATCATCAAAAACATATTTAAAAAAAAAAGAAATAAAATACTTAAAAAAAAAGGATTTGTTTACGCTCTGTAGATGCTAAAGCAAACAGGCTGTGGCTCCTGAGACACCTTTCAAAAATGGTTCTGGCCCTGGTAGGATGGCTCATTTGGTTGGAGCGTCACCCCACATACCAAAAGGTTGTGGGTTTGATTCCAGTCAGGGCACATACCTGGGTTTCGGGTTCGATCCCACATCAGGGCGTGCATGGAAGGCTACTGATTGATGCTTCTCTCTCATCTCAATGTTTCTCTTTCTCTCCTCCCTCCCTTCCTCTCTCTCTAAAGTCAATGAAAATTAAACATATCCTCGGATGAGGATTAAAATTTTTTTTAAAAGAATCTGTGTGGAAGGAATTTTTCTTCCCACCAGGCAGAAATGTTTAAGAATATACACACTGCTCAAGGAAAGCAGCTCCTCCATCAGCCACTAAATCCCAGACAAGCTGCAGAATCAAGGTGGGCAGCTACGCACGGAGAGTGCACTCGGACCCAATGGACACCACCGCCCTCAGGAGGAAGGCTCAGGCGCTCTGGCTTTGCTACCAGCTGCGCTAACAAGTCTTCCCCTCACACGGTTAGGAGGCTGTGCTTAAGACACAAGCACCCAAAGAAACACAGCCTAAAAGAATGCATGGAAGAGTCTGAGAAAATACTGCGTGAACATGGCTGAGTGTATGCTGGCTGAGGAGGCGACTGGAGTAAGCCTGTAACTCCTTTAGAGCACAGAGCACGCCCACCACACTACCCTCAGTCAGCACACGAACTCTGAAGCAGTCAGTCAGTCGTTCTGCAGAAAGTAGCTGAATGAAGTCAGCGCCCCCATCCGCAGCCACCGGGAAGTGAGCACTTGTCTGCAATGCTGAGATTACAGCTCAGAGGGGTTCCTGCTCCCGCTAAACTTTAGAAAGTGGCTCTGCGTTGTTACTTGTTACTGGGAACTAGGGCACGAGCTCCCCGAGGGAGGGGCTGAGTCTCCTACACATATGTATCTCTTCAACTACTACCAGGCTTTTAATAAGTACTAATATTTAGTTTGTTAATAAATATTCCGATGCTCACTTAGTAACATACTCAAAACCTTCCAAAAATATTTGTATTCCAATCTTTTAAACTAAGTGGTGTACTAAGTTCAGAATCTATGCATTAGAAATATAGTTAATGCATAAAAACACAAAACACCCCCACGAATGTCAAGGGCCAATCAATGTGGACAGCACGGTGGCCGTCTCCACATATAGGTCTCACAAGTCTCCCGTCTCACAAGGAACCAGACTCAGAAAACAAATAGTGATTGTGCTGCATTTATTATTAGAACCAATAGTCCACAGTGAATGACAGGCTACTGCTCTTTTGTTCACGTTGGACATTTTTATAAACCGGACGATACACAGGATTACTTTTACACTAACGAGGTCATGTGTGGCCTCCGACTCCCAGCAGCAGGTTTGGGAATTCACGGCAGTGAGCTTGGCCACTGTGGGAGACACCTTCCCTTTTCTTTGGGGTTTTCTGCACGGGAGGGGGGCACAGTGCTGGGTGAACACGTGTGAAAACAGGGCGAAGAGCCTGAAATAACGAGACCTCAGAGGGCATCAGGCACTAGGAAGTATCTGTGAACATTCAGCGCCCAAACTGCCATACTTTGGGGATCACCAAGCCAAAACTTGCGAACTCAATGCTTGTCAGACATCAGTCGGACTGAAGAGCCTACTATTTGAGTGGAGCCAGAGAAAACTGGCATCACCCAGGTGAAATGCAGCCGCAACCAGAATAGTCCCAGGACTTCAAAGCTCCGTCAAGATGAAGTGTTTTCTTCTGTTCGTTTAGGCTTCTTCTCTTTCTTCTCTCTTGATTCTTCATTCTTTTTCCAGTTCCATTAGGTCTCGCGCCCCCTTCCCTGACCTGGTGTCTTAAAGCTTGTTCTTTCTCCTTTCATCCTGCTACTTTTGTTAGTGGCTAATATGTCATAGCACAGTGACATCTAAAATGTTCCTTTATCACAATTACGAGTCTGGTAACTAATAACTTAGTAAACTGGGTTCGTTCCTTTTGAAAAAGGACAAGTAGTAAAAAGGTGGAAACCTTGAAGCCAGAAGCTGTCACCTCCCCAAGTCCATCCTCCACCCTAACAGGCTGGCTAGGCACAGAAACACGTATGTGCCTGTAAGATTCCACCCCGTCCTGTCTTCTCGGAAGACATAATGATAGAATTATGGTGAAACTAACACCTGAAAATGTTTCTTTCAAACATACACGATGACCCTGGAACACAGGCTGAAGAATGTAATATCCCGTTACCAAGTATTCAAGAAAAGCAGACAGGTCAGTCCAGATGAGCGCATGGAATCTGGAGGCCAACACAGCCTGCTTCTGTGGCAAATCATTTCTAGAAACTTGCGATGCCGCTGGAGTGCACGAGTCCCAGGTTTCTCTCAATATTTAAAAGATCAAAACTACTGAAACACTTTAGAAAACAAATTGTGTGAAAACACTTAAGAAAAGATGCTTATCAAATCTCCCTTACTTACTTGCATTGTGTTTTTCCTGAGTGGTATCTGCATCAGTGTTAGAGCTGACAGATTGACTGTCTGAATTTTTGCTGCTGTCACCTAACTTTTTAAGCCTATTTAAACGTTTATCTGTTTCTCTGAGTCCGTATTTGCTATTGATAACAGGAGCAGGCGCAGGCAGTCCCACTCTGGATTTAAAAGCACCAGTTCCTCGTCTGAAAGAGAAAACAGCACACGTCAAACAAATAGCATACTTACTATAACCACAAGGTCGGCTGCCGAGGGCTCTGGGCCACATCAGATCTACAGATGTGATGAACTGATGAGGCCTCAACCATCACTGGAAATTTACCAAGTCTAGGACTCTCAAAAGGAATTAAGTATATATATAAAATCAACAAAAAACTCTAAACTTAAAATCACAAAACAAATTGTTACGACTATTGTCAATTATTAACTGCCCATGAGAAAACATTGAACCCTATAGAATTTCATGTGTAGATAACTAATTCTTCAATTTCAAAACTGGTTAGTGCAATAGTTAGGTCTAAATTGTGGCTTAAATAACCCACCTGTTAATTATATTCTAGCTTTTTTTCTGCACAATTTAACACTACATCACTGAATACTGAGAATTAAGTAATGAAAAAAAGAAACCAGAGAATTTCCATAAATGAGGCATTACTTAGATAGAACTAAATGTTAGATACAAATTCTAGCTGAAATTCTGTCTAAGAAGGCTAGGCTGTATTAATGCAAGTCTCACTTTCTGAACTATAAAAACTATTAAATGATTCTTTAAAATTAGTGAATTAAACATAAATGACCATAATCCTATATAATGAAAGCCTAATAGGCTAAGTGTCCAGTTATCCATTCAACCAATCAAAGAGCAATATGCTAATGGTATGCTAAGGCCACTCAACTGCTCACTATGACGTGCACTGACCACCGGGGGCAGATGCTCCAACCAGTAGGTTAGCTTGCTGCTGGGGTCTGGCCAATTGGGACTGAGTAAGATGGGCCAGACACACCCTGGAGCCCTCCCACAGTCCCTCCCCAGCTGGCCAACCTCCAGCGTCCCTCCCTGGCCCCAATCATGCACCGGTGGGGTCCCTTGGCCTGGCCTGTACCCTCTCACAATCCGGGACCCCTCAGGGGATGTAGGAGAGACAATTTTGGCCTGATCCCGCAGGCCAGGCCGAGGGACCCCACTGGTGCACGAATTCGTGCACTGGGCCTCTAGTTAAGTTATAAAAATGTTACTAAATAAGACACTAAAAGACTTGCTTTTCCCACAGGATAAGAACAATTTCTAACCTGCTCTAACTATTTGTATTGATGTAATTTTTCTGAAGTGAGGGTATTTACTAAGAGTTCCTAAACTTCCCAAAGGAATCTAGTTTTGCAAAGCTTTGCTTTATTCAGTGTATAAAGAAAAATTCCTACCCAGCTCTATTCAAAAGAGTAAGTAAATTATATGTTAAGAGGTTTTTAAAAAGCACTGCTATTGCACTTAAGAAGTGAGAAGTATCTCTGGCTAGAACTGCCTTCACTGGCTGGCCCTTTACTGGCCTTCGCTTGTTAAGGAAAAGCCATATGACAACAGCTTCTGACCTGTGATAAAATCCTGCCTGCCCTCCTCTGAAAGCGACCTGGCCCTGCTGAGGTCCCCTGGGACTGATCTTTCAGGATTTTCTCCCTCAAGAAATCAGAGTGTTTCACTTTTTGCTAAAGAAGAACAGTTTTATTTTCTCTCCCCATCTTCTTACCTTTTAATGCTAGTGAGCACAGACCCAAACATAATGCAGAAACTTTTTTATAAGTAACGTATTTCTGCCTTCTTCATCTTCACAGAATGGATATGGAATTCTTTTTATTAATGCTTTTGTAAAAACAACAAAAAACTTATTGTGGGACTGCCTCAATTCTTTTTTTCAAAAGGTGCATTAGAAATCCTCACTGAGGCAGGCAACCAATTACACTCCACCTCACCCCAAAATATATTCAGAAAGTAAATCCATAAATCCCAAAGGCCATTTCATTTCATATGGACAAAGAAAGTAATTATTTTAAGATATTCCATGCCTTTTTACCATAACATGCAACATTTCTGGTTCCTTTCTAGAAAGATGGGCCACATTTAAAGAAACCTCTACTCTTCATCTGCTTCTCCACTACCCTCCCTTTTTCTTTTTAACTTAGGAAAGTAATACATGCTTATGCTTGCTGCAACAAGCCAAACAATCCTAGGGTATAAATATGCATAAACAGAAGTTGACAGTATTTCCTAACCCCTGGAGCCCAGAGCCCAGAGGTCCAGGGCTAACCACCTGCCAGCACACCAGCTTCCACTCCCTTCCACGGTCTACACCCCTCCATACACTGTGGGAGCCCTCCAGGCAAACAAAACCAGCAGGGTAATGCCATACATTCACTAAACCATGCACAAATTCACTGGTATTGAACATATGTTTTAAAAGTTGTACTTTTTACATAAACATTCCATATTCTCCCCATCAGTGATACTAAAACCTATGGGATATTTTGTTTTTGTTTGCCACCATGAATATAGCTGCTATACTGCTCTTGAAACCAACTCCTTACTAACTGGTGCTCATATTTCCATAGGGTAAATTCTTCCATATGGGACTGACTGCCAGGTAAATGGATGCACTTATCTTTTGGCACATATTGCCAGATTACTTTCCCAAAAGATTACAGCAATTCACAGCCCTAGTAACATTGTGCCTGTTTCTCTATGTCCTCAATAGCAGTATACAGTGCACTCCTTAAATTTTGCCAATTGATAGTGAAAATGAATACCTAATTGTTGTAATTTCCTTGTTTGTAGCCATCATTTTCTGTGCAGCATCCTCCTTACCTTTCTTTGCTACTGGAGTTTGTTTTTCCTTATGAGCTTACTTTCCTGGAGCTTTTTGTAATTATAATATTAATTCTTTGCCATATGTGTACTTTTCCCCTCTTCAGTTTATCATCTGTCTTTGACTTACTTTCAGCCATTCAAGAACTTTTGTATTCACCATTTCTTGTCGTCTTTCAAAAGAATTCTACTTCCCCAAGGTTAAACATATAATCTAAATTTTTAAAAATAGTTTTGTATTATATTTTTAAATTACCTTTTTCATTTACTCCTATATGCCCAGCATCCAGCTGGGATTGATTTTTACATAGTGTGAGATGGGGCTTAGCTTGGTTTTCCTCCAGACACACAATGAGTTACAGCTGACCCTGGAACAATGTGGGGATTGGGGCGCCACCCAATCTTGCAGTTGAAAATCCACATATAACTCCTTCAGCCCTCCACATATGCAGATTCCCAATCACGAACTGGAAATACTGCACCAACATCATACTCATCTCTCTTTCAGGACTCTCTTCATGTCCTCTTACCTACTTGTCCATTTCTGGGCCAATATCCATCAAGTTTTGATCACAATTATTTCTTAGTAACTTTTAATATCTTTAAGGTAAATCTCCCCTAACTATACTTTACAAAATTTTTCTTGGCTATCAAACATACTTTCATATAAGCTTTACAATAATTTTGTCCTTCATTAGATTTTATTCTTCAAATTTTCTCGAGTGAAATTCGTAGTACTTATTAGAAACATATTACAATCACTATTGTGTCAGGATGGTTACAGCCCAGACACATGCACCCCATGCACCCAGGACACACCACTTGTGACCTCAGCATCTAGTGAAACAATCTGTCCACTCTCAACTCTTCACTGAACCACCTCTTCTCACCCTCATGCCTGGCACTGTGCTAGTCTTGTTTACCTTGCATCTGTAGGCCTAATAGAAAGTACCTATTCATAGTTAGTAATTGAATGAGTTTCCCTGACTAGTGTCATCCTCTCACCTAACTTTTCCTGAGAATTTAAAGAATATTCATAGCCACCCTTTCAGTGAAACTGCTCAAGGAGTCTGATTCAGCATGTCTACTGCTCTGTGTATTGGGCCTTCCCACTTAGGAAGGACTTGCATGTTTCTCTTGTTCACACTAAGCCTGGAGAGTAGGTGGGATTACCACTATATGACCAGTGAGAAACGGAGGCTCAATAAAGAGAACTAACCTACCTAAGGAACATGACGATACGTGCAGTTCTGAACCAGTAAAAGAGCTGTTTCAGGGCTGGTTTGGAATCCTGAGTGTGTGGTTACATTTTCAAGACAACCTCCAAAACCTTACTAGCATATCATTTGCTTCATTCAATCATTCACTTAGCAAATATTTTTTAAGCAATTATGTGCCAGGTACTGTTCTGGATGCTGGGAATAAAGGAACAAATAAAAAAAGGTAAAAATTTCTGCTTTCTTGGAGGATCTATTCCAATGGGAAAATAACCTATATTTAAGTATTAACTGTGTACAGTTCTACATACTTTATGTGAAATAACTAATTTAATTCTCACAGCAACACTATGAAATAACTTCTGGTATTACTCCCATTTTACAGATGGGTAATTAAGGTATAAGAGCACCTAAGTTGCCCAAGAAATCATAGCTAATGAAATACAGTCACAGGATTCCAACTCAGGCAGTCTGACACAGAGCTCAGGCACTTAATTAACTGCTACGCTATGTCATCTCTATAAAATGATTTTAAAGCATTATTCAACTATAATTAAACTACTTCATGGATTGAAGGATCTTTCTGTAGACTGGTCTAAAATTCAACCAATGCTTACACCATTTTTTATATAGAAAAAGATACATTTTATACACCCACCCCCAACACAGGGGAAATGTCTGGCTACCCAGGAAGAAGAAAATTGGGCCTCTAGTCTGGCTGCAGGCTGGGTGTCTTCAGTGGGAGAAGTAGCACTACCAGATATCTTTGCTCATATTTGCAAATACAACATGACGTGGAAACTGTGAGGGCTCTGAAGGTAGGCTGGTCTGGATTCAGCACTTAAGTTTCTACATTTACAACAGGGCCACATTACTACCTCTCTCTCACAGGATGGCTGTGAGCACCGAATGAGTCAAGATCAGTAGTGTCCAGGGCAGTGCAAGGTACACGAAATGGGCTCAACAAACATAACGGCGCCTTCCTGCAGCAGCACCCAGATAAGCTTGGGGAGCTGCCCCTGTGAGCTCCTGAATGCAGAAGCCATTCCAATGAGCCGTGTGAACATCACTGCTGCCAAGGCAGATCTGGGACATCTACAAGGACTCCAAAACCTTGATGGTCATACAAAGAGGTTCCTCGCTAAGTGACAGAACTTAGGAATTATGAAGAGTATGTGCATTAAAAAAAAAAAAAAAATTCCAGAGGACACAGCTTGATAACACACAAGGTTTTTACATGACTGTCAGTGGTTGAACTTCACTTGCCATTTTCAGGGCAACCCCACCCTGGCTGTGGCTGTGGCTGTGGCTGTGTGTGTGTGTGTGTGTGTGTGTGTGTGTGTGTGTAAGGTATTTCCCATTCTCTACTTAAGCGCATTTGAATTCTGATCCATTCATCAGAACAGCTGGTAATAATATTTTTAAGGGTCAGGTGCCAGTGCCCTTGAAAGTTAAGAACCCTTTGATTTTGTTTATGCATGCTACTGGCTACAATGCTCTAGAATGTAAAAGACTATTCCTGCATTTAAATAATGAGGAGATAATGTGATTTCATGCCCATGATCATCAGGTGGTTAAAAGAATGGGAAAGCTGAACATCTTACTTAGTACTTTACCTTTCACACGTGTAACACTCGCAGAACTCATTATTTTCTCCAAAAAACCCATCTCCATAATAACAAGAAATTTCTTCTCCAGGTTCAATATCTCTCAGAGCCTTCACACATGCTGTATCTCGACCAGTTGACACAAACTGGAATAAAATGAACTCATTAAGAAACTCGTACCTAAAGCAAAAACTGAATACTTGAGACAAAAAGTTTTTATGCTTACCTTACAGTTAGGTCTGCAATCTGAAAAATGTCCAAAAATAAAGTCAATTAACTGTAGATAAGATCTGAAACACGAACAATTACAGAAATCTGAAATAAGCTTTCCATGTAATTTTACAACCTTTGATAGAAGTTTATGTCTTCAGTTAAACTACAGGAATATTTACTTTAATAACTTGGGGCAGGGGGCGGGGATCGTATTCTTAACCCTACTTTAAAAGAAGATGAGGTCTTACTTAGATTGCTATGCCATTCTAATTTTGAGCAGTACCGCCCAACACTAGAGCTGATACCTGAGAAATAGCGCTTACCATGGTTTATAAACGCGGCAGGGCCGAGCCAGAGCTGAGCACAGTTTTTCCTTGTGGAATACATGACACTGAAGTCGTTCTCTCCGTGTCTAAGTAGCATGTTCTCCTCAATTTCTGAAAGTTCGGCAATACAACCCACCAGTAATTCTATTTTGTCATTTCGTTTCCTATTTAAAATATGTGATGTTAAAAATTACTAGTAATTATAAATAAGAAGGCTTCTTTTATTAAAACAAGCCTGTCCAATAAACATCCAAGTATTAAGAAGACCCAGCTCTGCATATTTTAGCTGACTCGCTTGGATCCCCACTGGGAAGCCCCAGAACCTTTGCCATGTACTTGTGCAGCTGCCTTATTCCTACCAGAGGCTGCCGAGTCCTCCAGGACAGAACTGTGTGCCGCCTGCCGTGTCTCTGAACACCCTGCAGCACCTAGCATAGTGCTTTGCAAGCACAAAGGACTCAAATTCCTGCTGCACGGAATTCAACTTGCTGACAATGGATGAAGGAGACACAGGTGAGTGTGGGGAAGAGCTGAGGACCCAGAATTGGGATGCTATCCTCTAGAGCAGCGCCATCCCACAGACAGCAATGCAAGCCAAGCACAGAATCTTCAACTTCCTAACGGCCACTTTAAGAAAGTAAAAACCCGTGAAATTACTTTTAGCAATACATTTTAATCCAATATACCCTAAATACTATTTCAGCAGGTCATCAGTTTAAGAAATATTAATGAAAACTTTAATTTCATATGAAATCTGGCATGTGTATCACATTTGCAGCACTTCTCAATTCCGACTTGCCACATTTCAAGAGCTCAAGAGCCACATGTGGTTGGTGGCTACTGTACTGACAGCGCAGCTCTAGGACCGAGATCTCAAACCTCCACCCCCACTGACACCACAGGGAGCCATGGGAGCTGACAAGCAGGCATATCATCCCAAGAAGATGCACTCACACACGCACACCCATCGAGCCTAAGAGTAATGCTCTTTGCCCTCCATTTTCATGCACTTGACCCTAAAATTTCTACTATAAAATATATTAGGGTGGTATATGAAAGGGGCTACATGTTTCTTTTGGGAGAAAAGGTAGGGAACAGGCATCAGAAGAAAGAAGATATAAATAACCACACACTCTCCCTTTTCCACATGGCTGTTACCGCTCTAATGGAGCTCAATGTTACTACTTGTATTTCAGCTGTATATATTTTTTTAAAGCAGGCAATGTGTTAAGAAATTTCCACCTGTCAACTCCTAGGATCATGAAGGCACCATACCCAACTTTTCTTCTAGGCCAGTAAAGGACCAACTCCAGAAGCCAGGCTGTCCAACCTTGGCCTCCCTAACCTTTCAGGAGCCCCGTTATTGAGCAAGGCATCCAGATTCAACCAAAGAAAACAAAACACACTTCAGCTTAGACACAGAATCTGGTCAACTCAGACCTCTAATTCTAAACACGAAGATGGGAAAAAGGAGCCGTCAATAGGCCCTGGTTGCTGGGCCGAGGCACTGGCCCTGCACTGGCTCCTCTAGGCGAGCTCTGGTTTCATCCCTTCCATGACTTTCTCAGCACGTGAACAGGAATTTCAGAGAGAATTTTAAATAAAATTCTTTATGGGTTTACACTAGTACAATAGTTACCACTCTTTCGTTGCAACTATTTTGGCTCCATTTTGTTCTGATGAGTATCTATTACAAGGCAGTATTTCAAATCCACTATCAGTTGCAAACATTCTCAAGTAAATGAACACCTAGAAAAGAAAAGATTTGACATTAACTTTATAGTAAACTGTTTGTCCTGCTAGACTTTCATAGAATTATAAAAGTAAACTATGAACAACAATATAAAAATGTTGCACTTTTAAAATACTTTGTTCATATTTCAACATTTCACATATTTGAGTACCAAATGGCATGGCCATGTTACTCTAAAAGCTCAAAACAAATTTCACTTCTAGATGACAAAGTTTTCTCTTTGGCTAGTCAAAGGATCCTATATGTTATTAGATCTTCATACGATTAGTTTCACAAAAAATTGATTTCAAGTTTTCACCAATATTTAGGCTTTAGTTTCCTTTATTCTTATCCAAACATATAAACAGTAGTCATCTTATTAATAAACCTACATGTTCCTTGAATAATTTCTCCTGCATTTTGTTCTTGTTGAGAAAATAGTGTCGCGCCCATTCGCCTGAAGTCAAACATTTGAAGGCTTTCTCCAAGTGCTCGTCTTTCTTAAAACGTTCAATTACTTCCTTCAGTTCTTCTTGCCTTCCTTTAATAGGCCGAAATCTGAACAAAATCAAGACAATAACTTTAATTATCTGCCATCACTCTTGGGCCACTGTTAAAGAGATACTGAGAAAGAGATAGTAACCTAAAAACTGCCAGACAGAACAAAAGACAACAATCAATAATCTTGATAATTACTTCTCAGGTAATATTAACCACCAGGAAACATAATTTCTCTGTCTTCAAAATGCATTTTAATACTGTTATTTCACTGTTATCTCATTAACTGAGAAGTGACCAGATGATTCAAGTGAATGCTCGCTGATTCAGGCTTATTCCAGTCTGAAGGTACAAAATGAAAGACCTACAATAGAGCTCATCTGATTGTGTGTTAGAATGACAATTTTTAAAAACATGCAGAATCAAGCCAGAAGAGTGCCAGGCAATGGGCTTCAGAAGAATGACGAAGCAAACAAAATCATGCCGCTAACAAAACATTCTTTATGTACAGTTAGAAAATCCCCAAACCAGTGAGTCCTGAAATACTGTACACCTTGATGTTCCAACGCCACGTCAATTAATCTGACAGCTGCATTCAGAGAGCAACAAGAGGGCACAAGTACAACTGCTGTATGGTGACAAGGAAAACCAGCTGGTGTGCCATTATAAAGGCTTCTCCTAATGAAATTAGCTATAATGATGTCAGCATATTGCATTTCTAGTCATAACATAACACATAATACAATCATAGTCCAAGTAAAATTAAGTTTGCAAGTCCCTCATTCTAAAGTTGTGTTCTCAATAAAACATGTACTACATAAAGGTACTTGGATCTTAATTTAAAAATGTCACCCTGGCAGGTGTGGCTCTGTTGGTTGAATGTCATTCAGTACACTGAAAGATCACTGGTTCAATTCCCAGTTGGGGCATGTGCTTAGGTTGTGGGTTCAACCCCCACATTGGGGTGTGTGCAGGAGGCAACCGATGGGTGTTTCTCACATCAATGTTTCTCTCTCTCTCTCCCCCTTTCTCTCTCCCCAAAAATCAATATTTAAATATTTAAAAAAGTATTTTCATGTCAATTTCATTTGGCTTATTTTCCCAAATAAAGTTAAAAAAAAAATCCAACCAAAAAACAGAATTACAGACTGCTAGTCAAATAGAATACATTAAGAAAAAAAAAAATATTAAAGGCCAAGGAGAAAAAGGGTTTGAACTATGCACCCTAACTCTAACAATTGAAATTGTGCACTTCATAAATCTAAAAATGCTAAAACTGAGATAAGATCTAGGAAAGGAAGCACCCAAGCAGGTTTTTTCCTGGATGAGCTATCATAAATGTATTCACAACATTTCAGTAAAATGTTAAGCCACAATATTTTACACCAAGGCTTATTTATTAGGTGCTGTGTACACACAGGTGTTACGGTGAAGTGACAGACTAGCCACTGCTCTTACATGGAAAATTTATCCAGGACTAAAAGACATACACATGCATCAACAGTTAAGCAAAGCAGTGATAGGCAAATGCAGGTTACTATGGTACAAACTACACTATAGCACTTTAAAGTATGGAAATCATAACTAAAGTGAAGATACTATGGGCAATGAGGAGAATGTGAATTTAGCTCTCCAGAATAGGCAGGAAAAAATCAAAGGAGGGCAGGCAAAGTGAGAGGGAATTTAAGCAGAGCATCTTAGGGCTACATTCAAAGAGATGAACAGGGACAGAGAGAGGGAATCAGCTGGGCAACAGTAGAGGAAAGAACAGGAAGAGAGAAGGCATAACACTACCGATCACAGGACTTCTGGAGGACTTCAGATACATTAATGCATGCTGACCCCTCCAGGAACTTACTAGCTTCAGACCCTAGCTTCAGTAAGCTCTCACAACTACTAAGCAGAACCATCAGAGAGAGTTCAAACATATCCAGATACGTCATATAAAGAAATGGACGTCAAATTTTATTTTCCATGTTCTATTAGCGTACCCGCTCTGACAGATAGATGAGTGGATGTCCTTTAAACAATTCAGAATGTGTTTAACTAGGATTGTCAAAATATGATGTCAAATAGTCTAAAGATTTGCAGAATTGTGAAAGTCTGCAAACTTCCATCCAGTTATAATATTAAACGACTTGTAGATATCACAAGTGATTTTTGTCAAGATTGGGTTTCTTTAACCATTCTTGCTGCAAAGCTACACTAGGGGTGTTTGCACATGAAGGACAGATAAGATAACCAAGCAGCTGTTAGCTAAGGCATGCCACTTCACACAATACAAAATATGAAATGTCAGGAAGTGGATAACCCATGTTTTCTGCAGAGAACAGAAAAGCCAATACCAGTACTTCACTCTGAGCAAATACAATGTATAATCCATGATGTTAGTGCTACAGATGACAGAAAAGGAACCCAGCAATATTGGTATGTCCAACATGGAACTGACCAGTGGTGACACCCTATTTAAAATAATTGCATGGCTCAACACATTAGCAAGCAAGTCAGAGTCAGGGCTAAATTCACCTACGGTTTTAAGGACACATAGAAAAATAAGTTGCAGACCTGGAACGGACACTGGCTATTCCTATGGGCTAAGTGCGCTCCACTTCCTGAAACCTGTTGCTTCCTACCTAAAAATGCCTTTCAGCTATCGTAGTTTTGTTTACTCTTTCTTCATGATGCCAATTTATATGCTAAAACCAACACAAAATAATCTACTCTTGATTTAGCTATATTCTGCTTTCCACGTTTCCTGTGCTGACTTTTGTTTCTGCTTTCCTGAATCAAACACAAGCAAAACTGTTACTTGCCAATAGCAAGAACCTCCATTTCACTTAAAATATAATTTACCATCAAAACTTCCTGTCACAGTTGGCTGATATAGGCGTGAAATGATAGTGAGGCAAAGGAAGAAAGGGGTTCTGGGTGCAGACAGGAAGAGGAAGAGACAGCTGTTTTCAGTAACCCTACAAAAATACATTAAAATCACTAGGCTGACAGTTCAAGTCAAATCCCAGTATAACAAATACTGCTGGGGAAATAAAAATTACTTAATAGCATAAGATTGTTACAACTACTAGGACCAGGCAAACAGCAATGAAGACCTTAAAAAACATTAAAATAATTTTCTATTGTTGAGTAGAAAGATACCCTCTGCCCTCTCCTTCATCACAATCGCTATAAATCTCCCATACACATTGCACAAAGCTCTCCTTACACCATGGTTCTTAAAGCTAGAAGAAAGTATAGACTATCTAAAACAGCCTTCTTGTTCAATAAGTGAGGAAAATAAGGCCTATGAGGGCTAATTAAGGGAAGCCTTTCTCAGCCTGATCTTCTGTGGATTCAGAGGGCGCTCTCGTGTTGTTTCACATAGAAAAGGATTTGACTTGTGTCTGCCATGGAACACCAGCCCAGAGCCCAGCCAGCAACAGAGCTGGCTGGTATTCTAGCAATACAGTGAAAGGTACCATACACTTTTAAATCTGGCATATGGGGGTGAAGTGGGGTGGCAGGGGAGGCAAGAGAAACAGGGATCTGGTATTTCCAAATCAACATGCCCCTCCTCCCTAACACAAAATTTGCTACTTTAAATAAACCAAACCTTCCTTTTTTCTCTTCCCACTCCTCTGATGAATGGCTGCTATAAGAAAAAAGGTCATTTGCAATCATTATTATTAAAAGGGGCAGGAAAAAACATGAATTCACACTCCCACACACCTGTTCCCCACTCTTTCCAGAGACTGACTTCCCAGGTTTTCTTGCTATTTGGTTTTTCTGTATCCAAACCCAAGAGAGCACTGTGGCAATGAAGAAAGGCTGTAGATTTGTGTTAGCTGCACTACTGGCCCTTCCAGAGCATGTACAACCAAGAGCTGACTGGAGGAGGGGGAAGAAGAGGAGGACAGAAAAAAGGGGAGCAAGGGAAGGAGAGAGGAAAAGAGAGAAAAATGCTCAAATATTTAAGA
Organism: Plecotus auritus; assembly: GCF_963455305.1. Taxonomy (NCBI): domain Eukaryota; kingdom Metazoa; phylum Chordata; class Mammalia; order Chiroptera; family Vespertilionidae; genus Plecotus; species Plecotus auritus. Next base: position 148,907,303 of record NC_137783.1, on the reverse strand, counting down.
TATAAAATAAGAAACCATGAGGCAACACTGTGAACACATTTCCCCTTTGAAGAAAGTTGAACTGCAAACTGAGAGTGCGCAGGTGCCGAGGAGGAGGAGGCAGGCCAGAGCCACAGCTCTTTGTTCCTTCTTCACCTGAAAATAAATAACCAGAAACATACCTGGCTGAGTTTTGCACTCAGTGCTCAGCTAATCCCAGGGAGTGATTCCTGATATTTTGATGAAACATTTCTCTTAAAATTACCCTGTTATGGAGTACAAGTGATTTTTTTTAAATACAACTATGACTAAGACCAAACTATTTTAAAAGGTTGGCAACATGTTCTAAAACTCATGTTTATGCTAACACCTCCATTATTTAACATCAAAGAACATCATAAAGGCTGTGACAGGTTAGCGGACATCTTATTATTGTTTGTAATGCACTCTACCTACCTCACAGGGTTGTTGTGAGGAAAACTGTCAGATTTTGAAAAATGCCTTGAGCTCCTCGAAGGAAAGGCGCTATATAAATGCAAAAACAAACAACAACAATAAAAAAACTATTTGTACAACCTGTACTTGTAATCTTTAAGCAGATTTACAATATTAGCTGTTGCAAAAATCCTTAAGACACTGATATTCCAGTCAGCATGATAAAAGCCAGATGCTAAAATTCTTTCTTCCCATAGAACATCTTTTTACATAATACCGAGTTAGAAGGTTTAAGAATTTCTTTATGCTTTCTAGTCAAGCACTTAATTTCAAAGTGACACTTAACGTGATTTATAAATTCATATCCAACAGTGGATATAAATAATCAAACACATAAAGTAAAATAAAATTAGATAGTTACAGTAGTAGAAGGATGAGTAAGGACTATACAGACTGCAGTTTGGATCAGAAAAATTCCAAAGAAAAAGTGACTCTTGCATTTCTTTATAACATTATTTCCTGCTCAGCTCACTTCCAAGTCATCCACTCCTCAGGATACTGTCCAATCTCTGGGTTCTTTTCCACAAGGGGCATGACTGGAAGCACCTGTATCGGCTTTACTATATCTGTCTCCCCACTTTGATCTTTTGAAAATCAGAGGTATTACTATCAACTCTATTTTCCAGCTAAAAGGAAGAATTTAATTTTCATAATTGATAAGTCAACCAAATCTAAATATTTTCCAATAAATTGAAATTACTATTTTGTTTATACTATTTCTAGGAATTCATGCTATAACTGACTTGCTTATTAGTAAATATAGGGATATATTAAGATGAAAACATGAGCATTCGTAATATAGCTAGTTTGGGAAATTTTCAAATCATTAAACATCTACTGTTTCTGAACATAGTACACTGAAAGAAGTTGAAAGGAGGAAAAGGAACATAAAAGAGAAAATGAAAACTGACAATCAATTACAAATATATAAACATGAAACAAAGAGACCATTCTATAAGTAAGAGACAGCGAATATTAAAATCCAAGCTCCAAACTTATCTCTTCCAGTCACTTTGTTTGAACCCCAAAGAGAGAGAAGCCCACGAACTAGTAATTTAAAAATATATTATGGTTTATTCAAATGCAGCACTATAGATTTTCCTTATTTTCTATAAAATAGTATCTTTGAACATGATGTGAGTCAACCTTCTGGTAAATTTTTGCTCAAAAGATGAGCCAGAGCAGATTGTTTCAAATTCAATTAAGTCCACCAAGATTTAAAGCTTCATTAATAAATTTTCTGTGTTTTCCTGTTAAAGTACCTTTGCAATGAACGCCGAGAGCACTCCTTGATATAGCACACCAACTGCTCGAGCACAGGGGTTGAGGGTTCCCACTGCTGTCTGCCCAGGGGGAGTAGGACTGTCCCAGGGGTCCTCAAACTACGGCCCGCGGGCCACATGCGGCCCGCCGAGGACATTTATCCGGCCCGCTGGGTGCCGCTGCCTGTCCTGCTTAGCAGCCGACTCGTCCCGGGCCCACAGTGCGCATAGGAATGTGTTCATAGTTTTTTTTTAAAACTACAGTCCGGCCCTCCAACGGTCTGAGGGACAGTGAACTGGCCCCTGTTTAAAAAGTTTGAGGACCCCTGCACCATCAATGGCTATTTTAGAAACTATGAGAAGAATTAAATGTTGCACTGAAAAATACATGTTTTCTTCTGCATGTTCAATTGGTTTAACCAGTTTTTATTTTAGATCCTTCAATTTCTATTCATAAAAAATTTTACATACTGGATACTTTTTAAATTTAGGGGCACATGGATAAGGCTTTGAGTTTTAATATTTGTATAGCAATCTTGAACTTTACATTTTACGGCACAGGTTTTAAGTGAGTCCTAGGAAACCTGGTAAGGAGCTTTTTATCCACTTACATCACAAGGAGGCGCAGTAGGCCAGGTGCTTTAGGACCTGCTACTGCAAGAGTGGAAATGGAGGCTCTCAGGCCCCACCCCACAGCTATGAAATCAGCAGCTGCATCTTTTTTTTTTAATTGTCTAAAGTTTTACATATGTCTCCTTTTTCCCCAATTGATTCCCCCCCCCCCCCGGCCAGCCATTCCCACCCCGGGCAAGCCCCCACCGCCCCAGTGTCTGTGTCCATTGGTTAAGCAGCTGCATCTTAAGATTCCCCAAGTGACTGCCATAAACTAATTACCAAGGAGGATTTTATAGAAAACTAGAGGCCCAGTGCCCGAAATTCGTGCACTTGGGGGGCGGGGGGCCCTCAGCCCGGCCTGCGCCCTCTCGCAGTCTGGGAGCCCTCGAGGGATGTCCAACTGACGGCTTAGGGAGCTGGCCTAAGCCTGCAGTCAGTCATCCTTAGCACTGCCACAGAGACAGAAGAGGCTCCTGCCACTCTCTGTGCTCGCCAGCCATAAGCCCAGGCTTCTGGCTGAGCGGCGCTCCCCGTGGGAGTACACTGACCACCAAAGGGCAGCTCCTGTGTTGAGGTCTGCCCCCTGGTGGTCAGTGTGCGTCATAGTGACTGGTCATTCTGCCGTTCAGTAAATTTGCATATTGGCTTTTTATTATATAGGACTAGAGACCCGGTGCACGAAATTTGCGCACGGGGTGGGGGTTTCCCTCAGCCCAGCCTGCACCCTCTCCAATCTGGCACCCCTTGAGGGATGTCCGACTGCCCGTTTAGGCCCGATCCTGTTGGGATCGGGCCGATCCCAGCAGGATCGGGCCTAAACGGGCAGTCGGACATCCCTCTCACAATCCAGGACTGCTGGCTCCCAATTGCTCGCCTGCTTGCCTTCCTGATTGCCCCTAACCGCTTTTGCCTGCCAGCCTGAACACCCCCTAACCACTCCCCTGCCAGCCTGATTGAAGCCTAACTGCTCCCCTGCCACCCTGTTTGCCCCTAACTGCCCTCCCCTGCAGACCTGGTCACCCCTAACTGCCCTCCCCTGCAGGCCTGGTCCCCCCCAACTGCTCTCCCCTGCAGGCCTGGGTCCCCTCCAACTGCCCTTCCCTGCAGGCCTGGTTGCCCCCAACTTCCCTCCTCTGCCGGCCTGGTCACCCTCAACTGCCCTCCCCTGCAGGCTTGATCACCCCCAACTGCCCTCCCTTGCAGGCCTGGTCCCTCCCAACTGCCCTCCCCTGCTGGCCATCTTGTGGTGGCCATCTTGTGTCCACATGGGGGCAGCCATCTTGTGTGTTGGAGTGATGGTCAATTTGCATATTACTCTTCTATTAGATAGGAGTTATTTCCTATAGCAGAAGCCAGTAACAGGTGACCCTTCACCCTCTGGAATAGTCAAAGCATGGGGATTCTGAACACACAGATTTCTTTCCTAAAGCAACTAAAAATGTTTTATAATTTTTTTTAAACATATTTTATTGATATTTTACAGAGAGGAAGGGAGAGGGATAGAGAGCTAGAAACATCGATGAGAGAGAAACATCGATCAGCTGCCTCCTGCACACCCCCCACTGGGGATGTGCCCGCAACCCAGGTACATGCCCTTGACCGGAATCGAACCCGGGACCCCTCAGTCCGCAGGCCGACGCTCTATCCACTGAGCCAAACCGGTTTTGGCAATGTTTTATAATTTTGATGGAATGCTTTCTAAAATGGTTTATATGCTTCCATATTTCAGTATATAAGGCTTAGTGAAGATAATACCTTTCTTGATGACTCCAGGTCATAATTATGGGCCTTTGCAGTAAAATCCTGAATGCTACTAGACTGTTACGAGAATCAGTGATTCACATTTCTTAACTCAGGGGGAAAAAAAGGCTAAAGGGGCCCTAACTGGTTTGGCTCAGTGGATAGAGTGTCAGCCTGCGGACTGAAAAGTCCCAGGTTCGATTCCGGTCAAGGGCATGTACCTTGGTTGCGGGCACATCCCCAGTAGGAGGTGTGCAGGAGGCAGCTGATCGATGTTTCTCTCTCATCGATCCCTCTCCCTTCCTCTCTGTAAAAAATCAATAAAATATATTAAAAAAAAAAAAAAAAAAAAAAGGCTAACGGGTGGCTTAAATACTATCAGGATCCTCTGTCAAACTCGTGGACTCTTGGCCAACAAGCCACGAGTTTGACATGCTTGCTCTAGAGTGGCCAGGTCTCCTATGTTCACTGAGGAAAAAAAAGGGAAATGGACTTAAAATAATGCAAACTAGATTTTACTTGGACACTATGGCATTTTGAGTCTGCTGACTTTCCAGAAGACAGCCATCTGTCTGCCTATTTAGAAAATCTAGGTATTTGCCCCTCTGAAGGCAGGAAACTATTTAAAGAACCTCTCAAGTCCATCCCAGCTTTTCACTTCATTTTACTAAGATACATGATGACAGAAAATTACATGAAAATGCCAAAGGCACATTTTCACCAGAATTACTTCTTTCTGGGTTTAGCATGCAATTAATAAATGCATCATAGAGTATTTTAATTCTAGCAAGGGAGAGAGTTAAAAGGGAAAAAGATGAACACAGATTTTCCTCTAATCACCTTTACTCCCCAATTCCTACCTCCCCCTAGTTATCGATGACTATCCACCTGGTGTTCAAGTCCTTCCAGGGTTGGTCCTCGACACTGGAGCTACTGAACACCAATAGGGTGACTGAGGTAAGAGTGGGCGGTGGCCCAGGACTTGCTCTACATCCTAAATCCCTATACTTTTCCATCAGACCTGAAAACCCTTTGCCATGGAAGTTAAAGAGATAGAGAAAAGTTGTAAAGCTTTGACTTAGTGTATGGTGGAAGTCAATTACAAAATTATCTAAGAGCCTTTTTGTGGGAGAGAAGGTATTTAAGGGAAGTAGAATAAAGAAATTTAAAGGATGATAGATTTCAAGAGTGATGCAATAATATTTAAGTAGATGACATTTAATACTCAGTAAAGCACTTGCACATCTATTTTCTTATCTGCACAATGAATGTAAGCACGTCTTTAAAAATATTCACGCTTACTCAGTTGAATCTTACTTAGCTGAATGCTTTGCTGCATCTCAAAGATCAAACACAGTGGCAATTATTTTAAAAATGTCTGTAGTAAAACTATGAAAAATAGGCCATAATCTACTTTTAGTAGGAAAATATACGTTTTTAAGGCTGTACAGGATGCCTGTCAGATTTCTTTCCACTAATTAGCACCAACATTTAGAACAGAATAAAGATGCTCCCCCAGCTTTATATTTTAGTAAGAAATATCCTGAGATAAAGTAAGAACACAGAATTAAAACTGACAAGATTCTCAGAAGCTTTTGTTGCTTTTCATGGCTCACATATAGAAAATCTTTCTGTAGCAAGGTACTTTCCTTTAATGTCATTTAAATTTTTGACTGCAAGTAAAAATCTATTTTCTTTCTTTCCATATATTTTCTTAAATTCAACATCATCTGTGTCATTCAGGATAAAGACTTAAAATTACCTAGTATTCATTTTGTGTGTCTGAAAACCTAAATAGGGATCAAGAACCAAACTGGTTGCTAGGTCATCATTTTCACAGAGTTCCTTGGCGGACATTCCAGAAGATGGTACATATCGACTCTGTCCTTCGAATCCTGAGTTACCATTACCTGCGAAAAGAAAAAGAAAAGTAACTCAAATTGAAAATGACTAAGTCTACCTTAAAAACCTTTGCCCATTCAAGCTAGTAATCAAAAACTAAAATTATTTCAATCAATTTTAATAATGGAGATAGGAGTACTATTTGCATAAACATAAAGGCAAATGCAATAAACTAACCCAATTATTGAAAGTATTTCAATTACATATAACACCAGGTTTCCCAAGAAGAGCGTCTGTGAGAATCTTTGGCTCAGATGCCTTGCCCCTCCAAGGAAGAGCTGAGAAACGGGGAAGGTGGAGGTTCATTAAGGCAGCAAGAGAGCATAAAGGGCCACTACAGACAGGGCTGGGGTGAGGAAACAGGATGAAATCAAGATACTCTCTGCAGTAAGTGCCAGAAGGGGAGAGCTTGATTTTAAGTACCAAAAGGAGTCCCAAGTAGCTAACTCCAGCTTCCTGCTTTCAGATGGATGAGTGATTATTATTTCCACTTGGCTGGGAACAGGCCCAGAGGTTAAGAAGCTTACTTGCCTATGATTACAAAGCTAGGTAGTAGAGGTGGGGAAAGGAGAAAAGAGAGAATGACAGGCCTATTCCTAACTGACCTGTCTGAAAAAATTTTGATTGAAAAATAGGGAAGATGAAAGAAATATATACGTGATGGAAGTCATTGGGTTTAATTGTGGAAGAAAAACACTGTAAAGAGAGGAAAGGAAGGCCAAATTTGTATGTATCAGTTCATCAGTGCTCATTTCAGTACATGTCACTGACAGTCTTATGAGCAGTCAGTGAAGATACCAGCTGTATAACGTTAAGCCTCTCAAAATTAAGATGTGGAAGAATGAGAGAAACACACAGTGAGAGGTGTAACCTTCTTTTCATCCACTCTTAAAAAAAAATTAAACACTTATATGAAAATCCCTGCCAAAGGGTAGGTATATGATTTGCATGTGGGTTTGTGAAAAGCTATCAGATCATTTTATTTTCTGTAACAGCTTTATTGACACTGGAGCTACTGAACACATACCATATAATTCACCCACTGAAAGTGTACAATTTAATAGTTATTTTTTAATATATTCACATAATTGTATAACTATCACCACAATCAATTTTTGGAACATTTCATCACTCCCCAAAATAACCCGCATACCCATTAGCTGTCACTACCTACTTCTCCCTCCCAGCCCCTATCAACCACTAATCTAGTTTCTGTTTCTATGGATTTGCCTACTTTGAAAATTTCATATAGCTACAATCATACAATATGTGGTCTTTGCGACTGGCTTTTTTCAATTAGCACCATGTTTTCAAGGTTCATCCATGTTGTACCATGCATCAGTACTTCATTCCTTTTTATGCCTAAATAATATTCCACTGTATGGATATACCACATTTTGCTTATTCATCAGTTGATGGACATTTGGGCTGTTTCCACTTTTTGGCTATTATGAGTAATGTCTCTATGAACAATCATATGAAAGTTTTGTGTGTACATATGTTATCCCAATTCTCTTAGGTACATCCCTAAGAATGGAATTGCTTAGGTCACATGGTAACTCCATGTTTAACCTTTAGCAGGGGTCCTCAAACTTTTTAAACAGGGGGCCAGTTCACTGTCCCTCAGACCGTTGGAGGACCGGACTATAGTTGAAAAAAAAAACTATGAACAGCTGAAACCGGTTTGGCTCAGTGGATAGAGCGTCGGCCTGCGGACTGAAAGGTCCCGGGTTCGATTCTGGTCAAGGGCATGTACCTTGGTTGCGGGCACATCCTCAGTGGGAGGTGTGCAGGAGGCAGCTGATCAATGTTTCTCTCTCATCGATGTTTCTAGCTTTATCCCTCTCCCTTCCTCTCTGTGAAATATCAATAAAATATATTAAAAAAAAAACAAACAAAAAACTATGAACAAATTCCTATGCACACTGCGGGCCCAGGACGAGTCGGCTGCTAAGCAGGACAGGCAGCGGCACCCAGTGGGCCGGATAAATGTCCTCGGCGGGCCGCGTGTGGCCCGCAGGCCGTAGTTTGAGGACCCCTGCTTTAGAGGAACTGCTGGACTGTTTTTCAAAGTGGATGCACCATTTTACATTTCCAACAGTAGTGTATGAGGGTACTAAGTTCTCCACATCATCACCAACACTTGTTACTATCTATCCTTCTGATTCTAGTTTTTCTGGTTGTTGTATCTTATGGTTTTTAATTTGCATTTTCCTGATGACTAAGAGTCCTTTTTTTCAAGATTTAATTTTTCTGAGTCCCTTAAATTTCCATAAGAATTTTAGTATCAGCTTGTCAATTTCTGCAAAGAAGCCAGTTGAGGTTTTGATAGAAAATGCATTCAATCCGTAGATTATTTGGGGCTAAATCCCCAGTGTGGGGCATGCAGGAGGCGGCCAATCAATGATTTTCTCTCAACATTGATGTTTCTCTCTCTCTCTCCCCCTCTCCCTTACTCTCTGAAATCAATAAAAATATATTTTAAAAAAATTAAGAGATGCCTAATTTACTGAACAGAGCCAATACCACTGCTATAGTCACTACATTTCTCAATCCCTCCAGGTTCCCATTACATGCTAAGGGGCAAGGGCGTGTCCATGCAGAAGAGTATCCATTACAAAAACAGTGACCTGATCTGACATGGAAAGGTTAAGGGCAGTCTGGGCCCAATGAATAGCATAAACCCCTAAAAGGTAAAAATGAAATGAATCAGAACTAGAGCAATCTAACTGAAACTGCAGAACACTCAGGCTAACTCAATCTACGGGGAGTAGGCAAATTCCAACACAAACTAAGGCTGTTGAGCAGTGGCTAAATTAACCTTAGGAAAAGTAAGAAATAGAAAAAGCTGTACTCCTTAACATGGTCATACACTTTTGGAAAACCTTCGTATAGTTGTCTACTTAGGTTTATGTTTATCCTGGGTCGATTTACTACTCATAGAAGAGCTATGAAACTCTACAGTAATTTCTCACAACTCTCAACAAGTCATTCCATTCTTACCAAGAGGTATAGAGGTAAAAAAGTAACATATCAATAGTGCCTCACTATCCGGATAAAGGACTGTTCACCCTATATAAATATAAGAAATGGTGACAATTTGTGAAGCTGCCCTAAACTCTATTTATCATGCAAATCAGAGTTAACTTTATTCATATTACTGTAAGTTTTCAAAGACATACATATTTATACTTACATCAAATATAAAAAATACAGTTTGAACTTTTAAGAAATTCAGGTCAGTAGCAGTATTTTAGTTTTTTTTATAGTACAGATTAGCCATTTAGGTATAACTTCTACAAAATATAATTTAAAACCATGGATATAAAAGGATGATTGAAGTTATTATATTAAGCATTAAACTGAAGTTGTACACATTTGATGAGAATAAAAACTGATACAACTTTGAAAGAGTAAAACACTATACTGTTAACTATGTGAGAACATAAAGAATTGTTTTGAAAACAACAGCACAGAATACATTACAAACTGGAAAGAATTACTGCCCCATATCACAATCAAAAGAGCGACAGTTTGAGTGTGTACATACATCTGCTCGACCTCCTCTCCACTGCGTTTCTGCCAGCCTTCACAGTGTCCTTTCCCGTGTGCTGTAATTTTGATTGATTCTGCTGATGGTCATTAGACAACTTGCCTCCATTTCTCCTGCCATTCACCACCATGTTCTTGGATTCTCCCAACCACTTCATACCCACAGACAGCCTGACCCAGGTGCATTTAGTCACTCTCTTCAAATAGCTTAGAGAATAATTTCAATGTTCTCTCCTAACAGAAACAAAATATGAAAAACAAAACAAAATGGGGAGGTAAATACATAAAAGACCATGCTACACAGACTCGTGAGAAAGATACAGAGTATTAAAAGTACTATAGTAATTAATGTTTCCACTCTTTAGACTACCTTGGCTCCAGCCGGTCCTATCATGCTGAGGTCTTCAATGCCCCCAGGCTCTGAGGAGGGACTCACTGGGTCTTGCTCATAGCTTGTGCTTTGAATAGCAACTGGTAAACAGCAAGTACTCAATAAATGTTTATCCTTCAATTACCATTAAGAATCATCTTTGCTCTTTATTATGCTGATACTAGGTATAGCTCAATAATCAGCTCAAATCACACATTTTGGTAACATTCTATGAACTCTGTGAGTAAACTACAAAGATATTTATTATCTCTTGTCTGCAACAGTTTTGTTACATCTTTTTGTCATTAAAATCAACATTCAAGATATTTAGGGATATTTTATCAAAGTATTGCCCATCATAAAATGTCTTACTCAGCGTTCCTTTACAAAGGCAAAAAAAACTTGAGAGATTCTATTTGCTCATATAGAGGTATCTCTCGCTATGTGAATGTTAACTAGCTGAATTTGGGAACTGAATGATTTGGACAGTGAGGGTTACCTGTAATTTTAAGGATCTTTGGAGGTAAGGGTATAACAGATTATGTTTATTGGTACTGGGATGAGAAAAAGGATGTCCATGACTTCACCTCATTACGGAAATATGCTTTTAGTGTAAGTCAAACTAAAAGGCTCTAGGATAAGAAACTGCAAAACATAAATGGGTGACACTTCAACCAACTGAACCACCCCACCAGGGCTAGAAAGAATGAAGAGATGAAAGAAATAGCAAGTCATCTCTCCACAGAGAATCTGTAAGTCCCAACCCAGATTCCCCCTCAGAGACAAAAAGCCGAAACCTGAAATGAGCCCCAGCAATCTGTTTTAATAAGCCCTCCAGGTGATTCTGATGCAAGCTCCGGTGTGAAAACTGTTCTAAGTTACTCATCCATTCAAATGATCAGCTGTTAGGGCAAAGGGCAGATGCCAACATTTTAAGGAAAATTGTGGAATAAAACATTTTAATTGGAGGAAATTGTACCTATCAACTAATTTCCCCCCAAGAATTAGGACAAGTTCACCAATAAATCATTCTAGTAGTACACGTCAGCCCAGTTCATGGAACACAGATTGAAATCCACTCTAACTTATACATAATTTCAGCCAAATGTGGGTTAATGATCCAAACTGGAACAAATTCATAACTTCAGGTCTGAGAGTGCATGTGTCTGGATATATTCTAGCAGAGACTCCAATACTCGCCGCTCGTCCAGAAAACGACAGCTCATTAAGGTAAAAGACAAATGAATACCTGATGAAAGCAGTTCTAGTAAAGCTATCAGAAATTTGGGGGCTATTTATAACGTTTTAGCTCAAGATGAGTCTACACAATAAAAACTCTTTATATACCATAAAAGTAATTATCAGGTCGTTTGTTCTGCCCCATGAGTGTGGAATTTGTTCTTGCTGGCATGTTCTTTCCTGTAAGATTACAAGTGGGAAGGAAGAACACTTACATATCAGAGGTAGAGATGGAATTTCAAAAACGAATAGTTGATATGGTGGTAGACTGTGGACAAACAGGCTGCAGACATCAGATGGCAAGCAAAAACTAGAGGCTTCCTGGCTGCATGGAGGTCCCCCTCCTAACGCAGTAAGCAAGGGTGCGTCTCTCTGGCCTAGAACGCAGCTGGCTCACATGGAAAGGCCACCAAGGCCTTTGGCTTGGTTGACAGTACTAAGCTAACTGGCCACTGACTATATTTAGAAGTAAAAATTACCTCAAATTTATCTCAAAATTGGCAGAAAAAAAGATTTCCAGAAATGAGTACTGACCACTCCTTAAATGGCAGAACAGCTACAAATCTTTGTCTGTTCTGATCTCAAAATATAAAAATGCCAGGGAGATTACTAGACACCTACTATATTCCAGACACTGTTGCAGGCACTGAGGATACAGCAAAGAACAACACAAGGTTTCGGCCCTCATTTGTGCTTATATTCTAAAGAAGGAAGCCCTGAGAAAGAACAAATTCACAAATACAGTAAATGCCAGCACCTGGGAGACAACGAAGCGGTTCCTAAGCGGCAGGAAGTGTTTTAGGTGGTGCAGGGGCCTGATGGGAAAGCTGGGCAGCAGTGGGGAGAGAGAGAGGCAAAGGGCACAGATGAAGCTGCGGAAGTGTATCTGAGGACCAGCACAGAGCCAGTGTGGCAGGGGGCAGAGAAAGGGGCAGGAGGAAGGTCAGAGAGGCTGCCAGAAGAAATAACATGCAACTGAGGGCCTCAGGGCCTGCTGAGACTTGGACACTGACTCTCAGTGAGGCGCAAAGCAGAGCAGCGACATGATTCAACTTACAGTTGTAAAGGCCCCTGCTAGCTACTAGTTATGTGGAGAGCTCACAATGAATGCTTTTAAAAAGAAGTTCTAATGAAGCTATTAATAATTTGTGGGGCAAGAGAGAAAACACCAGTTAAGAGACTCCTGCACTAAAGCAGAGGAGAGATCCTGGTGGCTTGCAACAGCAGAGGTGGTGACAGGTGGTTAGTTTCAGGATCTTTTCTGAAGGTTTTGCTGGTAGATGGGATTTGCTAACAGCCTGTGTGGAAGAAAAAGGACTCAAATATGCCTCCGTGTGGAAGGATGGAGTTAATATTTATGAAGGTGACGAAGATGACGGGAAGATCAGGTTTGGGCAGGGGTCAGAGTGCAGGATTTGCTTTTGGAACATCTGAGATACCATTAGGGACCAAGTGGAGATGATGAGAGGCAGCTGGACACCAGGGCCTGGCATGCAGGTTGGATAATTAAACCTGGTGTCAGTACTAATGCTATCTCAAGTCAGAGGATGGAATGAAATCACCTGGGAAGTGAGTCTAGCTAAAAGAAGCCTAAGGACTGAGGGGGCATCCTAGCATTTAAAGACCAACCTGAGAAAACAGCAGCAGCACAGGATGGTGAAAGGAGCAACTAGAGAGGAGGCAGAGCAAGCAGGGATCAGCACTTCAGGAGGGAGCAGCCACGCTGGACACAGGCCGCCAGGCTCAGAAGGCAAATCCCTCCTTTGTGAGAGCTGAAACTCAAGACAGGAAGGGCCACTCACTATCTGTGAGCCTCTTTCGGGAACAGCAGAGAACTTCTAAAACGGACATAATGTCTCAAAACATGGGCTCGTGGGAACAGAATTGGATGGCAGAGGGAAAATAAGGAATAAGGAATAAAAAGAGCCCTAAAATCTTATGTCATCTGTTTCAAATAAGAGAAAAAGAGTAGAAATTTCACATGTCAGAAAAGATGTATGTAAATTAAATTCAGAGGGTAGGAGAAGATGGGGATAGGTTAATTTGATAACAGTATGCCTTGAGAGAGTTTATAAGGATCTTTTATATAAAAAACAGTTTTAGCCCAGCCAGTGTGGCTCAGTTGGTTAAGCATTGCCCCATGCACCAGGAGGTCACTAGTTTGGTTCATGGTCAGGGTGCATGCCTAGATTGCAGACTCAATCCCCAGTAGGGGGCGTGCAGGAAGTAACCTATCCATGTGTCAGTCTCTCTCTCCCTTCCCTACTTTAAAATCAATAAACAAAACAGTTTTTAAACGAATAGATGTAGATGAGTACATCTCCAATTCTCTGGACTGACATAATAAAAATTCTCTGGTAAAGGGCGGAATCCCTGAGCGTATACTAGTAGTGCAAGTTTTGCTCCATTTTTATGAGTGTTCACAAGAACGATCAGGCTCTCCTAAGGAAATGCAGTGTGACTGCCCGGCCTAGGAGGCTCATGTGACGCTAAGCCGACAGGAAAGGAAGATTCACCTTGTGAATTTCACTGCACCAACATGTGGGGAAGGAAGCACATGCTTCAGATTCCAGTACCAACCATAAATAAGAGGGCAGACTACTTATGGCAAAGTGCTAAAATAAGGGCTGCATTTAAAGAGGAAAGTAGTTAAAGCATTATGTAGCGTTGTATTTAAAGAGAAAACGTCTAACCATATTATAAATACCACTGCAGGAAAAACCAGATGCACACCACACCACCCCATCCCAAATCAACAACAGAATGGCTATCTTTGAGGGAATGGGATTAACATTAAAAATCACACACACACACCCCCCGAATGTTTATAGTAAACCTATTTATGAATAATTGGGAAAAAATACTGATACTTGAAAAAGTTTCAAAAGAAAGCACAGAATTGTTTCATAAAAAATGTGTTTGGTTCATGTCAAGTGCCCACTCTATTCCCAGCAGTGATGGACCCTCAACAAATGCCAACACCGTTATCACTCCCACTGTCCCCTTATGACACAGGATTACAAACTGTTCAGTGACTTCTGAGTTAACTGTTCATGCCCAATTAATTTGAGAACTATGGTTCCAATCCCTTTTTACTTAAAGCTTTTGGACAGGAGTTTTATGAATGTTCTAAACACAAACCAGGATTTTTAAAAACCTGTTAGAAAAATAAAAACACTGATTCTGGATAACTAGTAAGAATTTTAACATAACCCAGCTGGTGTTGCTCAGTGGTTGAGCAGAGACCCATGAACCAGGAGGTCACGGTTTAATTCCCGGTCAGGGCACATGCTCCATTTGTGGACTCGATGCCCAGTGGGGGCATGCAGAGGCAGCCAATTAATAATTCTCTCTCATCATTGATGTTTTTCTCTCTCTCTCCCTCTCCCTTCCTCTCTGAAATCAATAAAAATATAAATATTTTTTTTAAATGAGAGAAAGCACTATCCAAAGAGAAAACAATCACACACACCAAAAGAACAAAAGCGTTCACACTGGACCAGGAGTGAGACCACTCTGGCTGGTATCATTTCCAACAACATCCCACTAGTTAAGTGAGCCTTGTGAAAATTACATGCAATCGCAAAACTAAAGTATTTGGAATTGTTAAGAACTATTATTAACAGAATTTACCTAGCCGCGTCTACAGGGTCTTGCAGATCCAGCCCAGCTAATATTCCGGACACAGCCTGGTTTACATCCCTCCGGAGTGCCAGGCATTTTCCCAGCACTGGCCTTCATACTTGGGATACTGCAACCTGACCACCAGGCCTACCTCCATCCCACCGCCTGCCTTGTTCATGCTTTAACATTTCTCCTTCATGGCGCTTGTTACAACTGTACTCACTCCTTTATGCAATTACTTGATGACACGTGTCTTCCCCACTGCAGTATAAACTACTAAGGTATACTTTCATATCACTGGAACCTAGCACAAGGCCCAACACACTATAGGTCCATTCACAACCCCCTTTTTAGTCTCAAACCTAACTGTTACATATAAGCCCAAGTGGTTATTAGTTCCTTCCCTCAAATCTAAAATTACAAAAGGGCCCTAGCTGGCTTGGCTCAGTGGATAGAGCATCAGCCTGTGGACTGAAGGGTCCCAGGTTCGATTCCGGCCAAGGGCACATGCCTGGGTTGCAGGCTCGATCCCCAGTAGGGGGTGTGCAGGAGGCAGCCAATCAATGATTCTCTCTCATCATTGATGTTCCTATCTCTCTCTCCTTCTCCCTTCCTCTCTGAAATCAATAAAGAAATACATTTAAAAAATAAAAAAAAATAAAATTATAAAAGGACCCTACAATATATAAAAAAATTCCACATTGGTCTTTATCAATGGCTACTCCAAATCCATCTGCAATAATATATATCCAAGGTTCCATGGAATCCTCTAGTAATAATCCACATGATAGTACCAATATAGGAAGCCCTGCAACACTATCGGGAGCATTTGTGATCAATGCCCCCTCATAAGACTACAATGCAGTAAAATAGAGCAATTGTTCAGTTGCCAATTCGTTAGAAAACTACAATGAATACATGTAACCTTAAAACATGCTCCTATACATATTGTTGTCAGAAATAAACTTCATTTGAGAATTTAGGTGACTTGTCGGAGTTCGGCTAGTCGCTATGAAAGAGAAACCTTGGGGAATTTTGTTTTTCTGAATTCATAATTAAGCCTTCACCCAAAGCAGAGCTGTTGCTGTAAGACTGGAGGTGTCGTGCAAACTCAATGCTGATTGGGTATCTAGCACCAAACTCCAGAGCAAAAATAGGTTTTTATAGGTACCTGTAAAATAATTACTTGTCACGTTATTATTAAAAGTTTCTCTTCTGCCTTCTTTTGCCAGCTGTTGTAGTCAAATTGATATGCATTTTGCTTTAGCCGATTTAACAGCTTTCACAGGCAGCTCAGGTGGTAAAGCCTCACTGGGACAATCAAGAAATGGCCTGTTTCAGAGCAGTTTCCCACCACCCGTTTAGGATGGCTAGAGGACAGCATCACTCATTATGCTAAACTGGCTGCACTAACTGCCCTAAAGAACACTGTAGTAGCCCTAGCTGGTTTGGCTCAGTGGATAGAGTGTTGACTTGTGGACTGAAGGGTCCCAGGTTCAATTCCAACTCAAGGGCACATGCCCAGGTTTCGGGCTCAATCCCCAGTAGGGGGTGTGCAGGAGGCAGCTGATCAATGATTCCATCTCATCACTGATGTTTCTATTTTTCCTCCCTCTCCCTCCCTCTGAAATCAATAAAATATATATATATATATTTTTTTTTTTTTTAAAAAAAGAAGAGAATAATGTAGTGGGCTGGAAAATGATCCCCAAAGATATCAAACCAGCAAATGTTCATTTATAAGAAAAAGGGTCTTTAGAAATGTAATTAAATTATGGATTTTGAGAGGGAAGAGATTATCTGAGTGAGCCCTAAATGCCACCACACACACAAGAGGAGAGGCGAACAAAGATTAGAGTGATGTGGCCACGGGCAAGGGAATGCCACAGTCACCAGAAGCTGGGAGAGGCAAGGAGGAAATTCTCTCCTAGAGCCTTTGGGTGGAGCCCTACCCATACCTTCATTTTGGCCCAGTGAAATTGATGATGAATTTCTGCCTTCCAGAACTGAGAGAGAATACATTTGTTGTTTTAAGCCACCAAGTTTGCAGTCATTTGTTACAGCACCCACAGGAAACTGTAATACAGAGACCACGAAAAAGTAAACCAAAGTAAAAATGCTTTAGTTAACAGACTTCAAAAACACATAAAATTCCAATGTATCACAGAAAAAAAGATTTTAAACACCTTTAAAAAGTTGTTTTAGATACACTTTAAAAAATAGTCATTTCCCCTCTTCAACTGCAGGTGTGAAACAAGGCTATAGAGTTATAGTGAAGTTTGAAGCTCAAGTCTCAATCCCACATGTAATTAGGAACTGTGCTTAAGCCCAGTTAACCAAGACCTTCCTTGGAAATATTGTGATGGAACATGTTTATGTTTATATAAAATTTACAGTAAAAATGAAAACTACTAGAATTTTTCACTTAGAACTTTATTTTTTAAATTGATTTGAGAGAGAGAAACATGGGTTGTTCCACTTATTTATGTATTCACTAGAGGCCTGAATTCGTGCACGGGTGAGGTCCAAGCCAGCCAGCCCACCCTGATCAGGGCCCTGGCCAGCTGGGGAGAGGGGCCATGGGTGATTGGCCGGCAGGCCCCGCCCCCGATGGGGGGAGCGATGGGTGGGTCACCAGCTGGGGGAGGGGCCGTGGGAGGTTGGCTGGCCAGCCCCACCCCCAATTGGTGTATGTGGGGGGCGATCAGGGACAGAGCTGGCTGTGGGGGAGGGGCCGTGGGCAGATCGGGTGTTGGGGGCCCATTGAGGCCAGGGGGAGGGGCCGCAATCTTTGGTGGGGCTGGGTGGGGGGAGGGGCTTCAGGAGGTTGACCGGCTGACCCCGCCCCCTATTGGGGGGGCAATCAAGGGCAGGGCCAGCGGGATGGGGGGGGTCTGCAGGCCGATGGGGATGGTGGGGGCCTATTGGGGGTGGGGCCGGCTGGGGGGAAGGGGCTACAGGAGGTTGGTTGGCTGGCCCCACCCTGTTTGGCCAGCCATAGTGGGCATCATAGCGACCAGTCGTTCTGGTCGTTATGGCATTCCAGTCGCTGGCTTTTTTTTTTTTTTTTTTTTTTTAATATATTTTATTGATTTTTTACAGAGAGGAAGGAAGAGGGATAGAGAGTCAGAAACATCGATGAGAGAGAAACATCGATCAGCTGCCTCTTGCACACTTCCCACCGGGGATGTGCCCGCAACCAAGATACATGCCCTTGACCGGAATCGAACCTGGGACCTTTCAGTCCGCAGGCTGACGCTCTATCCACTGAGCCAAACCGGTTTTGGCAAGTCGCTGGCTTTTTATATATATACTAGAGGCCCGGCGCACAAAATTCGTGCACAGGGCGGGGGTGTCCCTCAGCCCAGCCTGCACCCTTCTCCAATCTGGGACATCCCTCTCACAATCCAGGACTGCTGGCTCCCAACTGCTTGCCTGCCTGCCTTCCTGATTGCCCCTAACCGCTTCTGCCTGCCAGACTGATCACCCCCTAACCACTTCCCTGCCAGCCTGATTGATGCCTATCTGTTCCCCTGCCAGCATGTTTGCCCCTAACTACCCTCCCCTGCAGGCCTGGTCACCCCTAACTGCCCTCCCCTGCAGGCCTGGTCACCCCTAACTGCCCTCCCCTGCAGGCCTGGTACCCTCCAACTGCTCTCCCTTGCAGGCCTGGGTCCCCCCCAAATGCCTTTCCCTGCAGGCCCTGTTGCCCCCAACTTCCCTCCTCTGCCAGCCTGGTCACCCCTAACTGCCCTCCCCTGTAGGCTTCATCGCTCCCAACTGCCCTCCCTTATAGGCCTGGTTCCTCCCAACTGCCCTCCCCTGCTGGCCATCTTGTGGCAGCCATCTTGTGTCCACATGGGTGCAGGATCTTTGACCACATGGGGGCAGCCATCTTGTGTGTTGGAGTGACGGTCAATCTGCATATTACTCTTTTATTAGATAGGACTAGTAGATTGGTTGGTTCTTGTATGTGCCCTGACTGGGGATCGAACCTGCAAACCTTGGCATATCAGGATGACCCTCTAATCAACTGAGATATCCAGCCAGGGCTTCGGAAGAACATTTTAAACAGCAAAATATACACTACTAGTAATTCAGCAACCAGACATTTACAACACAACAGCTGGGCATGTAATAAACACTTCTCTAACAGCATCCTTACAGAAAATGTTGCTTCATAGTTCCTTATTTACTCATGTCTGATTATAACACAACAAAGGATTTCACATAAAAACTTGTGTCTCAAATCGCCTCAGTGGGTATTTTTAAAGTAAAGGTTTTAGCTGATGTAGATGTTGAGGGAAATTCCAAAACAAACAACCTGCTTGCCCATCTCTCCATATCTGACCCACCTACCTACCTAGTAGGGCCTATGAATAAAATCAAGGATGCTTCCTTTGTTACTGTTTTCTAAGACCCAAACAGCATTTTACTTTTCTATAAACAGATGCCACCTAGTGTCAAAAGCCTGCAAGTGCAGCCCTCAGTTCCTCAGGAGCTCTGAGGCAAGTAGGACAAATAATAATTAATTCTTACTGGGCAAAGACAAGGGTGAGAAAAACTTCCAAAAGGCAATTCTTGGGGTGGGTCTTCAAAGTCAAGACTGTAGGATGTGGACTTTGCAGGATGCAGAGTGCACAGTGGTTCGGAACATGGTTACTCTCAGTGTGAGCAGTGTGACCACGGACAAGTCATTTAACCTCATTAATGCCTAATAATAAAATGAAAATAGGGCCCACCTCCTTGGTTTATCAAAAGAATTAAATGAGCAGAAATTGCTAATAAAATAAAGTTATCCAACTGTCTCTTTTTGAGTAACTAAAGCAGAATCAAAGAGGGCCAGGCATGTTGGCCCATTATTCACAAAATCTTAAAAAATCAAGTAGAAATTTCCCCATAACTCTTCACCCTACCAAAACTCGCCACCCCCCCCCCCCCACACACACACACACACAAAATCACATCACCTCATCCATTAAAAAAGGACAAGTTTTCAGGAGAATAAACAAGGGCCAGGGGTGGGAATTTATGCTCCAGAGCTGAGACCAGCTCTGCTTCCCTACTGTTCCTATAGAGGGGGAATGTGACCTCTGGCAACAACGTGAAATAAAAAATTATACCAAACTACAACTCACAATCAACATTCAGAGGGACTAAAGATTTCATTACAGTGGAATTTAGCTTGTTGTGTATGTGGGAAAACATTTTTTTCTTACTGTAACTCCATTTTTAAAAAACACCAGTACACCATAGCCCCTCTATTCATTTAGTGCTTCCTATATTCATTTTATCACTTAATTCTCACACCATATAAACCTGTTGTTATTACACAGATGAAAGGTTAGAGAATTTGCTCAACTGTACTCTAGAAAGGATCCCACTGGTGGAAAAGCATGTGACTGGAGACAGAGAGACCAGTGAGAAAATTAAATGCAACAGGAGCAGCGAGTGGGAAGGGAGAAAGGCGCTGGTGTTTCAAATATAAGCTTGGCTAGACGTGGTAACAAATGAGATTTAGGTGGTGAGGGACAGAAAGGAGTTCCAGATGAGTCAGAAATCTCTAGTTGGGGCAAAAGTTTTAGTTGGGGCAACTGCAAGGTTGCCATTAACACAGAGGAAAAGTCTGCAGGAAAGATGAGAAAGTCTGGATTTGCGAAATTTAAGGAGGGGGCACTACCCAGGTGAAGCTGGCACAGGATGTTAGAACTCAGGAGAGGAGAAACCAAGATGGCGGCATAGGTAAACACCTAAACTGCACAACAATTTCAAAACTACAACTAAAAGACAAAGCGGACACCATCCAGAACCACAGGAAAGCTGGCTGAGTGGAAATACTACAACTAGAAGGAAAGAGGAAAGCACATTGAGACTCAGAGGAGCTGCAAAGGCTGAGGTACAGAGACGCGTGCAGAGAGGACGGGTGGCTGAATGCACAGGCGGCTGAGTGCGCGGCTGGCTTTCTAAAGCGGGAGGGAGACGGAAGCTCCCGACTGCGCTGAACTCCAGTTCTGGGCGAGTTTCTGGGAACCCAGACTCATTTGGGGAGAAACTGGACTGTCTGGTAGCGGGCGAAACTCGAGGGCAGCTTTCTCTCAGAGGTGCTTGCAGCGATTACCGAGGGACACCGAGACCCAGGGGCCTCATAGGGCAGGGCTGACGGGAAGCCAAGGCTGTCGGCTCTGCCCTGAAACTCCACCCCATCCAAGCTGAGCACAGAGGCTTTTGCAATTTTGCAAGTCTTGTCCCATAAGGGTGTCTCCAGCACAGAAGTTCTCCCAGTGTAGACACAGTTGATCCTCACAGCCAATTGGCCTGGAGGTCAATTCCTCCCAGTGATACCAACAACAATCAAGACTTAACTACAACAGGCTGAGTACACAGCCCACAAAGGGGTGCACCAAGAGTGTCCACCTCCGGTAACTGGGGAGGCTGAGCCACTGTGCCCTATAGGACACCTAGCACACAAAGCTACTCTACCAACTCAGGGAAGCAGCAAAAATGCGGAGACAAAGAAACAGATCACAAATGAAAGAAATGAAGGAAAGCAAACGACTGGATACAGAGTTCAAAACCACGGTTATAAGGTTTTTCAAGAATTTCCTAGGAAAGGCCGATAAATTTAGCAAGACCCTCGAGGATATGAAAAAGGACCAAGTAGAAATTAATAAAACACTGACTGAAATAAAAAATATTATAGAGACCCAACAGCAGACTAGAGGACCGCAAGAATCAAGTCAAAGATTTGAAATACAAAGAAGCAAAAACACTCAACCGGAAAAGCAAAAAGAAAAAAGAATCCAAAATTTTGAAGATAGTGTAAGAAGCCTCTGGGACAACTTCAAGCGTACCAACATCCAAATTATGGGGGTGCCAGAAGAAGAGAGAGAGCAAGATACTGAAAACCTATTTGAAGAAATAATGACTGAAAACTTCCCCCACCTGGTGAAAGAAATAGACTTACAAGTCCAGGAAACACAGAGAACCCCAAACAAAAGGAATCCAAAGAGGACCACACCAAGACACATCATAATTAAAATGCCAAGAGCAAAAGACAAAGAGAGAATATTAAAAGCAGCAAGAGAAAAACAGTTAGTTACCTACAAGGGAGCACCCATACGACTGTCAGCTGATTTCTCAACAGAAACTATGTAGGCCAGACGGGAGTGGCAAGAAATATTCAAAGTGATGAATAGCAAGAACCTACAACCAAGATTACTCTACCCAGCAAAGCTATCATTCATAATTGAAGGGCAGATAAAGAGCTTCACAGATAAGAAAAAGCTAAAGGAGTTCATCACCACCAAACCAGTATTATATGAAATGCTGAACTTTAAGAAGAGGAAGAAGAAGAAAAAGGTAAAGATAAAAATTATGAACAACAAATACATGTCTATCAACAAGTGAATCTAAAAATCAAGTGAATAAAAAATCTGATGAACAGAATAAACTGGTGAATATAATAGAATCAGGGGCATAGAAAGGGAGTGGACTGACAATTCTCGGGGGGAAAGGGGTGTGGGGGGTGCGGGAAGAGACTGGAGAAAAAGCGTACACCTATGGATGAGGACAGTGTAGGGGGAGGTAAGGGCAGAGGGTGGGGTGGGAACCAGGTGGGGAGCTATGGGGGGAAAAAAGAGGAACAATTGTAATAATCTGAACAATAAAAATTAAATTAAAAAAAAAGAACTCAGGAGAGAAGTGGGACTGTGAAAAGAGTAACATTAACAAAAAGAACTTTACAGAATACCAAGCATTCCAATATTATTTTAATTCAAAGAATCACAGAATTTCCGAACAGTCTTAGAATAAAAGAAGCAGGTTCAGGGAGAATTACCTACCTAAAGTAATTCACTTCTTCTGACAACATAATGTGCTACCAATACCTAAAACCAAACTTCCTTTTTTTTTTTTTTTTTTTTTTTTTTTAGCTTTATCAGTTAACTGAAAGTGAAAAGGTGAAAAGGGGAGGAAAGAGAAGGAAATAAAATGAGCACTGGTGCTGTGGAGAGACAGGTCTTGCAAAGCAGCATCCCCACTTACACTGTTTAGAGTTATTTGTTAAGTGCCCAGCACAGTGTCCACCACACATTTAAATAACTATCTGCTCAAGACGTGAGTGAAGACCTGAATGCTGTAGGGATGATTTGCAGTCCTGGGCACAACTGAGAGACACCTCTTCAGCACTGGTTTTCTGGGTACTATTTCACAGTACTGCCCTATGATCCAAGGTCTGTGCTGATAGCTTTACGTGTATTACGTCACTTGCCCCCCTCACAGTCCCTTTACACGTACAATGTATTAAATATACTCATTCACATATAATAAAAAATTAAATTATACACTAACATAAAAGATACTATTATCACCCCATTATAAATGAGAGCAAGCCTTAGAGAATTAGAAAAAATTAAGCCAAGGCTGGGGTTTAGGGACTATACACTCCTGACACCATATAAGCAATACAATCCTGACTCAAAATTTTAAACATAGAGCAGGTCCTCCAATAATGTCATTTTGTTGTAACCCTGATGAGATGCCTGCCATAAGAGCTTGACTCTTGTTTCTAACAATTAACCTATGGTAAACTGGTTTCATTATATGTCATTTTGGTTAAAGTCACACAACCTATCAACAGCATTACGTGAGGACTTACTATACTTTGTCTCACATTTGAATAAGACCCTAGAACAAAACAGACATGGTTCCTGATTTCATGGAGCTCAGAGAATAATGTGGGAAGAGAGATAAACAATCTAATAAGCATGAAACTATAAATTCCGGTAAGAGCTGTAAAGGTCACAAATAGGATGCTAAGAGACAGAATAATGTGGGAACAGACTATAGACTGGCTGACCAGGGAAAATAAATCAAAAGCATAAATACAGAAACAATCACCTTTTGGGAGTCAAAACATTCCTGGTACCTATTTATATCCAATAGTTTCTAAGGCAAATCGCTTTGTCTACTAGTAAATCCTCTTGGACCCTGAAGGAGGTCTGTTTATGTTTCTTTTTTTAAGGGAGAGGGAAAAGGTTTTCATATGGCCTCTCTAGCCCAAGACTCCGCTGGCTCGCTGGCTGAAGAATCAGGCCCCCCTTGACTGCTCAGTCGGGGAGCTCCACCTTTCTAAGAGTAGGTTGGTTTTCTTGCTCAAGAAATATATCCCTCCACATTGTGCCACATAAGCATTTTCTTGAAAATAAAAATACACCTCCTGGATCATTTATCAGATACTTCAACCTTGTTATACAAATCAGACAGACAAAATGAATCATCCTGCAGATTTAGAATCCACTCAATCCAACATTTATCAAGAACCTACTGGGAGCC
The DNA here is from genome assembly GCF_963455305.1 of Plecotus auritus. Classification (NCBI taxonomy): domain Eukaryota; kingdom Metazoa; phylum Chordata; class Mammalia; order Chiroptera; family Vespertilionidae; genus Plecotus; species Plecotus auritus. The sequence goes on along the minus strand of NC_137783.1, from coordinate 148,883,192 downwards.
ACTGGGCACTGTTCGTGGTGCTGGAATATAGGTTGTGTCCACGGAACACTAGAGGGCGCACAAGAGCTTCAGCTTTCAGGAAAACCAGTCTACAGAACAGGAAGCTGAATGACCCTTCACTGAAGGAGTCTCTTGCCTAAGACCTGAGAGGCAATCCCAGTACCATTAGAGATCTGCTGTTCCTATATTAGAGACCAGGTGTTTCTAGAAAGATGCACAATTAGAACACAGGTGTTTGTTTCACCCTAACACACAGGACCAAGAGTTCGCCAGCTTGGCAGCCCTATGATGTAGGTGAGTCGGGTATTACCACTACAAATGAGATGGCTAAAGCTCAGAAATAAAGTTGCTTTCCTGAAGTCAAATGGAAGTGGTAAGGCTGGATCTAAGCTCTAGTGTTTAAGCTGCAGTCTGGGGATTTACTCCAATATTTGAGCCACAGGTGGTTCAGTCAGAAATAAAGAGGCTTATCACTGAGGAATGCTTCCCCAGGTCTATTTACTTTTGTCTTCAGTGTAGTTATTATGCAGAAAATAAGACATCCTGCAGAGATGCAACTGACAAGTAGGAGCGATATAGACCTTAAGAATCAAAATTTTGGGACCACTGATATACCCAAGTCTCTTGATTATAAAACCCAATTGACTGTAAGCTGTATCATCAATTTGATTTTTTAAAGGAGTAAAACTATATGAATATACAGATGAACTATATAAACCAATTCGTCAAAATATGATTAAAATAGCCCTTAGAATAGGGTGGCAATTAAATGCAAAATGTAAACTATAATATAGGATTGGAAGTGATCTCAGAGATTGTTTCATTATTTTACAGATGAAGAAACTTGGCCCTCTCGATGGTCTTATATAAATAATGACAGAGCAAACTGGAACAAAAGTTTTTAAATATAATATTTTTATTAATTTCAGAGAGGAGGGGAGAGGGAGAGAGAGAGATAGAAACATCAATGATGAGAGAGAATCATCGATCGACTGCCTCCTGCAAGCCCCACACTGGGGCAGGGTGAGCTGGAGGGGGCCAATGGGGGGAAAAGGGGGACATATGTAATACTTTCGACAATAAAGAATAAAAAAAGTAACATGGAGTATAAAAATGGAATCTATGTGATTTATCTGAAAAGATTTCTCCCATAAGCCATGGGAAGGGCATTCCTGTGGACAGGGAGCTGTTCAGATGCTACTCGCACAAATACATGTCTTTACAACACAAATGAGCCACATACTCTATGCCCTGTAACAAAATGATACTCATGTAAAGAAAAATCAGGTTCAATGACAGATTTATATGACCAGGGGAAAATTTACAAACCAACATCCCCACCCACAAAATTCTATGCTCAAAGGCGTGCGAACAACCTGCAACCACTTCCTTCACATGCATGTTCTGACGTACTCCCAACCTACCCACCTCCCCCAGGGCTGCCCACTGGTGTCTGGCTCAAGCATGGAGAGTTCAAGGCATAAGCAATTCAGTGTGTACCGGAAGACAGGTGAAAATATAGGCAAGAGAGCACTTGCAAATGACAGAGTTCAACTGCAAAGTTTATGGGTGAAAACAGCACTATTCTACTCTCTTCATAAAGAATAAACATCCATAACATTCATTTCACTCTAAGTTGTTTTGCTAATGACAATAATGTTTTTAATAACATTAGAATATGTTATTAAAACAATGTTTAATAACATTTTGAAAAACTAAATACAAACTACTGAACTTGATAACTTGGGAGAGTAAGAAATTTAACACTTTCAAGTGTCTGTTGAATAAGCACCTTCTCTCTGTACCTGCCCCTGAATGGAGGAGATAAATAACAACAAGCTCTCAAGAAAGCCCAGAGGATAGGCAAGTGAACAACCACATGTAATACATATATACAACATAACCACTGCTCAGGGAACACAGGAAGTGTGCATTCTCCTCAGTGAGCCAGCCCCTGCACCTGTGTGTGCAAGAGGTTTCACCAGGAGGTTAACATTGTCCCTGGGCCTCACTGAAGAATGATGTGAATGGGGAGCAGGTGCAGGAATGCTGGGCAGGATGCAACCCTAAAAGGCACCAGGCATGGACATCAATGGGGCTAGTGCTTAGAAAAGGGAGAGCAGAATGTGAAGGTTTAGAGATTAAAAACTGGACAACGGGCCTGAGTTCCCACACATGGCTGGGATTAAAAGCATTCATGGACTTTAATCTTGGAATATAGATAGGGAGCCCCAACAATGACAGGGCCACACCTAAAACTGCTACAAAGTAAACTTGCATCTACTATAGATACAAGTAACTCTTGGACACTTTTCAATGTGTGCAGTGATTTCTCCCTTTTCAAACTGTGTATGCTTTTACTACTAATCATCAAAAGTTACAGGCGTGTTCTCAATATTCCAGACTGCAGGGAAAAGTTTCAGCTGGCGCCTGTTTCCTCGGATGATCCCACACAGCCAGCAGTCTTCGGAGCTACAAGGCCACGCTTAACTATACTTCACATCAAAATAGTTTAAATCTAAAAAGGTCCTGATGAAAATCACAATCGCAACCAACCAGTTCATCTGCCCCCTATCCTAGATTTCCCCCCGGGTGAGTTTCATTTGGCAAGTTCTTAAAAATTAACTTCAAAGAACACGTTTCACCCCCTCAGTATCCGCGAGTTTGCCCCGTCGGTGGATGCGAAGTTAGAACGGGGCCCGAAGACCCGGACGGAGCGAGCGCGGTTCTCCGGGTCCAACACGCTTCCACGCCGTTCCAACAAGTGGGGTGGAACTGTCACCCTGAACACACGCTTCCCCCTCTCACGGGTGGGAGCGACGCGCTACACATCGCGTGTGGCTACGTGGAAGGACAACACGGAGGGACCCACGCGTTTTCTCGGGACCGAGGCGCCGGCCGACTGAGGGGGAAGCGGCTGAAGCGCAGCGGGGTCCGGGCCGAGGGGGCCGGCACGCTGTCACCCGAGGGGCGGAGAGGGGTGGGGGCCGGCCCGCGCGGAGAGCAGACAGGAGGCTCGAGCCCAAACAAAAAACAACCCGAAGTGGAGCGCGGCTGAGGGAGCAGATTGGGCGAGCCGGTTCACGGCCGCCCATTGGAGAAGAGGGAAAACAGAGTCCCCCAATCGCGAGCGGCGGGGCTGCTCCCCTCGTGCGGCCGCGGCCCGGCCCCGCGCTGCCCGGCGGCCGCTACCGCTCCCTTCCGGCGACGGCGCCCACTGCAGGCCCCGCGCCCCACCCGCGGCCCCGGCCCCCGCCCGGCCCGGCGCCCCCGCGGCCCGCCCCCCGCCCCGGCGCCGCCGCCCCGCTCACCGCCGGGCGCTGCCCGCTCCTCGGGGCGCGTCGAGGCTCCTCGCCAGGCCGCTGCGCTGGGGGGCCCGCGCTGCCCGGCGACACTTCCCGTCCCCCCAAAAAATTAATCACCAAAAAATAATTCCAGAGAAAAATGGAGAGTAAAATCCAAGATGGCGGCGCAGCCGCAGCACCGCCCGCTCCCTCCGCTGTCGAGAAATGAGTCCCAGCCACAGCCGAGCCCCCCGCCCCCATCGCGCCGCGCCCCCGCGCCCCCGCGCCCCCCGCGCCGCAGGCCTCACCTCGCCTCGCACGCGGCCGCGGGGTCCCAGAGGCCGCCGCCAGCTTCGAGGCTCGTGTCCTGGGGGCTGGCGCCGCGCTGCCACCTTCCGTACCCGGGCACCCTCACCTCATAGCCCCGGAGCCTCGCCGACCGCGCCGCAGTCGCGTCGCCGCCCCCGGTGAGCCGCCCGGACGCCGCCCGGGCACGGTGGGAAGACACGAAAAGGAGTGCCCTCGGCCGGGCGGAAGGACACCACGCCGGCTCGCGCTTCCCAGTCACCTCTGTTGCTTTTACGGGACTCTGCGGGGGGAGGCGGAGAAACCCGAGAAAGAAAGGAGTCCCCGCCGGTTGCTCCCGCGGCGGAGGAACAAAAAGCGAATTTGTTGAGACCGAGCCGCCGCACTTCTCTCGCGGCGGAGGGATCCGTGCTGAGCAGCCGGCAGGGATCCCTCCGCCCCTCGCTGCCCTTTAAATCGCGGCTGGAGGCGTTGGCGCTGCACGCCCCTTGGGCGCCACTTCGCTTCGTGGTCTCCTGGCGTGCCCCCCACCCTAGACCCTCCGTGCCGCCTTACCCACCGGGACAGCCCCCGAACTGACTCCGGGGGCACCTCTGCGGGACGGCAGGCTCCTCACCCACTGCTCCCACTGCGCCTCCCAGTTGCGCCCAGGCGAGGTGGCCCCACGGAGGCGAGCTTCTTTGTTGTGGAAATGGGTGTCATTAGAAGCAGATACACCCCTAAAGTCCGTGTGGGCAGCCTCAGCATTCCACCGTGTACTGTGGGAGGGAGGGAGCATGCATGAATCGGGCCACTGGCTTCCTGGTGTCAACTGGCCATTTCTTGAGCACCTACTGTGTGCCGGGCTTTCCTTGAAACAGGGGTATTGCCACGTCCCTCTTAGCTCGGCAGTGCCAGCACCGACCATGCACGCCCCTCATGGTGCCCACGCAGGTTGGGAAGAGGCTAAGTGCTTCGCACCAGCTGCTGCGCTGGGGGGATCGTGCGGAGCCCTGCTCTTGGGGTCCCCCAGCCTGATGACAATGACCACAAAATAAATGATGACAGTAACATGTGCACATCCTTTAGCCCTGCTACTTATTCCTTACAACAACCCCCAGGAGGTGGGACCCTTGTGGCCCCCAGTTTACACATAGGGAAACTGAGGCACAGGGAGGTTAGGCTAGCTCTGCAACCCCTTAGGTAGCTAGCACCCGAGTAAAAACCGCAGACCTCAAGGAGAAGGTGAGGTGGCCACAGGCTGGCAGACGCTGGGAAGGTGTCTCCGGGGAAGCGGAGACCTAAAGGGATTGGAGTATGTTAGGGAAAACGGGGCCGTTAGGAAATGTGGGACCAACAAGTGCGAAGGCCCTGGGAGGGGAAAGAGGCGGCACCTTCCAGAACTGAGGGAACCCAACATAGCTCCTGTCTCGAGGAGACAGGGCAGGGCAGGGGCAGGGCGGGCAGGTGGGCCCTGCATCCAGGGGCCCGGCACAGGGTAGACAGCACCGGGCAGGGGGGAGGTGGATGGCCATGAGAGCTGGGAGCCAACACCCACACAGGTGCTTACCTCCTTGCCCTCCTCCTTGACCTTGGGTGGTCCACAGGAAGGGCCTGTCATCCCTTCCACAGGTGGGAAACGGAGGCCCCGTGTCCCTGAGAGTAGGTCTAAGAGAGGTAGAAGCAGGTCTTGAACTTCAAAACCAGAGCTCCTCCCACCGCCCTCACCTTCCCTCCTGTTTCCCGGCTCCGCTCTGGAGGCTGACTTGGGGGGTGGGGGTGGGGCGGAGCCCTCAGGTAAAGCAGACCCAGGCCATTGCTCTGGGCCTCCTGCTTTCACTCTACAGCCTTGGGCCTTCTGTGTCATCAGAATTCGCCTTGTCACTTTCCTCTTTGCAGACACACCTAACAAATGATCGCTTTGGTTTTATTCGTTTCTGATTTATCACTAAACTTTCTTTCTTTCCAATATTTTCATAGTGCGTGGCTCCAAATACATTGCATCCCACTGAGACTGCCTTTGCCCATGGGAGGCGTGCACACCCGCCTCCAAGGGGCAGCCACAGCCCCGTATGGGCCTCGGGGCCTGGGCAGCCTTTCACCCTGGACCACCCGCCCGTTGCCTCCACCCGCCAAGCTTTCCGAAGTCAGCTCGAGCACAGCGGTGCTCTCCATGGACCCCTGGAAAGGCCCGAGTCTCAAGATGCCGGCACCTCCATTTAGTCACTGCCCCGGGCCGGCTACGTGTTCCGGGCAGTGATTGTCAAGGGAGCAGGCCGGGCCCACAGCTTGGCAGGGGCAGTGAGCAGACCCGGGCAGCTTCCTTCCAGGCTGTCCCTCCCCAACCACCTGCGTGGCGGCGGCTCTCCAGCCTCCGCCGAGAGGCCCGGGGCAGGCAGAGCTGAGTTGGGGCTCAGGACCTCCATGGAGCCATACTGAAGGCTTGGTGCCTTTGGCGGGCGGGGGGCTGAGGGGGTCCCCTGCTGGGATCCTGTGCCCAGGGAGGTCAGGGCTGAGCTGGTCAGAGGGCACAGCCGGGAGTGGCCCTCCGGGGGAGACAACAAATTGGACTTTCCACAGAGTGTGGCCAGCTGGAGGCTCCTCCTGCCAGCTGGCAGGGGAGGGGGAGGGGGACAGGAAGTAGTGCGGCCAGGCACCTGCCCAGCCCCCACGTGACAGGAGCCATTGGCATTTACACTTCGAAGCCTCTGGCTGCTCCAAAGTGGAAGTGCTAAGCCACAGAGGCCGGGGCCCCACCAAGCCCGGACAGGCAGAGAGATATTAACAACCCTAAAGAAAGACCTAGTCAGCTAGTCAGCAGAAGGCCCGGCCAGCCCGGAAGCCTCAGGAGTGCCAGCCCAGCCCGGCGCTGACCCGGGAGCGGTGCCCTTGCCAGGAGCCGGCTGAGGCCGTGGGCCTGTTCCAGTCCCCCAGCAGGGCTCAGGGACACTCCAGAGACCCCGTCTGGTCCCACCAACCCTGCATCCCTCTCCCACTGCCCTTCCTCCAACCCCAGTTTTGCCCAGCAACCGCCTGGCAGGGGTTTGCCTGCTGGGATCCTGTGCCCACAGGGGGGCCCCAGGTCTTGCCGAGCCCGGAATTCCAGGCAGGGTGACGGGCGGCTTCTCATGTAAAGTGACACGTGGGCTCTTGGACTCTGCGCACGAGTCTCACTCGGTCCCCCGTCTCTTCCTGGAAGACTTGACTGTTCCGATGAGAGCAGGGGTCTGGGACTGTGGGAAAGGGGCAGGGGCACACCCAGGACCATTCTGGTGGCCCGTCTGGGTACCTGCCTGAGCACCACCAGGCCCCCTGCATCAGCCTCGTCTTCCCCCTGCCCCTCCACTGCCCACCTCTCCTGATGGGTGAGGAAACCAAGCCTCTGAAAGGTCCAGCGACCTGCCCGCAGCTCCAACGGCAACAAGACGCTGTGGCAGCTGCAAGCGGGCTTGGCAGGTTCAAATCCCAGCTCCGCCACTCACCAGCCATGTCATTTTGGGCAAATGAGGTAGCCTGTCTTCAGGGTCTTCTCAACTGTGAGAAGGTGCCAGCCTTTGGACCTGCTGAAGTAATCCCACTCAGAGCTTCAACATCGTTGTTGTACTTGAGGTACCCAAATTCCTGCCTCCAGCCTGGTGGAAGGCATTTCAAACACAGCATGGCTAGAACTGCACACACACACACACACACACACACACACACACACACGTGCAAACTTCCACCTCTCAGATATCCTTCCCATTGCTCAGGTCCAATACCTAGCTTTCATTGTCCCTTAACTGCCTTCATTATCTCTCTGCTTATCACGGGCTAGCATCCTGTATTTGTAATGTATTCATCGCGTCTCCTGGCCGCCTCTCCCTTCCGGGCTGTCAGCTCCTTGCGGGCAGGGGCCTTGCCTGCCTTGTTCGCTGCTGTATCTCCGCATCGGAAACAGCCCCTGGGCTGCCGGGGGAGAGGCTCAGTCCGAAGGACAGCCCCCTCCCGGGCTGCTGCAGGGATCCAAGGAGGTGGAGGCGGGTCTCTGACTGCGGTCCTGGCTCTGGGCTCAAGTTGCTTGCCCGGGGCCCTGGGGTTTGTGTCCACCTGGGCAATCCTGTGGCCCTGAGTCCCTGAGAGATAGGATCTTGGGGTTCCCCCCACTCACCCTCTTTCATCTTCCCACCAGCACCAAAAGAAGCCCAGCCTTACGGCCTGTCCTCCCACACATGCCGGGAAGTAAACAGAGAGAGACAGTGGCGGCGGACACACGGGTTCCTCACGGGCAGGGAAGCTGCCTCTCCCGGCTGTTTAATAATCTCCACGTGGCGCAGAACTGCTTCTCCTTGATCCTGGGACTGGATGGCGCCACCCAGAGGCTCCGTGGCCTCGGACACGTTAGGGTGTGTTTCCTTCCAGCTGAGCTGCCCTCCACAGAGTCAAGAACTTACCGTTCCCGCCCTGGCCGGGTGGCTCAGTGAATAGAGCGTCGGCCTGTGGACTGAAAGGTACCGGGATCAATTCCGGTCAAGGGCACATGCCTGGGTTGCAGGCTTGATCCCCGGTAGGGACCGTGCAGGAGGCAGCCAATCAATGATTCTCTCTCACCATTGATGTTTCTATCTCTTCCTCTCTTAAATCAATAAAGAAATATATTAAAAAAACAAACAAACAGCCCTAACCGGTTTGGCTCAGTGGATAGAGCGTCGGCCTGCGGACTGAAAGGTTCCAGGTTCGATTCTGGTCAAGGGCATGTACCTTGGTTGCAGGCACATCCCCAGTAGGGGGTGTTCAGGAGGCAGCTGATCGATGTTTCTCTCTCATCGATGTTTCTAACTCTCTATCCCTCTCCCTTCCTCTGTAAAAAAATCAATAAAATATATTAAAAAAAAAAAAAAACACAACTTACTATTCCTGCCCTGGCCGGGTGGCTCGGTGGGTCAGAGCACCATCCCGCTACACAAAGGTTGTGAGCTCGCGCCTCAGGGCACATTCAAGCAACCAATGAAGGCATCAGTAAGTGGAACAACAGATCGATGTTTCTCTCTCTCTCTCCCTCCTTCCCTCCCTGCCTCTCTCTAAAATCAACAACAACACAAAGAAATGAACATTCTTAGTTCGCTGCCATGGAGTCTTCAGACCGCATCCAAGTTTCCCCGAATCCCGGCCCCGTGGCTGTCCTGTCCACTTCCTTCGCTCTGGAGCGGGTTCCCCCTCTTTCCCTGACTCGCATGACCTCGGCCTCCCAAAGGTTGCAGGCCAGTTATTTTGTGGTATGCCCCTCCGTTGAGGTTTTGCTGATGGTTCCTCGTGATTAGATGAAGGTCAGGTACCTTTGGCAAGAACGTACAGCAGTGAGTCTGTGTCTTCCATTGCGTCCAATCAGGTGGTGAAGAATCCCACTTGACCCAGAAGAGATGATGTTCCCTTAGGTCACCCGATGGAGGGATGTCCTCCGGGCTTCTCCCCGGGAAAAGCCATGCGCTTCCCTTTGTAATACGTAAGTGTTCTGGGAGAGGCACTGGGAGAGGATGTGAACATCCCGTTCCTCCCAAACTTTCAGTGTGCTCCTAGATCCAACCAGTAGAGACTTAGGTTCTTGCTTATTTTTTTTGTTAACCCTCACCCGATATTTTTCCCATTGATTTTTAGAGAGAGTGGAAGGGAGGGAGGGGGAGAGAGAGAGAAACATCGATGTGAGAGAGACACTTCGACTGGTTGCCTCCTGCACGCATTCCGACCGGGACTGGGGATGGAATCTGCAACCCAGGTATGTGTCCTTGACCAGGAATCGAACCCGAGACCCTTCTGTCCGTGGGCCGCCATTCTAACCACTGAGAAACACGGGCCAGGCATGGGCTCCGGTTTTGTTGAGTAGGTTATAATCTGTTCCTGTCTCTCCCCCTCCCCCTCTCCCTCCCTCCCTCTTTCTTTATCTCCTTCCTTCCTTCCTTTCTTCCTTCCTTCCTTCCTTCCTTCCTTCCTTCCTTCCTTCCTTCCTTCCTCCCTCCCTCCCTCCCTCCCTCCCTCTCTCTCTCCTTTCCTTCCTTCCTTCCTTCCTTCCTTCCTTCCTTTCTTCCTCTCCTTCCTCCTTCCTTTTAGATATTTGGGACAGCTTCATTTAGAATGGCCTCAAACCGGAAGCAACTTAAATACCAACGAACAAGAGAAAGGCCGCACAGTTTGTGATCCGTCCCCGGATGGAATCCGACTCAAACGGGGAATGAGCTGCTGTTAGAGGCAACAACACAGGCCCAGTTCACAAGCATCATGTGGAGCGAAACCAGAAGCCAGGGAGTACAGCTAAGTCCAAATATGTGATGTCTTAGACCCGTGGTCGGCAAACTGCGGCTCGCGAGCCTCATGCGGCTCTTTGAGTGTGGCTCTTCCACAAAATACCACGGCCTGGGTGAGTCTGTTTTGAAGAAATGGCCTTAGAAGAAGTTTAAGTTTAAAAAATTTGGCTCTCCAAAGGAATTTCAATCGTACTGTTGATATTTGGCTCTGTTGACTAATGAGTTTGCCAACCACTGTCTTAGAACAACAATAACAACAACAAGAATCTAGCTCCACATGGGAAGAGTCATCTGCTTCTGGGCAGGTGGGATTGACTAAGTGGGGACATGAGAGATGCAAGGCGTGGAGGTGGGGGCACTGGATAAAGAAAGGGAAGGTGCCCTGGCCAGTTTGGCTCAGTGGATAGAGCGTCGGCCTGTGGACCAAACGGTCCCAGGTTCGATTCTGGTCAAGGGCACGTACCTTGGTTGCAGGCTCTTCCCGGCCTGGGCCCTGGTTGGGCACTTGCAGGAGGCAACCAATCGATGTGTTTCTCTCACATAGATGTTTCTCTCCGTCTCTCCCTCTCTCTTCCACTCTCTCTAAAAAGATCAATGGAAAAATATCCCCGGGTGAGGACTAAAAAATAAAATAAAATAGAAAGTGAAGGGATTAGCTAAAGAACATGTATGCACACCCACGGACACAACAATAATGTGTTGAAGGCCAAGGGACGGGGCGGGGGAGGGGGGGATGAAGGGGAGGGAAAAACCTGGAATAATCTCAACATTAAAAATTTTTAATAAAAAAGAGAAACCCTCTGGTGTGACTGACACCTGTGTGGGGAGCAGTGTACCCAGGTGTGTGCCTTCTGAGGACTTGCGTACTGTACTAGGACGTCTAAGTTCTGTACACACAATTAGACACTCAAAAGAGAGGGGGGAATCTGGGAGCGGGGCGAGTGAACTGGACGGGGCTACTGCTCAACGAGAACTTCTCCAGTGTTCCCAGGACGGGTCATGCGGTCAAGGAGTACACTTGGTGAGGTAGTTTTCCTTGGGCGTTTCCCGGACATGGCGTCTGGGAGTGACCCAGGTTCAAAGTGCAGGCTCCAGGCTCCAGGTGCAGGTGCGGGACCTGAAGGTTCTCGCTCCTCCATCCGGGCACTGTCAGTTTTACGTAGAGGAGGAGGACAGCCTTCTCCTGCCTCTAACGGCCTGATGGAAACTTCCACCACCAGGCAGCGCCCCTGCTGTCGTCCGGCCGCACAGGCCTGGGAGTCTCCAGCCAGTTTTAAGTTGACCTTGATCTTGGCCCGATCTGCATGCTTCCCTGGGGAGCTAGCTTTTTGCTCTCTCTCATCCCCCTTAATCCCCTTGTCATACCTCACAGATGCCCTGGGCTGCTGGCTTGTCCCTTGGTAAATTCCCAGGGTGGTGCTTCCTGAGTCAAAAGTCGAGACAATTTCCTCTGGAGCATTCTGGCCTCGGCCGGCCATGGCATTTGGGGTGGAGGCCCTGGTTTCAGAGGTGGGGCCCCTAGAGGCTCAAGAAGACCTTCCAGTTGAGGAGGGAGCTGGCTCACCCAGGGGGGACGGAGGGGATTCCAGTCTTGCCCCTTAATCGGAGCAGAAGAGCAGACAAGCCCCAGCCCGAAGGATAAGCTCCCAGGAGTCAGAATCTTCATTCCTTGTCCCCACAATCCACAGGCACGAAATTCACTCCGTGGTCCCAGGCCTCCCCCTCTGCGGTGCCCCAGCCTCGGTGGGGGCCCTCAGGAGACTGGACCACTGCTCAGCGTGGGGCGGGGGGTTGTCGGGGAGAACTTGCTGGAGAGATGGAGGTCTCCGAGAACAAGGCCGGGTGGACATGTGGACGGATCCCCAGGGTGAAGTAGGTAAAGGAGTTTCCTGAGTGCTGGAGCTGGGCGTGCAGGGCTCGCGGGCCAGGCACAGGCCCCTCCCACACTCCCAGTGCCACGGGCAGCGTGCACGCTGGTCGGAGCCCCCGGCATCTGTGTCTGAGCCTCGGATGGCAGAACTGGTTGTACCAGATCGCATGCCAGCCTGACCCCAGGCACAGGCTCCCACAGGGTCTGTCTCTTTACCAAAGGCCTTGAACCAAGCAAGGAAGTCACTCAAGCCTGAAAGGGCTCAGCCCAGAGGAAGATGGCTGTCTCCTCCTTTGTAGTTTCCTGTGGCTTAAAATAGAAAATTATTCTCCCATGGTTCTGGAAGCCAGAGGTCCAAAATCAAGGTGTCACAGGGCTGTGTTCCCGCTGGAGGTCCTTGGGGGAGTGTCCTCCTTCACCTCTCCCAGCTTCCCTTGGCTTGTGGCCACATCCCTCCAGTCTCCGCCCCTGTCTTCACATGGCCTTCCCTCTGTGTCTCTGTTACCCCCTCCTTTCTCTTATGACACTTGTTATTGATTTAGGGCCCACCCACGTAATCCAGAATGATCTCATCTCACGATCTTTAATTTGTAATCACATCTGCAAAGACCTTTTCCCCCAAGAAGGGCACATTTTGAGGATTCCAGGGATTAGGATGTGGACACATCTTTCATGGGTCCACTATTCATTCCCCCACATCATTATTTCTTTGGCTGCCCAAATGGCCCCCAGTTGGGCCAGTGGGAACCTCTTAAAACTGGCTTCTGTCTCTTTTTTATAGGGTCTCCATTGTTCTCTGAACCTCAACCCACAATCCATCAGTTCTCCAAGGAGCAATGGTTCCTTTCAGGGGAGCCAAGCTCTAGGTGTGAGATGTGCTTAGGGCTGCTGTGGTGGTACTGCTTCCTGGTCCTGCATGCGTGTGTGTATGCATGTGTGTGTGTGTGTGTGTGTGTGTGTGTAAATATAGAATATACTCACCTACACAATTAAAAGAGAAACATGCAAATTGACTGTACCTCTGCTATGCCCACAAGCCACGCCCACCAGCCAATCAGGAGCGAGTTTGCAAATTAACCCAACCAAAATGGCTGCTGCCACAGAGCGAGCAGGAGGCTTGGGTTTCCCCAGAGATGGAGGAAGCCAAGCTTCCTGCCCACCCTAGCTGGCCCTGGCCTCCGCTCCAGGCTACAAAGTTTCAATTATAGAAGATAAATAAATCCCAGATACCAGGGCCTCCGCTTGGGTCTCTGGGGTGGGCGTGGCCAGCCTTCAAACCACCACAGGCCCCTCGCCCAGGCCACCCCATGCCCTAAGGGAACCCCCACCCTGATCTGGGACACCCTTTAGGGCAAACCAACCGGCCCGCACCTGTGCACCAGGCCTCTATCCTATCTAATAAAAGAGTAATATGCAGATTGACCATCACTCCAACACACAAGATGGCTGCCCCCATGTGGTCAAAGATCCTGCCCCCATGTGGACACAAGATGGCCACCACAAGATGGTCAGCAGGGGAGGGCAGTTGGGAGGGACCAGGCCTGCAAGGAAGGGCAGTTGGGAGGAACCAGGCCTGCAAGGGAGGACAGTTAGTGGTGACCTGGCCGGCAGGAGAGGGCAGTTAGGGGCAATCAGGCTGGCAGGGGAGTGGTTATGGGGTGATCAGGCTGGCAGGCAGAAGCGGTTAGGGGCAATCAGGAAGGCAGGCAGGCGAGCAGTTGGGAGCCAGCAGTCCTGGATTGTGAGAGGGATGTCCGACTGCCCGTTTAGGCTTGATCCTACCAGGATCGGGCCTAAACGGGCAGTTGGACATCCCTCGAGGGGTCCCAGATTGGAGAGGGTGCAGGCTGGGCTGAGGAACACACACCCCCATGCACGAATTTCGTGCACCGGGCCTCTAGTGTTTGTATGAGTGTATATATTTATAAATACATTTACATCTGTCTTTCTATATCTAACTATGTATAAACACAGATTTCAATCCAATTCCAATCCAACATCACAGGTTCATTTTAGTTTCTCCCTTTTCATCTTTGCAACTCCCTCCCCAACAGTCATAACCCATTACTACTGCTATAACTCATGGGTTGGGAATATGAGTCTAAAACAAGGAACATTTATTTCTCACAGTTCTGGAGGCTGGGAGTTCAGGATCAAGGTGCTGGCAGATTCTGCTTCCCAGTTCCCAGAGAGCTACCGCTCATTGTGTCCTTAATGGTGGGTGGGGCGAGGGGACTCTCTGGGGTCCCTCTTTACAAGGGCACTAATCCTATTCATGAGGCACCTCCCTCATGACCTCATCACCTCCCAAAGCCCCCACCTCCCAAAACTATCCCCTTGGGGATTAGATGTCAACATATGAATTTGGGGAACACAAACATTTCGTCAATGGCACCACCATTACTTACTTTGGCCAGTGGCATCCACTTCAAACTGCCACTCGTCTCTCTGGACGTGTTCCTGTGGTTCTTAGGACCCTGCCTTACTTTCCAAAGCCCGATGCCGTAAGAAATCCTAGCATCAACTTGTGCTTCCCCCATCCCACCCCTGGGACCAATCATAGTTCTAGAGGGCTTGTCTGCTTTCAGTGGAAAATGGATCTAGAAAGCAAGATCCTGCTTTAGCCGGTTTGGCTCAGTGGGTAGAGCATCGGCCCACGGACCCAAGGGTCCCGGGTTCAATTCCGGTCAAGGGCGTGTACCTTGGTTGCAGGTTCCCCAGCCCTGGTTGGGTGCATGCAGGACGCAACCCATCAATGTGTCTCTCTCACATCGATGTTTCTCTCTCTGTGTCTCTCCATCTCCCTTCCAGTCTCTCTAAAAATCAATGGAAACGTATCTTCGGAAGAGGATTAATAACAACAACAAAAAGATAGAGAATATCTCCATCACCCCCAGAAAGTTCTCCCCTGTCTCTTCCCCCTGTCTTCTTGCAGAGGCAACCACAGGCCAGTTCTTGAATTTCATAGAATTAAAGCATAATGTATTTGTGATTCATGCAGGTTGTTGGATGTATCAGGAGTTCACGCGTTTTTCTTGCTGAGAAGTATTCCATTACATGGATACTAGAGGGGGAGGAAGGTGCAGGACAGTCGTGCACTGGCGGTGGGGGAGGAAGGTCCCTCAGCCCGGCCTGCGCCCTCTTGCAGTCCAGGACCCCTGAGGGGTCCTTAGCGCTGCCACGGAGGTGGGAGAGACTCCTGCCACCACTGCTGCGCTCGCCAGCCATGAGCCCAGCTTCTGGCTGAGCAGTGCCCCTGTGTTGAGCATCTGCCCCCTGGTGGTCAATGCGCATCATAGTGACTGGTGGTTCCTCCATTTGGTCAGTTTTCATATTGGGGTTTTATTCTATAGGGTGATACCATTGTAATTAGCTAGTTATTAATAATAGGAAAGGAGCAGAGGGAGGGCCAGACATTATAGTCACATTGTTTGGGCAGCTTCACCAGGAAGCTGCAATTCACACTCCCAGGGCACCACAGCCCGTTCCCCACAGATCACTGGGGGAAGGGGGTCCAACAAAGAGGAGATAGATGCCTGCAGAGTGAAGTCGGGGTGACTAGGGAAGGTCCCTGTCAGTCACACCTGGGAACAGGGATCATTGGCCACTGCACACCCATGAAAGTTTGGGACTGCATGATCCCCCGGCCTAAACAAAGGGGTTCTCTCTCTTGTGCTCTTGGCTCTTGGCTCACGGGGCTCCCTCACTCCTGCTTCCTTGCATTCACCGCTGTTTCCTCCATGGCCACGTGGCCCTGCAGACCCCACTGCAACGGACTAATGGATTGCAACTGGGAACACAAACTAGGCTAGCCTGGTGCTGATTGGAGTGCTCCAACATGGATCGGAAGCTCTGAACATGTGCTTTTATCTTAGCCCTATCGAAGCCCCAGCGACACTTCTTCCTTGGCGGGACAAAGGGAAACGGGACCCTGGAAACTCATTTTTTTTCTTCCACAGAAAGAAAGCTTCCTGCTGTATTTCATCCTTCCATGCGAGCCTCAGAAAATTCTTTTTCTCTGGATATCGCAAGAATTCCACTCCCACTGGCAACAGATGGGGACGAGGACCCCTCCCCGCCAGTAACAGATACAATGGATCAATACCATGACTTGTTTATGCTCTAGTGATGGACTTTGGATTGTTTCCAGTTTGGGGCTATTGTTACTGAAGTTACTATATGCAAGTCTTTTTTTTTGCGGGGGGGGGGGGGGGGCACATATTTTCAATGCTCTTGGGCAACTAGGGGTAGGATGGCTGGATTAGAGAACGTGTGTGTGTTTAACTGTAAGAAACTGCCAAATCTTTTCTATAGTGGCTGCACCATCTTACATTCCCACAAGCAGTGTGTGAGGGTCACATCCTCCCCAGCATTTTGTACTGTCAATCTTTTTAAGTTTAGCCTTTCCGGGGGGAGGAGGGGGCGTGTAATATTATGACCTTGTGGTTCTAACTTTCATTTCTCTGATGATGAATGATGCATTTTTTATGTGCTCATTGTTCACTTGTATATCTTCCTTAGACAAAGTGTCTTTTCAAATCTTTTGCCAATTTATTTTTATTTTTCAGAGCGAGAAGAAAGGAGAGGGAGGGAGGGGGAGAGAGAGAGAGGGAGAGAAACGCTGATGTGAAAGAGAAACATCAACCAGCTGCCTCCCACACACAACTCTACTGGGGATCAAACCTGCAGCCCGAGTATGTGCCCTGACTGGGAATGAAGCCAGCAACTTTGAGGGCATGGGACGACACTCAACCAACTGAGCCACACTGGCCAGGGCTCTTTGGCCAATTTTTAACTAAGTCTTGTGATTGAATTATAAGCATTCTTTATTTATTTGGATACAAGCCATACACATATATATTATAAGTAAGTTAATTTTAATAAAATTGACAAGTTATATAAAATGGGCATATCTCTTGAAAGACAAAAATACTACAACTCAAAGAAAAGAAAACTGAATAGCCCCAAATCTATCAGAGTAAATGAATTCATTATGAAAAATATTTACACACACACACACATGCACGCATAAAAGGACACCACCACCAAATAAAACAAACTAAAACCCTCTTGCCCAGATGGCTGCAATGGTCAATTCTAGTACGTATTTAAGGAAGTAATAACATGTCTTACACAAACTTTTTCCAAAAAAGGGAAGAGAAAGGAAACATCATGTGTCATTTAGGGAATGGCAAACTGAAAGAACAAACACAGAAGACTTCTGGGGCCTGAAACTGCTCCATATACTACTGTAGCCCGTATAATACCATAACCCATAACTATATATATAAAAGGCTAAGCGACCGGCCGACCAGCCGACCAGCCAACCAGCCAGTAGGTATGATGCACACTGACCACCAGGGGGCAGACACTCAACGCAGGAGCTGTTGAGCAACAGCAACTTTGCAGAGTGCCCTCTCACACTCCACTCCGCAGATGCCCTTCGAGCCCCAGCACCACCCCAGGTGCAGCCGGCCTGGGAGGGACTGCGGGAGGTTGGCTCCAGGGCGTGTCTGGCCCATCTCACCCAATCCCACCCCGCAGGCCACCTTCTAATTAATTTTCTTTCAATGTGCACTAATCTGTGCACCAGGCCTCTAGTGATATCATAATGATGGATACAGAGAAGGGTACAACACAAAAAGTGAAACTTGATATAACTATGGATTCAGGTAATAAAATGTGTCAGTATTGGTTCCTTAAGTGTAACAAATGTATCACACTACTAATACAAGATGTTACTAATAGGAAAAACCATTGGGGGGGAGGGCGTTGTGTGTGAGAACTCTCTGTACCGGCTGCTCAATTTTTCTGTAGATCTAAAACTGTTCCCAAAAAAGTTGTTTTTTAAAAAAATATAATTTATTGCTTTTTCACAGAGAGGAAGGGGGAGGGACAGAGAGTCAGAGACATCGATGAGAGAGAAACATCGGTCAGCTGCCTCCTGCACACCCCCCACTGGGGACGTGCCCACAACCAAGGTACATGCCCTTGACCGGAACCGAACCTGGGATCCTTCATTCCCAGGCCGACGCTCTATCCACTGAGCCAAACCAGTTAGAGCCAAAAAAAGTTTTTAATTTGAAAAAACAACTGAACAGAGGATTTGAATTTACCCATCAGAAATGCCATTTGTGCCCTGATCTCCTGAATTAGGGTGGAGAAAGATTGAAGACAGGGCTGGGAGAACAGCTCATTGTTGCCGTCTTTCTGGTTTCCTGTTCTAGATTCTGGGGCAGCCTAGCAGCCCTTCCCACCTGTGGGGTCCATAAGACACCTGTAAAATGGGATAGTATCATTCCTACCTCAAAGGAGGACGGCAAAGACTAGGGTCTTCCATGTCAGTGTTCAATAAATGTAACCCATGAGTTGTTCCATTAAAGCCTCCTGTTGCCCTACCTATTTTGATTTGTCTTGCAGTTCTTATCATTAGAAGAGTCTAAGATGAGAATATTCACTGGGGAGCGGGTGAGGTGTGGACCCTGGGCTGCCGGCTGGAGGGAGAGGCCAGGCCAGGTGGCCTGCGTCAGGTTGAAATGGCTGCAGGGGAGTCTGCGGTGCAAAGGAGCTGGTTCAGGGATCGAGGCTCAGGCAGGCTCTCTCAATCTTGGCTCCCTGGACATCTGCAGCTAAATCGTTCTTTGTCGTGGGTGCTGTCCTGAGTATTATAGGATGTTTAGCAGCATCCCTGGTCTCTACCCACCCCATCCCAGTCATGACAACCAAAATGCCTCCAGACAGTGCCAAATGCCCACGGGGGCAACATCACTCCTGTCGGTGGCTCAGAGAGAGGTGTGTCTGAGGTTGGGCAGATTTTGGAGGAAGCGTAGTCCTGGTGGACTAGAGGGAGGAAGAGAGTCTGGAGATAAAGAGTTCAAAGTATCAGGATGTTGCCCTGGCAACAAGGCGGGGTAAGATGCCCTGAAAACCCCTCTGCTACAAACACCAGGAAATGCTGGACAAAATAGAACATTATTTCTGATGTGGAGCTAAGTTTTTTAAATGAGACGCATTGGGTGAGGTGTACACACTTCTATGCATGTGCATAGATGTGGGTACCCCTCAACTCAGCGAGAATATAAAACAGTCTCGTTTCCTCATGCTACCTCTTTAGAGTCAAACCACCCCCTGGCCCCTGGAAATGACTGGTCTGTCCTCTTCTGGAACGTCATGTCAGCGTAGTGACACTCAGCATGAGCTTGGAGAGCCTTTCGCGTTGTGGTTGTATCAGTAATTGGCTTCTCGCATCTCCGAGCGGTGTTTCATTGTATGGGTGAGCTTCGAGTGCCTCTCCCTTCTCCCGGGGAAGGACATCCGGGTTATTTCCAAGGCGTCACTGCCATGCATGCTGCTGCTGTGAACACTCGTGTCTGGGTTCTGGTGTGAATGCAAGTTTTCCTTTCTCTCGGTGAAATAACCAGAAGAGGGATTGCCAGGCCAAATGGCATATTTTTATTTTTTATTTTTATTTTCTAAAGATATTTCAAGTTCTGTATATATGTGGCTCTTTCTCTTTTAAGAAATATATTTTTTTATTGATTTCAGAAAGGAAGGGAGAAGGAGAGAAAGATAGAAACATCAATGAGCGAGAATCATTGATCGGCTGCCTCCTGCACACCCCCTACTGGGGATCAAGCCTGCAACTCAGGCATGTGCCCTTGGCTGGAATCGAACCTGGGACCCTTCAGTCCGCAGGCTGATGCTCTATCCACTGAGTCAAGCCGGCTAGGGCCAAATGGCATATTTTTAATTTTATAAGAAAGTGCCGCCCTAGCTGGTTTGGCTCAGTGGATAGAGCGTTGGCCTGCAGACTGCAGCGTCCCAGGTTCAATTCCCAGTCAAGGACACATTCCTGGGTTGCAGGCTCCATCTCCAGTAGGGGGCGTGCAGGAGGCAGCTGACCAATGATTCTCTCTCATCACTGATGTTTCTATATCTCTGTCCCTCTCCCTTCCTCTCTGACCTCAATAAAAATGTATTTTTTTAAAAAAAATATATATAGCCGAAACCGGTTTGGCTCAGTGGATAGAGCGTCGGCCTGCGGACTGAAGGGTCCCGGGTTCGATTCCGGTCAAGGGCATGTACCTTGGTTGCAGGCACATCTCCAGGGGGAGGTGTGCAGGAGGCAGCTGATCGATGTTTCTCTCTCATCGATGTTTCTAGCTCTCTATCCCTCTCTCTTCCTCTCTGTAAAATATCAATAAAATATATTTAAAAAAAAAATAAAAATAAAAAATATATATATATATTTGAAAACTGCACAGTCATTTCCCAGATTCCATACCATTCTGCATTCCAGCCGTGTGTGAGACCCAGCTCCTTCACAGCCTTGTCCACACTTGGTATGGTCAGTCTTTTTATTTAGCCATAGGTCTGGAAGGGGGCATCCTGTGGCTTTAATTTGCATTTCCCTAGCGACTAATGAGTGATGTTAAGCATTTTCTCATGAGCTTATTTGCTGATTCTATGTCTTCTTTTTTTTTTTTTTTTCATGTTTTTATTGATTTTTAGAGAGAGGAAGGGAAAGGGAGAGAGAGATAGAAACATAGATGAGAGAGAAACATCAAGCAGCTGACTCCTTCACACCCTCTACTGGGGATAGAGCTCAAAACCCGGGCATGTGCCCTGTCGTGGCTCATGTGTCTCCACTCAACCACTGAGCCACACCAGCCAGGCTCGGTTAATTTTTATGTAAGGTGTGAGGTATAGGTTGAGGATCTCTCTCTCTCTCTCTCTCTCTCTCTCTCTCTCTCTCTCTCTCTCTCTCTCGGATCTCCAATTGTTCCAGCAGCATTTGTTGAAAGACTATTCTCTTTTCATTGACTTGCATTTTCATCTTCGTTAAAAATCCAGGGAGTGTGTGTTTTTCCAAATTTGTTTTGCTTATTCTAAGTCCTTTGTCATTCCATATGGGTTTTTAAATCGGATTGTTGATCTTTTCAAAATTGCCAAACCTTTAGTTAGATTAACTGAGAGAAAAAAAAAGAAAAAAGACTCAGATCATGAAAATCAGAAATGAAAGGACAAATATTGCATTTCCACTCTATCTTTTTTTTTTAAAATATATTTTATTGATATTTCACAGAGAGGAAGGGAGAGGGATAGAGAGCTAGAAACATCGATGAGAGAGAGACATCGATCAGCTGCCTCCTGCACACCCCCCACTGGGGATGTGCCCGCAACCAAGGTACATGCCCTTGACCAGAATCGAACCCGGGACCCTTCAGTCCACAGGCCGACGCTCTATCCACTGAGCCAAACCGGTTTTGGCTTTAAATATATATTTTATTGATTTTTTATAGAGAGGAAGGGAGAGGGACAGAGAGTTAGAAACATTGATCAGCTGCCTCTTGTACACCCCCCACTGGGGATGTGCCCGCAACCAAGGTACATGCCCTTGACCGGAATCGAACCTGGTACCCTTCAGTCCACAGGCCGACACTCTATCCACTGAGCCAAACCTCCACTCTATCTTGAATGGGCCAGTTCATAAAGACAGAAAGTAGCTCAGAGCTTGCCGGGGCTGGGGGTGCGGGGGAGGGGGTGGAGGGGGTCGGGGGGTTCGGGGGGAGATGGAGAGTTGTTGCCTAATGAGGAGAAGTTTCTGTTTGGGACGAGGAAAGAGTTCTGGAGGAGTGGTGATAGTTGCACAATATAGTGGATGTACTTGATGCCCCTGAGCTTGTACACCTTTAACTGTTTTAAAATGGCTACTTTTATGTCATGTGTCTACATTTTACAATAAAATAGAAGATCTTGATGTTTATCTTGCTTGGAGACCCTCTCCAGTGCTGGCTTTGAAGAAGCAGGCTGCCAATGTAGGGAGTGAGCCATGTGGCCAGGAGGTAAGGGAGGGAGCCCCCAGCCTCTGGCCAGCAGCCCAGATTCTGCCCAGAACCACGGGAGCTTGGAAGCAGATCTGCCCCCAGGAGAACCTCACGTGAGGGGCCAGCCCCGCCCACACCTGAGGCTCTTTAGGGCCCTGAAGCGGAGAGACGTCACCGGCACAAATGCCCTAATTCCCCGGAGAACACTGTCTCAGAGTCTCAGAGTAGGAGACCCCTGGCCTAGGAGCACTGAGAGGTGCGAGTTCTTCCAGCGTGGGAACCGGGAGCTTCCGGTGCCAGGGGAGCTGGGCTGGAGGGATTCCCCCAAGAACTGTCTGGCCACGGGCAGCACCCACGGTGAGAGGAGGATGCTGGACGGAGCCTCGGCCACCAGGTGGAGCCCTTGCACTTTCCTGGAGGGAGTTGGGTGCGGAGGGGCGATGCTGGCTGTCCCAGAGGAAACGGGCCCCGCCTGCTGGGCGCCCAATGTGGGTGTGGCCCCAGAGAAGGCATCTCCACGCCCCCAGGCTGTCTGTGCCACCGTTGTCGACAGACTGACAGACAGACCTGGAGTGCATCCTATCCTGCCAATTGGAGGATGACTTTGGGCAGCGACTTGGCCTTCCCCTGCCTCAGTTTCCTCGCTGTGAAGGGAAGAGCGCCCCCTTGGGGCCACGCCGTTCTCTCACTTCTACCGTGGCCTTTGTGTGGACTTGGATGCATCCAGTAGACCCCCACCTCCCGTGTGCCAGTCTTGCTCTGGGCACTGAAGCCGCATGGGAACAGGCCCAGAAGAGAGGCTCTGAGTCCCCTCTGCTGGGCGGCCCGCCCTGAGCTCCCAGGAGGGCCTGGTGCCTCCTCTGTGTGCCCACCTCTTCTTCCCATCTTCCTTGTGCCCACCCATTACACCGTGTGCTCCAGGGGCAGGGTGGGCAGCTTCATCTCTGAATCCCCACTTGGTTAGCAAACAGTGGGCGCTCAATAAGTGCCCGATGAGCTAATGCTAAACAGGACTTTCCCGCAGGCCAGGAATGGCTGCCTTGGTCACTACAGTCTGGTGGCCTCCAAGGCAAGGGACAGCCCAGGGCTTTGACCTGTGGCCCCCAGATTTGGACAGCCTGCGTGGAGGGGCGCTCTGTGGCTCTCTGGAGCCCAGCGCTGGCCCTCATGCTCTACCCGCAGGGACCCCCTGGAAGGGTCTGCCCTGGTCTGGAATGCTGGGCACAGCTTGACTTGTATCCCGGGAAGGGCTATTGGCCAGGAAAATTGCAGGTTTGCGTTTGGAGGGGTCCCTGGCTGCAGGTGGAGAGCGCTGGGTCGGGCTGGCCCCAGCAGGCAGCAGCAGGCCATGGGGATGAGAACGCCTTGCTCGTAGGAATATTCAGGATGGTCCGTCGGACTCAGGGACGAAGTACAGGTTTCCAGCTCAGGTGAGCAACGATGCGCGTGGAGTCCCTGGCTGAGGCTGAGGGACAGGCAGGCCCTGTGACATCCCATGCCCCGATTCCTTGGATGTAGGGGTACCAGGCAGAGGCCCCTGATCACAAGCTGAGCCACTCCAATGGGGCCCCTTGTCCTACCTGCCCGGAAAGGAACAGGGCACCTGGTCTGTGAGAACGCCCTCTGCGCCCTGCCTCACGTGGGTTCAGGGCTCACGTGGGTTCGGGGCTCACGTGGGTTCGGGGCTCACGTGGGTTCGGGGCTCACATGGATTCAGGGCTCACGTGGGTTCGGGGCTCACGTGGGTTCGGGGCTCACGTGGATTCGGGGCTCACGTGGGTATGGGGCTCACGTGGGTTTGGGGCTCACGTGGGTTCGGGGCTCACGTGGGTTTGGGGCTCACGTGGATTCAGGGCTCACGTGGGTTCGGGGCTCCAGCTCCAGGTGAAACTCAACCAGCGAGGGGTGGAGCCTGCCCTTCACAGAGCAGCCTGTCGCGGAGCAATGCTGCCAGCTGGCCTGGAGCTCAGGACCGCAAGGATGACAAGGTCGGCCTGGAACACCGCCTTCCCAGCCACGGCCAGTGCAATCACAGCACCTGCGATCACCTGTGCAGACGGGCTCAGGTGTGTGGCGGGGAAGGGAGAAGCAGGAGGGCGCAGGCTGCTTGGGCTCAGCCGCTGTTCACAGCTCGGCTCCGTCAGCGGAGGCCGGAGAGGGGGAAGGGGCCCCAGGGCCTGTGGGCCAACCAGTGGGGAAAGACGGGCTGAGGACTGGCGAGGGCGGCATGGAAGTTCTGACCCCTTCTCCCCACCTGTGTCCTCTCCATCCCTGGCTCTTACACCATCTCAACCGATCTGGGAGTTACTCTCCTGGTCTTTATCATGGGCCATTTGAAATCTCTTTTTGGAGGAGGAAGAACTTAATGAGAGGAACTGTTACCCAGGCCTGGCTCAGGAGACCTCTGTGATGGGGACCTGGGGTCAGACGAAATCCGTCTCTTCCTCAGGCTTCTGGGTAGAGAAGCAGGAGTGGCCGCCCCTCCCCCGCCCCCAGGTCCATGACGGATGCTATTCCGTTTCCCCACTTCACAGGTGAAGCAGCCAAGCTCCAGCACATTCCACGCTTGCTCTGGGCGGGTAGCAGTAGCTGCAGACCCAGCCTGGGTACCCAGCCTTGCGTGCTGCCGTCAGCTCTTGCTGCCTTGGGCAGAGAAAGGCCCACTCACACGCGATTGCGATTGAGCCGTGCAGTCCGAGAGCGCACTCGCCCTGGGAATCTGCGTGCGGAGAGCCACGTGCAGTTACCTGGGGATTTGCCTGGTGCCTTCAGCCCTCCCGGCGTTGTTCAAGGGTCAACTCTAGTGAGAGAGCCGGGCTTACCCTGACTGCGGCCCCAGTGGTGAGATGTCTCCTCTGTGCCACAGTGGACGTCTTTAAAATGGGGAGGGAAGCCCTAGCCAGTTTGGCTCAATGGACAGAGCGTTGGCCTGTGGACTGAAGGATCCCGGGTTCGATTCCAGTCAAGGGCACATGCCCAGGTTGCAGGCTCAATCCCCAGTAGGGGGTGTGTAAGAGGCAGCCGATCAATGATTCTCATCATTTATGTTTCTATTTCTCTCTCCCTTCCTCTCTGAAATCAATAAAAATTAATTTTTTAAAAAATAAAATGGGGAGGGAAGCTGATCTCCCCGGGTTCAGGGGGAGAGCAGTGTGTTCCCTGCATTAAGCAGGACAGGAGCCGGTACAGGACAAGGACACAGTGTGGCTGAGGGCCACTGGTGTTGGGAAGTAGGAGCCAGGAACCCAGGGCAATTGTCCTGCCGAGGGGAGTGGGCCCTGCACTCACTGGGGCCTGGGGCTCCCCAGGTTCCAGGGTGACCTGGGTCGAGGTGCTAATAATGACCACCTGAGGTGAGTGCGCACGTGCAGGGCCGCTGCGAGTGGGGGCTCAGCAGGTCAGGCTGACCCGGCTACAGCGTGTGGCTCAGGTGCGTTCACACGGTGGGTGCAATTTCATGCCCAAATCGAACTCCACATGGTTCACCACCTAATGGTCCGGGAGGGGGGAGGAGGGAAGAATTAGAGGAAAGGGCGGTCTCCACGTGGCACCCGAGACCCCTCCCGCTGAGTGTGGGCAGGACTGGGCACAAGAGCTAAGCCCAAGGAAGCGGCCCAGGCACAGCCAAGTCCAAGGCCTCTTGTATCTGCAAAGGCTCCCCTTGGCGAGGCGGGTGGGGCCACATAAATGGGGAGACACTGTCTGAAGGGAAAGCGGTCATTGCTTTAATTCCTGCCAGGGTCTGACACCAGGGCTCACCCGCCCCGCCTCGCCTCATGCCACCCACCCAATCACTGCCTGCCCCATCAACACGATCGTTTACAAAAATAAATATGAAAAAAAAGCAGCAGCCTTTTAGTGACGTGGAATTAATCTGACCACAATTGAATGTGTTTAAACGTCTGGCATATCTCCTGAATTGCACCAAAGGGTTTGGAAGCACTTGGTTTGGTCTCAGAGGGAACATGGAAGGAGGGAAGGGCCCAGCCCCGAGGGTCCAGCTGGCGCCGAAGGCCGGCCTCCGCCGCCTCACATTTCTGAGTCCGCGTACATCCCGTTAATTAGGTAGTCCACCTGCGTGTAGTCCTTCTTCTTGTAGTTCTCGTAGGCCTGCAGCGCAAACAGGACCAAGACCGCGAAGAGAAGGGCCACCCCAAGCAAGAGCATGGCCAGCAGCGCCCCTCTGTTCACGGGGGACAGGGGCAGGGCCCTGGTGGTGACCGCCACGTACTGGCCCTGGGTGCTGAGCTGGCACGAGTCCGTGGTTGGCATCTTAGGGTCCCCTGAGCTCCCAGGGGTTGGCCCGGAGGAAGCAGTGCCACCTGTGGCCTCAGGCCGCACCTGCTCCGGTGTGGAGGGCGTGGCAGGCCCCGTGGCCCCCCATGGAGATGAAACAGGGCTTGGTGTTGTGGGGGACGTGGCCTCCATCCCAGGTGTGGGGCTGGCATGTGGCACAGGAACTGGCACTGTGCTGGCAGCTGGCCCCTCAGCTGTCACCGCTGTGGTGGACACGGAAGCCACAGAGGGGGTGGGCTCTGGGGTTGTGTTCTCGAGGGGCGGGGTGGGCCTACTTGTTGTGTCTGCCACGGTTTGGGCAGTCGACGGCTGGGTGGTGGGACCTTGTGTGGATGTGTTAAGTGCGTGGGGACTCGTGGGGAGCGCGGGGCTGGCTGTGGAGTGGCGGGGGGTGTGCTCGGCGGGACTCTGTGAGCCCCGGGCGCTGCCTGCATTTGCCGTGGCGGTGGCCGCAGTCTGCGTGCTGGTGGCCAGCGTCGTCCAAGGTGCTGCTGTTGGCAACGTACCGTCGCTGGGTGTCTGGGTGTGGGGTGTGCTGAGAGTGGCCGTGGACGCCGGGGTTGGCCCTGTGGACGTCGGCGTGGGCACCCTGGAGTCCGTGAGGTTGGCGGGACCCACGGCAGCTGTCGAGGCGCCCACGTCAGTCCTGGGTGTCCGCCCTGCTGTGACTGCAGGGGAGCTGTGGTTGGCTCCCAAAGTCTCTCTGGCCAACGTGACAGGAGAGGGCGTCGTCACGCCCTCTGAGGTTCTGTTAAAGATGCTGTCAGTCGTTTCCCTGGATGTGCTTTTTGTGACTAAATCAGCCTGCGTCTGGGTGAAGACGAAGGGCCCTTCAAGTCAGAAAGGAGAGAAGACGGCACAATCAGGGGGCGGCTGGCGGCTTCGCTGGCCTGTCTGCTGGGCCCAGAGAGACTAGGGAGGGGTGTGCACAGCTTCCCCATCTCCTCGCTGCCACACCTGGCCTGCAGCCCACCGCAGGGGCAGCTGGCACTTTGGTTTTGAAACTGCTCTGCCCTCTCTGAACCCCAAGCCCATGGAAGGCTTAAGAGCTTCGCTCTTTGATCCAATCCCCAAAACAGCAGACAGGGTGAGCCTCACATGACAGGTGTGACTCCTCATTGAACCCTCAAACACACTGTGTGGCTTACAGAGCAGATAACCCGCCGCCCAGCTATTCCCACGAGACCTCTTGGCTTCATGAAGGCTCTGCAGCGGGATGCCGGCGGGGTTGGGGGCGGGGGCGCTGTCAGAATGACAGCCACTAAGTGTCTGAGGTCTGAGTGGACAAACTCCCCAGCAAAGACCAGGATTCTGGAAGTAAGGAGGTTTTGCAGGGTCCAGCCAGAGACCCTCTCAGGGCCCCGAGGCCCGGCCCCACTGGGGGCTCCCTACCCTCGCTGGGCCTGGAGAAGCTCCGCCTGACATCCCTCCCCAGCCTGGCCCGTGGAGCTCGGGGGCTCCCACTCTCAGCCGGGGCCTGCAGACACCCCGCATGCTCAGGGTGCGCTGGGGCCACTGGGGCCTGTGCAGCAATCCCCCAGCTTCCTCACTCACCTGGACCCTGGCGTGCCACTCGGCTTTCAGAGAAGGACAAGGAGGAAATGCAAGCGAGCACCAGGGCTGTCCACATCTTGTGGGTGAGCCGGGAGCAAGGCTGGCGGTCCCGAGGCTCCCAGCTGCCGCTCTCAGGCTGCTAACGATGCCGGCTACGTGGCCGAGGGATCTGTGATGAAGAGACAAGGCGTCCGGTCAGTAACGCACAGCCTGGCCTGGCCTGGCCCGGGTACAGTACTGCACCGTGTGCAGGGCTCTGGCCTGGTCTGGCGTGCCAACCGAGCCAAGTGCCTCGACCAGGCTGGCACCCAGGAAGAGCACGCCGCGTCTCAGCCACGGTGGTTAGTGATCAGACCAGGGTCTGTGTGTGATGGCTTAAAGCACTTCCTGACCCAGTTCCATGATGAGTCTCAACCCCCCAAGTGCCCACTACCCACCCCAGAGTTCAGAGTTGGAGGGAGCAGCAGAGCAAGGGCCAAGGCATTCTGATCGCCAAGATGGGCCAAGTCTTCCTCCTCAACGTCTCCTGTGGCCGCGGGACACAGACCAGGCCCATGGCACCTCTGTGCAGCCCGGGACGGCTGACCAGGCCCTTCACACGGAGATGCCACTTAGCCCGCCACCATCCATCCATCCAGCCACCCACCCACCGTCCAGTATCCCCAGTGCCTGCTCCTGTGCCCGGCAGCGCACAGGACAAGAAGGTGGAAGCCACGCAGTGCCCTCCAGGAAGCCTGCCGTCTGGGGGGCACAGAAAAGAGGTCACTGCAGGCCGGCGCAGACATGGAGCGGAGGCATGACTCGAGCAGGAAGCGTGACTCGAGCAGGAAGCGTGGAGGAGACAGCGCCTGGCAGGCCTTGAAGGGTAAGTTGAAGGCGGGTCCTCTGGGAGACTGGGTGAGGGTGGGGAGGACCGGGTGCTGCAGGGGCCCAGAGGAGGCACTGAACTCAGGTGGGTGGGTGGGTGGGTGGGTGGGAGTGGGTGTCAGAGAAGGTTTCCTGAGAAAGTGGCACCTGAGCCATGTTCTAGAACAGTGGTTCTCAACCTTTCTAATGCCGCGACCCTTTAATACAGTTCCTCATGTTGTGGTGACCCCCAACCATAAAATTATTTTCGTTGCTACTTCATAACTGTAATTTTGCTACTGTTATGAATCGTAATGTAAATATCTGTGTTTTCCGATGGTCTTAGGCAACCCTGCTAGCGACCCACAGGTTGAGAACCACTGCTGTAGAGCCTAAGACCATCGGAAAACACGGATATTTACATTACGATTCATAACAGTAGCAAAATTACAGTTATGAAGTAGCAACGAAAATAATTTTGTGGTTGGGGGTCACCACAACATGAGGAACTGTGTTAAAGGGTCGCGGCATTAGAAAGGTTGAGAACCACTGTTCTGGAAGGTGGATGGGATCCACCTGCTGGGAGGCAAGTGGGAGAAAGCAGCAGGTGACAGCAGCAGGGTGGGGCCCAGGGACAGTGTGGTGCGACCTGGGATTAGACTAGAGAGGTTGTCCACCAGGTGAGGGGCAGGGTGGGCAGATGCAGGCAGGCAGGGACGAGGCCCCAGGAGGCTGTGGAATAGGTGAGGGGGCGCCACTGTCGAGACGGAGGGCAGGCTGAGAGGACTGGTTGTCCACCTGAGGGAGACAGCATGACGGCAGAAACTTCCGGAAATGCCGCCATGGCCAAGCCTCGCCAGGATGAGGACTGGGGTGCACAGGGGTGTTCCCACACTCACCCTGGTCCCTCTCAAGTGTCGGCAGGCTGGGATTCCTTGCTGCAGGGGTGCAACGGGGAGCTGAGGGGCCGGCTGACCTCAAGTGTCCCGTCACCTCACGTCCCGCTGGCCCCGGGTGCCCCTGACCCCATCCTCAGTCCTGCCCAATGGCCCGAGTCCCACATGGTCCTCCCCGGCAGCAGCCTGGCCACACTCGGTCATGCCTAGTCCCTGACTCACTGCTCGATTCGGGCAGAGGGCAGGCCGGTGGGACCCTAAGGGCAGGCAACAAGGATGGGGCTCCCAAGCGTCCCTCCAAAGTCAATCCTGCCTGAAGCCACCTTAGGCCAGTGGTCGGCAAACTGCGGCTCACTCTGTTGACTAATGAGTTTGCCGACCACTGCCTTAGGCCTTCGGTCTCCCCACGGGGCCCTCACCGTGCGGATCCCGAGTTCCACGGAGCGTCACAGGAGGGAGCCGAGGGCACGGAATGAACATCCTGACCGGCTCCTCGCCCAGCACGGACGCTGCCACTGCTCCGCACAGCCCTGCAGCCAGGCCGCTCCTGGTGACCGGCAAGGCTCTGTGTCCCCCCATCAGCGCGAAGCATCACAAATGAATCCCCGCTGCCCTGATCCACTTGCCCCCACCCCCACCCCACAGCTGCCCAAAAGTTGACCCTGCCTCCACGGCTCAAACCCCTCCCCTCCCTAGATAACCCCAAAGCTCCTTAACACGGCCCAGGCGGCCTCCAAAGTCTGGCCCCACTGGCCTCTCCGCTCCCTCGGCCCCGTCCCGGGCACGTGGAATACCTGTTGTTCCCAGTCAGAGCCTGGCTTAGCCAGCAGCCCACAGACAGCCCGTGCAGCATAAATGGATGTTTCTGGGGCTGTTTGTAGGGTGGCCCCATGACTGCAAACCCCAACTGAGCACAAACTCTTCTGGCAGCCGGCACATCCCCTGGTGCTTCTGACCCCTCCCTACGAGTCACTGACTTTATCTCCCTTCATCCTGCACTTGCCCTCCAGAATCGTCCGCAAGGGCTCCTGGGCTCACAGGTTTGGGGGTTCCTCAGCCCTCCGAACCGCAGGTTTGCATCTGTCTTCTAGAGAGCAAGGGCATTCTTTGTTTTGACAGACAAGTGGGGGTGGAGAGAGGAGAGAAGAAACAGACACTGTCATGAGGGGGAAGAATCGGAGTGAAGGTCCCGGGCACGAAGAACTCGCTCCTCCACCTCCCATCTGCCGAGGCCATGCAGCTGGGCTCTGGGTAAATGAGTGCATTTAGATGGCTCTCTCCAGCCAGTCACATCTGGGCATGCGTGGCCCTGCGCCTGAGCCTGGAGCTGGGTCCCCTGGGGTGGGACGCCGTGCGAGGGCTTCCTGAATGCACCCCAGGCCTCAGGTTCAATGTCCCCTCGCTACAAACCTCTAGAGCAGAGCTGGCAAACATCTCCTGTAAAGAGCTAGACGGCAAATATTTGAGACTTTGTGGGCCACGCAGGCGTGGAGGATCTGTGCACGATGGGCGTGGCTGTGCCCCACTAAAACTTTGTTTGCAGAGACAGGTGGCAGGCAGGCTGGCCCACAGGCTGCAGTTTTCAACCCTGCTCGCGCAGTGAACTTCGGGGTTCTTAGATGCAGGGAGGGCCTGGTCGATGTGCCGAACGGATTTCCTCCTCCCCGCCTCACCTGGGACAGGCGTGGACCATTTCCCCCCTGTCCCGGGACAGGTCTCCTCCCAGAGCTCCTTCTGCCACGAGGCACCACCTTTACCCCGGCGTCAGCGAGGTGCTGTGCACGGGAGCTCCCACGGTATTACGGTATGGCGACACAAGCCGAGAATCTTTTGTGGTGACTGGCATTTGTGTCACAGAAACAGATGAAGGCCGCAGACGACCACACGGTCCCCACCTGTCCCCATCCTTGGACCACCCTCCTGGAGGACCTCAGAAGGCAGAACCTCTGACGTGAAGAGCCACAGTCCGGGCCCCTCCTGGATACCGGAAGGCTCAGGCCCCTGGGCCTGGCTGTCTTTCCTCCCCCTTGAGGCTCCCTGAGCCTGCAGAGTCCCCTCCGAGCTCACTGTGCCGTCCCCAGCAGGTGACCCCGGCCCTCAGACACTCACCAGAGGCAGGTGCTCAGGGCGCGCTCCCGGGCTGGGCCATCTTCCTGCTCGGAGAGCTGCGGGCTTGGCACGGTGTGCTTGCCAGGTGAGGTCTGGCTCTGCAGGAGGTGAGCGCAGCTGCGAGGAGCGCTCCCGGGCCACGGCATGCTTTGTGGAACATGCGGGACACGGGCAGATGCTCCGCTCTGGTAACTGTCGCATCTGGGGTTTGAAAAAGAGTAAACACTTCTTGGGAAACGCAGGAGGAAAACAGTCGGTGAGGCGGGAGGCACCCAATAGGCAGCATTCAGGAGGTCGGCTGGGAAAAGGAGACTATGTATCAAAACTTTCCCGGCACGGCTTCTGGGCAGCACTGTCTACTGCCCGAATTCCTCCTCAGGAAGCAATTGGACAGGTGCACAGAGTGGAGAGCGACAAAGGTGTTCATCGCGGTGCTATTTACACAAGTAAAAAATCGGAATGGTTACGTAAAATAGGGTCCCATCCATATATAAAATACTATGGCAGCTGTTAAAAAACACACAAATGCCTATTTATTGCCATGGGAAGATGCCCAGCATGGAACGTGAAGTGAAATAAGCAGATCACACACAGTACACACACCACGATCCTGTTTTTGGTTAAACAGGCATATGTCAAGCGGTCTGGAAAGATTTATACCAGAAAGTTCATAATGGTTATCTACTTAGATCTTTTTATTTTTTTAACAAGCTTGCATCACTTTTGGGAAACACTCTGAAAGGCTCCAATGAAAGAAAGCAATGTCTGATTTTCTTCAAGTAATTTGAGCTTCCAGGCCCACCTGATACAGTTTCACCCACGGATTTTATAATTTAGAGAAACTTTATTATTTACATGACAGGAGATGCATTTTTTTTAAGAGCCAACCAAAACGTTAGAGGAATCCAGGGATACAACAGCAATGTGAAGATATTAATCAGTGCAATTGCTGAATAGTTCACGCAAGCTCCGGACATGAACTCATCACCTCCTACACTGGCTGACATTAGCAAGTGGTGATGCCTGAGGACCATCATGGGCCCACTCCCTAACACAAATGCCCACCTATGCACACACATACATACATGCACAGGCACAGACATGTGAGCATGCAGTCACTCGTGTGTACACAACGGCTGGCATATCCATTCACACACAGCTACACAAACGTGCACACTGCCACATGTATACATATGCAGTCATACCCATGCATGTGTACAGACAATCACACACACAATTACACACACAAGGCGAGTGCACACACGGAGCATGTCTATCAGGCTCTATCAGGAAACTCCACAAGATTCTCAGTTAACCTCTGCCGGATACCATCACTGCCTGCTCACTCCCAGCCAGTGGGACTGCGGATCACTCCCACGGACCCGGGAATTGGCTGCTGTGCAGAGGCGAGAACAGGCCCTTGCTGTGCCGTGACTTCATCTCTCTGGTATGGTCCTGCCTCCACTTTCCAACAGCCTACTCGAAATGTCAGGATTAATTTGTGGGGTCCTGTGCTAATCTGGGAAGTTGGCTCACAATAGACAAACCATTCACAAGATTTAAAACAACAGTTTCCCCTGCAAAGGCTTCAGTGAACCTTAAAAAAGGGTCAGGCCAGTTATCCTCATTATCTGGAGACTAGACAGATCAAGATCTCAGACTACTCTAGATGGAAAGTAAAGAGACCCCTGGGCAAGAGGGAAATAAGCAAGAAAGAATGAAGTTAGTATTAGGTGGGAGGGAGACCAGGGCAGATGGAAAGACAGGAGGTTAGGCTGGTGCTGGGAGTCCCTCCTTTTCAGGGGTCAGCTCCCACAAGTTCTGCAGAGGAGAGGTAGTACCCCCACGAGCCAGGCACCACTCCATCAAAAAGGCAGCCCCTGCCTGGCCGGCCTGGCTCAGTGGTTGAACATCGACCTATGAACCAGGAGGTCACAGTTGGACTACTAGTCAGGGCACATGCCTGAGTTGCGGACTTGATCCCTAGTAGGGGGCATGCAGGAGGCAGCCTATCAATGATTTTCTCTCATTATTGATGTTTCTCTTTCTCCCTTCCTCTTGAAAATCAATAAAAACAGTTTTGTTTTTTAAAAAAGGGAGCCCCAGACGCCTCTTGGTGTCAACTTCCTAATCCTGTTCTGGCCCTTGACCTTGTGACACCTCTCAACACCTCCTGTCTCCGATGACTTGTGTTCCCAACCTTGGCTTGGTTTTAAATTCTTTTATGAACCTATTTGTTATGTGCAGGGTGCTGCGTGCAAGTTACGTGAAATCAGACTGCAACACGCTTGATTCCTTTTTCTGGCTTACACAGGTTCCTACGATCCAACACCGGAATCCTCAGGCTTGGCAAAGGACTACACCTGTTACCCCACATCCCATGGCTCTGGTAATACTTACTTAGCAGCAGCGACATGACCCCAGTCCCTACTCCAAGCTGGAGAAACCATACATACCAAGGAGTAGGGGCTGTGAGAGCAAACACAGGGCAGACCAATGACACCTATCTTGACACGTCACCTGGCTGAACTTTGATACCAGAACCCAACAGACACAGGCGTGTGGTTTTGTGTATATAGACATTGTCCTGTGGTCCAAAGGATGTGTCCCTGTGGCAAACGGGGACCTGGAGCAGGGGATATTGTCTTAATTACATCGATTGCTTCCGGGTTTCTGAAAGCTTTGGTGTCACAGTTAAATGCTGATTGACAGCCTAGTTTTTGTTCGCCATGTGCCTGCTTGGCAAGTTTGGCACATAAGCAGAAAAATCGGTATTTTAAATACTTTCCACTCCGGTTTATTGAAATTTTAGAGATGCTTCCTTTTGGGGAGAAAACAAAACATTATAGGCAGAATTGTAAGTGCCACATTTATGTTTGATGGCAAACTTGGTGGATGCTGACTCCCCATATTAGCCTAACAGTTAAATGCACACACTGTTAAGCAGCCACCCAGACCCGCATGGAGGAGGTAGATAAGCAGATGGGAAAGTACAACCCCTCCCAGGCAGAACACTTCCAGGGCCCATCCTTGCCCGTAGAGGACCTTTCGGTGCCCCGCCTATCCGGGAGTGTCCCAACGTGCCCATCTGCTGCTCCCAAACTGGAACAGCCCGGGCCTCTTCTCTGGTTTGCGATCGATCCCCTGTCTCCTGCCTCTCGGGGCCCCCCCATCCATGCTCCTTTGAAGTCTTAGCCCCCAACTGACTCCCTCTGTTTCTTCCTCTCCCCCTATTCCTTGCCAGTGTGGCGGGAACAGGGACCCATACTAAAATTGACAAGCTCAGGAGAGGCCAGCATGGCAGGCCCCGCAAACTCAGAAACTGAAAGTAACCACATAGGATGGCCTGAACATAAAAATCCCCAACCAAAAGCGGGTTACGGCGGTGGTATGTCCTAGGCCTGTAGTTTCCTTGACCCGTTGCTTTAAGTGAGCCTGTCTACTCTTTTTACATCCAACGTAACATTCCTACAGAATGTCAGAGCCATTTCCTTTCCCAGACAACTCAGGGCACACCCACCAACCAGAACACAGAACCCTCACTGTTATCCTGTTCCCCAAATACTGTCTGTAAATGGTAATTGGCTATCCTGTGCCCGCCCGTGTAAAAGTATGTGTCCCTGTGGCAAACAGGGACCTGGAGCAGGAGATATTGTCTTAATTACATCGATTGCTTCCTGGTTTCTGAAAGCTTTGGTGTCACACTTAAATGCTGATCGACAGCCTAGTTTTTGTTCGCAATGTGCCTGCTTGGCAAGTTTGGCACATAAGCAGAAAATGTGTCCGGTTTACTTTTCATTCGATCCCAGAGATTTCCCCCACTTTGCTTTCTCCTGCCCCCTTAATCTACCACCAATGAATTTCATGTGACCCTCCTTAAGTCTCCTCCTTTAAGCTGCAAACTGCCCTTCTCCAGAGCATTTTCTCAACTCCTGGAGATTTTGCTTCCCGGCAATTGTCATCAGTTTGGTTCAAATAAACTCATCAAATTCCTTATAGGTTTGGACATTTATTAGTGGACACCTCCAATCCCCATCACCTTGCACTCCAGGCCCCCATTCACGTTTTCTCTTCCTGCCCTGCTCTGCCTCTCGTGCCCCATTCATTCTCCAGCCCCCCACCTCCCTCTCTCAGCCCCAAGCCCGTCCCAGCAGCCGTGGCCACAGCATCCCGATGGCAGCGCAGGCCTCTTACCCGGGCGCGGCAGGCCTGCAGCGGCCGGGCGGCCCTCGGACGGCGTGAGGCGCCCGCGGTCCGGCGTGGGGACGTGGCCGGCAGTAGAGCAGAACCACCCGGAGCCAGAGCTCTCAGGACAGCCGCCCGGGCCCGCCCGCCCGGAAGTGACGTCACCGGGAGGCGTGCCCGAGGTGGGGCGTGGCAGCCTCTGCAGGCACAGGGATCCGCTAGGTGGTGCCTGGCGCCGCAGAAAGCGAATCGAGAAAGGGGCGTGGTTTCTACAGGCCCCCCCCCCGCCCACGGGTGGTCCAGCTATGTCTCCCACGGGCCGGAAGTCGCTGTTCCAGACTGGTCTTTGGCGGAAGTGGTTAATGCGGGTCTCTGCCGGCTTGGATGTGGGCATCTCGCTGCAGCGATCCGCGTGCCGGGCCTGGGGCAGGGTCAGATCAGATGTACCCCAATGGTTTACAGAGAACCGAGGGGGTGACCCTGCCATATTCGTGCCCTCCTCTCTCAGACTTGATCCAACCCCTGAGTGCCCGCGTTGGGGCGGGAAGGGTCTTGCTAGTAATAGTAGCGATGGCAGCTTACAACTTGCCAAGCCTTGTGCTTGGTTCAGTGACTTTCCTGCAGATTCGGCGATTTAATCACTGCAGTAGTACTGTGAGCTGCTTCGCCTCCATTTTACAGACACAGAAACTGGGATGACAATGGGCAAGTGGGGTGTAGGGTTATGCTTATTTCAAAGGTGTGCTAACCTAGATGCACAGGAACAATCCACAGAGCCTGCTTAAGCCAAAGATAAGCTGTTTACTAAAGAAGTTCTGTGGCTGGGGTGTGACTATGGACCATGACCTGCCCAGTTTGAAATTTATGATCAGGTCATCCAGTGAGGTTACCTTCCATAGAAGCTCTTCTTCGTGCACGCATGGGAGTACACCAAAGGCTTTATTTTCAGACAGTTTTATAACCTGTCTGGGGGTCCTGGGCTAGAAAACTAAACCAGACAGAAAATTAAGGTGTACAAAGACAGGATGAACTCACCAGCGCTGAGCTGTGGGAACACCCGAAAAGCAATTCAGAGCTATCACCACCCAGTTCAACCTCAGAGTTTTAAATTGTGTAGAACTTACCCTGCATAGGAATTTGCTAAGACCTAGGCCAGTTGGTAGGGTTTGTGGAGACAAGATTTTTTGCTTTGTGTTTGCTTTCATTTCCCCAACTAGCTCAGATCTAACGTGAGAAGTGCCGTAGCTGTATTCACTTCACATGTGAAAAGACACCAAAACATCCAGTTATAGAGTTCTACTCTTGCCTTCTTCAAAAATCGATGTCCCTGTGACTGTGTTTCCATTTCCTTCTTGGCAAAATCGGGACCATTTTACTCCTAGTCTGAGCCAGCCTTCTCAAGGAGCTCACAGTCTAGAGCGGGGGTCTGCTAGCCATTTGCTTTTGTAAATAAAGTTTTATTGGGAATATAGTTATGCCACCTGGTTGTGTATTATCTGGCTGCTTTTGCACCACAAGGGCCGAGTTGAGTAGTTGAGCAGTTAGATTATGGCTCACAAAGTCTAAAATATTTACTGCCTGGTCCTTTACAGAAAATGTTGGCCAAACACAGTCCGGGATATTATTAGAAAATGGGTTTCAGGAACAATGGAAATATCTTGCCTAGATGGTCCAGAATACAGGAAAACACATTCTTTCGTAGGGGAGTCTGGTACCTTTTTGGTAGATTGGGTCACCTGGAACCCAGTGCCTACTGAGCACAGCCCTGGAAACTGCATACTGTCTCTGCAGAGTATTCTGAAGAGTCCAGCAGGGTGGGCCAGCTTCTTCCGATGGCAATGGATGAATTGAAGAGAAGGATACACTTCAATCCTTAAGCTTCTGTCTCAGGGCACAGGTCATCTCAGGCTTCCTATGCAGAAATAGCCAATAACAAACTCAAAGCTTTTAGTTGTTGAATTACAATGTTATTTGAATGTGAGGCCACACGAGAGTCCACATATGAACATAGGGCTCTGGAGTAACACTATTTGGTGTCAAATCCTGGCTCCTTCATTTTTTAAAAAAATATATTTTTATTGATTTCAGAGAGGAAGGGAAAGGAAGGGATAGGGAGAAACATCAATGATGAGAGAGAATCATTGATTGGCTGCCTCCCACACGCCCCACACTGGGGATCGAGCCCACCATCTGGGCATGTGCCCTGACTGGGAATTGAACCGTGACCTCCTGGTTCATAGGTCCATGCTCAACCACTGAGCCATGCTGGCCAGGCTGGTTCCTTCACTTTTTATCTGAGCGACAGCAGGCACGAGGCTTAGACTAGACCCTCTGTGCCTCCGTTTCACCATACAGTCAATTCTCATTATGGTAATTTTGATTAATAAATTCTCTGTGGGCACTGACCTAGTGAAAATTGAACTGATACTCCTGTGCGGGGTAAACAAAGCCAACACTTCCCTTCATGCTCTACCCTTTATTGATATTATTAATTGAAGGTTCATTTTATGCTCTGAACACAAAACCAAGGGCATTTAGTTGGAATGGGGATTGACAAACATTTTCTCTAAAGGACTAGGCAGTAAATATTTTAGGCTTTGTAAGCCATACAGTGTGTCTCAGTGGTTGAAAGTCAACCTACGAACCAGGAGGTCATGGTTTGATTTCCCAGTCAGGGTGTGCAGGAGGCAGCTGATTAATGATGTTTCTTTCTCATCAATGTTTCTATCTCTCTATCCCTCTCCCTTCCTCTGTCTCTAAAAAACCAATAAAAACATTTAAAAAAAAAGATTTCTTGGTTTTAATTTCTGAAATGGCATATATCATTAGGTCAAACCCTTGGAGAATTCTTTGGGATCCTCAAGTCAATTTTATGCTCAAAAGCCAAGCATTAGCTCCCGTGTGTGTGTGTGTGTGTGTGTGTGTGTGTGTGTGTGTGCGCGCACGTGTCCACCTGTGCTGGGATTAGCGTGGACACTTCCCTCATTACAGCCCTCAGTGAGGTCATGGTTCCCAGGACTTACTATGAGCCCCGGAGTGCAGAGCACCATGTGGGAAGGAGAGTTATGACCGCATTACTTTGGGAGGGGTGAGGGTGGGGAGAGGAACATGAGGCTTACCTGTTCTTCATGGAGTTCAGAAAACAGTTTTGTAACATTTAATGGGATGGGGAAATGGTCTTGAAATAATAATAATAACAATCATTATTATTATTATTATTATTACAAAGCAGGCAGGCACATTCTGGGCCCATGAGCTTTGCATTGGCTGTTCTTCTGTCTGCAGGTTCTCCCTCCAGACGACCTCTTGACCCCACCTCCCTTCCTGCTCTCTTGGTTTTGTTTGTCTGGAAAGTGTTCTTGAAGCTCGTTTTTCCAGGTTAGAATGCCAGGTTGAGGGTATTTTCTGCACTTTGACCATCTTGTTTCACGGTTGGCACTCTGTCATTTTTCTCTGGCTGGCTTGAAGAGCTTTCTTTTTGGTGTTCTGCTGTTTCACTGTTGTGCCAGTTATTAACTTACTTGTCCACGGCTGAGGGTCCCGAGCCACTGGGGACTGGGTGGGACAGGCTGGCAAAGGAAACCTACCTAGAGCTCTTCTTCCCGGTGATCCAGCAAACCTGGGGGTGGGTGGGGGTGGGGAGGACAACTGTCAAAGCGTCATCAGCAGCCCCCACCTTGGTGGAGGGATTTGGGAGGGGTTGCTATCCCTGACCCTGCACAGGTGACCCGGGCTGTGGTAGGTGGGGGTTTGTGCAGGATGTAGAGGGCAGAGCCTTTGGTGCAAATCCCAGGTCCCCGGTTCTGAGGTGGACATAGGCTGTGGCCCGTGGCCTCTCCGAGCCTCAGTTTCCTTATCATAAAATGGAGATGACAACAGTCTCCCTGTGGGGGCAACATGGATGCTCAGTGGCCGGCAGGGGTCTGCAGATGTGCAAGCCCCGCATGTGAAAGTCAAGGGCAGACCCTACCCTTCCTCCAGGCAGGTGCCAGGAAGCCCAGCCCTTGTCTCGGCTGGTGACTCAGCCTGGGGCCCTCTGCACCCTGGGGCAATATTTTATACTAATTACCTGATTATTTTAATTCCCAGCACAACCAAGCTGGGCAACTATCTTCCCCATTGGCACAGATTAGAGAATAGGTCTCCAGCTCGACCGGTGTGACTCAGTGGTTAAGCGTCCACCCATGAACCAGGAGGTCACAGTTCAATTCTCAGTCAGGGCACATGCCCAGGTTGCAGGCTCGATCCCTAGTGGGGGGCGTGCAGGAGGCAGCCGATCAATGATTCTCTTTCATCATTGATGTTTCTATCTCTCTCTCCCTCTTTCTTCCTCTCTCTGAAATCACTAAAAAACATATTTCAAAAAAAGAAAGAAAACAGGTCTCCAGAGGTTCAACAACTTGGCCAAAGGCATGCAGTGGGCATTCCGCATTCAGTATCCCCCGGAGCCCACGTCCTTCCCTTTTATCTTATCTTGACAGCGAGGTCCATCTTCAGAGACACCCCCCGCCCGCCCCCCGCCCTATTTTCACAGCTGTTTCTTCTCTGAAAGCTGCGCTCAGGGAAGAGCCTGGCAGGACTAGATACTGCTGCCCCCTCGTGGCCGCACGGCTCACTGCAGGACCCAGCCGGGAGCCACTCTGATCTTCCCCCTCCAAAAAGGCACAGGGCGTTCGCTGTAGGAAATAAAATAACGGGGTCTGCAGCTCCAGGCTTTGCTCGCGGAGGGATCTTAGTCAAGATTGAGATCCACCCTGCCCCGGGCCTCAGTTTCCCCCTCTATAGAATGGGCGTCAGGAGGACTCCGTGGCGTTCCCGGGGAACCTAGAACACAGACTGGGAGGAACACGCCCTGCGGCCTCTGGCCCAGTTTGCGCAGCGGGAGGCCAGGGGTTCGCCCCTTCCTGGCCAGGAGAAAACAAAGTCTGGGTACAAAGCTGCAGGGAGCTCGTTGACTGTGAGGCGGGGCGGCCCTTCAAAGGCGCCGCGTGCTCTGCCCCTGCCCGCCTTGATCTTTGGTCAGAGATTTATCGACTCGCCGGGAAGCGCCGTGACCCGGCCGGGAGGGGCGCGGGCGGGAGGCGCCCCAGCCTCGGGCTCCCAGCCTCGCTGCGCACCGGATGGGGCTGAGGGCCAAGGGCAGGGGAGGTGCCAGTGAACCCGAGGGTCCAACTCGGGCTTTGAGAGGGTTCGCCCTCCCACGGCGGACCCCAACCCGGGGCGGAGGTGCCGGAGATCCTGGGCTGGGTCTCCCCTCCCACCGTGCTCCCACAGGAACTCAGAGGGGCCCCCAAAGCTTCCATGAGGCACCTGGGCTAGGCGATAGGACACTCCACAGGGTTCTACAGGCTGTGGGCTGGTTTATTTATTTATTTGTTTTTTAAAAATATATTTTATTGATTTTTTTTTTTTTTTTTTTACAGAGAGGAAGGGAGAGGGATAGAGAGTTAGAAACATCGATGAGAGAGAAACATCCATCAGCTGCCTCCTGCACACTCCCCACTGGGTATGTGCCTGCAACCAAGGTACATGCCCTTGACTGGAATCGAACCCGGGACCCTTGAGTCCGCAGGCCGACGCTCTATCCACTGAGCCAAACTGGCCAGGGCTGTGGGCTGGTTTATAACCTTTCTTTTTTTTTTTTACACTGACCACCCATCATTTTATCAGTTAGCTTTATCATTTGTTAAGGTTTTGCCACATTTGCCAAACATATAAATATTGAAAGTACATCGCAGACTGTTATGACGGAGCTCCATCAAATCGTTTAGAAGAGACCTCCAAAGAGCACGCTCTTACGTAAACACAATAGCCTTGTCACGTCTTTAAAAAAACATTCACAATGCTTAATATCAGCAGAGTTATTTTTTAAACATTTTTTAAAAAAGATCAGTCAGGATATCTCATAGTCTGTTTTTATCTAGAAAAATCCCTCCTCTCTCTCTCTCTCTCTCTCTCTCTCTCTCTCTCTCTCTCTCTCTTTTTAATGGCATCGATGTGTTGAAGAGTGGTTTTTCACTTGTAAGTGGCAGGCACAGAGCTGGCCTGCTTTGCTCTTTTGTGCCCACATCCTCGGGTGGGCACGGCCCAGAAGGGAGACTGTTTGCCAGGGACTTTCCCAGTCTTCGCCCTGGCAGTCCCATGTCCTGGGAACCTCCGAGTTCTAGGCCAGCCTGGATGGTGGTCACCCCTGTGAGCCCTCCGCCCACCTTGAGAGGGAGGAGTGAGAGAGCGAGGCCCTGAGGTGCGTCCCCTTCATCTCAACTCTGACAGGAGGGGCTTCAGGAAACCAGGGGGCCATACCTCCCCTGGAGTTGGGGTCTGGATGGAGGGGGGTGGGGGGGGACAGTGCATGTGGCTGGTGCTTGCTCCATGCCTCAGAAGTTAAAGGTCAAGGCTGTTGCTGTCGCCGCCTGGCTAGCCTTGGACCTGGGCAGGTGGCTGTGCTTCCTGGGCGACTGGTCAAAGGTGAGTGTCCCGGGATCAGAGGCCATCTGAGAAAGGTGTCCACACGGAGCCCGTGGGAGAAAGAATCAACACTTGCAATCCCCCAAAACTACAGGGCCCCAGGCTGAGCCCCAGGGGCTGCAGTCCCACCCCCACACTTTCCTGTCCTTATGTCTCCCACCCTCTGGCCGCAGCCATCGGGGGAAGAGCAGAGGCCGGCAGCAACGCTGGGACTGAATAATCATTAGTTTTGGTCATTAAACAGAAGCTGGAACTGCAGCTCCTGAACCGAGGCTGTTCTGGGGATCAGAAGTGGACCCACGAACTTCACTGCACTTGAGACTGGGCGGAGAGGTCTGGCGGCTGCCCAGGGTCCCAGCCGGGTGTGGGGAAGGCGCTTTCTGCCTGGTCTCTGCAACGCCCTGCGTGTTCACTCCGTGTGCACCTCATGCCTGGTCCTCAGGAACGCCAGGTGCATGGGACACTGCTCACGGGCCAGCGGCCGCCTGCCAGGCCCCGTGGGTGAGGCTCCAGCCCCTCCCGCCTGCCTGGAGCAGCTCACACTTGGCCCTCCCCCTCCCTCTCTTTCCTGGCTTCTGGAACCCACTCTCCCCTGGCCCTTCTCACCCAGGCGCTCGGAGAGCCCCATCGTGCAGCCCTCGAACCTCTTTCTTCGTAGCCGCTCCTCCAGGGTAAAGGCCTCCAAAACTGAAGATCCCCCAT
The DNA here is from genome assembly GCF_963455305.1 of Plecotus auritus. Taxonomy (NCBI): domain Eukaryota; kingdom Metazoa; phylum Chordata; class Mammalia; order Chiroptera; family Vespertilionidae; genus Plecotus; species Plecotus auritus. Next base: position 148,840,595 of record NC_137783.1, on the reverse strand, counting down.
TTCTAGGCCCAGCCCAGGCCTCTTCCCTAAACCCCAGACCCTGACCACTCTACTCCTCCACCGGGAAGTCGGACAGGATCTGGGCTAGACAAGTTCAAGGCCGACTCCGCCCCCACCCTGGCCCCTCTTCCGTTTTATACACTGGCTCTCAGGTCTCGGTCTCAGTGAGTGGCAGCCCAGCCTGACGCCTGTCAAACGCTTGGACATCATCCTGGACACCTTCTCTTCTCAGCCATGACATTCCTCTCCACGTCCTCTCTGGCCTCAGGGAGACCCAGAATCCAACCACTTCTCGCCATCTCTGCGGCTGCAATCTTGGTCACTGCCACCTTGAACTTGGACCACTGCAATGGCCCCTTCACAGGAGCAGAGACGTTCTGCGCAATGGAAACGCACGCTCACGCCTCCTCTGCTCCGGGCCCCAGACGGTCCTCCCATCTCACTCAGAGGAGGTGTCCTCCATGGCCCCGGAGCCAGCCCGCTCCTCTCTGACCATGTCGCTCTCTGCTCGGCCCCTCCAGCCCTCACCGTGCCTCAGGGCCTTCGCACTGGCCTCTCCCGCTGGCTGCAAAGCTCCCTCCCTGCCTTCCTCCAGGTCCCTGCACTAATGTCGCTTTCCTAGTGAGTCCCTTCTCACCCCCAGACCTTCTTACTCTGCCTTATTTTCTCGAGAACAGGCCCCACCATCTGACATTGCCACCTAGTATGGGGGTGGGCAAACATTTTGGAAAAGGGCCAGATAATAATTATTTTAGGCTTCACAGGCTACACCGTCTCTGTTGCAACCACTCACTTTTGCCAGTTGGAGACGACGCCCTGGACTAGGCCTTACCTCTCTGACCTCACTTCCCTTCGCTGTGCTGGAGGTGGGGAGTGGGGGCGGGGGGGGCGGTCTGTGAAGATTGGGGACTGTATCAGTGGCCTGGGGCTACTAAAACAAATGACCACCAGCTGGCCGGCTTACAACAGCAGAACGCTGCTCTCTCACAGTTCTGGGGGCCAGGGTTTGAGATCAAGCTGTCTGTGGGGCCGCGCTCCCTCTCCAGGCTCTCAGGAAGGGTCCCTCCTGCCTCTTCCAGCCTCCGGGGGTGCCAGGCCGTCCTGGGCTTATGGCCGCATCAGTCCAATCTCTGCCTCTGTCTTCTTTCTCCTCCTCCTCTGTCTGTCTCAGATCTCTCCCTGCCTTTCTGTCTTAAGGATCATTGTCACTGGATTTAGGGTCCACTGGGATAATCCAGGATGATCTCTTCATTTTAAGATCCTTCACTTAATTACACTTGCAAAGACCCTTTGTCCAAATAGGTTAACATGCACAGGTTCCCGGGATTAGGACGGGGACATGACTGTTTAGGGGCCACTATTCAACCCGCTGCAGGTGTCTTTACAGCGTTTGAAAAGCGAAATCAAACCTGAATGTCGACTCCTTAATCTGCATTGAAAACAGCACTGCCAGGTGGGCCAGCGGAGGTTTTCCAGGGCCTTCTCCCCCAGGATGTGAGTTCCGTGCAGGCCACGTGATCAGGAGGGGGCAGCTCAGGGCTACAAACTCAGGGCTGATGGCAACTCTGGGAAGGAGAAGTGCACGTGTGTGTGTGTGTGTGTGTGTGTGTGTGTGGGGGTTGTGCCTACCCCGAGGGCTTGTCTGGCACATCCATCCTCAGGTTCATTTTTTTCAGATCTTCTCTTGTCTGAGGTTCCCATCAGCACCCAGACAGAAGTCGGGTAGATGCCGTCATTCCCATTTTATACGCGAGGAAACTGAGGCTCAGAGGGGAAGTCCAGCCTGTGTCCCTCACACCCCGGCCATCTCCATAGAAACCATGGCCCGCTACCAACGAAGCTCCCAGAGAGATCCCGAATCCAGTCCACGCACTGGTGGCCGCCCTCCCTCGCCTGCTCCGGGCGCAGGTTGCTCAGAGGTGGTGCTGCTGCAGGGGCCAGGCCCGCGGGGGCCCAGGGACGGGCTGGTCTGTGGACATCCCCTCTGCCCTCCTCCACCGAGCTGCCCTGTGGAGGGTGCTCGCAGTTCGGAGAATTGGGATGCTGGGAGCCCAAGGCACACCTCTGCCCACAGGCCGGGCCGGGCCGGGCCGGAGGGCTCTCGTGCTCAGAATAACTGTCCAGAGTCAGCATGTTCCAGCCCGGGAGGCAAACCAAAGAGGCACTTTCCCCAAGCGTCACGGGGCTGAGGTGGCACCCTCTGACGGGCCCGAAAAGGACCCTCATGGAGCCCTTGTCCCCGGAAATGATTCCATCCGACAGCTGCTGAGCCCCCGTTACCTCGCTGAGACGGAGCCTGCCTCTGAGGAATGAATGGAGAGTGAGCATTTCCAAATGGGGGGCCGAAGCAAAGTTCGGCGGCCTGATGAGCTGTGACAAGCAGCCTTCCGGGGAAGTGGAAGCTTAGCACATTCTCCGGTTGCTTCTGACATCAGGGAAGAGGGTAAAAATCACTGCCCTTGTGGTGTCAGAATAAAAGAGCGACTAGTTCTCATCTGTGCTCTGCAAACGACTTTCTCAAAGTCCTGAGTGGAGTCAGGTCAACTGGGATCGTGGTCTGATGCCTGGGGACCTGGGGCACCGTCCTTCCCTCTGGGGCGTCTCTGGGGGTCCCTCCACAATGGCCATCACAGGGGTTGGCACAGGAAACCCCAGGAGCTGCCACCGGCCTCCGTCATCCCTGACTTACATGGCCTCTTCTCTGTTTACTGAGTTCTCCCATTCTGAGCTTCGAGCTTGCCACCTCCCTCTTTGGGAAGAGTCCCAGTATCTGTTTTTATGTTCTTGGTTCATTTTGCTTTTAACCATCTGCATAGCTGGGTGTAGGGCAGGGGTGGGCAAACTTTTTGACTTGAGGGCCACAATGGGTTCTTAAACTGGACCGGAGGGCCGGAACAAAAGCATGGATGGAGTGTTTGTGTGAACTAATATAAATTCAAAGTAAACATCATTACATAAAAGGGTACGGTCTTTTTTATTTTATTTCAATAGTTTTATTCATTTCAAACATTTTAACAAGAAGAATGTAAACACTAATTATTATAATTTGAAACTTCAAAAAATGGGGAATCATAGCACAATAACATACCTTACATTGAAGATGGCAAAGGCAAAATAAAATTGCCTAACAAAGGAAACGTACAAAAGCCTTTCAAATTAAACTTAAATATAATAAAATAATTTAAAACTAAAACAAATAGAAAAGAACAAAATGTGTAAACAGTAAATTAAACATTTTCTTTAGTGCAACTTCCAAATTATGCCCGGGACGTAGATGTAGATGGCAATGTAGACTGGGTTGAAAGGTTTTTGGTCTTTAAAACATCAACTTCAGTGGGAACAGTGTTGTTGGTCTCCTTTTTAGCTAATGCTCTGATACTGTGCTCTCCAGGGGCGTGTCTCCCTACATCACCATGATAAGGTGTCTACGCATTCCCAGGGTGATGTCGGGGGACGCGTCCGTGGGCATTACAAGGAGCCTCTGGAAGATTGAGAGGTTGTTCCTTCTACTGAATGGGCAGATATAAATCCGCCCACTCAGAAGAAGGAGCTGCGGCTGTGTTTCCCGACGTTGCCATGTTAACACTGCTGCTGGTGAAGGAGCGGAGGGGAGAGCAAGAGAACCCTCCGCTCTTTCGGCTCCGCAGGCCGGATAGAACAGCCGAACGGGCGGATCCGGCCCGCGGGCCATAGTTTGCCCACGGCTGGTGTAGGGCCTTCAGCTTCTCAGATTTAGAGCCTTGGCTCGCTTGAACTTTGGCCCAGCTGTGTAATGTGCCCACCCAACAGAGCTCCCATGTGCCCCTGGGCCCCCTTCCCCTCATCCCCACAACCAGTGCCCTTCCCCAGTGCCAACTGCTCTTCCTAAAGCATCCTGAACCCAACCCCTTCTGTCCATTCCTGAGCCACCCCAACTCCCATGCCACCGGTCCAGAACGCCATCTCTCCTGGCTGTTACCATGGTATCCACCTACTAACTAGTCACCTGCATCCCCTCTTTCCTCCTGGGAGCCTTGTCCCCCACCCCCGCACCCCCTCCAAAGCCAGAGTGCTCTTTTGATAAATGTAAGTTAGATCATTTCACTTCATTCATTCATTCAACTAACATTTATTGAGCACCTACTATGTGCCGGGTCTTGGTCTAAGCCAGGGGTGGGCAAACTTTTTGACTCGAGGGCCACAATGGGTTCTTAAACTGGACCGGAGGGCCGGAACAAAAGCATGGATGGAGTGTTTGTGTGAACTAATATAAATTCCAAGTAAAGGAGCGGAGGGGAGAGCAAGAGAACCCTCTGCTCTTTCGGCTCCGCGGGCCGGATAGAACAGCCGAACGGGCCGGATCCGGCCCGCGGGCCGTAGTTTGCCCACGGCTGGTAGGCTCAGGGGACAAAACAAATGAAAGTCTCTGTTCTCCTGGAGCAGTGGTTCTCAACCTTTCTAATGCCGCGACCCTTTAATACAGTTCCTCAGGTTGTGGTGACTGTAATTTTGCTAATCGTAATGTAAATATCTGTGTTTTCCGGCGGTCTTAGGTGACCCTGCTAGTGGTTCTCAACCGCGACCCACAGGTTGAGAACCGCTGCTGTAGGGCCTAAGACCATCGGAAAACACAGATATTTACATTACGATTCATTAACAGTAGCAAAATTACAGTTATGAAGTAGCAACGAAAATAATTTTATGGTCGAGGGTCACCACAACATGAGGAACTGTATTAAAGGGTCACGGCATTAGAAAGGTTGAGAACCACTGTCCTGGAGCTTCCATTCTAGTGGAGGGAAGAAAGTTAAGTAAACAGTTTGTCAGATGTCAGTCAGTGCAAAGGGAAAAAGTAAAGCAGAGAAATGGAGCAGGCAGTACTGGGAACGGTGGGTGTAGGAGGGGGCCTGGTTTGCAATTTTCAAAGGGGCTTAGGGAAGACCTGGCTGAGAAAATGAAGATGTAAAGAAGTGAACCATGTGGATAATTAGGGATAAGACAGTTCCAGAAGAGAGACCAGCAAGTGCAAAGGCCCTGAGGCAGGAATGTGCCTGGTGTGTTGGAGGACCAGCCAGGAGGCCACAGAGTCTGGAAAAGGGTGACGGAGAGGAAGGAGGGCGCATAAGGAGGCTGGAGAGATAAAGGGAGAGGTATGGCCAGAGCAGGCATGGCTTTTGACTTCTATTCTGACTGATACAGCAGCTTTAGAAAGTTCTTGAGCAGAGGAGAGATGTGATCTGACTTGTTTTAACCTGCTCACTCTGGCTGCTGTGAGATTAGACTGAAGGGGTCAAGGTGGAAAGCAGGAGACCCATGGGGGTGAGACGGGACCCAAACCGGGGTGGTGATAGTGGAGGTGTGAGAAGAGCAGGGAGTCTGCATCTGTTTTGAAAATAGAGCCAACAGGATGTGCTACTGAGGTTGGGCATAGAGTGTGAGCAAGGATTTTATTGCTTAAACTAGAGGCCTGATGCATGAAATTCGTGCAAGAGTAGGCCTTCACAGCCCCGGCTGCCTTGGCCCTCGCAGCCGTGGCTTTGTCCGGAAGGATGACCGAATGGTCGTTCCACTGTTCCCCTGTTCGGTCGATTTGCATATTTTGCTTTTATTATTATAGATGCCTACAATGGCTCTCCATTGCTCTTTGGATACATCTCGATTCCTTATCCAGGTCTGATCCATACTGGCCCAGCTGGCTGTTCTTCCTGCACCATTTGCCAGTGCTCACTCCTTTGTCAATGTCCCCACCTCCCAAGTCAGAATTCCCCAGACATTGCAGCCCAATAATCTTCATTTTTCATGGCATTCCTCACAGTCTGTTAATGGTGTTTTGGGTCTTCTTGTTTGTTTGTTGTAATTGATCTGTCTTCTTGTTTTTGCTTGTCTCCCTCCCTCCCTAGAATATAAACTCCATAGGACAGAGACCTTCTGCCTAGTTTTGTACAGTTGTCACAAATACATGAAGAATGCTGGCATCATGAGCAGGTTGTTGGTGTGTTGCGGGTAGTTCACGCTTACCTGCAGGGCACTGCTGGCCCTGTTCTATAAGGAAGGAAAGCCTTGGGGAAGGTTATATTTAGACCTGCCCAAGGGCACAGCTGGTTCTGGAGCCAGAGTTTGAACTGGGGCCTGCAGGTTCCAGAGCTTGTGCCATGGCCCTCCCAGCCCCTCCTGTCCCCTCAGGGTCCAGGCGGAGCTCCATGGTCAGGTGGGGACAGAGCCAGGGAGATGGGGAAGGTCAGTGCCTGCTTGTTGAATGCGTCAAAGGCAGGGTCTGCCACCCCAGGGCCTTTCTCGCTCAGCCCGCCTGGAAGCACGTTGGGAAGACCAGCATGCCTGCGCTCAGTCTCTGTATCATAATGCATTGTAGAGGGCATTTAGTTTAAAAATAAAACCTCAAGCCCTAGCCGGTTTGGCTCAGTGGATGTGGACAGAACGGTCCCAGGTTCGATTCTGGTCAAGGGCACATGCCTGGGTTGCGGGATGGGTCCAACATGCAGGAGGCAGCCTATCAATGATTCCTTCTCATCATTGATGTTTCTACCTCTCCCTCTCCTTTCCTCTCTGAGATCAACAAAAAATATATAAAAAATAAAATAAAAATAAAAATAAAACCTCAAGCCCACTCCAATCGCAGTCCGTGCAGCTCCTGCCTCTCTCCATCAGCTACTTCGGTTACTCTGTACTCTGCCCTCCTGGGCGCCCTCACCAGTGCCAACAGGTGGGGGCCGCCGCGGTGGCTGCGGTCTTGGGAAAGCGCACAGACCTTGTTCCGGGAGCCCCTGACTCACAACCCCCAAACTGCCTCACCATGTGCCTCGGACAACACCCCTCCCCACGCCCCGCCCCCGTGCCTCAGTTTACCCATCGGTAAAGGCCAGGTCTTTGCAACCCTACAGGTGACACACCTGCTTCCGGGACTTGATGGGCCCCCGGCCCCCACGGGGTGGAAGCCCGTAGTCCAACCCATGCCCCGAGGAGCCCCGGCAGCCCGAGAGGAGGCGGTGGGCGCGGGGAGGCCCGCGGGGACAGCGCGCAGCGGCAGCCTCGCCGCAGGCCGGCTCCGGGGGGCGCCCGCGGGAGGGTGCGGCCCGCGCGGGGGGCGCGGGCGGGCGGGCGGCGGCGGCGGCAGCGGCGGGGGGCGGAGACGCGGCGCGGCTTCCGCTCCCGCTCCTCCCGCTCCCGCTCCTCCTCCCTCCTCCCCCGTCGTCCTGGTCCGCGGCGCCCGAGGGGGAGGCGGCAGGCGCCGGGAGCCGCGCGAGGAGCCGCCGCGCCGCGCCATGGAGCCTGAGTGAGCGCGGCGCGGGCCCGCCGGCCCCGGACAACATGGAGGCGGCGCCGCCCCGGCCGCCGCCGCCGCCGCCGCCTCTGCTGCTGCTCGCGCTGTGCTGCAGCCTGGCACCCGCCGCGGGTAGGTGGGCGCGGGTCGCGGGGACAATGGCCTGGGAGCCCAGGCGTCTCGGGCGGCCCGCGGCCAAGTGCGCGGCGCGCGGTAGCGACTTTGCAAGTTGGGGACGAGTTGGGGCGCGCGCCGCGGGTCCTCGCCGCCCCCCGTCGCCCCCGCCGCCTGGGTGCCGCGCGCGGCCCTTTGTCTCCATCGTCCGGGCCCCTCCGGGGACGCAGGGCCCGGTCCCGAACGTCCTGGGGCGGCGAGCAGGGTGCGCGGGCGGCGCCGTCCCTGCCAGGTGCGGCGCGGGCGGGCCCTCACCTGCCCGGGCCCCGGGCGCGCTCGGCAGTGCGCCCGCGTGGAGCCGGCGGGCGAGGCCGCGCTGGGACCTGGGGACCCCGGCCCCGCGGGCAGGCGCCGTGCGAGGACTTTCGGCCGGAGACAGGCCTGGCCGCCCTGCGCCGGGAACTCTGGCGAGCCTGTTTCCGATGGCCGCGCGGCCGGCCTGCGAGCTCCGAAAACTGATTTAAGTTGCAGAGAAAGTTCTGAGACCCGCGCGGGCGGCCTGGCCTGTCGCGCTGGCCTTTCATCTGTGTTGCTGTCGGTTTTCTAACCGACTGACACCTGCCAGGTGCCGCAAGGACCCGTCTGGTCTCCGGGGCCCCAAACAGTGGTATCCGTGGGGCCGACTGCGTGGGGCCGCCGCGGAAGACGGGGTTCCAGAGCGCGGCGTGGCGGGGCCGCGAGCTCGAGCCTCGGTTGTGCACACCCGTGGGGAGACCGAGGGCTGGGAATCTTCCTCTGCAACTTTTGGTGTGTCCCAAGGGGTGGAGTTGAGGTCAGGAGGGCTTAGGAAACCTAAGCGCCTGTGAAACGCTACACATGTTCTTTTAATTTGGAGATTGCCATGTGGTTTTTGAAGCAAGTCTCTCGCTACCTAAATCATTATCCTCAGACTTGAGTGTTGTTTTTCTGGAGTGTGGCAGGGCCTGTGGACATGGCCAGCGAGTCTCGTTTTGCTGGTGGCAGCTTTTTTTTTTTTTGGGGGGGGGGAACCTTGGGTTCCTTTGTCTGGGCCTCTTTAAGGCAAACAGCTGTCTCCCTGAATATTTCCAGGGTGGACATTGCAGGGAGGTGTCCTGGCCTGGCTCTGTGATCACATTCCCAGAGCTGCGGCCCCTCCATTGAGGTTTGGGGGGACCGAGAAGGGATGGTTTCCTCAAGTCCTCCTGCCCCCCCAGTCCAAGCCTAGAGACTGTTGGCGGTTTCACCCCAATTGGTCTCTCTCAGGAGTGTTTTCACATTTCTCGGCCGTGTCTGATCCTAGCAAAACAAGGTGACGACCAAACCACGACAGTATCTGGGGAGTTCAGGCCAACGCTGCTCCTTTTCTTTCCGGAAATGCCTGGATCACGGAGGCAAAAGGACTTTTTTGGGGAAGATGTTTGTTTTAAAGGTGGGGTTTCTCAGCCGGCTCTGTTGCTTTGCACTTCGTTGCAGTTTTGGATTTCCTGTAGCTTTTGGGGTGACATTGCTGGAGGCGAATGCCTGCCATTGTGCGGTTCAAGCCCCCGGGGAGAAGAATCACATCTGTGGAGCTCAGTTGTATGTGAGGCAAGAACAGAGTTGATTATTTTACCATTAGGAAGTATATGAGCATGAGGTTTTCAGAGCACGGCCGGCGGGGTGACCCAGGCCTAAAATGGAAGGACCAGGCGGCGTCTGCAGAACCGCTGTTGGATGGGGTATGTCCCTGATTCCTGGGCCCGATTTATGCCTCGGTCCAGAGTGAAGCCAGTAAGTTGGTAGCTAATTATTTTTCCTGATTGCTTCCTGTTGCAATTTGAAGCTCTGAGCCCACTGAAGTGCCTTTGTTCTCCTGGTTCCCTTGCTGGGAACGGCCCAAGGCTGCTCCCCTCTGGCCCCACAGCACTCACTCCGGGCTGGGCCTGTCCAGGACCCCCCAGGGAGGTTACTGCCCAGGCCCAGGGCCTGGCCATTGGGAGGGACAGGCTAGTGGGTGTTAACTAAATGGTGTGTGGAGTCCACAGAGAGAATCTTCCCAGCAAACGTCCTTTCCAGATCAGGGCCCGCCGCGTGCCTGTCACCCTCCTGTTTGGATCCAAGAATGTACCCAGTTCATCCATATGGTCCAGCACTTGCTGTGGAGATCCTGTCCTATTTGGAACCCGTCTAATTTCAGCCGCACTGTCTCACTGCTCAGGCATGTAGCAGAGTTTGCACACGGGTTGGGGAGGGGGGTACAGTTAGGTGAGGACTCAGCATGCAGGACTCCTGCTGGCAGGGCGGCTCGCCAGGGCTGAGCAGGGGCCTGGGGTCAGACCAACCTGGTGTATGTGCTCAGCAGCTGGTTGACTTTGGACGACTCACTTAGCTTCTGTGTGTTCAATGTCCTCATCTGGTCCCCCCGCCCCGATTCTGCGCATTTGGGAGCATTAAATGCCATATGTGAAACTCTTAGCACCATCCCTGTCCCACATGAGGGACTAGTGGTGGCAGAGCTGCATGCAGTTCCTGTTGTATAACAGGGGCCTTGATCTTGCCTGGAAGGTTTGGAAGTTGTTGTTATACACTCTGGATTTTTCTTCTGTGTGTGATCTTGGATGTCTTGTCTGCTGTCTGACTTGTTTATCGCTGACACCAAGTGGGATGTCTCGGAGTGATTAATAGCAAGAACATGGACCCCTAGTGGTCCAGGGTCTTGCTACTTGCTTTGGGCGGGGGGAGCTTTGTGTGACTCAGTTTTCTCTTCTGTAAAATGGGCATAATAATACTTCCTACCACGGGTTCAGTGGAACAGCAGCCTGGCATTGGGTCAGCTTCTACTGTGGTTGGTGTGACTCTTGGGCATTTGTGTGAAGTGTTGGGATAGAAGAGGATAGAAGGCGGTGAGGCCCAGTCTTTGCTGCCAGCTGTTCCTGACTGTGGAGCTAGGAGAGAGCTGGGCGGGGGCCTCCCCCTCACAGACCAGGGGTTCTTCATTGAGAGAGGCCGGATCACACTGCAGAGTCTGGATGGGTGCCAGAAGGCGATGGAAGCTTCCAGAAGGCTTTGGTGGTGGTGGTGCTGGGGGTGGGGAGGGGAGATAGGAAACGCAGGCTGGAGTCAGATCTGTCCTAGGTGAAAGGTGTTGAATGGACCTTTTTTCTTTTTTTTTTTTTTTTTTAAGTTGAGATGAAGTACACGTAAAAGTAATTATTTTAAATTTGGAGGCATTTAGTATAATCACAATGTTGTATGAATAACCACCATTTCTATCAAGTCACAAGACATTTCAGCGCCCCGAAATAAGCCTCGGTACCATCAGACAGCACCTCCCCGTTCCCTTGGCGGCAGCCAGTCCGCTTTCTGTCTCCATGGAGTTGCCTGGCCTGGACTTTCCATGTCCATGGAATCATACGGTGTGGTCTTTCTTGCCGGCTTTTCCTCTTTAGTGTCAGGGTTTCGAGGTTCAGCCACATGGTAGCATTTGTCATGGCCGCGCGATCTCCCATTGTGTGGGCAGAGCACATCTTGCTGTCCCTCGCCCGCCGACAGGGTGATCTTGTTGAGTGTGGGCTGGGGACCGTGGAGTCCCCATGGGGCTGGGACGGTGAAAGCTGCTTTAAGCTGGGCCAGGACCTGGGCAAATTAGTCCTTAGATCCTCCTGCCCTGATTCAGAGACGTGACAGCTGATGGTGAAGGGAACCGAGGGGACAAGCTGAGGGCCGGTGCTGGCCTCCAGGGCGGGTCTCTGGTCAGTGTGACAGGAGCCCTGAGAGAAACTGGGCCTCTGAGGCCTCTCCGACCGCCACGAACGCTCCCAAAATGGGAGGCTGTGATGGGAGCCACGGGCTGTGTCCAGCCCTCACCTGCAGGGCCTGTTGACAGGTTGGCGCAGCGCGGTGTTGTGTCTACTGGAGACAGGTCCCGTGGGGCGTCCTGGGGACAGCACAGCCCCAGCGCTGACACGCGGAGGCAGCTGCTTCGCACAGGGAGCGGCCCAGGGTCCCGCCTCCGGGCCTGGCTGCTCGCTGCTTTCTCTTCAGTGTTAGAAAGTCGTTTGCTAGCTCTCAGCTTTGGTTTCCTCATTTACAAAACGGGGACCCTGGCTCTGCCTTGCAGGGCCCTGGCGGGGTTCAGGGAGCCAGTGTCAGGAGGTAGCGGGAAGCTGTTCCCTCAAGACAGGCCACTATGGGACGGATTTGAGAGCCCTGCCCTAGGCCTCCAGATTTCCTTTCACAAGTGTCCCCGGAGTCCAGGTCCTAACACCCTTGCCCAGTTGGGGGCCTGGAGGTAGTGAAAGATGATGGGGGTCTGTTTATGGTGCCGGTTTGTCCCTGAGGGGTGGCTGGCAGCTCCAATCCAGGCCTAAGTGCAGCTGGGAGCAGACCTGGCTGATGGTCCTTCCCCGGGTAGGTGGGGGACTCTGTGCCCCTAAGTTCTATGTGGGGTGTGTGCCAACCAGGGCATATCCTTGCCCACATCGGTTCTGCCTGGACTTGAGCCTGAAGCAGCCCCATTATCTGTGCAGCCCCCGAGGCTGGCCTTTGGTTTCCGATTTGTCCCGGATTGACTGTTGCTCGGTAGGGCACTTAGCTCTCTGCTGGCACCCACGGGCTCGCCTTGCCCAGGGAGCGTGGACCTCAAGCTCACAGAGTGCCAGCAGCCATGAGGCACTGGAACCTCAGGTTGTGATCAGTCTGTGCCCAGATCAGGAGTCCTCTGTCCCTCTGTCCTCTCTTGCCTGGACCCCCTGGGAGGTTGCTATGGTGACATCACTTTCCTGTGTCATTGAATTAGCCTTTCTAGGTACCACACATTAGTGGAGTCATACACTGTCCTTTGTGTCCGGCTTATTTCTTTTAGTGATGTTGTCGAGGTTCATCCAAGTTGTAGCGTGTGTGGGAATGCCATTCCTCTTTATGTCTGAGTAATATTCCATTGTATGGGTAAGGCATACGTTGTGTATCCATTCATTTGTTGATGGACATTTGCGTCGGTGTCCACGTTTGGCTATTGTGAATTAATGCTGCTGTGAACGTGGGTGTGCAAGGGTCTGTTTGAGTCCCTGCTGGCACTGTCGGACTTGCTGGGCCCTATGGTAATTCTGTATCTGCTGTTTTGAGGAACCATCAAACTGTCCTCCACAGCCGCACCGTTTTACATTTCCACCAGCAAGCCCAATAGTTCCAGCTCCTCCATGTCTCGGCCAACACTTCCTTGCCCCTTTTTTTGCTTCACGCTATCCTAGCAGGTGTGAAATGGTACCTCATGGTGGTTTCAAATTGCATGTTCCTGGTGAGTAATCACGCTGAACATCTTTCCATGTGCTTGTTGGCCATTGTCTTTTATAAAAATATGCATATGCTTATTTTATTTTATTTTAAATATGTTTTTATTGATTTCAGAGAGAGGAAGGGACAGGGAGTGAGAGATAGGAACATCAGTGATGAGAGAGATCATCAATTGGCCGCCTCTTGCAAGCCCCCCACATTGGGGGTCGAGCCTGCAACCCGGGCATGTGCCCTGACTGGGAATCGAACCGTGACCTCCTGGTTCATAGGTTGATGCTCAACCACTGAGCCATGCCAGCCAGGCAAAATGTGCATTTGTTTAAATGCAAGATCAGCTGGTGTGGCTCAGTGGTTGAACATTGACCCATGTACCAAGAGGTCACTGGTTCCGTTCCCAATCAGGGCACACGCTCAGGTTGCAGGCTCAATCCCCAGCAGGGGGTATACAGGAGACAGGCGATCGATGTTCCTTTCACATTGATGTTTCTATGTCCCTCTCCCTTTCTCTTTCTTAAATCAATAAAAACAAATTAAAAAAATAAATACAAGGCATACATGAGTACATATAACAGCTTAAACGTTTACCATGGCACTTCTTTCTGCAAAAGTGAGTGTCCTTTTTTTTTTTTAAAAAAAAATATTTTTACTGATTTCAGAGAGGAAAGGAGAGGGGGAGAGAGAGAGAGAGAGAAGCAATGATGACAGAGAATCATTGATTGATTGGCTGCCTCCTGCACGCCCCACACTGCAGTTTGAGCCTGCAACCTGGGCATGTGTCCTTGGCTGGAATCGAACCCAGGACCCTTCATTCCGAAGGCCAACACTCCATCCACTGAGCCAAACCAGCCAGGGCTGAGTGTCCTTTTTTATTGCCTGTTTTAATTCTCTTCTCAGAGATGGCTAGATCTTTAACACATGTTAACATGTTACATTGTTTTGGACTCATATTTTTTACCTATATCCAGTCACTCTCTACCTGTCATTTCATAGCCTGCCTTTTTTACTTACACATTGTAAACATTTTCTGTATCTGATCTTCATTCTTGTTTTTTTATTTTTAGAGAGAGAGTGAAAGGGAGGACGAGGAAGAGAGAGAGAGAGAGAAACAGAGAAACATTGACGTGAGAGAGACACATTGATTGATTGGTTGCCTCCCGCATGCGCCCCTGACTGGGGCCGGGGAATCGAACCTGCAACTGAGGAGCCCTTTACCTGGAATTGAACCCACGATCCTACGGTCTGTGGGCCGACGCTCTAATCACTGAGCTGATCCCGCCAGGGCTAGATCTTCCTTCTTTTTAAAATCCAGGAGCTATTTCATAGTGAGGGCATTCCCTATGTCACCACTTTTACCCAGAAGAGCGTTTTAGTTCTTCCAGGCTCTGTGGCTTTTGCAAGGCATGCCACAGGGCACACCACCACGCACTTATGTCAGTGCACGTGGGTCCAGTATTTCTGTGGGATACATGCCTCGTCAAAGCGTGGATCCATTCATAAGTTTGTGAAGATGCTGACAAATGCCTCCAAAAGGGGTGCAGCAGTTTATACCCTGCCGGGCACCCAGGACGGGGCGTGCTTCCCCGTGTCCTCTCCAATGCTGGCAATCATCAGATTGTGTTTTTTAAAATCACTTTGGTTAAAAATTATAACATATTTTGCCCTAGCCGGTTTGGCTCAGTGGATAGAGCATCGGCCTGGGGACTGAGGGGTCCCAGGTTTGATTCTGGTCAAGGGCATGTACCTTGGTTGCAGGCACATCCCCAGTGGGGGGTGTGCGGGAGGCAGCTGATCGATGTTTCTCTCTCATCAGTGTTTCTGGCTCTCTATCCCTCTCCCTTCCTCTCTGTAAAAAATCAATAAAATATAAAAAAAAATTATAACACATTTTGATTTTCACTTCCTTTATGACTGGCTGTTCAGCCATTTGTATTTGTTGTTCTTCATACTGCCTACTCTTACTTGTTAGCCCATTTTTCTGTTGAGTTGGTTATCTTTTTTTTATTGATTTGTAGGAGCTATTTAGTCTGGATATTAATTCTTCGTTTTATATGTACATATAAATATTTATATACTTAAAAATATATTTTCATTGACTTCAGAGAGAGGGTGAGAGGTAGAAACATCGATAATGAGAGAGAATCATTGATTGGCTGTCTCCTGTACACCCCACACTGGGGATTGAGCCTGCAACCTGGGTATGTGCCCTGACTGGGAATTGAACCCTGACCTCCCTCCTGTTCATAGGTCAACACTCAACCACTGAGCCACGCTGGCTGGTTATATATATTTTTTCCAGTCTGTAGCTAGTCCATCCTTGTTTTGGGTGGTTTATTATCATAAAGACATGAAAAAGTGTTATGTTCTAAAAACTCCCATTCTTGTCCGGCCGGTGTGGCTCAGTGGTTGAGCGTCAACCTATGAACTAGGAGGTCACGGTTCGATTCCCAGTCAGGGCACATGCCCCGGTGGCGGTTTGACCCCCAGTTGGGGGTGTGCAGGAGGCAGCTGATCAATGATTCTCTCTCATCATTGATGCTTCTCTCTCTCCCTCTCCCTTCCTCTCTGAAATCAATAAAAATATATTATAAAAAAATAACAACACAAACTCCCATTCTTTTTCCTTATGGCTTCTGGGATCTGTGCCTGGCTTCTCTACTCCCGCCCCGCCCCCCCCCCCCCCCCCCCCGCCCCAGGTTATAAATACATCTTCCTTTATCTTCTCCAAGGACTGTTACTGTTTTGTACTCTATAGTCAGACATTCTCTCTGGTTTTTGAGGGGATGTGTGGTATGAGGTAGGGATCTGAACTGTCTTTGTTACCAGTAAGAGGATATGGAGTGGTCCCGACACCTTGACAGAATGGCCCATCTTATCCCCACTCCTTTAAAATGTCACCCTTTCACCTCGAGAGTATCATGCTAAGTGAAATACATCAGTCAAAGACAAGTATCACATGATCTCACTCATATGTGGAATCTAAGTAACAAAATAAACTGATGAACGGAGTGGATTCAGAGACATGGAAGCATGGAACAGAGTGCAGAATCTCAGGGAAGGCGGGGGAGGGTGGGTGGCTGGGAAGTAATCAACCGAAGACCTTATATGCATCCTATCTAATAAAGAGGGAATATGCTAATTGACCCTCACACCGTCGCAAAGATGTTGGCGCCCACAGCCAATAAGGAGGGACTGTGCTAATTGACTGCCATGCCTTCAAAGATGGCGGCGCCCACAGCCACAAGATGGTGGCGCCCAGTCCCCTCAGCCCTGTCGGGGCGGCAGGCGCGTGGCAAGGCTCCGTGCGCTTGTCTCTGAAGTCCCCCAGTCCCCTCAGCCCCCAGCCGCCCAGGGCCGCCCAAGGCTCAGGTAACCAGGGCCGGTCGAGGCTTGCGCTGCCGGCAGTGGCAGCAGCAGAGGTGTGATGGGGTATTGCCTTCCCCTGATTGCTGCGTCGCCTCCCACCCCTGAGGGCTCCCGGACTGTGAGAGGGGGCAGGCTGGGCTGAGGGACCCCCCACTCCAGTGCATGAATTTTCATGCACCGGCCTCTAGTACAGCCGTGGGCAAACTACGGCCCGCGGGCCGGATCCGGCCCGTTCGGCTGTTCTATCCGGCCCGCGGAGCCGAAAGAGTGGAGGGTTCTCTTGCTCTCCTCTCCACTCCTTTACTTTGAATTCACACAAACACTCCATCCATGCTTTTGTTCTGGCCCTCCGGTCCAGTTTAAGAACCCATTGTGGCCCTCGAGTCAAAAAGTTTGCCCACCCCTGCTCTAGTATATGCATAATTCTGGACACAGTAGGGTGGTGAAGGCCTGGGGTGGGGGGCAGGGGTGAGCTGGAGGGGGTCAATAGGGGAAAAATGGGACATACGTCATACTTTCAACATAAAGATTTTAAAAAAGAAGAAAAAAAGAATAATAAAATCACCCTTTCATGTGTCGTGTCCATAGATGCTTGGCTGTTGATTCTGGAACCTTCTCCGTGACCTGTTGGGCAGCAGCAGGCTGTTGTTTTAATCTGTGTAGCATCACAGTATATTTTGAGACGGGTTGTGCAATTCCCCCTTCATTGTTCTTTCCAGAGAAGATTTGTGTTGACTCTTATTGTACGTTTACCCTTTTGTGATAAACTTCAGAGTCAGCCTATCGAGTTCCATCCTTTGATCTTTGGCTCCGGGGACAGTAAATGGTGACATTGAACAGGTGTCCGAGGGCTGGACTTTAGAAGTGCTCTCCGACAAGCGAGCTGGTCTCTGGCTGTGGACAGAAATTCACCTGCGGCCTCGACGGGGAGGGTCTTCACATTTTCGGTGGCTGGCAGGACCTGGAAGGAATCCGAGGTGACGTCTGTGCTGGGCTGCTTGAGCCACGTCTACTCAGGAAACAAGCGCTAATGCAAGTAATTCCAGCGCTACCCGAAGGCAAATGTAATTACTGTGTGAATTACTGCTCCCCTCCCCTAGTTCATTCCAGAACAAAATGTGAGCAACTTCCATTTCTTCCCCAGGCTGCACCCCTCCATTAGCCCAGATGGGAGGCGGTACCTACCTCGCAGAACTCTCAGGAAATTGCTCAATGGGGCGTTCAAAGCCGCCTGAGCTCGTGGCCAGGCCAGAGCCAGAGCGCGTCAGCCCCGTGCCTGGGAGCCTTCCAGACTCTCCACTGGCTCTCCTGGTACCAGGCGAGCTGGTGATGGGAGCGAGGAGACGTCCGCCCTGCAAGGTGGCTTGGGAGCAAGACCTGCTTGTGTGGGGGACAGCCAACTCTCCAACGCCCCCCACCATGTGAACTTGGTTCTCCAAAGGAGACTGAGCGGGCGAGTCCGGGTGTGGGGGCGCTGTGTTGGCCTCCCACGGTCCTCGGTCCTCCTTATGAGCTGACTCGCAGCTGACTCTGACGCCCGGGCTTCCTCTGCCCCGTGGGCGCAGGCCCCGTGTCTGGTCTGTCCTCATTGGGAAGCCTGCCACGCTGCTCCCTCCCCACCAGAGCCCGGCTTAGAGGCCTCCCCTGTCACCCCCACCCCACCCCTCCCTGTACTTGCTGTGGAAAACAAGATCGGAGTGGAGGACATAAGCGTCTGCATGGTCTCCTTCTTTCTAGAACCTTCCCCTTGCCCATTTATGTAACTTTCTGGCCAGATTAATTTTCCTACAACGAGTGTCATCATATTCTTCCTTTTCCCAGAAAACGACACTTGTTTCTCAGCATCCAGAGTTGGAGCTTTTCCGCCCACCGTCCCCTGCTGCCCTTGAGCTGGCTTGAGCCCCCTCCCTGCTCCCCAAAGTGAGTGTTGCTCCAGCCAGATTCCTCTCAGAGTCCGGAACCTTCCATGGCCCACCCAGCCTGAGAGGGCCTTGGGGACAGAGGCTCCATCCTTGTCCTTCCGCCTCTGGCATGGTGTCTGCTGCGGGGTGGACGCTCAGTAGCTGTCTTGAGGATTCTGGAGGCCTTGTCTGTCCACGGAACAAATCTGTCCCATCCTTACTTCCTCTGGCCCCTAAATCCGCTGTGTCGTGAGCTCCCACCCCCTCCTCCCATCCTGAAATCCAGCCCAGCTGTTTCCCAGATTGAAGAACATCTGTCCTGCTGTGTGGGGCCGAGTGTGGGACCCCCGCCCCCAGTAAGAGCCTGTATTTCCGAGGTTCGGACTCTGAGAGGGCCTGTTCCAAATAAAGCTGGTCTTTATTTTACTTCGAGGAACCGGTGCATCCCAAACGCACTTGACCCTGAGGTCCTGTGTCCACTTAATCCCAACCCACCTTCCATCCTTTGGGCTCCCATTTCTAGTTTTTAAGAACGTTCCTTCTGTTTGAAAGAATTTATCCTTTCAAGGAAAGTATATTAAGTAATAACCTTTCCTGCTTATGGATCCCAGACATGCACAGTCGCCCGGCGGAGCTGGTGGGAGTGCTGCTGCCGGTTTCCGGCGGCCCCTCCCCCGGAGTTTCCATTGGCTTTTCAGGCGCCTGGAGGAGCCAGTACACCTCCTTGGGCTGGGGACCCGAGCAGGAGTAACTGATGTGGGGGGTGAAGCGGGTCCACTCCAGGGTTCAGGCAGGGCTGGCCTCGAGGTGGGTGCAGGGTTTTGGGGAGGCCCTGCTCTGCTTCATCTGTGAGGGGCTGGGAAGGCCCGCTCAGAGCTCTCCCCAGGCCAGCATCCCCGCCGGCCCAGCATCCCTGCATGGCCCACTTCCTGAGCCCACGGGCGGATTTTCCTGTCGCTTTCTCTCTGTGTACCAAGGCCTTCCTGGTGCCCCACCGCGCCAGGATGCAATGTGGCTGAAGGTGGGACCCCTGTGCCTACAGGATCGTATTAGGGAACCCCCTGTCTGTGGGCCTGTGAGGGTCGAGTTTTCCGGGATCCTGGATCAGTAATCTCTAATTCGATTTTAACCATGATAGGGATGTAAGGTCTCTTCTGACGGCTGGGATCTCGGGATGTTGTGTTTTTGCTGGGGACACGGGGAGGTTCAGGGTTTCTCCCAGCTTCTGCACCCCGCTCTTCCCCCACCCCCCACAGGTTTGCTGTGAACAGCTGAGGGGGCTGCAGAGGAATCCCAGCAGCCAGCCTGGGGCCCCCACCCAGCTCCAGGCCTGGAATCCCAGGGCCCCTCCACCTGTTGTGGCCTGGCTCGCATTCCTGGCTCCACTCAGCTTCGCAGCCGGGACAGGCCAGTTAACCCTCTGGACCTCAGTTTCCTCACCTGTTGGGGTGTAATCACAGTGCCCCCACCTCCACGTAGACACGCCTGGGGATGCGACGGGGCGAGGCTGTAAAGCACTTAGTACAGGTGGGCCGCCCGGTGAGCGCTTGATAATGATGAACTATTAGGATTATTATGGCAGTCGTAATTGTTCTTCTCTGGGGGCTCTGGAATCAGGTTTAACTCAGCTGACAGTGGTCTGGTGGAAACCATCGCACCTCTCCAAGGAGAAGCAGCGAGTTGTGTTAATTGCCTAGTTTCTATGCCGAGCCTGATGGCTCCCGGAGCGAATCTTTTTTTTTTTTTTTTTTTTAAATATATTTTATTGATTTTTTTACAGAGAGGAAGGGAGAGGAATAGAGAGTTAGAAACATCGATGAGAGAGAAACATCCATCAGCTGCCTCCTGCACACCCCCTACTGGGGACGTGCCTGCAACCAAGGTACATGCCCTTGACCGGAATCGAACCTGGGACCCCTCAGTCCGCAGGCCGACGCTCTATCCACTGAGCCAAACCGGTTAGGCTGGAGCGAATCGTTACCCTTGCGCAGAAAAGCGGGTGTTTGTGCTGTAGCTGGAGGCCAGGGGGGCGGCCAGGGCCCTGCGGCCGGGGGAGCAGGTGCAGGTGTCTGAGGGCACTTCTCTTCGGGCCTCCGCCGGCAGGGGTGTGGGCAGCGGGCATTTCTGTTTTGCGCCTTCATCCGGAGGCCGTCCATCCATGTGTAGGCTTTGCCAGTGCATCCCTGCCCCTCCCTTCTCAGAGGACTTCGTTAGGGACCCTGCTTCCTCCTTTCCCTGTTGCCTTTCTTCTAACAGCCTGGCTGACTCACAGGGACAGGGCCTCCTCTGGAGAGCTGACCAGCAGCCCCCGCTCCAGTCCCCTTGCATCCGGCAGCCTGCCCACCTGCCTCTCCCCTTGCCACCCAGTCAGCTTCCCCCCTGCAGGCAGAGGAGGGAGCTGGGCATCCCTCGGATGGTCCGTGCCTTTCCCCAGGACTGCCGACTGGGCTCTGCACCCAGTAGGTACTCAGGGCAAGGGCCGTGGCTCTCCAGGCCGGGTGCCAGGTCGCGCTGTAACGTGGAGGATGCAGCCCTGAGCTCCCGGCCTTCCTGCCACACCTCCCCCCTGGCCATGAGTCCAGGTGGGACCTGCCTCTTCTCGGCTGGGCAGGCGCCTGCTTTCCTGATTTCCGGATGTTGCCTCTAGCCTAGGAGTAATCTTAGCCTCAAGCAGGTATGTGCTGACTCGCTCTAGTGTAACCAGCTCAGAACTAGGCCCCTGGGAACAGGCAGGCACAGGCCCCGTCCGGGGCAGCACGCACTGACCCTCGGCCAGTGGTGCGCGCCAAAGGTGAGGGCTGTGATGGGGAAGCTCCGCCTGCTGCTGGCCCCTGTGCCTCTGCCACCTGGACCCTGGCTGTTGTGTCGCTTGGACGGGTCCCTCCTTTGCCTCCTCCTGCTGCCTGCCGGGTTACTCTCCCCGTTTAACCTCCACACCAGCCCCGGAGGCAGGGAGGCCGGCTGCGTCTCTGCGGTCACTGAGGAGCCGGCACTCCTGGGTTCCGAGGCCCCGTGCGGGTTTGGGGGCTGCCGTAAAGGTCAGCACCCAGGACCAGCTCCGGTTTTCCTGGGAGCCGTGCTCAGCGTGGGGTTCGGAGCAGCTCCCACACCGGAGCCCAGGACGCGTCACCAGGGGCTTGTCGGGGTTTCTCTGCGGAGAATTCTGTTCCGTCTTTTCAGGCCTGCCTGCATCAAACACTGGTCCCTGCCCAAGGGGAGGTCCCCTAGGGCCCTGCAGAACCCCAGTTACAGGTGTCTCCTCATTCTTATGATCCTCCAGACCCGACACTGAGCTTAGCTCCCAGGGTAGCCGGAGCTGGGTGCTGAACATTCCTGGCAGCCCTACCCCGGCATGGGGTCTCCAAGAAATGCCAGTGCCTCGAGGAGCGTCAGCAGGGACAGAAGGCAAGAGGTTACAAGCAAACCACAGAGAGGACGTTTGAGTTTTATCTGATGGTTTCCATCTGTCCACATGCTGGACAGACACACCCTGTGGCCGAGGCCTGGTGTTGGGCTCCGGCGGCGGCAGCCTGCGGACCTCGGCACCCAGGTAGCTGCTTTTTTCCAGGAACAGGGATCATTTGAAAAGCAGAGCCTCCCCATTTTCCCATAAAAAGGAGATTTTGCAGCATGATGGTGAATTTGGCACGTCTTCATTATTATGGTTTTTGTGCAACACTTAAAGAAAATAAAAGCTGGTACAAAGGTATGTTTGTTTCTGAAATGTGTTTCCTTTCCCAGATGTCCTTTTCTGCCAGTTCCAAATGCACTGAGCTCAGCTCTCCAGTTTCCTCTGCAGGCAGAACAATGAGGTCTCTGTGAGCACGTGGGGGGGCTTCTCTCGCCTCGGTGGAAACCACCAGCCTCTGCCAGTCGGATAGGGAGCCCGCTGACTGGCGGGGGCTTGGCGGTCTGCTGGCCCATGGGGGTAACTTGCAGGGTGGTGGCTTGGAGGCCCCGCAATCTGCACCTTGGTTCAGATCCTTGGGCTTGTGCGTGGCCTCCAGGCAAATGCATCTGCGTGGCGTGTGTGGACCCCGGGACTTGGACCTGTACCTACCACCTGCCTTTGATCTGGCCCCTTTCTTCTAGTTGTTTTCTTTCTGGCATCAAACACTGGTCCCTGCCCAAGGGGAGGCCTCCCGGACACAGTGTGGGTGCAGAGTTGGCCGGAGAGCCAGGTAGAACTGAGTGGGCATTCCCAGAACCCAGCGTCCCTCGGGCCCTCCTGGCTGCTTGGTCTGTCACTGCTTTCTTGAGACCAAGTGTGTGTGTGTGCTCCGTGGGAGAGCTGTGAACCACACACATGCACACAGGCGGGCTCACACGGTCACACACAAATGCATGTGCACGCACACATGAAGGCATGTGCACACACACACACACATACACACACACACACACAGAGGGCCCTCAGAAGTGCCTCCTTGGTTGACTTCCAAGGACAGCTAACAGACCCCTACAAGCTTCCACTCAGCAGTTTTGATACTGGTCACCATTGAGCACAATCTCTAAGGAGTGACTTTATTTGGGGCGTATCTTTAATGAAGTCCTTATTTTTACTAAGTGCCTCCTGCCTCAGAACACCTGAGATACGAGCATCTAGATAGCTAAAAATAAATAAAAATAGCTAATACGTATTGACATTTGCAGTGGACTCAGAGGTTCTAAGAGATGTTCATCGATTGTCTCATTTCCTCCTTCCAGCCGCTCTGGAGGCAGGTGCCCACATTACCCCATTTCATAGATGAGGAAACTGAGGCTGGGAGAGCCCATGGAACTTGCTCAGGGTCACGGGGCACTAATGTCAGCAGACCGAAGCTCCAATGCCTGTCTCTGAATTGCTATTTGAATTATGAAGTGTTTTCTTTCATCTCTAAAGGAAATTGGCCGAAGAGTCCCCAGTGCATTTAAAGAAGTGTGCTGCGGGGCCCAGGCCTCAGTCACCTCATTGAACAGATGTGGAAACTGAGGCCTGGAGCGGGTGGTGCCATCAGAACCACTCTCCTGGGTGGTCCCGCCTTCTGTATGAACCGAATGCCTGTTCCAATGGGGCCTCAGGGTTTTGGGTGAAAGCGACTGACTTGCCTTCCACCAGGATGGACCGCCAGCGTCAGCTCCCCTCTCCCCCTCCGCGGGCCCCCAGTCGCTGGATCCCAGGACCGCTTCTCTCAGTCTTTGCCATGGTCTTGGGCCACTTCCGGGAGCCTGGCAGGCTGGGAACCATTGAACCGAAATGGTATGTAATCAGAATGCTATATTTTGTCGAAAATAAGAATGTTAGGAACAGGCTGGTTTCTGGCAAGTCAAACTGGGACTCTGAAATACATATTTTTCCCTGCTCTGCCCCAAACCTTCTAATTAGAGAAAATGCACATTTGCGGATATAAATCAAACGTCATATTCCCTACAAACTTGTCCTAGGTATCACTGAGTTGTAACATTCCATAGTTGCTAAATGAGGGCTTGCAGTGTGTGTGTGTGTGTGTGTGTGTGTGTGTGTGTGTGTGAGAGAGAGAGAGAGAGACAGAGAGACAGACAGACAGAGGTGCCCTTTGGTGAGCCCTGGCCACCCGTTTCCTTCCCTCTCAGGCCCCTGGGCCCCCGTTTCCCTGCTCCCCTCCCCTCTGTCAGCACCTGCCCGGCCGCTGCGGTGAAATATATACATTTGCCCAATTAAAACATACTTAGCAGGGGAAATGGCTTTCGGGGCGAAGCACTTTCCCTCACAGGAAAGGCTCTGCTGAGCAGTGTTCCGTGACCAGACCCCAACTTCCACCCCCGTTAATGGACTGGGTTTGGGGAAGGTGATTTGGCTCCGGTAACAGGCCTCCTGTGGGCTGCCCTCCCTTGCTGGAGTCCGACCAGACTGAACCAGCTCTGGGGCTCAGTGGCCTGCGTCCTGGTCAGCGTGGCCCCCCTGGTTCTGCGCTGTGTTGGGGGACGGGATGTTTCCTCATCAGTGTGGACCCATGTCCTGGAGACTTTGGGTCATTTGTATCTGGGCTGG
Source organism: Plecotus auritus (assembly GCF_963455305.1). Taxonomy (NCBI): domain Eukaryota; kingdom Metazoa; phylum Chordata; class Mammalia; order Chiroptera; family Vespertilionidae; genus Plecotus; species Plecotus auritus. Next base: position 148,816,657 of record NC_137783.1, on the reverse strand, counting down.
ATTGTCGCACACCGTTCCCCGGTAACCAAATGAAGACGCCCCTTCCTCAAGGCAGACATCTCCTGGCCGTGGCCAGAAGGTGGCCGGTGGGGTGGGGAGAGTGGGACACCCGAGGCGTGGCCCCAGGCAGCCCCCAGCCTCTGAGGACATCTGTCTTGTGTGTGAAAAGGAGCGGAGGTGCTGGGGACGGAGGTGGCCATCGCCAGCGTGCCGGGATTCCTGGTGCCCTTGCCAGGTCCCTGCGGACGCATCCTGTTCAGTGTTAATTTTGTGTTTCCCATCTCACTTTGCCTCCAGGCCGATGTTTTTTGAAATGTGTCACCTGGGTCAACACCACACAGTGTTTTGTGATCAGATACATGTGGGAAATCCTGGGATTTAGGAAGTGAACTGGGCTTCCTCACTGCATGCAGGACTTCTCAGAGCCTTTACAATGGTCATGACACGCCAGACTTTGTTCGCCTGTATCTAGGTTCAGAGTCTAGAATCGGAAGGGCAGTATGTGGCGTTGTGAGAGGTCGAGGTGGAAAAGCCCAGCTTAGGATGGGGGGCCCACTGCCAGCCCTGCCCATCGCCTGCGTGGCCTCCGTGAGCTGCGTCACCTGTCAGAGCTGAATCTCCACCTGCTGGAAATTAGATAAGACCGCTGCTCCCTAGGGGGTTGCCAGGATCCATTGGGGCAGCCCGAGGGTGGTTAGCACGCAGCAGGCCTGCAGCAGATGCTGGTTTCTCCCTCTGCCCACCCCAGGGTGTGCTGTCCCGTGTGGGTGCTGGGCTGGGGGCCAGGAGCTGGTGGCTGAGACTTGCAAGGTGGGGGGACTCAATGACCATCTGATGGTCATCCCCTGTACTAAGGGTGACCCTCTGCTGGGTGGAAATGAGGGCCACACAGTCACTCCTGAAAGGGGCCCAGGTCACTTGGGCCAGGGTCAGGACCTCAGAGTGACCTTTGGGAGCATTGGGCTGCCTCGCCGGACACCCAGGGGTCCCTCTGGCAGGCACAGAGTGGGCCTGCTCAGGTCCTGGGCCTTTGCTTGTCTCCTAGGACTTCCCAGAGCAGCTGACCAGGCTCCTCCTGGAGCAGAGGCCCAGGCCTGGAGCAGAGACCCAGGCGTGGCCAGAGGTCCTCCCGCCTGCCCCAGGCCCAGCCCCCACTGCCTGCAGCACATCTCCCTGTAATGGAGGCCAGGAGGCTAATGTCCTGTTCTTTGTGCTGGAAGGTTTTCTTTTTATCTTTTGCAACTGATTTCTTCTTTCCTGCTCCACCCCCCAGACTGACCTTGGCTGCTTCCTGCTCGCCTGCTTCCCTGACCTTTGCAATGTGGTCCCTGCTCGGGAAACCTGCCTGGGCCTCGGGGTTAATTGCTGCCTTCCTATAGAGCCGTGTGTGCCCGTGTGAGTGTGTGTGTGTGTGTGTGTGTGCGTGTGTGTGTGTGTGTGTGTGTGAAGATTAGAGAGACTGAGATGGGGGGCTGGGGGGGGGGCGGTCAGCAGGAATGGGGTGACTGAGCCAGGAGGGGGAGAAGGAGCCAGCGTGGCTGAGGGGCCTGGGACAGGTGTGTGGATGAGAGCGGGTTTGAGAGCAGGAAGGAGGCACCAGGACCCCGCAGGTAAGAGGCAGGTGTGAGGCGAGGGTAGGTGCTAGGCGAGTGGGGAGCAGGGTGCCCCCCCTATGCTGGGCTGGGCCTGGGGAGCTGGGGAGAGAGTTGGTAGCCTTTGTTCTGCAGCCCTTGATGTTTACAGACTGCAGGAGAGCAGCGCACTGCGTTAGCCCAGAATGAGAGTAGAACTTCCAGTGTTCCAGAAGGTTCCCCCAACGACTTCCCAGCCCTCACCTGCCCGCCCCACCCAGGAGGGGCCGGTGCAGTCGTCTGTTCTGATCTCCCCGTGCCGTGGTTGTGATACAAGCTCCTTCTACCCCAGCAGCCTTGTTTGAGGGTGGGCCGTCCCTGGGGCCGGGGTGCAGTGCTGTGTCCACCTTGGCTGCATCCGCCCTGATTGGAAGCAGACTGTGGTCTGTAGTCAGTACGTTTACACAATGCCAGCAGCTCACAGATCGATCGATCATTATCGCGATGAACCCTGGGATGGGGGCGGAAGCAGGGCCCTCCCCCAGAAGCCCGTTGGCAGCCGGGCCCTGCTCTGCTCTGCATGGCTTCTGGGGTGGCATCAGCCGTCCCTGCCCTGAGCTGCGGGCTGTGGGTCCTGTCTGGGGAAGTTCAGACAACGCGTTCAGGGAGGTAGGGCTGTCACCTGGGCCAAGTGTAGCAACCGTGGAGGGTTTGTGGGGGTGGGAACAGCAAACAGCAAGGAGGTGGAAAGGTTGGGGTCTGGGTGGGATCCATGTTGGGGGGCCGAGGCCACATTGGGGAACAAGGAGAATTTGGGTGTTCCCTGGCTTAGTGGGTCCTTAGGTGAGTGGCTAGATGGGAGGCTATGACAGCTCAGCTGAAGGGGCGGTGGGGCCATCCGGGTGTTAGGAGATGTTATCAGGGTCCCGCCTCAGGCCTGCAGGTTGGAGTGTGCTGAGCTTTCCATAAAAGGCAGGACATCTGTTCAGTTCAAGGAAACCTAAGGTTTTATTGTCATCGTAAATGTCAAGTCTGCTTTAGCACATGTGGACAACTGCAGAGCTGTGTCCCGGCGCGCTGGCTGAGCTGGGGAGAAGCGCGATAAACGTGGGATTCTGTCGCTGGAATGGTGGTCGTCCTGGCTGCCCGTGGGCTCACGTGGCCGCTGCTCAGCCGGGTGCCGGGGACGGAACGTGGCGGGAGGGGGGTGGGAGGGGGAGTCCTGGCTTCAGGGATCGGGCCATAAAAAGTGTGGTGTGTATACTTCTCCCACCTTCCTTAGGAACGTTCCATGAGAAGTTGAGGCCTGATTTTCTGAGAAGGTTGGCGTGCAGTTTGCAGCCATTTTAAGGCCCCTGAGCTCTGCTCCGGGCAGCCAGATGCGTGGTTCTCGCATCGCACGTGGAGCCGAGGGCTGAGCCGAGGGCTGACCCTCGCAGCGAGCCGGGCGGCCACTCCGCACGCACTCGTGGGACCGCGCAGCTGTCTCCGTTTCAGCCAGAGCGGTATTTTTCACGCGTTTCCTCTGAGACGGGAAATAGGACTTTCCTGCCCGGGGACGGGGAGCCTGGGACACGCCCCGCCCGGCCCAGTCTCTTTTGAGGATCCATGTTTTACCATGAGATTCGTGAGAATTTTTCAGTCTCCTTGATGGTCAGGCTAGTTTTTATAAAATGACGAGGAACTTGATTTAAAGTACCTAGAATTATGTCTAAGTAATAATGGCCAAGAGTATAAGCAAAAAATAATACAATAGTACAGAAAGGCACGGAGGAAGCCCTGCATCACCGTTCAGGGATGGGAGGACAATGTCCCAGAGCTGCCACCTCCCAAGTGGATCTGTAGATTCCATAGGATTCCCCACAGTGCCCTTCCCCCCTCTCCCTTCCCCTCCCGTGTAGGAATGTTGGTGCCTGGCGTTCGATGAAGTGGGGTGGCGAGGGGTGCCGTGTAGAGGGGCCAGTGGTGATGTGGCCGGGGGTGTCTGCGTCTGAGAAGTGAGGTGGGGCGGGTGAGAGGTGGCAGGCCGCAGAGGCTGCAGGAGCGGTTGGGAGTTGGTTATATTGAGCAGAAGTAAATATATAGACAATCACAGAAGCCAGGTATCTACTTGGAAGGTACTGACAAGCCCAGAAAGCGGGAAGGTTAGGAAGTACCCTGAGGACATGTTTAAAGTCAGCAGGACAGCCACAAACACATGGATTTTACCACACGCCAGCGCGCGCACACACACGGAGGAATAGTACAGGTGTGTGTGTAAAAGCGCACATGTATACACAGTCAATTCTTATTATACGTGGCACTTACGTTCTATCAAGTTACCGTAAACACCGAGTTCGCCGACGCTGACCCATAGCTCCCAGCGGAAGCACGGGGTTAGGTTCCTGCGAGCCTCTGGCCACAGCATTTTCATCCACCCATCAACACGCAACCTTGTGCGCGTTTCTGTTTGAAGACGCTTTGTTTAGTATAGATTGTTGATTGATTAACACTGAACCCACGCCCCGCAGCTCTCAGGCCGGAACAGCCCTCACCTAGCACACCTTTTCCCCCGTGAGGCACGTCGCCCCTTCTTGCGTTTACAAACACAAGATGGCACCCCATCACTATGCCGGCTCCGCTTCAAACAGTGACATCACCAGCAAAGGGCACAGACGTGTGACGGCGGGGGGCGGGGAGAGGGTGCTAACCAGACTGCGAAGAGGACACTGCCGCGGGTTCCACCTCGCGCTGAACGAGGCCCAGGAGTGGCCGCAGCGGCCCCGCTGGCATTGGTTTGTGGATGTGAATACATTTCATCAACTAGGGATGCTCTCCATGTGGAGCCTGGGAGGGAAGCGGATGGGCCGTGGGTGGGTTTCCTGGCTCTGTCTCCCAAGAAGACCTGGGGGAGTGACCCCCAGCAACAGTGAGCACGCCCAGTGCCCAGGTCACGTCTTCTAGACATCACTCACCACAGCCGGGAAACAGGAGTACTGGCTCCGAACCCATTTAAGGAACTAGGAATTGATGCGTCTACACTGGTTTAAAAACACAAATAAATTGTTGTAGATATGCTTTAATGACCAGCCACCATTTAAAAATCCTGAATGGAGGCTGGAACTGTAGTTCTAAGTCATTCTATTTAGTAGCTTGTAATATCCTGTAATCGTACTACACCCTGTTTTTATTATTTATATTGTTTTGACTTGTGGTAAGTTACACATAACATAAAATTTACCATCATAACCCAAGCATCCAGGAGGTTTTTTTTTAAAAAAAATATATATTTTATTGATTTTTTACAGAGAGGAAGGGAGAGGGATAGAGAGGAACATTGATGAGAGAGAAGCATCAATCAGCTGCCTCCTGTACACCTACTGGGGATGTGCCTGCAATCAAGGTACATGCCCTTGACCGGAATCCAACCTGGACCCTTCAGTCCCCAGGCCGACACTCTCTCCAGTGAGCCAAACCAGCTAGGGCCAGTTCAGGAGTTTTAAGTACATTCGCATTGTTGGGCTCCCACCATAATTTAATTATCGATTGCAGCCACTTTCACACACTAAAACAACATTGTATATCTCTCTGCTCCCTAACCCCAGCTAAGCTGTGACATTGTTGCTTTTTTCCACTGTAAACATAATGTGAAATGCCATAAAAAATAGCAACAGAGACTTTGTAGGATTTGGGAAGCTGGCTGTAAAATGTAAGGGGGTGTAGTGGGCTCATGACAGCCTCGCGGAGTGATCAGGAGGGACCGGCTGGGCAGACGCTGGGCAGATGGCAGAGCCCTTGTACTTGGGCGTGAGGTTTTGGCGCAGGACTAGACAGGCAGACAGAAGGGCAGTGGAGGGAAGGTGGGAGCAACCCAGGCATACCTGGGGGTGTGGCCCGGGGCAGAGGTGGCAAGCAGGAACTCCTGCCCCTGGGGATGGGGGCACGAGGTGGTAGGGAGGGTGGGTAGCGGGCGGGAATAACCAGTTTGAGAAAGTCAAGCTAGAAGGCACTCAGAGCTGTTAGGCGTCAAGGAAATTGTTTATGAGCCGTTGTGAGTGGAATTAATTAACTTGAGTGCGTAGATGCATCTTGGTGTCAGGCCAGGGCATGCTCAGCATTTGCTAAGTCTTGTTCATCTTTGAAGGCTCCAGCCTCCCCTCCTCCAGGAAGCCTGCCAGGGCCACCCATAGCTAGCTCTGCCTCCTCCCAGAAGCCTGCCAGGGCCCTCTGACAGCGCTTTCTCCCCCGGCTCCAGGCACCGCCTGTCCATGTCACTCATCTGCCTGTTCTTCTTGCTTAGGTGGTTAACTGCATGTGTGTGCATGTATGCATGCGTGTGCGTGTGCGTGTGTGCGTGTGCGCGTGCGCACGCAATGTCCTGGCATTGGGCAGGTTACAAAGCCCTTGTAGGCTCCTTGAATGTGGCCCCACGCTGTCTTCCATTTCTTGGCCTTCCCCATAGGCTGGCACGGGACAAAGGACCGTTCCTGACGGATGAATCCATAGTTGGTGTCCAGGCCCCAGCCTGCTCCAGTGAGCAATGTAACGCTTGGTGAATATCAATAAGGCATGTTCTTAAAATGTGGCTGGTTTTGGTGCAGTAGCAGAGGATTGGATTACCTTGAGTTGGGCTGTGTTTAGTGTAACCATGTGAACAGTGTAAAACACAGGCTATGGGAATGGAAGCCCACACATCTGTTATGAATTCTATATATAAGAGCTGGATATGCTTACACGGGTTAAAATGGGGCTGTTGGCACCGGGACCCACTTTCAGACTCCCGATTCTGCCGGGCTGGGCCTGGAAGTTAGTCAGTCACGGGTCCTGGCACCTGAGGCAGAGGGGGGGACAAGCCTTCTGGCACCGACCGGCCAAGAGTCTTGGGAAGTCAGACCTACCCTACCTCTGCTCCCACTGCCCTACAGGGAGGCGCAGAGAACCCACAGGACTTTAGGGGGTGCCCTGAGGGTCGTGCCGAGCCGGGGCTGTGTACATCCGGGGTCACGGAAACGAATCTGTGCCTCGTGAAACAGCCTGGGAAGCCGGGACGGAGAAGGAACGTCCCGGGGAAATCAGTGGGCTCAGGGCACAGCGATGCCTTTAAAAAATTACTTATCTAGGCGAGGTTCACGAAACATAAAATCAGCATTTTAAAGTGAACCCGTGAGTGGCACTTAGCACAGGCACCCACAGTGTGGTGTAGCTACCACCTCTACCTAATTCCAGGACATTCCCATCACCCCCAGAAAACGCCCGTCACTCCTCATCCCCCCGCCCCCTGCCCCTGGCACGAATCTCCCATCTGTCTTTACGGATTGGCCGGTTTGACACGGAATGGTTATAATACGCGGCTGGCTTCTTCACGTGGCGTCATGTTTTCAAGCTTCATCTGTGTTGCAGTGTGTCCGTACCGCATTCCTGAGTAATATTCCATAAAGCACATTTTGTGTCTCCATTCCTCCTCCGTCACGGACATCCGGTGGTTTCCACCTTGTGGCGATGGTGAATAATGCTGCTGTGAACATGGGTGTCTATTTATCTGAGTCCCTATCTTCAGGGACCTTTCGGGGGTAGACCGAGGCGCGGACTTGCTGGGTCCCCTTTGAGGAGCGGTGGGACCGCTTGCCACAGCAGCCAGCCCTGCCTTTTAGGAGGAGCCACCACTTCCTGCTTTGTAAGTGAGGACACTGAGGGTCCTAGCGGAGATGAAACGTCTTGTTCCCAACCTCACAGCTGGGGCCCAGGCTGGGATTTGAACCTGAGTCTGAATCGATAAACTTTTTTTTAAAAAACAATATATATTTTATTGTTTTTTGTTGTTTTTTTTTATAGAGAGGAAGGGAGAGGGATAGAGAGTTAGAAACATCGATGAGAGAGAAACATCCATCAGCTGCCTCCTGCACACCTCCCACTGGGGATGTGCCCGCAACCAAGGTACATGCCCTTGACCGGAATCGAACCCGGGACCCTTCAGTCCGCAGGCCGACGCTCTATCCACTGAGCCAAACCGGTTAGGGCTGAATCGATAAACTTGCCTTTGTAGCAGAGCTGGCCCGGACCGAATGGATGAAACATTGTATTAATTACAACTGCCTCCTCCGCAGCCTGGCTGGTGTTTATCCAGCGCTTAAAATGTGCTCTGCCCAGACGGAGCCTTTGTGTGAATTGTCCTGGCTAAGCCCTTTAGTTTCCGATGTGGAGGTGCGGTGATTGCCCCCATTTCACAGACCGGACGTCGAGGTCCGAGAGGCCCAGGTGTGATCCAGTCCTGCTCTGAGACGGCACCCTGAGCTGGATCCCAGCTCACACCTGGAGGCTGGCCCCGTCTGTCGGCCCTCGTGAAATACGGCCCTGAAAAAAAAAAAGTGTACAGATAACTTCATAGAGACATAAATGGAGTATGGGGTTCAGACATTAAGAATGTATTTGCCCAGAGACTCAACAAGGTCATCTTTCCCTTGCCCCGTCTCCTTGTCAGACTTTGTCCCCACCTCGCACTTTCTCTTAACCACGGTCCCAGCATACATCTGGGTGGAGAGCCACAGTCTGTGTGTGTTTTTTGACTTAACATTTTCTGATGTTACTGCCATCATTTTCTTAATGCTTTAATGGACACAACGTTCCGCTGAGAACAGTCTAGTTGTCCTGATATTGGGGATATTTTGCTTGTTTTTTTTTCTTATTACAAATAAGGCTGCAGCGAATCTTGTGACTGGGACCTTTCCCTTCCTTTGGATTGGTCCTGGAGCACGGTGGTGGCCCGGCCAGCGGCTCAAGCTTTCACCCTGTCCCCTCCTCTTTCTTCTCACATGGCATTGCTTCGTCTCACTGCCCAAAGTTCAGGCCACCCGTCAAGAGATCATCCTGGGTGGAGTGACCTTGGGCAGGTCAAGGCATCTTTTTTGTATGTGTTTTTTTATATCCTCACCTGAAGATACGTTTTGTTTTTTAATTGATTTTAGAGAGAGTGGAGGGGGGGAGGGAGGGAGGGAGAGAGAGAAAGAGAGAGAGAGAGAGAGAGAGAGAGAGAGAGAGGTGTGTATCTATTGGTTGTTTTCTGTACCCACTCCATCCAGGGATCAAACTCCCAACCTTAGTATGTGCCCTTCAGGGAATCGAACCTGAAACCTTTTAGTGCACAGGATGATGCTCCAGCTAACGGAGCCGCCAAGCCAGGGCCAGGCACCTTCCTGAGAGCCTTCTTATCTGGCAGGTATGCAGCTGCCACCCTGCCTGTGGGGGCTGTGAGAGGAGAGGTCTTGGACCCACGGGCCTGTCCCTGGGGTAGGCATGGAGCACCGGGGCGGCCTGCCTCCCATGTGCTCCTCCGGGGACATTCACACCGGCTGTGGCCTCCGCAAGGCACGCCTCCCTCCAGGCCTCCATCGCCCCCTTCAGGTCTTTGCCCGGTGCCACTTTCTCGGTGAGACCATTGAGGCCATCTTATGTGAAAGGCACACCCAGCCCTTAGCCCCGCTCTGCTTTCCACACACAGTGTGTATGTCCCGGAGCCCACGGCTCCTGACCGATGGCAGCCACCGCTGGTCTGTTTCCCGCTGGAATAGAGGGCACGAGGGGGGGGCTCTCGGTTCCGTCGTGTGTGCGCAGGTGGAGTCTGAGCCCACTGCACGCCACTCGCCACGCCCTTCTGGCCTCGCCGGCCCCTCCTCCTCCCACCTGGCCCTGTCCCCACCCGCATCGCCTCGGCCTCCCTCTGTCCATCCTGTCCTCGCCTTTCTCCACCTGTGGGAGAGGAGGACCCGTCTCCCGGGGGAGCTGGGGCACCCGGCCCCTCGTTGGCACGGGGCCACGTTAGCTGGGGTGGCCCAGGCCCCGAGGAGGGGACTGCAGGGAAGGTGCAGCGGGTGCCAGCTGGGGAAGGCGGGCAGCCACCCACGCAGAGGCCCCCCTCGCTCGGAGCTCCCCAGGTGACGGGAGAGTGCAGGGGTGCCTCCGAACACTTAGGAAGTGAGTTTCTAACTGTCTTCGACGCAGGCAAGAGCCGCCCCTCCCCGAGTCTCCTTTGGGAAAGCACAGAAAATGGAAAACACCCCCGTCCTGGGCCTTTGAAGGGTGCACCTGAACGGCCCAGAGTGTAAACCGCAGGGGAAATGTGGTCTTTCCAGTTCGGGGAGAAAGAACAGAGCGGAGCGAGCATCTTGGTGCGCTTCGGCAGCTTCTAAGAGCTCCCTTCCCCTCCTCCCAGCCCTGACCGCCAGCCTCTGGCACGGACCCGCTCCTGCCACCTCTGGGACTCTTCTCCTGTCCCCAGCGCTGGGGCTGGCGACTCTCCCCGTGGGCACTGCCCTCCGCCACTTCCTTTCTGGCTGGAAAGCAGCCGGCTGGTGACTCCTGGTGTGTGGGCCATCCACCTGCTGATGGCACACCTGGGATACCTCTGGCGTTGGGAGCCTGCTCCCTCCTGAGACCAGAGATGCTGGTTTAGAGTAGAAGGAGGCGTCGATGACCCTCTCCCTGCCTGCTTCGGCAGGGAGTTCCCGGGCTGGAGCTGGGTCACCCTGGTCGGGGGATGGCCCGGGGCCTGTGACAGCACCCTGTGGGCTCCTGCATCGAAAGGGCCTCTGAGTGGCAAGGTGTGGGCCTGTCCGACCCCTTCCCAGCAGCGCCTTAGGGAGCGGCAAGGAGGATGGAGGGCCTTGGTCTTGGGCTGGGTGGGTGCCAGGGTGGTCCGCGCCATAGCCCCCGCCCCAGGCTGTGTGCCCCGGCCCAGCCAGTGGTCCTCACGGGTTGCTTCTGTTCCCACAGCCTCGCCGCTGCTGCTGTTTGCCAACCGCCGGGATGTGCGGCTGGTGGACGCCGGCGGAGTCAAGCTGGAGTCCACCGTCGTGGTCAGCGGCCTGGAGGACGCGGCCGCGGTGGATTTCCAGTTCTCCAAGGGGACCGTGTACTGGACGGACGTGAGCGAAGAGGCCATCAAGCAGACCTTCCTGAACCAGACGGGGGCCGCCGTGCAGAACGTGGTCATCTCCGGCCTGGTGTCGCCCGACGGCCTGGCCTGCGACTGGGTCGGCAAGAAGCTGTACTGGACGGACTCGGAGACCAACCGCATCGAGGTGGCCAACCTCAACGGGACGTCCCGCAAGGTCCTTTTCTGGCAGGACCTTGACCAGCCTCGGGCGATCGCCTTGGACCCCGCTCACGGGTAAACCCAGCGGCCTCCCCCGTGTTGGTGGGGGGGTGGGGTTAGGTCATGATTTCCCTTAGAATTTACTTGAGCCCAAGTTGCTTTTTCTTTTTCTTTTTAAATATACTTTTATTTCGGAGAAGAAGGGAGAGGGAGAGAGATAGAAACACCAGTGATGAGAGAATCCTCAACCAGCTGCCTCCTGCACGCCCCCTACTGGGGATCAAGCCCGCAGCCCCCGCTTGTGCCCTGACTGGGGATCGAACGGTGGAGGTGGTGGAGGCAGAACCAGCCGGACTGGCTGGCACTTTGCCTGTGGGTTGGAGGGAAAGACAGGAAGCAAGGGTGAGGGGGCGCTGCTCCGGGCCTCCGTGTCCCCATCTGTGCAGGGGCATGACTAGGTCACACGTCACGCAGAAAACACCAGGAACATCGAGTGGTTTCAATCAGTGTTAGCTGCTCTTCTACTGAACACTCTCCCCCACCCGACATCCAGTCTCGTGTCCACGTGAAGGTTTCTCTCCTCTTCCTGGCGGCCTTTAGCCATGTTGCTGGGAGGTGCTTGGCCTTGGCTGTGAGGCACGTGGTGCTTGGCTGGGAGCGGTCTTCACGCTCCCGGCCAGGCAGGCTGTGCCTGTTCCACCTCTGGGAGCCGGCCAGCCTCTGCTCTGGCTTTTCTCGTTAAATATTTGAAATCCTTTCTGATCCTGCCTCAGAATTCTCCCCCAGATCTACCCCAGGTCCCACCTCTGCCCCGAGGGGCAGAGTTGACTGTGTGGGTGTCCTGGGCAGGACTGCTGAGGCCCCACCCTCCCCCCCACGCCTGCCCTGCCCCAGGAGTGGGTCTGATGAGCGAGGGAGTGCACACAGCCGTGGTCTCCCCCACTCTCCAGGTAACGCAGGGGAGAGTGCTGGACCGCGGGCCCCGCATCCCTCTGCGCTTGTGGTGGAGGTCGAGATGCCTGCTCTGTCCCCCGAGGCACCATGTCGCCCAGGAGGGAGGAGTCCAGGCCAGGCCCTGGGAGCCGTGGGCAGCACTGCTGCCCTCGCCAGATCCTGGTCTCTGAGTCTGGGGCAGGACGCTGCCTGCGAGTGGGGACAGCGGGTTTTGTCCTCCGTCCTGGCCTCAAGCTCAAGGCGTCAAGGAGCAGCTCTGCCTCCTCCCAGTCCTGTTGGCGCTCCTGCCATCTCCTTGTGCCCTCCCGTGACCCCGTCCCCCACGAGGGTCCTCCCTCAGATAAGGGGGGACACCCCTGGCTACCATCAGGAAGGAAGGTCCCCAGTTCCAGTGTGCACCTTGGTGTGTGTGTGTGACCAAGAGCCCACTGCTGGGGGGCCATGGACCCCAGAAGCAGGACTTGGCGCAGTGTCAGGGAGGCAGAGTGGGCCGTGGGGAGGACCCTCTGGCCCTGAGTCCCTGGAGGACAGCAGTCCCGTGCTGGGGGAGGCCTGGCCGGTGCCACCATGAGGGGCCGCAGTGGCTCCGGGTCTCCGGTGAAAGCCGGGCTAAAAACCAACCCCCTCTTTAAAATGCAGAGCGGCCCTTCCCTAAAATAACACAGCCGCAACCGCAGCCTCTGCGCAGAGCCCAGGCCGCACTGCTTTCCTTCGGAAGTTGATTTTCCTCCGTGGAATTTGGCCGGGCCTGTGGCCGCGCTCGGGACGTTGCAAGAGCACGTCCGCGCCAGCCCGTCTCGTAACCGAGTGGCTCGCAAATTCCCCATTTAAGGAAACCAGCGGCCTCTGTTGTGAAACTCGGGGAAGGAATGTGAATCATGCTCCTCCCGGAGGTCTGAGCCTTCCCGTTTTCTGGCCTGTCCCGTTGGCCACAGCAGAGCGCTCGGGGAGGCTGAGGGGGAGCGCTCGGAGATTTATCCTCCTGCTACCTCTCCGGAGGGCGGCGGGCAGCAGGAGGGCCGGGCCCTTCCAGGCTGCAGGGGAGAGACTGGCCCCTGCGCTGGGCTGGTGGAGCCTCTGCCGAGCTGGCCGCCAGCACCTGCGAGCCGTGGGCTGCCAGGAAAAGTGCACCCACCCCCAGGCCGCTGGCAGAGGGCTGAGTCATGTGATGGACAGGATCTGGCCTTCACCGGAGCACCGCCCTGCGCTCCCAGAGCTGCCGCTGGCACGTGACCCGGGGCGGGCCTGCCGTGCAGAGCCTCGGTTTGCTCATCGGCCCCATGGGAACGGATTCCCTGTCCCGTGTCGTTGTGTTCTTACTGGATGCAAAGGAGACAGAGAAAGCGGCCTTTTGGAGAGGTGCTCTCCCCTGTCTGTCCCCACTGGGCTGGGGAGCTCGGGGGCCCGCCGCTGGTGCTGTTGGCTGCCATGCAGGGAGGAGGGGGTGCATTTTGTACGAAGCGCCTGCTCATTTTCAAGCTCCTCACAGGAAGGCGGTGAGGGTACTGGCTCAGAGATGACCCATCTTAAGAAGCTGGCATGACCCCACGGAAGGGGGGGGCCTCAGGTCCCCACAGCTCCTGTGGTCACAGGGCTCCCCGGGGGGGGCACAGGGCAGCTGTATGTGTACCATTTCCCTCTCCCTGATGACCACGCTGGTCGTGAGGGATGGCAGCTCCGGCTTTGCTGAAATGGGATGTGGTTTGACCTCTGAAGTAATGGAGCCCGAGAGCGGTGGGGGCACCTGAGTTGGCATAGAGAGAAGCAGCTCACACAGAAGAGAGCCCATGGGCACACGGAGTGACTCCGTTCTCAGACTCACATGATGTCGCGGGCACCGCCTCCTCCGTCTGGACAGGCCCTTGCAGGCGATGGCACAGGTGGCTCCTGGGAGCCCCTGCCTTCCCAGCTGGGGTTCCAACTCACCCCCTCGGCCCAGTGTGAATGAGCCGCTGTCTCTGCAGCAGTCACTGAGGCCCAGGGTGACGGGATTTCCTGATGGCCAGGATCCGTGCCCACCCAGGGGGAAGGGACTGGGGAGACCATGCCACCTGGGGAGTTTCCTGCACCACGAGTGGGCGAGGGGCTCCGCAAATCCGGCACCGTCCCCCCTTCTCTGCATAGAGACTCAGGTGGACCAGATAGGTGGGCCCCCCGTCTGGAAAACTGGGACAGTCTCTGTGCGCTGGTGTGTTTGAACCTGTCACCCTGGCTGCCTGGGGTCACACATAGCGTCTTCATTCACTTGTTGGGACATTGGATGAGGAAGCCTTTGAGGAGGTGGAGGTTTTGTGTGGGTGGGTGCCCCTCGCTGGAAACTTGAGAATGGGGATGAACAAAACCAAGTCCCCCGCCCCCCCATCCCACCCAGGAGCACCTGCTATGATAGTTCAGTGTCCACTCGACGTACGTGGTGCTGTTTTTTTTTTTTTTTTAAGAGACTTCACTTTTTAAAGCAGTTTTCGGTTTACAGCAAAATTGAGGGGAAAGTGGAGAGTTCCTGTACTCCCATGCGGATACTGTGCGCTTGACAAAGGTTTAATGGTAGCATCAGGCAGAGCAGTGTCACTGCCCTGCAGGTGCTCCGTGCTCCGCCTGGTCACCCTCCAGCACCGCCCCGCCCGTGCCCTGATCTTTGCACTGTCTCCCTCGTTCTGCCTCTTACCGAATGTCATGTGGTCGGGATCCCACAGCGCATAGCCATTTCAGATTGGCTTCTTTCGCTTAATGTACTTGTAAGGTTCTTCCATGGTGTTTCATTTTAGTGCTAAATCACATTCCATCTCACACGTCTTTGTCTTTAAGAGGTTCGTTTACAGCAGGGGTCCTCAAACTTTTTAAACAGGGGGCCAGTTCACTGTCCCTCAGACCGTTGGAGGGCCGGACTATAGTTTTAAAAAAAAAACTATGAACAAATTCCTATGCGCATTGTGGGCCTGGGACGAGTCGGCTGCTAAGCAGGACAGGCAGCGGCACCCGGCGGGCCGGATAAATGTCCTCGGCGGGCCGCATGTGGCCCGCGGGCCGTAGTTTGAGGACCCCTGGTTTACAGCATTGTCATAGTTGCAAAATATCAGATACAATTCCAACACCCTTTGCAAAGGTATTTAAATAACTTATAGTACTAGTTGCCATTAAAAGAATAAGGAGAATTTCTGTAAGTAAAAAGATTGGGTGCCCAGAATATATTGCTAATGGGAATGATTGGAAATAGTGTATTTTGATTATCCAACTTGGTTAAAAATTAGTATATTACTAACTGCTTAGAACACCAGTCGGAAGCAATAATAGCCCAGGCCCTAAGCTTTGGTTGTCTCTGCTGGCTGAGACTTTGGGGCACATTCACTCTCTCTGTTTCCTGTTTGCATTTGTGGAGGCAGAAAACAAAAAGCAGATCTCTTATCTCTGTCCCCTGCCCCCTCCTTAGGTACATGTACTGGACAGACTGGGGTGAGACACCCCGAATCGAGCGGGCGGGGATGGACGGCAGCACCCGGAAAGTCATTGTGGACTCAGACATCTACTGGCCCAACGGGCTGACCATCGACCTGGAGGAGCAGAAGCTGTACTGGGCCGACGCCAAGCTCAGCTTCATCCACCGTGCCAACCTGGACGGCTCGTTCCGGTAAGTGGCTGCCCAGTTGTGGGCCCCCACTGCACCCCAGCTGTCACCAGGGCCTTGGCCAGGCCACGCTGGAGGTTGGCAGGCGTCCTTACCTCAGGCCCATGGTCTTGTGTCTGAATCCTGGGGGCTTGAGGACTTCAGAGCTCTTACTTAGAACCGTAGTAGAGCGCACACACCTTGTCTAACATCACACCCTGAGCAGGGTCTGGGGTGGCATCTGCCATCGACCACATGAATATTTTTATAGCAAGATGTAAAGTGCTCATTCTAAGTGAAATCGAAAAGACCACAAATAGCCCCACATCCATGCACAGGTTTGGCCATTAAATGAGGAGAAAACGCTTTCAATTTTCAGACTTTCGTATTTGCAGACAAGGGATTGTGGACCTAAAAGCCCCAGGGTCTGACTGGGTTTTGAATAGGTCCCTGCACCCCTGTCTTCCTCCACACCCGCAGGCAGAAGGTGGTGGAGGGCAGCCTGACGCACCCCTTTGCCCTGACGCTCTCGGGGGACACGCTGTACTGGACCGACTGGCAGACCCGCTCCATCCACGCCTGCAACAAGAGGACTGGGGAGAAGCGTAAGGAGATCCTCCGTGCTCTCTACTCTCCCATGGACATCCAAGTGCTCAGCCCCGAGCGGCAGCCCTACAGTGAGTAGGGTGGGCGGGCAGGGCAGGGGCTGGTGGCCCCCCCTCACAGGGGCCCGTGGTCTGGGGGAGGCCTATCCTCAGACTAGTGGGGAAAAAAGGGGATACTTGCTAGAGCAGAGGGAGGTGTGTAGAGTGCAGGGGTGGGCTGGGGAGCGGCCTGGTTGGGGCCCCCCTGCAGGGCTAGAGTGGGGGCTGTTCCAGGGTTCCCCGTCATGACCGTATAGGCAGGTTCTGAGATCCTGCCAGGGAAGGCTGAGGATGGCCTTCCTGGAGGAGGTGTCCTTTGTGGGGCCCTGAAGGAGATGAGGGCCTCTTGTAGAAGATTGGGGGCCGGGGCGGGAAGATGCCCACACCTGGGCCGTGAGGGAGGCTGGGAGAAGTGGGAGAGGTTGGTGGGGCTGATGGCCAGGTGTGGTGGGAGTCAGCGGGGAGGCGGGATGGGGTGCCATGGTGATCCCCCATGCCTCAGGAGGATGGCGACTGGGCAGAGGGACACACTGGGGCTCCCAGGACATGGGAGGTCGGGGGGCCCCGTTCTGGAACTTCCTCTCACCCTGCCCTGTTTTCCCCAGTCCACACGCAGTGTGAGGAGGACAACGGTGGCTGCTCCCACCTGTGCCTGCTGTCCCCGAGGGAGCCTTTCTACACGTGCGCCTGCCCCACCGGCGTGCAGCTGCAGGACAACGGCAAGACGTGCAAGGCAGGTGAGACGCGTGGCGCTGGCTGCGCCGCCATGGCAGGAGGGGTCTCCCCCGTCCGTCCCTGTGGGGTCGTCCTGTAATAACCCCCGGGGAACGTAGGTGGAGAGCGGGTTCTTGATGGGACCTTGTCACGCCCCAGTTCAGTTGGTTTCACCCACACGCCATGTCTTTCCTTGGCTTTAGGTATTTCACCACCTTTTTATTCTCCCCCTTAATTTTCAGGCACTTGGTGCTTTGAGGGCTCAGACTCCGACTACTTTTAAGGAAGGGTCCCCTTCTGTGTGGTGGTGTCTGAGCCTCGGGACTGCAGGTGGCAGGGCCAGGCATGCTCTTTTGGAAGTGGGCGTCTATTTGAACCTGCTTCCCTGTTGGGTGTTTCTGTTCTGTCTGTGTTGCTGTTTCTGAGTCGTGCTGCCGGGAGGCCCTGGACTAAGAGGGATCTGCATCCGGTGTTGATTGGTGATGCCTGGCTGAGCCTTGTGTTGGATCGGCTTGTGATGTCTGCTCTGGGAGAGGGAGGGGTGGCTGGCTGCAGGCTTGGTCGCCATCTCCGCCCACTTGGGGTGTTTGGAGCCAGGCTGCATGTGGGCATTTGGGGAATGAGTGGGGGATGGACGCAGCTGCCTCCCAAAAGGTGGATTGTGCCCGATGGGGACGCCCCCTGAGGCTCCCTCATGCGTCAGAATTCCAGGAATGTCTCAGGATTTGAAGCTGGGACCTTGGGCATGACTTAGGTTCCTGGGACTCTTGCTTCGGGTGTCTGCGTCATGGTGTTGAAATGAAAATTTGTGGGAATTCTATTTTTTCCTGATTTTGAGTGAATGAAAGCCAGTCTTATATAGGGGGTCCGTGCCTTCCCCAAGAAAAGGGCTGAGGTGTTGGTGATGCTTGGACCCCAGTAAATGGGTATGGCCTCCCAGCGGTGTGCAAGCGTCTCCCTAATAGGGGAGGATGGAATGGGGGCGGGCCCTCTGGCTGCAGTTTCCTCACCTGTGAAATGGGAGCACAGAGGAGTCCCCTCCGCATCGGGGGTGGGGAGGTGTGGGTGGGCGGTCAGAGGAGAGGCTGCTGTCCAGGATGCCTGTGTGGACAGAATGTGGGGTCCACGTAGACCGGGTGTGAGACTCGGGACTCCCTTCCTTTGGGCTTGGGGTGCATTGTCTCAGGTCCCCCGGCCCCTCCTGGTGAGTGGCCCTGGTGAGGGTCCTGAGGTTTGAGACTAGGAAGGAAGTCACACCAAGCGGCCCCAGATTTGCCAGAGGCTTCGGGGGACTCGGGGGTACCCAGTGACTCTTGTCCCTGGAAACCAGCATGCAAGGAGCCCTTTGGGGCTGGGCCCCGATCCCAGTGCCCGCCGCCCTCCCACTCGGCCTCCCCGCCCCCGCCGCAGCAGCCGCTCCCCCCCGCTGAGGTGCCCAGCTGGCTTTGGTTTTCCCCATGTTTTTCCAATTATGTGGAATGGGCTAAAAACAGCAGTAGCGGGGCCTTATTTGGGAGTTACCACCCCTGTCCAAGGAGGCCGCTGCTTCCCTCGCTCCAGCCTCTCAGCGGCCGGCTCTTTGTGGGACGTGCCCCTGTTGTTTTGACTTTTGTCCCCACACATTCCTCATCGCTGGTGTCTTCTGGGCAGTGCACCCCCTGCTCCGGGCCTGAACGACCTGGGTAGGTGGCTCACGGCAATGTCTGGGCCCTGTGGCTTCACCGCCTAGGGTGGCCGGGCTGTGCCAGGGCGGGTTCTCCGTCCCCCACCCAGACCGTGGGCTGTCGGGCAGGCGGGAGGCTCCGACGCCGTGATTTACGGGTCTGCCTGCCCCACCTCGCCAAGAAGTAGTTTTAACAGATGTTCGCAGGGACAGGAAACAAAGAGATGGCGGGGATGTGGCCGGCCGAGGCAGGGGGAACAGAGGCGTCACTGTTGGGTCTGAGGGGCAGACTGACAACTGGCCGACGTCTCACAGCTCCTCACATCCATCTATCTGTCCGGGCGGATTAAGCTGGGGCTCAGGGCTAAGGAATAAGGGGCGCATTTGTTCCCAGTCTGGCTGTCTTGTCACTTATCAGGGAAGTAGGTCAAAGGGAAAAGAAAGGAGGCCCTTGTGGCCCACGCCACCGCCACCCGCGCCGTGATTGGCGTTGACGCTGCAAACAGAAGGCAGCTGCTGTTCTCAGCGTGGACCGTGAATTTTTAATGGCAAGAAAGTGGGATTGCACAGTCCCAGGAAATGGAATGACAAGTCCGAGCACTAACTTCTATTTTGTTGGAAATCGAGGCATAACTTGCAGACAGTAAAGTGTGCAGGTTCTAAGTGTGCGTTCGATTTGCTTTGACAGTTGTATAAACCTGTGCAACCACCGCCCAACCCGACACAGAACCTTTCCACTACCCAGAACCCCTCCTGCCCCGCAGCACAGCCCCCGTCCAGCTTCTAGCACGAGAGTAGCTTTGTCTGTTCTGGAACATTTTAGAAACGGACCCACACAGCACGTGCTCTTTATGTCTGAGCCTGAAGACCAGCGTTTAAGTCGAATAAAAGAGGGGAGGAGAGCATGCCCTATTCTTGGAAAGAGAAGACTGTCCTCCTGGGCTGTGAGATAAGACTCAATAGCCCTTTCCTTTCTGGTCCGGCTAGCTCGCTGCGGCCACCCCAACACTGGCCCTGCCTCCCCAGCCTGCCCGATGTCCCCCTTGCTCCGGCAGCCCCAGCCCAGCTTCTGCCTGGCCCCAGGCGTCCCCCGAGCCCAGATGTCTCCCCTTGCTTCAGAGTCAAGTTCTGGGCTTCTAGGGTCCAAGTCCTGGCAGAGCCCCAGGCTGTCCAGAGGAAGTCCCCACCTGCCCAGCCCCGCCGGGTCACGTGCCCCTCATACTCGCCCTGGATTGGGTGACAGCTGTACATTCCCTGTCTTGGATTGGGTGACAGCTGTACATTCCCTGTCTAGGTTCCTCTGAGCGTGGCCCTGTGCCTCTGCCCGTGCAATGTCGCGTGCCCTGGGGGTGGTGAGCAGAGCGCCCCTGTTGAGCTGGGCTGATGCCGTGGGCTGCCGGCTTGTCATCAGAGAGAGACTAGGAGGGTCTTTTCCACCGTTACCTCCTGTGGGTGGTTTGCTCCTTCCATCCCACCCTCTGAGCACCCGGCTCTCTGCCTTTGCCTGTGCTGTGCCTGCTGCCCAGAGCACCCGTCCCCTTGGCCCCAGACCTCCATTTAGACACCCCGGCCCTTCTGGGAGCGAGGGAGGGCTTCTGGCTTCCTATGGGACCAACGTCAGGACCAGGAAGGTGCTGGGAAATTGGTTAGTCACCTCTAAGAGTGCCTGTAGCGCGGGAACAACCTGGTTGACTGCACCAAGGGGGGCCTGTCCTTCTCCCCTCCTTGCTAACCCGAGGGACATGATTTGGTGAGAATCTGGGCGTCTGAGTGTGGCCTCGGCGCTGCACAGAGTGGCCGACACCCCAATGAAATGCAGAATCTTCGTGTCTCGTTGAGGGTCAAACACGATCCTGTCTCTGAGGGCGCCTTATAAACTGTGAAGTGCGGTGCCCTTGCATGGAGCCATGTGAACCGCCGAGGCTCAGCCACCATTGAGCCTGAGCGGTGGCATTTTCATAAGGTTCAGCCGATCCGAGATTTGGACGTCCACCACCGGGTGGGTTGGGTGATAGCAGTCCTATTCTTGAGCCTCCTGGGCCGGCACACTTCGGAGCCCTGGACTTGTCTGTACCCCACCCGTACCTGGGCCCCAAGGGCAGAGGGTCGTGTCCACGCGCCCAGCCAGGCCATCTCATTGGAGGACAGAGGGGATTATCGGGAGGGGCGTCCCTGCTGTTCGGGGAACGGCACGGGTGCCTGGCTCAGAAAGGCACTGGGACGGCTTCTTAAAGACCCGCGCCACGTGCCGGAGAGGTGGGGTACAGCCTTCCCCCACACCGAGGTCACTGACTGTTTTCGAGCCCCACACACCCACGTTCCTGAGTTTCAGGGCCACCCATCTTTTTGTGTGTGTGTTTTTAAAAAAATATATTTGTATTGATTTTAGAGAGGAATCAAGAGGGAGAGAGGGATAGAAACATCAATGACGAGAGAGAGAATCGTTGATCCGCTGCTTCCTGCACTGGGGATTGTGCCCCCAACCCGAGTATGTGTCCTAACTGGGAATCGAACTGTGACCTCCTGGTTCCTAGGTCAACGCTCAACCACTGAGCCGCGCTGACAGGGCAGGGTCACCCATCTTTAATTTGCCCAACAAACCGCCTTTGCTCATGTGTCTCTGTCTCTGTTGAGCCCATCTCTGCCTGGGGCGTGAGCCTTCAGTGTGTAGCTCTCCTCGTTCACAGAGAACGTGGCGGGCTAGGTCCCGGGCAGGGGCCGCGTGCTGGGGCTGTGGCCTGGGGCTGCCAGGTGCATGGGCTTTGTCAGGGGACCCTCCCCGCCTTGCTGGGGGGCCTTATCCATACCTGGGTTTTATCTGTGAGGGAGCAGGAGTCAGGGTGCTTGCTCCAGGTCACTCAGGGAGGAAGTGGGGAAGGGGCTGAAGTCAGGTGCCACCGTGTGGTGAGCGGCCCCAGGGGACGGGGGAAGAGCAGGCGGCGGAGGACCACGTGAGGGGCCGACACCTGGAGATGGGAGGGAGGGCCGGCTGCAGGGGGGGTCACCAGGCTGGCACTGACCTTGCCGCTCTCTGGCTGCCCCAGGCCCCTGGGCAGAGGAGCGACCCCTGTTTTAGAGCTGAGCCGGCGGTGCCCGCCACTCCTGGCAGCTGCAGCCTCATCTCCGGGAGCCTGGGGTGGGCCAGGCGGTGGACAGCTGCTCGGGCCTCAGGTTTCCAGTGGAGCCAGCGCCCGGCCCGGCCACTTCCTCTGTGCCTTGTGACCCTGTGGTCACTCCGGCACGGTTTCCTGGGCCAGGATGCTGGGCTGCGGTTTCAGCTTTTGTCCAACCACTTACCCCAGGGGGGCAGTGGAGAAACTCAATCAATTGCTAAAAAACAAAAATAAGCCGGCCGCCTGCCTGCTGTGAAGCTGTTTATGGCCTTCGACTCGGCAGAGTGGACGGCAGCCTGGCCTGGGACCCGGCTGTTTCGACGCGGCGTCAGGCCCGGGAGGTGGCCCAAGGCAGCTCTGCCTGCTGTGGGGCAGCTGAAGGGCGACGGGGCTGGGAGCAGGGCTGGCAGTGGTGTCCGGGAGGTGAGGGAGGCTGTTCTCTGCATCCGTCCCCAGCATGAGGGGGTGCTGGCCTCTGGGTGGGCCCGTCCTTGGGCCATGACCTTGGAGCTGCAGTGGTTCATCGGGGGCCTGTGGTGATGTCACTCTGCCTGCTGGGTGATGGGGTGGGGGCCCTTCCACTTGCGTCTGGGCTGATGTGGTCAGTCCTTATTCGGCTCATCACAAAAACCCCTTTTCCCACGTTGGGGTGTGGAGATGAACCCAGAGGACCTTTCAGGTTCCCCCACTCTAGGCGACCGCCAACAGGCTCTCCTCCTAGGCTGTGGGGACCTTCGGGTTCCCCCGCCCCGTTCCTTCCTCCTCCTGTTGCTCTTTTCTCCCACACGGCTCAGAACCCGGAGGCCACATACATCGTCCCCGAGTGGCAGTTTAATGCAGGCCTGGGTCATTCCTTCCCACGTCTCCCAGTGGGACCTGCCAGGGTCCGACCTGCCTCCCCGCGAGACCTCCAGATCCTCGAAGGATAAACACGTGCACCCACCCGTGTTTTAAAAGCCTTGGTGTTTTCTTGTTACAAAGTCACATTTGTTTTCACTGTAGAAAGGAAAACACCATAAAAAATAATGGAGAAAATAAAATCCACCCATAACTCTGCCACCCAGAAAGAGCCGCTCGGAGTGTCCTGCTGTTTCTCGTTCGTCTTTCTCTGCGGGGTTTGTCCAGATCTGGTTCTGCGGGGTTTGTTCACATGGCGAGTGAGGCGTCGTGTCCGACGTCCCCGTTTCACGCGCGCTTCCTGTGCGGGCCTGCGGCGCTCTCACCGGGGCCTGCTGTCCTCTGACGCTGTGTGTGGGGGGCAGTTAGACTGTTCACAGGCTCTCGCTTCGGTTTGGGTTTTGCTGTTTTCACGCAGAGATGACAGTGACTCGCTGACCAGGAAGCGGTGACTAGGGATCCATGTGCGCCTTGGGCTGGGTTCTCGGGGCGGGGGGGGGGGGGGGGAAGGGGGGGGCGGGGGGAACTCGCTGGGTGAGAGGGCCCCGGAGCCGTGTTGCCGTCCAAGGAGTGTGTGTCCTGTTGGTCCCCTGGGAGGCAGGGTCAGGTGGCACCCACACTGGGAGACCACACGTCTCTCTCCACCCCAGGTGGCAGCCGCGGGCCTCTCCTCCTTTTTGCATATTACCGAGAGGTTCCTCGTTTTTCATGTTTACCTCCTGGGTTGTTTCTCCTGTTACTTTGTGTTTATGGTCTTCGCCTGTGTATTGCTGGGGTTGGGGTGGTTTTCTTATTGACTTACCTGCCTTTAATTAAAGAAAATTGATAGACTTTAATTTTGGAGCAGTTCGAGGTTGACAGGACAATAGAGGGGAGCGTATGGGCGATTTCTCTGAGTCCGCTCTCCCTCTTACACCGTTTCCTGTCACTAGAATTTACACTCTAACATTGTGAAAAGTCGTGTACTTTTCACACGAGGGTTAGCAAACCAAACTGCCTGTGGGCAGATTACTCGCTGCCTGTCTTTGTGCAGCCTGGGAGTTAAGAATGGTTTTGACATTTTTACGTGTGTGTGCAAAAAAAAATCCCAAGGAGAACGTTTGGTGACGTGGGAAAGGATGGGACATCCACATCCACGGAGGCCGCTTGCACACTTTTGCTTACGCATCCCCTGTGGCGGCTTCGGGGCTGCAGTGAAAGTGGGGTGCCTGTGGCGGAGACAGTCCCGGCCCGAAGCCGGGCCGTCTATCTCATGGCCTTCTGCAGAGAGCGCGTGCGGCTTCTGCTGCAGCGGAAGGAGGGCCTGGGCCGTCCAGAGATGACGCTGCGGACACTTGCACGGGCCTTAGGGTTGCTTGGTGCCCTGAGGCTGAGCTCCTGTGGTGTGTGCAGCGTGCTGTGTGCACCGGGCGTCCTCGAAGACAGGGCTGCGCCCAGAGCTGTCCTGGAAGAGCTGTGGCCTGTGTGACAACTCAAACCCTCGGTGGCCCCAGCCTCCTTGCTCAGATCGGCCTGATGCCCTGATGCGGGGCGTTGATGGGCCAGCGCCCGTCTTGCCCGTCCCCCCTCCCCCCAGCTGCAGGCGGGCTGCTGCTGGGCCTTCCTGCTGTTGCCCAGGCTGTTGCTTTTGCCCGGAGTTCCTCCCACTGGAGCTTCTGCGAAACCTTTCCTTTCACTCTGCTCCCCGCCTGGTGTGGGTTGGATTGTGTCCCCCCAGGAACCTGTGAAGGTGACCTGGCTTGGAAAGAGGGTCTTCTCAGATGCAGCCCAGTGCAGATAGTCACACTGGGTGAGGGTGAGGGTGGGTCCTCAGCCCAATGGCTGGGACCCTGTAAGGGGGAAACGTAGGCACAGACACTTGGGGAGGAGGCCGCTGCAGATGGCGGCAGAGAGGAGTGAGGCAGCTGCGAGCCGAGCCCCGGACTGGAGCGGCAGGATGGCCGGTGACCGCCCGAAGCTGGAAGAGGCGGGAGGGACCCTCCCCTGGAGCCTGCGGAGAGCACGGCCTGCCAGACCTTGACGTTTGATCGGGCTTCCAGGCTGTGAGGGAGTCAGTTTCCGCTGGTATAAGCCCCCCAGTGTGTGGCCATGCGTTACAGCCGCCCCCTGTGTCTCACCTTGACTGTGTGATCCCAGGCTTGGCACAGGGATGGCGCCTGGGGTGGAGGGCGCTTGGCCTGGGTGGATGTTGGCAGGGAGTGGGGGGGGGGGGCGCGTGACATCAGGCCACCCCTCAGGTCTGAACACCCTCTCCAGGAAGGCCATGTCCGATCTGGCCTGTGTCCGGCGGCCCGTGGCCGAGGTGCTGCCTTCTTGCCTGGGTGTGTGTGTGCAGGGAGGAAGGGGTGCGGTCAGGAGCCCCCCAAGGAGGAGGCTCCAGGGGCTGCTGCCCAGCCTGGGAGGGGAAGGTTTCACTTTCCTTGGCAGCACTGCGAGGCCGCTGTTTGTTTAGACAGCCCCAAGGAAAACCGTTTGGCCAAACTGCTAGTTTCTAAACAGTTTACTTCCCTGGTGTTTAAACAAACTCCTACCCGGGCTTCGTGTCTGGTCCCAGGGAGGGGGTTGGCCTCTCCGCCTCATGGCCTGGCACAGTGCCCTGCGCCCACCCCCAGGGCCCGAGGCCAGGCTGCTGCTCTGACCTTGCTACGGACAACCTTGGGGGGTTACCTGTGGGCAGCAGCCTTGGTGAGTGGCCTCAGGGCCCAGGCCAGTGGCGCTCTCTGAGCCCGCAACTGGCCTGGCCCTGGACGGAGGGCCCTGCTACCTCCCTGCTGGGCACCGTCTGGGCCTCCTCAGACCGTCAGGCAAACGGGCTGAGCTCTGGCTCCCTCTCCGATTCCCTCCTGGTATCGGGGTCTCTGCATTTTTCTCATTTTCTAGGCGAAGCTCAAATAAGAACCTCAAAGGCTCTGCAGCCGAAGGGGTGTGGGAGACCCCCCTTTGGAGTCAATTAACACCCACGCATTTATCCCAGCATTTAATCACCGCCTCAGCCGCCAGCCGCCAGCCGAGGCTTCTTTCTACGGGACACTGATAATGGGGTTCCCTGATGCAGGGGGGGGGGTGCTCCAGGCTTTGTGTTGACCTGGTATTGGAGGGCTGGGGCTGGGCACACTTAGCCCCTGGTGGCTCTGTGCCCGTTGAGCACACTCTACCTGAACCTGCTGAAGGTCACAGCCACGCGAATCCCAGAAGCTCTTTGAACTGGAGGCCAAACCCCCAGTCTCAACTGTCCCCGTCCCCCAGCTTTCCTTCCTGGCACTGATTCACTGGTGGTCTCTGCCCTGTGACCCCAGGGTCATCAGGGGGGCTGATCTGGTTTTTCCACCCCCATCGCCAGCACCTGGTCCAGGACCTGCTGAAAGCAGCTGCCCTCAACAGTAGTGGTGGGGTGACCGAGCCGGCTGGGCAGCTGGCCTGTGCCAACTTCAGGGATCAGAGTGTTGGTGGGACCTGATTTTCCCACTTGCCGCTGTGTGCTTGGGCGGGGAACCTAACCTCTCCGTGCGTCAGGTTCTTCATCGGTAAAATGGGGCACAGTCGGGTTGGTGTGAGGTTTGTGCTCTTTTAGGTGATTGTGTCTGGAGGATCATGGGAACAGGCTTAGGCAAAACAGGCTCAAAACGTGTTTGGGGACCAAGTGTCGTTTCCATCGGGACCAGTCATTTCTGTGGGGTTGTGGCTGCAGTGCTTGCTACTTGAGGTCAAGTGGGGTTTGACATACACACG
Organism: Plecotus auritus; assembly: GCF_963455305.1. Classification (NCBI taxonomy): domain Eukaryota; kingdom Metazoa; phylum Chordata; class Mammalia; order Chiroptera; family Vespertilionidae; genus Plecotus; species Plecotus auritus. Next base: position 148,790,704 of record NC_137783.1, on the reverse strand, counting down.
TACGTCTTGCGCAGTGAGGCTGCCCCGACCTTCCCTCTTTGGAAAGTTCTGCAGATGCCCTCTGGGACCGGGCTCTTCCTGGTCGTGCCCTGGGGGTCTCCCCCTACTCCACCCCGCCCCCCCGCACCTCCAGGGTAGATGAAGCCAGAACCTTCTGGGGAGGAAGGTCTCCTTGATGTCAGGGCTAGACAGGGTCGGGCCGATTCTTCACTCTAAATGAGGAAACCAAGGCCCAGAGTGGGTCAGGGACCTGCGCACAGTCACACAGCAGAGGCCGTGCTGGAGGTTTCTGCCCGAATTCTCCCTGCTTGTCCTAGGATGCTGGCACTTGCTCTGAGCCTGGCCTTGTGCTGGGGCTGCGGAGAGCGAGGGGGCAGAATCCCCAAGGGCGGTGCCCAAGCAGAGGGGCCGACAGTGCGTGAGTGTGGTCAGCCATGCACTGGGGAGGTGAGGCAGGGATGGCTTTTAGGGGAGGAGGAGGCCCGTGACCGGGGCCTTTAAGGACAGGTCAGATGTCCACATAACGTTTTGGGAACGGAGCCCAGAGGAAGACAGTCTGTTGCAATTCAGAATTCCCCTCCTCTTCCTCCAACACACGTCAAATCTGAACTCGCACGAACACCTCTAACGAAATCTGAACTTGGATCTCCGAAGTGTCCGGTGTAGTCGCGCACTCGGGGCACCTTCTGAGCCTCGCCGCGGCCTTTTCCCAAGGCCTGCTCAGTGTTCCTGGTCCTGGGTTCATGAAGCCGTGGCTGGCACGTGTGCGCCCTCTAGTGGAGGCACCAGATGATGAACTCTGGGCTTTGAAGCAGGACAAATGCAGGGCACCTGTTGGAGGGCTTGGCCCTTGTGGCAAGAAGCTGGCATTGAGGTACAGGAGATCCGACCACCAATGGCTTGACCAGGCGCTGAGGAGGCCGGGCAGTTGGCTGGGCCTGGGGCCTGGGGGCCTGGGTATGAGGGAGGTGCCGCCGGTTCTGTCCCTGTCTGCATCCTGTCATGCTGTGTGACTTCAGTGGGGTCTCTCCCCATTCTGGGCCTTGCATCAAACCAGGTAAGTGGCCCCAAAGGGCCAGAAGTGGTCTCTGGGCCTAATATTGGTTCTGTGGATCCTTGAGACCAGAAAGGGCCAGAATGAATGAGTGAATGATGGCCCAACTCTGGGTGAGGGCCACGTGCTGACCCAGCAGTCTCCGGAGGTGTTCAGCTCAGGGTTGGGAGCACCCCTGAGTCCACATGAGGCTCCATGTGCCCCTCCTGCTGGGAGTTCTGGTAAACCCCAGCAGGGAGGACCCAGGACAGCACCAGATGTTAATTCTGTTGGGTGACAAAGAGGGAGCCTGGGGCGCCTGGCCCAGGCACTCACCTGGTCCACCAGCAGCCACCTGGGAAGGAATCAGACTGTGCGATGATAGATGTGGTTGTGGGACATGAGGCTGCCTTGTGGGGTAGGCAGAGTAGAGGGGCCTTCAGGGAAGAAGTGGCATTTGAGCTAAGCCACAGAGGGTGAGCATGTAGAGAAGGTGGGGCCCAATGGGACCGCCAGTGGGGTCTGGAGCCCAGTGCCCAGGCAGGACTCATAGTCGGGGCTGGCGAGGCAGCTCTTATGCTGTGCAGTGGTTGATACCAGATGGCTGTGTGGCTTTCAGCTGGTTGTTTAACCTCTCTGTGCCTCTGTTTTCTCATCTATCATATGGTGATACAAATAGTGCCGACCTTGTAGAGCTCCTTTGAGGATGAACTGGTGTCTGTGTAGGAAAATCTAGTGAACGTTACCTAACATTACCCCTGGGGTCCTGCTGAGCCCCTCCCCTGCCGTGCCCATCCCGGGCTCAGTCTCTTGTCCTGTGCAGGCCTCACCCCACTGCTTGTGTACCCACAGGGGCCGAGGAGGTGCTGTTGCTGGCACGGCGGACGGACCTTCGGAGGATCTCGCTGGACACGCCAGACTTCACCGACATCGTCCTGCAGGTCGATGATATTCGGCACGCCATCGCCATCGACTACGACCCGCTGGAGGGCTATGTCTACTGGACGGATGATGAGGTGCGGGCCATCCGCAGGGCGTACCTGGACGGGTCGGGGGCGCAGACGCTGGTCAACACTGAGATCAACGACCCCGATGGCATCGCGGTCGACTGGGTGGCCCGAAACCTCTACTGGACGGACACGGGCACGGACCGCATTGAGGTGACGCGCCTCAACGGCACCTCCCGCAAGATCCTGGTGTCCGAGGACCTGGACGAGCCCCGTGCCATCGCGCTGCACCCGATGATGGGGTAAGGCTGGGGGCGGGTGGGCCTCCCTACCTGGCTGAAGCTGGCAGTCAGGCTAAACAGAAGTTCTGGAACTTCCTCCTGTGTCAGAATCCCCTGAGGAGGGCTCCTTAAGACGCACATGGCTGGGCCTGGTCCCCAAGCTCTGACTTAGGAGGTCTGGGTGGGACCCCAGCACTCGCATTTCTAATAAGCTCTCGCGGGATGCTTCTGCTGCTGGTCCGGGGACCAGACTTTGAGAAGCTCTGACGGGCTGTTGTGTATGTGTGTAGAAAGCCCTGGAGACCTTGGGTCAGTCATTTCCTCTGCTGGGCTTCAGTCTCTGTGTCTGCAAAATGGCCTGGTCCCCAGAGTGAGTTCTGGGCTAATAATGGCAGCAGTAGTGATGGGCGCTGCAGCCCTCACCACGCAGGGGCTGGCCTCTTCTAAGCACATTCTATGCTTCTGTAGTTAAATCTTCTCCTCCCTCCGCACCCCGTGGGGGAGGTTGAACAGTGGAGGAAGCTGAAGCCCAGAGCGGTTAAGGGACTTGCTCAAGGTGAGGCCGGTAGACGGATGCGGCTGTGTCAGCTGCCAAGGGCAGGACTGTCCCCCAAGGAGGCGGGCAAGGATGAGAAGCAGTCCCCCGTGTGTGGGGCAGGAGGCAGAGGCGCTCACTGCCGGCCCCAGGGTAGGGACTGTGGCTCGGGGTTGCTCTCCGCTGGGGGTGGGGGAGCAGACTCCAAGGCCCCTCCCAGCTCTGGGTCGGAGGCCCCCGGGAAATGGGGTCGGGAGTTGGGTGTGTGAGATCCGAGGGTCGGGCACAGCTCAGGCAGGTTGTCCGAGTGCTCAGCCTTCTTCCTGGAGCTGCCACCGCAGGGTCTAGTTTTGCTTCTCGAGGCCACAGAGAACGTGTCACCCGCTTTGCACGCGGGAGCCCCTCGGCTCTTCGGAGAAGGTTCCACGTGGCCTCTTCCTCCCTCTCGGCGCTCGGCCTCCCCAACCCCCAGGTCCCTCGTCAGGGCGTCTGCTCTCTGCTGGTCCTTCCAGTTTTGGGGCCCCGAGCATGAGGCCCACACCTGGGGCACCCCTGTCCCCGTGGAGTCCTGGGTCCTGCAGACGGGCTCGGCGCCCATCCATCCCATTGGCCACCATTTCCCAAGTTCCTCCCATGCAACGCTCGGGCGCTGTTCTCAGCCCTGGGGATGCAGCAGGGACAAGACAGACGGACACTGTGCCGGACACGTGCTTCTTCTTCTCCAGCCTCATGTACTGGACGGACTGGGGGGAAAACCCCAAAATTGAGTGCGCCAACCTCGACGGGCAGGAGCGGCGCGTCCTGGTGAACACGTCCCTCGGCTGGCCCAACGGCTTGGCCCTGGACCTGCAAGAGGGGAAGCTCTACTGGGGAGACGCCAAGACGGACAAAATTGAGGTGAGCCGTCCCCATGGGTGAGCGTCGGGTCAGGAATCGGTTCAGTATTAATGTCGGCCCAGCCGACCTTGGGCCAAGCCTGTCCCCGCCCCCGTGCCCTGTCCCCGACCCGTGTGTGTGTCAGGACCTGCGCTCTGTTAGTTGGCCAAATAGAATCCTCAAAATAATAATTACAATTTTCTTTTTAAAAAATTTTATTTTTGCCCTGACTGGTTTGGCTCAGTGGATAGAGCGTCGGCCTGCGGACTGAAGGGTCCCAGGTTCGATTCCGGTCAAGGGCATGTACCTTGGTTGCGGGCACATCCCCAGTGGGGGGTGTGCAGGAGGCAGCTGATCGATGTTTCTCTCTCATCGATGTTTCTAGCTCTCTATCCCTCTCCCTTCCTCTCTGTAAAAAAATCAATAAAATATATTTAAAAAAAAAAAAAAAAAAAAAAAAATAAAAAATTTTATTTTTATTGATTTCAGAGAGGAAGGGAGAGGGAGAGAAACATCAGTGATGAGAGAGAATCATCGATCGGCTGCCTCCCGCACACCCCCCAATGAGGCTCGAGCCCTGACCTGGAACTGAAATGTGACCTCCTGGTTTATAGGTTGACACTCAGTCACAGAGCCACACTGCCCAGGGCCCCCCTAGCGTGTTTCCATTGCCTTTTTGTACCTTCCTGCTGTGGGGCCAAAACGGAAACCCGCACCCAGACCGATTCAGAGTTAACCCGTCACCCGCCACCTACAGCTGACCCGTAAACAGCTCGGTTTGATTGCCTGGGTCCGCTTATACGCGGGTTGTTTCCAGTAATTTATTTTCTCTTAAGATTTTCTTAGTGACATTTCTTTCCCTTGGCTTACTTTATTGTAAGAATACAGGTAATATAACGCGTATACAAAACAAGTGTCAATCAACTGTTGTCGCTAAGGCTTCCAGTCAACAGTCGGCTATTAGTAGTTAAGTTTGGGAGGAGTCAGAAGTTATACTCGGATTCTTGACGGCACGGGGGTGGTCAGCGCCCCTCATCTCCATGTTGCTCAAGGGTCAACGGTACTGGGGCCCTGAGGAGCCAGGAAGTGGCGCCCAGAGTTCCACACGGAAATCAATACAACCTGAGGGTGCCTGCCAGGCGAGGCGGCCACTCCCCAGCTCGTGGAACAAGGGGATGGTCTAACCTGGGGCTCGCACCTCGCTGCTCGCCGGAGCCGCCTGCGCGGAGCTGCTGTCAGGACCCACACCTGGGCCTAGGGCCTTCCCATTCCGATGGAGTGGCCCCAGGTTGGGGCTCAGCTGTTGTTTTTTGCTTGGTTAAGTTCCCTGGGTTAAGTGTCAGGTGGAGAAACTTAGATCCATGGGGTGCAGGGACTTGCCCGTGGGCAGAGCTGAGGTGGGGCCCTGGCGGCTGGCCCTGCCGCTTGGCCCAGAGGCTTTGTCCGGAATGTCCAACAGCGGAGGACCGAAGTCTTTCTGCTCCACACACATTTGCTCTGTCCGGTGTTGCTGCCTGCGAGCAGAGGGCGTTCGCTTTTCTGATGAGCTGGAAACCATCTGTCTGCGGGAGGCCTGCCTTCGATTTGCATGTCGCTTTCACCGGGGCCTGAAAGCCCACGGCGCGGATGTTGCGTTTTTATCGTCTTCCTTTTAACAGAAGCTTCGCCACGGTGCCTTGTCATCAGAATCCCACCTTGGGCGGAGTATGTGTTCCGGTGGGGTTCGGCGTTTTGGGGTTGGATGGCATTTTTCTCCTCTGTGGCTTTTGTGTTTGGTGCTTTTCATCAGCACCGACTCAGGAGAAGGGCTTGGCTTGTGCCTCTCGGAGTAACCGGCGCCGGTGTGCGGGGACGGGGGGCGTCCTGGAGCCACAGCGCAGTCGGAACCAGAGCGCCCTCAGCCTCACCTGGTCCTGACCGGGCGGGAAGCTCGTCCACCAGCACCCCAGTAGATAAGTGGGTGACCGTGCCCAGGGCCCGCAGCGCTGCGGTTGTACCGACTTCTGAAACTCAGCTCCGTGTCCCGAGTGTGGCCCGGGCTCCCTGTGCGGCCCTGGGCAGGCTTTGCTTCCCATGGAGCCCACCCCTGGGCTGAGACCAGCCTTGGTACCGGGCAGCCACCACCAGTTGAGCAGCCGTGGTGGGAGAAGCCACCTGTTTGCCTCACCTGTTCCCAACGACGGTGCCCCTCTCAGCGTAGCATCCGCCCAGAGAGGGGGGCTGCGAGGAGAGGCCCTGACCTGGTCCTCGCCGTGGAGGCCGGGCGAGGTGCGGATGGAGCTGAGGCTTCTGGAGTCGAGCCCGGCCTGTTGCAGGCGGCTCAGGCCGAGGCTGGTTCAGACGTGTGTCTCCGTCTGCCAGGTGATCAACGTTGACGGGACGAAGAGGCGGATGCTCCTGGAGGACAAGCTCCCGCACATTTTCGGGTTCACACTGCTGGGGGACTTCATCTACTGGACCGACTGGCAGCGTCGGAGCATCGAGCGTGTGCACAAGGTCAAGGCCAGCCGGGACGTCATCATCGACCAGCTGCCCGACCTGATGGGGCTCAAGGCCGTGAACGTGGCCAAGGTCGTCGGTGAGTCTGGTCAGCCTCTAGCCATGGGTCAGCCGTGCCAGCTGGTGTGTGGAAGGAGCGACAGGGCTGTGGCTGCCCTTTGGTCCACGGGCGGCCCATTTTGGGGGCAGAAGTGTCCAGCTGGGGAGCTTCACTGTGGTCTGGGCAGGGCAGGAGATGGTGAGCGTAGGTGGTTAGGGATGGGTGGGCATGGGGCTGTGTCCTGACCGGGGATAGTGTCGGGGCAGTGGATGTGGACTGGCGCTGCTGGCAGTAACGGTTACAATAATGGCCAACGCTTACTGAGCGCCTGCTGTGTGCCTTAGTGCCCAAAGCCACCCTAAATGCTAATTACAATATTGCCCATTCACGTTGGGGAGGCGGAGATAAAGCCACGCAGCTAACGGTGGCCGGTGGCCGGTGGCCGAGCTGGGACTCACGCCTGGGTCTGCCTCCACCTCATCGCCAAGATTTGCAAAAAGCTCCCTTCATGCAATTTTGTCTCTTTAGCAAAAGGATTCCAAGTGCAGGTCCACCAGCTATACCGGACAGGGTAGCATCCAGGTGGGCTGGGCCAGGATGGGGGACGGCGGGTTCCATGGGGCAGGGCTCTGCTCCCAGCGGAGGCCCCGTGGCTGGCACAGCGCCTGCATATGGCGCTCAGGAGACCTTCACCCTCAAGTACTTACAATCGGGTGGCTGAGCCTCCCCTTAGCTCCCAGGCGGGTGGCTCTAGCTGGGGTGTTAGAGGAATGCCTGGCTTTAAAATGCAAGGGAGGTCATTGGAGCTTGGAATTTTAGGAGCAGGTGGGGAGTGGGGTTTGCGGGAAGAAGGGACGGCTGAGCAAAGGCCTGGAGGTGAGGCCAGGGGGGCTGACCTGGGAGCCGCCACTGTTTCTGCATCTCCGGGCCTTTAGCCCCAACCTGCACTCCTGAGACAGAAACGAATCGCACGCTCCCTTTTACAGCCACCTCGTAAGACACACTCATCCCCCAATGTGGGCGGTGGGGCCACTGTGAGTGATGGCTTAAAAAAATAAAACCCCAGAGATGGTTAAAAAAAAAAAAAAGATATATCCACAGGGTGTGATGTAAAGTTGAGAAATTAGGCTCATCCCTCTTTCTCTCTCTCTGTCTCATCTCGGGATTTACTGAGATAGACGGGGAAAAGCATTCTTTTTTTAGCTGAAATACTTGACATTAAGTTAGAGCCAATTTTAACAGCACCCCAGTGGATCAGTGCGACTAACAGGCTGGCCAGAAATAAATGAACGTGCTGAGGACCATCTGTGTGAGTGAAAAAGAGTTGTGTCTGGCCGTCCTGGGCACATCTGAGTTCTTGAGGTCGCCAAGAGAGTCGGTGAATCGGAGGAAGCCTCTGGGTGGGGGGGTCTCAGGCTCCGGTGTGGGCAGCAGGCCAGGAGTCCGGCCCGGGGAGGAACGACGGTCTTGTCATTGCCTCGTGTCATCACTGCATCCACCCTGGGTTGGAGCTTGGGCCAGGAGGCTAGACCTCCTGGTTCTTGTTCTCGCTGAGCTGCTTCCCAACTTCCTAACTGTGTCACCTTCACTAACCTCTCCACACTCTGTTTCCTCGACGAAAAACCGGGATGGGACCCTCGTCACTGCCTCTCCAGCACCAGGGGAGGCCTGGGCTCCCGTTCTCTCCACCCAGGGTCCCCATGTGTGTCTGGTGGAAATAAAGCCACACGTGACTGTGGATCGATGGCACGCTCTCTGCTGGGCTGCTGACGTGTAGGGCCTGTGTGTTGCCTTCCAGGGACCAACCCGTGTGCGGACCAGAACGGGGGCTGCAGCCACCTGTGCTTCTTCACACCCCGTGCCACCAAGTGCGGCTGCCCTATCGGCCTGGAGCTGCTGAGCGACATGAAGACCTGCATCGTTCCCGAGGCCTTCCTGGTGTTCACCAGCAGGGCCACCATCCACAGGATCTCCCTCGAGACCAACAACAACGACGTGGCCATCCCGCTCACGGGCGTCAAGGAGGCCTCCGCACTGGACTTTGACGTGTCCAACAATCACATCTACTGGACGGACGTCAGCCTGAAGGTACAGTCTGCCAGGTGTCTGCACACAGCCTTGCTGCAGGGGGGCTGCCTCAGAGGCTTTTAATTTTTTAAAAAAATTGATTTCAGAGAGAGGAAGGGAGAAGGAGAGAGAGAGAGAGAGATAGAAACATCAAGGATGAGAGAGAATTATTGATCAGCTGCCTCCTGCACGCCCCCTACTGGAAATGGAGCCCGTATCCCAGGCATGTGCCTTGAACAGCGACCTCCTGGTTCATAGGATGATGCTCAACCACTGACCCACGCTGGTTGGGCAATTTTTAAAAATATTTGTAACTCGACTCAAGCCAATAAAATGTTAGTGAGCCTGTTTTAATAAATGTGAATGATTCCAGTGAGCAGATCCAGGAGACCCACAAATGAGCTTTTCTAGAGCGATTGGGTAGCCGAGAGATGTCTGTGACACTGTCCTCAGCATCACCTGCTCACTCCTTCCCAATGTGCACTTGCTTAGCAAACTCTTCATTCACGGTGCAGGTATGAACATCCTGATAAATACAAGGAAAGCAGGGTTTGGCAGACTGGTCCGAGGGCTGGCCTCCTCCTTTAGTAAATAAAGTTTCATGTGAACATGGCAATGCCTATTTGTTCACGGAAGGCCCACGCCTGCCTTTGTGCCACTAGGTTGAATTGTGACAGATCTGTGTGCGCCCTGAAGCCTAGAACATTCAGTGCCCCTTTACAGAACCAGTTTGTTGACCCCTGTTCCGAAGTGCAGTGTTTACAGCTAGAGCTGTTTAACCATCTGTCTTTTATTCTACCATTTATATGATGCTTCTGGAAGATTTTTCTGATTTTAAAAGTCACCAGGGTTCATTGTAGAAAGAGGGAAATACACAGAAATTTATAAAGAAGGAAATAAAAATCACCCATCACCCAACTTAACCATCCCTCACACTTCTGTGTATTTCCTTTGAGGGTGTTTTCCCCTATGATAGTATTTCTCTTCATCACAATCATATGCTGCATAGAATTCTGTTTCCTGGTCTTTTCCACTTAGCATTTTAATAGGCATTTGTTTGTTAGCCTTTTATAAACACTTTAACAGTGTAAAAGATTCCACTGCACAGCTGTTCCCTGCTGTATGTGACCATTCCTTTATTGTATGTGTTTTCTGGTTGCTTCCGCTTCTCCCAGCTCTCAGCAACCACAGCGGCGAAGGTCTCGCGTGCAAAGCCCCTTCAGTATTTCCAGTAGCTCCCCATCTTTTGTATTTTTGTTCATTCCTTTGGGTACAATTTCAGGAGGATTACTGAGTGGAAGGACACAGCTGTTTTTAAGGTTCATGATACATATATACATAGAGATATGTATAATATGTAATTTACTTATAATTTGCTTTGTTTTATAAGTATATAAAACATATGGTTGTAAAACACATCAATATATATAAAAGCCAAGCGACCAGAATGATGGAACGACCGGAACGACTGGTCGCTATGACGCACACTGTGGTGGCCAACTGGCCCCACCCAACCACCTGTGGTCCCTGTCCCTGGCCGGCCTGGCCCCGATCGGCCCCAATGGGGGCGGACTGACTGGACCCCACCCATGCATGAATTGGTGCACCGGGCCTCTAATATTACATATAAGAATAGCTAAATATTTTTTCTAAAATGTTTATAGTTGACAAGTTTATTTTGAAACTCTTGCATGTTGGTGATCTGGTCAGGTGGTAGAACAGCTCATAGTTAAATGTCTGCCCGAACGCTGGTTCCTAACCGTGGCCTCTGCCCCCGCCCCCCCAGACCATCAGCCGCGCCTTCCTGAACGGGAGCTCAGTGGAGCACGTGATCGAGTTTGGCCTCGACTACCCGGAAGGCATGGCCGTCGACTGGATGGGCAAGAACCTCTACTGGGCGGACACCGGGACCAACAGGATCGAAGTGGCCCGGCTGGACGGGCAGTTCCGGCAGGTCCTCGTGTGGAGGGACTTGGACAACCCGCGGTCGCTGGCCCTGGACCCCACCAAGGGGTGAGGACCGTCTTTGTCGGGCACTTGTGTCCCTGTCCCCCTCCCACCTCTGTGTCAGCCAGCATGGGGACGACCTGAGGCTGAGGCGTGGCTGCCCAGCTGGCTCTCTGATTGGAGCAGCGCTGGCTGCCGCCTGCGTTGAGGTGGCCAGGGCTGGCTGCCCCTTCGGAGGTCATGTGGTTTGTTTCACGGGGAAACTGAGGCCCAGAGCCGAGGGAGGAGTGGCAGCCACTGTACCAGGCACTGCACTGGGCGCTTTCATGTAGCTTTTCTCACTGCAGCGTCCAGGAGGCCTGTGGCGGGGGGCGTGTTTTTGTTCCTGATTTTACAGAGGTGGAAACAGGCTCAGAGAAGCTGAGTGCCTTACCCAAGGCCACACAGCCAGTCAGAGCAGGGCCGGGCCAGGAAGTGCTGTTCTTCCCCTCGCCCCCGGGTCACCAGGCTCTGCCTTCTCGGAGCTGGCTTTGAGCCCCTCGGATTCCACTTAGCCGGGGGTTAACACCATGCTTTGTGTGGGAGGCCTGGGCTCTGCCCCGGGGCATTGGGCTGGGGTGTGGTGGAGGGGGCGTCTCCCTCTCACCAAGATTCCTGTGCTGAGCAGCTGGCACAGTGCTGGTCCCATAAGGCAGCCCCCATGCGTAGGGAGCACCCCAAACCCGGCCTGCCACGTGCCCATTAGGGATGGCAGAACAGAGCGGTCCAGGTTTTAGCGAAAGGGCAAGTCCCACGTGCCTGGTTCTGGGAGGAGGACGGGGGTTTCTCTTCGTGGAGCTGTCGGGAGGCGGCAGAGCTGTGTGCATCCTGGCCCTGCCGCGCCTGCCGCCTCGGGACCTGCGTCCTGCTCTCTTCCATCCTGCTTGGCCCGAGTTCGCCCTGGCTCCCGTCACCCAGCATCCCGTCCGGGTTCGTTAGCATTTGTCCTTGACAAAGGCACCCCGGCCTGGTGGTCCTGTTACACGCCACCTCGTCTGTGCTCCTGTTTGTGCCTGTAAATGGGGTGGTCACGCTTCCCCTGCAGGTGAGTGGCTGCGGGCACTCAGGCGGCAGGAGGTGGCACGGTGACGGCCCCTGGAGGGATGGTGGGTGGTGGGGGCTCAGGGGTCTGGCCTCTTCCCTGCTTCCTGGAGGGATGTTGTGGAAGTGGCTTTCTCTGGGACGGGAGGACCATGCTTAGGAGACGGTGGCGGCCGTGTTCCCCACCTAGCTGAGGGTGTGGACGCATCTGAGACTGACCTGCCTTGCTCCCGTGTCTTCCAGCTACATCTACTGGACTGAGTGGGGCGGCAAGCCAAGGATTGTGCGGGCCTTCATGGACGGGACCAACTGCATGACGCTGGTGGACAAGGTGGGCCGGGCCAATGACCTCACCATCGACTACGCGGACCAGCGTCTCTACTGGACTGACCTGGACACCAACATGATCGAGTCATCCAACATGCTGGGTGAGGGCCGGGGGGTCCTGCGGGGATGGGTGTCCTTGGCTGGAGCATCGGTCACCTCACAGCCCCCCTGCACTGTGCCCTCTGGCCTTGATGTCCCCGGGCCCCCCAGGAGGTATGGGCACGCCCCGAGTGCTCATCCAACTTCCCCTCTTGAGAGCTGTCCCTTTCCACACTGGGCCATGGGCATGTCGACAGAGGCCCTGTGACCACAGTTTCTGGCTCCGGCTAAGCCCTGGGCCAGCACCCTGATTTGACACAGCACCACGTGGCAGAGGCTTTCACTGATAGGGAAACGGGCCCAGGGAGGTCACAGGGCTTGCCTTGGGTCACAGAGTGCCGCTCAGATGCCAGGGCCACACACTAGGTCTTTACCCTGAGTACCTACTACGTGCTAGGTCTTGTTCTGGGACCACTCACAAGCCACACCCAACACCCTGGGATTAGGTAAAAAAACACATCATTCCAAGTCACCCAGCGGTAGGGGCAGGATTTGAACCCAGAACTCGTAACTCTGGGCTCTGTCCTGGTGGAGGGGCGTGGTCCTGTCAGCTCTGCGGGGTCATGGGCTGCGCTGTGCAGCAGAAAGAATCTGGCTTCCTCCCTCATCTCTGCTGCTGTCACCGGGGTGGGCGTGGTTGTGCCCATGTTACAGATGAGGGAACTGAGGCATAGGTAGGCCGAATGGCTAGTTACAGCTGTGAGCAGAGCTAGGACCCCAGTGTTCTGGCTTTGGCTTGGGGGGTGGGGGCCACACCCACACTGCATGCTGACCGTCCTGGTTTACGGGGCTAATGGCCAGCTTTGAATGTCTTTGAGCTCGCCAGCTGAGCCCACCACCCGAGCCCTTGCCGTGAATTACAGGAAGCTGGTGCCAGATGAGAAACCAGTCACAGCATAGCTGTGGTTGCCAGAAATAATTAAGCTCACTACCCCGAAGTGAAGACACACTCGGACGGACAGCAGCAAAAGCCCTGGACACTCACACGACCCTGCGCATCGAGGGTGGCCTGGTGTGTTGGGCCCGGCTGTCACTGTGCCATAGCGCGTTTTCCATTGAATGACACATGTTTACTGAGCACTTCATGGGCGAGGCGCCGGGCGAGTGGGAATGGGCAATGACGCCTGACGAGGGTAGGGCTGGATGTGAGCATGAACGTGGGGCCTCCGCTGCCCGGTGAAGTCCTGGCTCTGCCACATGCTAACTGTGTGATGTCAGCCAAGTTACTTAACCTCGGCTCCTATACTGATAGCTCCTTCCCCATAGAGCTGCTGCCATGAGAATGAAATGAGATAATACGGGAAAAAGCACTCTCGCTGTGCCTGGCACACAGAAGGAGTCCTCCGAATGTTTAGTTATGATGTTGGGAAACTGTCTGCTCCTTGCCAGGGCCCTGGAGAGAGAGAGAGAGAGAAAGAGAGAGAGAGAGAGAGAGTTTGATGGAGGCATCAGGGAGCTTCTTTATTTCATAGAGTTTTTTTCTCCTAATGATAAAACAACCAACTTGGAAAACTTCTGAAAATACAGAAAAATATGAAGAAAAATTATAATTATCCGTAATTTCACCACTCAGTGATAACCAGTATTCATGGTGACATATTTCTTCCCAGTTTCAAAATTTGTCATTGATTTCTAAGTAATAGTCTTAGTTGTTAAAAATCTTCATTTCTACTTTTTAAAATGATTTTTAAAACATCGCCTCCAATCATGCCATATATAATTTCCAGTCTGCTTTCTCTTGCCCCCGTCTGTGATCAGCACGTTCTCATGTCATTAACCTTGGCTGTGGAATAGAACACACACGAAGAAGCATTCACATGGCACACAGTTGGACAAGAGCAGACCTGGAGAATCACATCCCGGGTCGAAGAGTCACCTGGACCCTGGACTTGTTCTTTCCCTCCCCTGGGCGCAGCCCTATTGGCACCCCTTCCATTGCGCCCTGCCCCACCCGGCTCCGGGCTGGCATGTTCACCATTGTGTCCCCGACACAGCCAGTGCTGGGCGCACAGTAGGTGCACGTAAACGTGCTCAGCTTCCAGCTGTGCTGTTGTTGGTTACTGCAGGCTTTGTTTCGTGAGCCCGCCGCTGCTGGCGTGTGGGGAGACTGCTGCCCTGACTTCTGTCTCCTAGTTTTGCTGTTCTAGAACTTTCTGTCAATGTCACACCATGTGCTCCCTCAATCCAATGACTGTGAGATTTGCCCCCATGTCCTTCTTATTCTTTTTCATTGTTACCCTAGTGGCCCGGTGCACGGATTCGTGCACATTGAAAGGGAATCTGGTGTGGGTGAACCAGATTCAGGGCCGACGGGGCCCCAGCAGCATCCTAACCTACCGGTTGGAGCGTCTGCCCCCTGGTGGTCAGTGCATGTCAAGCTGCTGGTTGAATGGTCACTTAGGCTTTTATACATATTTATATAAATAGATTATGTGAAGATCCCACCACCTTTCCTCCATTCTGCTATCGATGAGCGTTTGGCTTGTTTCCAGCCCATGGCTCTCACAGCCAGTGGCTGCCACCCGCACTCCTGTCCGTACGGTGCAGGCGCACACTGCGTGCGTTTCCCCTGTGAACGGGAGAGGAGTTGCCCGGTTCCAGGGTGTTGCATATCCCATGTCAGTCAGTCCTGTTCGTTTTCCAAAGTGGTCGAACTTCCCGGCCCCAGCGCAGGCTGCCGGCTGCAGGGCGCCCTGTGCTGTGGGCGTGCTGTGCTGCTGCTGACGCCCTGCCCGTGTGTCCCATGCAGGTCAGGAGCGGATCGTGATTGCCGACGACCTCCCACACCCCTTTGGCCTGACCCAGTACAGCGATTACATCTACTGGACAGACTGGAACCTGCACAGCATCGAGCGGGCCGACAAGACCAGCGGCCGGAACCGCACCCTCATCCAGGGCCACCTGGACTTTGTCATGGACATCCTGGTGTTCCACTCCTCCCGCCAGGATGGCCTCAATGACTGCGTGCACAGCAACGGGCAGTGCGGGCAGCTGTGCCTGGCCATCCCCGGCGGCCACCGCTGCAGCTGTGCCTCCCACTACACCCTGGACCCCAGCAGCCGCAACTGCAGCCGTGAGTGCTCGCTTCCCCCGCAGTGCACCCCGTGGTAGGCCAGGCTGGCTCTGGGGCAGGGAGGGAAAGGGTGCCTTGGTGCACGAACTGCACAACGTTACCTGGAGGCCTGGGCTGGGTGGGGGACCTGTTGCTTCATCAAGACAGAGTAGCTGGGCCCTAGCCGGTTTGGCTTGGTGGATAGAGCGTCGGCCTGCAGACTGAAGGGTCCCGGGTTTGATTCCGGTCAAGGGCATGTACCTTGGTTGCGGGCACATCCCCAGTGGGGGGTATGCAGGAGGCAGTTTATCGATGTTTCTAATTCTATCCCTCTCTCTTCCTCTCTGTAAAAAATCAATAAAATATATTAAAAAAAAATTAAAGACACAGTAGGTGGGCCAAGGCCCGAGCTGGCACATCCCATGGGGAATCGTGGTCCCTGGGAGAGAGCACGCACTCAGGGAGGCAGGCCCTGTTCTGAGTCCTTCCTGTGGCTCTTGTTTAACCCTCAAACCTGCAGGGTGGGAAGTGTCCCTGTCCTCGTCTCACTCACAGGCAAGGAACCCGACGCAGAGATGCTTAGTAACCTGTGCAGGGCCACTCAGCTGGTACGGTCTGAGCCCGGTTTGAATGCAGGCAGGTTGGCTCCAGAGTCCCTGCTCTTGACCCCTTGCCACGTGGCCTCACGTTCACAAGTGTAATCCTCACACGGACGCTCTGAATTATGCAGGCCTTTTTAAAAGTTCTCGTGTCAATGATAAAAAAGTGAGTTTCAGGGAACCTGAGGGCGACTTTCCCAGGCCGAGGGAGAGCGGGTGGCCCTGCTGGCGGGCTTTTCCCCCATAGCATCGGAGCCGTGTGCAGTACGGGGCAGCGTGCAGAGCTCTGTTGCCTGGGCCTGGCCTGAGGTCATACAGCCCTTGGCACCAGGAGGGCTGGCTTTCCTCATCCCCTCGTGTAGATGAGGGCCCTGAGCTGGTGCGTGCTGGGCCTGGGCCACAGCCTGGGACCCCCACTCCTGGGCTCCCTTTGGGCCGGTTGTCCCTGCCCCCCTGGGAGCCATAACCTTGAAGCAGAGGTGCAGGTAACCCACCACCCAGAGGGGACGTCTGTGGCCGGCAGACCTGGGCAGAGGACTGTGCTGTCTGACAGCGGCTGCAGCCGGTGGCCTCCTGCACATTCCGAGCGATGCAGTTCCTGCAGCTGGGCAGCTAGCTTTGCTCACTGACACCCCCAGGCAGCCTGCCCTCCTGGTGTCGCTGTTCACTCCATATGCTCTTCAGCAGTTCCCTGGGCACGTGGAGGCGTGTCACCCGAGCTTGACGGACACTTGCAATGGGCCCTTGTTACTCACTGCCTTCCTTCCTGCCATCTTGAGTCTTGATCACTTAAAGATGAATTGATACCTATTTTTAAAATGATGTGCACGCATAAAAACTGAAACCGAGACATGTAACACGGAGGGTAAAGTTCCCTGTGGTCCACCCCAGGAAGCAGGTTTCTGTCCTTCTGGCCTGGTCCCATGTCCCCTGGGGGCTCCACACGCAGGTCCGCTCTCCGTAACAGCGAGCGGCGCCGCCCTCCCTGCGGCTCCCGGATGCTGACCTGCAGCCCCCCCTCTGTTTGTCTCACCCTAGCGCCCAGCACCTTCTTGCTGTTCAGCCAGAAAAATGCCATCAGCCGGATGATCCCGGACGACCAGCACAGCCCGGACCTCATCCTGCCGCTGCACGGGCTGAGGAACGTCAAGGCCATCGACTACGACCCACTGGACAAGTTCATTTACTGGGTGGATGGACGCCAGAACATCAAGCGAGCCCGGGATGATGGGACCCAGGCAAGTGTACCTGTCAGAGGCCTGAGGGCACTTCCAGGAAGAGCTCACCCTGGGAATCTCTGGGCTCCGCCCCCACTTTTCTCAGCAGTGGGGGTGTCCACCAAGCAGTTTTGGGTAAACAATTATTTGAGCTCCGATTCTGCCATTATTGGGTGTGAAACTCTGAGACTGATTATGTGTAGAAACTGGATTTTATAGTTTTTGAAATCACTGGGGGAGGGGAGTGTCAATGGGATATTTCTTCTTGCCACAGTGGTTTCGTACAGGGTGGTTGGTATTGCTTACCCTGG
The DNA here is from genome assembly GCF_963455305.1 of Plecotus auritus. Taxonomy (NCBI): domain Eukaryota; kingdom Metazoa; phylum Chordata; class Mammalia; order Chiroptera; family Vespertilionidae; genus Plecotus; species Plecotus auritus. The sequence goes on along the minus strand of NC_137783.1, from coordinate 148,773,794 downwards.
GGTTGTTCTTATTTCATAGGGATCGTGTAGTCAGTTCTGCCATAACGCAGTCTGTGTGTTCTGAAAATCACCACGCTTTGCAAAAATCACACAACAGAAACCTCAGGGCCATGGGGAAAGGCGGCTGGGGCACATTACTCAAAACTCCGTCACTGACACGCTAAAAAAGACACGAGCTCCATACAGGAGTGTCGTGCAGGCTTAAATGGCTCAGGACAGAAGTGCCACAACGGAGGCCTGACGTTGGCTGAGGATTTGGGCGTTGGAGGGTCGCAGCCTGGGGGTTTTTGTGAGTCGGTGGAGTGAGTGTGGATGTGGGGTTCGCAGGGAGACAGAGGGGGCGTGTTGTCCTACTCGGCCCCGTGCTGGGTGCATCCACCCGGTGCTTCTCACGGGTGAGAGTGCCCGAGAGCAAATGTGAAATCCACGTTCTGCTCAAATGGCCCCCAGGGCATCCCTGTGTGGGAACACATTCGCATTTTCAAAATGCGTGTCCTGGCAGGACTGACGGTGTGAGGTATGTGACCCGGTCCAGAAAGGACACGCTCACTGCAGCCCCGGGCCTCACCCAGTGTCTCCGTGTGGCAGGGAACTGTGGCCGCCATGTGTGTGTTCGGCTCGTCCCAAAGACCCTTTTACAAAAGCCGCAGAACTGAGCGGCCCCTTCTCAGTCCTGTGGTCCGTGCGGGGGCCTGTGTCACCGCGGGGAACTCTGAGACCGTGGTAACAGTGGCGTGGCCTGCTCGTCCGTGGAGATTTTTGTGTCTGTAAAGTAGATTTTGCTGTTCTCTCCCCTGAACTGGATGCTATTGCTGTCTGGGTGGGTTGGGCATAACTTTCAACAAAATACTTCTTCCAGCAACGACGCGAAGTTAGCAGGGCACCTTTGAGGTTTGTGCCTCGTCTCTGGCGCTGAGCCTGGTGGGAATGGATTTCTTTCATCCTGCTCAGAGCAGGTGCCGCATCCCTGGGCGTCCTTCTCATGGACGGGGAGGTGTTAATTGATGGCTGTGGCTTCCCTGCTGTTACCAGGTGCAAATTGCCTGAGGGTCGCATCCAGGCATTCCTTTAGAAATCTGGGCAAAAGCATGGAAAGACTTTGAAGAAAAATTCCTCTTAGGAGCAGCTTCTGGGTTTTCACTGAATTTGGAAACATGGTTCCCTCCTTGTCTCTTGCTGAGCCTCCCCCTCTCTGGTGGCTCTGGCTTTGAGTCTTTTTTGTTTGTCTGTTTGTTTGTTAATCTTCACCCAAGGATATTCTTTCCATTGACTTTTAGATGGAGTGGAAGGGGAGGTGGGGGAGGGGGGGGGGAGAGAGAGAGAGAGAGAGAGAAACATCGATGTGAGAGAGACACATTAATTTGTTGCCTTCCACATGCACCCCAACTGGGGCCGGGCATCGAACCTGCAACCCAGGTACATGTCCTTGACTGTGAATCGAACCTACAATCCTTTGGTGTGCAGGTGGATGCTCTAACCACTGAGCAACCAGCTACGGCTGGCTTTGATTCTTTTTTAAAAAATATTTTATTGATTTTTTTACAGAGAGAAAGAGAGAGTTAGAAACATCAATGAGAGAGAAACATCCATCAGCTGCCTCCTGCACACCCCCTACTGAGGATGTGCCCGCAACCAAGGTACATGCCCTTGACCGGAATCGAACCTGGGACCCTTCAGTCCGCAGGCCGCCTCTCTATCCACTGATCCAAACTGGTCAGGGCTTTGATTCTTTCTTAGGGCACCCCACAAACCCTCCACAGATGATGTTTAAATTATTATCTACTTGGTTAACTTTTCTTACCTATTCATTTAAAAATTTTTTTTACTGTGGTAAATAACTCATAACAGAACCATTTTAATAGTTTTTAAGTGTACGGTTCAGTGACACTAAGTATGTTCATGTGGCTATGTGGCCGTGGCCACCGTCATCTCCACAACTGTTCGTGTTCTCCAACTGAAACGCTGCCCCCATGACACACTGAATTCCCCATCCCCTCCCGCCAGCCTCTGGCACCGACCGTCCTACTCTCTGCCTGTGAATTTGTTCTAAGTACTTCATGTAAGTGGCATCATACACTTAGGAAAGCATGTGTCTCTTTGTGTCTGGCTTATTTCACTGAGCATAACGTGTTCAGGGTTTACCTGTGCTGTAGCATGTGTTACAATTTCCCTCCTCTTTAAGGCTTTGTAATATTCCATTGTGGGAGGGACTATGTTTCGTTTCTTCATCATCCGTCAGTGGACACTGGTCCCTCCCACTTTGGGTGAACAGTGTGGCCATGAACTTTATGAGGTGGTGTTTGTACTGGTGAGGAGGGGGTGTTACCATGGTGTTGAATAAGATTCTAGTTAGACATGTTGCATTAGCCAAAGTATTGTTACTTATGTTAAAACTAGAGACCCGGTGCACGGATTTGTGCACATTGAAAGGAAATTAATTAGAAGAAATATTTTAGAGGCCAGGGAGGGACCGTGGGAGATTGGCCGGCCGGGGAGGGACTGCAAGAGGTTGGCTTCAGGGCATGTCCGGCCTGTCTGGCCCAGTTCTGATCCATCGGTGGACCCCAGTAGCAAGCTAATCTACCAGTTGGAGCATCTGCCCCCTGGTGGTCAGTGCACATCATAGTGACTGGTTGAACGGTCGAACACTTAGCATATTAGGCTTTTATTATATAGGATTGAGGTTCAGGTTTTATAAAACTGGCCAGCCATTAAAATTTGTCTCCTGGGGAGGGATGTGGGCAGCCAATTGTTTCCACACTGTGTGGTTCTTAGCTGGCTTTTCTGATGACTGGTGTCCCAAGTCTGGCTTTAGGCTCCCACAACACTCTCACCTGGCCCCCACCTGGCCCTGCTAAGGTTCAAGGCCCCCCCCCCCCCCCAACTTGGCCTTGAACCCCTGGCCTCTCCCTTAGAGGAGAGGGTTTTGCGAGGTTCACTTCCGTTCTCTACACTTTGTTCTGGCACCCTCAGCTTAAAAAACAGCAGGAGGTGATGGTCTTAACCCAAAGGAGGAGTCTAAGAAAACAGGAAAGCAGAGTGATGTCTTGGAAGGGGCCTGTGACCCTGGAGTCAGCCGTCAGGCGGCCCTTCGGTGCACACAGGAACAGGACCAGGAGAGTGACAGCGCAGGTCGGGTGGCTGAACTCGAGTGGGTGGGCCTGGAATCTGGGTGAATGGGCGAGAGCTCTTCCCGAGGCTGCTGTGGGCGTCACTTTCACTCTCCAGTTCGCGTGTGGGTAAGAGCTGATTGGAGAGGGCTGGAGCCTGAACTCAGACACCGAGGCCTCGGCCCTCCGGCCCTGCCTTTAGCCGGCGTTCCTTTCTCACTGTTTACAGCCCTTCATCCTGACCGCTCCGAGCCCAAACCAAAGCCCAGACAGGCAGCCCCATGACCTCAGCATCGATATCTACAGCCGGACGCTGTTTTGGACGTGCGAGGCCACCAACACCATCAACGCCCACAGGCTGAGTGGGGACGCCATGGGCGTGGTGCTCCGAGGGGACCGGGACAAACCGAGGGCCATCGCCGTCAATGCCGAGCGAGGGTGCGAGGCCAAAGGGGCAGGCGGACACTATGATATGGGGGGCTGCACCCCGCTGGGGCTGGGAGGGGTTTTCCATCCCCCACATTCTGATGAGTCAGGATTCCTGCCACGGCAGCCAGAGCAGGACATGGAACGCTAGCTCGTTCCTGGCCTCAGCAGGAAAGCAGACACCCAGGGGTGGCCTTCCCAGGAAGCACGTGTGGGGAGGTGCAGGCTTTGCTGAGAGACGCAGGAAGGATGTAAGCTCTCATTCATAGATTTTGTACCATCCCCATCAAGCTCGAACCCCATACGAAAATCCCTTCCATAGCGTCTCAGGTGGTGGCTGGCTACTCACTTGCATGTGTCCCACCACAGGGAACTCACTACCTCACAAGCTGGCTGTTCCTGGCACAGCTTCAGCTCCTGAGAGCTGTTTCCCTCCATGAAGGTCCCTGTGGGCCCGCAGGTTCTCTGACGGGTGGAGGCACCTGGGACATGTTGATAGACTTTGAGGGTCCCAACGGGAAAAACCAGGGTGGGAGGGGGACCTAACCCACATGACAGGAAGCTGACTGACTGGTGCTTTGCAAACTGCATCCTGACTGAGGAGATGGCAGCTGTCTCCCCCCGCCCCCCTCCTCCCACAGGTACCTGTACTTCACCAACATGCAGGACCGAACAGCCAAGATCGAGCGCGCGGCCCTGGATGGCACCGAGCGTGAGGTCCTCTTCACCACGGGCCTCATCCGCCCCGTGGCCCTCGTGGTGGACAACACGCTGGGCAAGCTCTTCTGGGTGGACGCGGACCTGAAGCGCATCGAAAGCTGTGACCTGTCAGGTACATGCCCTGGGCGGGTGTCCTCGGAATCGGGTCCCTTGGCAGCCACGGGTCTGACCTTCCCTGGGACGCCCGGCCTCCCGTGCCATCAGTAACAGTGGTAGTGGCGTGGTTGTCAGGGACCTGGTGTGAGCGGGCACAGTGCTGGGGCTTCACGTTCGCCTCATGGAGTTCCACCAAGAGTTTCACGATCCCTGCGGGGCCGAGGCCGAAGATGAGGCCCAGAGAGGGCGAGCAAGTTGCCCTGGCTCCCACAGTGCGGGGTGGGGCAGGAGTCCGACTGGCCTCTGACCAGTGCCCACGTCACAGGTGGGCTGCCTTGGACCAGGAGGCCCATGGGCTGGAGAGGAGTGGGAGTCAATGCGTTGAGGGCCTTTTCTTCCATAAGATGGGGTGGGATGGAGGGGAGAGGTTCTGTGTCCCTGATCCCAAGACGGTCGCAGGTGGGAGCAGGGGCTGTCCAGGGCTAGTCTCAGATCTGTCCCAGCTCCCGCCCCAGTGTGGAATCCTACAGGCTCCCTGGCAGCCCTCCCTCATCCTCCCGAGCCAAGTGTGGGTTGCACTGTTGAGGTCAGCCGCCACTCAGGGGTGATTGTCCCATTTGCAGGGGCCAACCGCCTGACCCTGGAGGATGCCAACATCGTGCAGCCTGTGGGCCTGACAGTGCTGGGCAGGCATCTCTACTGGATTGACCGCCAGCAGCAGATGATCGAGCGCGTGGAGAAGACCACTGGCGACAAGAGGACACGAGTCCAGGGCCGTGTTGCCCACCTGACCGGCATCCACGCCGTGGAGGACATCAGCCTGGAGGAGTTCTGTATGTGGGGGGTGGGCAGCGGTGTGTGTGGGGGGGTACCCAGGGAAGGGTGGGCCTGGGCTCACAGCACAGTGACCCCATACCGGCCCCCTTGGGGAGAGAGGAGGTTGGGCCGCTGTGCGGAGCGGTGGTGCTGAGGCCTTGTTCTCCCGCTTGGCTCCTGGAGGCCTCCCTCAGGCCCTCAGGCTGGCTCCCTGCCTCTCAGCGACAGATCCGCATCTCCTACTTCCTCCAGCGGGAGAGTCCGCTCTGCTTTTCAAGGGCCTGTGGTTAGATTCGGCCCAGCTATTAGTCTCCCTTGCGATTGGCTCAAGTAAGCTGACTAGTAGCCTTAGTTACATCTGCAAACGCATGGGCGCGCTAGCTCATCGCATCCCCTGTGTTGGGGGTTAGGGTGGGAAATTGGGGAGCATGTAGGATTCTGCCTGCCACAGCTTGCTGTCTACCCCAGGACCTCTTGTTCCTCTATCCGCTCCAGATAGGACAGTGTAGGGTGCGTGTGTGTAGGTGTCTACCTGTGTCTCTGTCTTCTCGCTCTTCATTCAGTCAATACACCTGGGCTGACAGCGGGCTGAGCAGGGCTACCGCTTTCTCTGTCCTGTGATGCCCAGGGTCTGGCCGCCTTCAAGGTGCTTGCCTTCAAGGCCCTGGGGGATGCCCGGCTCACCAGCCTTACCCCAGCCCTCATCCTCCCACTGGCCAAGTGCCTGCTCCCTGGAGTCCCTCTGTCTGGTCACCTTTCCTTCTCCATTTGAATAACTCCTACTAATTCTTCACTGTCACTCAGCTCAGGTGTCCCTCTTGTGGATGAGCTTCTACCCTTGGACCCTCGCAGCCATGTGGTGACTGTCCTGCCTCCCAGGCCCTGTGCTCACTGTGTCATTACCTTACCTGTATTTCACAATAGTGCTTCTGTGCATCTAAGGAAAGAGGGCTCAGAAAGGGTGTTATCTCCCCCTTGTCAATTGGCTAGTGAACACAGTGGGGCTTGGATTTGAGGCCAGAGCTCCTGATGTAGCTCCTGGGCTTGTCTGTTGCTCACCTCCAAGTTGGCAACCACGTTCATTAGAGTTAAGTGTGAAGTACAAAGTCTGGGTCTGAGTGAGGTCTTGACTCCCTGCTCGGAGCCCCAGAGCCTCGGAGCCTCGGAGCCTCGGAGCCTCAGAGCGGAGCCGGGGTGTGACCTCTGACACAGTGCATCTGTCACTTGTGTGTTGACTGCTGGGGCTGCCATTTCTTCTCACCTGAGGGAGGTCAAACCCCGCCCCCCGCTCCCCGCAGGCTTCTTCCTCTGGGTCAGGTGTGGATGCATTTTTAGTTGAATTGAAATATGCGCGCTCCCCAGAGAGTCAGCACCTGCTACCTTAGCTCCCCTGCGTATTTGTATCCTGCAGTCCCTGTAATAAATCACCACAAACCGGGTGACTTAATGCATCAGACAGGTGGCCTCCCATAGTTCTGGAGGCCAGAAGTTTGGGATCAGGGTGTCTGTGGGGTCAGCTTCCTCTCCAGACCCAGGGATGGTTCTCTGCCCCTTCTAGTTTCTGGTGGCTTCAGGCATTCCTTGTGGCCACATCGCTCTAATCTCTGCTTCTGCCATCACACAGCCTTCTCCCTGGTGTCTGTCTCTTCATCCCTCTGTCGTCTCTTATAAGGACACTTATCGTTAGACTCAGGTCTACCTAGATAATTCAGAATAACCTCAACTCCAGATTCTTAACTTGATTATATTTGCAAAGATTGTTTTTCCAAATAAGGTCCTATTCACAGGTTCCAGGTATTAGGAGGTGGACATACCTTTTTGGGGGCCACCACTACACCATGAGAGACAGACAGGTGGGCAGAGTAGCGTGACAGTTGTAGGCACAGTGGGAGCTGGGGAAGATGTGCTGGGGTGTGATGTTGGGTAAGTTTGGTAACTGCTTTTGGCCTACGTTTCTTCATCTGCAAAATGCAATGTCACTAGACGCAGACTCCGGAAGCAACCTAACCTACTGGGAATTAAGTGGGAGGATCTGTAGGGGCCTGGCCAACGAGAGTGCCAGTTCTGAGTTCTCGCCTGGCCCTCATCCCCTCCACCCTCTGGACTGCAGTCCTGAGGTGGGAGGCAGAACTTGACCTCCTCCCTTTTTGTCTTTGCAGCGGCCCACCCATGTGCCCGGGACAACGGCGGCTGCTCCCACATCTGCATTGCCAAGGGTGACGGGACACCACGGTGCTCATGCCCAGTCCACCTCGTGCTCCTGCAGAACCTGCTGACCTGTGGTGGTAGATATGACCTCAGTACTTTCTGTTGGGACCTAGTTCTCTACCCACTGGTTGCTGCCCTGCATTCTTTTATTAAAATCACTAGAGGCCCGTTGCACAAAGATTCGTGCAATAGGCCTTCCTTCCCCTGGCTGCTGGCACCGGTTCTCCTCTGGCACCCGGGACCCAGGCCTTGGTTCTGGCCGGAGCCGGAGCACTGCTTCTGTAGCTCCCTCCGCTCCTGCCGCCCTTCCCTTCATAGCAGGCATCCCACCCTGCCTGGCCGCTCCGCACCTGCCTATGCAAATTAACCGTCATCTTTGTTGAGTTAATTTGCATATTCACGCCTGATTGGCTGGTGGGTGTTGCGGAGGTATGGTCAGTTTGCATATTTTTCTTTTATTAGTGTAGATAGCCTCTGTGGCATTCAGTCTCCAAAGCAGACTGTCTCTTTGTCATCCTCTCTTTTCTAATATATGCATTCAGGGTCATAAGTTTCCCTCTAAGCATTGCTTTTGCTGCAGCCACAAATCTTCATAATTTGCATTTTCATTTTCAGTTAGTTAAATTTTTATATTTTTTCTATGGCTTCATCTCTGATTTATGTGTTATTTAGAAGTGTGTGTAATCTCCTAATAATTGGGGATTTTCCAGCTCTCTTTCCGCTACTGATTTCTAGTTTAATCCCACTGTCGTCTCAGAGCAGACATTGTATGATTTCTATCCTTTTAGTTTAGTTCAGATGTGTTTCATGGTTCAGCATGTGTCTGTCTTGACAAATGTTTCACGTGAGCTTGAGAAGAATGTGTCACCTGCTGCTGTCGGGTCCCTTGGATCCCACCTCCTGTGCGTGGTCTTTGTTGGTGGCTCAGCTGGCAGACATCACCACTGGCTCCTTTCAGACGCCATTTGCACCCAGGCTCCTGCTGCCCCTGGCGTGTTCCGTGTTCTGTGTGGGTGGGCCCAGGGGGGACAGCCAGGCTTCTTTTTGGGTTTGCTCACGTCCCCTCCCCTGCCTCAGGCCTGCTCAGGTTGGTGAGAACCTGGCCGCTACGCGGGAGGCACACGGGCACCAAATGACCAAAGGCTCACATGCGTTGTTTCTGGGTGAAATGAATACTTTTCCCCTTAGGTTTCAAGGGCATCGAGGACTGTTGTTAAACATTAAAATGAAATTCTGGCCAACTTCCTGGCCTCAGTTTTCTGCGATTTTCCACACAAAGGAGAGGAGGGACGGGAGCCCTGGGAAAGGGGGCGGCCCTGGGCTGAGCACAGCTCTCCTGTCTCTCTGCTGGTGCCCCCTCCTCTCTGCCTGCCTGCATCCCAGCCCTGTTTCCCTCCACAATGGAAAAAACACACAAAGAAAGTTCATGTCTTTTAGCTCACATTTATCACCCCCGTCGTCTTCTACACGGGGGCTGGGGCCGGACACACCCGCAATGGAGACCGATTGCACTGGGTGGGGCTGCGTGTGACGGTGTGATGGTGCTTCTGTCCCCCCCGCCCCCCAGAGCCTCCCACGTGCTCCCCGGACCAGTTCACCTGTGCAACGGGGGACATTGACTGCATCCCCGCGGCCTGGCGCTGCGACGGCTTCCCAGAGTGTGACGACCAGAGCGATGAGGAGGGCTGCCCCGTGTGCTCCGCGGCCCAGTTTCCCTGCGCGCGGGGCCAGTGCGTGGACCTGAGACTGCGCTGTGACGGTGAGGCTGACTGTCAGGACCGCTCAGATGAGGCAGACTGTGATGGTGAGGCCCCGCCCCCGCCGGTCCCTACCCAATCCCCGTCCACCAAGGCCCTGCTCCTACCCCCCCTCTCCCCACATCCGGCCTCTCCCTAGTTTGGCCCTACCCAGACTCTGCCCTGTCCCCCTCCTTTCTGGAGCCGTGCTATTCCCCTGAAGCCACTTGTCCTACCCTCTCCTAGGTCTCTGGCCACAAGGGTGGTGTCTCTGTAAAACCTTTGCCAGGAGAGAAATCACCAGGTCCTCCTCAGCTTGGGAGGGAAAGAAGTTACTTTTTAGGCCAAATGTGGACACCCTTGCCATTTGCCCCCATCCTGTCCTGCCAAGCAGTTTGACTCGAAGGCGGAGTGTAAGAGTCAATCCCGCCTTCCTTCGTTCGTCAACAGTTTCACAGAAACCAAGACACGTCCAGTAGCTGGACATTCATGGTTTACACCTGGGTAAATCCCACCCACAAGACGGGGCTGGCCTCCTCTGACCTGCGTGTGGGGTAACACTTACCTCTGAGTAGTTTCTGGCAACCCATTGAACCAGGAGTTACAAAGAGATGGGCTTTGACATCCCAGGTCCACTGTGACCAGTAGGATCTTCCTTTAGACCTTGACAGGGAAACATCTCTCTGTTTCCCCTGTGAGTTTTCCTTTTACCAATGACCTGCTTGGAGGTTCCTGTCACATATTGTTAACATCACGGCCCCAGGACTGCCACTGAGCTCTTAAAGGGCCGCTCTTACTGCCTCCCCCGTAGCCGAGGGTCCTGTCATAGATAACGCAGATCCTGTCTGGTCACAGCCTGCCGTCCCTATTCGTGATGAGCGTCATTTCCCTAGATGTTTCTGTAAAGTCGCCGTGGTGAAGTCTTCCCAGCTTTGGGAATTTGGTGGAGGCTGTAGACCAGGGACTGGCACACTGGCCTGAAGGCTAAATCCCGACCATACCTGTGTTGGTAAATAAACTCTGGTTGGGACACAGCAGGCTCTTTTGTTTCGGTCTCGTGCTGGGACAGCGAAATCGAGCAGTTGCAATAGAGACGGATGGCCCTCAGTGACTAAGTACTTACCGAGCCCAGCTGTATCCTCTCGCCCGGCACTGTGTTTGGCCTCGATCGTGAGGATGGCAGCAGCCCCATCAGGAACTATCCCCGCCCCTTCCCATTGTACATGTTTCTTCCGGTACGCATGCTACACTCACAGCCAGCCCTGGTGCAAGCTCCGGGCGCCACCCTCTGTTCCCACGCCTCCCAAGTGGTTCTCGGGCATCTGGGCAGGGCAGGTAGGAGTTCGGATAGCATGTCTGTCCGATGGCTGAGCCCCTGGGCAACTGCCTTCCTGGTGGGTCTCTAGCTCCTTCCCCATCAGCATTTGGGCGCAGGAAGGGAGGCGGAAGCAGTAATCAGTACCCAGCCTCTCTCTTCCTCCCCACTGAAAGGCTGTGAGCTGCGTTGGTCACTTGCGTGGATGCCTTTGCCTTCACAGTTGAGCTCTGCCAAGACATCACCTGTCCCTCCCCACCTCCCCTCACCCGCTCCAGGGAGCCAGGGCTTCTCGTGGGCGATCCTCTAGTTGGCTCACCTCCTGTACCCTGGGAGAGCCTTGGGGTAGGGATTGGGTTAGTCCCTGTGCTGTTGGGGCCGTGGAAGGAGCCTGATCAGTACCATCTCTTCCCTGCCGGCCCTGACCCCCAGCATTGCAGAAGCTTTGGGACCAGGTCATCGAGGGGAGGTGTGAAGGCCGGGTTTGCCATCGCCCTTACCCAGTCCTAGAAAGGTCCCGTTTGTCCCTCTACATTTGGAACCCAGATCTTCGTTGGGTCCTGGGTGGCGGGGCAGGGAGCTACACCGCACCCTCTGACGTCTCTGAGTGCGAGCTTCCCTCCTCGCAGCCCTCTGCCTGCCCAACCAGTTCCGCTGTGCCAGTGGCCAGTGCATCCTCATTAAGCAGCAGTGTGACTCCTTCCCCGACTGCATCGACGGCTCCGACGAGCTCATGTGTGGTGAGCCGGCTTCCCACGGAGGGCGGGGTCCCCCTGGGGTTGAGGTTCTGCCTCAGAGTTGGGGTCCAGAAGGGAGAAGTGGACTGGGGGCAGTGTTCAAAGAGGCTAGGAGGTCGGGAGTCCTTGGCCTTGCTAGCAGGCAGGGAAGCTTTCCTGGAGTGGAGGAGGCTGGGCATCTGAGCTGAGGGGAGGGGAGACGGTGAGCTAGGGGTGTTCCGTTGGGAGAGGCACAGGGGCAGGCCCCCTTGGGAGAAGGCATGCCCAGGTGCCAGGTTCGGCCTGAGTGTAAACGGTCCTGCTCCTGCCCAGGCACCTCAGCCAGTGGCATCGGTCAGGCAGCAGGCCTACCCACGCCAGAGCTGTGCCCATGTTGAGTCTAGAGCCCAGACTCCAGTTCCTGTTCTGTCTGAATCAAAGACAGCGTTCCCAGGCCCCCATGGCTCAGAAGCCGAAGGAGCGCCTCCCCAGCTCGGGACGCCCAGAGGATCCCTGCATGCACCTTGGCAGCCCCGAGCCAGCTCCTGCCGGTTGGGCTGAGCCCCCTAAGCCCAGGCCCTGTCACGGGATTTCTGCGGGACTTAGTGAGCCCTGCTAGTGAGGGCCCTGGGCCTCTGCACACCTGTTAGCCCAGCCCCTCTGCACAGGTGAAGTCCACTGCTAGATGGGCTAGGGCAGCGGTCGGCAAACTCATCAGTCAACAGAGCCACATGTCAACAGTACGACGATTGAAATTTCTTTTGAGAGCCACATTTTTTAAACTTCTTCTAACGCCACCTCTTCAAAATAGACTAGCCCAGGCCGTGGTATTTTGTGGAAGAGCCACACTCAAGGGGCCAAAGAGCCGCGTGTGGCTCGCGAGAGCCGCAGTTTGCCGACCACGGGGCTAGGAGACACTGGGCTCCTTCTGCCTGTCCCATGCCTACTGCCTGGTGGTCAGTCCTGGAACCAGCCCCACGGGCCTCCTGGCCCAGTTCGTGACTCATGGGAGCAACTGTGTACTTCCAGCCGTCACGGAGAACCTCGGACAAGGGGGGATGAGCATGAGGCTGCTGTGGGGGAGTCACTGTGAAGGGGCCCTTGGGATATACATAGAGCTTAGCCAAATGGAGGAGGAGAGAAGGAGGAGGAGGGTGCTCCAGGCAGGCCAAGGGGGCAGCGGGTGGGTGGTACTGAGGTTAGCATGGCTCCCCGGCCCCAGCACCCCAGCATCCCCTCCTTCCGGCCCTCTGTCAGTGAATGCTGGCCCCAGGCAGAACCAGTTCCTCCAGGGCCCACGGTATCTACCCACAGGGGAGCCTGTTCCTTTGCAGTTAACGTTGACCCCCTCTTCCTGTCTGTCCTCTGGCAGAAATCACCAAGCCGCCCTTGGACGAAAGCCCGGCCCACAGCAGTGCCATCGGGCCCGTCATCGGCATCATCCTCTCGCTCTTCGTCATGGGCGGGGTCTACTTTGTTTGCCAGCGTGTAGTGTGTCAGCGCTACACAGGGGCCAACGGGCCCTTCCCGCATGAGTACGTCAGTGGGACCCCTCACGTGCCCCTCAATTTCATAGCCCCGGGTGCCTCACAACATGGTCCCTTCACAGGTAAGGAGCTGAGATGTGCAGGGCCCTGGGCAGAGGTGGGGAGAGTGGTCTGGGCAGGATATGGGTGAGTGGACCAGGAATGCTGCTACCATGCCCCATAGCATGCTTGTGGCAGACATCACTAGTCGATCACAGCACACAGGCTTTCCTGCTGAGCTACTTGGATCAGAGTCCTCAATGCAGAGGCTGCACAGCTATGCCACGTCCTTTGGCCTTGGAGGTGTGGGCAAGCTCTTTGGATTTGACCTTCAATATATTTTTTATGATTTTTACTGACCTTTTTTCATTTTTGAGAAGGAGGGGGAGAGAAACATGAGTTTGCTGTTCCACTTATTTATGCATCCATTGGTTGATTCTTATATGTGCCCGTACCTGGGATTGAACTGGCCATCTTGGTGTATCAGGAGAACGCTCTGACCGCTGAGATACCCAGCCCGGGCTTTTAGTGTTCCTGTGGAGCATGTCTTGAGTGTTTGGGGGCGGGGGGAGGGCACTTCGCTTCTCTCCAGAATCCAAGGAGTCACTGGATATATAACAAGCAGTTTTGTCATGAGCGCAGTTAGGGCTGTGGCTGCACAGTTAAAGGCACGGTGAGGTGTAGTCCACCAGCCGCAGGGACCTGAGAGGCCACAGGTGTGGATTCCCAGGTGGCACTGCCAGGCTGAGGCACACGGTTCACATCGCGGTGTGGCCAAGAAGGTGGGATCCGTCAGTGCTCAGCCCCGAGAGGGTCACTGAGGTCATCTCCAGGGCCACCTTGGGCTTCCTCAGTGCCTGCCCAGCCTTGGGTCCCTCCCTCCTGTCCTGTTCCCCTGCCAAGAGCCAGCCTTGCTGGGACTCTGGCGTCTGTGTGCAGATGAGGCCTGATTCTGCTTGGGGGAGGGGGTGGTCAGGGGTTTCTCCAAAGCTCCGGGAGGCCCGAGGGAGCGGCTCGGTCACCCTTGCAGCAGTCCCCAGAGAACGGGGCCCTCTCTGTGCCAGGCGACCCTGTGCTGAGGCCCTCTGAGTTTGCTCCCGCAGGCCCACAGTGGCCCCTGGGGGAGGTCTGTGGGTCTCCCCATTTTACAGATGAGGCTCACACTGGTGGTGGGCAGAGGGCCTGTGTGGGACAGGCTTACTCACCCGGACCTGGGTCTTATGGGCGGCAGGAGCTGTGGAGGGCCCACTGTGTCTCTGGGGTACCCCAGCCTGACCTGCCCTGTCCCCTCCCCCCGCAGGCATCTCATGCGGCAAGTCCATGATGAGCTCCGTGAGCCTGATGGGGGGCCGGGGCGGGGTGCCCCTCTACGACCGGAACCACGTCACCGGGGCCTCGTCCAGCAGCTCCTCCAGCACCAAGGCCACTCTGTACCCGCCGGTGAGTGGGGGCGGGAGGAGGCCTGGCTGGCTGGGGGTCACTTCTGGGACCTCAGGATTCCTAGACTAAGTAGCTGTTCCACCACAGAGAATTCCCCTTCCTCCCCTACAAGCCTGCCATTTTTCTCTTTAGTGACACTGCTTTCAGTTTAGAAAAGGGCACGCCTTGTTTACTGGGGATAATCTGGGAACCACACAAAAACCTAGAACGGCAGTTCCACCCATCATCCCACCTCCTAGGTTGCTAGTAGGCATTTCACTGTCCGAGTGCAGTCTGTCTTCTGCACTCTGTCTAGATGGGGTGCTCAGGGGTCCCCGTGCAAGCTCCCCTCAGCATCCCCACCAGGAACACTCTATTTTCCAACCAAGGTCTTGCTGGTTCCCAGAAAAGAGCTGGATTGTTTTCTAAAGGGCAGGCACTCGTGGGGTGACTTTTGTGGCTGAAACGCTCCTTGGGGCTGCGGGAGCCCCAGTGGGGTGGGGGGCTGGCTCTCACCAAGCCACACCTGATAGCAGAACAACTGTACAGTGTACGAGCCCCCCTGTGGGGTCCCTCGTGGGAACCCTCTCCCTGAGGTTGGCTGGGGTACCCTCATTTCCAAGAGCACAGCTCCAGGGTGGCTGGCGAGCTTGATGCACGCAGGTGAGCCTGTGTGTATAGAAACATCGGAGTCTGAAGGTTCTGTTTTTAATTCTTTGAAACCTGACTTCCTGTGACGGGATGTCCTAAGGTGAAGGCAGCCCCTGGAGCTTTCTCTGGGGTCTCCAGCAAGCCCACCTGCCAGGGCCGGGCCTTCTTGCCCCTCTGGGTGTCCCGCACGTCCAGGGTGTTGCCTCCTCCTTATCGGCCCTGGGCTTGGCAGGCCTGGAAGGGGAGAGGGGGCAGCAGAAGTTATCTCGGGTTCGCAGGACGGGAACGGAGTCTCCTGGAGCCTCCAGGACCCGACTGCATTTTGGGGCAGGGGAGGTAGGGCCCAGAAGCCTGGAGTTAGAATACTAACCACCACTCCTCTCGTCCTCCGCGCTGCCTCTCACATGCCCCACAGAACCAGCCAGATGCACGGAAACCCCTGTAAGACCGAGCTTGCCCCAGGAAGCAGCCCCTTGGCCTCCCATGCAGACACCAGAGGCTCAGGAAACTGCCTTCTCTGTCCCAGGCTCTGCTGGGAGCTGGTGATCTTATTAGGTAGCAAGAGATGACACTGACCAGCCAACTGGTTTTTTCTGTTTGTTTTTAATCCTCACTTGAGGATATTTTCAAAGAGAGTGGAAGGGAGGGAGTGAGGGCGGGGGAGAGAGAGAGAGAAACATCCATGTGGGAGAGACACATTGACCCGTTGCCTCTCACACACGCCCCAATCGGGTGGGGAGCAAACCTGCAACCCAGGTACGTTCCCTTGGCTGACAATCGAACCCATGACCCTTTGGTGCATGGGGCAACGCTCTAACCACTGACATATTGGCCAGGGCCCAACCATTGTTTGTTTGTGTTTTTTTATATATATAACTCACATACCATACAATTCATCCACTTAAACTGTACCATTCAGTGGTTTTTGGTATATTCATAGATGTGTGTAACCATCACCATGGTTAATTTTAGAACATTTTCATTACCCCAGAAAGAAACCACATGGAGCCAGCTATTTTTAAATTAACGACACAATTTTGCATCAGTAATGCATGTTCATGGTACAGAATTCAAAAGGCACAATAGAATGCACAGGGGGAAGACGCCCCCCCCCAACACAAGCAGGAACCCCCTTAGAGCAGCATTCCATGGCAAGATTCTTGTGTGGTCTTCCTGAGTAACGTGAACATAAGCAAGTGTGCAAGAGTATGGACTTCATTTCCCAAGAAAAGAGAGTAATGTTTTTATCTTTTAGAAAAAAAGTTTTTATTGATTTTTAGGGAGAGAGAGAAAGGGAGAGGGATAGAGAAATAGGAACATCAACGAGAGAGGAACATTGTTGATTGGCTGCCTCCTGCATGCCCCCGATGGGGGATCAAGCCCATGCCCTGACTGGGAATCAAACTGGCAACCTCTGCTTCCTGGGTCAGTGCTCAACCACTGAGCCACCAGCTGGGCTTTTGATTTTGAGGGGGGGAAGGACCTGGATTCTTCTTGTGGTGACTCACCAAGTGTCAGGGCAGACCCTGACTAGGGAAGCAGGTCTTCTCAGCCCCGTTTTAGAGACGAGGAAACCGTGGCCCGAGCAGGGGAAGTTCCTCACCGGACAAGGGGGCCTGGGAGGTGTGGGCCCGCCGAGCCCGGTCGGTCCCGTGTGGACCCGCACCTCCTGCGCTGGGAGGAAACCTGGCAGCGGGTGGCAGGATCACACAGCTGCACTGGGCCTCGGTGACCCCCGCTTGGCTCTCCTCAGATCCTGAACCCACCGCCGTCCCCTGCCACGGACCCCTCCTTGTACAACGTGGACGTGTTCTACTCTTCAAACATTCCCGCCCCCGCCAGGCCCTACAGGTACGCAGTCCCTGCACAACCCCGGCGGGAGCGGCTGGCTGTTCCTCTGGTCCCCGTTTCCTAGGAGGAAGAAACCTGGGGGGCGGTCCAGGGTGGTTATGAGCACATGATGCACCCAAGTCCTGCCTCCCTGGCTCTTCTCGCCGGGCTGCCCTCCACACCAGAGGACCGGCTTGCATGTTGAGGCCAGAAACCCACTGGATCCCAAATTCTGAGTGGCTCTTAAGCTGGGACAGGCAGATGGGGCCTGGAAGAATGCTCCCACTCATTGCGACCTTGGCATGGCTGGTCCCACCGCCCGGGAAGATCCATGCACAGGGGCCAGGCTTCCGGCTCCGTGGTCTGACTGTTTTGAGTCTGGCTGTGGGACCCTGGGAGTGACGCCGGGGATCACATCTAATCCACATGAGTGCTGGGGTGGCTATGCCTTGCCCCCCCGCTATCATCCTCCACGTGGTCTATATTGGGGTCACAGACCCCATCTGGCACTTGAGGATGTTGAGGAGAAGTGGGATCCGGTGTGTTGGTCTGTGTCCAGGGGCCAGTCAGGGCCTGGGGTAGGGTTGGGGGTGACCCTCCTGACTTCAACCTGGTCGTCTCAGCCAGCTGGGCTCCAGGTGCACTGGGCCCCTCAGCCCACGTGAACTACCTGATGGGGTGGGGTGGGGGTGGGGGGTGGACGGACTCTGGCACATCCCCAGGCCGCCCAGGTGCAGGCAGAAGCTCTGGAGTGTTGGAGGCCCCTCCTTCTCCACTGAGTCACTGGCACAGTGGAGACTGACCAAGGCGTCACCTGCCATCTAGTGGCCGTTTCGGGAACTCTGAGCAGGGGACATGCGCAGTCTGGAGAGACACACCTCTTTGCTGGTCATTGCCTTGGTCAAGGACCTGCAGTGGCTCCCCAGTGCCTCAGTCTGGGTCTGTCCCCAGCAACCTCGTAGGCCACTGCCCGGGGCTGTCTCATCCACACCAGCCAGGCCAGGCCCCTCAGTCTCTGGAATACCCCATGCCTTGTTCTGCCCGGCTTTGGGTGTCATCTCTGATACCTCTTCCCTTCCCACTGTTTGTCGGGGTCCCTTTCTGCTCTTGGGCTCCCGTGAGGTGAATCCTCCCGCTACACTTTCCTCGGCATCAGGCACCCCTCGTTGGCCCTTGGGTGCTGGCTCCTCCTTCCTGCCCCCTGGGAGCCCCCCTGTGGCCTGGAGCTGGGGCTCAGAAACACACCAGGATCCCAGCCCCACACTCAGGCCCTGGGGCAGCCCGACACAGGGTTCAGCGTGCAGGAGGTGTCTGGGCGGCAGTGCCCTCCAGGAGGACAGCTGGGTGGCACCTCTGGGGTCAGGTTTCTTTAACTCAAGATGGGACCATTCCAAGCCAGAGTGACAGTATATAAGGGGGAATGGTTGTCGAGCACTTTTCTCCTATCAGGCAGTTTCGAGCATTTTCTATGCAGAATCTAATTTAACTCTCACAAGTCGCTTTTGAAATGGGTGCTGCTTCATTCTCCCCGTTTTATAAGTGAGAAACTGAAGTGAAGAGAGGTTAAGTAAGTTGCCCAAGGTCAACCTGGTCGGCTCTGCCGGCCTTGTTCTCCGTAAACGTGACTTTGGCCTGGGGCTGCAGTGCTTGCTAGGGCCTGGGCCCGGGTGCCCGGCCAGGGAGGTGGAGGCACGTCTACTTAGAGGTGGGGATGTGGAGGTGCAGAGGCCACATGACAGGGGGACCCCTGTGCCCATCTGGTCCTCAAATCAGGTCCCACTCCCCTTTCTTTGTCCCGTCCAGGCCCTACATCATCCGTGGTATAGCGCCCCCGACAACGCCTTGCAGCACAGACGTGTGTGACAGTGACTACAGCGCCAGCCGCTGGAAGGCCAGCAAGTACTACCTGGATTTGAACTCAGACTCAGACCCCTACCCACCCCCGCCCACACCCCACAGCCAGTACCTGTCGGCGGAGGACAGCTGCCCCCCTTCGCCCGCCACGGAGAGGAGCTATTTCCACCTCTTCCCGCCCCCGCCGTCCCCCTGCACGGACTCGTCCTGACCTCGGCCAGGCCACCCTGGCCTCTCTGCGCCCCTGTAAATAGTTTTAAATATGAACAAAGAAAAAATATATTTTATGATTTAAAAAATAAATATAGTTGGGATTTTTAAAAACATGAGAAATGTGAACAGTGGTGGGTGGGCAGGGCGGGGGAAACTTTGTACAGTGGAGAAAATATTTATAAACCTTCTTTTTTTTAAGATCACTGCCATTCTTTTGTGCCATGTGTGCGTTAGAGTGGAGTGTCCCCACAGAGTGAACTCCGACCTTTGGCCCTCCCCTGGACAGCCTCTGTCCTCCTGGATGCAGGCGTCTCGCTTTATCAGGCTCCCGCATGGGAGGGCAAAGGCCAGCGGGCAGGGCCAGCGTCATGGCTGCAGTCATAAAGGGCCCCATGCTTGACTTCGTCTCAGCTGTTGCCATCCTGAAATCATAAATAATTTTTGAGAAAGAGGCCCTGTGTTTTAATTTTGCACTTGGTTTTGCAGATTAAGTAGCTGGGCTTGGGGCTGTTCCTGGCCAGTCTCTGCCACCATCTGACCTGTGTGCCAACCCAGGCTGCTGTGCCCATCAAGACAGTGCTGGGGACTAGGGGCCCCTCCTGGTCCTGCCATCCATGTGGGCACAGTGGATGGGATGGGCCTGCCAGGCCACACTCTCCCCAAGGAAGGAAGCCCCCAGCCTGCCCTGGCCCCTGCTTCCCGGCCTTCACACAGTCAGTGAACGCTGTCCAAGGTTTGCGATGTGCCCATCTGGGTAGTATGGGAGGATACTACTAGATAAGGCCTGCTTCCTGCCCCTGGCGTCCCCATCTGTGGAAGGAGACAGAGAAGTCAGCAAGTAATGTCGTGTGGTCACGAAGCTGGGCTGTTCTCCTGGGGCCAGGGGAAGCTGGGAAGGGCCTGACCCGAATTGGGATGTCTAAGGTGGGTCATGGAAGACTCCCCACGCATAGTGCTGGGAACACTCTCCATTGGAGTCAAAGCAGAGATCTGGAAGGAGGGCCTCCCAACAGGACCCTGAACCGTCCCCGCTCCAGGGCCTGCATACAGAGGTGAATGGATCAGCTGCCAGACGGCCTCCCACAAGGCGGGGGGGGGGGGGGGGGGCGCCCAGAACGCACTGGATCCTGTATCCCTGGTGCTGAGGCGGTGGGAAGGCAGAGGCCCTTAGCACTCCAAGACTGCTTGGCCAGGGGACAAGCCTGCCAGGCCTGGCTCCTGGGGTGGACCTGCAGGAATCACCTCCCCTGGCCCCTGACTGTGGATGCTCCTGCCGCTGACGGAGG
The DNA here is from genome assembly GCF_963455305.1 of Plecotus auritus. NCBI lineage: Eukaryota > Metazoa > Chordata > Mammalia > Chiroptera > Vespertilionidae > Plecotus > Plecotus auritus. The sequence goes on along the minus strand of NC_137783.1, from coordinate 148,753,872 downwards.
GCAGATGCCGGGGACAGGGCAACCTGTGTCAGTACAAAGCAACAGGGAGCACCAGAGGCCAGTGCTGAGCTCTAGCCCAGGGCTGCAGGGCCACCTGGTGGGACCTATGCTCAAGGCCCCTTTGCAAGCAGGAGGGGTCAGATCTGCATCTGGGAAGGCCAGCTGGCCCCATCTGTTAAGAAAGGTGCCGTCACCACCCCTTGGACTGCTGGAAGGCTTCCAAGAGATAAATGCCTATGAAGACGCCTCGCCCAGTCTGCCTGGCAAGTAGCAGGTCCTTGGTGAATGAGCGCTGGGACGTATTAAAGCTCAGAGGTGACACATCTGCTCAAGGTCACACCGCCAAGGACCGGCAGAGCTAGGTGGCGCACCCAGGGTCTCCCGCCCAAGGTGGGGTTCCCTGCCCCACAGAGCTGCCAAGCGCCCAGGATTCCTGTTCTTCCAGGTTGGAGCACACGCCCTGAGGTGCTAATTCAAGCACCAATCTAAACCTGGGCAGCCAAGCAGGAAGTGGAGGTCACTTTTGCTGACTCAGAAGCAGTGGCTGCATGGTGGGGGTCCCGTAGGAGACCCTCCCTTCACTTTCTTGCCCTTCACTCATGCATTGGGGGTCCCCTGGAGCACACCTGCTCCGTTCTATCCAGCCAGCCATTCAGTCTGCTAGGGTCTGCCAGGGATCGGGCAAGGGGTGGGGAAGGAGTGGCCTGGGCTGCTGACCCCTGGTGGCCTGTGTGGGCTTGGCGGGAGGGAGAGTCACCCATTGCAGCCCTCCCCCTCACTCCCCTAGTACCGAACCCAGCCCCCACAGAGCCATTGCATGGCTAGGGGTGCCATCTGGTGGCCAGAGGTCACTCCCCTGGACGCTTTCCTGCCATGGGTCAGCTAGAGGGAGTGGAGGGACAACCTGCTCTGGTCTTTTATGTGCCAAGTAAATCTGTCAGCCTTCAGTAAGCACCCACTGTGTGCAGGGCCCTGCACTTAAGTCACATGCCAGGGGACCCAGACATTAGTCAGATGTTCTCCCTTGAAGGTGCTCTGAATCCAGTGATAGAGGCAGACAGTTTCCAAAGCCATGAGGGTATCTGGGGCCCAGAGAAGGTATCACATTCAGATGGGAAGGCTTCCTGGAGGAGGTGATGTTTGAGCTGTGTCTTAAATGAGAGGATGACATTAATCCAGCTTTTTTCATTTAAACTTCACAATAGACCAGCAAGGCAGAGGGTATCCTCAACTGGTAGTTAAGGAAACCAAGGCTTGGGAAAAAGAAGTCAGAATTTTTTCCATTCATTTGTTCAGTCATTCCTTTTAAAAATAAATATTTTCCATTTTATTATTTATTTTGATTAATCCTCACTCGAGGATACTTTTCCACTGATTTTTAGAGAGAGTGGGAGGGAGAGGGAGAGACAGAGAGAAACTTCGATGTGAGAGAGACATATTGATTGGTTGCCTCCTGCACGCACCCCGACCAGGGGAACCAGCAACTGAGGTACATGCCCTTGGCTGGAATTGAACCACGGACAAGGGTCCGTGGTTGGGCTGACACTCTATCCACTGAACCAAACCAGCTAGGGCCAATCATTCCTTAGCCAATAAATATTACTGATTGACTATTGAGTGCTACTCAACCTGGCCAAAAGCACTTGTACCTTCCCTCCAACACCTCTGCGGCGACACCCATGACATCCTGTCCCAGGATGAGTGTGGGAGCTCATCCCTGTTCGGGTCCAGCAGCCCCCCTGGGGTCGATGGCTGCCCTGGGTAGCCGGACAAAATCCATGTGGCCAGATCTTGGGCATGTCCACTGCCAGGCAGGACAGTGGGAAACCAGGATGTGGGTAATGTGGAAGGTTCTGTCCCAGGCAAACCTGGATGGTTGGGAAGGGTTTGGGTCCCACTTGGCCACTCTGGGGTACCTTCTCAAGAACCACTCAGCTGGTTCTTCACAGCATTGGGAACCCCTTGTTGGTCCCACCTTTGCTGCCTCTTCTCTGGAGGTCCTCACCCAGATTCCCACTCCTCTACGTCTCTCTCCACCCAAATGCCCACTTCTCTACTTTCCCCATAAGCTCACTGGTGGCCCTAATGGTTAGCAACCCCAGCAGTTCCCCTTTCTACTGACACCTGAACTACCAACATTCCTATGATGGAAAAGAAAATACCTCCTCCCTCCCAGATTGAATCTGAATGTAGGGGAGAAAAAAGAAAAGCAGAAGCGTTAAATTTCCAAGTTAAAATGGGTCTACCCTTCACACCCCACTAGAACTCCCTATCAGACCCCTTCTCTCCAGTCACAACAGGTCTTGACCTGACCCAGTACCAGCCCAGGCCCCTCCAGAGCATGGCCTTCCCCAGGGTGGCCCCACTCCAGCGCTTGACTGACTGAGCCCTGGTAACATAACAAAAGGAAAGCCAATGTGGGATGTCTTTGTCCTCAAGAGGAGCTTATTCAATTAAAAAACCTTTTCTTTATCCCGAGTTAATCTTTCTTGAGTGTATGTGTGTGTACACATGTCCTTCCTTTTATGAAATCATGATAATAATAAATGATGTTTTTAAAAATCAATACTTGATAGAATTAAAATTTGGCAGTTCTATGTTCCCAAAATTAAGGAGTAATAACTGGGTGATGGGCACATGGGCGTTCATTATATGTTTCTCTCTATTGTTGAGTATGTGTGAAATTATTTATATTAATTTTTTAAAAGTCTAGATGGGTTGAGAATTTTAACATTAAAAATTAAATCACAAAAAGGTTAGAGAGAAAAAGGGGAAGGTAGTAATCTGTGAAATCTAGAAATTCTACAATGGTAAGACCAATGCAAAGTTTCAAAGTCACTCTCCTCCTTAAAGCCCCCCGGCCCTTGGTGATTGGCTGAGCTCACATGTCTCCTCCTTCAGGAAGTTCTCCTGACTTCAACCCTTGGGATTATGTTATGATTTTTAAAACAAGCAACATCTGACTATTTAGTCAGGGGCACTGACCTCTTTTCCCTTAGATTGTCAAAATATGACAGCCAACACAATAGCCATCCGGTGTGAATGAATCAAAATTATACCTTTTCTTTTGTGTCAAATTGGCAAAAAATATATTTTTTGGTGTGCTGCAGAACTTTAGTAATTAGTTTATGTGTGCCACGAAATAAAAAAGGTTGAACTTGTTGGGTTAGGAGTTATAATAATTGGAGACTTTTGGGGCCCACTTAACGTTGTTCGAAGTACTGCATTATTTCATTTAATTATAGTGTACAAGGCCCTGTGACCCACCTCAGAGTCTGGGATGGAGGAACCTGAAGCAGGTGCTGGCAAGTCCTTTGATGATGAATGAGTAAAGAAATCGGTGGTTAGCTGGGCCCTCCCCAGGTGTCCAGGAGGGCAGGTCCCAGCCCTGTCCTGCTGTTCCCTGTAGCCTGCTCCCAGCTCCTAGGTCCAGCCCTGAGCTTGCCCCTCTGGTCTTGTGCTACTCTGGCTCCACACCGGCCTTTCTAAAAGTATGGCCACTCCTGGACACGCCCTTCCCTACCCAGAAGCTCTTCCCAGCTCTCTCTCTGAGCATAAACACAAGTTCCTCCTCTGGTCCTCAAGGTCCTGCACCACCCACCATCCCTGCCATGCCCCTCTCCCACCACAATCCCGCCACACCTGCCTCTCTGGCGCTCCAAAGCCTCACCTTGAAGTCTCTGGTCTCTCTCCCTGCCATCTGGACCCAGGAGTCTGCGGCTCTGTCCTCCCTGTCCGTGGGTTGAAATGCCACCTGCTCAGGAAGGATGCCCACCCCTCTGCGGCCTGTTTTACGTACCACTACCCGGTGCTACCTAGGGGGTGTCTGACGACCCCCGCTGCGCGTGAGCCATGCCCCCCACGGGCTGGGCAGAGCAGGCGCTCACTAGAGGGCTGCCCACGAATGCAGAGCTCCTGCAGCCCTTGCCTCCCCCGCACTGCGCGCACACTCTTGGGCGTGATGCTGCGTGCACTGCAGTCCCGCTCGGTTTCATGGGGCGCTAACCTTGCCGCCTGCCTTTCTCAGCCCGGTCGACAAATGTCCTCTTGTCGTGCTTTTAGGAATAAGGCAGGTTATTAGTAAGTGCACAAGGAGGGTTCAAGGTGGGCTGCTCCTCGGTGGCCCGGCTTTCGGAGGCAGGTCGTGGGTAAATCCTTCCGTGAGACAAAAGGGACTCCCTACTTCGCACATTTCTCTTCACCACACGGTTAACGGGAACCTGACCCCACTCATGGGGCAGCCACCTTTTTCTTTTGAAGTGAGTATGACATGCTAACGAATCCCACCTCCTTTATAAAACTCAAACGTGGAGAATGCGGGCATCGATCCCGCTACCTCTCACATGCTAAGCGAGCGCTCTACCATTTGAGCTAATTCCCCAGCTTCCAGCAATTTCCGCCGTGGGTACACATTGTGGCTCACGTCATCACCGGTTTCCTCAAGACCCTCCAATTCGCCCGCCCATCTCGTTGCCCCATTGGTTCTCTTGCAGATCCTAGCTCCACGACCACGATTGGTTTGGCTCAATTGAGTTTTAAAAAGCATTGGCTATCGGATTGGTGGTCCGACACGTCCATCTAGGGGAGCCCCTACTGTTGCTACGGCGTAAGGGGACCCAGCTGGGTTTCTCCTGGTTTCTGATTTGTTTCTCCAGACGCCGGGGGTCCTAGAGATTCCGGATCCGTCAAGTCCCTGGGAAAAGAATGCGCCTCTCGCGCTTGACTGACGGGTCCTGAAAGCCAATTGCAGTGAGCGAAACGGGGCACGCTGGGCGCTCCAATAGACTGCAGGGGGTGGGAGAGGAAGGCCAATGAGCGTGGAGCTGGAGGCAGGGTCAGGATCGCAATTGGCCGCGAGGCGGCCGGAGGGTGGGAGGGGGGAACTCAAGGCCTGCTTGATACGTCCGCCATTTTGGGCGCTTCGCTGATGGTGTCGGTGAGCGCGTTTCCCGCCTGAGCGCAACTAGCGGCGGGTCGCGGGCACCTCCAGGTAGTGAAGGGGGAGGAGGGCGGAGGAGCGGGTGGCTGCTCATGGTGCTCGGCACCCGGACGGCGGCGGGGTCCCTCCGCCCGGCCTCGGTGGCGCGGGGAGGGAGCGTCCTGGCCCCCTCCCCTCCCCCCCGGAATTCGCCGGCGGCCGGGGAGGCGCGGCGCTAAGGCTCCCCTGACTGTCCCCGCCTGCGCCTGTCAGCCGTCCGCTTGCCCGCCGCGGGCCACGGGGTGGGACGCTGGCCCGGCGGCGAACTTTGCGCCGGCCTTGGGCGGCGGCGGCAGGCGGTGGGGCGGACCGGACTCGCCCCTAACCCGGCCGGGCCCCGCTCCGCTCCGCTCCGCTCCGGCCTATCTGCTCCAGCGCCGCCCCGCGTGCGGGCCCCCGAGCGTGTCAAGTTGAGGAGCAACTCGCCGCAGACTCGCGAAGACCATTGTTGGACCCCGTTCCCCGGAAAACAAGTTCTGTGGGTTTCTGTTCATTGGCCGTAGACTCTTCGGAAAACGCGAGCACTAGCTCGGAGTATTTAAATAGCCTTCCGAGCGATTTTTTAACTCGGGTGTTGTGACTCGAGCGTAGAACTGCTCGCGAATGCCTCCCTGGCGCACCGGAGCTAAGGGGGTGGTCCTTCTTGCGGCTGGAAGTACCTCCTTAAAGAAGCCGGTTCGCTGTTAACTTGGAGGGCTTTCCTCCCTAGACACTGCTTGCTCTGATCACAACTTGGACTTTAGGTTGTAGGTGCACGGAATGAGTCCTCGGTTGTATCTCTGTGCCCTGAGGTTTCAACCTCCAAGCTTCCTGTAATTTCCCCGGTACTTCAAGTTTTCTCCATGCGGGTCCCATAGAGCTTTGTTTATGTTTTGCTTTCAGGGGAGGGGCACTTGGTAGTGTTTCCTTTCCTCCTCACAGCACTTGTCCCACTTTGTGAATTTTACTTCGATTTTGTCCTCAAGGTCATGTTGCAGGTAGGCAGCAAGTGGGAAAGGGACTCCAGGCTTCCAGCCACTAGGATGTCTCCTAAGTGGTGGTGAAGTTGGAGCTTTCTTCACTCTGGAGTTAGACTGCCTGGGTTGAAATCTTGGTGTCACCACTTTGTAGCTTTGTGACCTTGGGCATGTTTCTCAACCTCTCTGCTTCCTCTGTAATGTGGGAATAATAGTAGTGTCTGCCAAATCGGTTTGTTGGGAGTAGATGAGTTCATGCGTATAAAGCAACTAGGAAAGGTGGGTGGCTATTATTAATTTAAAATTTACTTTCAAATGTTTAGGTATTATTAGGAAGCCAAATGAGTGTTTAAGCCTTGCCTCTTGGTGAATGTTTTTAGAAAGCTCTTAGTATTTAAGAGTCAGCCGGACTGAGAAAATGAAGTGGAGATTTTTTTCCATTTTTAACTCATTGAATTGAATACACGTTTCCAGGGGTGATGGTTAGTGGTGGTGCCTCAGAGTGTTTTGTTTAGGAGGTGGTTACATAAAGAAAAGCCCATCAGGAACTCAAGTTGGATTCTTTTCCTCTGACTTCTGGATGCTGCATCCTAAGAGTGATTGGCACCCAAATCATGAACTCCAGGATTTCTCAGTGTGGTTACTGTGTATTGAGATCTACTTCAGTGAAGATAGTTTGGGAAATAATTGTTGTCCTGGATGGATGCATTTCACTGTGTCTGAGGGAATCCAGAGTGTCTAACAAAATGCCATCCATTCAGTCACACATATACTCAGAGTCTCTTAATTCCTGTCCCGTGCTCTTCTCCTTGGTACTGGAAACCATGCTCACTCACCCTTGGCATTCTTGCTTGGGACCTGGCTTGACTGAGAAAGTGTTATTTTGATAGACTCAGTCTTAGGTAGAGATGAGCATCTTGCTGGTGTAACTTACCCAAGAACAGGAAGAAGATTGTTTGGGATTAGAAAACTAGCTTTTGTGTGAAGTATGGCAAAACAAACAAACAAAAAAACTTGCTAGCTTCAGTTAACTATTTGAGAATTTGAAAGTCAGACCATAGCTGGATGTAAAATGAATAGTAAAATTAAGACTCGAAGGGGTGAAGTTTGCTTAGCTTCTTTAAGTTTTTGTATCAATTTGGTACAAATACAATGTTATTAAAGATAAACCAGCAGCTCTTCTTTAAAACAGTATTTGTGGTAGTTTATTTCTAAGATAAACTTGTATCTTTCAGTTTTATAGTTTGGATCTTTGAGAGGCAGCCTGAGTATATATTGGTCTAAAATTTTATAATGTTTGTATTACCCTTAATAAGAGTGAGTGGTAGTGACAGTGAAACTCTTCTAATAATCTGCTCAACTAAAACTCAACATTGAGTTTATTTCATAGAAAGCACAAGAAGCTGTGGTTTGGTCCTCCTCATAGGTCAAGATCTGAGCCCCAGTGTGGGCTGAGTAGTGCTAGCTTCTTCTGTTGGGTGAGATGGGCTGAAAAAATAGACCTGGCCTCTTGTCTTTAAGTAGCTTTCTTCTTATTATTTTTCTTTCTTAAGAGCACTGCATATGATGGGTTTTTTGTTTACTCAGATCAGTGCTTCTCAACTGGGGGACAATTTTGCCCCCAAAGAAACATTTGGCAATATATATATTTTTAAATATATTTTGATTGATAGAAACGTCAATTATGAAAGAGAATCATTGATCGTCTGCCTCCTGCACACCCCACACACTGGTGATCGAGCCCACAACGCAGGCCATGTGCCCTGACTGGGAATCAATCAGTCATGTCCTGGTTCTTTGACGCTCAACCACTGAGCTATGCCGGCCGGGCTGGAGATATTTTTACTGTGGGAAATGGGCAATGTGCTATTGACTTCTAGAGGGTAGAAATCAGGGATGCTGCTAAACATCCTGAAATGCATAGGACAGCATTTATTACCCTCCCACCGCCCCCCCCCCCCACACACTTACACAAATTATCCAGCTCCAAAATCAATAGTCCGAGGTTGAGAAACCCTTCTCTAGATAAATGCTAGACTGGCCTTTAGAATCATTTGGGATACTTTTTATGACCATGGATGATGGATCCCATCTCTGGAAATTTGTGGCGGGATTGATAGTATATTTTTTAGAAGCTCCCCAAGTAATACTGAAGTGCAGCTAGGTTTTGGAAACATTGTGCTACACCAAAAATGTCAGGGACTGCTTGGTCAAAGAACCCTTCAGGTGATTTGTACGATGTCTGTTGTACGTAGGTTCTACCTTGGAGGTTGCTTAGTAATGAGAGAGATGGTGTACATACATTATTTTCAGGTGCCTGAATATTGAACTTTATTTTTTATTTTTTTAAATATGTTTTATTGATTTTTTTACAGAGAGGAAGGGAGAGGGAGAGTTAGAAACATCGATGAGAGAGAAACATCAATCAGCTGCCTCCTGCACACCCCCCACTGGGGATGTGCCCGCAACCAAGGTACATGCCCTTGACCAGAATCGAACCTGGGACCCTTGAGTCCACAGGCCGATGCTCTATCCACTGAGCCAAACCGGTTAGGGCTGAATATTGAAGTTTAAATGAAAATTTTAATGAATTGATTTTATAAAATAATTTAGAAATGTTTCTCCCCATGAAAATAATTACCATATTGTGCCCTGGCTGGGTGGCTCAGTTGCTTAGAATGTTGTCCCATATACCAAAAAGTTTCGAATTCGATTCTCAGTCAGGGCACATACCTAGGCTGTGGATTCTATTCCTTGAGGATGGGGGGCAGCGCATGTACAGGAAGCAGCCGATCCATATTTCTCATCGATGTTTCCCTTGATGAGGGTTAAACAAAAATTACCGTATTGTGCTGAACTTAGTAGCACACTCAGGTATTTAGGGTTGTTTGTTCCTATGCTAAATAACCTTAAACTGTAGTTTTTGAGTTTTGTATCTTTTGCTCTCATCTTGCTTGTCATCTGTCAGTTCTGTTTTTAGATGCCAGCTTCATCATTATCTTTTTTTATTCCCAGAGAGTTGGCCCTGTATCAGTTTGCCAATTCTTCCCTTTGAGGGCAAGAGAGGCTACTCTGAACTTAACCTTTTACACAGTGACCTTGCCAGCTGGTAAAGAGGGGTCCTCTGGGCCTGGACTCTGACATAGGTGTTTTACCTCCTGAGAAAGATGAGGTGCAGTAGTAGAGAGAAGGGCAGAAATCCTTTTCTCTCACACACTTAAAATTTAGGTTATCTAGTTTATTGAATGGAAGAATGTAGTGTAAAAGCTATCCAAATTTTCAGCAACTTAATGTTGTTAATATCTAGACATATAAAAAAGTTCATGCAGGCACTTTCTAATCTTAACATCCTGAAATTTGGCTTATGGTCATCTATTTCTGATCTTCATTTATTTGATCAGCAAATATATTGAGTCTTTACAGGAACTGTATTAGGGATTCACTCATGAACAGGTACTTAAGGACTTGGGTGAGACAGGAATGAAAAGAGATACAGTTTTGGCTGGGAGACCAGATAACAAAACTTGTTAAATTTTACTAGTATGTGGAGTAAGTATCCTCTTCGTGAGAGGCCCTCAAGGCCTCAGAGGAAAGAGCTTATACTGTATTTGCTGGTTAGGTGGTTGAGATTGCCAGAATTCTTTACACCTTTGTTTCTCCTATGTATTAAATGGTTATGTTGACTTGCATCCTTGGTTTGGTGTGTCTTAAAAAGCAATGCCATTCTTCCCATGCTGGTTTATGACAGATATTATCCTATATAATAAAAGGCTAATATGCAAATTGTCCCCTCTAATGGGTGTTCTATCAGGACTTCAACCAGGGTGCAGGCTGGCCAGCCAACCTCCCACACCTGGCCTCTAGTTGATCTATAATGTCTTTTGCTCCATAGATATTGGTTGTCAGTCAAACTTGAAACAGTGACTGGCTCCATACTGATCAGGGCTTGATGTAGGTTTATACCAAATATCTTGAGTATCCTTGAAATTGATGGTGCTTCCAGTGGGAATGGTTTTTTTGCTGCAGTCTGGATCTAGGTTGACTGGAGATTTGTTTTTGTGGCCTTTTGACTTTGGCTTAGGTTTAGTTACCATGGGAACCCCCTTTCTTCCTCTCTCCCTCCCCCTTTACTTTTCATTCATGGGAGAAGGGGAAATAATAGTTACTAGTTGCATTAATACCCAATTTATTTCAGTTTTTGGATGATGATGAACTGACATCTGGATACCAGGTAAATTGGCTAGATGGTAAAGAAGCAAGTAAAAGGGATCTTGGCAGTACTTGAGAGGCTTTTACTTTAAATGGGACATTTTTATGTCACAGACTTGGCAAAGAACTGGGTTTACTCTGAGTAGAGGCGGTTAACTACTTGTCACATACAGCTGGCTAGTGTTGACCTGTTTTATAAGTATGTATTAGTGAAGACTACGTAGTCTGTGAATTTATATAAATAGTTTGATAAGTTATGAACATCTTTTTACTGATAAAAGGAGGCTCTGATTTTGTACTTAACAACTCTGGAAAAAACTAGGGTACTATTAGTTCCAGAATTTCTTATAGTGGAATATATACTAATTTTGGATGGTTTGTGTGCCCCATAAGTTAACTGCCATTGAAATCTGGTGGCCTAAAGGAAGGATGAGTGAAAGATTGTTTTTTGGTACATTAGAGAACAGAACTAAAAAGGCTGCAGAAAAAATAAAAATTAATAGTGCAGAAGTAAGTATGATTGACTGTTGAGTCGGCACACTTGAAGAAAGCTGTGCAGATTGCTGGTTGGATTCTTTAGTTCTCTGTATGTGGATGCATATCTGAACAACAGTGATGGTGTTAGACACTTTGACAAGAAGAGAAAGCAGAGTTTGCCTGAGAACGTGTGGCACTCTGAAACCCTAATCAGGGTAAGTAAAGCAGCTGTGTTACACTATCCACGAGGCATGTTGTATGGTGGCCTAGAAGTTAATAGGCATTGGTTGGACTTGGGTGAAATCTGGCCTTTTTTTTTTTTTTTAATTTATTTTTTGTTTTGATGCCCTGACTGGGAATCAAACCAGCAACCTTCTAGTGTACGGGACAACGCCCAACACCTAACCAAGCCACACTGGCCAGGACAAATCTGGGCTTTCAATCCCAGATGGGGGCAGTGGTGGAAGGAACATTGACAAGTATTGACTCAGTTGGGTGTTTGGGGCTTCCTTTCATGAGAATCATGGTTTTGGAGCTAGAACATAACTTAGAGATTATTGATTATCTTAGAGAAAAATTTAGGCTATGCTGGAGAAATGGACATGTGATTCCTTTAGGGTTTTGCTGACTCTACTAAGACTACAATTGCAAGTGTCATTTGTTTCAAGAGTGACATCACAGGTGGATCTCACTGAGAGTTAAGAGCAAAGGGTTAACATGAATTATTTCCTTTTTGTGGAGTACATGCCAGTTTTTGTCATTGTAGTAGATGAGGGGGGTAGTGTCTCCTGGTTTTTTGTTGCTGATAAAGATACACAGGGGTTCTGTTGCCTCTGGACCATGGGTAGGTCTCATCTGCCTCTGTTGGCTGTGAGTTCACGAGACCCTGCCCCTTGTGATTAAATAACAGTCTTTGAATGAGCCCCACCCCTCTCTTCCTTTCCACTGTGGATCTCTTGTCCTTGCTTTATTACACTGGATTCAACAACTATCCAGGGTAATAAACATCCATCATAGGTATAGTATTTTAAGCTAAGGGAGTTTTCACAGACTAGTACCTGTTTTCTATCCCCAGTTCAGAGTGTGTTATGGAGGTCAAGAGTACTCAGGGTCTAAAATAGCTGGTTTTGAGTTCTGGCTCCCACTGTTTTCCAGCTATGGGAAAATATTAGTGAATATTGAATATAGACTAATTAGCACAGTGCCTAGCTCAAGAGTAATATTTGTATTAATTTTATTACTGTCACCAATCTTCCCAATAATAATAGAAGTAACTGCAGAAATGACTCCAATATAAAGTGAAGTGAATGCCCTGAAGAAGTGAAATGGACTATTATGGAGTCATAGAGGACCTCTGAGGTCTAACTAGTTGTTCTGGGGAAATATAGGGTGATGGTATTGGGTCAGGGGAGGTTATGGAGTTAGTATGCAAATGTGTTGTGTTATTTTTTAAAATTTTGATTATGTTATTGAACTCTCTCTGCCATTATAAAGATAACTCTGCTTTGGAGCCTCCCATATTAAACCATATTTTCTCAGTATACTGTGCTCTTGAAGAAAAATCACATCTGCTTTGAAGCATCAGTGTGTTTTAACAGATGATTGGTCTTTTTAATTGTGTACTTCTTTACAAATTTCACATTATTACCAGACAACTCTTCTGTAAAGGGCCAGTTAGTAAAATTTGAAGGCTCTGGGGGCTATATGGTTTATATAACTACTCAACTCCGCAGTTGTGTGAACGCAGCCATAGACAACATGTAAACAAATGAAGGTGGCTGTCTTCCAGTAGTTTTATTTACAAAATCAGGAGGTGGGCTGGATTTGGCCAGTCCTGTGCTAACCTTTTTATTTTAATTTTTAGTAAGATCATATGTTCAAAGAATAATATCAGTATGTGTACAGATATTAAATGCTAAAACAATAATTGTGTACCCACTAACCAGCTTAAGAAATATGATATTGCCACACCTTTGGCTCCCTGTATGTCCTCCCCAGACCACTTCTTCCCTCTTCTGATTTCCCCAAGGCAAGCACTCCCCTGCATGTATCATTTTCATGCTTTACTTTAATGTGTTGCCATCTGTGAATGTATCCTTAGGTAACTTAATTTTCTATGTCTTTATGTGAACTGTACCCCTCTACTGTTTTTGAGATTCATTTATTCAAATACTAAGAGGCCGGGTGCACGAGATTTGTGCACTGGGGGGCGGGGGGTGAGTGGCGGTCCCTCAGCCCTGCCTGCGCCCTCTCGCAGTCCGGGAGCCCTCAGAATGTCAGTGGGACATCCTTAGCGCTGCTGTGGAGGCGGTAGAGGCTCCCGCTGCGCTCACCAGTCGTGAGCCCCGCTTCTGGGGTTCTGGCTGAGTGGCGCTCCCCTTGTGGGAGTGCACTGACCATCAGGGGGCAGCTCCAGAGTTGAGCCTCTGCTCCCTTGGTGGTCAGTGCACGTCATAGCGACTGGTCGTTCCACTGTTCGGTCAATTTGCATATTACCCTTCTATTATATAGGAAGGATGTGTACTTATCATGTCTTGAGACTCATGTTCTCATGCTGGGTATATTAGCAGTGAGGAAAACAGAAAAAAGTGTCTGTCTTCACAGAGTTTACATTTTAATAGGGAAAGACACTTCACAGCCCTGGCCATTGGGATGTGTTTCAGTTGGATCATAGTAAAAAAGTATCGAGTTCTATTCTCCCTTCCTCTCTGTAATTTAAAAAGAAAAGAAAAAAAGAACTCACAGAAAAGTTAGATATAACAATCATGTGATCAGCAGGGAGAAAAGTAAAGCAGGGGAGTGGGTAGGTGGGTGAGTGGGGCTGTTTGCAGATTGAAATATGGTGATCCGAGTGGGCCTCCCTGAGATAGGGGACCTTTTAACAGGATGTCAGAGAGAGAGCCTTGTGGCTATGGGTGTGGGTGGGGTGGGAGGAGAGCCTGGTGTGCCTGAGGTACTCAGAGGGCAGGAGGGAGGGACAGTAGGAAGAGGCCAGCCTGGTTGGTGGGAGAGCCCCAGGGCGAAGATAAGGTCAGAGAGATTAAGGTGGAGTGGGAGCCCATCACATAGGCTTTTGTTAGTATTTTGTCTTTTTCTCTGAATGAGGTGGGAAATTGTGGTGTTTTGAGCAGCTGTGTGATGTGAGATCTGATTCATTTTTTTAAAAGGTCCCCCTAAAGCTCTGTTAAGAATAGCTGTCTTGCCCAGCCAGTGTGGCTCAGTGGTTTAGCATTGGCCTGTGAACAAGGAGGTCATGGTTCAGTTCCTGGTCAGGGCATATGCCCGGGTTGCGAGCTTGATCCCCAATGTGGGGTATGCAGGAGGCAGCCCATCAGTGATTCTCTCTCATCATTGATATTGCTATCTCTCTTCCCCTCTCTCTTCCTCTCTAAAATAATAAAGAAAAAAATCTATATATTTTTAAAAAGAATAGCTGTCTTGTGCTGCTGCAAAATAATGGCAGCTGGGACTGACAGGAAACACAGGTGTCAGTGAGAAGCAAGCAGTTGGATTCTGGGTGCATCTTGAAAGTAGTGACAATGTGATTTGCTGAGAGTGAGTGAAGGGTGATGATACTGGGATACTGGGGATTTTTGCCCCTGTGGGAGTTGCCATTTATGAAGAAAGGGAAGACGGAGGGAGGCACAGGTTGTGGAAGCAAGATGAGTTGGGATGGGGATGTGTCAAGTTTGAAACTTTTAGAGCCCACTGGAGACATGTAGGATTAAAACTTTTGAAGTTGAGGGGAAAGATTGGGGCTGAAGATAGAAATGAGACACATATAAGTCCTGAGATTGAGTGAAAGCACAGAGGAATGAGGGCTGAGTGAAAGCACAGAGGAATGAGGGCTGAGTCAGCAAGGGAAGCAGGGCTTGTGGTAGAGGTGAACCACGTGCGCCCATGTAAGCAATGCATCTATGAAGCCAAGGAGAATGTTGTTTTGGAAGAGGGAGTGAGACCTGTGCTCAAGGCTATTGCTGTAAGGTCAAGTCGAATGAGGGTCAAGGCTTGTTTGGAGGCTTTGGCAGCACAGAACATTGATGACCTTGACAAGAGCAGTTTCTAGAGGGTGATGCAGGAAAAGCCTGGGAAGGAGGGTTTATGAAGAACTGAGAGAAGAGGACCTCAGAAAAAGAAAGCTTTTTAGCAGGCTCCGGACGCTGCAGTGAGATTTGGGACTCAGAAGGTTTTGTTGAGATGGGAGAAATTACAGCATTTTTGTCATGTTGATGAGAAGTGATTCTGTACAGAGTGACCAACTTGATGAAGTGGGAGAGAGGGCACTTGTTGGAGCCTGGCTTTTGGGTAGGCCACAGAGGATGGGCCGAGTGGAGAGTCCGTAGGCTCTTGAGAAGAGGGAGAGCAGAGTTGGGATAGTGGGATCAGGTGGACATTTTCTCCTGTCTTCCCAGTGAAATAGGAAGGCTTTGTCAGTGAAAATGAGGGTGAGTTAGGGGCTAGTGAGTTGTGAGGAGAGAGGAGAAGGTATGGAATACTCTGTGGTTAAGTATGATAAGAATGTGAGTGGATTAGCAACATGGAATGGCTTAGCTGAGGGGAGTGATCTGAAGGAAATAGCAATTGTGTTCTTTTTAGCAGAGGCAGAGTAGACAGTGCTGTGTTGTGCTGGAGTTTTTGCCCCCGCTTCGTTCCCCAGCAAAAGTGGCAATGCCAGAACAGGTTAAGGAAGTGAGTCTACTGGTGGGGCATGAAGTCGAAGCTGGGAAGGGAGGAAGTGAGGGCATGTTGGTAGTGAGGGTTGTCAACAGTGATGCATGTAGCTGTAGTTCATTCCTGTTCACTTCTATGTCCTGTTTTAGACTGAATACATCTCATTTTATTTTGTCCTATCATTGGAAGGTAGGATTGTTTCCAGCAAAGAAACAATGATATTATAAACAAGTGCAAAACTTTTCTTTAGGGTATAGACCTTGCAGGGTAGTGGGACCTGTACATCTTTAACTTTAGTGGCTGGTGCAAATTGTTTGCCAAAATGGTCGCCCAGTTTACCTTCCTACCAGCACTGTTGTTCTACATCCTTGCTAACCCTTGGTGTTGTCAGACTTCCTTTATTTGCCAGTTTGTTGGGTGTGAACTTACATGTCATTTAAAAAAAATAACAGCTTTATTGATATAATTCACATACCATAGAGTTCACCCATTTATAGTGTACTAAAAATTTAGTGGGTTTTAGTATATTCACAGAATTGTGTAATCCTCATCACAATCTAATTTTAGAATATTTTCATCACCCAAAAAGAAACCTTTTACCCAATAGTAGTTTTCTTCATTTCTGTCTAATCCTTAGACAACTATTAATAAACTTTCTCTTTCTATAGATTTGCCTATTCTAGACATTTCGAATGAATGGAATCATACTACATAATGTAAATGGAATCATACAATATGTGGTCTTTTGTGTCTGGCTCCTTTCACTTAGCAAAATGTTTTCAAGGTTCATCCATGTTGTAGTGTCTGTCACTATCAGTACTTAATTGCTTTTCACTGCTGAATGATACTCCATTGTATGGCTATACCACATGTTATTTATCCATTCATTAGTTGATAAACATTTGGGTGGTTTCCACTTTTTTACTGTTATTAATACTACTACTATGAGCATTTGTGTACAAGTTTTTGGGTGGACATATGTTTTTATTTTTCTTGTATACTTAGGAGTGGAATTATTGGGTAATGTGGTTACTATGTTTGGATTTTGAAGAACTACCTAACTGATTTACAAAGTGGCTATACCATATTATATTCTTACCAACACTACATCAGGGTTCCAGTTTCTCCATGTTCTTGCTAACATTTACTGTTTTCCATTAAAAAAAATTGTAGCCATTTTAGGAGTGTGACCTGTGGTATCTCACTGTGGTTTTGATTTGCCTTCCCCTAATGATAATGCTATTGAGCATCTTTTCATGTTATTATTTGCCTTTTGTATATCTTTAGAGGAAAATATTTAAAAACGTTACCCATTTTGTTAATTTGTTTTTGCCTGGTTTTAATGTTCTTTTTTCTGGTTACTAGTGAAGTATCTTTTGGCTTCTTGGATTTCCACTTTTGTGAAATGCCTGTTTGTCTTTTTATTTTATTGGGTTTGATTTTTCTTATTTGTAGGAATTAACATATTCTGTGTAATAATCTTTTATTATCTGTGTGACAATCTCTTCAGTTTGTGAATTGTCTTTTTACTGTATTTATGGAATCTTTAAAAAGTTGTTATTGAAAGCATGGAATAAAAGGACAAAAAAGGATCTCAGTGTTCTAATCTTTCCTTCTAGCCTTCATGCTATACAGGTAGAAGAGAAAATATATTTTTGGTTTATAGGTAGTTGTCTTTTAAAAAGTTTTATGGTTTCTCTTATAAGTCTTGCACATCTTTTGTTAGATTTATTCTTTAGGTGTGTTATAGGTGGGGGTTTTTTCTATTGTAAATAAATTTTTTAAGTTAAATTTTCTATTTATTGGTAAATGGAAATGCAGGTGACTTTATAGTATGTATCTTACCAAACCCTGGTTCAGGAATTCTGCAGTGAGCACCTTTGACAGATAGGAATTACTTTTGAATGGTCTTATGCCTAATCAGAACTTTTGTCATCTTTTGGTCAAAATTGCAGATTGTCTAATTATGGCAGCTTTAGAATATGTAGTGGACTCTGTGTTTCTGTTGTAACTAATAAGGACCTTTTAAACTCTGTAACTCAAAGAAAACAAAGTTCGTTTTGAGGAGGGGGGAGGAGAAGAGGCAGGAACAGGGTAGACGTGGCATTGTGGAGTCATTGTTTTAAGTTTGTCAAGTGTTTTTCCTAGTAACTGAGAATTGGTTTCTCTTGTTCCTCAAGAATTAGGTTCCAGGTTTTTAGTTTCTTTATTAGGAATTGCAAAGATTTTGCCATTTTATGACTTCCAAAGTTTCAGCTGTGAAAGTGCTGTTAAATGGCTAAAAGTGCTGGTTGTTGGTGGTTATTGATGTATTTAATTCTTTAGTATTTTGAAGAGTAGTAGATGCTTAGGTCTCAGTACTTGTCATTGTTGCTGAAGATATTTGTTCTGTGTAAGAATGTGTTCTTCACCGTTAAGAAAGGGTTTATTTCCTTTCCCTGTAGTAATTCTTAAAGTGTGGATAGGATGATTTTGCAGGTTAAAAATCCCAAGATTTAGCATTGTTTCAGCATTTCAGATTTTTGTTATCAATAAAAACTTTTTTCTGAGAAGGAAAAAATCCTGCTTATTTAGGAAATATTTTATAGGTTCAATGCGAAACTTACTTTACTTAAGACATTTTAGACTGTAAAACTGAACTGAAAGGAAAAATTAATGTGAAATTGAAATTTTATTTGAAATACTCTCTGCATTTTGTTTAGACCAGCATGTTTTGGAAATTTGATCTTCACTCATCATCCCACATAGACACACTTCTAGAAAGAGAAGATGTAACACTGAAGGAGTTAATGGATGAGGAAGATGTTTTACAGGAATGTAAAGCTCAGAACCGCAAACTTATAGAGTTTCTGTTAAAAGCAGAATGTCTCGAAGATTTAGTCTCGTTCATAATAGAAGAACCACCTCAAGACGTGGATGAAAAGATCAGATACAAGTAAGAAATTCAATATTCTCTTTAGGGTGGGACTGAAGTAAAGGGGGGTAGAATATTCATTCTCGTTGTCCAGCAGTGCCCTACAGCCGCTGCAGACCCTTTACAGTGTTTAGATGGTCAGGAGTGATGGGCTCCGCAGAGGACCTAATCTTTTCCAGAACTAAGTCCAGTGAAATGATGGGATTTTAAAACAAGTGTTCTATATGTCACTCAAAAGGGCAAAGGGTTCTGTAAGTAGTGAAGTTTCTTAAAGTAGTAAGGCCATCTAAGTAAGTATTTTCTCTTCTTTGAAAATAGGAAGATAGAGGTTACGTGACCATCCAAGATCACACAATGAATCTAAGCTGGAGCTTGGGTTCTGAAGAACCTTGCTGATAAAATAAATTCTGACCTTTTGTTAACTGAAAGTAAGGGTGTGTGTCTTGGTGAATATTAGTGTCACTAAATTTAAGCATGTAACACCTTGAATAACTACAGTGGACTTACCTACTCACTAGTTTCACCTGCTTACAAGGAGAATGTTAGTACAGTGGGACCCTTTATCACTGTCTCTATGAAACTGTATACAGACCCCTGGAAATTCTGAATATTCCGTATGTATTTGAAGTATTGGGGTTTCAGTTAGTTATTTTTCCATCTCCAACTATTGAAATATTTGGTTCACCTCCCACCTTTCCCCCAGGAAAATAGTAAAAATTCAGGAACGAAAAATTATTATGTGCTAAATAAACTTCATGGGCTAGGAAGAATTATGGTGGTTTATTTATTTTATCCTCCACCCCAGAATACACACACACACACACACACACACACACACATATATATGTTTTTAGAGAGAGAGAGGAACATCAATGTGTGAGAGAAACATCAATCGGTTGCCTGCTGTCAACCCCGATCAGGCATTGAACCAGAAACCTAGATGTATGCCCTGACCGGGAATCGAACTTGCAACCTTTTGGTATATGAGATGACGCTCTAGCCAACTGAGCCACCCAGCCAGGACAGAAGAATTATGTTTTTTAGTTGGTTATCTTTTGTCCTTTCTTTTTAGATATCTTTTCATTTCTTCGTGGTGAGAATTTTGCTGTCAGGGAAATAATAATTATTAATGTTTTTAGTCATTTTCTCTTGTCAGCCATGAAGATTGACAACTAGCATTCATTGACAGCCTCCACTCAGAGATCAGTGTCTGAAAAAAGAAAAGGAAAGAAATTTGGTATCAGAAATACTAGTGTATTCCCATTCTCAAGAGATAGACACTGTGCTACTTTGGAATTCCTGCCACATGTGGGGTGCTGCTTGTTTGGGGCTTATGCTGGTAGGAGACACTGTGGTGTGGGCTTTGTATCAGACCCTCCTGGGAGGGGTGTGGCCCTCCCCTTTTAACAAGCTCTGAGAAATTGAGCAGGGGACTTGCCCTTCTGGGTTCTGATTCTTTCTGTACTGAATGAAGCTAATACCTCTTTAACTGGGGAAGTGTAGGCACGCCTATGGAAAGTGCTTATTTTACCAAAAAGTAGTTGTGGCTTTTGTTATGCCATGCCAGCATTTTGGTGGGGGTTTTTGTTTGTTTGCGTTTTTCTGGTGGTGTTTTTTTGTGCTACATTTGAAGTTGCAAAAGGAGGTGTGCCTCCCCTGGACACAGCCTTCTGGATGGCACCATTTCAAGAGAGCATAACCTGGGCAGAGCTGTTCTCTGCTGTGCTTCTGGCCTAGGCAGTGCCATCAGCTGTGTATGTTACATTACAGCTGGATGACTCAGGCAACAGGATTAGTATAGAGGGGTTTTCCCAGTGGGATCGGAAAGCTCTTCAGAGTTAGGGTTGACAATAGTCATCTAAGGAAATTGAGACTGGTGTTTTGTAGTTTCTGGATGATGGAGTGACTGCTGTATTTTGTGAAGTTTATAACTACATATTAGTTATAAACTCATCATTGTTCTAACTTAGTTCGGTGATCATATACAACATATTAAAGGATTGTCATTTTACACTAACCTTTTTAATTCTAATGACAGATACCTAATTTTAAATAATTTAGCATACATTTGAACTAACAGAACTTTAAAAATAGGCCCTTAGTAGAAGTATAAATCCAAAAACTAAAATGCTGTTGGTTGGGTCAAAGTTCCCACAGAGGGACTGCGGACTTCTAGAGGCAAGAGGAAAACCAGGAGGGGCTGCTACCCTGAGAGTCGAGGGAAGAAGGGCTTTGGGAAGAAGGGACGGGACAGTGGGACAGGGCTGCTGCCTACTGGCCAGGTGATTGTGGTGTTTGCATCATGGAGCCCGTGGGCCCTGGATGCCTTTGAGGAAGAATTGGAGACAAACCAGAGACAGCTCTTTTCAGGTAGTTTTCTAGTTCCTGGAAAGGGAGCAGAGGGAGAAAGGGGGAGCTACAGGCAGATGTGGAGTCAGGAGAAGGCGGCGTTGGCTTTTACCCTAGATCCGTGTTCGGCAAACTGCGGCTCGCGAGCCACATGCAGCTCTTTGGCCCCTTGAGTGTGGCTCTTCCACGAAATACCACGGCCTGGGCGAGACTATTTTGAAGTGGCGTTAGAAGAAGTTTAAGTTTAAAAAATTTGGCTCTCAAAAGAAATTTCAATCGTTGTGCTGTTGATATTTGGCTCTGTTGACTAATGCATTTGCCGACCACTGCCCTAGATGGAAGAAATAATGGTTCAGTTCAGAGGGAAATGATGGTGTAGTGTAGACTGAGGAGGAATGGAGATTGAGTGATGTGCTGTGCTTGAATGGGTGGATGGGGATGGGATCAAGAGGACAAATGACTAGTAGCTTTAGGAGCAAGGCTGGCTCCCAGGTCAGGGTGCAGTCAACCAGGGTTCTCTTCTGATTGCTTCTGTGTTCTCAGTGCCAAGGAAGGAATCAAAGTCAGAGTATGTGTGGGGAAGGAGCAGAGGCCTTGCCCAGGGGTGAGGTAGAGGGTTTATTGTTTGTTCATTTGTTTTTATTGATTTCTGAGAGAGGGAGAGGGGGAGAGAGAGAGAAAAACATCAGTGATGAGAGAGAATCATTGATCGTCTGCCTCTGGCACGCCCCCTTCTAGGGACTGAGCCCAAAACCCCAGCATGTGCCCCGAACCGGGAATTGAACCGTGACCTCCTGGTTCATGGGTCATTCATTGCTCAACCACTTTGGGTATTTTTGAAACTTTTTTAATGTTGAGGGAGAGAGGGTGTAGCTTCAGCCTGTCCAGAAGTATAACTTTGAGCCTTGTCTGTAGTGCCTAGGCCCCACATATGCGCTTTTTAAGCTAGATCACACTTCCAAGTTACCTGCGGGAAAATGGATGCAAAATTAAAAAGATGACCTCTGTGTCAGAATTTAGAGAGTATGCCTATACATTTGGTTTGCAACTGGGGTTGAGGTCTACTGCCTTTTACCAATCCTTTATTTGCCAGTAACTTACAAATTGCGGTAGTTGAGACAATGTGCCCCCCAAGCCCTATAGCAGCATTTCAGCACTTCTATAAAGTAGAAAATAAGAAGGAATAAAAACAGCTAACACTCATTTACTCTAAGCCAGTGGTCGGCAAAGCCGCGGTTTGCCGCTCTGTTGACTAATGAGTTTGCCGACCACTGCTCTAAGCCTTTCTTCTCAGTATTTTGTATGTATTATTCTCCCCAGTGGAGTAGGACTATTGTCTTAACATTACAGACTTGGAAACTGAGGCCCAGAGAGGTTAAGTAACTTGCCCATGATACAGATTATAAGTGGTGGAGACAGATTCCTAACCTCAGTGATGTGACTCTAGAAGTCACACCTGTAATCACTTGATAATCCTGCCCCCACTTCCCCAGCATAATGGCGACTTTATGTTCCGGCATCTATATGCCAACATGTGAGGAAGGTTTTAATTTGATTGAGCCACAAGCCTCTAGAAGTGGCTATTTGATAATGTGATTTTTGTGCCCACGCACCTGCCAGTTCTATTGTCTCCAGTTTTTTTTGTGTGTGTTTTTTTTTTTTTCTCTCTCCCTGCAAAGGTTCATTTGGGGACATTTTCCTATTGCTCAGTCTTCTGACCTCATGCCAGATCCCCTCAGGTGCTGCAGCTTTCTGGTCTGATGCCAGTGGCCTCTCCAGCCAGGGGCCTCAAAACAGGCAACCACTTGCTTGTGTATTCCAGCCCCCAGTCCTCACCTCTCTCTTTGGTCATACAGCTGCTTCTGGCTGTTCTGTCACTTCCCTGTCCGGGTCAGCATTTGAGCTTCCTATTCCTGATGATTAGATGGTTCTGGATCCTGGCTGCTTGACAGGGAGGAATAAAGAAGAGAGAAGTAAACTGGGTTGGGGAGAGTACAGTGTACACAGACCTTGCAGTCTCCAATGCTACTGAAAGCATGAGAAATTGTGGTCAGAGACTGAGTGCAGGAAATGGATCTACTGCCTGTTTTTCAGAGAGAGAGAGAGAAAGGAAGAGAGAGAGGGAGAGAGCCCTTTGGTGCTCAGAGACATGCTAGCTTGAGGGGTACAGGTACTTCTAGTGCTGTGGGGTCTGTAGAAGAGATCTGTGTTCCACAGCATTGAAATCTGATGGTGGATTGATCCCCAGAGACCTTGGAAGGCTGGTGTGGAGAGTGTGTTTGTTTGTTTGTTCTTATTAAATATATTTTTATTGATTTCAGAGAGGAAGGGACAGAAAGAGAGAGAGAGAAACATCCATGATGAGAGGGAATCATTGATCAACTGCCTCTTGCATACCCCCAACTGGGGATCAAGCCCGCAACCTGAGCATGTGCCCTTGACTGGAATCGAACCCGGGACCTTTCAGTCCGCAGTCCTATGCTCTATCCACTGAGCCAAATCGGCTATAGCTTCCCACCTGGCTCACTCAGGCAGATGTCCTGTTCTCTAGTATATTAGAATGTTTATTCTCTTAAGATATAATATAGATTGAACATTTGAGAAGCTCCCAAAACAACTTTCTAGTACCATTTGTAACCCATATGAAATTAGTAGTGGCCAGTCTAGGGACCTAAATGTGTCTTGAGTACTTACAAGGTGCTGTGCGCAGTTTCCTGGAAACCAGTGTCCCTCTTGGTTGTCCTATAAGCTGTGCCAGAGTAGCTACTGATGACTGCAGCACAAGGCTTTTTACCTGTCACATCTTGCCTCATCTGAGAAGGCCATGCCCCTGCAGCATAACCCCTTCCCCCCTTTTTGGCTCCTCTGAGTTCTAGGTGTGTTCTAGTTTTGTTGGGGGAAATGTATTTTTGTTAAAGCTTGGTTTAGGAACAGTATTTTAGACATAGCAAATTCACTTTAGAGGTTGGACAGAATAGATTGAAATGATTTTGAATTCTCAGAAGATAATTTTTTTCCCCACAAAATTTTAGGAAGCCTTTCTGATTTGTGTGTTACTTTATGCAATTAAACTGTTAATGTAGATGATGATACAAGTATCCTATTTTTCTAGGTATCCAAATATATCTTGTGAGTTGCTCACTTCTGATGTTTCTCAGATCAATGATAGACTGGGAGAAGATGAATCCTTGCTAATGAAATTATATAGCTTCCTCCTAAACGATTCCCCCTTGAACCCACTACTTGCCAGTTTCTTCAGCAAGGTGCTAAGTATTCTTATCAGCAGAAAACCAGAACAGGTAAATATTGTTTTCCAAAAGGTAAGTATTAGGGCTGATCATCACTCTGAGATGATCCCCAGTAATTTTTTTGCTTCAGTGTTCTGAGTGTGCTCGTAAGTCCAGCTTTTATAAAAGAATATATTTTATACCTTAAGCTTTCTAAATGTTTGCTGGCTTAACATTGATTTACACATTAATATGTTCTAACTTTACGTTCTTTTCTAAGTGCCTCACATCTCGGTTTTTTAGTAGTCTGTGGTTTTCTCTTTTGACAAGTAGCTAGAAGCATGAGAACGCTAGTATCTGTTTGGGAAGATGGCATGACGGTGCATACTGAGCAGTTGAGTGTGTGAGTGGAGGCCTAGTGACTGTGGTAAAGTAACAATGGTTTTTTCCCCTTGATGATTACAAATGAAGCTTAAATAAAAAAGCTTTCTTATAAATGTAATTGATTATTGGTTTATACAAATGGTGATTGTTTCCATTTTGATTCTACTAAAAAAAAAGTTTCGCTTGAGACATCTGGGTATAGACTGTCATGTACCTATTATGTAGCTCTGCTGTAGTGATTGGCAGAAATTCAGGCCTTACTGTTATGGCAGGAACTCCCCCACCCCTCTCCTTCTCCTCCTTTTTCTTCTTGTTTTTCTCCTACCCCACTTTGTTTGCTTTTTAAATAATTCAGATGTCCGTGGGAAATTTATTTTCCAAGTATCAGTTGTATATGTAGTGGTTCTCAAAAAGTGTGGTCCCAGGACCAGCAGCATGAGTACCTGTTGATACTTGGTTAGAAATGCAAGTTCTTGAGCCCCACTTCAGACCTACTGACTTGGACTCTCGGGGGTTGGGCTCAGCCATCTGGGATTTTAACAAGTCTTCCAGATCAGCGGTCGCCAACCTTTTGGGCCTCACGGACCACCAGTTGGCGACCACTGCTCCAAAGGTTTCCTTAAACCAGCGGTCGCCAACCTTTCGGATCTCATGGACCACCAGTGGTCCGTGGACCACCGCTTGGCAACCGCTGTTCCAGATGACTGATGCATGCTACAGTTTGAGAATCACTGCTCTAATCAGTATTGGTGTGAAAAGCGTCTGCTGACCATTGATTATGATCCACTTAGAGAAAACAGGCAGCCAAGGAGCATCGAGCCTCAGATGTCCAAGTACAAACTGTCAGTCCTGCCAGAGTGCAGTGAGCAGAGGTGTGATGACAGCGTTGCAAGTAGTCAAACCTGTGGGGCCTGGCATCCTTCATGGGGGAAAGCAGGCTCCAGGATCCGCCTTGCTATCTGCACATGTGGAGGGACTGGAACTATCTTAGGCCTAGTGTGTTTATCCTATGCCAGGGTGAAGTGGATACATGTTTTATTTTAGAGAGGAGGTCATTCTTTCATGTTTTAACTGAGTAGGATTACCTTCTTAAATGTATTGGAATTGAGGTTCTTTTTTCTTAGAGAATCTTCCCCAAATCATGATTGCTCTGATAGATTGTCTTTCTCTCTTCTGCCTTCCGATGAGAAATAATAGGACTGCTTACTGTTACAGGAAAGTTCAAGTCACCCCACAGCCTAAATTACTAGTCAGTTCCAGATGGTTGTAGTGCCTATTGAAACAGGTCCTGGTTTTCAGGGTCATGAGTGAGAATGCACTTGAAGCTTTTCTGAGTATTTGTGTTGGTCTTCAAGGTCAGATATAGTATCTGTGTAAAGATGATGGTATGTGCCAATTAAATGCTGAGAAAATGGCCCAGTCACTGCTGTTCATTGTGCTTCTTGGTTCAGGACTCCTTGAATGAAAACAAGTGGATTCTATAGCCCTTGGCCTTTTAGCTCCAGGAAAAGGGTCAAACTGGCACCTCTCTAACCTTTTGGGAATTATGAGTGTAAATAAAGATTTCCCATTACATGATGAATTAGTATATATGCAGCTGTTAAGTAATGAAAAAAAAATCAGACTCAACCTGGCTTAACTGGTACAGACATTTATTAGCTGGTGGAGCATAAAGTCCAGTTGTAGGGCACCTTCATTGTTGGATGACTTAGTACATCAACAGTGTCATCCTCTGTATAGGACATATTGCTGTCCTGGCTGTGCCTTTGGGTTCCAGATCTAGTGCTTTTTCCTCCTCTCTCCTTAACTGTGTTTTTAATACTATTGTGTGACTCAATTGTGAGTGGATTCAGTGTGTATGACTTCTTGAAGGTTTATTACAACATTTAACATCATTGTCTAGAGAAGCCACATGGGATTGTTAATCCTGCACTTACACCTGGTTCTGTGTGTGAAGCAGGTTTAGTTGGCTGTTAGACTTCTCGTGGGATAATAGCAGGATCATGGCTTTGGGGACATATAAATCTAAGTTTAAATTTCAGGACAGCCGCTTGAGCCTTGGTTTCTGCAACATGAGTTAAGAAACCCCACCACTGGGGCTTTTGAGAGATTACAGTGGGACTATGTTAGAGCAGCTGCCATGCTGGGCTGCTGCTTCTGGGACTTGTGAATAGATGATTCCTGCACACAGACAGAAACCAGAAGTACACAAGGGAGTATGGGACAAAACAGTCTCCTTCTTCTTCCTGTACAGAAAAGACCCAGGTGGCAGGGATGTAACTTTATTTCTGTCGTCATGGTCTCGGTATACTGTCAGCCTCTGCCACAGTCACTCTCCTTGTGTGAATCTGATCAGGTGAATTGCTAAAATAAAATCCACGTGATGTTTCTATAGCAGGTGAGTTAGTCACTTTGACTGATAGAGAAATCTTAATGTTTTGAATTTTTTTCTCTCACTGGCTAGAGTATAATTAGGATTTTAAATATGTATCCGCAATTTAGTGCACAGTCTAATAATGGACTTGCTTTATGTTCATAAACTGAAATGATATATCCTCTTTCTCTGAATTAATAATTAATGGAAGTGAACAGAAATAAAAGATTCTGTGATGGTGTATTTGTATTAGAGAATATGTGATAATTTGGGAGTTTTTTCCCCCAAAGGGTTTTTGAATAGCATAACAATTAGCAGGCTTCCCAACTTGACATCTTGTTATGAATTCAACATTTGCTGTTCCTCCGCTCACAGTGGTGATAGGATTTTGGTGGGGGCAGGACTGGCAGCATTCTAAAATTTCTAGTTCTCAGGTTACATGTCTTTCAGTTTTGGTTTGTTCTCCTCTAGATTGTGGATTTCTTAAAGAAGAAACGTGATTTTGTAGACCTTATTATAAAGCACATAGGAACTTCAGCTATCATGGACTTGTTGCTCAGGCTCCTGACGTGCATCGAGCCTCCACAGCCCAGGCAAGATGTGCTGAATGTGAGTAGAATTGTGACTGTCCTTGATCGGGGTGAAGAGAGGCGCGCATGAACCCACAGGCTGCTGTCTGCTGGGGTGGGATTCCACGGGTTGGTAGAAGGTTATCTGGGGAACTAGAGGAGGGTAGGGGACAGGGTGGGGCAGAAGGTTGTTCCGAGATAGGAAGAGATTCAGATTTTGCAGGATTAAGGTTTCAGATGTGCACACCCCTAGGTTTCTGGGATTCTTCCTTCTGGGGCCTTCTGTTTCCTTTGCTGGCTTGTTTGTCAGTGGGGTAAGCAGGTAGAACGGGCTGAGGATTTGTCTCAAAGCTGGCCAGGTAGTGAAAGCAGAAGTATGACTGTTATGAGCTGCATCTCATTTGAGATGCTTTGAGGCTTCTTTCTTGAGAAGATGGTCACATCACAGAGTTATCTCTACAAGTTGAAAAGGAGAGGTGTCTGTATTTCCAGGGAATGAGGCTTCAGAAGTAACTTTCTAAGAGCATGAGATAAGGAGACTAGAGCTTATTTCCAAAAGGGCACATATTTAAAAATTTGGGGAGATGATTATTTTAGGATACATGTGCCTCTTGAGCAGGATTTGGGTGGGAAGAGGGAGGCGTGAGTAACTTCAAGTTTCCCATAGACCTTTGTCTTTGCCTTCTTGTCTTCTGTCTCTCCCTCTCGTTCTCTTCCTTGCCTTCTTCCAGAACCACTCCCTAGTTGATTCCATTCCATCTTAAATATCCAACCTCGAATCTTAGAACTACTTTCTTTCTCTGGAAATGAGTTTTATTGGGAATGCTAATTTTAATTAAAGAAGGAGAGACAGGAGCGTTTGTCAAGTGATGCCCCAGGAAAGGGGATGCTCTGCAGAAGTGGTGTGTTTGTGTGAGTGGGAGGATCTGGGCATGGGCGTGGGGCTGGATATGTAGAACAAGGTAGAGGTCTACTGAGAACCGTGCTCATTGTGAGGAAACCAGTTGGTGGACCTAGGGAATGTCTTGGGCCCTGCCCATGGAAGGGCCCTGAATTGGAACACTGGTTCCTTTTAGGTATGTTTTTGTATATGTGAAAAAAGGTTGAGGATTCCAGGGAAGACTGTTGAGGACAAGGGGGAAAGTCACCTTTATATTTGGATTATTACAGAGGTAAATTTTCGGTATGGTTTTTTAGAGGGATACAGTGACAGGTAGTTAGTAAAGGCATAAGTTAGGGGAAGGGTAGCTGAAAACTCCTAAATGACTTACTTTATTTGGGGGCCCACTATGGGGGATCAGTCAAAAAGTGGGCGTGAAATGTAGCTACTTATTAATAGCTATGAAGGCAGTAGGGTGGGGGACTGACGAGTGATGGTCAGAACCCTCCACCCCACCCCCTTTGTACAGGCATTACCATCCTCTGTTTTAGGAGACACCATAGTTACTCACGGTGTGGTCCCAAACATCACCTGAGAGCTTGTTAGAAACCCAGAAACTCGGGTCTTGCCCTGCCCTGCTGAGTCAGATCTGCACTGAACAAGACCCTGGGAGGGTGATTCCTGTGCACACCATAAAACAGATTTTAAACTGTGAAGTTGGGCCTCTACCTTTGTTCCCCCAATAGCTATTGTTCACATTTCCTTTGGCATGTCTCCTTAAGAAGCTGGGGACAGTATGGACAGTATTAGGGTTTCTCTCTATACCTTTAGTAAATTTAGCTATCTCCCCATCTCCTTAAACCTTTTTTGGGGGGCATCCTTTCTAGGTATTGAGCATCTCATTTATTATGGTGTTTCTGTTCCTTGAGGAACTGGTATTACACAAACTGAGTTTTTACTTATTCTTATTTTCATCTCCTCATGTTTTCATTCACAGCAGTATTTCATGTGTGGCTGAAGAGGAGACTGTCATAGCCATGATAATAGCTCTTTGCTAACATGTGACAGGGTAGATAAACTGCTTCTGTAGTGCTGCCTCCACCTATGCCCCCCTCCCCCGCCCCCATGTTTCCTGTGATTGTTTTGGTTTCTGAATCTAAAAGTTCATAATGTGTTTTAAGCCAGAGGCTTAATACTAAATATTGCTTTTCTCAATCTTTTGAAGCTCTCCTAATGTAAATACTCTTTTATAGAAAATGTATGAATTCCATCCCCCAACCTCCAGTAACCGAAGTTCAGACCCTTTTAGTACTCAGTGAATTATCCAATGGCTAGGAAGCTGACGTATAGAATTTTCATTATGTGGGCATTGTAAGTTGGGGAGTACTTGGTACTGTTGGCTACTGTTAAAATGATATATTCACTGGCCTTTTCCTTGGGGGACTTTTAATTTCCTGTAGTGTTCAAAGTCCAGAGAAACCTGTAACATTCTACTTAAAATGTGATGGATATTTCCAAGTATGTTAACCTTCATTGGGGCTTGAACAAGAGCCACGCATTGCTATGATCACTTCTACAATGTGTTTTACAGTGGTTAAATGAGGAGAAAATTATCCAGAGGCTTGTGGAAATAGTTCATCCATCGCAAGAAGAAGATGTAAGTTCCCTTTTCTGACTGTAAACTGATTTTTTTTAAAAAAAGAACCATGTTTATTCGGGCATTGAACATAATTGCATGAAATGTGAAATGGAGGGCAGGTAGAACAGTGATAACCTAGCATTCTAAAAGTTGCCAATTTTCTAAACACTAAAGGCTTTAAAAATACTATGTTTAATATTTTTTGCTGATACCCAGAAAATTTCCAGAAGTATGGAAAGCAGCAAGGTCTGGTTGTAGCATTCTCCTTTCCAGTGCCCGGATTTCATGCGGAATCTGCTTGCCTTTGTTACAGACCTCTGTCCATGCTTCCACATGACATGGCCACATCTGCATTTGTGTCAGGGCCTTGGTCACTGTTGACTCCGTTGAATCCCTAAGTGATGGGGTCTTGGAGCTTGTCCTTCTTGGCCTGGACTTTATGCTCTGGCAGGTTTGGCTTGGTCCTGGGTGCTGAAGATGGACTTGGCATTAGGATTGACACTGCTTTGCACTTTGAAGATTGAGCTCTGCTGAGGGGCCGCCTGTCAGGATGGGGTCTCGGGGATCAGCTGGTATGGCTGTGTCGAGGAGGCTAGCGCCATGCTTCTCTGCTGCTACTCTTGCCACCTTCAGTAGTGGACTGAGCCATGCAGAATTTTTCAGCATTCAGCCATTTCTGCCTACAGACATGACAGTTCTATGCTGTTCAACTTAATCTGTATGAAGGAGTTGGTTTCAAGAAGATGCAGGCTATATCATGAGGCACAGGGGCACCTCCTTGTACCCTTAGGCTGCTGGTTAGACAGGAGAGTGCAAAAGAAGGAGGTGTGTCACCAAAGGGTGTGTTCTCATGAAGGCCTGTTTTCGATTAAGATGAACCCCTCCCCTTCACTCTGGTCCATTTCAAAACTTTGTACCTGGAGTTTATCTAAATTAGGCATTTAAAAAAGAAGAAGAAGAAGAAAAGAGCTAACTATTAAAGGGGTTGTTGATTCTCCATCATTCTTTTTGGGGCAATGTAGTATTGTTACTGTTGACATTGAAGACACATTCCAGTGTGTCAGGTGCCCAAGTGTGAGGACGCTGCTTAGAAGAAGCCTTGAGTCTAAGGGAAGTAACCTTCCCTCCTGTGGCTTGGGAGGTGGATGGTAGGTGGTTCCAGCGATGGGCATGTGGAAAGTGATGGCGGGAGCACGGCCTGCCCATGCACAGGAGCATGTGGCTGTGGACTTGCCCCTCACTAGGTTCAGGTTCTTGAGCAGAAGAACTGATGGTTCAGCAGGATGTTATACCTAACGGCAGGGTCCAGGCGAAATCAAAGGAGAAGCCCCATTCTGCAGTAGGTTCTTTCCAAAGGACAAAGTGTTTGGGGCGTCAGGAAATTATCAATCAAAAGATTGGAAATAGTTCAATCCTGACTTGCAAGAAAGTTAATTTCACCCTTTGGGACAGTCCTATTGATATTTCTGTATTAAATGATAAATCACATGCTAAAATTGTACTGCCCAATTTCTATTTATTAAGGAAATATTAGGCTCCTGATTCCAATCAGTGGATTTTGATATCCCGGTGCGTGTGTCATCTATGCTGGAATATCATTGTTCTACCTGTACTGCAGGTGATGCTCAGTCTTTGGGCACTGAGATTTTAGAGTTTTCCTGTAAGGTAAATACACTCTACAGTTGGGAAAAGTGTAATATTTCTTACCCATTGGTATAGTCCTTAAAGCTGTATTTGCTTTTTTTTTTATTCTGATAAAAGCATATGTTTTGGGGGTGTGTTTTTTTTCCAAGAATGCAGTTGTAGTAGCTTTTCCTTTCCAAAATTTCTATCACATCTCCCCACAATTAGCAACATGTACTGTGCAATATTGTTAAGTCAAGCTCATTAGCTTGGCAGAATAAAAAACTCATGCTTTTTCCATATGTTACTTATTTTGAGCTTGACTTTTTACTCACTGCATCTTATGGCCAGTGTTAATTTGTGTCATATCTTAAGCAGTTTCCTTCCTAACTTTTTATAAATTTGACTTTTGACATGTTTTATAGTTAAAATTGTACTTTTTTTCTTTAGCGGCATTCAAATGCATCACAGTCACTTTGTGAAATTGTTCGCCTGAGCAGAGACCAGATGTTACAAATTCAGAACAGTCCAGAGCCAGATCCTCTGCTTGCCACTCTAGAAAAGTATGTTTAAAACTCAGTTTTTGTCCTTTGTTCATATTGATGCTATTTGATGTGTTGCCATTATGAGATTGGTAAGTGATGGGAATCACGTCCATGGAAAATACTATTTTGGGTGGGTGAGAAGGTAGGAAAATTGCTTGTCTGATCCCAGCCATTGGTAATTCCCAGTAGAGACCTAGAGGGTAAGAATGTAAGTAAACGACATTTATATGTAGACTCTGAACTTTTCAAAGTTCAAACTAGAATTCTTTAAAGCCATCATAAGATGGCGTAGCCATATCATAACAGGCCTCTACAAGTTTTGATGGAGAATTTCTTATGAATGCACTAATTTGACCTATTTTAGCGAATAATTTTATCAGAAGTCCTTTTTAGGTTTTACTCTCCTTTTATAGCTAAGGGCAACCTTATCAGACCTGATTTGAAGGGGATACATGTCATGTATGTTTCATTTCTTTGTACTGGCTTCTGCCCTTTTTAGAAAATTCTTAAATGAACAGCCATGTCATGTTTAGGTTTCAAAAAACAGCTTGGGGATGGTGTGCTGTTTTGAAATTTGTGAGTGGCCACCCTGCATGTACTAGGTTTTTCTAGATTCACACGTTCTCAGAAAGAGTCTTTACCATTAAATATGGGCATATGTTTAACCTGCATCCATGCAGCTGAAAGTATTTTAATAAAGAAAAACCAGGCATTTCCCCATTTAGATGATTAGTTGGAAAGTTAGCATTGTTAAGTATGAAAGGCTGTCTTGTTTCAACTTACTGCTACTCTCCTTCTTTTTAGTGACTTTGTCAGTCCTGTTTCAATCCTCCTGTATAGTGAGGCTCATTTGCATCTTTTGGCTTAACACCTTGGAAGGCCTTTTATTAAAATAAACATGTGTATGTATTATTTACTTGGCAAGTTTGACCCAAGCAAGGAACAAATTCGAGGCAAGGTATCTTGTTTTAAACTCTGTCTTCTGAGAAGTAAACTTGTAATTCCCAGAGTGTGTGATAGAATGGGAGGAGTTGACTAGCTCTCTCAAGTAGCAATACTTAAAGAGATTACTCGCTTTTGAGTAAAATGTCCTTTTACCTGCCCCATTTCAGTAGTTCTTGGCATTACGGCATATGCACTCCTTTTTAACATGTAAGACATTTCATGTTCAGATACTAATTATTGCAATATTCTTTGAATCATAAAACTGCCATTTGAGTAGATTAAAAAATATTGAATAGCAACTATTTCATATGGTTCATGACAGCACTGTCCAAGAGAAACATAATAAAAGCCGCACGTAATTTAAAAATTTCTATTAGTCACATTAAAGTAAAAAAATAGGTGAAATTAATTTAAATAATGTATTTAATAGGTTAAAAATAATATTTCAACATATGCTCATTTTAAAAAACTGTTACTGAGCCTACAGTTAGTCTTCCATATTTGCAGATTCCCTGTGTGTTCAACTACCCATGGATCAAAAATATTAGGGGGGAGAAAGTTAGGATATTGCGACATGTCCTATGTACTAAATGTGTAGACTTGTTTTCCTTGTCATTGTTCCCTAAACAATATAATTAAACAGTGATTTATGGAGCATTCACATTGTATTAGGTATTATAAATAATCTGGAGATGTAAAGTATACAGGAGGATGTATGTAGGTTATATGCAAATACTCTACACAATTTTATATAAGGGACTTGAGTGTCCTTGGGTTTTGGGATCCTCGAGATCCTGGAATCCTTGGATACGGAGGGACGACTATTGTAGTCTTCTCTTTTTTTTATATATATAGTCTTTATATAAAGTTTTGGAAATCCAACATGTTTTACACTTAAGACAGATCAATTTAGACTATTTACATTTTGAGTGTTCAGTGACCACATGTGAATGGCTCCTGTCTTGGACATCACAAGTTCACTCTGAATGTCAGACTGATCACTAGTAATCACTGGAGTTCTTTAACACCGCTGCAGTCCTCTGTTCACACAACTCTGCTTGAACCAAATGGGGGATCTAGCCACTGGAGCCTCTGTGTACTAGCTGTTACATTTCAGGCTGTGTCTTTAGTTCTGGATCAGGCAACTATCTTTTGATGCAGATAGGTACATTCTCAGAATTAATACCATTAAATATTAGTTGGAGTAAGTTTTCTCAAATACATGGATCTGATGAGTCAGGGGTCCCGCTATGTCACTGAGTTAAACCTTCCCTGCACTTAGCAGCAGAGACACTTCCTCTGCTTCCCACACTCTTCTTGAGAATGAGAACCAATCCCCTTAAATATCAGACAATCTCCTACATTAAGGTGATTCTTTTAGTATCTGTTGATTGAGAAAATACACAGAGACAAAAGGCTTCTTTCTGTGAACCTAGTAAGCTTATTAATCATAATAGGTTTTTTTTACATATTTGATAAATTATTAAGTAGCAATATATTATTAGGCCAATCTACTGACAATACGTAGTAAACAGATTACCTAATCTTTATATTATTATGCCAAACAACTCAGGTTGGGTAGCACTGTGTGTGTGTGTGTGTGTGTGTGTGTGTGTGTGTGTACCATATGTATGAATATAAGTTAGCATTAAAGGAAAAGTTCAAAATGAGCTAAAGTTAAAGAGAATGATAAAGATGTGTAGGGGTACCAAAAGGTCTCTAAAAAAATGGGTTGAAGTGTTAGATAATGAATATTAGCTTGGGAAGCAATCTGGGCTTAAAGTGAATGTATTCAATTTAGTGGATCTGGAAAATTTTCAAGTTCAAAAATTCCTTGAAAGATAGTTATGTTAGAGAGGGTTGGACTGTGCAGCTCTTAATTCTTAATACTAATGAACTTGGAATGAGTTGGGGTTTGATTCCTATTCAGCCATAGTTGTATAGAAGTCTTTCCTCTGCCTGCCCATATAAAAAAACAAAACAGAAGTGAGCCATTGTCTCAAAGACATGGGTAAAGTTGCCCTGGAATGCTTCATGCACCAGACAGCTCATACCATTAGTTCCACTGATGCTCATCCAGGAACTACAGTTTGTTTGTTTTTAATGTAAAAATGAGTATCTTTTCTCTCATGTGTAAATAAACACCTTATTAAAGAATATGAAGACATTCCTTTTATCCTGTTTGGTAAGCTCAGTCCCTTGGTTTATGATTTTGAAATCTGTATTCAGTGATATTTGTATGTTTAGATAAGACTCAGAATATGGCTCAGCTACTATGTTACATCTTGACCATCAAGTGTTTGCAGGTTAGTATATCCTTTTTGTCCATTGGTAGAATGCCTTTTGGATATAGTAGAGGTCGAATTTGGTGCAGCCATGAAATAGTGAGGGCCTCTTTGTTTGCCGCTCCGTTCAGGCACAGTGTTGATGAAAGTGTGACAATGCTCCCTGATAAGTAAGGTGGACATCTGTAGTCTGACACTGTGTCCGTACCCCTCTTCCTTCAGTACCCCTGAGGTTGCTATTTGAAGAATATACATACTTTCTGTAAAAACAACAACACTGTCTTCCAGAGTGCAGTCCCAGGCCTACACTCATATTTACTGTAGACTGCCGTGCTGAGTGACTGTTACAGTACTGTTGTAGGTAGAGGTCTCGATGATTTTAGTGCAGGTGTGGGAGTACCTGAAAGCTACTTCCTGCAGGGGAATCCTCTGAGTTAGTTTAGATACCAGTTTTATTTGCTTCCCCCAAGTGAAAAGAGATTCTCTCCTCGCTGCCGTAGGCTGGCAAGGGACCTGGTGTTAGGGTACAGTGAGCACAGCTGTGCCTTGGGATGACTAGTGTGAGCTGCGGGGCAGCCCAGCTGTATGTCAGGGAGGTTCCTTCCTTAATCTACATGGATTCTGGACTTAATCTACATGGATTCTGGAAATTACTGAGATCCTAAAAAATGGAGGTTTTCCTTGAGAAAATCCATGTAAATTTTCCTAGCAGGTTACCTTACATTTTAATTGTGACCTTGCCTGTGTGCAAGAGAGCAGTAATACGAAGAGCCTGCAGAAAATTCTTTTTGGGCAATAGTTCATTCAGACCCATTTCATTGCTACCCCTTTATTTTGATGTATGAAATTTTAATTGTAGAGTAAAAGGCAATAATTGATGTTCTCTTTTACCTGTTTTAGATGTTAATTATATATTAATGCCTTTGTGGCTTCTAATTAGCGTTTTTAAAAACTGTCTCTTTTTTTGTGGGGGTGAAGGGTTCTAGGTCTTACTATCCCACCCCACCCCCCAGCTGCTGCCACCACCACCATCACCACCACCACCACCACCACTCTGGTCTGAGTAGGAGGTGACGTCTTGAAATATTTGTTGGCTCTCAACAAGATTGGCAAAAGGAAGCAGGGCCCAGATGATTTTGTAGAGGGAGGGAGGGGAGCAATATATGTATGGAGGGTTACATTTATTATAAGCAGGATCACTTGCCTACTCGAACATGCACAAGTGACAGTGAATTCTTGTGTAATATTTGTCTCACTGGTACCATGACCTTTTTCTCTGAAGTTGTTATTGGTGAATGATGTTACAATTGACATTTGACTGTTGACTTGTTTCCCTAGGCAAGAAATTATAGAGCAGCTTCTATCAAATATATTCCACAAGGATAAAAATGAATCAGCTATAGTCAGTGCAATACAGATACTGCTGACATTACTTGAGACACGACGACCAACGTAAGCTTTTCTTTTATATCTTACAGAATGCCATTTAGTTTTGCTTTTAGATTTTTTAAAAGCTAAGAGTTGAATTGTTGGTTATAAGCTACAATATCATGCCCTTGAATTTCAGGTGCTGAATCTTTTTCTGCTGTATAAACTATAAGTAAGTCTTATGTGAATGCAATACATAGGGATGCAGTTGAAAAATATCATTTGGTGATACTCTTTATTTGCATTATTTGGATTATGGACATTTGGGTTTTGTAGTACTTACAAAAATGTAAGACTAGCCAAGGAATTTTGAGCAAGACCAGTGATTGAGATAAGTTGTCTTCTGCATATTACAGTGCATCATTGATGTAATAATATAGGGCAGCGTGATACTAGTATTTGTGATACCAAAATTTATATGCATGATTAAGTTGATGGTTTTGTTTTTTTTTGTTTTTTTCACTTAAGCAGGAAAGGTGGTTGTTCTATAAATATGGCTTAGGAAGTGACTCACCACTTGGGGGAAAATATGTCTATACCTATTTTACATAAAAATGAATTCCAGTCAAATTAAATTAAAAACACTAGAGGAAAAGTATGCAAACATTCAAAAGAATTATGGAATTGTGAAGAACTTTCAAGCATTTCTCTTTAGACAGAAACTGTAATGAAAAAAGCTATATTTGGCCACATAAATTATTAAACCTCCCTACACATCCAAAAGCACTGTAATCTATTTTCCTTCCTCCCTTTCCAATAATTGAGTTTCTGAATGCTCTCCCATGTAGCTATTGCAGTTAGAAATCACTTCCACATGTGGAATATTTTCAAGTAATCGTCATAATAATCACTCTAGAAGTTAGCTGTGTGCCAGGCAGTGTTCAGTTCTGTGTCTGCATTAGCATGATCCTCACGGCAGTCTTGGGAGAGACGTTGAGTAAGCCCACTTTCCACATTTGAACAAATAACTGGGAAGAGAAGAGCCAGGACTTGGGCACAACTCCAGCAATGACATTATTAACCACTGGTTTGCACTGATCTTCAGTTGACACCACTTTCAGATAGAACTTTTCATTTGAACGGCATCCCTGCAGTTTTAGGCCCCTTCTTCCTCATGCCCTATCTCCCCACTTGGGCTCTGTCCTGCCCATTGGGATTTGGGAGTCTCATTGCATTCATAACTCTTCTTGTAGGAGTGGGTTATAATGAGTATAGATTGAGCTTTCGGGAGAGGGGTAATTTAAGCCTTTTAAATAGGAAACCATGTTGATTAGCCAAAAAAAACTAGAATAAATGCAGGCCTGTTACTAACATCCCAAATGGCAGGCAGTGTGGTATGCCCTGTACTTCAGGGGTGAGAGCTCCTGATTTCCATCTTTTCTGGCTAGAGAACTGCTAATAGTTAACAGGTACAAGGAGATTGGTGGTTCAAGTGAATGGGAAGAAATCACATACTATTTCCCACCTGACTCTGTGGGCCTCTGGATTTCAGGTTGTGTCTGCTGGTTCCTGTCGAATTATTACATGTTTATATAGCTATTGTGTACATATCTACATGCTAATATGGAACACTGTGATTTGTTCTGAAATTGTAGTAAGTATAATTAACTTGCTTTATTTTAAGATTTGAAGGCCATATAGAGATCTGTCCACCAGGCATGAGTCATTCAGCTTGTTTGGTCAACAAGAGTGTTTTAGAAGCCATCCGAGGAAGACTTGGATCTTTTCATGAACTCCTGCTTGAGCCACCCAAGGTAGGGCAGCTATCTTAAACATGGCTGGCCAGCTTAACAATTTGATTTAAACAATTGTTAGAAAAAATGTGAACCTTCTGAGTAATAGAACTGGCTGTGACCAGCATGCACAAAATATGTTACAAGTACACTGCCTGTTGTCTTTATTGCTTTTGAGCTAGTTTTTAATTGGCTTTTATCTATATTCTAGAGGCCCAATGCATGAAATTCGTGCACGGGTAGGGTCCCTAGGGGCTGCCAACTGTGGGCCGGGGCCTCCCTTCCCCAGCTGCTGGCCGGGGCCTGCCTTTGTTTTATGCTGCCCCCTGGTAGTCAGTGCACGTCATAGCGAGCGATCGAATTCCCGGTCGGTCAAACTCCCGAGGGGACACTTTGTATATTAGGCTTTTATATATATATATAGACTAGAGGCCCAGTGCACGAAACTCATGCACTGGGGAGGAGGGGGATGGTGTCGCTCAGCCTGGCCTGCGCCCTCTCGCAGTCCGGGAGCCCTCGGGGGGATGTCCGACTACTGCGGAGGCGGGAGAAGGCTCCTGCCACCGCCACTGCGCTCGCCAGCCATAAACCCGGCTTCTGGCTGAGCGGCGCTCCCCCTGTGGGAGCGCACTGACCACCAGGGGGCAGCTCTTGCGTTGAGCGTCTGCCCCCTGTGGTCAATGTGCGTCATAGCGACTGGTCATTCCACCTTTTGGTTGATTTGCATATTAGCCTTTTATTATATAGGATGGTGTCTAAATTAACAAATGTGTATAATTAAAATTAAAATTTTTTTACCTGCTTAGGAAACTTACTCTTTTTATAAATTCTGATTACTTATATGCCCATAAAATGAACACTTTTCTTCTCATAGCATGTTATTTTCACATTTTTGAGGTAAAGTAAATCTTCCAGGAATTGATCTTGGAAGTGGAGTTATCTTATTCAGAGTTGGAGCAGTGGAGCATCTAATGGACAGATGCTTATTTAAGAAGCTGTCAGTTGAATGTGACTTGGAGCCCAAGATTTTCCACAGGGAGTATGTGTGTGCTGATGTAAAAATGACTGTTTACTCGGGCAGGCCATGAGAGAGAGCACTGAGAACAGACAATGAAGACCTGCAAAACGAGTCCAGGGTCCCCAGTCCCCAGTGGTTTTATCGCTCCAGCCCCTGCCTGCGCAGTGGGGCACAGCTGTAGGTTAGGGTAGGAGGCTCTCTCTCTGGCATCTGGAGGGTGGAAGACTCAGTTCTGGAGAGTTCTGCCAGCACCAGCTCTTATGTGTTCCTTTTCCTTCAGCCCTATGTCACTGGATTCAGTGTCCTAGACCTTGTAGCTGGAACCTTGGTGGTATCTGCTGTGTGAGCTACTGGGGGTTTAGGTTTAGGATGTTAGTTTCTTCGTTCAAAATGAAATGTTTTCTGTTTATTTAGCCATTTTGTGGAGTGGGAACCCAGGATACTTTATGTCTATTACCAAGGAAGAGTAGTTGAGCTTCTGGATGATCTCTTCAGATGGCTGATGCTACAGTGATCAAGTGTGGTCCCGCCGCCTCCATTCTGTCTTCCCTGCATTCAGCCTGCATGGGATTCCGGCCAGAGTGCTTGGTGTTCTTTCAGGAAAAGTGCCCGTGTTGGTATTAAGTATTTAACGGTCAGTGGCATCCCTCATGCCAGACCTAGGCAGAAGAAGAGGGAGAGTAAGGAAGAGAAAGGATTTACTTAGGAGGAGAGGAGAGAACGTCACAAGTGGAAGTTGGAAGAGGAAGAAGGATGAGAGAGAAGAGGGTGCATGATGAAAGGCCCTGACCAATTAACGTAGACGACCTCCCCATCTTCTTTGCAGAGGGACATCGAGGGCAGCATCTCATGTGGAGTCTCACACTCGTATTCTTCTTGGCCCCAATCCAAAGGGAGGTATTGTCTCATTTGGAGGAGTGAGTGTGTTCAGTGTGTCCTGATTTTACTGTCTGGTGTGGTGTGTGAGTAGATCATGAAGCTTTTTAAAATATCTGATGATTAGAGCTGTTGTACATAGAGTAAAACTGTGAGCCTCCCAATCCCCTGAAGCCTCGGGGGAGCAGAAAGAGGTGAGGGTGCTGACAGGGACAGGGACACTGAATGGACGACCACGCAGCTGAACTCCTGAACTTGAGATTTCGAAAGGTTCTGTGCCTGTCTGTTGTGAGTTCACACAGTAGGAACTCCCTTTTATGGACAAGAGCAGGTTTGAGGTTGATGTTTCAAGGTTGTGGTCCAGAGGCAGCTTCTGAGTGTGCATCTTTATTGCAGATTTGGCAAGGGCAGAGGGCTGTGTTCCAAGACTACTTGTAACTTCTCTTGGTTTCTGGTCGGGTTTGACATATTGCACTGGTTTTTAGGGACCCATGTAGCTTTCTGCTTTCTTTCTGCGGCAGTTAGAATGTTTAAATGGGGCACTTCATTTCTTATAAAATGGTCTAGAGAAGCTGCTTGATTGTTTTCTCTTGGTTACTTCATTACACCCTGAAGATGTAAATTTTCCTTCAGATGTAGAATTCAGGCCAAATTGTTTACAGGGTTAAATTACCTGGTGTTTCATCGTTAGCACATACCCTGTCCCTTCCTGTTTGTTTACCTAAGTGGATTGCATTGGGAACCTTTTTAATTGGAAGCTTTTTCTTCCTCAGAAAAGTGTGATGAAGACGACATGGGGTGTGCTGGACCCTCCTGTCGGCAACACCCGGTTGAATGTGATTCGGTTGATATCCAGCCTGCTTCAAACAAACACCAGCAGTATCAATGGGGACCTTATGGAGCTGAACAGTATTGGGGTCATATTGGTAAGACTTTCCTGGACAGATGCTTCCATTTGCCCTTGTATTTTATGCCCATATAACTCAAGGTACAACCTCACAAATTTACAATGCATGTCAATGACTTTTCTCAGTTTTGCGTGTAAATGATCTTAGAAATTTTTTTTTGCCTTGAGTTAATGATCAAATTTGAATGCTTCAGATTTGTCAGTAGTTATTTATGTAAAGAAAACTGTATTAGAGACTTTCAGAGATGATGAAGACAGATTTTGCCAAGAAGTTCCGCCTGTGGTTAGTCACCCTCTTCAGGAGATTGTATGAACAGTGAATAACTGCTGGTTATAGCATTGTTTTCTATTCATTGTTAGCAAAGGGGCAAGTGTTTATCTTCTTTCCACGGAGATATATCTGTTTATCATGTCGGAGACACCATGTGGTTTTTTGATTTGAGTCCATAATTTCCCTTTGAAACAGCTGTGAGTCTGCTTGTCAGTGAAAGGGGGAAAGGAAGAGCCCAGGAATGAGCTCCTCCCCAGTTTCAAAGTTTGTGCTTAGAATCCATAGGCCCCATGTTTGCTTTGTCCTGCCCCACCATCCAGAAGGTATGAGGTTAACACTTAGCAGGTTTCACAAGGTACCATCACACTGTCCATTTGGGCAGTTTAGGGTTGTTTCACAGGAGGATGTGTGGGGTGTTTGATCACTACATGAAAGGCAGTGCACATTAGAATGTGCACTTACTTTGTGCTCATGTGATCTTGAACATCAAATACTGTGAGAGAGAGAGAGACTGTCCATGGTGGAGCCAGATTTGAATTCACACCCAGTTGCAAACCCATGCATGGTTTTCAACTATACCATGTGCTTGCTAGGGTCACTGAGATACTTTAAGTTCAGCTTTGGTTAAATGACATGTCAGTGTAGGGCATAAAGAGCAGGAACATTTTGGATAAAGGTGAAATGTGAAAGGATAATAGTTTGTTTGGTAGCATAATTGTTGCCCTG
The DNA here is from genome assembly GCF_963455305.1 of Plecotus auritus. Taxonomy (NCBI): domain Eukaryota; kingdom Metazoa; phylum Chordata; class Mammalia; order Chiroptera; family Vespertilionidae; genus Plecotus; species Plecotus auritus. The sequence continues at coordinate 148,711,888 of NC_137783.1, read as the reverse complement.
GGGGGCATAGTATTTGCCCTACTCTCTGGATAGAATGTAAAACTCGAGGAATATACCTTTCTACTTCTGTCTCTTGAGTCTTCCTGAAGTCATCAATTACTAGTTTTTAATCTTAGTAGTTTAATCTTACTATTGCTAATCTTTAGATAATAAATTTGATAAAACTCTTAAGTGGATCATCATTTCTTTTTCATTTGAGATTAGCTAACCAGACTCAATGATATCCTAAATACATATATTAAATGTGTTTTGTGCTTTTGGGGATTGTCTTTTCTTTTTGTGATATGTTACCTTTTCAGGTAATCAGGAAATCCCTTGTTTTGCTCCATTTGCTGACAGGTCTGAGTTTCAAATGCCCGAGTGGTTATTCTTGGTTAAGGTGTGAGCACCTCAAGATTGGGGTCTATGTGTTTTTCTCTGCCTTGTTGCGCCTAGCACTGTGCCTTGCACAAAAAGCCTTCAGTAAATATTTGCTAAATCAAAAGGAAATTATTATAAACTAGAGGCCCGGTGCATGAAATTCATGCACGGGGGTGGGTGTCCCTCAGCCCAGCCTGCACCCTCTCTAATCTGGGACCCCTTGGGATATCCGGCTGCCCATGGGATCGGGCCTAAACGGGCAGCTGGACATCCCTCTCACAATCCAGGACTGCTGGCTCCTAACTGCTCACCTGCTTGCCTTCCTGATTGCCCCTCACCGCTTCTGCCTGCCAGCCTGATTGATGCCTAACTGCTCCCCTGCCAGCCTGTTTGCCCCTAACTGCCTTCCCCTGCAGGCCTGGTCACCCCTAACTGCCCTCCCCTGCAGGCCTGGTTCCCCCCCAACTGCCCTTCTCTGCAGACCCAGTCACCCCCAACTTCCCTCCTTTGCCGGCTGGGTCACCCCTAACTGACCTCCCCAGCAGGCTTGATTGCCCCCAACTGCCCTCCCTTGCAGGCCTGGTCCCTCCCAACTGCCCTCCCTTGCAGGCCTGGTTCATCCCAACTGCCCTCCCCTGCTGGCCATCTTGTGGTGGCCATCTGTGTCCACATGGGGGCAGGATCTTTGACCACATTGGAACAGCCATGTTGTGTGTTGGAGTGATGGTCAATCTGCATATTACTCTTTTATTAGAAAGGATAGAGGCCTGGTGCATGGGTGGGGGCCGGCTGGTTTGCCCTGAAGTGTGTCCTGGATCAGGGTGAGGGTTCCCTTGGGGCGTGGGGCGGCCTGGCGAGGGGCCTGTGGTGGTTTGCAGGCCGGCCACGCCTCCCACCCACCCCCCCCCCCCCCGGCGACCCAAGCAGAGGCCCTGGTATCTGGGATTTATTTATCTTCTACAATTGAAACTTTGTAGCCTGGAGTGGAGCCAAGCCTTCTGCTTGGCTCCACTACGTGGCGGCAGCCATTTCTGTTGGGATTTATGTATCTTCTATAATTGAAACTTTGTAGCCTTAAGCGGAGGCCAAAGCAGGCCAGGGCTGCAGAAGCTTAGCTTCCTCCATCGCCGCGGCAACTCTAGCCTCCTGCTCTCTCCAGCTCCATGGCTGCCGCCATTTCTGTTGGGATTTATTTTATCTATCTAATAAAAGAGTAATATGCAAATTAGCCATCACTCTGCTACACCCACAAGCCACGCCCACCAGCCAATCAGTATGGAATATGCAAATAAACCCAACCAAGATGGCTGTAGCCACAGAGAGCAGGAGGGAGGCTTGGGTTTCCCTGGCAATGGAGGAAGCCAAGCTTTCCGCCTGCCCTTGCCAGCCCAGGCCTCTACAAAGTTTCAATTATAGAAGATAAAGCCCAACAGAAATGGCAGCAGCCACGGAGCTGGAGAGAGCAGGAGGCTAGGGTTGCCCACGGTGATGGAGGAAGCCAAGCTGCAGCCCTGGCCTGCTTTGGCCTCCGCTTAAGGCTACAAAGTTTCAATTATAGAAGATAAATAAAGCCCAACAGAAATGGCAGCAGCCACGGAGCTGGAGAGAGCAGGAGGCTAGGGTTGCCCTCAGTGATGGAGGAAGCCAAGCTGCAGCCCTGGCCTGCTTTGGCCTCCGCTTAAGGCTACAAAGTTTCAATTATAGAAGATAAATAAATCCCAGATACCAGGGCCTCCACTTGGGTCGCCGGGGGGCATGGCCAGCCTGCAAACCACCACAGTCCCCTTGCCCAGGCCGCCCCACGCCCCAAGGGAACCCCCACCCTGATCCGGGACACCCTTCAGTGTAAACCAGCCGGCCCCCAACCGTGCACCAGGCCTCTGTCCTATCTAATAAAAGAATAATATGCAAATGGACCATCACTCCAACACACAAGATCCTGCTCCCATGTGGACACAAGATGGCCACCACAAGATGGCCAGCAGGGGAGGGCAGTTGGGAGGAACCAGGCCTGCAAGGGAGGGCAGTTGTGGGCGATCAGGCCAGCAGGAGAGGGCAGTTGGGAGGGACCAGGCCTGCAAGGGAGAGCAGTTGGGGGCGATCAAGCCTGCTGGGGAGGGCAGTTAGGGGTGACCCAGCCGGCAGAGGAGGGAAGTTGGGGGTGACTGGGTCTGCAGGGAAGGGCAGTTGGGGGGGACCCAGGCCTGCAGGGGAGAGCAGTTGGGGGGGACCAGGCCTGCAGGGGAGGGCAGTTAGGGGTGACCAGGCCTGCAGGGGAAGGCAGTTAGGGGCAAACAGGCTGGCAGGGGAGCAGTTAGGCATCAATCAGGCTGGCAGGGGAGTGGTTAGGGCAGCCTTGGGCAAACTACGGTCCGCAGGCCGGATCCGGCTGTTCTATCCGGTTCTCTTGCTCTCCCCTCCGCTCCTTTACTTTGAATTTATATTAGTTTACACAAACACTCCATCCATGCTTTTGTTCCGGCCCTCTGGTTCAGTTTAAGAACCCATTATGGCCCTCGAGTTAAAAAGTTTGCCCACCCCTGGGTTAGGGGGTGATCAGGCTGGCAAGCAGGTGAGCAGTTGGGAGCCAGCAGTCCTGGATTGTGGCCACCACAAGATGGCCAGCAGGGAAGTGACTGAAACGGCAGAGTGACCAGAGACCAGAACGACCATGGCCCCTCACCCTAGCCAGCCCCACCCCGCCCCCAGCGAGTGCTTAGGGGCAATCAGGCAATCAGGCAGGCAGGTGAGCAGTTAGGAGCCAGTGGTCCTGGATTGTGAGAGGGATGTCCACCTGCCAGTTTAGGCCCTATCCGCAGGGATCCCTGTGGAATTGGGCCTAAATCAGCACTCAGACATTGCCTGAGGGGTTCCAGATTGTGAGAGGGTGCAGGCTGGGCTGAGGGACAACCCCTACCATGCACAAATTTTGTGCACCATGCCTCTAGTCTTCTGTAATTGAAACTTTGTAGCATTGAGTGGAGGCCTGGGCCGGCAAGGGCAGGCGGAAAGCTTGGCTTCCTCCATTGCCAGGGAAACCCAAGCCTCCCTCCTGCTCTCTGTGGCTGCAGCCATCTTGGTTGGGTTTATTTGCATATTCCCTCCTGATTGGCTGGTGGGCGTGGCTGGTGGGTGTAGCAGAGGTATGGTCAATTTGCATATTACTCTTTTATTAGATAGGATAGAGGCCCAGTGCATGAAATTCGTGCACAGGTAGGTTCCCTAACAGCTGCCGGCCAGGGCCTTCCTTTGTTTCGCGCCACCCCCTGGTGGTCAGCGCATGTCATAGTGAGAACTCTATAGAGTCGGTCGAACTCCCGAGGGGACACTTTGTATATTAGGCTTTTATATGTATTTCTTTAAAAATTATTTACTGAACTTAATGTCAGCATTAGTTGTCTTGAAAACATAAGAGGATACTCCCTTTCTCTTTGAGAAACTATTACCTTTTCTTCATCTGTTTATCGTTGGTGTCTACATGATTTCATGAAAACTCTGGCATGGTGAAAGAGTAAATATCCTGTTATTTAGCCTATAAAGTGCAGTTTCAAATAAACTTGTGTTCTTTTAGTAGTCCTGTTGGACTAAGAACACATCATTTTTATTTTATTAAATTACTATTTGGTCAGTATTTTAAAGCAGTGACTTAAATATTGAGGTAACTGAATAAAAGAAAGCATTTGTTTTTTGTTGTTTTTTTGTAGGACATGTTCTTCAAATATACATGGAATAACTTTTTACATACACAAGTGGAAATTTGTGTTGCACTGATACTTGCAAGTCCCTTTGAGAACACAGAAAATAGCACAATTACTGATCAGGAATCCACTGGTGACAATTTGTTGTTGAAACACGTAAGCTTACTTGACTTCTTTTTTTCTGCTACTCCTGGTCATAGCGTTTTTCCACTTAAGTGTGAAATGAATTGTTATAGCTCACATTTAAAAAGTATAAGTATGTTGCCCTGGCCAGTGTCTTAGTTGATTGTAGCATCGTCACATGCACTGAAGGGTTGTGGGTTCAATTCCTGGGCAGGGTACATACCTAAGTTTAGTGTTCAACCTCCAGTTGGGATGCATGTGGGAGGCAACTGATCAGTGTTTCTCTCTCACATCTGTGTTTCTTTCTCCCTCTCCTGTCCTCTAAAATCAGTAAAAACAATATCCTCAGGTGAGAATTGAAAAACAAAGTACAAGTATTACTGTGAATTCTGAGTTAAAAAATTTTCTTGATTCCATTTTAATTTTGGTCAGGCTCTGTATTTCTGGGCCCCATTTCCATGGTTAATAAAACCTGGCTTTGCTTTAGGTGAATGGCTCATTGGTAGTAGTACTTGAAATACTGTCCTTTCCCAGTAGATGCGCAGCTAAAGGTGTGGATCCTGTCTGGAATCCCTGTAGTGTTCTGAGAGCCTCGGGTACATTTATCACCACACTGCATTTGATTTAGCCAATAATTTACAGCTATATTTAGCTTGCTGGGCTACACATACCACTATTGGATTCAATTAGCATTCTATCTCACTTTAAAATTTTGACACTTTGACATTTATATAAATGTTAACTGGAATATTCCTTTTCATTCAGCTTTTTCAAAAATGTCAGTTAATAGAACGAATACTTGATGCCTGGGAAATGAACGAGAAGAAACAGTAAGTGAATTGTTTGATAGGAATTCAGTTTGATTTTCCATTTGAAGAAAATGTCCTCCCTTACGCTGGACAGAGAGCAGTGAAAGCGATTACATGGTATATGGCACTTTATAGTTACAAATGCTTCTCCCTGGACGGCCAGGGTATTTCATTGTAACAGGTATTTTTCTCATTTATTTTTTGATCCCTCTGTCTTTCTACCTCTTGAGGGGAAACCAGGGGTTGGGAGTACTACCCACCTCTGTGCTGCTTTTGAGACTTCCTAATCCTTTTTGAATGGCTGTTTTTCTGAGAATAATGTGGAGTTGAAGGAAGAGTTGTCAAGTCCAGTCCTACTCAGTGATGGTTGGACCTAGCACTCTGGTTCTGCGTACCCCATGTTCTCACTGTGCAGGAGTGTCACTTCATGGAACTAGAGGGAGGAATTGCCTATTTTCTTGTCAGGAAATTTCCATTAGCTGATTGGCAAGATTACTTGAAGTCTTAGTTGATGTGTGCCAGTAGTTTGTTACACAGATTTATTTTTTCCTAGTGGTGTTGTTTGTAATAGGCGTGTGTCTAAATGGAAAGATGGATATAGTTGGGAAGGTTAGACCCTAAATGGGGAAAGGGACAAGGGATGATTTGCCTGTGTTCCAAATGATATGTGGGCCAGACATGAGTGGATTACTTCTCTTGGCCAAGTCTTCAAATCAGCTAATATTTTAACTTGAGAAATGCTATTGGTAGATGATTATCTTTATTAAATGATTAAAATTTGATGGCCTTTAATAAAATGAAGCAGTTCCCTACGATCTGTTTAAAGTCTGAAAAATAGTTTCACAAAAAGATCAAAAAGGAAAGTCACAGAAACATGAAGCATCAATGAATGTTTGGGTTTTGTTGGTTTTTTAAAGCTAATATGTTACTGAGGATTAATGGTTGGTTGGTTAGTTGGTTGGTATATTTGAATAAACCTTGTCCCATTGAGTGCGGCTATAGTATAATCTTTGAGTAGAATTTCTGCCACCCCACCTCCCATCCTCACCCCCAAGCCTGGTAATATTCTGGCACCCCGCTTTTCTGTTTTATCCCTCCGTCCTGTCAGGAATCTGAATGTCTGTCCTTTCCTATCAGGGCCGAGGGAGGACGACGGCATGGCTACATGGGACACCTGACGAGGATAGCTAACTGCATCGTGCACAGCACTGATAAGGGCCCTAATAGCGCATTGGTGCAGCAGCTTATCAAAGGTAAGTGCTTTCTGGAGTTCTCATCACATTTTTGTGGGGTCAGAGAAAGGATTTAAGGATAAAATGGAAATACTCTGTCGACAATTTGTAATAGTTCTCTGTGGAGTTTAATAATTATCTGGACACTTGAATGAGTTTCTTGAGAATGTTCTGAACAATGTAGGTCTTTACTGGTCTTATTTCTGCAGTCTTTTAGCAGATATTTCAGGCTTGGCCGAGCTCAGCACACTAGAGTTACCCACCTTCTAAGTCAAAGTGCACTGCTCGGTGACCCGGTCCTTGAGCTATAATCACTCTTGCTTTCTCTTTCCTTTTGAAGACCAACTCTGTAGCCTGTGGATTGAGTCCTTTAAATGGGGTATTAAAACATTTCTCAGCATTTGTCCAAATCTCCATTACTAACACAAGAACTCTTTCTGTACTAACATTGAAATTTAGTCAGCCCAAGGTTACTTGGAAGAAAGTGTGTTGTGGGTGCTTTTTATACTGGCACCCAGACCCTGGCCCGGTCTGTCATCTCTAAAACGAGAGAGCTCTGTGTACCAGCAGAATCACTAGTCACTGAAAAATCTTCACCTCTGCAGCACAGAGTTCTTTCAGCGTTAATTTGATGAAAATCATTTTCCAGTCTCTTCTTCGTTTATCTTTTAAGAATGTTTACAAGAGGCTATTATCTATGGGATGTACATTCCAAGAATAGCTGTTGCCCCGTGATAGAAAAATTGGGGCTTGCCCACTTGGAATTTTGCTTCTCAAGAGGTATAAGCCAGGTCATCACAGGTTATCTTTCTGTTCTTACCAAGGAGAAGTGGCCATGTGTGTGTGTGAGATGGTTTTTTAGATTGGTCTCTTGTATGGTGGTTGCTTGCCAGTGCTGTGTGCTGGTGCATGCAGGTGTGTGCTTAAAGCAGAATTGTCAGATGACAGCGGTAGTCTAGTAAGGCCTCCAAGATTACAGCTGTGGTTTCATTTTCTCATAAAAGGCGTTAGATATCCTTTTCTTTAAAAATTCTTTAGAACATAGAATTTCACTATTGCATCTGATCCATGTGTTGGTCTATGGCACAAACATTTTGGAAACATTATTTTTGATCAATTTGAAAAGCCATACTGGGTTCCATGGAACATCCTTTGGTCAGATGTCAATCAGAGTACCTCAAGAAAATGTGCAGGAGCCGACATTTGTGGCATTGCCCAAACTTACGTGATGGTGAAGAAAGATGGCATTCCTCCACCTTAGAGACCTGTTGCCTTTCTCAGAAGAGTTTGTTTGAAACACTCACATTTTCCAGTTTGTTTTTAACCAAAAGATTTTAAAAAACATGTTATATTTACAGCTGCTAAGGGCTTTTGACATCAAGTTTAGACTTTTGGGGAGTGGGAGTTCTGGTCCTGAAAGCCCTCAGATTCCTCTGAGTTCACCTTTGGGAACTGCTTGGTGGGCCTCCTGTGTTACCTGGTGAGTTTATTTGCCTGAGTCGGTCACTATGGTAATGACACTTTTCTCCTCCTTTCCCTCTCAAGATCTTCCAGACGACCTCAGGGAGCGATGGGAGACCTTCTGCACAAGCTCTTTAGGAGAAACTAACAAGAGGAACACGGTAGATCTAGTAGGTTTTACAAGGTTAAATTTCTATGGTTTCAGGGCACTTAGCCTTTGCTCGTTTATTCAGAAAGATGTGAAAGATCTTCCATTTGTCCCGGTAATAGTGTATCAAAGATAAGTTTGTTTCTTTACTAAGAAGACAGGTCAGTATTCGCATTATATTTGCTAATTTGCCTAGTCAGCTCCTAATTCCTGCCTGGGATGACAAAGGGGCACAAGGAAGCCACCGATGCTCCTTCTCATACCAGAGGTGGTTTCTATTTCCCTAGTCCTCTGCTCCCTGAGCACCTCAGCCACACAGCTGCCTGTCACTCGGTCGGGTTTGTTGCCTTCTGCCTCAGGTAAAGGTAACCCTTGGTGGTCAGAAAACCTAAATATTCCTTTGGATGTTTCCTAATGTTACTCAGTTTAATTGACCCTTGTTTTAGATCATTCTCAGTGGTAGAAAATTTGTAGATGCCTTTGAAACCCCAGTTTAAAGCCTTAACAGATTGGTACTTTTAGCCAGGGAATAATGGCATTGATAATGTTTTTTAAAACTATATTGGACTTTGGAATGCATTTTTTTATAACATTAAATTTTAAGGTGAGTATTGCCTTTGCTTTTAAGATGTAGGAAAGTATTTCCTTTCATAAGCACATGGCAGCTAATGATTGAGGTGGTGGTCTCTTGACTCCACATGGAAGTGGGTATGTCAGGCATTGAATTTTATAATTGAAATCCAAATCCAGCAGCCACAGTCTTGAATTTCTAATAAACAGTAACTCCTCAATTATTAGACAGTCAAGTCTCTGGCAGCCTTCTCTGTTCAGAATGGAATTTAGAAACAGGAGAGAAAGGGAAAGGCTGAGGCAGCTACAGATGGTCACCAGGTCATCCCAAGTCACACCCCGAAGGGCCTGTTGCCTCCTCCGTTGTAGATTGTCTAACAGATTTGGTTATCTTTTTCCAGACTCTTGACAGATTGGTGGGCTAATGTCTTGTTAAGGTGGGCATATGTTAGGACCAGTAGGTATTAGGAGTTGGAGGAATTATGAAGTTAAGAAATAACCATAAAAAGGGAGCTGTGTAGGGCCATTTAATTAAAATAGGTCTTATGGCCCTTAGTGTCTGAGTGTATTATAGCCCAACAGAGAAACACATTCACTTTGGCTGCCGAGTCATCAAGGAAGGGTTAAGTAATTTTTCGTGAATGTAGTACCCATTGTAGATTGCCCTGCCCCCTCCATCAAATTGGTTAAAATTCTGGACAGTCAGGGTTTTATTGTAGAGTGAAATTGTTCTGTGATACTGTTAAATGAAGCCATTTCATTTTAGAGGCCCCATGTTGATTCCTTGCAGGCAAGGTGGTCTCCTTTAAGAGGATTTTTGTTTTATTTCTATTTAAAAAGGAATATTTGGGAATAATATTTAGGGATATTCTCATTTTGTTTGAGAGACTTCTTTTAAAATTATCCTTAGATTGACTTCATAGGTGGGAGTAAAAAATGTCCAGTTAAACTTGTTATAAGGAGTTTTTAAAAACACTTCTTTATCTTTGGTAATTCAAGCAGATTTCTCTTATGAGCAGTTCTGTATAAAGGACTTCATTGCCGTTCAGATAACACTCCACAACTTTGCTTGATGTTGTCAGTAATCTGATGTGTGACTGTGCAAATGTTGTTAGGTATATCCACATGCAGTCTGTGCAAACTGATGTGCAGCCTTCTGGGGTCAAACACCTCTAGACATGGCACCTTTGTTGAAGGAAAATCCCCACAGGCTCCACCTGCCACTCTAATTGGAGCTCAGGTCTCCTTTGCCTGTTACACTTTTTGCCACCATACTTGGACGGCAGTAAAATGAAGTAAGAAGCAGTGGCTTATTATAGCAAAAGTGGTCAGATTTGGAGCCCTGTTCACATTACTCACATCCCAGGTTGAGTTAGCCCCCTCTATCACTTTATTTTCTGTTGAGAATTACAGGTTGCTCTCTCAAGACCTCGTCAATTTCTTGGTCCCACATACCCAGTGCTAAAATACCACCTCCGTTTAGTCTTGAGTTCTTCCTATAGGATTTTTAGGGATACAGTTGTTCTAGGTTTTAAAAGATGCTTATACAGTAATCCTAGGCCACCAAGGAGACTTTAACTGCAGCCTCCGAACTCTTCATTTTTCCACCCAGAACATTTCAGGCTATATTCCAATGGGGTTGGGAACCATGTTCCAGGGAAGATAATGCTGTTGTGAATATTATTAGAAACATGACTTGGTAACGCAGTGGTCTTGTCCTGGCAAAGATGTCACACAAAAAGAGTGCACACACAGGTGCTGTAGTGCAAGGTCCAGGTGAAAGCATTTCCCTTCTCATTGTCTCAGGTACATTATCATCAAATCAGCCGTTAGGTGATTGATGGCTTTCTCCTTGGCTCCTCCCTAAATAGGTAGATTAGATGCACTGCCATGATTTTGTTGGTTTTAGGATGGCTCAGGTACCTACCTCTCTGGGAATCATGTCAGGTTATTCACAGAATTTGAGTCAACCTGTGACTCAAGAACCAAATGCTTGAATTGCTACATTGTTGTGTTGCTCTGGCCTGTTAGTATTTTCCCAGTCTCAGCAAGGATTTGTTCATTTACACACCAAATACTTAACTGTCCATCCTACTGGCTGTGGGCTTGAGAAGTTGCTGGTTATGTAGGATAGGCTGTACCGGCCCCAAGCTCCTGTCACTTCTAGGGCAACAATTTCCTTATCCCCCTCTGAGAGCTCTGGAGTACTTGAATCGTTTGACCCCATCAGCAGATGCATATATTGCTTATGCTTTTATGTTGGGAGTTTATTATGAATGAAATTTGGTATTTTAATTACATCCAGAGACCTTTGTGTTTTGACTAAGCCCCCAAACTGTAGATATTGGAAGGACTCAGAGTAAGTTTAGATGACGTAGGAAATGTTTTTGTGCTTGCTTTGGAAAATTGGGGTTCATTCTCAAGGGAGAGAATGAAAAGTCTTGGTGCTTCTTTCCCAGCACTGATGAGATAGTTTATGGAGGTTTTTTGTGGACAGTAATACAAATTTGCACACATGGCCCTGGTTGGTGGTTCAGTGGTTAGAGTGCCGGCCTGTGCACTGAAGTGTCTCAGGTTTGATTGCCAGTTCAGGAGCATGTACCTGGGTTGCAGGTTCGATCCCCACCCCCAGTCAGGGCGTATGCATGAGGCAACCAATGTGTCTTTCCCACATTGATGTTTCTCTCTCCCCCTCCCCTCCCTCACTTCCACCCTCTCTAAAAATCAAATGAAAAAATATTCTCGGATAAGAATTAATAAAAACAAACAAAAAAGCCCCACACAAATGTGCGCCTATGAATTGCCTGGAGATCCATCAGGTTCTGGTGGAACCTCTGAGAGTTGGTGTTTCTAACCTGCTCCAGGTCAGAGGTTAGTCAAGTCAAGTCATGCTTGTGATTTCCCTTAGCAGCCTAATCAGCAAAGATGAAAGAAAAAACTTGTTTTTTCCTGTAACAGCAGTTAGTAAAACAAATTTTTTTATAATTGATTTTTTTTATTGATTAAGGTATTACATATGTGTCCATATCCCCCAGTGCCCCCCCACTCCACTCCCATACCTGCCCTCACCCCCCTACTGTCTCTGTCCATTGGTTATGCTTATGTGCATGCATACAAGTCTTGGTTTTTTATGAAAGATAGTAACATCTCAAAAGCTCTTTTCACTGCAGCATCAAGAAGGTGCTTAGAATACATCTGGCCTGGCAAGAGTGATTGTATATACTTGTTACTTTTTAAAAAGCCATGGTTCTGTGTTCTCATTTAGTGGTTTACCAGTACTCATTAATTCAATAAATATTTGAATGGCTGCTATGTGCCAGACACAAGGACGCTGTACTAAATCAGATTGGCAAAAATCCTTGGATAAATGGATGGATAAACTCCTAGGGAGGAGTGCAATTTTAAATGAGGTGGTGTAAGAAAACTACATTGAGAAGGTAACTTTTCTAGAGCCTTGATGGCAGTGAGGGAGGAAGGGTGAGTGCAAAGGACTGAGATTGGGGTGTTTCCCGTGTGTGCAGAGGCTGCCACAGTGTCCTCGATCGAGCAAGGGAGGGAGAGAATGGGACGTGAGGTCTGAGAGGTCACATCTTGTGCAGTTTCTTGTCCACAGCAAGCCCCTCAGGTTGCGATGTTAGTATGATGAAGAGCCATTAGCTTATAGAGCCATCACTATATATAACAAGTGATGTATATTTTAAAAGATTATTATGGCTGCTCGATTGAGACTAGACTATATTGAGCATGCAGGGAGACCAGTTAGCTGCATGACACAGCATTATCCGGATGAGAAGTAATTGGGACTCAAACTAGGAAGGTAATAAAGATTTGATGATTGACTGGGTGGTGGGCACACAATGCAATATATACAGACCATGTATCATAGAAATCTACACTTGAAACCTATATAATCTTATTAACCAATGTCACCCCCAGTAAATTTAATTTAAAAAGACTTAATGAGAGGTGATGGGATTCTAGGTTTTTACATATATATATTGATTGATTTTTAGAAAGAGAGGAAGTAGGGGAGAGAGAGAGAAACAGCAGTGGGTTGCCTCCTGTACGTGCCCTGACCGAGAATTGAACCTGCCACCTTTTGGTGCACTGGACAACACTCCAAAGCAGCTGAGCAAGGCTAGGTTATATTTTGACAGCAGAGTGGATAGATGTGTGTGGGACAGAAAAAACAAGATGACTTGAAATTTTAGCTGAAGGAGAAGAATGAAGGTGGCATTTACTGAAATGGAATGCCTCAAAAGGCTGTGTTTAGAAGTTTAGATCAGGGACTTGTAGTGGATACATCTGTATAATGAACTACTGGTATTCTAATTAGCAAGTTTTCCCCTGTGGGTAAATTAAATTGTCTTTTTACCTCAAAGTATTCAATCAGAATCCCCACATCTTTTTTTAAAAAAATATACTTTTATTGATTTCAGAGAGGAAGGGAGCAGGAGAGAGAGAGAAACATCAATGATGAGAATCATTGATTGGCTTCCTCCTGCATGCCTCCTACTGGGGATCGAGCCACAACCAGGCATATGCCCTTGACCGGAATCGAACCCAGGACCCTTTAGTCTGCAGGCCAATGCTTTATCCACTGAGCTAAACCATCTAGGGCAGAATCCCCACATCTTTCAATAACATACTTACAAAGGTGTATGTACATGCATTTTGTTATTATTAATAATAACTTTCTAAAACAGTTTCTTTTTGGAGAAAAATACTTTTTTAGATCCCTCCCAGAATTGCTTTGATGTCTGGCACACATTAGTTGCTCAACAAAAGCTAGTTTCTTTCTCATTAATGAGCTAAATATCTTACATTGTAGCAAAAAGTGAAAGTCTGCATGAGCATATGTTGTATCCTTTTTAAACTTAGACAGGAGTAGCCACTTCTTTTTTGGTTCTCTCTTGTTAAGTTCACCTTGCTTGCTCTGTGAATTGCCTTTAATTCTGCACCCCACCATGGTGTGAAAGACACAGTGGCGTAATATGACTCTGGCACTAGCCTGCCAGCCAAGTAGCCCAAAGCTCCTCTAAATCTATTGCAGTGGAACTACTTGACCCTCTCTTGATAGCAGTGGCCCCAGGAAAAGCCAGCTGCCAAGATCAAGCAGTATCTGCATTCTGACTGGGCACTCCTGGCTTATCCCATCCTCCCCACATCTTTCCCCATTAACTTGCTACAGTAAGCTGGTTTCCTTTATTGATCACAAATTCTGCCTCTGATTTCATCAGACCAGATTCAAAATTAGGGTGTGAGTGCGTTCTCTAGACCAGGGGTCCTCAAAGTTTTTAAACAGGGGGCCAGTTCACTGTCCCTCAGACAGTTGGAGGGCCGGACTATAGTTTAAAAAAAAAACTATGAACAAATTCCTATGCGCACTGCGGGCCCGGGACGAGTCGGCTGCTAAGCAGGACAGGCAGCGGCACCCAGCGGGCCGGATAAATGTCCTCGGCGGGCCGCATGTGGCCTGCGGGCCGTAGTTTGAGGATGCCTGCTCTAGACCTTAGGGGGCGTAGAAAGGGAATGAACTGAAAATGCTGGGTTATTCACTTGGGCTTAGTATCTTTACCACAGATGATCAGCCATAGAGAGAGATTAATTTTCAGGCTGTAATTCAGTCAGAATTTCACAAGCCCTACTACATACAGATCTATTTAGATTCTACTTTGGGCTTAAACCAGTGTTGGAACCTCATAAATCAGATTGGCAGGTTCTGTAACTCCTCGGTATTCGGCACAGCTTCAAGGGCTGGTAGGTAATGGCCTCTGTGTCCTCCCCTGATGACAGTGGTCTCTGCGCAACACACTTGTACAGAAAGTTTAGTAAGAGTAACTCAGAAAATGTGTAAGTGACCCTCAGAAGTTTTGTGCTGGTTTTTAGGATGTACAGATTATTTATGTTTGTTACTTCCTATACAGCAGTTATTGCTATTAGTACTATTAGTCCTTTGTATTTCTTCATTCCTAATTGTTAATACATTTCCCCCTAATATTATGTGGCATTTGTAAATTAATAAAAATCACCATGAATTGGTGAGCGGAGTTCATGTTTGCGTTTTTGCTTAATTGGTTATAAGTTCTAAGCGCAGGGGCGGTACTTTTTAAGGGGTGGAAAATTTGGGGTTTTTTTTACAAGCAGAGGACTATTAATTCAAGTGCTTGGAGTGGGCAGGAAATGCAAGAATTTAAAGTGTAATCTTTTAGTGGCTGAATAGTAATTCCTGGGAATTGCAGTTTTAGCTCTCAGGCTTGGCACATATGAATTATTTTTATATTTCATCTGAGCCATTCCTTCTGCCTTCCCTTTGTAAACATTTTATAGGAGATAAAATCATTGAGGGGAGTAACTCATCTCTTACTATTTTCTGGTGATGCTAGCATGAGTGAAGTCACCACAAGTGGGCGGCAGAGGGCAGGAAGCCAACCATCTGGTTGAGTGAAGTGCACCCATGAATATCGGGTGGGTTTTACAACTTAACTGTTACTTAGTCTTGTTCTTGTTGTTGTAATTTTCCATAAAAATGATGATGCAAATGTCCAAAGCTTTTCTCTGTTAAATAGTCTTTTACATTTTTATGCATATAGGTTACAACCTGCCATATTCATTCATCCAGTGATGATGAAATTGACTTTAAAGAAACGGGTTTCTCACAGGATTCTTCTTTGCAGCAAGTGAGTCATGCCTAAAGCTTTGCTTTTGTTTTTATTTTAAATGCTTAGTCCAGTTGCCATTTATGAATCAGTTTTGGAGACAGATTATGTCTTAGGATGTAATTTAGGGTTTCTTATTGCTTAGCAAAAGCATTTAAATAGGAAGTGTTGGATATGTGAGAGGAAGGTTTGTGTTGATGATATTTCCAGGAAATGTTTCATGCTTGGTAACAATGACGATTTGGGTAAGTTTTCAAGAGATTTGAATGAACGGAATAGTTTAGTAAGCGTCTCAGACATGCTCGCTATGTAGACCTTTAAATAGTTCACTTGTTGCTTAAGGATTCCTGTAGTAGAGAACTCAGGATAAAAATAATAGGAATAAGACCTTTTTAATGTCACAAATATCCCTGAACCAAATAGCTTATATGTTTCTAATATCTTTAATGTCTGTTATAGTGACTTCTAAATTAAATTCTAGTTGAAGCAATTTATTGCCACCCTCCCTTCCTGCCCCCAAACTTATCTCCACTTATCAGCTGCTTATAATTGTTGTGAGGGAGAAAACAGGTTGTAAAAATAAGTGTACAGATTTATCATCCATTGGTGGTTCTTGGAAAGGGGACAAATTATTTCACCTGGGTATCAAGTTTGGGAGCTAAAAATAGAAGCCCTTTTAAACGTCATCAGCTCTTCATATGGAGAAGTTGACCAGATTTTCACATATCAGTTCCTTTGGTGTGACAACAGAATTAACGTGTTCACCTTCCCACCTGGCACTGAGTGTTGCTTAGCTTCTTTTTCCTCAACCTGTAAGCCTCATTTTTTACCGGGGCCAGGATGAAGCATCTAATGGTTGTACTGGCCCTGTCTTTGGCATCCAAGTAGGCTGTCACGACACTTCCAGTGTAGGTTGAGCTAAGCATTTGCTTGGTTTTGATAATAAGGCAGTTTAACATTCACATTTTCAAGATAGGTCTGAAATGGCATTTCCACAGTTGGCTGGCCTCTCTTTTGATTTTCTTCTTTTTTAATACGTTTTTATTGATTGTTAGAGAGGAAGGGAAAGGGGGAGAGGGAGAGAGAAACATCATCAATTGGTGCCTTCTAAACATACCCCGACCAGGGACCGAACCGGCAACCTGGGCGTATACCCTGACCAGGTAATGAACCAGAGACCTTTCCATGCATAGGATGATGCCCAACCGAACGAACTACATTAACCAGGGCTCTCTTTTGATTCTTGACATTGCTCTTGAATTGGAAGCCAGCCTCCCAAGGTTAGGAACAGGGAGCAGCCATCCTATAGGGGGTGCTGTTGAGCGGCAGGGCCTTCCTGTGGATGGCAGCAGCCCCTCACTGCCACTGTTCTACATTGGCTTGCGGGTCAGCAGCACTTGACACCCAGGGTGCCCTCCTGGCTTGCTGTGAGCCCTCATGCCTGCAAGCAATCCTTTCTTGACCCAAGTTCTCTGATGCTACCCCAGGAAGCACTTTGACGAAAGCCCTCTCCTCCACTGGAGCACCAGTAGAGTACTGAAATTGTCCACTTAACCTAGTGTGAACCCCATGCTACACATTGCTCCACCCCACAGTGAAGCATGATGGTGAAGAATGTAAATTGCCACGGTGATTTTGTACCTGTTGAAATAACTTGAAGACGAAGAGTCCCCTAAACTTCTATTGACACATAAGCTAATAAACTTGGAGCTTCGGGCCACTGATTTAATCAAGGAGTGGTTGGGTGCAGGTGTCTGGAAATGGATCCCTTATTTCTCAGGAAACCTGGTTTTAGGGTTATAATTGTTCTGGGATAAATTCCTGACTTTTTTGTGGTTTGACAGACCGTTGATGTGCACATGAAGTAACTCAGTCACAAAACTGCCTGAGAAACAGCTCTCACCAGGCTTATTCCTGTGGATTTTGTCCACTTTGTGTAATCCTCTAAAAGTAGGAAAGTAACTGTTCTTTCCTGACTGACAGGCATTCAGTAAACTTGTTTTGCATGATTAAAACCAATCATGGGTCATTTTAAAAATAAGGGGGGGAAAAGCATTTTTTCTTTTTCATTTGAGAATATGAGTCTAGGTTACTTTAGTCCAGAGCTTTTTTTCATATGAATGGGAACTTCAAGTTCTTATTCACATTTGAAGTTAGGTCTCATGTTGGTCAAGTCCCGAGGGTAGAGAGCTTAGGGAAGTCATTAGACAACGTTTCCATCCGTGGGGCCACGTTTGGCTCGGGGCATTGTTTTGCCTCCCGCCCCTGTGGTTTCCTCACCTCCGGTGTTTGACTTTTTCTCCTTGTAATTCTGCCTAACAGATGTGGAGGGTGAGAAGGTCTCCTAGCCTCCTCCTGCTCCTCATTGCAGACAGGTTTGTCAAGAGGCAGGCAGGTCAGACAAAGTGGCCTGGGTGTCTGTTTCCCAGGTGGCACCACCAAAGAGATTGGCTTAATGAAGCAGTGGGCTCACTTCTCAGTGACTTGTACATCCCTGACTGGCCAGGATGTTAGTTCTGGGAAGTATGGTTCTTTTGGTTTTTTTTTTAAATAATGAAAAGATTTTAATAGCTACACAGCCATGTGGTGCTTTCCAGATTTGGATTCCTCAGAGTTCAAAGCACTTTTTATGTAGCTTTATATAGAATACAGTAACATCTTCACTTACATGGGTTTAGTAAGCCTTGATGCTTTCTTTATTAGTGAAAATCAGGTTTGAAACCTCAAGTTCTTTGCTAGTTTACATCTATATAGAAGCTATAATAAACTTAGCATTAATGAGGACTAACAATACAGTTTAACAGCCATTTATGCAGCATTTACATTGTGTTAGGTATAAGTAACCTACAGGTGAATTAAAGTGTGCAGGAGGCAGGAGAATGTGCGTGTTTTATATGCAAATACTCTACACAGTTATATAAGGGACGTTGAACATCCTCGGATTTTGGTATCCGAGGAGGTCCGAGGACCAATATATGGATACTGAGGGACGATTGTATGTACATAAATGTAGGCATTGACATACGTACGCATTTATAATACATTTAGAATTTGCATTCTGTTTATGAAGCAGCTAAAATATCAGGAAGCATTTAAAGGAATGCTTTTGGTAATATTTCTTCCCTTTTACACCCAAAAGACTTACAATAGGATCTCTAGAAGTAAAAGAAAAATAAAAAATAATTGAGGAAGACCTTTTCCCTGTGAGACCACATTTCCGATAAACTCAGAGAGACGACTCATTCTCTAGCACGTCTTTGAAGTTACCAAGCGTTACTTTAACTTGTGAAAGACGGCTGGTTTCTTCCTTTTTGATTTTTAATGAATCGCAATGCTACACATCATATTTTCCAATAACATATTCAAGACTCGGTCCCAGATTCCCACAACCCAGCCGTGGTGTGCCTTACTAACAGCTGCCTGCAAGGCTGGCCCTGTGCCCCATGTGCTCATATAGTGTCATGTCTGGGCAAGAAGGGACCGCCTGAAAGTGTGAGAATGAACAGAGATGGCAGTGGGTATCTGGAGTTAGAGCAAAAGGTGAGGTTTCAGGTTTCAGTAAAGTAGATAAAGTTTTTTTCAGACCTAAGGAAAAGAGGCCTTCCAAAGCCAAATATAAGGTTTATTTTTTAATTACCCATAACTTGGATTATTCATGCCATAATTCCCTGCCACCAGAATGAATGATCAGGAAGGAAGGACAGGGCATGTCTGCAGCAATTTGCAGGATGGAATCCACAATCTCTCCTCAGACTCGGCTACAGCCTCCCTCCCAGCAAGTGCCTCAGGAGTGATGCCTTTAGTTCAGCCACCACCTGCTGCTCATGTCCCTTGTGTGGGACTCACCTGCAGGAAAGAGTGATCTTATCTGTCCTCGGGCATCACACACATTGTTTTTCGTTTCCATATTTATTGTTGGGGTAGATTGAGGAGTGGTACTTGCTTATATTTATAAATGCTTTACTCATGATCCATAGCATAGAATATACTCCGTTTCACTTGCCCTGGGCCTGCTTGTTCTTTTAAATTAGAACATCAACATTTTTATGGAGTTCATTTTAACATTCCCCCATTTCTCACCTAAGAAAACCCAAGTGAGCTGGGCTCTCTAGAAGTGGTGTAGGAAACAGTGTTGTAGACTTTTCAGAGTGGTTTTGGATTAGTATTAGAACTTTCTGTCCTCTCTCTAAGGTAGGTAGGATAGAAGTTAATTTTATACTCGTCCCAACTTCTAAAACGTGAATCTTTTTCTTCTTTAAATGAACATTGTGTTTGTAGGGTCGTGGATGTTCTCTAATGCTAGGTGGTTGTAATGGAATGGGGCAGGGGATGCAGGGAGGGAAGGTGGGTGGTCACCACTTGTTGGATCTTAATGAGAAGGTTGGTGGTGTCCAGAGGTAGTCAGTACACCTTATAATTTCAGATTGTCACATGTCACTTGAATCATCTCTTTGAACTAGACAACCCAATCCTCTCTCAAGATAATTTGCAGTAGAGGACAGAGTGGTCCCTTAACATTTATTACAGCGACATGTGCATTGGAATGACTTGTGGACCAAATTCCAAACATTTCCTTTTGGGTAAATTATGTCTGAAATTATTTGAAATTTTTCTTAGAAAACACACCAACTTTTAAAGCCTTACGGCTAGATGAATAAGGTGGTTTCTGAAGCACAGTGGGCAAGTAGTCTGTAGAATGTCATTAGAATCATTATATCACTGTCACTGGTCCTGGGGTTGCCAGGCCTTTTCTGATTATCAGATGCAACAAATGACGTCCAATTTTATTGACCAGTTTGGCTTCAACGATGAGAAGTTTGCAGATCAAGATGACATTGGCAAGTGAGTATATTTTCTGCTTCCATAATTGTTTCGTATGCTCCTGCTCTTTGTGAGACATTTTGTGATTTTCCTGGATTCTTGGAACTTGTCTGCATCCATGAGTCAGGAGGAACTTAACCTTCCAGGTTAGTTCTAATCTGTCCGGACTTGCAGCACCCAAATGACAGGGAGGAATTAGATTGGTCTCCCACTAAGAGGGATTGCCTTTGGGCTTGACCTGTTTCACAGAGGTTTATTTTTACTAAAAACTTAATTCATTCTTCTGCTATTTAGTGATTAGTGTTCGGTGGCAGAACTAAAGCAGGAAATCTCTGGGTTACTTCCCAGGTTTGAGCAACGCCCTCCCTTACAGCACACAGTGAGGGTGCATATTATGGCAGGAGCAGCTCTACCCGTGTTCCCTTGTCTAAGGTATTCACCATAAGGCAGAGTTGGGTTGTTTGCAAGAGCCAGGCAGCCAGACCACTCATTCTGCCGTCAGGGGAAGAGGAGCGCAGCAGGTGGCATTGCTGGTGCTGTGGAAAACTAACAGGTGGAAGCTGTGTGGGCGGTCCTCGGAAAGGGAAACAGACGGTCTAGCATCTTCCCTGGGGGAATAAAGTGTTTCAGAGACGGGTAACATGGCTCACTGAAAACAAAGTGTTGAATATTGGATGGCTGCTCTCAAAGGAGACTTCCTGGCGACGCTCAGGAATACCAGATTGTTGTGGTTCCTCGCAATAGTTTGTTGAACTACGGCCAGTGGAGGCTATTGTCTATCACAGCTACAGTTAAGGCATGGGAGAAACTAAAAGACATTCCAACACACTGCAGCTGCCATTTAATAGGCCACGTTGGCACCCTGCCTGCGCTTCAGGCTCCACCGTCAGCCGCAGGAGTGGAAAGCTGTCAGTAGCCCTGAGAAATCCAAAGGGAACATTCATGTCTGAACCCCAGGGGCGCATACACTGGAACCTGTAGGCTCCCCACACAGCATCTCGGCACATGCCTGTCTGCACTCACTAAATGCTACTTGTTAGGATTCCATAGTCTCTTTAAAATTTTTATTGGGGGACTTAAAATAAAATAATGGTTGATTAGAATAGATCTTTTAAGATGATAAGATAGCCCCACCTATTAAATTACGTTACCAGGCTCTGAATTTTTTTACTCCTTACTTTTTTCCTAATGATGCCATATTCAAGGCTAAGATTTCAGGGATATCTGCGTATTTTATGTATGACTTTGGCTATACCTGCAGAAGCTCAGGCTCCACTGTCAGCCGCAGGAGTGGAGCTTTTTATGTTTTGACTTGTTTCTTTGTGAGTAACCTTTTTCCTGGTTATGGAGCCATAGTTGTCCATGGATTTTAAAAATCTTTTATAGGATGTCTTTGAGGGTCTGTTTATTGTTTCTCAAAAGGCTTCTATTTCAGCCTTCCCATTTAAAGAAAAATATTCTCTTTTTTAAAAATACATATTTTTGTTGATTTTTAGAGAGAGCGGAAGGGAGAGGGATAGAAAGATAGAAACATCGATGAGAGGAAGTCATCGATTGGCTGCCTCCTGCACGGCCCCCACTGGGGATTGAGCCCGCAATCTGGACATGTGCCCTGACCGGGAATTGAACTGGCAACCTCTTGGTTCCTGGGTCACCACTCAACTGCTGAGCCACACCAGCAGGCCAGCCTTCCCATTTTATATAAATTTCTTAATTCCAAAGGAGGGGGTATCATTTAATGCAAGAAGGGTATGTGTTCTTTTAATGTATACAGATTTTAATGATAGTGTAAATATTTTAAATTTGGGAAATTTCATGAATACTGTTTCTGTGAGTCTAGGTAATTAACTATTTCTACACTTATATTTTGTTTATAGTGTTTCTTTTGATCGGGTATCAGACATCAACTTCACCCTCAATACAAATGAAAGTGTAAGTATTAACTTACAAGTGGGAACTGGGTGAGTCAGGCTGCATATGGGTGCTGTGTACACCAGGGTCACTGGGCCAGCAAGCTTCATCTTAAATTGGTGCTTTTTCACCCACTCACATGGCCTGCCTGGCCCTGTGGCTAAGGTGCAACAGGGCTAATAAAGCCAGGGTCATTTGTGATTGCAGTGTAGACATTTAGCTTCAAAGAATGCAGTTTGATGCTAACCTGCTGCCTTTTTCTGCTGTATGTCAGCAGAACTTGGGCCAGATCAGCACCAGCCTCTTATCCCCAAGCAGTTCTGAAACACCAAGTCACCCACATCAGCAACTGATCTAGTGGATTAGTGTCGCTTGAATGGACATAGTCTTTGTTGTTGTTAATCCTCACCTGAGGATATTTTCCTATTGGCTTTTTAGAGAGAGTGGAAGGGGGGGTGGGAGACAGAGAGAAACATCGATGTGAGAGTGAGACATCGGGATTGAGCCTGCAACTGAGTAACGTGCCCTTCACCAGAATTGAATCCAGGACCCTTCAGTCCGAGGGCTGATGCTCTATCCACTGAGCCAAACTGACTAGACGACACAGTCTTGATTTTTTGGTTGATTAGTATGAGAGACCACTGGTTTATTGGCTGATGTGATAAGGTAAAAAGTGCTGACTGCAGTTGGTGCTCATCACTGCTTAGCTGGACTGGAAAAGCAGAGGAAATACAGGTTGCTTTTTGTGTTCCCACAGACCTGAGACTTCATCGCAGGTGGGCGGGGTGTTTTACTAGATGAACATGCGTCCACTAGGACAGTCCTGGCTTGTATGCTAGTTTTAAATCCAGTCTTAGCGGGGGAACTTTTTGTCATTACTTCCACGGAGGCTGACGTTAGATATTTGCATTTTATTTTGGTGTATGTGAACAGCTCTGTTTTTTAAAGGAAATAGAAGAATGCAGTTTACATTGTTCACTTTGGGAGATTTGAGCTTTAAATTTTGTTCTTTTCTTCCCCTCATTTTTATTTAGGGAAACATCGCCCTGTTTGAAGCATGTTGTAAGGAAAGAATCCAGCAGTTTGATGATGGCGGCTCTGATGAGGAAGACATCTGGGAGGAGAAGCACATTGCATTTACACCAGAATCCCAAAGACGGTCCAGGTAAAGCAGAGTCTGTTCCATTAGCAATAATATCCAGTGCATAAAGCAAAGATTGTTCATAGGAATCATTGTATCCTCCAAACATGTATATCTGACCTAGAAACCAAAGCTTTTGTCATGATCAGAAATACCCTGGATAACTGCTCTGAGCTGGTGCTAGTACCTCCGTCTGTAGGGTGATAGGAGAATGGATGAATCAAGGTGACCTGCTTGAAAATGCTGGGTGTGCTTATGTGTAGTTCATGTTAATTTGTGACATAGCCTCTCCTGACTGGGAAATGATGCCTAGGAATGTGGTCACAGAGTGCTTTGAATAACTGTTCCTCACCAGTAATAGCAGCAGCAGCTGGGTTATGGGTTGTTCCTTACACAGACTGAGTATTGCCCTGAGGATGGAGAAGTTGTTTCTAAAAGCTAATCTAACTTGGGGATACAGACTCATGTCAATTGATATCCATCAGAATCAGTTCAGTATTTTTTCTCCCCCAAATTTTTAAGTCACTGTATCATAGGAACCTAAATAGATTTGCTTCTGTACACAGGGAGTTCTTGTTATCTGAGTATTCATTGTCAGAATCTTTATAGTTAAGAGAACAACAGCTGAATGTTGGTGTACCTGGTAACAGTTCAAAACACATGGAGAAAAACTGATCAAACTGCAAGGAGAAGTAGACAGATCCATAGTCAGATATTAATAAGACAATAGGCAGAAATCAGAAAACAGCACTACCAACCAGTCTGGCCTGCTGGACTTTTGGGAAGCACTCTGACCAGCAGCAGCAGGACACACATTCTTTTCAAGTGCACATGAAATAGTTATTCAGAGAGACTGTACTTGGGCCATAAAGCAAGTTTTAGTCAATTCCAAGGTTTCAGGTCATGCAGAGCATGTTCTCTGACCCCAGTGGACTTAAGTTAGAAAGAAATATAGAAAGTTCTCTAGAAAATCTCCAAATGTGTGGAAACTAAATACCTCGTAATGAGTTAAAGAAGAAATCAAAAGGAAAATTACACAGTATTTTGAATTGAAAGAAAATAAAAACCCAGCCTATCAGTATTTGGAGGGTGCAGCTAAACAATACCTGAAGGGATCATTTTAGCCCTAACGGGTTATTTTTTCAAAGAAGCATCTTGAATCAGTGATCTCAGCAAACAGAAAAACAATAGAGAAAAATTGTTATCAAAAGCTGTAAGATTAATTAAATTGATATACCTCTAGATAGAATGATCAAGAAAAAGAAGTTACAAATTACTGGTATCAGGAACGAAAGATGTGACATCATTACAGACTCCACAGATACTAACTAAAAGGATAATAAGAGAAACTTATGAATAGCTCTATGCCAGTAACTCTGACAACTAAGATAATCTTTGAAAGATACGGACTACCGCCGAAACCGGTTTGGCTCAGTGGATAGAGCGTCGGCCTGCGGACTGAAGGGTCCCGGGTTCGATTCCGGTCAAGGGCATGTACATTGGTTGCGGGCACATCCCCAGTGGGAGGTGTGCAGGAGGCAGCTGATCGATGTTTCTAGCTCTCTATTCCTCTCCCTTCCTCTCTGTACAAAATCAATAAAATATATTTAAAAAACAAAGATACAGACTACCAAAGCTTGAGCAAAAAAGATAATCTGATGAGTCCTGTATCTATTAAAGACCTTTCTGGTGCATTCCCCTCCAACCTTTCAGGGAGAAATTATACCAGTTCTATACATAAACTTCCAGAAATGTGACAGGGAGGGTTTTTAATCTGTACCCGAGGATATGTTTATTGATCTTAGAGAATGGAAGAGAGAGAGAGAAGCATTGATGTGAGAAAGAAACATCAACTTGCCTTTTTTAAGCACCCTGACTGGGAGCAAACCCACAACCTAGGTATGTGCCCTGACCAGGAATTGAACCCACGACCTCCCGGTGTCCAGGACGATGCTCCAACCTGTAGGGAGCGGTTATAGGGTTAAGCCTCAGACTGACCTGCTGGCAAAGCTGCAAACAAGTCCCAGCTTAGAGGGCACAGCCCTCTTAGCATAATTAAGCTTGACCTTATGACGCTCCCTAGATCCTTCCTGGGTAGCTAGTGGGCTGTGGGAGGTGCAGCAAGTGCTGCCAAAACAAGTGAAACTCACAAGAACATTGTAACTATGGTGACCACTACCTTGTTTATCTCTGACTAAAATAAAGGCTCAGCTTGCAGTCTGGATCTTTTTCTGTGGTCTCAGCCAGGCACAGAAGATCCACCTAGACCCAGCTTATTCTCTTAGTCTGTGTTTCTTCATCTTTCGCCGGCCCCCCTCCAGCTTGCCGAACCCTTGGCTGTGTTGGTGCGGCACACTAACCAACTGAGCCACACTGGCTAAAGCCAAAAAGTCCTTTTTAAAACTTTAGCAAATAAATGTGACAGTAATATATTAGGGCCAAGCAGGGTTTATTCCAGGAATACAGAGTTGGTTTGGTTTAACATTTGAAATTCAGTCAATAAACGTGGCTGAATCAATCATGAGAATTCCTAAGAATTCTCAGCAAACTGGAGATAGAAGGGAATTTTTTTTTTTTAAATATATCTTATTGATTTTTTTACAGAGAGGAAGGGAGAGGGTTAGTTAGAAACAATGACGAGAGAAAAACATCTACCAACTGCCTCCTGCACACTCCCTACTGGGTATGTGCCCGCAACCAAGGTACATGCCCTTAACTGGAATCGAACCTGGGACCCTTGAGTCCGCAGGCTGACGCTCTATCCACTGAGCCAAACCAGTTAGGGCAGAAGGGAATTTCTTCAATCTGATTAAAATCTTCAACAGTGAACCTGCAGTTAGCATTATTCTTAATGGTAAAAGACCAAAGGATTTCCCTTCAAGATCCGGAACAAGACATGTATATCTGTTCTCACCACTGCTCTTCAATATTGTGCTGGAGGTTCTAGCCGGTGCAGTAAGTCAGGAAAAAGAAAAGGCACCTAGGTTGGAAAGGAAAAAGTAAAAATATATCCACAGACAGCATGACTCTCAATGTAGAAAATTTATTGGAATCTACAAAAAGACTACTCGGACAATTAAGTGGCTTTAGCAAGATTGCACAATACAAAGTCGATAAAATTGTATTTCAATACACTGCAACAAACAATTAGAATCTCAATAACTACACAATACTATTCAGAGTAACAGCAAAGTATTGACTGCATAGGGATAAACCTGGCAAAGATGTGTAAGATCTGTCACTGAAAATTACAAAACAGCTGGAAGAAACCAAGGCTTGATCACTGATAAATGTTTATGAATTGGAAGACTCACCATAGTTAAGAGTTGTTTTCCCCACATTGGTCTCGATTCAGTGCAATCCCAAACAAAACTGTAACAAGTTTTTTGGTAGCTGTTGACAAGTTGATTCTTAAACTCACGTGAAAATACAAAGGATCTGGAGTAGCCGAAACAGCTTTCATACAGGATGAAATTGGAGACCAACATGACCTGGTCTCAAATAATTAAGACGAGGACTGGACTGAGGGACAAAATGGAGCCCATAAATAGATTTTTAGACAACTGATTTTGATGGAGGTGCTAAGGCAATTCAGTGGAGAAAGGGTGGACTTTGGAACAAACAATGCTGGAACAGTTGGACATGTGTATGCAAAAGAACAGCTCAGTGCATACTTCAGAACTCAAAATGGGTCATAGACCTAAGTGTACAACTATAAAATTATACTGGAAAACCTTTGTGACCTTGGGTTAGGCAAAGATTTCTAAGATACAACACTATAAACACTATCCATGAGCCCTAACCAGTTTGGCTCAGTGAATAGAGCGTCGGCCTGCGGACTCAAGGGTCCCAGGTTCGATTCCGGTCAAGGGCATGTACCTTGGTTGCGGGCACATCCCCAGTGGGGAGTGTGCAGGAGGCAGCTGATCGATGTTTCCCTCTCATTGATGTTTCCAGCTCTCTATCCCTCTCCCTTCCTCTCTGTAAAAAATCAATAAAATATATATTTTTAAAAAAACACAAAACAAAACAAAAAATAAACCACACTATACATGAAAAATTTTTTAGTGAGTTTAAATTTATCGAAACTAAACTCTTCTACTCTTCGAAGGACACTACTAAGAGAATGAAAGGACAAAGTATACACTAGGAGGAAACACTGCAGTCGCATGTCTGAGAAAGGACTTGTAGGAGAGGCTGTGAAGCACTCAGAACTATCATGAGAAAGTAGACAGTAACCCAGTTTTTAAATGCACTGAAGACAAGCAAAAACGTCAGAAAAGAAGGTATGTGGGTGGCAAAGCAGCAGGAAGGAGGAGCTCAGCACCCTTGATCTATAGGAAAAGTCAGGTTGACACCACACAAGGTACCTCTGCACGGCTGCTAGGTCATGCGCCACATCTTTAAGGCAAGGATAAGGCAGCACAACCATAGAGCAGAGTCTTGATGAAGTGATGTCAAACAGATGAGCTTCTGTTAAGTGCAATGTGGTTTTCTGTTGTCGAATGACCTGTAGAATTTTCTGGTGGCTGATATGCTGCACTAACTTATTTTGGCCCCTTTTTTTCTTAGCTCGGGGAGTACAGACAGTGAGGAAAGCACAGACTCCGAAGAAGAAGACGGGGCAAAACAAGACTTGTTTGATTCCAGTAGCGCCAACACAGAGGACAAGATGGAGGTGGACCTCAGTGAGCGTGAGTCGCCTTATTCTTCCATGCGCATGTGTCGATCTGTGTTGAAATAGTCCTTGAGAGACATGTCATTTGACCGGACCTGCGGGAAGGAGCAGGTCACACCTCTGATGGTGGCACTGCTTCTTCTCTTGGTGTGGAACCCCTGTGAGTCTGTAGAGGGGCCATGGCACCCTATGTCCCTGGGTGCTTGTGCCGAAGGGGAGAGGCCACAGCT
This sequence comes from Plecotus auritus, assembly GCF_963455305.1. NCBI lineage: Eukaryota > Metazoa > Chordata > Mammalia > Chiroptera > Vespertilionidae > Plecotus > Plecotus auritus. Next base: position 148,684,047 of record NC_137783.1, on the reverse strand, counting down.
GTGGAAAGATGAGCTGGTGTTGTCATTTGTAGAATCATGAATGCACTGAGCCAGACGAAACACCTTAAAGCTTAAACAGTTTTAAATGGGTTTTTTCAGAGTTTATTTGTGAATCTTGTAACCCTAAAACTCCCTTATTTATGTCCTGCTACTTGCTAAAAAGACTTGTGTTAGCTGGCTTATTAAAATTAGTTAACTTCTAAGAGTTTCAGGTAAGATTTCCAAGCATTCGGGTATCGTCCCTTCTTGGTATCAGTGCAGCCCTGCCACACTCACCCAGACTTAAGGGCAGGAACCATGGAACAGACCCTAATTCAGTACCTACGACGTGCAGGCCCTCACTGAATCCTCAGCTGAACCTCAGTAAGTGGGTAGTCCCTATCGGAATTAAACAGGTGGGGTAACACAGGCTTGGAGAAGATAAGTAACTTGCCGGAAGTCACAGTAAGGTCTTTAGAACTGGAACATTTCTGTTGTACACGGGTACTTTCAGTCTCATGCCTCTAGGATAGTCTTCCTAACAGATTCCCTAGCCGAGCATGCCTCCCTACAGCCTGGAGGTCCCCCGTGTGCTAGGAAATAGCCCTGAGAGAGAACAGGGGTTCCACACCAGCTGACAGAATTGGGGATTCAGCATAAGCACTGGGAAGGGAAAGCATATGGTGTGCACTAAACACAAGTATCAGCCTTGTGTCATCTGAAGGGGCACATCTCTGAGGAGGTGACATTTAAACAGACCTGCAGGTCAGATCCAAAGTTGGCAGGCAGGTGGCATGGTGAGAGGCACCGCAGATAGGAATCGGATGCCCATGCAGATCCCAGCAGCCCCACCCACCTCTGAAATCAGCCCATGTCTGCAGGACTTAAAAGTAAATAAAGCTTCTCTCTGTGCTCTCACAGCTTCACTTCTGACACCAGCTGGTGGGCTTTCCCACGTGGACCACATCTCCAGCCCCAGCAGGGCGTCCTCCAGTTCAGTTCAGATACTGTCTATCTGGAGTTGGGGTGGATCTCCCACATCAGATGCCAGTCACAGTGAGACATGGGGCCTTTGTACTTCCAACAGCCAGCTGTAAATAGGGAGTTCCTGTGACCTCTTTGGGTTCCGTTATAGCTCACAGAACTCAGAAGAGCACTTTACGTACTGTTACCAATTTATCACAAAGAATACTTTAAAGTATACAAATGAGCAGCCAGGTGAAGAGACGACTAGCAGTCTGAAAGGATCCTGAGCACAGAAGCTCTGACCCCTACAACCTGGGTTTTTATAGGGGCTCCATGAAGTAACTGATTAAATCATGGCCATTAATGAGTAGCTCAACTTCCAGCCCTCCTCCCTCTTACAAAGTTGGTTTTCTTGGCATCCAGCCACCAGTCAGCTCATTAGCATATGGAAGAAACCATTTCTGAGATTAGGATGAGAGAGGAGGGACCAACTACGTTGCTTATTGTGTTCCAGGAATCCTTCCTGGTGTCCGCGCCAGCTCCAGGAGACTAACTCCAGGAGACTGCAGCGGGGCCCTTACTCCCTTAACAGTGAGGCATGGGGCCGGATGCGGATTAGGAAGCATTAGCATTAAGGTTGTTTCCAATTTACTGCAGTTGAATGAATAGCCAACATATTCTTTATTTTTAATAAACTTTTATTTTGGAATTATATTAGATTTACAGAAAAGTTACAAAGATTTTATAGGGAGTAGCTTCCTTTCCCCCATCTTCCTAACAATGTTACTATGACCTTGGTGCATTTGTGAAAACTAAACGTTAAATTAGCATATTCTTTCATGTGTAGCTTTTCATCTTTGTGTGATATTTCTACTGGGGAAAAAAATCTCAGTGGGAATTGCTAAGGCTCAGAAGGCACTGCAGTTTGTAGGAAGATGGATGCTGTGCCAGTACCCTCCAGATGGTGGTGCCCTGCCCTCCTACCCAGTGACTGGGAAAAGGGGATGCCTTCCCCCACAACTCCCATCTTCTTTTAATCATTGCCAATCTGTTTCTGTAAAATACCTTGTGTTATATTAAACTACTGAAGTGTTCTCAAGATGAAATTCCTCCCCTCTTTAGCACCCAACTGGTCAGCCAACTTTGATGTCCCCATGGAGACAACCCACGGTGCTCCCTTAGACTCTGTGGGCTCTGACGTCTGGAGCACAGAGGAGCCGATGCCAGCTAAAGAGACAGGCTGGGCCTCTTTCTCAGAGTTCACATCTTCCCTGAGGTGAGCATGGGTCCAACTCCCCACACTTTCCCATACGAGAACGGGGATTATGTGCTTTGCCGTAAGCACCACACACCATTCCAGTTGGATATGGTGCTTTAAACAAGACTGAAAATCAACACGGGGAGATACTGCCACAGCTCTGAGTTGCCAGAACAACAGTCACCACCCTCCTTCCTTTCACCAGAGCAAGCAGGGGGAAGAAGGGAGGGAGTAGATCCTGCACCAGCAGCCTGGGAAGACCTGGCCCCAGGGAGTGAGTGGGCAGGGTGCTGATGAAAATTGCATCTCCCAGGCCTGCTCTGTCCCCATCCAAGCTGTCAGGACAGGACTGAGGTGAGAGGAATGAGGGGAAGCCAAGGAACTGAGAGGCCCCTCTCTGTGGAACATGATAGAACAATGCAAAATGTGTCTTGAATTTAGTAATAACATGGACTTGTATCTCACTTGTAGCTCAGCTAGTGCTGTAAATTAAGGGGTGTAACAGGTATGCTGTCAGTTTTACTTGTATTCTCTCTTTAAAATATATATACATATGTTTTTTAGTAGTTTTAGAGAGAGGAAGGGGAGAGGGAGAGAAACATTGATTGTCTGCCTCCTCCACATCTCCTACTGGTGATCAAGCCTGAAACCCAGGCGTGTGCCCTGACTGGGAATTGAACCAGTGACCTCTTGGTGCATGAATCGATGCTCCACCACTGAGCCAATAACCAGCCAGGGTTATTTGTATTCTTGATGACAGCAACCTGTCATTTCGTAATTTTCCTGAACAATATTGTCAGCATTTGAGTATTTACCATGGAATTCGTGTCTTGTTAGGATCAGTTTGATTTGCAGAACATTGTTTTATTTTGTCTACTGAAAAGGTGAGTGAGCAGCTACCATCTTAGACAAATGAAAGAGTAGGCTAAAACCCATGTTGCTTTATCCAACTCTAATTTGTGGTAAGTAAGCTACTATTCAGCAATAAAGTAAAATTGGTGGAAAATGTCTCCAAAATATGAATTATTTTACCAACCTCACTCCAGTCCAGAACAGTCAAGTTTCCACCTCCTGCTTTTCTCTGTCTTCCTTACTGGATGATAGATATTGTTGAAGCACCTCACTTCCCTTTCCCTTGTGCACAGCTCGTGTTTTCTCAGTCAGTATCCTAAGAGGGCGGGGCCCTCCGGGCAGTTCGCCCCTACATAAGTCAGGGTTTTTGTAGAACAGACACAGAGATGCTGTTGCTGCTGTGCAGTGTGCACCATTGCTGCCCCGGCCCTGGGAGCTGGTGATGGTGGTGAGGGCAGAAGCTGGGGCCCCTAGGAACCTTGGAGAGAGAAGTTCCTGTGTTACTTACTGCCTTGCTGGATTTGCACATGCTTGCTGCCTGTGTGTAGATCCTTGTATCCCTGGGTCTGTAACCAACTGCTGATGCCTTTCCAGCAGGACGGAACTGATTTTCAAAGGATTTTTGTGAATAATGGTAACAGAAGGCTATTACCCACTGCTAACATGTGCATTTTCTCTTTTCTCAAAGTACAAAGGAGTCTTTAAGGAGTAATTCTCCAGTGGAAATGGAAACCAGCACTGAACCAATGGACCCTCTGACTCCCAGTGTCGCTGCGCTGGCCGTGCAGCCAGAAGGTGGGTGCGGAGAGCCTGGGTGCACATCCCGCGGGCTGTCATTCCTTGGCTGTTCACGCTTTAACGTACGCTTAGTGTTCTAGATTTGAAAAGGTGACTTTATCCCATAGTAGGTTTATAATAAAACCAGACTTGACTCTCTGTTCTTGGGCTCAAGAGCTCAAAGTAGCCAGGAAAATGAGATGGTGGGTCTCATGTTCACCAGGGAACTGGCGAAAGGAAATGGGGTGCTCCCTTTAGAACCACAGCATGTTGAGTTGTCAGTCACTCAGCCCATCGGTGTGCAGAAAGGAAACAGGTCTTAGCCTCTAGTACCCGGGGAAACAGCCAGAGTTAACGTGCGATCCAAGCCCAGCCTGTACCCTGTTCTTTTGTCCCTTGGGTACTTTGCTGGAGCTTGTGTATGTATCTGGTGTGGTCAGGCTGTGGGCCCATTTTCTTCTCACCTTATGAGCAGACAGAATGGTCAAGGGGATCCAATGAGTTTTCTTGTTACTCAAAATACACACGTTGTTTCTTGCATGGGCCCTGAACTGTTTTCAACCTGAAGAAAAGGATTTTGGGAGGTGGGGGAAAGAGAGGCGGTTAGTGAATGGATGTGAGGGAAAATTGGTGGTATGTGGAGGGAACAAAGAAGTAAGTCCTATGAGGCAAGAGCTGGATAGAGGAAAATGGGGGACATCTGTAATACTCTCAACAATAAAGATTAAATAAATCAAATAAATATTAGAAGAAGAAGTAAGTTCTTAGAGAAAGGAGGATACAGTAACAGGGCACAGGAACCAGGGGGCAGAGAAAAGTAATAAAACCAGTACTAATAATGCTATTATTTGTCAGTCTATTAAACATTTTGTATAGATGACCTCACTTTATCTCTCAACAATTCTATGGGTGAGATCAGTTATCCTGTTTTGTGGTTCAGAAAATTCAGGTACCTGTTAGGTGCCTTGCCCCAGGGTTATGCAGCTGCTAAGTGGCTTTTGAGTTCAGGAAATCTGACTTCAGAGCCCAGGCTCACAAGCACTAGACCAGATGGCTCCTTATGATATAAGAAATAAATCATCCACAAGGAACCACAAGTAAGTAACTTGGAAAAAAAGAATGGGACCCAAGTGGGATAACTGAAAGAAAGAGGTGAGTGAGGACAGGGCAGTGGATACACTGTGTGCACTGTGGATGGCAGCGGGGGGACTAGACTCCTTCGCTGCCTCCTGCCCTGTACTGTAGGCTGTAGAACATTAGGAACAGCAGCATCTGCTGGGGAAAGCTGGGTGTGTGAGCTCATAAGACAGGGTACTCACTGGTCCTGTGCTGCAGCAAACCCTTGGAACGTCTCCATTGGGCATTGTTAAGCCTGTGCCCATCAAGAATTGTCCAAGGCAACAACAGGCAAACCATCTCTCTCTTGAAGCAGGAGAATGTCACATTGGGTGGATGGGTCTGCACAGAAGAGGGGGGTGACAGTTCTTGTTTGGTTTTGGTGTGGATGACCATCAGCTGTGTGTGTGTGGTTTTTTTTTTCAGTGACAGGTAGTGTGGCCATGGAAGCCAGCTCTGATGGAGAGGAGGATGCAGAAAGTACAGACAAGGTAACTGAGACAGTGATGAATGGCGGCATGAAGGAAACTCTCAGCCTCACTGTAGATGCCAAGACAGAAACTGCAGTCTTCAAAAGGTAACCAGGGGCGAGATCGTACTGGCAGCTTCAGGTTGTTGGGAGGATGATGGAGGAGAAACTTCAAATATTAATGTCTTTAATTTGGTTCAAATGTGGGTTCAGACATCAGCCTGACAACTTTCTAATGTCTCTGTTAACTTACTCTATAAATCTTAATGAAGAGATGAAAAGTTTGAGTCCCCAAGTGCCCCGCCCCCTTCTGTTAGTATTTAGAAGACTGTAGTTTCAGTCTAGCACTGCGGTCGGCAAACTGCGGCTCATGAGCCGCATGTGGCTCTTTGGCCCCTTGAGTGTGGCTCTTCCACAAAATACCACGGCCTGGGGAGTCTATTTTGAAGAAATGGCGTTAGAAGAAGTTTAAGTTTAAAAAATTTGGCTCTCAAAAGAAATTTCAATTGTTGTACTGTTGATATTTGGCTCTGTTGACTAATGAGTTTGGTGACCACTGGTCTAGCAGATTCAAAATACATGAGTATAAGAAATTGGCGAATCTTTAGTCATAGTAGGAATTGACTTGTATACAACCCATCACAAAGGTTCAGTATCATACTGATCATTTTCTTCAGACATCATGCAGGCTTTAGAATTCAGTAGCAAAATGATAGCTTTAAAAAAAACTTCTATAAACTTGTAGACCACACTTAAGTCAATGTTTAGAACTTTGGTCTCCATATTGTACAGAGCATTTCACCTCACAAGAGAGGATGCTCCCAACTCATTGTGAGGCCACTACAGAACAGCATGAAAAAGGAAAATGAATTGTAGGCTAATGTGTGGGCATATATGCGCAAAACTTGGAAGCTAGCACACCAAATCCAGCAATGTTTTAAGTCATGACCAAGGATGTATCTCAGGAATGTGAGGATATTACGACATCGTAAAAATTTCAGTTGTATTTTAAAAAGCACTTGATAAACATACTCTGAAATATCTGTGGAATAATAAAGGTTGCCAAATGGCTGAGAGAACCATAATAAGGAAGATGAAATAAAGATACTTGCCCTGGCAGGTCATGCTGCAAAAGTCACAGCAATTAAAATTGTGATGTTAGCACGCAAATAGGTGAGAGGCCAATGTGATGGGGGAGAGAGCCCAGTAACCACAGGGATGGCTTAGTGGGGGCGACCATGAAATCAGAGCCTCCCTGCCCTCCATTCAAAGGCAGTTCCTGGTGGGTTGAAGATTAGTGTGGGAGATATGCGCCCTCGTGCGTGTAGTGCTTTAACCGTTCATTGATTTCCCTCAGGAACCTGCGAAGTTCAATGAGAGTGGGTGTCCTCCCACTCTTCGGGGGAGAAAAATGAGATTGGAGTTACGTGATGTGGCCAAAGTCTCATGGTGGTTAGAAGAAAATGCAGTGTATCTTTCTGGCCTGCAGCAAAATAAGACTTCCTTTTTAAAAACCGAACAAAAACGTTCAGAAGTATAAACCATAATGCAAAGGATAGACTTGGACTGCATCAGCGTGAAGAATTTCTGGCTCACCCTAGCCGGTTTGGCTTAGTGGATAGAGCGTCAGCCTGCGGACTGAAGGGTCCCGGGTTCAATTCCAGTCAAGGGCACATGCTTGGGTTGCGTGCTCAGTCCCCAATAGGGGTGTGCAGGAGACAGCCAAGCAGTGATTCTCATCATTGATGTTTCTATCTCTCCCTCTCCCTTCCTCTCTGAAATCAATAAAAGTAGTATTTCTTAAAAAAGAATTTCTGGCTGATAAAGTACTGTAGACTAATTAAGTCAAGAGGCAGATGGCAAATCGAGGGGGGGGTAAAGGTTACAGTATCTAAATCAACCAGAAACTTAGCATTTTCTATTTAATTCCTATAAACCAGTAAGGAAAAGATAGAAAACCCCAATCAGAAAAGGGACAAAAGATATCAGTAGGCAGTTTATAAACAAGGAAATCTAAAAGGGCTAAAAAAAAAAAAATTTAAGGAAAGATGCTCAAGAAGCAGCTGCCATCTGACACCTCTCAGAGCCTCGCAGGAATGTGTAGGCAGTGCTGAGTGCTGGCGGGCTCTGGGCTACAGCAGCCCCGCCGTCCTGCTTGTGGGATGCAGACTGGGCTTCCTTGTAGATGGAAGGGTGACCGCCTTTCCACTGCTGAGAAATGCCGGGCTGTCCCCTGTGGCTCTGTACAGTGGCGTGCGTTGCCCTGTTGTACACAGAGATGTGGAGATGGAGGGCAGTTCAGCACTGGTTGCTGCGAGAAGCAGGTAGAACTAGAGGTGCACACCTTGGGGGGACTGTCAGCAGGGACAGATGGACCTTCCAAAGTGTGCTCCTCACAGATGATACACCGGTGTACGATTCAGTGCCGGTTGTATGACTCAGAGTACACATCTGCATTGACTGCATTTTACAGGAATGAAATGCAGGGAGGGGCAAAAGTAGGTGGTAGTTATGAGTACATGAAAGAGTATATTCTAGCATTATTATTTAATAATTACTCCATTATTTTCCAAAGGAACAACTGTGTAGACAACTCAGGGTAGCTGCTTTGGTGGTCAGGGAGTGGGGAGTGGGGATGAAGGAGTAATGAACCAGGCAACTCAGATAGTCAACAAATCTGTAGACTTCAGTTCATTTTCCTCCTCATCAATTGACCTACCCATCTGAAAGCCACCCCAGAAATCATCCTAAAATTAGGCTTTTCAAAGGGGACCTCCAACTGCCCTTTAGTTCAGGTTAGTGGCATCTTGATTGTGTCAGAATGGAAATTCAGACAGAATAGGCAAAGGTCTGAAATTTTTGCTCACAAACAGTTGAAAGCATTTGCTATTTGTCTTTCTTCACCAAGAGCCATCTGAGGGGAAAAATAACCCTTTTGTGTTCCGCTTCCCCAAGCCCTCTGACCCCTCTCCAGCCCATTTCTGCCTCTTCTGGCCGCAGTTCTTGGCTCTCTTCCTTGAGGGTGTTTGTACTTCTCACTCGTGGTTGGAGGACAACTCGAGAAGGTCAGGCGCCCTAGAACCTGCTCCCGTGACCTCAGCCAGCAAGCTGATGGGGGGTCTGTCCTACTGACGGTTTGAATGGTGGGCTCAAACCAAAAGCAAAATGCTTAACTAAAGACTCATTCCTTCAAACAGGTTCATTTGACACCTTCACCGAGTCTGCAGATTTGCTTATGTGCAGTCGTGGATATATTAGCCCCACCCCTCATTATAGGAGTGTTCTGAAACTCTTGTACATTTCTTTTCTGTTTTGCACACTTGGCGTCAGAGTGTTGAAATCCTACCGGTATGTAAGCCACAGGGGCCGTTCTTTATCAACGCCAGCTACATCACATCGTCCCTTTCAGATCCCTCCTGCGTGATCCTCTCCTCCTGTGGTTTCCTAGTCACTGTCTGTGCCCCCGTGTCCCTCACCTGAGCATGATCAGCCCAGGGCTTGTGACTCCATGGCAGTCATGACCCCAGAGCCATTGCATGATCCCTCATCCTCCACTCGGCGCTGGTGCTGCAGGCTCTAATGCTGCCTCTCATCCTCTTTACCGCAGCGAGGAAGGAAAACTGACTACCTCTCAAGATGCTGCTTGCAAACATGTGGAGGAGAGCCCTGAGCCGGCTGAGGCGAAGTCTGCAGCCCCCCGGCCCCCCAGCAGTAGTCCTGAGCAGAGGTAACCATCCGCTTTCTCAGGTCTGCCCAGGCCCTGCTCTGGCTTTGGCTGTTGGCTCCTGGGCGCTGGGAGGAAAGTTGGCACCAGAGGGCAGGGGGAACCATCACAATTGTCCTCGAACAGTCAGTGACTTAACTCAGCAGTTTTCTCAGTCCTTATGGAATTAGGGTGATTGATCTCAGAACTTAGAAATAGTATCTCCTTACCCCAGAAGTTGAAAGCTGACCGTTTTTGGAGATTCAGTAACATTGTTGGCTCTTTAAGAAATTACCGTAAATGGCCCTAACCAGTTTGGCTCAGTGGATAGAGCGTCGGCCTGCGGACTGGGGGGTCCCAGGTTCGATTCCAGTCAAGGGCATGTACCTTGGTTGCGGGCACATCCCCAGTGGGGAGTGTGGGGGAGGCAGCTGATGGATGTTTCTAACTCTCCATCCCTCTCCCTTCCTCTCTGTAAAAAAATCAATAAAATTGTTAAAAGAAAAAAAGAAATTACCGTAAATGGAAGGGTCTCTCATGATGGCATCCCCCCCCCCCTCGTGTTTGTTTGTTTTTGATGAGATGCTGAGTTGAGACTGATTGAGCCGTCCAGGATTGGGTTCCCTTAGCCGTGGCAGCCAAGTTCTCCTTGGCCCTGTGGAGTCATGCAGCCGCCAGGCATGAGAGGCTCCTGGTGCCCGTTTTCCTGTGGGCATGCCCATGTGACACACTCAGAGAACTTTCCTGGAGACCCTTTCATATGTGGAGCTAAATACTCTCCACTCTCTGATGAGTCCATGTGTGGTTTGGTTTTTGTAAAATATTTTATCTCAAGTGTGAAAGTCCCATTACCAGATTTTCTTCCTGGTCACCTTTTGCTTCGGCCAGGCCAGAGTCCCGCCACCGCCACATGGCCTCACAGCTGATCGGGGGCAGCCTAGACACCCCAGAGCTCCCGCCAGGATGAGGACTGATCCTGGGACCACAGGGACTTTTCTCAGCACTTTAGATTAAATACTTATATGTCTGAATATTCCTTCCCTAAGGAATAAAATAACTTTTAAAGTCATTTCACAGAAGTTGTGCTTTCTCCCTCGGCAGCCCCCTCCCACGTCTAATCATTTTAGAGGTAACATCGCCAGTAGGGCCAGCAGGGGGCACTCTCGGTCCACTGGTCAGCAATCCTCTGCAGCCGGTTTGACATGCTTGCTCTACAGTAGCAAACTGCCTTTGTTTCTCTCATGGGAATTACAGCCAGAATGAATGTGATTTTTTAAATATATGTTTTTTGCTTATAAAACAAATTATGAGAACTGTTTGGGCATGTTGGTCTAGTGAAGGCTTTGGAGGAAGAGGCAGTTGACACTCCAGCTTTGGAGGATCCAGCCCCAGCTGTGCTGCTAAGGGTGAGAGCAAGTCACCTTTTGCCTGGGTTTTTAATGTATGTTTTTGATAAAGGCCCTTTGTAGGTCTGATTCCTAATCATTTGTCTTCTCTCTGGTTTCTACTTAAAATTGTCTTGATTTTGAGACGTGTCTAGAAGGTAATAATCCACGTCTGTCCCAATTGGATAGTTGCTTCAGGAGTCTGGCTTTGGCCTCTCTGACAGGAGAGAGAGGTACAGGAGGCTGTGGGTACGTTTCCTTGGCTCTCTGAGTGCAGAATTATTCACTGGGAAACCCGCTTGCTCCTCCCTTCTGAGAACCCTCTGGTATGAAGAGCCCGTCTCAAATCTGCAAGGCAGAGGTGGTGGAGGAAATGTGGGGCAAACCAGTGGAGAAGCCAGCATCACTGTGTCCATATGGGCATTTGTCCTCTCGTCCTTCCTTCAGTATATGGCTCAGCGTGGCAGCTGTTGGTCAAGCCTGAGGAGAAAGCAGTAACAAAACAGACAATATAGGGAAGCATAAGAAAAAGGTGCTAAAGAATAAAGAACTGGGCAAAGGAACAGACATCCCATTTTAGATAGGCTGGCGGGCAAGGCCTCTGAGAAGGTGACATTTTGAGCAGCTGCTACGGCAGGGACAGGGTAAATTTTCTGATGTGTCACATTTGTGTTCTTAAAGCAAGTTATGCCAGTGTTGAAGATAAAGAGCCACTTGGGACTTTTCGTATGTAGTCTTCCCCACTGTGGCTCCTGTCACAACCAAACATTGATGGATGTGCCCTATTGCTCGCAAAGATTTGCAGCACCACAGAATTCATTTTTCACTACTGTTGACCAAGCATGTCCGATACCTGTGCCCGCCAGTATGCTAAGCACTTGGCACACATTGTATACTCATGAACGCCTGGCTGGGGATTATTGTCCTGCTCTTACAGGGGGAGAAAACTAAACTGAGAGGGTAAGAAATTAACTAAGATCATACAGCTTGTAAATGTGAAAGGGGCCCTAGCAGGTTTGGCTCAGTGGATAGTGTCGGCCTGCAGACTGAAAGGTCCCAGGTTCAATTCCGGTCAAGGGCACATGCCGGGTTGCAGCTCGATCCCCAGTGGGGGGCGTGCAGGAGGCAGCTGATCGGTGATTCTCTCTCCTCATTGATGTTTCTCTCTCTCCCTTCTGAAATGAATTTTTTTAAAAAAAATGATGAAACAGGGGGAGGGGTGGGTAATGTGCCCGGCTATGTCTTGTTCAAGAACACTAGGTTCCTATTTCTGATACAGTGAGACATCAGCAAATATATAGTGAGACATTCAGCAAATGAAGCAAAGGTCAGCTGGAGGTAGACTGTAGAGGCCCTACAATGTGTGTCTTTACTGAGCTGACTTCTTGACTCTGTTATGGTTAGCAGGTATCTGAAAGCATTCTGTTAGTGAATGTCCATGCTTGTTCAAAAGTACTTGTGTGCTTCCCAGTTTGGCCTCCAAGCATCCTCTTGCCCAACTCCATAAGATTTGGGTACCATCCTCCAGAGATCTGACATGTTCCGGTTGTCGTTTTGGCAGGAAGGCAGGCAGACGTTCTGATTCTGTCAGCACCTTGTCCAGATGGTGCCACCCCTTCCCTCCCCACGGTAACCTCACATTGCTGTGTGGGAACATTTGTTACAGTGCACACCTTTTCCTGTTGGTTTGAGAGGAAGAAACGGGGATTTGTTGTTCCACTTATTCATGCATTCATTGGTTGCCTCGTGTATGTGCCCCGGCCAGGGCGCTGCAGTGCATACCTTTGTTTGCAACAGTTGGTCCAGTTGACAAGCTTTTCCTTTTTTCCTCAGTAGCAGAATCCTGTTTTTCAAGTGAAATGTTATGTGGATTTCATACATGGAAGAGAGAAAAGACTGTAGTGAAGGAGGGGTGAGCAAATGGCCCCGAAGGCTCTGGGAGCAGCAGTTCAAACCACGGACCTGGCCTGTGCCTACGCTCCTAAGCGCTGAGCGGGGTGCTCTCCGGGAGCCTGCGTGGCTGCTGCCCTGGCCAGTGCTGGCTAACCGAGCTCAGAGGAAGCTTAGATGCTCTGCAGTTAGAGTTTCTGGAGCTTTAGATAAATTCATTTATGAAGCATTTCATACACAACAACCAAGTGCCAGGCTTAGGACTAGGCACGGCACAGACGAAATTAAAATACACCTCCACCCTGGAGAGCTAATGAAGCTAACTCCGTCTCACATTCTGCCTAATGCCTCAGATATCTGTCTTACTGCATAGGACTGACCAGCCAAGCGTGCCAGGCGACACATCCGTGAACGGCCCCGTATGATGAGTGACCTCTGTGCTGCTGACTGAGGACTGCAGGCCGCCACCATTCAGGGCTCCGGGGCTTCAGTTGGGCCGCCACGCGCCCCTGCTGCCTCACTCTGCAGGGGATCAGGACCAGCAACCTTTCTACTCGAGATGCTAAGACATTGTACAGAGAAATCCGGACGTGTACAAATATTGCACATGACAAATACCAAGAATTTTTGCGTATGTTTATATTGTATTGTTCTAAACAATGGGTAGCCTGTGAAATAAGATCTTGCCACCCATGTAATAATAGTAGTAATACTATAGTTAAAATGGCTGTAAGAATAGTTTTATAAAAGTGAACACAGAGCTATTGTATTTGAAACATAACTATTTGACAATTATTAGTGTGACCAAAGTATTAGGCAGTTTTCATACATTTTTCACCTTGTACAAAAAATTCTGAATTCATTTTCTTCCAGGTCGGCAAGGAGTAAGTAGTGGGATTGGAACGCCCTCTGAGTGTTATTTTGGTTGTTCTTAACTCACAAAAGTGATTTTGAATAAGAAATACTTGGTGTTCTTTTTATAACCAGTTTTTGATTGGTAACTGTTTTTTCTGTATTGTTTAAAATGGATCAAAAATGTAAGTCTATGGGTAGAGATGAGTATTTATTGCTACAACTTAGTTGATGAATTGATGTTATTGTAAAGCCATATGTTCTGTTAAAGTCTTGTTTGCTTGAAATGATTATTCCTGCAGGTGAAACACTAGAATTTTTGGAGTGTACATGGCTTGTGGTTTGGTTTTCTTTGTTTTTCGTTTTTGTTTTTTGTTTTGTTTTGGTAGTTCATCTGCCTTTTAACCCATTCACCAAAATTTCCCGTTAACAGGCATCACCATTGAACATTTCCGAGCAGTCTGCGTATTTAACATACCAAGATCATATTAGGCAAGTCCATTGAAAAATGCTCGTGCTGCTAATGGAATTAGAGTGCGTTCATTTTACTGGCTAGTGTTTAAACCTAGAAATCGGACTGTGGCACCTCAGCATGTTAATTGTTTCCTGTGCCCTGTGAGGTTTTCACTCGTAAATTCTCAACCAGTCTATTTTTTTTAGAGCTGGTCTATGTATATATATATAGTGATTATGGATACTAATTCAATGTAATTTATAATTTTCTATGTCAATATAAAAATACATCACAGCCTTCAAACAGCTGAAGCAATATGTTGTATATTGCATACCGTCTGGTGAAAGGGTTAAATGACTTCACCTCTTGCGATTTTAGATGCAAATCAGTTTTTCATTTCTGTAATAGAAAATTATTCACCTATTTTTACATTGTTTGTTTTCCTGACCAGTATTTAAAACCAAAAGGATATTCTGAGAAATGGCCAACAATTTTTTTAGAAATAGCCTCCCAAGCAACGTGCCTAAACATTACATTGCATATGGAAATAAAAGAATCAAACATCCAATGCCTCCTTTTTTTGTTTACTTCCCATTGTAAGTGGTGTAGCGGCTCCTTGCGAGCTTTACTGAGCAGACCTAGCACCAAGGGGCAGTGGAATCGGTGGTGCGTCTGGGACAGGCTGCGGGTGCCCTCGGCCTTTGTGCGTCTCCTCCCGCAGGAACCTCTGCTGTGGCTCCTCTTCCAGGAGACTGTCTCATGTGTTCCCCTCCGGATCGGGGCTCCTTTAGCTTGTCTCAAGGTTGCTTACTTAATGTGGCACGGGACTTCGGGGACTCCCAGTGGATGGACACACTCTTATCTTACCTGGTAGAGAGCTTTGCCAGCAACACCAGGACTTGCTCCAGGGTGGCACATGCTGTCCCATATGGGTTGGATTTGGTTGGCATCTTCGTCCCACCTGAGGTAACCGTGTCTTATTTCCCCCTCCTAATGCTGATGAAAGAGCATCGGAGTTTTCTTTGGGGCTGTGTTTGGTGTTGCGTGTCTTATGTGCAAGGAAGGGCACGAAGATGGCAAGAACAGAGCTGGTTGGCCAAGCCTGTCAAACCCAAAGGCTTATGGCCAAATAAACAAGGTTTAAGTTTATGTGGGCCGCAAAAAAAACAAAAGCTTCAGTTTTCATAGAAATGTAGGTTTATTTCGATAGAGAAATGCTGAAATAAATGAGTAATCGTTAACATAAAATAATAACATTTTACTAATTAATATTTTTTTCTTGAACATTAACTTAGCAGACACTGAATAACGGCACAAATTATCAGTGTAACTCCCATCCACCACATCCAGATACAGAGAATCAGCCTGGCGCCCAGCCTTCCAATGCACCAGGAGTTGGTGCTCAAGAGCAAGACGAAGGGGAGGCCGAGGCCATGATTGGCTGGGCAGTTTCCGGACTGTCTCCATTGGAAGCAGCTACCTTGTGAGGAGGAGATCCGGCCTTCCCCTGGGGGAAGGGGCTGCTGGCTGGAAGGTATAGGGGCGGGGCCTTGCATAAATGCCTCTTCCTCTGACCTTGAATTTTACATATGTATATATTTTTTCTTTTTATTGAAAGTATTACATAGGTCCTTCTTTTTACCTTGGTTTTTAAAACTGGCCTCAGAACTCGGGGAGCTGCTGCTTTTTTAAAATTTTATTAATTTCAGAGAGGAAGGAGGAGGGAAAGAGAAACACCAATGATGAGAGAGAAGTGTTGATCGGCTGCCCTGCACATTCCACACTGGGGATCAAGCCGCACGCAACCCAGGCATGTGCCCTGACCGGGAATCGAACCGTGACCTCCTGGTTCATAGGTTGATGCTCAACCACTGAGCCACGCCAGCCAGGCTCAGGGAGCTTCTTAATCTTTCCCACCTGACATTCCTGTAGTTGTGTTTTCTCCTTCCCTTGTTTACTTTTCATCCTTTCTTCTCCAGCACCTATTAGCCTTAGAAAAACACAAATCACAAACCATTTCCTCCTTATTTCTCTCTGAACTTTTGTTAAGAGCTGAGTCAGCTCCCCGCTGGTGTGGCTCAGTGGTTGAGCTTTGACCTATGAACCAGGAGGTCATGGTTGGATTCTGGTTGGGGCACATGCCCAGTTGCAGGCTCAATCCCCAGTAGGGGGCGTGCAGGAGGCAGCCGATCAATGATTCTCATCATTGATGTTTCTCTCACTCTCCCTTTCTCCCTTAAATCAATATATTTAAAAAAATTTTTTTAAAAAGTGTCCGTATGGATAAACGCCAAACCCTAGAATGTGCTAGAGTCTCTTTTTCTAGAGCTAGAGTATTCTTTTTGTTGTTGTTCTGTTGTGGTTAATCCTCACCCGAGGTTATTTTCCCTTTTTTTTTTTTTTTTTTTTTTTTTTAGAGAGAGTAGAGGGAGGAGGAGGATGAGAAACATTGATGTGAGAGAGAGACATTGATTGGCTGCCTCGAGCATGCTCCCAGACCAGGCTAGGGATCGAGCCTGCAACCCCAAGTACATGCCCTTGACCTGAATCAAATCCAGAACCCTTCAGTCTGCAGGTTGACACACACAACACTGAGCCGAACTGGCCAGGGCAGCATCTATTCTTTTAAAAACTAGCCAACATGAAATGTTCTATTCCAGCCCTCTTCTCCACCTTTGAAAACAGAACCTGGCTATTGAAGGCCGGGCAAAGGGGGATCCAATTCTTTAGAGGAAAATGCACAGCTAAGGGTCCAGGTCCTGAAAGCAGACAGAGCCTGGAATCATGTAAGCCCTCCCTTTGGGAAATTATAGGCACCAGTGACTCTATTAGACATTATGACTAATCCTGGTTAATACCGCTGTCTTCAATTAGCCTCATTAGCACGGCAGTTGGAGCACAGGACGGCATTACTTTAATTACCACAAGCAGCTGCTCATTTGTGGAGAGGGGCGCATTTCCAAAAGGGTTATGCTTTCTGAAAATCGTAACCTCTTGCATTGTTGGAAATTCAGGAAAATGGGGGATAAACTATAAGCGAGAGGATAAGAAATTAAGGTGATGGAAGTCGCACAGTAATTGTTACTGTTATTTTTCTTCTATTTTATTTTCTTGGCTTAAGTGAACTCGGGCCATTGTATGCTTCTTTTTCCCCCCAGAGTGAGAGGCAAAATTAGCGACATTAGAGTTCAGCCAGGACATTAAGCTAGCCATTAGGGAGGCGATGTCAAAGAGCCTCCAAAGCCAGGCTTCCTCAGCTCAGCCCGGGGCTCAGGAGGGCCAGGCCACGATGCTGGCCCATCCCTCCAGCCCGGCCCAGGGCCCACCGCCCGCTCTTCCCCATCCACCGCCCACCTCCCCTCCCCCCTCCCCCATGCTGCTGACGCCCCGGTTCCTGCTGGAGAGCTGGAGGGGCAGCAGGAGCTCACCCACACTGTGGCCCCGACCCCACCCTGGAGGCGAGGGGAGAGCCGGGTCCCTCGCACCACGCCCTCAGCTGCGGCTAGTGGTGGGGCTCACCTGTGTGCCCAGTGTACACGCCGGACATGACAGCTGCCTGGGGCTCAAAGCAGGGAGCTGGCAGGCAAGTGTCGCCCGTCCCAGCTCCCCTTCCCCTCCCCTCTCTGCTTGTGCTGGCCTGTAGCTGCCCCAGCAACTTGCAGTCCAGAGGCCTCGGACATTGATCGTGCTGTCTCCCGCCTCCCACCATTTCAGGGCCTGTTCCCCAGCCCTGCTCCCTGCCTCACGCCCTCCCAGCAGGTTCCCAACACCCAACTCTCTCCCCTTGGGTGGGCCTGGCCTGTAAGTGTGGGTCAGAGTCTGGGGGGCAGGCCCACCTTTAGCCTTACATCTAGTCATGGTTCAGTTGGCTCTTGCTGGCTGCAGGCCAGGCCCTGGGGGCTTACACTCTGTAGGGGGCGATGCCCTTTAATTACACAAAAGTCAAAATAAAAACATGGTGCACTTTATCGCCAACCCAGAACCACAGTCTTGGAAATATTTCCGACATAACAGCTATAGTGAGCTTGTATTTTGTAAGGACCCACTCAATGAACTCACACCCAGAAGATGGAGGGTCCCCTGGAGCTGCATGTGCATGGAGCCACACCCAGAAGATGGAGGGTCCCCTGGAGCTGCTACCTCCTCCCTTCCAGCCCACACCCCCTGAAGGTGAACCGACTGGAGGACGTGCCAGGGGCCAGCCACCTACAGCCTGCGCTGCCCTCCGCTTCCCAGTCACTCAGGTCCCTGTTTCGCCCACGTGGTTGTATGTGGCCAGGGTTCTGGTCTTCGCTTGAACAAACCACAGTTTACCTTCCATTCTGCTGTCGATGGGAACTTGTGCTGCAGAAACAAAAATGACCTGCCTCCTCCAGACCGTATAGTTAGCTGCTATCGGTGCGCTGGCCCGAGGTGCTGCTTTCCCGGGGTCCCCACCCCCACCCAGGCTTGGCAGGTTCCATGCTTGTCCCCTCACACCCTCTTCCTGCCCCTCTGAAAACAAAGCAGAGGGGGGCAGGCATCTCCCTGGCGACCCCACCCCGAGGGGCCTCTGGAGGCAGCGGAGTTACTGCAGGTGGGCTCCGCTGCCCCGGCGCTCGCACCAGACAAGGCTCGGCTGGATGGGGCCCTGCCCCCGGGGATGCCACAGGATTGCTGCCCAGGACCCCAGGAGGAGCTGGGTCACTGAGGGGCCTTGGCCAACCTGCCTGTGCCCTCTCACCTGGGCTGAGGGGCGTGCCCCCCAGGCAGGAGCAGGAGAAGGTGGTCAGGCCAGGCCCTCATCTCCCCAGGGAAGGGCAGTTGTCACTGTTGAGGGTGGGGACACGCGGCCCACCCCTCCCGTCGCCATGTTTGGTGGTTCCTCAAAAAGATTGAAATAGAATTACCATATGATCCAGCAATCCCATTTCTGGGTATGGACGCAAAAGAATTGAAAATATGGTTTTCAAGAGATATTTCCACACCCATGTTCATAGCAGCATTACAACAGGTAAAATGTGGAGGCACTTCAGTCTGTGCCGATGGATGAGCCAGCAGCAAACTGTGGCCCATCCACGCAATGGAATATCATTCGACCTTAAAATGGAAAGGAATTCCAACACGCTACAACATGGATGAAACTTGAGGACATTATGCTGAGTGAAATCATCCAGGTAGACACAAAAGGACAAATACTGTGATGCCACTCATAAGAGGGACCTAGGGGGTCGAGTTCATGGTCACAGAAAGTGGAATGGGGGGTGCCAGGGGCTGGGGGAGGGCAGGGGGTTGTTCGATGGGGCAGAGATTTTTTATTTTTATGTTGATTCATATCCTTTGCCCTTTTTATGAATTACAGTTGACATACAAAAGTATATTAGTATCAGGTGTACAATGTAGTGATGCGTTATTTTTATACATCACAAAATGATCACGGTAGGTCCAGTTGCCATCTGTCATCACACATCGTTATTACCGTGTTATCGACTATGTTCCCTGTTCTGTACATCACGTCCCTGTGACTTATTTTATACCTGGACGTTTGTACTGTGATCCCCTTTCCCTATTGCACCCCTCCCCTCCCCCTCCCCTCTGCCCACCATCAGAATGTCCGCTGTGTCTGTGAGTGTTTCTGTCCTGTGGTTCGTTTCATGTTCTGTGGATTCCATATGTAAGTGATACTCTGTGGTACTTGTCTTTCCCTGTCTGGCTTACGTCACTCATCATAATAGCCTCTAGGTCACTCTGTGACAGGCCAGGGAGGGGCACCTGGGAGGCAGCCATTGGCACGCTAGCAGCACCCAGAAGTGGTGGGTTGACCTGTGTCCCCCAAGAAGGAAGGTTCAAGTCCTGCGGCTCCGTGGGCCTGAACTCTGCCAACGAGCCGAGTGAACTTGGTGGGATTGTCTTACAGCTGAGCATCGGTGCACTAGGGCCGTGGGTCAAACCTGGCCAATGCCTGTTTCCATAAAGTTTTATTGGTCCACAGCCAGCGCGGTCACTCACGTGCGGTCTATGGCAGCTTCAGGCTGTAGCGTCAGGGCTGAGCCGCTGTGACAGAGACCAGAAGGCCCACAGAGCCGGAAATACTCACCGTCTGGCCTTACAGGAAACATTTGCGACCTTGATTTAGCTTCTAGGACAGATGCTGCCCTTTGGGCTTCACGGGGATAGAAGACTTTGCCCTGAGCGAGGCCTGGGGAGGCTGCCGACTGGCCTGGCCCGAGGCCCCTGGGCGGCCTGAGCCCCTGGGTGTGAACTCACAGCAGAGGCCCGGAGTGAGCTGCCGTCAGCCACGAGCTGGCCCTCACTCGGGTGGGGGTGGGGGGGTCAGTTCTCCAGAATGTTCTCAGCTCGAGTTCTTAATTCCGGCAAATATCCCTGAGATGTGTTTTCAATAGCTTCAAATGAAACTCGAATCTTGTTAGGGGACGCCAGAGCAGATTCAAATATAAATCTCCATCTGCCTTAACGTTTTCGAATATTGGAGTTATCAACGGAATGCCAAGTAAAGAGATGAAAATGCAAATGAAATGGAGACTCGCCCACAGATCCCTTCTCGGGGTCGGTCAGTGTCTGGCCCCTGCGTGGCCCTGGCCCCACATGGCAGCCTGTCGTCAACACCCCAGCTTCTGGAAGGACGTGGAGGGGTTCAGGCTCCCAGCCACTGCAGGGGCTCATGTCTCAGCCATGGACACATTTTAAGAAACACCCCAAAATATAACCACAGAAACAGCCACTCCACAGAGGTCACCTCTATCCTGTGCTCAGGACACACAGCCACGGGTCCACGAGCTTCAATGGCCCAAATTGCCAATAATTTCAGCATAAATTAGGCCATTGTGTGCTGCCTCGGTTCTTTCCCTGTGATGAAAAGGGGCGCAGAGTCTCCTCGCCAGGCATGAGACGTGAGGGGTGTGGGGGGGTGTCTGGTGCCCTGTGGGGCCCTCGCTCCTCTCCCTGTGGGGGAGGGGCCGCTGCTCGGCCTGCGGTGACCCTGGGCCGGGCTGCAGGCCCCCAGCTGTCTCGGGAAAGGGGCGGGGGGTGGGGGCATCACCAGACCACAGCTTCCCTGGAGACAGGCTCCAGGCGACCCTGACAAGATTTATGGAACCCCTGACATGGTGGGGGCACTGCCCTTTAGGGGTTCCCTGGGGAGGGGGTGACACACACAGGTCAGGCCTCCACAGAGTTCCTGGGGACAGAGGAATGACACGGGCAGGGAGGGTGAAGCCATGGCTGTGAGCTGTGCACGGACTGGTGGCCCCACGCCCAGTGTGGTGGCCTTTGGAGGTGCAGCCTGTGGGAGGTGGTTAGGGCTAGATGAGGTCATGCGGGCACCCCACCATGTTGGTGCCCTCATCGGAGGAGACACCAGCGAGCAAGCTCTAGCTCCTTCCTGGGCCCAGACAGGTCACAGGGCACACAGGCGGCCGCCTGCCACCAAGAGAGGAGGCTCAGAATGAACCCCCCGCCCCCCGCAGCACCCTGACCTTGGACCTCCGGCCTCCCGGACTGTGACACGCAAACGCCTGTTGTTTAAGCCCCAGACCAAGACCCTGGGGAAGTGGGGACCCGGCATCTGGCCACCACCAGCGGCTGGAAGGGCGCGGCAGGGAAGGAACAGAATGGGCGCAGGCTGGTGCCACAGGAGGGCCAGGTGGGCGGAGCCCTGCGAGGGGCTGAGGGCGGCCTGAGGCCAGGCGCAGGGGCCAAGCGTCCATGGGTTCTGTGGGCGGGAGGAGCCCTGGACAGCCATCTTTTAGGAGAAAATGCAGATTGTGCTTGAAGCCGTGGACCCCAGCTCAGCGCGGCTCTGTCCTCGTCACCCGCCTCTAGACCGCAGACTCCTCGCCTGCATCCAGACCTGCACCGCCTGGAACTCCTGGGGACAATTCCTGGGGTGCCCTGTGCCCCGAGGGACGTCTGCAGCACCCTGGCCTCTACCCACCAGCTGCCCGAAACACCGTTCCCCCAGTCGTGACAACCAAAATTGTCTCAGACATCGTCATGTGCGCCAGGGACAGAATCCCTGCCGCGGGGAACCTGCCATAGCGGCTGAGGGGCCAGGACTGGAGACAGTCCAGGTTCAGGGGTGCAGGCAGGGGGTGGCCCCAACTCTGCCAGGTGCAGTGCCGGGGGCACGCCTTTGGAACTTGTCACGAGAGCCCTAGCCAGTTTGGCTCAGTGGATAGAGGACTCAAGGGCCCCGGGTTTGACTCTGACCAAGTGCAGGTGCCTCGACTGCAGGCTCCATCCTGGACCAGGGCCAGGTGTGCAAGAGGCAACAACCGATGTCTCTCTCACATCAATATTTCTCTCTGTGTCTCTCCCCCTCCCTTCCACTCTCTAAAAATCAATGGAGCCCGGCTGGCGTGGCTCAATGGTTGAGCATCGACCTATGAACCAGGAGGTCATGGTTCAATTCCCGGTAAGGGCACATGCCTGGGTTGCGGGCTGGATCCTCAGTGGGGGGCGTGCACGAGGCAGCTGATCAATGATTCTCTCATCATTAATGTTTCTATCTCTCCCTCTTCCTTCCTCTCTGAAATCAATAAAAATGTATTTTTTAAAAATGTTAGAAATCAACGGAAAAATATCCTCAGGTAAGGATTAACAAAGAAATTAAAAATTAACTTGCTACGAGATAAGATGTCTGTGGTGTGATCCGGCCGAGTCAGTGAAACCGCAGACGACAGTCACGATGCCTCGGGCTGTCCCGCGTGGGGACACAGTCCCTGCCGTGCAGGGTGACACTGAGGAGCGACAAGTGTCCATGGAGCACCTCTTCCGTCCTGAGTCAGAGTTTGACATAAAGTGGCTCGTCTTCTCCTCGACGCCCTGGGAGGCGGGAGCCCTGCTTGTCTGGGTACAGCTGTGCGGGCGGCTGTGACCACACCGGGAGAGCAGGGGACACAGCGCCCAGAGGACCAGATGCCTGAGCGAGCACCGCCCTGGGGTCCCACCTGGCTGCTCGGGCCCCCAGGTGGCCAGACCGCGCTGTGTCCCTGTCTCTGTCCCAGAGCCCGGACACCCAGGGGTGGGCCACTGGGCGGGACGTGGGCGTGGCCGCCCTGTCCTTCCTAATCTGCCTGTTGCCCACGCCCGCCCTGCGGTTGGGGCTCAGGTGGGCACTAGGTGGGAGCTGGCAGCTGGGCCTCCCCCCTTGCTGGCTGGGTGACTTCCCCAGCCAGCGGCCACGCCTGTCACAAGGGGAGGGGAAACGCCCCAGGGCGTCCAGCCTTGGTGGGGCCAGGGGCCTCTCCTGCCTGGATTCAGCCCTTGGCCACGCAGGGCGCCGCCTGTAGCCAGAATGGTTCCTTCCTGCTCTAAATGACCTCTGTGGCCTGTGGGGCGGGGGGTGTGGGCGATTCTCACCCCACAGTCAGAAGGCAGGCAGAAGTGCCCCGGCTTCATGACATTTTCAGGGGATTGGCTTTTTTAAAAACATAAAAGTTCATTTGCTATACGTTATTCAATTAGGAAACCTACCAGGCATGGCGATGCTTTTTTAAAAGGGCAAAAATAACCCAATAAGTCAAATTCGATTTGGCAAACTGAGTCCATATGTTCTCCAGAGGGTGCGCTGCGGCAGCAGAGGAAGGTGGAGAGGACAGGATTCGGGCAGGGTGGTGGGCCCAGGGCAGTGCCACCAGCTGGGCAAAGGAACAGAGCGCTCAGCCCCAAGCCCCTGCACAGGTGAAGCGCAGGGGACTCGCCCTGCCCCTCGCTGGGCAGGTCCCTGCTCAGGAGCCGGAGAGCAGGGGGCAGCGACCCAGGCAGGGCCTGGGGACAGAAAGGGTCTGTCACACCCAGACGCAGAGGTCATTCCAGGCAGGGTGAGGGCCACGACCCAGGCTCAGGTCCCACCCAGAGACGCACGATGGACATGCTTGCGCGCGCACACACACACACACACACACACACGTACACCAGCACACGCTCACAGACACACCTGCACCCGTACCACACCAGCACACTCCCACGCTCCCACTGCGGCTGGCTGGGCTTTTCCTCCAGCTGACGAGGACATCTGATCTGCACATCGTGGTGAGAAGGGGGCGCGGGTTGGGCCCCAAGTCCACAGACCCCGTCTAGGGCTTCACAGGAACTCTGTGTCCCAGGCCAGAGCTGGGCCTGGCCTCAGCTTCCCTGCCGTCACCCAACATCCAGCAGCCTCCCAGGGCCCTCCTGACTAGAACAGTCTAGAAGCTGGACGGGGGCGGGGGGACCTCCACACTGGGAGGCTCGTGCTGTGAAAGGTCTGATGTCGGTTCTGGGAACTCTCCTCCGCATGAGCATGCTTTTCCCAGATGGAGCCAGGTCCCCAGAGCCTTCCTTTCTCAGCAGGCTCCCTGCAGCCCGCCTGCCAGGTTAGAGCAATGACTCAGGCCGGCCGGGAGCGGGGCAGGGCTCCCAGGACATCCTGTGGAAGGCAGACCCCGAGGGTGTGGGGCCAGAGAGGCCTGGGGAGGGGGCGGGGTGGCCGTGGGGGGTGGGCGGCCGGTGTGTTCAAAGCCAGCACTCCTCACGCTGGAGGCGCACCTCTGGGCCCATGGGCCTCCTTCAAATCCCAGCTCAGCCCTGTCCGGCTGGGTGACCTCCAGCAAGTTACTTAACTTACCTGAGCCTTTGTTTCCTCATTATTGAAGGAGGCTAATGATTTCAGCTCCAAGTTACTCGAGTCTTGGGTTGTTGTAACAAATCGACTTAAAGTGACTTAAGCTAAAAGGGAGAATCTATTCAAGGTGAATTTCTGGAACCTTGAGGACAAGAGAGCAGCTGGGCCTCAGGCGGCTGCTGGCACCTTTGGCAGAGGAACCACCAGCAGGTGCTGTCCCGTCTCTTACTTCCTGCCCTGCGGCTCCATTTCTGCTCTCTCCTCCCAGCCTCCTGAGGGCAGACGGTGCTGCTGCTCCTGGCAGGAGGCTTTCAGGTTTAGTCACCATCCCAAATTCTTTTTTTTTGGTAAAAATATTTTTTTATTGATTTCAGGGAGGAAGGGAGAAGGAGAGAGAGAGAAACATCAATGATGAGAGAGAATCATTGATCAGCTGCCTCCTGCATGGCCCCCACTGGGGATGAGCCCGCAAACGGGGCATGCGCCCTGACCGAGAATTGATCTGTGACCTCTTGGTTCATGGGTTGATGCTCAACCACTGAGCCACACCAGCCGGGCCACAATCCCAAATTCTGAGGGAGAAGGTCTGACCCTACATACCCAGACTTGTCCCATAACTCCTGATTGGGGTGGGGTAACCTCATGGCACAAAAAGGCTGCCAGGAGCCGGCCCCCGTTGATGACGTGGGGAAGACACGGGTTTACTGAGCTGGTGGATAGCTCACACAGCTTATAAGATTCAGAACTTGAGCCCAGGTCAGAATAAGTCCAAACCCTCGGCTGTTACCTCCAGCAGAGCCTGAGAGATTCTTGTGGAAGTGGAGTGACCTGAGGGAGTAACCTGTAAGGTGAGGGAACCGGACAGGGCAGGAGAAGAAGGCACACAAGCCTCCACCGGGCCCCACGGGAGCTCGGGGGGCGGGGGGGGGGGGGGGGTGCGAGGCCTCACGGGTTATCCCATCCTGGGGAAGAAGCTGAACGGTCAGCCGTTACTGGGCCGTGCAGAAGGAGGGGGGCCTCCCCCGATCTCTGAGCTGGGCAGGGCCCAATGGCAGCTCTGCAGGAAGGGGTCAGCAGGGGGGGCGAGCACTCGGAGGCTGGGACAGGTGCACAGGGGATCTGGTCTCCGTGCCACGGCACCTGCTACACTCACTCAGCTCCCTGCTCTGGGGCTGCACACAGTGGCTGAGGGACAAGTGTCCAAGCCGCAGGGGGGAGCGGGCGAGGGAAAGGATTCTGTGCTTGGCCTGGTTTGGGGAGCACTCCCCCCAATGCTGATATCTGTGTGCCTGCAACTCAACAGGGTCTCCCCACCCCCAGGGAGAGGAATCCTGGGGAAATGGCACCAACCCAATTCCGGGAATAACCACCCCAAGAAAATGAAGACCACACCCCACGCTGTGGGCTTGTCTGAGTGGGGACAGTCCCACATGCAGATGGCTTACGGGCGGGAGGCAAAGCCAGGAGCACGGGCCGGACTTTCCAATCGGCACCACAGTATTCCCCTGAGAACCCTCCCATCACAGCGCCCTGGAAATGAGATCGCCTCAGTCGGGATAATGCCATCGGCAGGGTCACGCCGCCCTGGTGATTCTCTGACAGGCGCGGATTTCTGTAATAATCGGAAAGCACTCGGGGCGTGAAGGGGCCCAGGCGCCCTGCCGAGGCCCGTGGATTATTCACCCCGCCTCACGCTCCCGGGCCTGGCGCTCCCCCCCACCCGCACCCCCCCTTTCTCCAGGGAACACAATAGAGTCGGGAAGCTAGCCTCTGAAATTTGTAAAAATTTTCTCCAAATCACTCTTTTGGGGAGGGAGGAAATTGTAGATAATTACATGCCATTGAGGATAATTATTCTTTCTGGCTGATTTTTTCACTTTTAAAAAATTGTGGTAAAACATATAAAATGCACCATTGTATGCATCTCGAAGGGCACGATTCAGTGGCATTAACCGAATTCACACCGTTCTAAGACCATCCCCACCATCATCTCCAGAACGTTCCATCTTCCCAAACCGAAACTGTCCCATCACACGCTCACTCCCCGCCCCTCCCCCAGCCCCTGGAACGCTGGTGCGCGTTGTCTCTGTGGCTGTGGTGAGGGGGCCTCGAGGAAGTGGGGGCAGCAGTGTCTGTCCTGCGCCCCGGTTCCTGACGCTCGGCGCAGTGCGCGGGTTCGTGGCGCAGCAGGTGCTCCATGGCGGACAGGCCCGGAGCGTCAATCCACCCACGGACACTGGGTGTTTCCCGCGTTGGGCTGCGGTGAATCGTGCTGCCGGGCACACTGGGCAATGCCACACGTTGGCAACACGTTGCAACGGAATGAAACATTTGCCACATTTGAAGGTCGGCATGCACGCTTCCGCGGGGACTCGGAAGGCAGCCCCCACCCATGGACACTCCCCCACCTCAGGGAGCCACCTCCCTGGCCCAGCTGCCCACAGGTGCCCCTGAGCCCGGCCTGCCGGCATCCGCCCACCGCCTGCCTCCTCAGCCCCTCCTGGCTCGGCCGGCCCCCAGGGCCTCCGACTCACAAAGACCCTCAGATGAAAGCTCCTGTAATGGACTCTCTCATGCCCCACCCGGGCTGGGAAAGCGAGATCAAACCAAAGTGACCGAAGGAGCCAGGTGATTGTAGTTAGTGCAGACACACAGCAAAGGACGCCGCTGGTAATGGGGCTCAGCAGACTGCACCCGAAAGGCAGGGTGGGCGGCCTCGCCCTGCACCGCGACAGCGCTTTCATCTGCCTCACGGCTCGCCGCTTCCCTCGGGACTGAGCCGCCCGGGAGGGCTGTTTCCTCGGCCTGCCCCCAACCCCTCCTGCCCCCTCCACCCCTTCCACCCGTCCTGTCCCTCCTATCTCCCCGCCACACACACACACCTCCTTGGAGCTGTCTCATGGCCATTCGTTCTGTTTCTAAGAAGCTTTCTCTCTGGACATTTTATCCTTGGTGACATGCACCTTTATGACTATACACTGCTTCTTGGGAGAGGGAACATTTTAAGGTACTTTGGAAACACCTTCTTGGATAACAGGCTATAAAGCACCCTCATTCTCATGGCTGAACTGTTTCCAAAGGAGAAAGTTAATGCTCTTTTCTCCCTCCTCACAGGCAGAGACTCCAAGTAAGACTGAATTATCTGAAGGTCACCGGCGAGTCTCTTTATTTATTTAAAAAATGTATTTTATTGATTTTTTACAGGGAGGAAGGGAGAGGGATAGAGAGTTAGAAACATCGATTAGAGAGAAACATGGATCAGCTGCCTCCTGCACACTCCCTACTGGGGATGTGCCCGCAACCAAGGTACATACCCTTGACCGGAATCGAACCTGGGACCCTTCAGTCCACAGGCCGACGCTCTATCCACTGAGCCAAACCGGTTAGGGCTGGCGAGTCTCTTAATTGTGCAAACTAATCCCGGGTTTTCACGATGCCTTTTCGTGGCTCAAAACTGGAAACGGCAAGCTGAGCATAGATATCCCAAATTACATCAGTCCCCCTGGCGTGTGGACCAAATGTTTGGGGAGCAAAAGCTGGGGCAGCTGGAGGGATGGCCACGCTCTGGCCAGCCTCGGATGCCAGCAAACACCGTTTGAACGTGATTCCTCGGGCAGCGATGGGGCTTCCGGGTTTCCTGGCAAGAAAGAGCTGTGGTTGGACCTACTCTCGTTTTTTAAAGGTCTTCCAGTTTTGTTTTTTTATTGGCTTTTTAGAGGGGGAGAGAAGATAGAAACCTCGATGATACTGCCTCCTGTATGCCGCCTCACTGGGGACTGAGCCCCAAACCCGGGCATGTGCCCTGACCAGGAATCGAACCAGCAGCTCTCGGTGCATGGAATGACGCTCAGCCCACTGAGCCGCGCTGGCCGGGCAGATCTGCTCTTTGGAAAGCTCAAAGCGGTGCCACAGCGTGGAGTCTGGGCAGGGAGGAGCAGCAAGACTGGATGTTAGATGGGACAAGGGTCTCGAGGTCTGGCCACGCTTACCAAATGCTGTTCTCGCTGTTAGAATGCGGCCCGGTGTTCGCAGCCGCTGGAAACAGGATGAGCTCGTAGGCGCTCAGGGATAAAACAGCCAACGGCCACCACCATGTCACTGACCAAACAGCGCACGGAAGCCATGGCCACCCTCCCTCTGCGGACAGTGTGGCTGCAGCCCCGACTTCTCTTCTTGCTGCAGGTAAGCACAGCCCCTTCCCTGGCGCGTGAATAGAGCGCCCCAAGCGGCGAGCCCCTTGAGTTCGGTAACAGATGTGGCGCATAAAAATCACCACAAATACTTCCACCCTTGCCCATGGAGAGGCGGGGTCTCCTCCCCCACCCCTGGCACCTGGGTGGAACCCGTAACGGCTGTGGCCAATAGAACTTGGCAGAGCTGTGGCTCTGCGGGGCCGGCCTCCCCTCCCCTCTGGAACTCAGCCCCCATACTGAGAGGAAGCCCAGCAGCCACCTGGGAGGAGGAAGGCCCTGCCCAGGAGCCAGCATTCTCGAGGCAGCGATGCTGCAGGCCCCAGAAATGAGCTGTCTCTGCCAAATCCCGCCCACCGTGAAAAACCAAGGGCACATCCATCCATGTTGTTTAACCACTAAATTCTATGTTGTTTTTGTTAATCCTAATGTGAGGATATTTTCCCCATTGATCTTTTTTTAGAGTGGAAGGGAGGGAGGTTAGGGGAGAGAGAAATATCGATGTGAGACACATCGATTGGTTGCCTCCCTCAGGCACCCTGAGCAGGGCTGGGGATGGAACCTACAATCCAGGTACCTGCCCTTAACCGGGAATCAAACCTGTGACCCTTTGGTGCTCGGGCCAATGCTCAAACCCCTGAGCAACACTGGCCTGGGCTAAACCACTAAGATTTGGGGCAGTTTGTTACATGCAATAAATAGCCCAAAACACTGGACATGGTGTTATACTGTAAATCAGAAGACGCCTTAATCCATAAGCCACGTTTATTTGGAGTCCTGTTCATTTTGCTAGTGCTAGCGGGCCCAGAGGAGATCTTGCTTCTCAAATTCTGGGGCCAATATGGTGGAAGTCTCCCTTATTTATATGTTTTTTAAATTTGGAATGAGACTTCCGGACCTTCTGAGAAGAAGTCCTATGTGCTGGGACAGGCCGTGAGACCATATCTCAAGGCCTGGCCTGCACCAGCACTGACAGCTCTGTCTGGGGCATAGTTTATGGCCTCTCTGGAATGGGGAGTAGTCTTATTTTTCCCTATTATTTGAGCAAGCAAACGTTTACAGAAGCCAGAATAGCAGGGTTAACATTGTAAACAGCAGTTTTTACCCGAGATGGAGGTTGCTATGCTCCAGTGGGAGGTGGGGAGAGAGCGGCCTGGACTCCGGACAAGGACTTGCTGGGCTCAGGCAGGGCCAGCGCAGTGGCCGGAGCAGCTTCACTAGCTGTGTCTGTTTCTGCTAAAACCGCAGCAGCGCCTCCACCCCACCCCACCCCACCCAGCATGCGCAGTCTCCCTGGTGACGCTGCGCCTGGGCTGGGCCTCCGTCTGGGCCGCGTGCAGGACAGCTGTGCTTCAGGAGAAGGATGGCCGGGCGGTGCTAATTGGCAGATCCTTCCTTTGGGAAGTCATCCTGCCCCTTCAAATACAATCACAGGGTTTGAGAATTCAATTTTTTCCTCAGGGGCAGGATTTGTTCCGCTGTCACTGGGCTGCGGGGGAAGCAAGCTCTTACTGCGAAGAACCTGCCCACCTGGTTTCCTCTTAATGGGCATCGCGTCTGCTCTCCCAGCAGCTCGGCGTCTCCTGGGAAAGCACGCGTAGCCCGCGCTGGCCTTCTCATGCTTCTCTCATCGATGTTTCTCCCTCTCCCTCCCTCTCCCTTCCTGTCTCTCCAAAAAATCAATAAAAATGTATTTAAAAAAATGTACATTGTCCACGATGAACAAAATATAAAAAATTTAAATAAAGTTCTGCCAAGAGTTCAATGTGGGATTAGTGGCTGACCCAGCAACCGCACTCCGAGGGATACACCCCAAAGAACGGAAAAGGGGTGTTCAAACAAAAGGTGCACCCGAGTCGAAACCGGTTTGGCTCAGTGGATAGAGCGTCGGCCTGCGGACTGAAAGGTCCCGGGTTCGATTCCGGTCAAGGGCATGTACCTTGGTTGCGGGCACATCCCCAGTGGGAGGTGTGCAGGAGGCAGCTGATCGATGTTTCTC
Source organism: Plecotus auritus (assembly GCF_963455305.1). Taxonomy (NCBI): domain Eukaryota; kingdom Metazoa; phylum Chordata; class Mammalia; order Chiroptera; family Vespertilionidae; genus Plecotus; species Plecotus auritus. The sequence continues at coordinate 148,653,554 of NC_137783.1, read as the reverse complement.
TCTCATCGATGTTTCTGGCTCTCTATCCCTCTCCCTTCCTCTCTGTGAAATATCAATAAAATATATTTAAAAAAAAAAAAAAAAAGGTGCACCCGAGTGTTCAGGGCGGCGTTATCACAATCGCCAAAAGGTGGGAACACCCCAAGGGTCCCTCACACATGGTCCTTCCGGCAAAGACAGTGTCCTCGGGCCTTAAAGGGAGTGCAGCCCTCACACACACACACGGGTGAGCCCTGACCACACTCTCTCTGCCCCAGGAAGGGAGCCGGACACGGGAGGCCACACACGTGTGTGAGTCCAAGAGATGCCCAGACTGAGCCAGCAGAACAGATGCCCCTCAGCCCTCAGAAGATTCCAGAATTGAGGCGATACTTTGCTGCTGGTTGAGCCGCCTGGTTTGTGGTACTTTTTAACAGCAGCCCAGCAAACACTTGAAGGTTTGCTGGCACCGGCCAGGGCTTGGGGCAAAGGGTATGTGGGCTCTGCGGGGGCTGTGAGGGACAGAGCTTCCCGGCAGGCCCCTTGTCACTTGGTCTGAAAGACCCACACCCGTGTCCTCGGTCCTCACGGCTCACTCTCCATCCCACCTGCGTCCGGAAGACGTCGGCCCGAGGAGGCCCTTTCCATCCCAGGACACGGAGCCGGCGCGTGTCCCGGCCAGGGACGGTCCGCTGGGCGGGCGCCGGGCAGTGGAGCCGTGCAGGCCACAGCGGGAGCCGGCCGCCCCCACCAGAAAGGCCGCTGAGATGCGCACATGGAAGCGACGAGCGACAGACATCACGTAGCAACGTCCGTTTCGCTGTTTTCAAACTGCCTGTGTGACCACAGTGAAAGCGGAAATGCACGCCCGTGGCAGAGGCTCCTTCCAGAAGCAGGGATACAGCGCTTGCATTTCTGATTTTAAAAGCTTAAAAAGTCGCCGAAACCGGTTTGGCTCAGTGGATAGAGCGTCGGCCTGCGGACTGAAGGGTCCCAGGTTCGATTCCGGTCAAGGGTATGTACCCTGGCTGCGGGCACATCCCCAGTGGGGGGTGTGCAGGAGGCAGCTGATTGATGTTTCTCTCTCATCGATGTTTCTGGCTCTCTATCCCTCTCCCTTCCTCTCTGTAAAAATATCAATAAAATATATTTTAAAAATAAATAAATAAAAGCTTAAAAAGTGATATGATTATGGGTGAATTTTACTCTGTTTTACACTGCCCTGGTTTGCTTTTTCAAACATTACAGCTTTGACAATAGCACTTAAGGTAACTCCACACCAAGGTTACAGTGGGCCTTCAAAAGAGAGGGGTCTGGCACGGCCCTGTTCGCCCTCCCCGCCAGCTCCCTGCAGGACTGTCCCACCCGGGAAGTCGGGAAGTTGGGAGTCCGGAGGTCAGGAGTCGGGAGTGCCCGGTGAGGGCAGGAGGCTCAGGGAGGGGCGGACAGGCCCTGCCACACTGCTTGGGAATGCAGGAAGGGCCTCCCCCAGCCTCCGCTAGGTTTCCTTTGTTCTCCCTGAGCTCCCTGCGGACACAGGAGTGGGTGAAGCCCGTGGGGTGGTGGGGGGCTCTCAGTGATGTGCCCACTGCCTCCTAAGTGACTCACTCAGCACCGTCCACACTGAGCTGGCCACACGCCAGACACTGCACCCTCTGACAGGCTCTGGCCGGCTGACTCAGGCAGGCACCCCGGTCGGTGGTTACAGAGCCCCGAAGCCACATGGAGGCTCGGACAATTGGGAGGAGGAAGCAGACACTAAAGAGAATCGCACGACCCAGCATCCAGCGGCCCGGCACTGGCTGTGCACCTGTTCGGTGTGGGTTCTTCTGCTAAAGGGCTCTGAGTGCTCATTGTCTCCCAGGTCCCCGGACACAGCCCGTGCCCTGAGAGGCGGGCGCCTTTCTGCAGAGCCAAGCCCAGGCTCAGGCGCAACGCCCCCTTGCTTCCAACAACACCCCTCCCTTTTGCCCCCCCCCCCCCCAGCCACCTGCCCTCTCCCTGGGCACCCACATCCCGTTAGCCAGATGGGCTCCCACATGGCCCCGGGGGGGCTGCCGTGGGCCTGACTCAGGGCCAGGAAACAGGTGCAACTGCCCAGGGCCTGCAGCTGAGTCACCAGCTTCCAGCATCCTAGCTGCAGGGCATCGCTCTGCCCTCCTCCAGCCCCAGCCACCAGGAGACACCCCCCCCCGCCCCCCCGTGAGTCACCCGGCACAGGTGGGTTCCTGGGCTCCCAGCAGAGCCTCTAACCCACAGCAATGCCCCTGGGAAGCTTGTCTGAATGGACTCACCACTGGGGGGGCTATGGGTGTGGAGGTGGGAGGGCAGGGCTAGAGGAGTGGTGGGAGGGCAGGCTGGGAAGTGGGGACTTCCTGGTGGAGCCCAGGGCAGGGGAGGAGAGGGAGGGGAGGGAGGGGGCAGCCGGGGGAGAGAGGGGCTCCACATGGGGAGGCAAGGAGGGTTCAGCCAGAGCCCAGGACACATTAGATGACCAAAGTGGGGCCATCCAGGCAAGGCCCCCCACTCCACTCCCTGAGGATCTCCGTGGTGAGTTGGGTTTGCAGAGTGTGTGGGCGGGGCAACTGGTGTGGGGCTGTGGGCTCACTGAGAGGCCCGATGGCCCCAGGACAACCGTGTCTCTCATTCTTCGGGGGCCCTGGCCCCGGTTCACCCACCTCTCTGTGAGGTGACAGTGTCCAGGGCTGAACCAGCGACTCTGCAGGGCACGTCGGTGGGCACTGTGGCCGGGAGGTGGGGGTGGGGCAGCAGCACGTGGCCCTGAACCAGCCCACGAAGCACGGAGTCCAAGCATGCTCAGCTCAGCTCCTCCCGGGAGAACCCGCTGTGGTGCGAGGGCGGCCGAGGTGCGAGGAAGAGATGGGGAAGCTCTGGGTCTGGACGGACTGTGCTCACAGCTTATCTCAAAGTTTACAAACTGCAACCATGAAAACGGCCTTGGGGGCTGGCCAGAGGCAGCCTGCGAACGGCCTGCACCAGCCTCCAGCCGAACTTCTGGACCCAGCACCTTGATTTTAGTGGGGTGCTGCCAGGCCCGTCCATTAAAAAGACCCCATTGGCAGCTGGACGTGTCTCTGACCAGAAAGATGTTCGAAGAAGTGGGCAGAGGGGTCTCCCCAAAGGCTGCCTAAAGGGAGGAGGGGATCCCCTCACCAAATCACTAACCCTCCTGTCCACCTGCTCCCCATCCCCCTCAGCCGGCACCCCCAGTAACAGCCCCGCCTGCTTCTTTGGACAAAGCAAGTCTTCATGCGCCTCCGCCCGGCCAGCAGAGTCACATTGAAGGAGGAACATTCACACCCACTCCAAGAGTTCAAGGAAGTCCACTGGAGCCAAATCCTCACCCGCTAAGGAGCAACTCGGGATATTTTCCCGCAGACGGTGTCACGGGAGTGGGTTGGGGAGGGGTGGGGTTAGCAGCTAGAAGTCCTGGAAGGGGAGGTCCAAGGACACACACACGTCAGCAAGGTCAAATAAAAGCCAACGTTAGCCCAGCCGGCGTGGCTCAGTGGTTGAGCATTGACCTATGAACCCAGAGGTCACACATGGTACGATTCCCAGTCAGGGCACATGCCTGGGTTGCAGGCTCGATCCCCAGTGTGGGGCGTGCAGGAGGTAGCCAATCAATGATGTTTCTATCTCTCTCGCCCTCTCCCTTCCTCTCTGAAGTCAATAAAAATATACACTGAGTGGCCAGATTATTATGATCTCTGAACAATAATAATCTAGCCACTCAGTATGTAGGGGCCGGTGCATGAATTCATGCATGGGTGGGGTCCGGCCAGCCTGGCCAGGGGGAGAGGACATGGGCGGTTGGCCAGCCTGCCTGCTGGTCGAACTCCTGGTGGAGGGGACAATTTGCATATTAGCCTTTTATTATATCGGATATACACTGAGTGGCCAGATTATTATGCATTCAGAGATCATAATAATCTGGCCACTCAGTGTATATTTTTAAAAAGCCAACATGAGATCATTAAGCCATTTCCCCATTTCTCCAAGAGTAATGAGATCATTGGCAGGCAGTGCCATCTGTCATCTTCTCTTCCAAGCCTCTCCTTTTTTTTTTTTTTTTTTTTATCTTCACCTGAGGAAAGAGAGAGGAAAGGAGAGGGAGGGAGGGAGAGAGAGAAACATTGATGTGAGAAACATCGATGGGTGGCCTTCTTTACACACCCCTATCAGGATTGAACCTGCAACCTAGGGATGTGCCCTGATCAGGAATCGAACCTGCAACCTTTTGGTGGACGGGATGACACTCCTACTAACTGAGCCACCCAGCCAGGGCCCAAGCCTCTCCTTCTGATGAGCGAGCTGCTTACCAGCATTGGAGGCGACCCATCCCTTCAGTCATTTGTATCCATTAATTCACTCACCAAACATGTGTTGACCTTTTCGTGTGAAACTTATTTTAAACAGGAGTAATTCCAACTACATATCATTTAAAAAAAACACCCCAAATAACACTGGCTTAAGAGCCCAGAGGTGGGCAGCCCAGGGACCTGGACCCCTTCGGTCTTGTCATCCAAAGCCGTCACCTGGTGACCCAAATGGCAGCTCAGCTCCAGCCCTCATGGCCACATCCCAGGCGCTGGAAGGAGGAAGGGAAAAGCACCTAAATGGGGCCTACCCATGTGATCCCCTCCACCTGGGGCCCCCCGGCCAATCCTGTTCACCTGTCAGGTCAGGCTTCCTGAGTCAACAGATCTCCTCGTGACAACGAGGCGGTTGCTTGTATAATTGTTTTTCTGTGTTTGGGTCCCCATGAGGGCAAGGACGTCTGCTGTCAATCTCCCTGCTGCAGTCCGGGTGGTAGGGGCTGTAGGGGGTGGTACGGGGTGGTAGGGAGTAGTAGGGAGGTAGGGGGTGGTTGGGGGATGGCAGGGGGGTGGCGGGGGGTGGCAGGGTGTGGCAGGGTGTGGCAGGGGGGTGGTGGGGGGTAGTAGGGGGATGGCAGGGCATGGCAGGGGGGTGGCAGGGGGCTGTCAGGGGGTGGCGGGGGGTGGCAGGGGGGTGGTGGGGGGTAGTAGGGGGATGGCAGGGGATGGCAGGGGGGTGGCGGGGGGTGGCAGGGGATGGCAGGGGGGTGGCAGGGGGCTGTCAGGGGATGGCAGGGGGGTGGCAGGGGGCTGTCAGGGGGTGGCGGGGGATGGCAGGGGATGGCAGGGGGTGGCGGGGGGTGGCAGGGGGCTGTCAGGGGGTGGCAGGGGGTAGTAGGGGGATGGCAGGGAGTGGCAGGGGATGGCAGGGGGTGGCAGGGGGTAGTAGGGGGATGGCAGGGAGTGGCAGGGGGTAGTAGGGGGATGGCAGGGGGTGGCAGGGGGTAGTAGGGGGATGGCAGGGGATGGCAGGGGATGGCAGGGGGTGGCAGGGGATGGCAGGGGGTAGTAGGGGGATGGCAGGGGATGGCAGGGGATGGCAGGGGGTGGCAGGGGGTAGTAGGGGGATGGCAGGGAGTGGCAGGGGATGGCAGGGGGTGGCAGGGGGTAGTAGGGGGATGGCAGGGGATGGCAGGGGGTAGTAGGGGGATGGCAGGGGATGGCAGGGAGCTGTCAGGGGATGGCAGGGGGGTGGTGGGGGGTAGTAGGGGGTGGCAGGGGGTGGCAGGGGGCTGTCAGGGGGATGGCAGGGGGGTGGCAGGGGGTGGCAGGGGGTAGTAGGGGGATGGCAGGGGATGGCAGGGGATGGCAGGGGGTGGCAGGGGGTAGTAGGGGGATGGCAGGGAGTGGCAGGGGATGGCAGGGGGTGGCAGGGGGTAGTAGGGGGATGGCAGGGGGTGGCGGGGGGTGGCAGGGGGCTGTCAGGGGGTGGCAGGGGGTAGTAGGGGGATGGCAGGGAGTGGCAGGGGATGGCAGGGGGTGGCAGGGGGTAGTAGGGGGATGGCAGGGAGTGGCAGGGGATGGCAGGGGGGGGCAGGGGGTAGTAGGGGGATGGCAGGGGATGGCAGGGGGTGGCGGGGGGTGGCAGGGGGCTGTCAGGGGGTGGCAGGGGGTAGTAGGGGGATGGCAGGGAGTGGCAGGGGATGGCAGGGGGTGGCAGGGGGTAGTAGGGGGATGGCAGGGAGTGGCAGGGGATGGCAGGGGGTGGCAGGGGGTAGTAGGGGGATGGCAGGGGATGGCAGGGGATGGCAGGGGGTGGCAGGGGATGGCAGGGGGTAGTAGGGGGATGGCAGGGGATGGCAGGGGGTGGCAGGGGGTAGTAGGGGGATGGCAGGGGATGGCAGGGGATGGCAGGGGGTGGCAGGGGGTAGTAGGGGGATGGCAGGGAGTGGCAGGGGATGGCAGGGGGTGGCAGGGGGTAGTAGGGGGATGGCAGGGGATGGCAGGGGGTAGTAGGGGGATGGCAGGGGATGGCAGGGAGCTGTCAGGGGATGGCAGGGGGTGGCAGGGGGTAGTAGGGGGATGGCAGGGGATGGCAGGGGGTGGCAGGGGGTAGTAGGGGGATGGCAGGGGATGGCAGGGGGCTGTCAGGGGATGGCAGGGGGTGGCAGGGGATGGCAGGGGGTGGCAGGGGGTAGTAGGGGGATGGCAGGGGATGGCAGGGGATGGCAGGGGATGGCAGGGGATGGCAGGGGATGGCAGGGGGTGGCAGGGGGTAGTAGGGGGATGGCAGGGGATGGCAGGGGGTGGCAGGGGGTAGTAGGGGGATGGCAGGGGATGGCAGGGGGTGGCAGGGGGTAGTAGGGGGATGGCAGGGGGCTGTCAGGGGATGGCAGGGGATGGCAGGGGGTGGCAGGGGGTAGTAGGGGGATGGCAGGGGATGGCAGGGGATGGCAGGGGGTAGTAGGGGGATGGCAGGGGATGGCAGGGGGTGGCAGGGGGTAGTAGGGGGATGGCAGGGGGCTGTCAGGGGATGGCAGGGGATGGCAGGGGGTGGCAGGGGGTAGTAGGGGGATGGCAGGGGGTGGCAGGGGGTAGTAGGGGGATGGCAGGGGATGGCAGGGGATGGCAGGGGGTGGCAGGGGATGGCAGGGGGTGGCAGGGGATGGCAGGGGGTGGCAGGGGGTAGTAGGGGGATGGCAGGGGATGGCAGGGGATGGCAGGGGGTGGCAGGGGATGGCAGGGGGCTGTCAGGGGATGGCAGGGGGTGGCAGGGGGTAGTAGGGGGATGGCAGGGGGTGGCAGGGGGTAGTAGGGGGATGGCAGGGGATGGCAGGGAGCTGTCAGGGGGTGGCAGGGGGCTGTCAGGGGATGGCAGGGGGGTGGCGGGGGGTGGCAGGGGATGGCAGGGGGTGGCAGGGGGTGGCAGGGAAGCAGCGTGCTCCCGAGCACATGGCTGAGCTCCGGTGCGGCACAGCCCGGGTTTCCCCGCACCGTTGCTCTTTCTGCTCTGCAGACCCGGTGGTTTTGATGGTGGCGAACAGGACTTCTAAGGGAAGAGCTCACGATGCAGGATGAAATGATGCTTTCTGCTTAGTTCCATTACTGTAATGGTGCCCCATTTTGTCCGCCACACGCTGGCCTGTCTTCAAGATGACAGGTTGACAGTGACACTCACTGGGTCATCGGCGCACACGGAGCCCATTAGAGCGTGGCCACGGGTGCCAGCACAGCCTGTGCCGGAAGCAGACGTGTGCTGCCCCGACGTGACGTGTGCTGCCCTCCTCGGCCTGACGCGTCCGTGGCGGAAATCACAGCGCCTCCGCTGCTGCCTCGCCCAGTCTGGGTCCTCCCGCACCCGCCTAACTCTTCCTGGCCAGGTCACCCCTCCCCCCCAGACCAAGGAGAAGCAGCACTGTGCTGTCCCCCAGTGGGGTCCTGGTGAGAGACTAGGAACTTGGGGAGCAGCTTGGTTTTTGTTAAATGGATTCATGATACACGAGAAGATTGCTGATGATTTCCCATGACACACGTGGGGAAAGTGGCCAGAGGGCACGTTCTTGTTCTCTAGTCTGCGTGCCAACGCCCCTCGGGTCCATGCCCGCACCCTCGCCGGCTCCCGGGCCGCCCCGGGCCATGCGCTCAGAGGGCTGTGCCTCCAGGAAGGGCTGGGCTATTCGCCCACCTCCGTGCATCATGTGACCAGGTGGCTGTGCGTCCTGCTGGGCCGCAGGGCCGCCTCCTCCACACATGAGACCTGAATGCTGGCTCCGGGCCGGGCGTTCTGGACCCAAGTTTTCAGCTGAGAATCTCTGCTTCTTCAGACGGAGAGGCTCCTTGACAAAGTGAGTCAAGAGCAGAGGGTCCTCGGGCTCTCGTAGGTGGCAAGCGGCACCTGTCTAACCTGGGCCGCAGGAGAGGGTGGAGCTGGCTCAGGTGCACCGTGCATGGGGCACTCGTGTTCTCAGAAGAAGAGCGAGTGCTCGGAGTGATGGCAGGACCCCACCCCCACCCCCACCCCGTAAACCAGCAGTTCTCAGTGGCTGGGGCACGTGTGGCTGGCCCCTGCCCACGCCCCAACACGGCCTACATACAAGGGCCCAGGGCATGACAGGGCGTCTCCATCACTCCTGTGATGAGTCACAGAAAACTGCCCGCTGCTCTCCTGCTCTCAGCTGTCTCTGTCCCCAATCCCGCCGCCCTCCCTGGGGAAATGTGCCCTTGGAATCACCGTGGGCTTCAGAAACCAGTTTGTGTGTCCTGGTCAGGCCCCCTGGCCCCCACTGTCCTCCCACCACAGCTGCCAGAAATAGGAGTAATGGGAGTCAGACCGTGACCTCGAGAACAACCTGTCACCCCATCACAGCCAGGAGTCTGTTCCCGAGACCCCTCTCCAAGCCTCGTCTCCCTGCCAGCACCCTCCTCACCCTCTAGCAAACCAGGGCAGTGCTGGGCACCCAGGCGAGGACCCTGCTCCCTCCTGGCCACCTGCTGGCCTTGACCCAAGTCCTCAAGCGCCGGGGGTCTTTGTCATCCATGCAGAGGCAAATGGCTCTCCCCTGGAGCTGTCTGCACAAAAGGTTCATCAGACTGAAATGTAGGCTAGATGGAGGCTAGCATCACTGTTATTACCGTTTGTCCTGGATCCCGCTCACTCCAGGCCCCCAGTGACATGGGTCAATCTGATACTCAGCTGGTGGGTGGGGCGAGGGCTGCACCTCCCAGGGACTGGCCGGAGGCCGGCGGCACCACCTACCGGCAGGGGCTGCCTCTGTGCGCCACTGCTGACCTCCATGGCCAGGGAGGAGCGGCTCAGGCCAATTTTTGCCTGCCAGCCTCATCCCTCTTAGAAGTCTGGAGGTGCCCGTGTGCCCGGTGTCTGTGAGCCCGGGAGGAACCCACTGGGTCTGGCCCAAGCTCAGGAGGTATTCCTGGAGCAAGTAGAGGAGGGCCCATTCCTGCCCGATTCCTGCCACAGCCTCTTGCTACTGCCCTGCCCACCTGCCACCTCAGGGAGCCTGGGCTGGTGTCTGCTCCGGGCCCTCCAGGCCCCCAAGGGCTTGACCACTACCTGATCCTGCTCAAAGCAGCTGTGCCCTGAACCCGGGACTCAGCACGAGAACATTGGCAGGGACCCATTCTAAGCCAGCAGTGCCCATGGGAAGTGGGGGGCACCCACAGCTCTGGGTGGGAATGGACTCTTGGGGCCCACAGCCCAACAGCCCTGGCTGATTTGACCCCTTTTAGCAAAGTATGGTACCTGAAGTCACTGGGCACCCAGAGGTGGAAAAGCTGGGTGCCAGTCAGCAGACAGGGTGCCCCAGGCTGTCCGGCCGGGCCTGCTTTGGACTGAGGGGTGGTCCCAGGGTGTCTGGCAGAGCTCAGCAGCTTTCCCGGCAGGGGGCGCTGTGCTGGGATGGGGGCTTCGCTCTCCCCAGGACCAGGATCCTGGGTATGGGGGTGGGGCTCTCCCCCACAGCAAGGACCCGGGTGTTTGTGGGAGCTGCTCAGGCTCTCCATTCACGGTGATGGGGTCTCTCCGCGGTCCCCGCCACCCCTCCCCCAATGCAGACTACTGCGCGGCCCTCCCGCGAAGCACGGAGCCCTCTAAAGAGCCGAGTTGCGGTCACTCCCGCCCCCTCGGGATTCGGCGAGGGAGGCGGGACCTGAGCTCCGTGACGTGGCCGCGGCTCCGGACAAGTCGCATAAATAGCGGGGCAGCGGCGGCTCTGGGCGCGGACACGTCGAGGGAACCCAGCCCCCGCACGCTCCTCCTCCGCATCCCGAGGTCGTGCCATGCGGTGAGCGCCCCCGGCCCGATCCAACCCGGCCTGACCCGACCCGACCGGACGCCCGGACCCGCCGACACCCCCCCGCCCCGGACACTGACATCCGCCGCTGCTCAAGGTACCGAGTGCCCTCGGAGGCCCCGGGGGAGGCGCTCCTTTCTCCGTGTTCCGGCTGCAGAGCGCCCGCCGCCGGTGGACGCACCCGAGGGGCGCGGCGCCTCTGCCCCGTCCCTTGTCCCTTGTCCCTTGCCCGGGAGCGCAAACCGCTGGGTCCTCGGTCCTCTTCACCCTCCGTCCTGCCGGGTCGGGGTCCGAGCTCCGCCCCGACGTGCACGCGGCGCCCACCGCCCCTTCCCTTGCAGATGCCCAGAGGCGGCGCCCTCCTGCTCGCCTCTCTGCTCCTCGCCGCCCTGTCGGCCACCCTCGGGTCCCCGGTAAGTGCGGGACAAACGCCCTCCGCACCGTCACCCCTCTGGGCAGAGGGGGTCGATTGCACCAGAACCGGACTGGGCGGAGTGTGGGCGCTTTGTGCCGGGAGCGGGGTGCAGGGTGGCGGAGGGCTGGGGGGGGGGGGGGGCTCGGGGAGACGGGACGCTCCCTCCTTGGGTCCTCCCGGCATCGCTCCTCCCCGTGCGTGGACAGCCTGCTGAGAGCCAGTGAGCGTGGACGCCACGAGCTGTAGCTTCACTCGCAGAGGGTCAGTCACACTGTGGAGCGGGTCCTCGCATCACGGAGAAGCAAGCGGCGCCGGATGAGGCTGGTCTCCGGCTTGTCAGATGCGCGCACCTGGGGGCCCTGGAATGCCGGCCCCTTTCCACAAGTGCACGTGCATCCGAATGCCATGTTCTTCCTGGAAAGCCTGGCCCTCTTCCCCGAACGGTCTGCGCTTAGCTCATTGTGTGAGAGTAACTAGCGCGCATTTGTAACTGGGCCCTGTGGTGATTAGTCTGTAACCTCCCGCCATGCGGGGCCAGGCACAACCCTGGCCATCTGACCCCCTTTCTCCGTTTAAGGTGAAGGAGAAGAGGGGCTGGACCCTGAACAGCGCTGGCTACCTTCTGGGTCCACGTAAGTGACACACCCACGGGCGCAGACACTGAACCTGCCGCTCCTGCAGCCATTTGTGTTAATCCTGCTATTTCTGAGCTGTTGGGCGTCACTCTGACCCATGGCTGGTCCAGTGTTAGCAGATAAAGGGAAGGGGCATTTCCTGAGGCTTTGAGGATGGGGTTCCGTTAGGTTAATGGCATTTGCCACCTCTCTAGGCGGCACATCGTCCTCCCTGAAGCCACGCCCCCACTCCCCCACCTCCTGTAGCGATGCTCCCTTCCTCCCCTAGAATCTAGGGTCTGGTGGGACTCAGTCCTCCGCCTGCCCTCCCCCAGCCTTGAGGTGCCTGACTCTGCCTTGAACCCTGACCACCCTGCAGCCCTTGGCACGCCCCCCGGCCCCCCCCCCCCCCCCCCCCGCCCTCCTGCCTTCTCCCTTTTTGCCCACATTCCTCAGGGCTGCCTCCACCCATTTAAACTGCCCGGGAGCTGTCTTAGTCCTGAATCCTGGAGTCTAAGTACATACGTTCTCCTGCTCAGACGGTTTATCCATCGCCTGGGGGTCCTTGAGAGCCCAGCGCTGATGACAAACACTAGGTGGGCCCAGGCAGGACCCACGTTCTTCTGCACCCTTCGCACCCCTGAGCTCTCTCCCTCAGAGAGCACCTCGTCTCTGGGTGCTCCTGGCCCCCGAAACTGGAGGAACTGTCAGCAAAAAGGTCACTTTGGAATGTTGATAGTATGTCAAGAAGACTTTTTACCCTGAGTTGGGAAACACCCTTTTCCACTGTGAAGTTTTAAGTCTCTGTCGAGTTGGACCCCCAGGAGCTGGCATGCAGACAGCTCTTTGTGGGAAGTCCTTACAGCTTAACGGTTTGCCCTTGACCTCCACCGCCCACGTAGAAAGAGCGCCGGAAGAACGCATTCGCAGCGGACACCCAGCCGCCCACCGGATCAGCTCACTTATCACCCTTCTCAATCTAGTGCCAGGAGCTCTGTCTCGGGAAAATGAGTTGATTTTCATTCATCCAGCCTTGTGGATGACACAGCCCACCAGGCCCAGCAGCCAGAGACCCTGAGCTGTCCTCGCCCTCGTCCACTCTTCTCCTTTATCTCCTCAGTCACCCCGAATCCAGCCCCTTCTCCTCATCCCAGGCCCCTTGGTTCAGAGCCCTCATTCTTCTTCCAGTAGTTCCCTAAGGGAGCTCTCAAGAAGCACACCGCCCAATGCACACAGTCACCCAGCCTACCCCACCCCAAGCATGTCTGGCTGTCTCTCTCCCCCCTCCCCACCCCCCTCTCTCTCTGACTCCAATCCATCTCCCACACAGTTGCCAGAGTGGTCTTTGAAAAATAGAAATATTTTGGTACCTTCCCTTGTTTTCAGAAACATGGGCCCCGGTCGCCTGCCAGCACCCCTGGGAGCCTCGTGCTCCCCGCTGCGCCAGGCCTGTGTGCCCCGTGGAGTCCCAGCACCATGTCCTCCCTCCTGTGGCCCTCACGCTGGGCTGCAGTGCTTGTGGGGTCCACGGGCGGGGACGGGGGAGGGTGCGAGTACAGTAATGACACTCGGGCTGTCTGCTCGGCTCTGCAGATGCCGTCGACAACCACAGGTCATTCCATGACAAGCACGGCCTTGCTGGCAAGCGGGACCTGCAGCCTGAAGACGGCACGGGGGCAGGTGAGGGGACTGGGTCCCGGGGCTTCGAGGCACCCCACTGTCCACCTCTGGGTGCACAGGGCAGTGGTCCGAGCCGGGCCCGGCCACATCTGTCCACGGCTATAAACAGAAGCACCGACACTGGGAGTAAGATGCGGGGCAGCGCAGGAATGGCAGAGAGCTCTCTAGACTCGGGGCCTCCAGGAGAGGGGTCCCCGAGATGGGTTACAGAGATGCTGGGGTTCATGACCTCGGGGTACCCAGAGCACCTGTGTAAGTTGTCAATGTCAATCATTTGGTTTCTAGGCGACTTTGACGGGCCGCTGCCCTTGAACGATGATGTTGTGCGCAAGATAACGGAGTTTCTGACTTTCTTGCATCTCAAAGGTCAGTGAAATGTGGCCGATTTACGTTTCCACCTCCTAGAAGCCTGGGCCCTTAAAACGGAAAGGATTCCCTAGACCTCTGCAGTGACCACCCCCACACCTGCCGGTTGGAGTGACGGCCCGGGAACTGGAACCAGCTGTAGCGGGGCTGGGCTTGCTGCCGGTCCCACATGGTCCCTGCCAAGGGTCATCAGACCTACTGTTCCCAGAGAGAGAGGGGGGCGGGGGGAGGGCCTCAGGGTTCCGTTAACTCCGTGCACTGTTGACATGGCAACAACCACTGTCCCTGTCCGGCCAAAGTGCCCCACCGGCCCGGCTCCTCACAGGCGTCTGAGGCCAGGCCTCGTCAGCACTGCAAATTAACAGGAGCCCATCCGATTTGGGCTTTCTTTTGCGTTTGGGCAAGCTGCGTTTAATGCGTGGCCCTCGGCCCTGGACGTCCTGCAGATGCTGCAGGCGCTGAGGCTCCCCCTGCCCATTTCAACCCCGGCTTTGCTGCCTGTGCTTCATGCTGGTCATTCATTCCACAGGGAGGGCCTGGCCTTTGCCAGACAGCCTCACAGGTCAAGCTGCCCGTGGGAGGCCGGCGCTCTGAGAGTTAACCGTGCTGGTGGGGCGGGGGCCGGGGAGACGGACGCTGTGAGGCTCACGAGAGACAGTTGGTTGTCAGGTTTCACACGTCACGATTTTGTGAGTGTGAGAGTCCAGGCTGATTCTGTTCCATCTTGACCCGGTAACGTGTGCTGTGGGCTGTGATGTCCTTCGTGCGGACAGCAGGGGCTCATCACTCAGTGTCCGTCCCTTTGCAGAGGCCGGGGCCCTGGTGCCCATGCTCCCCTCGGCCGCGTCCTGGGAAGACACAGAGCAGCCAGCCCCGAGGGAGCCAGGCCGGGCCCTCCCGTCCCAGGAAGTCAGACTCTGAGACAATGGATGAGCTTGTGGCAGCTCCCTGAGGGAACCAGCCCCTCCTCCCTTTGAAGCTGTGTGGTTGTAATTTAAGATTCCCCTTGGTAATCATTCTAGTGGCAAAATAAAAACCAGCAAGTGTTTCCATGTCTTTCTTCCTTGGGCCTGTCTGTCACCACCACCAGAGTGCTTTAAGACAAGCTGGAGCCCTGGCCGGGTGGCTCAGTGGGTGGAGTGTCGTCCCGTAGACCAAAGGTGGCGGGTTCAATTCCCTGTCACGGCACCTACCCAGGTCTCGGGTTTGGTTTCTGGTCAGGGTGCCTACAGGAGGCAACCGATCAATGTCTCTCTCTCCCTTCCTGTCTCTAAAAAAAATTAAAAAACATATCTGCGGTGAGGATTTAGAGAGATAAAAAAAGATGAAGCTGGATTGTAGTCACGTGTATTAGATCAGTGCACATCGGGCACAAAGTCGTGTGCACACCAAGCTGAGTCAGACACAGCTGTGAAGGTGAGTCTGTTACTGAGGAGACGTGTGCCCCGTCCGGGTGCGGGAAAGCCAGCACCTGGCAGCAGCTCCGAGGACCAGCGGCGACGGGGCATCCCAAGCAGGCAGGCAGTCACACCTGAAGGCGACGGGGGAAGCCTTCTCTTAGGTCACGTGACGACCCGGGGCCTCTTGGCCTTGGGAGCAGGTCTCTGGCTGCATCATGACTATACACACCTGCACTTGGCTGTTACTTCTCACACTGACTTTCCTAAAAGCTGTGCTGACTTGCCAAACCCTCCCCCTTGAGCAACCCACACGGGTCACGCCTTCCAGTGGCCTGTCCCTGGCTTTTAGGCTTCAGCTCAGCACACCTGGCCACAGCGCTGGGTCCCCACCCCAGGGTGCAGGTGGGCTCCCCTGCTGTGCTGGGTACTGGCTGCCTCTGGGCTCTGCAGGTCAGAATGGGCTGGAGGACCTGTTCCCTCCCCTCCACACCTGACCCTCAGGCTCCCGGCACTTCCCCTGGGCCTGGTGCGGACGAAGATGGTGGTGAGTGCGAAACACTCACTGGATGTTGAGGATTGGTGCACAAAGAATGTGAAACAGCACAACCACTTTTATTTTGGTTACATGTTGAAATGATAGTGTTTTGGATATATTGGGTTAAATAAAACATCATTAAATTGGCCTGGCTGGTGTGGCTCAGTGGTTGAGCATTGACCTATGAACCAGGAGGTCATGGTTCAATTCCTGGTCAGGTCATATGGCAGGGTTGCAGTGTGGGGCGTGCAGGAGGCAGCTGATCAATGATTCTCATCATTGATATTTCTATCTCTCTTTCTTCCTCTTTGAAATCAATAAAAATATGTTTTAAAGAAAGATTATCAAATCAAATTTCACCTGTTCCTTTTCACTTCTTTAAAATGTGTTGACTAGGCCGAAACCGGTTTGGCTCAGTGGATAGAGTGTCGGCCTGCGGACTCAAGGGTCCCGGGTTCGATTCCGGTCAAGGGCATGTACCTTGGTTGCAGGCACATCCCCAGTGGGAGGTGTGCAGGAGGCAGCTGGCTGATGTTTCTCTCTCATTGATGTTTCTAGCTCTCTATCCCTCTCCCTTCCTCTCTGTAAAATATCAATAAAGTATATTAAAAAAAAATGAGTGGTCCAGGAAAAACAACTTTAAAAAAATAAATAAAATAAAATGTGTTGACTAGAA
This sequence comes from Plecotus auritus, assembly GCF_963455305.1. Taxonomy (NCBI): domain Eukaryota; kingdom Metazoa; phylum Chordata; class Mammalia; order Chiroptera; family Vespertilionidae; genus Plecotus; species Plecotus auritus. The sequence goes on along the minus strand of NC_137783.1, from coordinate 148,637,739 downwards.
AATTTAAAACTACCTGTGTGGCCGGCAGATACTGCCATTTGCCCTGCTGAGAAGGAAGGCAGCCCCAGGAGGAGTCACAGAGCCTCATCTCGGGCCCCCTCCCGCTGAGGGTGTGGTGGGGCAGGTGACCCTCGGCAGCAGTGTCCCACTCTGCCCCTGCTCCGCTCCCGAGAACTCGCAGTCTCACAGCTCTGCCTCTACCCTGGGCTTTCGCCTCAGAGTCTGGATCCGGGTGGGAGACAAGGGGATTGAAACAGAGAAATGAAGTATCAGAAGGAGGCTGTTCCAAATACCGCTCTGCTGGACTGCTCCAGCTCCTGCTCCCCAATGTGCCAGAGGCCCCAGCCACACTGCCCCCTCTGCTGTGCCTGCAATGAGCTTCCGAAGGTTGTCTGCGGGGCCAGTACCATCCACACACAGAAACATGACGAAGTGTATTTTCAGTCACTAAGCTAATTACAGCCACAGGAGACAGCTGAAATTTTTATTCTTTGCTTTTACAATAGAACCAAAGGAGTCAACTTAACAGCTAATATTACCTGCTACTTTCTGCAAACTAGTCAGTTTAACCATACTCTACCAACAACAATAGCTTAACAGTGATCATGGAGAAGTTAATTGGATAATAGAGCTTTTCCACAATTCAAATAGAAACACCTAAGAAACTAGATAAATTTCAGTCCCACAACTCAAGATGCTACGGATGGAAGCACGGCCGGTGTGCCCGCTCTCCCTCAGTGTCCGGGCGTTAGACGGGCTGATAACCCCTCGGCCCTGGGACACGCCCGCACTCAGATTCCTTGGGTATTCAAGGATTCTCTAGAGATCTCAGGTTGTATCTCAGCAGCCCACCTGGAGATGTTATTTCTAAGAATTTGGGGAGAAATCGTTATGGCTTTTATGCAGAGAAGCCTCCAGAGGAAACTCCCCGAGGGGATGAGGTCAATAGGGTCGACTCTTTCCTCTCCCGCCTGGTGTCCACCCACCAGCACTGGGTGTGTGTGCAGAGGTCCCCAGCTCACGGGAGCCCATGCTCCCTCCGGGCCCCGCCATGTAGTCAGTCAGGCCCCTCCTCAAACAGGGGCTGTGGATGCCAAGCCCTCCCAGATTAAGCCCCCTGGGTCCCCTGGCGCAGAGGGAGTGCCCCACCTCGATGGTGCAGCTGTGGACACAGACCGGCCTGGTGTTTCTTAAAGCAGCCCTCTCCTCCATGGATACCTGGAACCCCGAGCGCAGACCCGCGGCTCCCCTCTGCTCCCCACCTTCTCCTCTACTCCATCTTCAACCCTTTGGACTTAAACTCGATGTGGAGAATCTGGGACAGGCACCTCCCGAACTCCTCCAGGACCATCTGCTGGGCCAGGCACTCCGAGCAGCGCCCCTTCTCCGCCTCCTCGCCCTGAGCCAGCAGACAGGCGCACGTGGCTTCCACCACCTCCCAGGAGATGCACGAGGACCGCCTGCAGAGACACACCAGTCAAGGCCACGGTCAGAGGCCCGGCCGCTCTGAAATGGCGGCTGTGTCCAAGGGGACGGGCTTGTCATGCATTTCAGAGACTGTCACTGGCAAAACCAAATGTCGTCTTCTTGATATTGAAAGCTATTCACTAGAATAATATCAAGGATTGCTTTTAGAAGGAAAATACAGAGGAAGTTAAATCTGTCATCTTCTTGACATCCCTCTCGTGGTCGATTCTAAGTTTCTCAAAATTAGATCCTTACAAACCCAGAGGTCTGGGCTCCAGTCAAGCCCGTGGCTGGGTAGGAGGAGCAGCAGGAACCTCAGACAAGACCAGTCCCTGCGGACAAGCAGCCTGGGTCCCAGTGCCGTGCAGGGCTGTGCAGCCCTACTGGGCGCCTGCCTCCCCCACAGGTGCACATGGAACTGGGGAACCCCGGTGGCTCTGAGGACTCCCTCGTCTGTCACCCCTGGGGTGCGCTTGCTCTGACTGCCCAATGGGCCCTGAACAAGGACCTGCACGACACTGGGCTGTGTCCTGCACGGGAAGCCACGTCCCCAGGAGCTTGGGTCAGCGTTGCTCAGCTCAAGGCCTGCTCACACTGAACAATGTAGGAAAACTCTAAAGTATTAAAAAGTGTTGGGTTATGAAAATAGAGATAGATGTTGGGACTGGATAGATGTTAAAATCTCTCCACAGCCCTAGCCGGTTTAGCTCAGTGGATGAGCCTTGGCCTGCGGCCCGAAGGGCCCCATGTTCGATTCCGGTCAAGGGCACATACCCGGATTGTGGGTTCAACCCCCAGTGTGGGGCGTGCAGGAGGTAGCTGGTCAATGATTCTCTCTCTCTTCCTCTCCCTTTCTCTCTCTGAAATGAATAAAAATATATTAATAAAGTAACATACTTAAAAAAACAAAAACCTCTCCACAAAGGTAACACGCAAGAACTGAGTTGAAGGTGAGAGAACAGGGCTGCTCAGGGCGCAGCCATTACACTGAGACCAGAGTCCACGGCTCGGAGCGCCTTGTCACTCTCCATCGGACACGCGGTCCCGGGGGAGGCGGTCACACTATCCCCTGCAGTTTCACAGAGGACTGGGCCACGCCTGGTCAGCGTCCACTGACACAGACCTCCGCAGGCCACAGGGATGCCACCTCTGATGTCTCTAAGCAAAGAAGCATGAACGTGGCTTTTCAACAAAATTAATAACATTTGAACGCAAAGGCATTTTTTAAACGGATAAATCTAGTCCAATATATAGTGAAGTTATTATTCAGTCTTTGAGACCTACGGGGACCACCATATGGCCGCAGAATAATTAATGGGAAAAATCCAACTACATGGGCTCATCGCGCTGGGGAGGCCTCAGCCCGTGCCCCAAGCATCTCTCCGCTACCACCACACGGTGCGGTGACGCGTGGCTCAGAGGTTTGCTGTCTGGACGCCACACCCCCGCAGCCCGAGGCCAGTGGCCTGCTGGTGGCTCCTGCTCGGAGGACAAACAGGACAAAGCAGCGGGGCCTCTGAGGACAGTGTGGATCCAGGGTGAGTCTGGAAGGGGGAATGGCACCCTCGTCCAATCCTTGGCGCCCGCCCTGCAGACAGGCACGTCCCTTCCAGTGTGTGAATGAACTCCCTCAGATTAGCCCCGTTCCCCGTCAGGAGGGTCAGTCAGTTCGAGCACCTACCTCTCCTTCCTGAATTTGGGTGGTCCTGACACGTGATGGCTGCCTTCCAAAGTGCCAGCTTCCGTGTAGCTTGGCACGGCCATTAGCGTTTGTTTGGGGCTTTCTTCATAATTTTTGCAGCCAATGCATTTGCAGATAGAGGAGCACATGATTTTGGCCTGGAAATAGAGAATTGTCCTACAATCCACCCAGAAGAACAAATTCTGTTTGGACCTGCAATAGCTTTATGTTTGCGTGTGCACGTAATCTGCAATTTTCATACCAACAGTGCAGGAGTGAGAGGAGCCCATGGCGGTGCCGCTGTAGAGGGGACATGGTGTAGTGCGCTGACAAGGGGGTGGGGAGGGACTTTGGGAGGCTGGGTGAGTGTGGGTGGGTCCGCAGGGGGCGCTAACTCTGGTTTTGAATGCAGCTGCGTCAGCTGGTTACACAATCCCAGCTCGGGGTTCTCACCTCGGCCTGCAGTTGAGGGCACCTCGTGCTCCCACTGCGGCAGAAGATGGGCTGGCGGAGGAGTCTGAACCCGCCGGCCAGCCTGTGCTGGGTGTCCTGGGGCAGGCTTCCTCACTCCCAGTGGTGGCCTTTATTCCTTGTTACATGGCAGTGTTGCACCCCGGGGGCAGGGAGGGGTAGCGGCTGTGTCCAGCAAGCCTGGGTCCAAGCCCTTGCTCGTGCCCTGGGACCCTGGGGTTTCAGCTTCCTCTCTGCCCAACCCCTGCCATTTCCCTCCGTTCCTTCCAGCTCAAAGGTGTCCGGTGTGTTTTACTCTGCACCTCTGGGTGTTTTGAACAGAAGGTTTCTCGGGATTTTTACTCTATAATGCCAGGGACTACAGGTCCCCTGCACCTCACGTGGCTGTGGCTGAGCAGAGGCACGTGGCTGACCCAGCGTCACCCGGCAGCCAGCAGGGCGCAGTGAGGAGCAGAGAGATGCCACAGCGCCTGGGGCTGCGCTCACTTTTAGGATTCGCTATCTCTGCACCAGTTTGGACTGTATTTTCAGGATCCGCACGGGGTAAAGATGGGGGGACGGCTACGTCTGCTTGCCGGACCTTTCAGCGCCTATCTCCAAAATCATGAGGCCTTTCTTATGTCTGAGCTTTTATGACAATTTTTTTTTTTTTTAAATGAAGCTCACAGCCCTGGCCGATGTGCTCGGTGGTTGGAGGTCAGCCCATGCACCGAAGGGCTGAGGGTTCAATTCCCTGTCAAGGTCATGTACGTGGGTTGGGGGTCCCCTCCCAGCCCCAGGTCAGCTTTGACCGTCACTTGCACTCACTGTTCCCTGGAGGAACCACAGTGACCGGCTCCGCCATCCGTGAGAAAGGCACCGCCCTTCCAGTCACTCGGTTCACACGCTGGAGGTCTCCTGCAGGCAGCCTTTCGGGCTTGCTCCCTCCCACCCCCGAGGGTCAGCGTCATGTATGTTTGCTGGGTTTTTGCTGTAGAAAACGAATGGCTGGTGAAGATGCCAAGGAAGTGGCTGTGTCTGTGGACGCATCTCCTCCCAGGGCTTCTTGTTGCTTTTCCTGACAGTGGGACCCTGGGGCTCTGCCGTTGGCTCACCACTGCCCACGCGCCGCGTTCCACATCTTCCCGTGGGACCGACACAGCCACGTGGGGCGTGCGCACGCCTGCTGCCCTGGTCTTACAGATGCAGAAACCGAGGCGCCGGAGGCTGCATAGCAGACGGCAAGTGATGGCATCGACTCCGAGGCCCAGAGGCCACTGAGCCTGGGTCTCGGGCGCTGGGCTTGCTGTTCTCATGCAACTCAGCTGCCTTTTATCCGGCTTGTTTACATGTCCTATCCATCTACCTACTTTCCCTCTACATACAGATGTGCACATGTTCTTAATAACAGTGTGACCCGATGCTCTTCATAAACAGACACGAGTCACAGCGCAGTCCAGTCCCGTCCGCAGGCTGGCAGCTGGGACCTGGGCCACGGGACCTGCCGCCTGGAGCGAGGCTGCGGGTGCATTTCCCTCCGTGCTGCAGGATGAGCGAGGACTCTGAGCAGGCTGTGCCCCTGTGTGCCCACCCAGGCCAACTTAGGGGACGGCCCAGCCCCGCAGACTCTGATGACGCCGGCCCATCGGCAGCCCCCGGGGACCCTGTCCTGACTTTGGTGCTTTGTTCCGCCTCTGCTGGAACTTCATGCGGGTGGAATCAGGCAGCGTGCACCCTTTCCGGCTGGCTTCCTCCCGCTGCTGCATGCAGCCCTCCTCCTTCCTGCGCCGCTGACGGCCAGCATTCCAGGTGGCCAGCGCTCAGGCTCATCCGCCCTTCCACGGACGGACACTCGGGTCGTGTCCGGTTTGCAGCTTTTGGGAGCAAAGCTGTTGAGGGCCTTCTTGTAAAGGCTCTGGTGGACATTCCCATTGGCTGTATTGTTAGAAGTAAGCAAACTGCGAGGTGATAGTACATGCCAGGGTCAGCTGTCGTAGTTGGTGCCAAACAACTCCCCACAGTGGTTGTACCAGTTTATATTCCTTTCAGCAATGCCCGGGGACTCCACCCCTCTTTAAATAAAGCTTCTTACACTGCTGCCAGTGCCTTTACCTGAAAGAAAATGCTGCTAAACTGAAGTCATATGTGTCATCATTTCCAACAAACGTGTCTCTAATTCAAGAGGGGAATTGGACTATTGCAGGAACAATGAACTGACCAGCCATGGCTCACGGCGATCCCCGGTCCAAGGTGATGGCCTCATCCCCTGTGCAGACGAGGCCCCGCCCAGCCTCACCGTCCTCCCTGCTCTGGGCACCTTGTGTGTCCACAGAAGGGCGGCCTGCAAGCTCCCGCGGGTAGCCTCTAGCAAGCGGCCTGCAGGGCGGTGGCCCTTGAAGGAAGCCCGGGTTCTCCCGTCACCCGGACGCCCTGGAGCACATTCAAGACATTCGTGATGGCTGAGAGCTCTCCCCATTTCCCCTGGACAGTGGGCTAGCCACATGTCTGCAGAGCACGCTGCTCCAACGTGGGCCTCTCTGCTACATGTATGACCCAATTTCTCAGGTCAAGACAACATGGACATGTGCGTGTTCTTGAATCAGGACCTTCCGAGACCGGGGTGTCCCACGGGGAGGGCAAAGCTCCGTCCGTGTGACGAGTGGGGCTGCCCTCAGGACAGTCACGTTCGGCGTATATTCTTCAACACCCGGCTTTCCCCAAACTGAAGTGCAGAATCTCTGGAGGTGGCTCTTACGCCTCCGATACAGTCAGTGCTTCTGAGATGCGTTCCCTGAAGGGGAAGGTTCCTTACCTGAAGGGCCTTAAAGCGCTCGAGTCCGTGGCGGAAGGTGCTGCAGCAGGTATCACAGCTGCAGTTGCTGCAGAAGTCCCCGCTGGCAAAGCAGTCGCAGTACCTGGGGGACAGTCACACAGCGTGTCACAGGCCGTGGCCGAGTCAAAACAACCTCCTGGAAATGTCCACGGATGCCCCTTCCCCTGGCCCCACTGCTGTTGTCCCAGGAACACAGCAGGTTGGGGTGGAAACATCAGTTAATAAAGAGCCATCTTCCCATCAGCTGTCCCCACCCCTCCGCCACGGCAGGGGAGACCCAGAGTGGGAGAGAAGACGCGGGGGACCTGGAGGCCGCACTGCTCTAGGCTTTGTCTTACTGTCTCTCCCGTCGGGTGCTGTGGGGGGGAGATGAATGCTGAGGACACACGTGTGACAGGGTTCACCCTACGCCCCTTACTTGCAATCAAACCACCTCCTCCTTGGAAAACGGAAAGACCTCGTCACTGCGCCAGCTCCCAGCCGCTGTGGCACTTCCAGCTCCGGAGCCCCTTCCTCGCTTCCCCCTGGGCACCCCCCTCTCACCACCTCTCTCATCACTGAGGCTTCTCTCTCTCCCTCTCCCATCCTCTCTGAATCAATACAAACATATTTTAAAAGTTTCCAGAAAAGCGGAAACTTCATATTCTTTATTATAGCCGTCATTACGTTACCAGAAATAACAGCGGCCACGATGCGTCAGAATTCACACCGATGCTGGTGCTCGGATCATTGGAATGACACCGGGTGGCGGACGGACTTTTATCAGCATGATAAGCTAGTTAGTAAGTTAGCAGTCACACCCAACTCTGAAGGACGACTGGGAGTGAATTCACCCATTCGCCTGCGGGCCAGACCCTGCGCTGACCTGTGCCCACATCCCCTACTCGGTAAAAACCGTCCGAACAGAGCTCCTTCCTGGTGTCTCAGACCCGGCGTGACCTTGTCTTGTGGAAATCAAAAAGGAAGCTGATGAAGAACCTAAGAGGTGCGAGCTGTTGGCTGGGGCCGGTCAGAATGGAGCAGCAGCAATCCTTGACCGCCCCTCACTGCAGACACCAGGCCGCAGCACAGGGCGTTCAGATGAAGATAACCGGCTGGGTCTGCGCAGTGACAGCAAATCAAGTAATTATTTGGAGCAAAAAAACACAAAGCTCATGTTGTTCCTGGCACATCATTTATAACAAAAAAATTCGTTATGGCCTGTATAATTACTTCCAAAAAAGGGGACTGTGCCGAGAAAACCTGGCAGAGGCTGGAGAGGGGGAGGGGCACGGGAGAAATGGGCTGCAGGGAGGATCCCTCACCACGGCTCTGCCCCACGACCTCCAGCGGCGCCCGGAGGGACCGGGGCTGTGCCCTGGCTGTGGGAGCAGTCCCCTTGGGGTCCTGGCGGCGCCGAAGCACACAGCAGAGCTCCCGATGACAAGGAGGGGAAGCCAGCGTCTTCGGCCCATGACCCTCCCGCGGTGCTGCACAGCCACACCTGCCCGCAGCCAAGCGGGGGCCACATTGCGCTGTGCTGGCCACGACCACAGGACCAGACAATAGCAGCAGCGCACCCCGAGGGAAGCCCGAACGGCCTCGTCTTCCTCCAGGGAATTAACTGAAATTCATCGATCGTCGGTGCTCACTCCTCACGGCCACGCAGCCTCCAGAACTGAATGGGGTTCCCTCGGCCTCTCCCACTGCCCGCGCCGCCCGGTGAGCCTGTGCCCCTGGGCAGCACCGCAGGAGCCCCTCCCCACCGCCCGGGCTGGCCTCCTTCAGGCCCACGCACGCCGGCTGCCTGAGGCTGAGTGCCCCGCACCCCTGGGGGCAGGACAGACGTCTCCAGGTGCGGAAAGGGCTGCCCCTCCCGGCTGGTCCGTGAATGTGAACACGGAGTCTCAACCAGCTGGGCTATTTACTGAGTTGCAATTAAAGCCACCACCTGAAAATGGCAATCGAGTCCCAGGCAGGAAGTGCAGCCACGTCCCCTGGAGACCGCCTCGCCGGCCGCGCTGCTGGAGAGCGTGAGGGACCTCGCGGGGAAGGCGCACAGTAAGTGGCTGCCACACCACTGCTTACGCTGATGACAGCAAAACAGAAAAAAGAAATACAACAGCTCATGTGAACCCATGTGAAACAGACGAGCCTCTGACACACAGCCCAGCGGCGGCATGGGGCCGTCCCGGCGACACCAACCCCACGCACACGACACTGTCGCAGCGCTGCTCCATCCAAAAGCTCTTTTATTGCTCATGAGGGCTGCAGGAAAGCTAATTTTTCCACTTAGAAGAAAATGACAAATGTACCCACGAGAGCCTCTTAAATTCTTGAATGAGTGACAGTTGATGGCTTTGGTCCTTACCCAGCCAGAGTTATCCTGGGCGGTCCGGGGAGGGCTGGTCCCGAGGGCAGAGCAGACCCCGAGGCGGCGGCCGGCTGGGCTCCGTGGTCCAGCTGCAGAGAGTCAAGGCCAGCGTATTTTGAATTAGTGGATGTTTTAAAAGTTCCTCCCAGTCAGCCCCTCGCTACAGAGAAAAACAACCCTTTTTCTCCTGCTTTTCCCTCACAATCTCTTCCCAACAAGCCTGGGTCTGTTAGCAGGAACGTGCCACAAGCCCAGAAGGCTTCAGCCCGGGTGGTGGCCACAACTGGGAGCCTGGCCACGGGGCGCCGAGGCCACGGGCCCTGCCTGCGGACCGGGGGAGGGGTCCGGGACCCAGGGCCAGGCCACCACCAGCTGGCAGGCAGCACACACAGCGGTCAGCCGCTGGCCAGAACACTGTATTGGAGGTCTTTTTCATTTTGTGAAATAAATTTAATTACCAATTTCTGTAAACTAGAAATGGCCATTATTATTGTATCCTTAGTATAACATGAGAGATCTTGATGTCTCATTAGCAGCCATTACTTATTCATCTATTCAAGAGGAGCATTTCATAGTCAACGTTAACAAATTCAAAGGCAATGTGGTAACCTCTGCTTTTCCCGTGGCCTCGGCTCTCCTGCGTCTAGCTTATTTTTCTTTGTTCCTCAGCAGCATGGCTCACAGGGAAAGGAAGAGCTAGCGAAATCGCTGACCTAGTTTTCTCCCTATCAGAGCTTGAAGAAATGAAAAGTATTGGGGACATTTAGGTTTTGAGATTGTCTGTATCACAGCTAAACATCCTATCCTTGTCCCTCCACTGAAAACTTGAAACTTAAAAAGAAGCTTTACTGAAGCAGACAGTCTGGGAAAAACACCATTTTACCCATCCTCCTCATTGTCCCCCTTTCGCCTCTTTTTAAATTGTGTGTCACCGCTGCCTGTTGGGGCTCGAGGACAGTGAGCAACCACCCTGGCCCAACTCCTCTGTGCAAAGCCTCCAACTTGCACGACTCCGTTTACAGGAGGGACGTGCCCGCGAGTAACTCCAGCCAATGCTTCCTCCGTCCCAGACACCCGTCCCCACGTCCAAAGAGCTGCGATTCTTTTGGAGAAAGGATCTCACGGGGTTGAGGCCATTCTTTGCATAAACCAGGTACAGTTTCTCCCCCCACTCCCCCCGCCGCCTCTGCTTAGGCCCAAAGTAAAGCAGAGAAAAAGAAATGTCTTCTAAGTACCACGCAGTAACAAATCTAGGGCAACCTTTTGCTAGAACCCACATCCTTCTTCAGCGGCGTTTGGCCACCAGGATGGAGACAGGGAACCCGTATCACCTGGACAGCTGCAGGGATGCCTACGCTACGGGTCCTCAAAGCACACCCTGAGGAGTGAGGCTCTAACAACACTCGGAACTGGGGGTTGGCAAGGAAGCAGGGGTTCCAGGGATGCAGCTAATGCATTGCTGGGATAATGGCCCAAGGTCCACAGGGTAAGAAGTCAGGGGAGCCCAAATGGGGACAAGAATAAGCACAGCCAAGGAAAGCCGGGGGGAGGCTGTGGTCTAGAGGGCATTTCTCGGGCAGGAGCTCAGAGGAGGAAGGGCAGTGCAACGTGGGCCTCTCGGAGCTGAGGCAGCAAGGAGCGTGGGGGTGGTGTGGGCGGCCAGGAGGGAGGAGGTACAAGGCGGTAGGAACAGACTGAGTCAGGCGCTCACAGGACCACGGCCATTTGATGTCTCATTAGCAACCCTGCCCTCCTGGCTACTGTATCATCTGAGAAACATTTACTCACTCACCAGATATGAACTCTACACCCACATGCTCAGAAATCTCTAGTCTGCTGGCTGTCAATCCCAGGTGTGCGGACTCCTCCCTCTGAGGCCTGAGCTCCACATTCCCAGGGGCACTCAGGCTGCCCCCCACCCCCCTCTCTCAGCTCCGAGGGCACTCCCCCTTGCCCGTGTTCAGGCTGAAGACCCTGGCATCCTTGGCTCAGCTGATTCCCACATCCAGCCTCTCACAAACATTGGCGCAGCCGTCAAGGTACCCTGAGGAGCTGCTGCTTGTGGCCACCTCCACTCCCGCCGCCTGAGGTTGTCGGGGCAGCCGTTTACCACTGGCCTTGCCCTCCTCTGGGCCGGCCCCTTGAAGCCCAGTGAAGGCACAGCCCTTCCATCACCTTCCTCTTCCTCCTGCTCACTCACCCCAGCCCCGCGGTCCTGCTCTCCGTGCTGGGCCCTGCCTGGAATCTTCCTCCATGAGGCACCACATGGCTCCCTCCCTCCCTCAAGGCCTTCTCAATGGAGCCAACGGGCCGGGCCGCCCTCCTCCCAAGGACCCCCGTGCCCTGTGGCCATCTTTGGCTGTCCTGGCGCACAGTGTTACTCCCTCATTAGGTCTGTTTGCTGTCTGTCTCCTGCAGGAGCGTAGAGTCACGTGTCTTACGTTGCTTTGTTTTGGGGTTCACTTCGCGTTAGCTCACTAATGTAACCCAGGTGCTCACACCTGCACCCCCTGTTGAAGGGAGTGATGCCAGGCTTGTTCCCGTTCTCAGTTTAGAGACAAACAGGACTCACGAGATCCCTGCTCCTGCGGAGCTCGCGTCCCAGAAGGGATGTGCAGACACACATGCGCACACCCCAAAAACAGAGCGCGCTAGTGCTGTGCAGGGAACAGAAGGCGTGCGGTGACAGTGGATTATGGAAGGCTCTTCCGGGGAGGTGACATCTTATATTGGGAAAGCCCTGGCTGGGTAGTTCAGGTGGTTAGCGTGTCGCTGGTTACACCAAGGTTGCAGGTTCACTCCCCAGTCAGGGCACAGAGTCAACCAATGATGCATAAATACGTGGAACAACAAATCAATGTTTCTCTCTCTCAGATCAATAACAAATTAAACAAATACTTAGGGGAAAGATCATATTTGTCTTGTAGTTATATTTAATATATGCACACTATAGTGCAATTATAAATTTTAAAAAAGCATTTTCATCACACTGAGAAAGGTGAGGACTCTAGACCAAATGGCGGCAGTGCTGACGCAGAACCCCCACGGGCAGGTTCAGCAAATGTGCGGAGGATGGTCTGAGGGTCCGAGAGAGGACAAGCCGTTTCACAGGGGGACAAAGAACCCTGTCTTGGACGGACCCACGCCTCCCAGGCCTGTCACTGTGGGGACGGGGCTGAATACTTGGTAAACGGTTCACTGTGGACCTTTAAATGGAGGATAATACTATTTCCTGAGAAATTCCAACTTTGACCATCAAAATTTCAAGACAATAATGCCCAGTTGTTATTGTTTTGTTAAAACATGACTCACTTGTGTAATGAGATTTACTTTTGCTGGCACTGGCAAAAATCTTCCTACTAAAGTAGTCACTGGTTTAGGGACATCTGTAAGGAAGACAATTAGAATTAATTGATACCATATATTGTTTTTCTTCCACGTGCACACGGAAGAAAGTTCAAACATGAAACTGTATCATGGATTTATCATCATCCTCTTTTTTATCCTATAAAAATTTTCAAGTCAGTGTAAGTTTTTACTAATTACACCCTTTTTCTTTGCCATAGAGCTACTTAGCTTGAGCTCCAGGGATAGTCTATCCTAAACCATGTTGCATACCCGGGTCCCCAAACTGCTGGCTGAAGTACCCTGGAGTAGGCAGCAAACTCGCCAGGAAGCCGCCAGAAATTTTATTTTCAAAGCGAGCACAGCGACATCTGTTGGTCGCCAGGTGAAGTACTTTCCATTTATGTGTTTTCTCTTTCAACTGGTCGCTAAGTTGTTAGGATGTAAATACTGATCAGGCTATTTAGCCCAAACTACCTGAGGAGTAGAACTGATGGGTGTTTCTTGGGCCCAAGGGCACAGTGACAACCATTCCTGAGACACTAGGGCTTGGAGGGTCCCAGGGGAAGGAGAGATATGCCTTCGTCTCCTGAACCACCCACCTGCAGCCTCTGAGTGATGCTACCTTAAGACTTAGGTCAGGATGCAGTTATTTCATGCTCATACTTAGTATGTTTACAGCATAACAAAGGGGACTAGGCAAGGGAATCAGGATCATCTGACAAGGAAGTCCTTCTGCGGATCTAAAGGCACTAGGGCTTGCCGTGGGCCAGAAGGGGGGGATTGGGAAAGAACCCCCTGCCTGTGTGAGGACCAGAGGCAGCTCTAACCGACAGGGAACGGAGCCTGAAAGCTCCCGGCTCTGAGGACCAAGCCCAGCCCTGCTCTGCACGCTGAGACAAAGCAAAGTCCTGAAGGCCTTGTCTGTCCCTGGATGAAGGGACTGTCGGATGGAAGAGGGTCACAGTCTCTCTGCCCTAGATTCTACAGGTCCATGGAAGTGACATCTGGGTTTAATGTTGATTTAGATTATGGGCAGTGAATCATCCAGTAAGGGAATATTCTGGTTAAATCAAGATTTGGAGAAACACAATTACATATACAGTCCACATAGAAATGCCCAGTTTTTAAGAATTCTTGTCTAACTTCTGTAAGCACAATCCTAAAGCTATGCCATTCAGTCTCTCTTTAGTCATGCATAAGGCATTACAGGATAATCAAGTACTTGCATGTCGCTTATTACTATTGTGCCAGTTTGAAGAAGTTTCTGAGTAAATGAATGTCAGATAGTCAGCATTTTATGCTGTTATTTCAGAACTCCTGGGGATTAAATGAAGGCATTTCCATTACATGCAGTTTATACCACACCTGAGGGCCAACCCCCCACCCAAGCTGGGAGAGGCTGATGCTTCAGCCAGGCCCCTCCAGCACACCCACCTGCTGAGAGGAATTGCCACCTGTTAGGATGGCAAGGCTGTCCACAACTAGCGGAAGAAGGGGACGGCTATCCCCAAATTTGAGACAGTCAATACAATGCACATAAATTGGTCTATAAAGATATTTTTCTATTCGTCGCTCACTGCTATGGAACATGAAGTTTGCCAAATTGCCTCCTTAATACCCTCACTGCCTATTTCACTTATTTTTCTATATATAAAGCCAAACATGTTCACTTACCAACTTACAGATATGACATAATTTTTGAATTAATGTACTTTGTACCTGACTGCAGAGAATTGTTTTGGTCTTGATACTGAGGAACCAAATGGAGCGCTTTTAGTTCTCTCGTGCTCGAATTGTCTGTGCACAGCATCTGTGTCCCCCCTTTCAACTGACACAGCACCTGGAATGAAAAACAAGGTCTCTCTTGTCAAAGCCGCCCCCGGGGGGAGGGGACTCTTTCCCCTCCCACGTGGGAGTCTGTGCTGTGAGATTCTTCCCCCCTCCCACGTGGGAGTCTGTACTTGCTCTTCAATAAATTTCCACCTTTGCTATAAAAAAAAAAAAGTCGCACAGAAACTTCCACCGAGAACATAGCTTTCATCCAGAATTTACGTTTTCCTGGAAAATGGCGAACTGCCCATCTGTTCCCGATTTCCTGCTGCGCAGCACGCTCTCTGAGACGCGCGGGCGGGCTCACCGAGGTCGCTGCCTCCTTCTCCAGGCCCCCGTGAGCGCAGAGTGCGCCGAGCCGCCCAACCCCGGCCCCACTCAGAATCTTCTTTAATTTCATGACAATTGTTTTTCCTGCCACACTCATGTGTTATTAGTTAACATGTGGGATTTTTTAAAACATCTATTCAAGTTATTTCCTACAAGTACAGCTTAGAAAGGTTAATCCAGCCCTAACCGGTTTGGCTCAGTGGATAGAGCGTCGGCCTGCGGACTCAAGGGCCCCAGGTTCGATTCCAGTCAAGGGCATGTACCTTGGTTGCGGGCACATCCCCAGTGGGGGGTGTGCAGGAGGCAGCTGATCGATGTTTCTCCCTCATTGATGTTTCTAACTCTATCCCTCTCCCTCTCTGTAAAAAATCAATAAAATATATTTTTTAAAAAAAGAATAAGAACTTTATAAAAAAAAGAAAAGAAAAAAAAAGAAAGGCTAATCCAAGAACTGGGAAATTCTAAGAAGCCACGCAGTGTCCTGGGCCTGGCCAGCACTCAGGCCACCTGACTGGGCTCTGACCATGAGTAAACCCTCCGTGAGGCAGGTGCCTGCCACTCAGGCACGTGGGTCAGGCAGAGCCCGGCTGGAGCCCTCGCTGGTGGCCCCGTCCCAGGAAGGCAGCAGCGGGTTTGCGCACACAGCTCTCACCTCGGATGGGAAGCCACAGATCCCGGCCGCTGTGCTTCTGCCCGAGGTGGCCTTTGGGCTCTGAGACAGGACAACTCCAGCCTAAAGGGTCAGTGTCACCAATCACAGGGGAGCCCATACTCCCGGCAGAGCTCCGGGCACTCTGACCCTGGACGAGAGGCCAGCATTCACGTTCAGTGGGAGTTTATTTGTATCTGGAGGATTAAATTATAGCCACTCACGTCCTCTCTCTCTCTCTCTCTCTCTCTCTCTCTCTCTCTCTCTCTCTCTCTTTCACACACACACACACACACACACACACGAGAGAGGCGCAGGGTGGACCCCAGGCCTCTGTCCATCGAGCACCCGGGGCCTGACTCAGTGGTCTGGTGTAAATGGAGGAGGTCCCGCCCTGCTCACCGTGTCCGTGTGTCCTGGAGAGGCTCTGCCCTCATTCCCCGGGGGCCTGACAGGGAGGTGAGTGCCGTGCATGCCAGAGCTAAGCCGAGTTCATTCCCTGGCAAAGCGTGGGCTTAGGGCGAAGGCCTCTCTCCCAGAGTAAAGAGCTACAGGGCTGGGGGGCAATCTGGGTTGTTGGGCTCTTTGTTCACGGAAGGCTTGGGGCGGGCCCGAATCCTAGAGGCGCCGTACAGGCCGACTGTGTAACATCTGTTTTCTTAGCCATAAAATGAAGACAAAAATAATGCCCACCCTACAGACCTGATAAGAGAATTACAGGGAAGTAGCACATAGACCACACGTGTCACTGCCTGCCTGTCCGAGGACAGAGTTGGTGGTATTAGGGACTTGGAGGTGGGCAGGGAGGGCAGCAGCCTCGGCCCTGCAGCCGCAGCCCCGCCTCCCACCCACATGCCGCCACCAGCTCAGCCGGCTGCTGTCGGGCCCAGGGTCTGCGCTGACTGATGTGACGTGTGGTCACTATCCTTAAAAACACAGCCATGTCCTCGTCCTTGTTTGACTTGCTACATCTGGCTGGAGTGAGAATCTTAGAGCTGGGAGGATTAGGCAGGCACTAATGTCCCTCTGCAGGAGACAACCAAAATGTTGCTTCAACAGGTAAGCAATGACAAACCACCAGTGCAGCTGGCTCAGCCATAGTGATGAAGGCCCAGCATTCACACAACAGCCGCTTTCTCGCTTTCCCGGCAGGGTTACCATGGTGTTCGCGTCCTTCTGAGAGCCGCCCGGGGTGTCCTCTGCGTCCTGCGAGGACGGGAACTTGCAGGGCTCCTGGGACGGAGGGTTCTGCAGAGCGGCCTCCTCCGCGCTCTCTCTCGGCACAGCGCCACCTCCTTCCTTCACTTCCACCTGGAAAAGCAGTCGCTGCTCAGAAACCACGTGGGGGCCATGGGGTGCAGCAGCTGCACAATACAGAACATTCTCTGGGGAAGTCACACTTGGCCCTTCCTGCCTCCTTCCTTCCTCACCCTCTCTCCCCCTGCGGGCACAGTCGTCCCCCCAGCCTCCGTGGGGCTGAGGGCCCAAGCCACCTGGCCGTGGGGTGCAGAGGTGTGAGCTCCATGTGGCCCCGGTGTGACCGAGCAGACGCCCAGGCCAGTTGGCGCCCCTCGAGCTGCTCGCCATCCCCCATTCCACCAGAGCTGCAGCCAGCGGGACCGTCCTGAAGTGCCCACCCTTCAGTACCACCCTGAGAGCAGGCTCGTCAGCTCTGTGGAATGTTCTGGTCCATTGTTTGCTGTTTCCTCGCAAAGCCTGAAGTCCCTGCTGCTGTTTGGCAATATTTATAATGTAACTTACAATGCGCTGCTAGCGGTAGTAGGAGAGCTTTCCTAACTGAACAGTAGGACAACCTGAGTGTGAAACAGTGAGGGTAGGAATGACTGCCACCTTCGTGTCCAAGCTATGCTCTACACAACTGTCACATCAGTGACACACCAGCAAACTGCCAAGAACAGGGAGAAATACCATGATATTACTGAAAATCAACAGAATAAGAAAAACACTAAAAAGTCTCAGTTAAAAAACTTACCCTCAGAATTGAGGGCTTTGAAATTGAGATACTTGGTAACTGATAAGAATGTAAGGAGGCTGCCCTTGGTTTTTCTCAGTGGTTAGAGCATTGGCCTGCAGACCCAAGGGTCTTGGGTTCGATTCCCTGTCAAGGGCATGTACTTTGGTTGTAAATTCAATCCCCGGGCCTGGTCAGGGCACATATGGGAGGCAACCAATTGATGTCTCTCTCTCATCGATGTTTCTCTCTCTCTCTCTCTCTCTCTCTCTCTCTCTCTCTCTCTCTCTCCCTCTCCCTCTCTCTCTCTCTCTTTCTCCCCTTCTCTCTTTCTAAAAATCAATGGGGGCGGGGGGAGATGAAAGAGAAATAAATAAAAACCAATAGGAAAATATCCTTGAGGATTAAAAAAAAAGAATGTAAGGAGGGTTGCCCTAACCGGTTTGGCTCAGTGGATAGAGTATCGGCCTGCGGACTCAAGGGTCCCGGGTTCGATTCTGGTCAAGGGCATGTACCTTGGTTGTGGGCACATCCCCAGTGGGGGGTGTGCAGGAGGCGGCTGATCGATGTTTCTCTCTATCCCTCTCCCTTCCTCTCTGTAAAAAATCAATAAAATATATTTAAAAAAAAAAAGAATGTAAGGAGGGTTGAAAACACAGTCAACCTAACTGTGCACCCTCTGCCCCCCACCCTTAAGCTCCACCCGCCCAGCTGCCTATGAGACAGGGCAGGTAGTCCTTCAAAAAAGATGGCATTTGTATGGGAGCTGTGCCAGGACCAACAGGCAGAAGCTATCAGGGCAAGTTTGGCAAATGGACATTCACACCATCTGAGAGGTTCTGGGGGAGACCTCCGTGCGAGGAAGGCTTGGTGGCTGCCTGCTCTGTGGTCCCTCTCAGTCAGATGGGACCTTTACACCAAGGAGCAGTGATTGTGCTAACATAACCCAAAACACCAGAAAGCAGAAATCCAAGGTGCTGCTGCTATGGCTTAGGGGACGTGGAGTCTGGCTCCAGCCATCTCACCAGAGCAAAGGCTTAGCCTATGACCTGCTCAAGGGATGTAATGGATGTAATGGATGTAATGACTTAGCCTATGACCTGCTCAAGCTTTCCAAACTAGATCCTTTTGCGGGGAGGGTGGGGTGGGAAGTGGGGAGGGGGGCACAGCATACATTTCCTTGGGATCCTTTGCTTTTTAAAAAAGTAAATGTGTTGCCCTAGCCCAGTGGTCAGCAAGCTGCGGCTTGCAAGCCGTGGTTTGCCGCTCTGTTGACTAATGAGTTTGCTGACCACTGACCTAGACTCTCGATTCCAATAATTACAGGCTGTTCTTGTTCCTTGTGATTAAACCCCTGTCCCAGTGGTGGGCAAACACATTAGTCAACAGAGCAGCAAACCGCGGCTTGCGAGCCGCATGTGGCTCTCGAGCCACAGCTTGCCGACCACTGCCCTAGCCAATTTGGCTCAGTGGATAGAGCATTGGCCTGTGGACTGAAGGGACCTGGGTTCAATGCCAGTCAAGGGTACATGTCTGGGTTGCAGGCTCAATCCCCAGTAGGGGGTGTGCAGGAGACAGCCGATCCATGATTCTCTCTCATCATTGATGTTTTTTTCTCTCTCTCCCTCTCCATTCCTCTCTGTGTGAAATCAATAAAAATATACTTTTTAAAAATGAATGTGTTTAGCGAGGACAGAGCAGAAGATTATCAATGATTTTCTTCAGCAAAGGAGGGTAGTTAGCTGAGAATTGGCAGGAAGTTGCTGTGCTCTATGACATAGGCTTGAAGAGCAGAGCATTCTAAATATAATTCTAAGTCTAAAGCGGGAAGAAAGTAAAAGGCAAGAACATGAAAATTCAACCATGTTCCGTTTGTTTTCACCAGTTACTCTGACAACCAGGGCTTCTTTCCGAAAGCCAGTGACAGCACCCTGATGTTACCCACTTTCCATCCTTTTCCTCTGTTGTCGGGCGCCCCCTGCAGGGCTAGGCCAGGTGTGAACCAGGGACCCAGGACATAATTCACCTGCAGTCAGAGTGGCTTGGCTGGCCGGTGTGTCTTGGGTTACAAAGGGGCGCACCCTGTGTGGCGGGACACCAGCCAGGGGTGGGGCTGACACAGGGACATGCGGTGGCAGCCAGCAGTCTCCCCGCCCTGCTCTGGGAGGGGTGAGGGGGTACCGTGCCCATTATTGCCCCGGATCTTACTGGGATCACCCGGACGCCGGCGTGGGCGGCTCCGTCCAGGGCCCAGGCGCCCAGGGGCACGAGGGCAGGACTCCGGTGCGGGGTCAGCAGGGAGGACAGTAGGTGGACGTTGTAAATCGGCGGGGGCGGCGGGGCCGCGGGGAGCACGGCGTCCTCCAGGGGGTCAAGCTCGGCGAGACTCGGGAACTGGCCCAGGATCTCCTCCTCGTGGTCATCCACCAGCAGCTCCACCTTGACCTTGCTCCCGAAGTCCGCGCTCAGCGGGGGGTTGAAGGCGTGCAGCAGGGGTTCCTTGGGGCCCGCGGGGCTCAGGTAAGGGTCCTTAAACACGTGGAACTCCTCCTCCTCCGCCTTCACCACCACCGGCGCTTTCAGGCCTGTGTTTTCCGAAACAAACCGACCCTCTGCGCCGAACAGGTCCGGCCCCATCTCATCTTCGGGACTGGACATCCCGCTCAGCAAGGGCGCCTCGTCCATGTTCCCGACGGGACCCCGCACCTGGTGCCAGGTGAGATCGGCAGAGCCGCGCACCTGCAAAGACGCGGCCAAGTAAGAGGGCGCTTCCGCACCGCGGCCCCCGGGCTGATGTGGGGAGAGGGGTCCCACCGTCCCGACCAGGGGGTCCAGTCGCCCCGAGGGGTTGACCAGGGGCCCACCGTCCCCCCCGCCCCCGCCTGCAGACCCGAGGCCGGGCCAGGGCCCTGGGAGACCCGACGGCGGCCGGGGATCTCAGGTCCGGAGACACTGAGACAGGCCTCCTCGGAGGGCCAGACCTGTCCTTGGGGTTACTGGAGCACAGTGTGGCGGTTAACGGTTGTGGAAGGGGGCGGGGTTGGGGTTGGAGTGGGCGGGGCATAGAAAGGGGCGGGGGCGCGAGGCAGTGGGCGGGGCTTGGAGGCAGGGCCCGCCGGTGCGTGGGGCGTGAGCGGGGCGGGCCCTGGGAGTGGATTGGATCGCAGGCTAGGGGGAGGGACCTGTGACAGTGGGCGGGATCTGCAGGGCGGGGCGCGCAGGTGGGGCGTGGATTGGGTCTCAGGCGAGGGGGGCGGGGCCTGTGGCAGTGGGCGGGGTGCGCGGAGAGCAAGCCGGGACCAGCGACCAGCCATTGCGTGGAGGTGGGCAAGGAAGGACACTCTGGAGCTCAGCAGCTCCAGGCTCAGGTGGGGAAACTGAGGCCCCTAGACCCCTCTGATGCAGCGCTGGTGGGACTCCCTCGCTTGACTTATGCCTTTAGTCTTCAAAATATACTTTTTCTGCTCCTCAGAGCTCCACACCCTGAGCTCCCCCCACCTCCCACCATCGCTGCGGGTGGACAGAAGGCCTGGCCAAGCACACACTTCACATCCTTGGTGCTGCAGCTTGGGGTGTGGGACTGAAGACTGGGTATCCCTAGTTAAAGATAAACACCCAGCCTTGATGACTGATGCTGGGGAGGAGGTGGAGTCCCGCAAACCTAGACACAGCTCACACTAATGTGACGCACACTTTGGGTGGGGAGTGAGCTAAATCCACCCTCCATAGCAGTGAACGCTGCAAGAAGTGAGAGCTTATTTAGGGTGATGGCCTGACCTGCCACCCCAAAGGGCAGAGCTGAAAGGGATTCTGGGGATGCGAGGAGAGTGCCAGGGGTGAAGATTCACCATAACTCTCAGGTACCCTTTCACGTGCAAGTATTGTTTGGGTAAAATTAAAATGTAAACACATCAACTTCCTAATCTCATTTTTAAAAATTTAAACTTTTCAAACAGTAACCAAGACAGCAACACTGTATACTGCCATTTAGCTGTACACCTTACCATTCAAGAAATCCCAAGGAAATTTCATGCAGTTGAGAATTCCCAAATTCAAGGCACAGCCTTAAGTGTCCTAGGGCTTATCTGAAATTTTTTTCTGGGACATTAAAGTTTAGTTCAAAAGAAGACAATGTAATTAAGATACCCCTGTTGGAATTTTCCTGCCATGTGAATGACCTAAAACATATTCCCAGTAACTAGTTTATTACAAACGTGCTTGACTTGAAAGGAAGCTCACGCCCACTTTTTGGACATTCACTTCCTGTTCCTGTGATCCACAGGGCAGGACTCCATAGAAGGCTCGGCTTCTTCAGATTAAAGCTGGGATGGCTTTATAAAAATTATATTAAAAACCCCTACTGAAATATTTAAATATCACAGACAAAGCTGACAGTCCCTTGAGCACCATGGTGTCCCTAATCACGCTGCCTTGCAAAGGAGGGTCACTGTGAATGAAGTCCTTCTGGGGGATTTGCATACATATGTGTGGAGATGGTTTTACACTAATAACTTTATGGTTGTAATAATCATATTGAACTCAGTTGAGTTTGAGGGGTCCGGGCGGTGGGGTGGGGGGGTGGGGCGCGCTCGCACAGAGAGTACAACTGCAGGGACCTAGAAGGCAGCTAATGTAAATCCGAGAGCCCAAATAGAAAAGCGAGTGGCTTGAATAGCCTGCACAAGCACACCGCCCCATCCATTCATTCACACATCAGACATATTTACAGCGCATGCTCCCAGGTGTCAGGCATCACCTCTGATGCGCACAGCCACCCGGACACCAAGCTGGCCACTCGCTGCTCTCCGAGCCCTGCTGGGTGTCTCCCCTCAAACCTGTTTCCAAATGAGCCCCCTTCCTGGGCCTGCTACTCGCCCCTCCTCCTGCGAGACCCGCCCATGCCCTTACCTGCCCTTTACAACCCTTTTGACTGGTTCTCCTGGTGAACTGCTCCCACTGGGATCTGATCTCCATCCACAGTCAGAACCTCGTGGGGTCCCCACTGTATTCCCAGTGTGTAAACCAACGCTTAGCACAGTGGGCGCTCAGAACTGTGGAGAACACGGAACCCATGCCGTCATTGGAATGATAGTTACTGAGCAGCTGCTGTATGTCAGGCACTGTTCTAGGCACAGGACAAAGGCGTGGATGAATGAATGGATGGATGTGGAGTGAAAATCTACAGCCCTACTTACCAGCCTCCCTTCTCAGCCAGAGCACGAAGCCAGTGCCATCCACTCTGCCCGACCCCAGGCCTTTTTCTGCAAACCTTGGTTTCTTATCTTGGTCCCAAGTGGCCCAGCTTGGTGGCTGACTTACAACCTCCTTGTTAACAGAACAAAAGAGTCAGAAACAAAGGCTGTAGTAGTCTGGATTAATGCTTTTATTAATGGTAACGTTCATACCGCATTTCTAAGGTTTACTACCGAAAGAGCATATTGTATTTACATGCAATGGACAGTCCAAGCTAACAAAAGCAAACCACAGTTCCGGTTAAGACCATGGTTTGTTCCAAATTAAATTAAATACATAATACTCTTACCTCTTCCTTTCAACATGTACAGTAAAAACCCACTCTTCCATCTTTTAAGGAATATAAAAATTGCATTGACAACTGCACTGATTAGCAAAAATATTTAAAACCTGAGAGATAAGCCCAAATATATTTGAGTGCTAACACGTGTACATTTGAACGCTTGGTAACACACACCGGTCAGTGGTCGATAATGCATGATGCAGGTGGCTCTGAGTGCCTGCCGGGGCTCGGCCTGGGACCCCCACCGCCTGGGGCAGAGCGGGCTATGACCCCCCACGCCTCCTGGGCTGTGTACCACAGATGAACTGGGGTTTTTCTCATTATGGTTGTGTGTTTCTCTGTTTTCATTTCTTCTTACTTTAAGAGAAAAAAAACTCTCTGGCCCACTCAGGTGGGATTTTTACATGACAACACAGACACAGTACACCACGCACGAGCTCCGCGGCCGGCACCGTCGCCCCCTCCTATAGTTCAGCCCACCTGGTGTCCCTGAGTGCGGAGCCCTCGCGAAGCAAGCCCAGCGGGGACAAAGTGGCCAGAAAACACACACGCAGTTCTTTAAACGGACAGCCGCACCCGCAAGGACACGGAGACCGTGGCAGTTCAAATTCCGGGATCCTTTCTTTTTACATTAAATACCGAGGGCGATTCAGTGCATATGTGTTTTTTGGTCACTCGCCCTCTCTTGGTAAGGCACTCCCATCGGAAGGGTAGGCTGTGTGAAACCCAGCACCCATCACTCGCAATGTTTTTTTTAAAGTACATTTTTGCTGATTTCAGAGAGAGGAAGGGAGAGAGAGAAACATCCATGATGAGAGAGAATCATCGATCCGTCGCCTCCTGCACATCCCCACTAGGGATCGAGCCCACAACTGGAGAATGTGCCCCCACTGGGAATCAAACCTCAACCTCTGGTTCATGGGTCGACACTCAGCCACAGCCACCCTGGTCGGGCTCGCTCACGACATTTTCGCCGGTCACCAAGGGCGCACTGTTCCCCGGCTCCTTGGGAAACAAAGTGGGTGCTCTCTCGCCAGGTGGGATAGAAAGCTCCCCGCCTGGCGCATCGGTGCTGCCCTCTCCTGACACTTTGGAGGGTCCTCGTCCCTTTTCTCAAGTTTTGTTCCTTTCTCGGGGGCAGATGTCTCGTCTGCTTGCCATGAGTTTGGTAAGCGGTACTGCCGAGGCACACAGTATGTTTTATTGTTCAGGGGATGCTCCAGACACACAATATTGAACCATCCAACGTCCCCATTTCTGACGCACGCCCACTCTCGCTCGAGGCAGGCAGTGGGGTGGGGGAGCCCGCAGAGCTGCCCTCAGAAGGGCGCCGGTCTTTCTAGGGGTACAGGAGCCACAGGAAAAGGCCTACTTAGGGTTATCCACTCAGTAAACTGAGGAGTAAGATGCCCACAACTCCACCTAAAGACTACAGAATAAATCCCTTGTCCGGTCTCGCTTACATGTAGGGCCTCCTGTGTTTAAGGCACTGGGATTTGAATACTCACAAGGTCAGGGAAACTGAAGATGCGCAAACTACATGCTTGAAACGCGGACAGGCAAGCACACGCAACCAAACTCGACGAGGGCGGTTCCCACAGGGACAAATCGGTGTTCAGCAGCACAGCGTTTCCGTTAGTGCGTTACGTGTGCGTCAGCTGTTGGCTGCTAACACCTCCACCCCCCACAGCGCTGTCTCCCTGGACGGAACGCATTTTAGTTTTACTCTGAAAAAATTAAACACCCCTAAGTACCAGGTCCCGGGTCACCACCGAGGAAGTGTGACTGTCCCACTTTCAACATGTGTGAAGTCACAACCCCAGTGATGTTTTCATCCCTCAGTAAACGCGAGCTGATGCGAAGACGTTCGGGGCGCTTCCTCAAGTGCCCCCCGACGTGGGGACCTGCCTGGAAGGAGTAAAGTGGAGCCCGCTGTTCTGGAAAAACAAGAAAACACCAAGCCTTCGACGGCAAGAACAGTTCCGAGTTTTTTAGAGCAATTTTCCATCCTGAACTAGGATCAGGAGTAACAGCTATGTTTCATTTGGTTTCTGTCGGAAGAGCCCCCTTTCCTTCCCGCAGCCGTCCTGGGAATTACTTTCTGGAGTTGGAGCTGAACCCAAAGAGAGAGATGATGTCGGTCATGGCTTGTCTCAGGTGCTTCCCGAAGCGATGAGAATCCTTTCGTTTGAAAACAAAAAAACGCACGTTACCACGTGGCCACTCCCCCTTTTCCGGCCTCTCCCCAAGTAAAAGTACATAATTGAGAATTTCTGTCAAATTAAGGACATGATTCGAGCCCGGCTGGCGTGGCTCAGTGGTTGAGCGCCGAACTATGAGCCAGGAGGTCACAGTTCGATTCCCGGTCGGGGCCCATGCCCAGGGCTCGAGCCCAGTAAGGGCCGTGCAGGAGGCCACCGATCCATGATTCTCTCTCATCATTGATGTTTCTATCTCCTTCTCCTTCTCCCTTCCTCTCGGAAATCAATTAAAAAAATATTTAAAGAAGCAGCCCTGGCCGGTTTGGCTCAGTGGATGGAGCGTTGGCCTGCGGACTGAAGGGTCCCAGGTTCTATTCTGGCCAAGGGCACAGGCCTGGGTTGCCGGCTTGATCCCCAGTAGGGGGCGTGCAGGAGACAGCCAATCAATGATTCTCTCTCATCATTGATGTTTCTATCTCCCTCTCCCTTCCTCTCTGAAATCAATAATAAAAAAATAATTTATATATATAATAAAACAACCACCACCACGAAACACACCCCATCTTCCGGGGTCGGGGGGCGGGGGGCTTTGGTCTTTACCGTCTCAGGGCAGGAGAACTTGGAGGATATGTGGAAATTGATGAGGTTCTCTCCCACCAGAATGTAGGACACGCCGTAACCATCGTCAGCAACCTGCAGGACAAAGTAAGTTGAAATTTAAGCTCCGGCTTTTAATGGTGACAAATAACAAATCCTATTTGTGAACGAAGAACCATAAAAACAAAACCGATCTGTATGAATGACCAGCAGGAATTCCTGTGTGGCGCTCTGAACCCAGACAGGCGGGCCGGGCAGTGCTGGCCCGGGACCTGCCGCTGTGTGCCCACCGAGGCCCATTCACTCACCGGCCCGAAGCCCCCGCCGCTGCACACATACTCCGGGTTCCTCTCCAAGTCAAACAGCTCCACCTGCTGCTGAGGGGTCTGGCTGGTGGACAGCCGCCACGGCTCGGACAGGACCTGGGAGGGAGCAAGGATGTGTTCTGTGACCCTCTTCCCAGCCCCGGCCTCACGGTCCCCAGGAGAGACGAGGACCGGCCGGCTCAGTTTTGGAGCAGGTGAGGACCCCTGGTCTGGAGTGCGTCTTTGGCACAAAAGGTGGCAGATACATGGAGATTCGTAACGGGTCCCTGGGCAGACTGGCACCAGGTGAGCCAACTGATGACTTCCAGAAACCTCTCAAGCTGCTGGTGAAACACAGCCATTCCTAGAAATTAAGTTTTATCAACTTAAAACGAAATAAGCTCTAACAACAACACAGGTAAGACATACTCAGGGCTCGGCACTTCTGAACGGTCTCCGTGCCTTTGGCTAGTATCTGTGCTCTGGGCTGGTTACGCCCGTCGGTCAGGATGGGCGGTGGGAGAGCAGAGCGGTCCGGGGCTGAATCTATGCAGCCGGAGACACAGCGCCAACTTCCGCTCCTGGTGACAGTGGAGCCCTGGGCTCCGCCGGCTCTGCCCGGCCCGGTCCATGAAGCGGTCCCACTAAGTCAGCGGTCGCCAGCCTTTCAGATCTCGTGGGCCACCGGTTGGCGACCGCTGCCCCTCCTCACTACGCTCTGGTCCAGGCCTGAGGGGGGCGGGGTGGGGGGCGCCACAGGAAGAGTGACTCACTTCCTTCAGGAACGGGGACTCGACGGCCAGGTACTTGGACACGACGTACAGGCAGAAGAGGTGGCGGTCGATCCCCGCACCGGTCATCGCCAGGCGGTACATGTGCTGGTGCTTCTCCGACGCGATCTTGAATAATCGCAGTCTCTGCTCCATCTGAGTGACAAAGGACATGGCCTGTCAGGTTGTGGGGTGCAGACCAAGCTCCAAAGGGAAGGTCCCAGCCCTCCTTGGCAGGGGTCCCACAGGACGCTGACCATCAGGCCACTGGGGTGTCCGGGAGACACGGCCAAGGCGACCTGCTCAGCGCCCCGCGCCCCCTCCCGAGGCTGTGGAGGGGCTCTCTGGGGTCCTGCGTGCAGCCCGCCGGTGGCATTACACCTTTTACACCGAGGAGATCGGTAACACAAAAACCATAGTAAATGGAGCCACTTTCAAATGGAGTCAGTGCTGCAACCCCAGACGCTGCCTGCGTGTCTTACGCCTCAAACCTTGGGAACGTTAAAACAGGGAAACTGATGTCTGGACTGGGCCTAAAGCAACACCGTCTCCCCAAGAAGTGTTTGCAAAGATAACCAGGAAGCAGGAATCATGGCTACCCACCGCCTGACAATGAGGAATGCTGTTGGGAACCCGCGTCACTAAGTTAGGCTATGTGCGATAGACACGCCTTCCTTCCGCGCGTGGAACTGTTCCCCTTCTCGTGTCAAACACCGTCGCTTTGTCTCCCAGGGGAACATCCTTTGGGCTTCTGCCTGAACTGGTGCCCCCCATCTAGCTATTCTTCTGTGATCCCACAGAGACGCCGCTGCCTCTCACCGAGGCCTTTTATTTTCAGGTGAACACAAAGCAGGCAGGAGGGCTCGAGGCCCCGAGTCTCAGTCTCTCTTCTGGAAATGAAGTTCTGTCTGCAACGTCACCAGAGGCCGTCACTGCCCCCCACCGTGGCTGGCTAACAACTCTGCTAAGACAGCCTTCTGGACGTTCGCGTCTGACCCGGAAGGCGGCCCCAGGCTCCGCTGGGCTCTGCTAGGCCAGTCACAGACGAGAGGAGGCCCGTCCAGGTGTGACCCCCCTTGCAGACCTGGCCATCCGGGAGACCCACCTCCACACCTGCGGCTCCCTCCTCAGAATGGAAGCCTTTCCGGAACCAAGCGCCCGTCCCCGCAGAGCAGAGCGAGCCGAGCCCTGGGGGTCTCCGTGCTCCGGGTCAGGCAGACCTGGGCTGAGCGCACCTGCGTCTCGGTTCCTTTAGCTACAAAAACGAACGGCTAACACTTCCCGGGCCACCGCCGGGATGTTCCAAGGCAGTGCACAGGGCGCTGGGCCCCGCCTGCTCGGGCCCCGTCCCCGAGCTCAAGGCCCCCGTGGGCTCACCCTCTCCTCACTGCACACCGACTGCCCGTCCCGAGCGCCACACCCTGCCCGTGCCTCTGCTGAGCGCTCTTCGAATGGAAAGGCCCTCGGGGAGCCTGGCCGGGTGTGCAGAGTTACAGACGACAGAGGACTGGCTCCAACGGCGGTCAGCCCCTCTGTGTGTGTCCCCACCGGTACGCTTTAACTTCCTGCTCCCGTGAGAGGGTGGAGGGAAGGAGGCGGCGAACATGGAGTCGCTGGATAGGCAGGTACGCACAGGATTTCATCGGAGACCCCGGGCGTCCTTCTAGAAGCGTAAGAAGCGGCGTCTCCTTACCGTTTGGGAGGGGTCCGCCATGGCGAGCACAAAGTTGCACGACTCCACGGTGCAGGATCGCACGGTCTCCGTCCTCCCCTCTCGGAAGAGCCGCGTCATGGACGCCTCGTACGTGAGGCAAAACTTGCCCATGTCCTGGGAAAGGAAAGGCATTTTCATACAAGGCACGCCGAGGACGCAAACACATGAGCAGGGCCGGTTAAGGTCGGCAAGGAAATGAGGCCTTGGCCGTCAGCTGTAGCTTTTAGCCATCGTCAGTTTTTACACGGGGTTATGAGCCGGCAGATGGAGACGCCGTTAGCTTTAGAAAGGCTAGGAGTCCATTCCCGATGCAACTGATGCCATGGCACACGCCTCCCCGAGTGCTCACACGCCTCCCCGAGTGCTCACACGCCTACAGCATGAACATGACAAGCAGGCCTGCATGCACCTGTTTTGGATTATCGGTGGGGAGTGGACGGGAGGTCTCTTTGGGACACTCTCGCTTTCTCGGTGACACAGGTCACCTGCCGAGAGTAAGGACGTCAGAGGTGCTGACATCTGAGGGGTGTGAACCAGGCATTCAGGGCCACAGAAAGCAAGGTGCCCGGCAGCCGCCAGAGTCACTGCTCATCAATCGAGTGAGACGAGCCGGGGGCTCGGCGTTTTCTCTGGCCACACGGCTTCCGGGAGCCGGATGACGCAGAGCGCTGGACGGAACCAGGCTGTGCTTGGGGTCACAGGCCGAGTCAGGGGTTGGAATCAAGGGGGACGTCTACGGCTGAGGAGAGAAGGCGGGCACACGATGGGTCCAGGACTAGAAAGGGTGGGTGGCGGGCAGAAGGGCCGGGTGCTGGGATGACAGCCCGGCAAGGGCTCGGAGGGCAGCAGCAGGGGTGAGGACAGAGGCGGGGCCCAGGGCATGGACATCCAAGCACCGTGGGAGGAAATCACTTGCAATCTGCACTTCCCACGGCCACCAGGCAGCTCAGGGACGCCGGGCCCAGCACGGAGCGGGAACGGTGAGTGGCAGTTTGTGGGCCCAAGTGGTTCCTGACCAGACAACGCCAGGCTTTCAGGTGTCGCCTGGCACAGGCCCCGGGGACCCCAGGGAGACAGAGGATGCCCTGCGACACCCAGGAGAGGGCCCAACACCAAGGCTGGCCTTCCCGGCGTGCGGCCCGGCCCTGGGAGCTCTCCCTCTCCCCACGGCTGTGGGGTCGCCGGGACACCCCCTTCCCTTCGGTCCTGCACGAGAAGCCGGCAGGCCCGGGCGAGGGGCTGGAGCCCTGCGTGAGCTCCTCTCGCCGCTGTGACTGCCCAGCCTCCTGGGTCCACACTGAAGGCATCCCCGGTGCCCCCAGCAGAGACCGCCAGCTCCCAGCGCCGGTCAGTAAGGCACCGCCGCCCCGTTTCCCTCGGACAGGGCCTGCGAGGGCTCTCGCTCCTCACCCGTCCTGGGTGAGAGGGATCCCAGGTCGTTTATCACACAGC
This sequence comes from Plecotus auritus, assembly GCF_963455305.1. NCBI lineage: Eukaryota > Metazoa > Chordata > Mammalia > Chiroptera > Vespertilionidae > Plecotus > Plecotus auritus. The sequence goes on along the minus strand of NC_137783.1, from coordinate 148,608,251 downwards.
CCTTCAGAGCGCCCACAGGCCCCGTACCACAGTGTTTTCAAGGGGCTCATTGTGAAGGAGTGGGAGGGTGGAGGGAAGGAGGGGGACAGGAAAAGTATCAGGCATTTTAGTCACTCAACAGAGATTAATGGGGGACACGGGATGCAATGATTTATCGGAAGTCAGCTTTTCCAACGTCAAACTTGAACGTTTAGCACCGTCATGCACAAGAGCCACACCGGCAAATAGGACCCTCTGAAACCCCTCGGCAAATGCAGGCTATTAGTGCGTTCAGACCCCACAGAGCCAGGCCCACGCGCCTGCCGCCCACCTAACCTGCCACGGCCAGCCGCCACCGGGAGCGGCCGCTCGCCGCCGCCAAAGCGCCTCCGGCGTCTAGCGCGCAGGATGGAGAGGCAACGTCTACAAAGACAGTAACACGCGCAGAACACGTGAGAACAGACCTGTGACGCAGCGACTGCCGCCCGGCGCCCCACCGTGCGGCGTGGGGCGTGTCCACCCCGGTTCCCTAATGAAAAATGAAAACGCCTAAAAGAGGAAGCGAACGACTGCAGACTAAAATGAGGGCCACTGTCCAGTGCCGCATTCGGCCAGCCATTAAACATGTATTTGCTGACGTCTCTTCCTGCGTGGCCGGCACGTTACCGGCTCTGCGGATCCGGTGGCAAACAACTGACCACGTGCTTGCCCTCGAGGAGCAAACAGTCCGGCAGGAGAGATGGCGTGAGGTCACATGGTGAGTGACAGGTGCACCGAACAGAAATGACGCTGCTGGGTTAGTGGAGAGTGATGGGGTGGCGGCTATTTCCAACAGGAGAGGGTGCACCATGAGAGACCTAAGCAACCACACCTCAGTCTGGGAGAGAGCACCTGCCAGCAGAGAGCAGGTGCAAAGGCCCTGTGGTAGGAATGAGCTTCACATATTCGAGAGCAGCAAGAAGGGCAGCGTGACAAACACAGCGCATGAGGCTCAAAGTGGTATCCGAGAAGGCTGGGAGGGCAGCCAGGGACCAGATCACTGGTTACTAACCTTGGGGCTGTGTGAACTTGGCAGGGAAAATACAAATATTTTAATCTCCACTAACCTCAAGCTGGAATATCACCTTTAGAAGCATGGGCCATAAACCACAGTAATCCTAAGCCGTGCCTGTGACTTTGAATAGAACATCCACGCTTATCACTGCCTCAAAGTTACAGCCATTCTTAGACCTGCTGCTCGAACTTTAGTGCACAAAGAATTATGTTTCCTGCACCACAAAGTCCTGTGGAACGTTCTGACACCTGCATTTTAATTACCTGGTTCACCTTTGTAACTGCGGTATTTCCTGTTATGCTTTACAAACATTGTTCTGGGAAGGGTCCCCATGGCTTTGCCAAACTGTCCCAGGGGTCCTGGTGCAGAGGAGGTTCAGAAGCCTGGAGCAGACCCCAGGACCAGGCAGGATGTCTGGACTGAGGCCGCGCCGCTCCGAGCTGGGTCTGACCCTTAGCTCCACAGAGAGCCCGTCCCTAACAGAGCTGGTGCTCAACTGAGCAGCATTAAAATGTTCCTGGTCAGCGGAGCGTGCCGGGTTGTAGGTTCGATCCCCGCCCCGGTCAGGTGCATGCAGGAAGCAACCAATAGATGTATCTCCTCATCATTGATGTTTCTCTCCCTCTCCCTCTCCCTTCCTCTCTGAAATAAAAATGTATTTTTTAAAAATACAGCCGTGGACAATGTGGGAGAGTCTATTGCATCTATAATCACGAGTAAACTTAGTCCATGTCAAAGGTCAGAGACATCAGTCATCTGCCCCAAGGGTGTCCGCTTCACCAAACCCTCGGGGTCGGAGCTGAGTTTAAGGGTTAAGTTTCCAATTTGTAGGGCGGTGAGATCTGGCTGTGCTCCCCTCCCTATCCTGTGGGATGGGGGACACTGCCGCGCCCCACCCAGCCGCCACGTGACGCCACACCCTTGCAGCACGCTGGGCCTCTCCCCGACAGGCCTCAGCCCCCAGTGCAGGGGCCCAGCTCCCGACAAACCCGCGCCTCACCTTGTAGTGCGCCAGCTGCAGGGCCAGCTGCACGAACGCGTCCGGGCTGGTGCGGGACTTCTTGATCAGCCCCTTCCCGAAAGTGTCGAATGGAAAGGAATGGAAGTCCACGTCGTTGGCCAGAAGGTTGGCGCTGCTCAAGGACGTCTCTATCACCTCCTGACACTGGAGGAGGAGGAGGGAAAGGTTTCCCTTGTGGGGGAAGTGCTGACAGATGCCGAGGAGGATCCCAGCGCAGCCAACAGAGGTGTCGCTCAGCGACACAGACGCCCTGCTTTCTTGTCGGCTCTTTCCAGAAAGGTTACCATGTATCCGCCACCTGCACCCGCCCTCCTCGAGGCGCCGCGGGGCCCCCGCAGGCAGAGCACAGGTGGGACACGGGGCTTCCTGGTTCCCGGTCAGACCCCAAAGGGCACTCCCAGCAGCCACGGTGTGCTTTGTAAAACCCATTATTCTGCAGTGGCGATGGAGGACCCATTTTAAAGAATAAACGGACTGTGGGCCAACCCTACAATGGAATGAGCTTTCAGGCTGTGAAGTAACGTGGAGGAGCCTTAGCTGCGGCCACGAGGTGGGAACGGCCCCTCTGAGGCGCCGGACGCAGCGCGCCCAGCAGTGATGGCCGGGAAAGGGCAGCGAAAGGGGACGCAGGGCGAGAAGACGTGGCTGGAAAAGCCTCAGCACTGGACCCTTTATTTTCTACGTTGGAAACTACTTCCAGCCCCCAATAAGTTCAAGTCTTACAATGAAATGAAAAATGTGGTGCAGCCCCGGCCAGATGGGGTTGGAGCATTGTCCCATACATGGAAAGGTCTCGGGTTCGATTCCCAGTCAGGGCACATATCCCGGTTTCCGGTTCAGACACCGGTTGGGGCATACGGGAGTCAACTGATCGATGTTTCTCTCTCACATCCATGTTTCCCTCCCTCTCTTTATCTCTATCTAACTTCCTCTCTCTGAAATCAATGAGCATGTCCTCAGGTGAGGATTAAAATAAAAATTTAAATCCGGTGTATGCTGAGGTCTGCAAGGATACCTTAGTTTACAGCCAGGGGATTTTAAAAGTGCATCGCTGAAAATTGTTCCTTTCATTAAGTGAGAAATAAATATTTTTTAAAATAAAAAAATATTACTTCTTAGGTCCCATGAATTCCTGCTTGGATCAGACGAGCCAGGATTTGGCATTCCCAGCCCTAAAATTCCTTCCCGAGAAAACCTGTACTGAATGGATGACATCTGAGAATCTTGAGGAGAAACAAATATGATACATGAGTGACTTAGAGGATTTCAGCTGTAAAAGGAAGCGATTCTGCGTGTCACGTTTTTCACTGCGTCGTGTAGCTGAGTCTGAGGTGGAACTCTCCCTGACCATCTCAGCTAAAAGCTCTAAACGGAAGAAGAAGTATTTACTGGGGTTTCTATGGCAACAGGAGCTGGAGCCGCTCCACGGCCTCAGCAAAAATTTGTGAGGCGGACGAATTTCGGTCACTGTGGTCTTCCTCTGAGCTGCGAGCACAGGCCCCGCCACGGGGACTAGCGCCTGTGACAGGCCCACTCACCTCCTCCGGGAGGTCCCACTGCAGCCGGGTGGGGGGTGGGATGTTCGGGTTGGTGTCCCCTTTACAGTGCCCATCCTCCAGGTAGCCCAGCTGGAAGCTGTCGGTGGCCAAGACGTACTGTCGGGGGAAAGACACACGTGGAAGTCAGAGAAGGTGATGCAGTTCCCAGTGTTAGGGAACACGTATGTGTCCCACCTGGCCAGTGTGCTCAGTGGTTAGAGTCCCCACCCGAACACGAAAGGGTAGAGGGTTTGATTCCTGGTCAAGGGCACATGCAGGAGGCAACCAGTCAGTGTGTCTCTCTCACATCGATGTTTCTCTCTCCCTCTGCCCCCTTCCTTACACTCTCTCTGAAGAGCAATGGAAAAAATATCCCCAGGTGAGGACTAACAAACGAAAAGAAAAAACAAAAATGTATTTGTCCTCCAAAGTAGACAAATCCTTGTTCTTTATACAGATACTAGAGGCCGGGTGCATGAAATTCCTGCATGGTAGGGTCCCTAGGCCAGGCCAGCAATCAGGGTCGATTGGGGCCTTCCTTTGTTCTGTGCCGCCCCCTGGTGGTCAGCACACGTTATAGCAAGCGATCGAACTCCCAGTCTCCCAGTGGAACCCCTGCCGAGGGGACACTTTGCATATGAGCCCTTTATACATATAGAAGATTTTGCTAAGACTTCCCAGCAGCTACTGAGGGAGGGCGCATGCTTACAGCATGCTGAGTCCTTTGTGCAGCCAGGACAGGATATGCACAGGCAAGATGGTGCTCATCTCCACTTCAGAGCCGAGAAGAGAGCCCCGGAGAGGCCCACCCACCCCAGGACTGGACGCAGGAGACACGTGAGGCCCCACCCACAGGGGGCCGCTCGGAGCTGCCTCTGCATCCGGCTGCGGGCCAGTGTTCTCTGGAGTCACCCCGCTGAGCATTTATGTCTAGACCGAAAGGTCTTTTGTGTAAGTGAGGAAACGGCTCAGAGAGCAGAGGAAGCCACTTTTCAGAGCTGACCCTCCTCAGGGGCGGGACCTGAGGGCAGCGGTGAACAGCCCTTTCCACAATTCCTCCCACACAGAGTTTATTGTGCACCTATGATGGGCACTTGTGACAGAACGGTCAACAAAACAGACAAGAATGGCTGCCCTCCCTCCACAAGTGAATACAGCCAGCATATGTTCACATAAAACCTGTGCACACATGTTCATGGGAGCACTGCTTACAGCAGTCAGAACGTGGAAATAACCCAAATGCCCATCAAGTGATAAACTGGATAAAGTATGGTCTGTCCGTACAAAGGAATACTATACAGCCATGAAAAGGATGAAGCATGCTAACGCATAGGCAGACCTTGTAAACACACCAAGTGAAGAAGCCAGACACAAAAGACCACATGTATGATCTCGCTTCTATGGAACGGCCAGAATTGGCAAATCCAGAGGCAGAAAGCGGGTTAATAAGTTGCCAGGGGCTGGGGCAAGGGCAGATGGGGCGTTTCTTCGGGGGGTGATGAAAACGTCCTGAAATTAGATAGTGCTGATGGTTTGCACAACCACCTCGTGTATATTCAAAACCCACTGAATTGTACATTTTAAGAGGGGAGGGGGGATTTTATGGTCTGTGAGTTTTCTCTCACTAAAAAAATAGTAATTTAAAAAAATGGAATCCCTGTGCTCAGGGGCTTCTATTCCAGTGGGGGAGGCAGATGGTGACCCTGTCAGATGGTTAGGGGAATGAGGGCTCCGGGATGGGGGGATGTGGGGGACCCACGTACACGTGTGGCGAGTGCCACGCAGACTGAGCAGCGAAGGAGGCAGGATCCTTGCATCTGAGCTGATGGGCAGCAGGACCGAGGGTGCAGCACATTTAAACATCAAAAACCCACTGAGAGCAAATGGGGTGCAACTCTGACCTTTGACTAGATTTGCTTTTTACTGGCACACATTGCTGAGGACCTCCACAAGAGATGGTCAGTTCCCGTCGGTCCCCGTGGGGAGCACCTGGGCTCCTGTCCAGTTCCTGGACTCCCAGGCCATTCTGTCCGCTGAGCAGGGACAGTTAAATATACTACCTGGTCCAAGACCAAATCCCTGTACCTTATCTTATCCGGATATCTAAAAAATAAAATAAACCTCACCTGCCAGCAAGCGTGGCTCAGTGGTTGAGCATCTACTTATGAACCAGGAGGTCACGGTTTGATTCCCAGTCAGGGCACATGCCCGGGTTGTGGGCTGGATCCCAAGTAGGGGGCGTGCAGGAGGCAGCTAATCTCTGATTCTCTCCCGTTGATGTGTCTCTCTCTCCCCCTCTCCCTTCCTCTCTGTGAAATCAATAAAAACATATAAAAAAACAGCCAGACAAATACCACATGAAATCCATGCCCGGGCGTGGGTTTCCCACAGCAGCCGCCTCGCTCAGGTCACCCCTGCGAGCACTCACCTCCCAGAGGTGCCCCACGATGGGCGCGTCGGCCCAGGAGTGCTCGGCGTTCATGCCAATCTTCCCGTTTTTGAAGACAATAAATGTGAAGGACTTGTCAAACCACCTGCGGGAAACAGAGGTGTTCGTGGAAAGAAACGACGATATACAGACACCGAAACTGCTTCCTTCTGGACGGGGTCCTGCCTTCGCACCCGGCCCGGCCAGTTCCCCGAGGCCGCGAACCTCTGTGAAGCGGAACACAGGCTCACACGGGACGCGCGGCCCTGCACGCTTCCCTCGACACACAGGTAAGACTCGAGAACAAGCTGTTATAACAGCAAGGACACAGGCGGCAACTCCGGAGAGCTGGGAGGCTCCCCGCGCCTGCACCCCACCAGCGGGCAGGCGGGCCTCACTCTACGGGTGAGGAAAGGCGGTTCTGGGAGGTGGAACTGCCGCATAACCGTCTCAGGACCAGAGCCCACAGCCAGGCAGGCCCCGCCCGCCACCTGCCCCGCCTGGGGAACCGGCTGCCACGCCTCACTAGCATCCACAGAGGGGAAGGCTCTCAAATCCGCTGCTTCAGCTGTGAGTGAGTGCACGTGTGTGGCTGTGTGTGTGTGTGTGTGTGTGTGTGAAGACAGACAGACGAGAGACAGACACGTCTGGGTGCAGAGGGAATTAGAAGCTATGTTTTAACCTAGCCTTATTCCTTCAGGGTCCAGATGCTTGAGGCGGGGTTGGCCGCACACCTGTCCTCCACGGTCACAGGCAGAGGCCACGCTCCCAGGGCAGGGACGCTACCTGTCAAAGCAGCGGCCGTGGAGCAGGGACTTGGCGTAGCTGTCCAGGGACGCGTCGGGGTCCTCCTTCCGGTAGCCCTGCTCAGTTTCGTCCAGCGTCACGAAGAAGGCCGCCTTCTCCACGGCGTCCAGCGACTGCTTGTTCTTCCCGCGCGCAAAGTGGGCCTGGCGGCACCGGGCCCAGGGCACCCTGCGGGGAGGGCGCGTTAGGCCGGCAGCGACTGGGCGCCGCCGCCTCCCACGGGATGTTTCTCATGACGTCGTTTCCCTGGTTTCCACGGGTTTTTAGGAACTTAGGGAAAAGCACACGTCCCATAACCATCCCAAGTTCTGGCCGCGGGGGCTGTGGCCAGAGCGTGGGAGCCGTCCCCTGCCAGCCGTCCCCTGATGTGCTGGATGGTGTCTGCGGCGGGTGCGGGCAAGACAAAACCCCCACAGGTTAGAGGACGGGGGACGGGCACCGCCACACCCCGCCGGCTCCACGCGGCTCCCGCGTCCGCTCCTCCTGTCTGGGGCGGGGGGCGGGGGGAGGGGGTTAAGTGCAGGGTCAGAGCCGAGAGCTCTGGAGTCAGAGCCCACCCCTCCTCCAGATGAGGAAACCAAGGCCCAGAGGGAAGTCACGGCGACTGTGTGGCCGGGAGGGGTTCAAACCCAGGCCAGCCTGCCTGAGCCACGCTGCTGTGACATCCCGCGACGAGGGACGCCTGGGAGCCATACCCGAGGGATTCTTTTCTGTCCCACCTCACGTGGGACCTGCAGCCCTGATGGGACACCTGGCGCGGCTTCCTCTGACAGCCCCTGGCCCCTCACTGTGCCTCCCCAGGCCTTAGGCCCCTGCCCACTTCCAGGCCAGACTTCCTGGCCCATCTCCCACCCGCTTCTCTGCCCGAGAGCTTGGCCAAGGTGCCTGTGGTGCCAAAAGGCCCATAAACACGACAGGTCCTGAGACCCACCAGCCCCAGCCGCTTCCTCTGAGCCAGGAGACCGGGGTGACGAGCACTAGGATGCACTTGGCGTCTGGGCACAGGGCGGGGGTGGGGGAGAGGGACGGTGCCCCGTGCAGGAAGTCAGGCTGGGAGCTCGCTCACCGAATCCCGAGGGGCGAGTGGTCCCGGGTGCCACTCCTCCACAGCACCCGCACCCACACCACCTCCACCCAATCCCCCCGGCCCCCATGTTCAATCAGCACTCGGGAAGTGGGGCTCGGTCCCCCAGACACTCCCCTACTGGTCCTTCTGCCGAGTCCATGCCCCGGGATAGCGGAATTCTCCCAGCTTCTCGGACAACCCTCCCCCTGCCGTGTCCCATCCTCACATATGAGGACCCCCTGCCCCACCCCCTTTCCAGGCCCCAGGACCAGAACAATCTCATAAATCTGCTCGGCGCACTCTAGCCGAAAGTGGTCCCTTTAACGCCACCCGGCACAGGCTCAAGCCCCAATGCGGTCGGGCATGCGGGACCATCCCGCCTCAAGCTCCAGCATCCCGGATGCGGCCCGTAGTTCCAGGGTGCTCCTGGCCGTCCCCACCCCCGCGTGCCCTCGTCCTCAGGGAAGCAAGGCCGCTAGGTGATCTGTGGACAAGGCAGGAAGGTGACCCTGGCACAGGCCTTGGTTTAAACTCTTCCATTTCCTAAATTAAACACGGGGCAGCCTGTGAAAAAGCCAACTCCTGACTTCTCTCGGCCGCGTGCCCTGGCGCCCATCACACAGAGGCGGCCAGATGACTCGGGGCGGGGGCGGGACCTGCTGCCCCAATGAGGGCTCTAGTCCTGCTGGTGCCCCCGCAGGCCGCGGGTACGCACTCCCTGCCAGGGGGCCCCAGGGCAGAGAGACCAGCGAGAGCGCCCTCACCCCGGAGGTGGCCGCTGCCCACGGGCACACACCTTTCTCCCGCAGTGAGGGCCGCCAGCTTGGCCTCCCCGGCCTGAGGCTCCGACGGGTCGTCCAGGATCCGCTGTATCTGCTGCTCGAGCTCGCGGGGCCGCAGCAGCCGGCCGTCGTGGTACAGCCAGACCTTGAAGTAGCGGCCCTTGTGGAACACGACGATGTGCCTGCTGTCCCTGATGTGCTGGATGGTGTCTGCGGCGGGTGCGGGCAAGACAAAACCCCCACAGGTTAGAGGACGGGGGACGGGCACCGCCACACCCCGCCAGCTCCACGCGGCTCCCGCGTCCGCTCCTCCTGTCTGGGGCGGGGGGCGGGGGGAGGGGGTTAAGTGCAGGGTCAGAGCCGAGAGCTCTGGAGTCAGACAGGCCTGACTCGAGGCTCCGCTCGGCCATCTGAGACATACTGGCTCAGGCCACTGACTGAACCCTCCCGGAGCCTCCGCTGTTCATCTGTGGAAGGAGCTAGTAGGGTGTCCCCCACCCAGACGCGCAGGAATGGAGAGAGGACCTAGTGCCTGGTCTTAGAGGAAGAGCGCTCGGCTTCGAGTGTGTCAGCTGTGGGCTGATCCAAATCCGGAGGGAAGAAAGACAACTGTCACTACTCACAGATGACTTGCTATTGCATACAGAAATCCCTGACGGCTGCACCAAAAAACTGTTAGAACTAATGAATTCAGCACAGCCCTGGCCGGGTGGCTTAGTGGGTTAGAGAACCGTCCCAATACACCAAGGCTGCAGGTTCAATCCCTGGGCAGGGCACATACAAGAACCAACCCATGAATGAATGCATAAATAAGTAGAACAAAAATTGATGTTTCTCTCTTTTTTTCTCCCTTCCACTCTCTCTCTAAAAGTTTCATTTAAAAAAAATTCAGTATAAAATTGCAGGATACAAAAATCAGTTGCATTTCTATATACTAATAATGAACTACCAGAAAAAGAAATTCAGAAAAAAATCCCGCCCTAGCCAGCCTGGCTCAGTGGATAGAGCGTCAGCCTGCAGACTGAAGGGTCCCGGGTTCGATTCTGGCCGAGGGCACATGCCCAGGCTGTGGGCTCGATCCCTAGCAGGGGACGTGCTGGAGGCAGCCGATCAATGGTCCTCTCTCACTGATGCTTCTATCTCTCTCTCCCTCTCCCTTCCTCTCTGAAATCAATTAAAAAAACACTAAAAAAAGAAAAAAAAATCCCATTTATAACTGCATCAGAAAGGATAAAATACCGAGGGATAAATTTCACCGGGAGGTGAAAGGTCGAGGACGCTGGCGAGGAGACCGTGGCGGCGCACTCACCCGTCTCCTCTCCTGGGATCCTGGACGTGTTGAACATCCGCTCCCACTGCGCGGAGCAGAGCGGGACTGTGGAGCCCAGAAGAAGAATCTGCAACAGAAACACGTGTCAAACGGGGAAATTCCGCGGAGGACGAAGGAGCAAATGACCAGCACACCTGCCATGCTGGCTCTGTGCTCTGCGTGGGGCGTGGTCTGCGTAATCCTCTCCCAACTCTGTAAAGAACAGCCGTTCCCGGGGCGCCCGCTTCCCTGGGGACTTGCGGGACCTCGCCAGGGCACAGCTTCCCACGCCACCACCCCTTAAACGACACACTGACCGGTCGTGTATAAACCGACACTTCAACCAAAGGGTTTTACAAAAGACATGTCTTATTCCTGAGCGGTTCACCAGCTAAATTGTTTTCCTTCAAAAGTAAACAAGAGGGAAGGGGCTGGAGGAAGGCAGGATTCAGCAAAAAAGAAAAAAAAGAGACTCACGGACACGGTCAAGAGCGGGGTGATTTCAGGGGTGGAAAGGGATGATTGGAGGTGGAAGAAGGCATAGAAGGGATACATGGTGATGGAATCAATAAAATAAAATTTAAATAAATATTTCCTTTGTATTAAAAAAAAGTGAACAAGAGTTTCTTCAAGGGGCAAATTATAGAAGTCCATCAGACGTATCCATCCCCGAAAGCGCACCCTGATGCTCCCGTTGACATAAAGCTTTGGGAGACGCAAAGCAGCCTGGAGCAGCGGTCGCCAACCTTTCGGACCTCACGGACTGCCGGTCGGCGACCGCTGGCCTGGAGTGATGGAAGGCGGACCAGGAGTGACCTGGCGGGCGATGGGTGGGGAGGGGGCGCAGGAAGGGACGGGGGCAGGAGGCAGGGTCACAAGCGCCCAGGGAACTCTGGAGGGTGGCTGTGCTGGCCGTCAGGGCTGTGGGTGTGAAGGGTGTGCACGCGGCGGCAGAGCTCACAGGCTGTGCGGCAAACCAAGTGTGCCTCAGTAAGCTGCAGGAGTGTTTCTGAAAAAGCGGTTTGTTCGCTCACCGGTTTGAGCTCCTCCCGGTCCAGCTTGCGTCTGTACAGCAGGATCGCGTGGATGGCGTTGCCCGCCCTGGCGGCCTGGATGTGCGTGGGCAACACGTACAGGAAATCCTGAAACGGAACGCGTGTCAGCGGGGAGAGGGCTCGCAGGGGCGGACAGGCTGGGGCGAGCACGTGGCGGAGCCGTCGGCTGCAATCACCCCCACGTGAGGGAACGCACGCCTGCTCTTGGAGAAAATAAACTCATCTCTCTTCCTACACTTGGCCGACTGTATTATTATTTCTTTTTAATCCTCACCCGAGAAGGTTTTCATCGACTGAGAGAGAGAGAGAGAGAGAGAGAGAGAGAGGAACATCGATGTGAGAGAGAAACATCCATCAGTTGCCTCTCAGACCAGGAATCGAACCCACAGCCTTTTGGTGTACGGGACAACGCTCCATCCAACTGAGCCACCCAGCCAGGGCTTTTCCATGTTTTGTAAGAACACAAGCCCCCAAATAATTCCTGGGCTAGGAAAGGTGAGAGTATATTTTAAAATTAAATTTTAAATGGCTGTCATTCAAACTGCAAGAAGGTAACGGTACCTTGTCCCAAACACCCTCATATGATGCACAGGAGGGATACAGACAGAAGAGCGGCGGACAGACCGTCCTGGGACGGGAGTACAGGTTAAAGGACCCTTTCCCGCAAGCAGCACCGCACCCGCGGCTTCTACGACTGGAGATCCGTTTCTAAGGGCCATTTTCCGTGACGGGAAGAGAGGGCGGGGGAGGGACACGGGTCCGACTACACTTGGGAGCGTGTCCCCAACACTTTGGAAGGCAGAGTAGCTGGCGGCAGCGTCCTCTCAGGGTCCCATGAGCAGGCAATAGCTTCTGCCAGTCGGAGAGTGTTCTGATGGGGAAAGAGTTAAAGGAAAAGGAAGAGAAGACTCTAACAGGGAGAAAAGAAGAAGGAAAAACAAACAATAAAGAGGGGGAAAAATTAAAGGAGGTGCCGAAACCGGTGTGGCTCAGTGGATAGAGCGTCGGCCTGCGGACTGAAGGGTCCCGGGTTCGATTCCGGTCAAGAGCATGTACCTTGGTTGTGGGCACATCCCCAGTGGGAGGTGTGCAGGAGGCAGCTGATCGATGTTTCTCTCTCATCGATGTTTCTAACTCTCTGTCCCTCTCCCTTCCTCTCTGTAAAAAATCAATAAAATATGTATTTTTAAAAAATAAAAACTAAAAGGAGGTAAAGAACAGAAAGCGAAAGAGAAAGAATTCGATTCGCCACTTAGTAAACGATACCCTGGAACCCCAACTGAGGAGCTGCTAACGGAAGAATGGCATGTGGCGTGTGCCTCACCAGACCAGACACGTGACACGGACACGCGACCAGCCCGTGACTCCACAGTGTCTCCGGGAGCGGGACAAAGCTCGGTGCTCGGTGTGCAGGCAGGGGGCCGCCCCCGAGCCCTTCACGCCTCGGTGGCCCTGCCGTGTATGCAGCGCCCTTAGGAAGACAGGCGAGGCATGCACCCTGCTGGGAGGAAGTCCTGCTGCACACGGGCATGTCTGCAACCCACGTTTCTCCGCAGGCGCCTTGAGGGACCCTGTAAGCACCATGGTTCTCTGGTGGGGGGAAGTGGGTGCTGGGCGCCCTGGTGGGTGTGAAGCCTTGGGCAGAGGTGGCAGAACAGGAGGGGCCCGGTCCAGCCCTCGAGCCTCCCCAGCAGCCGGCAGGGCCGTCAGCCACCAGCGCCTGGAGGACTCACCATGGCGTAGTAGTTGCTGTTCACCATCAGCGGCCCCCGTCCGCGCAGGTAGATGTATTCCTCCCACCAGTCGCTCACCTGTTGGTGCGAGCAGAGAAGCTCAATCGGAGGGGCACTGGCCCCACGGGGCTGGGGTGTTCAGTGTGAGAAAACGGGGGTGGAAAGTGGACTTTTTAAGGTCACGTGTTGAAGTGCTATTCGCAGATGGGTGTGCAGGGAAGAGTCTAAGTGCACGTTTAAGAATTCAACACACCGGTGCACCCGGCACCTGCTCTGAAGAGGAACGTGCCCCCACCCATGCCCTGGTCTCTCACTCCCCACACCACGCCCACTCCTAGCCCCCGACGCTGGTTGTGTCTGGGTCACAGCCAACACCTCTCTTCCAGCTGTTCCTCAAAACCTAGACCCCCACCCCCACCGGGGTCACCTGCCAAAGGTCCCCTCTGGCCGCCATGCATGGGGACGCCCCGATGTTCCGGGAACTGATTAGTATTTCTCACATAAGAAATCTAATTTCTTGCCCTAACCGGTTTGGCTCAGTGGCTAGAGCGTCGGCCTGCAGACTCAAGGGTCCCAGGTTCGATTCCGGTCAAGGGCATGTACCTTGGTTGCGGGCACATACCCAGTAGGGAGTGTGCAGGAGGCAGCTGATCGATGTTTCTCTCTCATTGATGTTTCTAACTCTCTATCCCTCTCTCTTCCTCTCTGTAACATATCAATAAAATATTTTTAAAAAAATCTAATTTCTTGATTAGAATTCCATCAAGAAAAATCGTGGGCATGCACTTACGTAGTTGGTAGCCCACCAGGATTTTAACTTCAGATACCACTGCAACTTTGGCCCGAGGCTGACGGCAAAATCTTCGGCGAGAGCCGTCATCCGCTTAAAGTCCGCTTCCTTCATAAGGGGCTTCACCGAGTCCAGGTACTGGGGTTAGCGAGGAAGACACAAGCCCGGTTAGCACACAGCTCCCTCCGAGAAAATGTAAACATATGGAAAGGGTGGCCAAGTCTCCCCCCAAGTTGCCGGTCCTCACACCAGCTGGCTAATTAACTCCAACGCTAAACAACGACCTGGGTTACTGATAAACAATTACTCCTGTTCGTTCTTTGTTGGCCTGCAAGCGCCCGGATCCCGCGTCACCAGAAAACCATCAACGTGACTTCCAGATGGACCAGATCAGTGTTTTAGAGATGTTCACAAGGACAATGCAGGGGTGTCCCTGGCCCTTCCGAGAGCTCCATTCTCACCGGGCTGCAGCGTGACGGCACAGGGGCGCCAAGCGCGGGCAGTGCTGCCCAGTGCCCCGGACGCCAGGACAGAAGGAGGAGCCGGGACAATGACAGGGCACAACTTAAAACAATTAGTAATGCCCCGCTGGGTGGCTCCGATGGTCGGAGTGCCATCCATACCCCAAAGGTTCTGGGTTTGATTCCCAGTCAGGGCACATACGTAGGTTGCGGGTTCAATCTCCAGTCCAGGAGCGTACGGGAGACAACAGATCAATGTTTCTCTCTCACATTGATGTTTCTCTCTCTCTCTCACTCTCTCTTTCTTTCTCTCTCTCCCCCGCCCCCATCCAGTCTAAAATAAAAATGTGTCCTCAGGTGAGGATTTAAAAAACAAAACAATTAGTAATGGAATCCAACAAAACCAATGACGTGGACCCTTGGAGTGAGTTATATGGTGTGTGAATTATATCTCAACAAAGTTGTTTTAAAAATGTGCCAAGTGGTTTCACTACCATGTATATGCCTTTTATTAAAAAACATCTAAGCGGAGGGCGGGGGGGGGGGCGGGGGGGAGGGGAGAGAATAAAAACACCTTAAGATGTGCTGATAGGAAAAAATATTCCCTGTAACAGCCTCAGCCACTGCTGGGCGCTCACACACCCAAAGGACAGTGAATTCACTGGCAATTGTCTCTAAGTCATAACCCTCAATCCCTCGACGACGGGCGTTTCCGAGTGGGCGTTCTGTGACGCTGAAGCGACACCCACCCTGCTCACGGTGTCCCTCACGGCGGGCACGGGCAGGCGCGGCAGGGACGTCTGGAAACTGTACAGCATGGGTTTCCGGCCTGAGAAGAGCTTGACCATCCCCTTAAGAAAAAAGGTACATTTCAGAAGTTGAGACAACCTGACACCAGTTCTCCAGGATCTACAACTTATCATTTTCTGTGGTTTATTTTCCCCGACTCCATTTTCTGCCCCTGCCCTTGCAGGCCTCAGCAAAGACACAGGTGACCCCAAATAACCAGGCTGAGCGGAAGCCCAGGTCTGCCGGGTGCTGCGAGATGCCCCTCCCCGCCCAGTGCTGTCCGGCCCCCGCGCCCCTGGTGGCGCAGTCTGACCGCCTCTGCACTCAATCACCCTCCTGCTCCTGCGAGGCTCCTGGCTCCGGATCGGCTCAAGGCTCTGTCAGCAGCGAGAAGGGCCGACCGAGGCGCCTGGGCCTCGCGCCAAGCCCAGCAGGAGCAGTGTGGCCCTTCCGGTCACCGTCAAGGCCAGGGGACAGCACGCCTGCCTGCCATCGGCCTTGCTTTAGGTTGCAGTGATCTAAACCTGGTCATGTCACGCCGACCAGACCTCAAAGGAGTGTCCAGGGCTCACGGGGCCTGGGGTGAGGGGCGTGATTCTTGACCCAGCTGGGCATCAGCCATGCAGGGAGCCTCATGGAACTTGTTTTGTCAAGTGTGGGCATGGCCTCTAGGTGTTAAACGCTGCTTCTCCGAGATTAGAAAACTGAAGAAGCAGCAGCAGAACTCGGTTTGGGAAAGAGTGGTGGGGTGGGGGGTGGGGCGGGGGGGTGCCGTGGGCTCACACACGAGGTGGCGCCCAAACCTCTCTCACTAGCAGCCCCGGGGGCGGCGGCAATCAGCCCGCAGACAGAGCCAGCAGCGGCTGACAGCGGTACAGACAGCCACACACACCGCGGATGCCCGACTCGCGGGCCAAGGGTGACAGAGCAGGCGGAAATTACTAGAAGCTCAGGGTGAGTCAGGGAGGCCTGGTCAGCCAGGGAAGCCACTTACTTAGCTGTGACCTCAAGGGAGAAAAGCTACAAAAAAGTGACACTTTTATTTCATGCACGACCTGGAGGACCCACCTAGTGGACAAACATAAAATGCTCAGGACTCACATCTTTTGGCCCCAAACTTATGAGTCACAATGAATCCATCCTCCCCAGCAATTAGAGCGACACCCAAGACACCAAGGGTCAAAGGGAGAGAAGATCCTGGGAGGATCTTTCTTTAAAAAGTAAAAGCTGCCCTGGCCAGGTGGGCTCAGTGGATAGAGCGTCGGCCTGAGAACTGAAGGGTTCTGGGTTCAATTCCGGTCAAGGGCACATGCCTGGGCTGTGGGCTCGGTCCCCAGTGTGGGGCGTGCAGGAGGCAGCCGATCAATGATTCTCTCTCATCAATGATGTTTCTATCTCTCTCTATCCCTCTCCCCCTTCCTCTCTGAAATCAATAAAAATATATTTTAAAAAATGAAATTTCAACTGGTTTAAAAAACAATAATAAAATAAAAAATAAAAGCTCGCTCT
Source organism: Plecotus auritus (assembly GCF_963455305.1). NCBI lineage: Eukaryota > Metazoa > Chordata > Mammalia > Chiroptera > Vespertilionidae > Plecotus > Plecotus auritus. The sequence goes on along the minus strand of NC_137783.1, from coordinate 148,591,930 downwards.
AGCTGGTTTGGCTCAGTAGATAGAGCATCAGCCTGTGGACTGAAGGGTCCTGGGTTCGATTCTGGTCAAGGGCACATGCCCAGGTTGGGGGCTCGATCCCCAGTGGGGGCCGTGCAGGAGGCAGCCAATCGAGGATTCTCTCTCAACATTGATTCTATCTCTCTCTCTCCCTCTCCCTTCCTCTCTGAAATCAGTAAAAATATTCTTAAAAGAAAAAGTAAAAGCTCCGTGGGATGAGCCAAGCACAGAAGGACAAATGCCGGGGCCTCGCTGTCCTGTGGAATCTGAAACAGTCCAAGTGACAGAGCATCACGGATGGGCCTGCCCGGGGTGGGGAACGAAGGCGTGATGGGTAAGGGGTAGAGTTTCAGCTCCCTGAAATAAACACGTTCCGGAGACGGACTGCACACAACACAGGGCCTAAGACTAACGGAGAAAGGGGGGACCTGAGGAAACTTGGGGGGGATGTTACGTCTGTGTCACTGACAGTGGTGACGGCCGCCTGGGCGTCCACGTCTCTCCAAACACCGCGGCTGCCCAGGCCCCACAGCCTCGCCTTGCGCCGGTCCGTCACGCCTGGGTCACACGGCTAGGAAAACCCACACCAACCCTGGGCCCAGGGCGCGCCCGCTTACAATCCAGACTTTGGTGGCCCGGCTCATCCTGCCGTGCTCGGTGAACATCCAGCCGTGGTAGGACAGCAGCACCTTGAGGGAGTACCGCATGGTGAAGATCAGGGCCACCCACAGGCCCGTGCCGAACAGCACGCCGCTCACCACGTGCTTCGTCTGGCTGGACATGTTGCCCCTGCCGGGACAAGACGAGACAAGCCGGGGACACGTGAGCGAGCAAAAGAGGCCGAGGTGAGACTCTGCACACGAGGAGTGCAGCCATGCACACGCCTCGGTGCCTTTGCTCCTAGCTTCCGTGGCTTGGGGAACGGCAGAATGTTTACAAAGTAAAAACTCAGTGTTTTTACCACTAAAATCACTAAAACCAACCAATGTGTGAGCGGAAGGAGTCTCCGAGATTTGGAAACCATCCATTGAACACTCGGTAACACTTCCGTGGCACCAAACACCCCAAACGCCTTTGCTACGGAACTCGCATCTTTCTGAGCCTGTCGAGCCTTGAGTTCAAGGGGAACCGTCCTCTCCACTGAGGACCTGTACGTTCTTCTCCGATAGCCGGCCCACGAGCAAACCTGGACGCGGGGATGGGAGACCCTCCTCTGAGACGACCTGCAGCTTAGCTGTCTACGCGTGACATGACCGAAGGAGGCAGACACACACACGTCCTCGGCGCACAAAATCCACCCAGCGTTCCAGCATTAGCAAATACGCAGGTCCAGCATTGCTTCCCTATAAACCGAAGGCGCTTCCGTGAAAAGCAGGAGCAGACAAGCGCCCGTAAAAGACGTGTCCACGCGAACACGGTGCCGGCCCCAACTGCGCTTTCTGAATATGGGCCGGGGGTGGCCCAGGAACCACAATCGGGTGAGAGGGACAAAGACACAAATCTGGTAAAAATCCACATGAAAGGGCTTTAACTAGCCAGCACTTATCCAGTGCTACGAGCAGCCCACAGTGGAGAGTAAATTAAGCAGCTGTGGTCAGCCCACGCCAGTGTGAGGAGCAGGTAAGACTGGCACAACGGCTGCAGGGTGGGAACTGAAGGATGAAAGGAGAGCGGCCGGGGCCGGGGTGGCGAGGTCCCTGCCCGCAGGCAGCCCGGGCACCTGGCAGGCGTCCAGGGCAGGCGCGCTTCCGCTGACATGGCAGCGAGCTCTCGCAGGGCCTCGCAGATGCTTACAAAGGCAGGGGCCAGCGCCCCCGAGGCACGTGAGGCTGTGGGACACTCAGCTGGAGTTGAGTCCAAGGGCTTCTGAAGGAACAATATTTAAATCTGAGCTATCAGCAAGGTGCTGGCTTATGCTCAGGCCAGACCCCAACAGCAGCCCAGGAGCCAGGCAGGCACACGCACACGCACACGCACACACACATGCACACGCGAGCTGCTTCTCGTCCCTAAAGGACCCAATTCCACAGCAAGTCCTGGCCAGAAACACAAAGCCCGCTCGTGGCACGAGGACGTGGGGCCTGGTATTTCCCAGTGATGGGCCTGAACTGCTCAGGGGCGGTGGGAGCCTTAGCCGGGACACGGGAGGAGAGCCGGCCCAAGAACACGGAGGATCACTCACGTCGTGTCCAGGGTCCGGTTGATCTTCGCAATTATCCCCAGCGAGGGGTCGATCTTGGCATACATGGTGGACATCACGCCCACCACGACAATGAGCCAACTGGAAGGACTCGCCGGGTACACGCCAGTGATGATGCCGTTCTGAAAAGACAGGCGCCGGGAGCAACGTCAGGCCGTGGGAGGGGGTGTCTGCAGCAGGTGACCACGCTGTCACCACTGACAATCTCCCCCAGAGCCTCCAGCTGCAGCTGCAGGAGCCTCCAGCCATCCCTTCCTCGACTTCTGAGCCAAAGTGACCCCAGAGTGACCCCAGGACATTAGAATCACCCGAGTTTAGCATACAGATTCCCGAGCTCCACCCAAACTGAGGAATGACACCCGTGGATTAAGGATGTCGCTGAGCCAACCACAAGTGCTCTCCCTAACCTGCTACACCCGAGATGCCCGATACTGCCCTCTCCAAATCCACCCCTCACTCCTCCACCCCTCGCTCCCCCACCCCTCGCTCCCCACCCCTCGGCCCCCCTCCCTCGCCCCCCCTCCTTTCGCCCCCCCACCCCTGCCCCAAATCGAGATGCCATGTCATCCTGAAGTGTTTGCAGGAGACCTCACTCCAGGTAGAGAATGTGCTGTAAGATACTTCAGACAAACCCTCCCCTACCCCCCCTTCCAAAAATATCCCTAAAGAGCAGCAGGAAGAGGGGTGAAGGAAAATGAATCAAAACTGGCAAAATGTTAGCAGTGGACCCTGGGAGGTGAGCAGTGTGACTCCTTCTCTTGACTTTTGTGTATGTTTCCAAATTCCAAGTGAAAAAATTCTTACTGGAGCCATAAATAAGAGATTGATTTGACCAAGACAATGGATTAAAAACTCTCAATACTTTGTCTGAATTTTTTAGAAGATGCTTGCATCCCTACAAGATTGTTTAAAAGGAGTGGGGTGGAATTAAGCTCAATGAAACCGGAGGGAGGAGGGTTCTAGATAAAGTGTCTCCCCCTCACCCCGCCCGCTGAGCCCTGCCCGCCCCTCCTCCTCCGCTGGGAGACGGCATGCTCCCATAAAACCCTTTGGCCACAGAAGGCCACGCACTGTTTAGGTCATTTGTTTTCGTATCTATTGTTCTCGCTTTCCCAGCTGCACGACAGGAACAGTATTTCCACGGGGTTGAAATGACGGCCACCCCTCTGCCCCCCACTTTCTATTTTCTATTTGGAAGTAATGAGGAGCTCTCAGCAAGGCCAGGTGGACAAACTCAAGTTTCCCGGTAGGTGGCACCCTCCTCCACTTCCGGTGCCCATCGGGGGACGGGGTGTGATCCCTCCGGTACCTGGGCCCCAGAACCCACAGGCTAAGCCCAGGCATACCTGTCCAGCCAGGTCCACCTCCTAGAGTAGGTCACTGCTCTCACCTACTCTAGTTCCCCGGCCTTTTGCCATCCTCCAAAAAGGAAAATGAGAGTAAAAACATTAACTGGCCCTAGCCGGTTTGGCTCAGTGGTTGGAGTATCAGCCCACGGACTAAAGGGTCCCGGGTTCCATTCCGGTCAAGGGCGCATACCTGGGTTACAGGGTTAATCATCGGCCCTGGTCAGGGGTACATGTGGGAGGCAACCAATCTATGTATCTCTCTCACATGGATGTTTCTCTCTCTGTCTCTCGCCGTCCCTTCCACTCTCTAAAAAAAAAAAAAAAAAAATCAATGGAAAAATATCCTGGGGTGAGGATTAATAACAAACAAAAAACACCAACTGTGTAATCTACCCTGAGGGGAAGCGGGGGGGACATTCACTTTTCACTTGAAGCCCTTTCATTTGCTTGAATTTTTTAAACATGGCATTTATTTATTCCTTCTGTGATTTTTACTTTATTTTATGTTTTCCTCTCTTATTTTTTCTCCATCATCATTAACCCTCCTCCACCTCCTCCATGCCCTCCTCCACCGCCGCCCCTCCTTCTGTGATTTTTAAAATAAACTAAATTAAAAACAAGACACGTGCTTAAGACAGTGATTAACTGTCCTCTTTCAAGGAAACAGAACTGAGAACAAGCGAAGGCAGCTGCACTTGAATTTACGTGCGTGTCTGTCAGTGTTTGACTATTTTATCAATGAGACACCTGTTCGACTGACTCGGGGCAGTTTCGCCGGAAACACCACGTTTCCAGAAGGTGAGCAGGAGGCACGGATTGTCGTCCTTACTCTGCTCCCTCCAAGTGGGCCACTCACCCTCTCTGAGCCCCGACCTCCTCACCTGCCCCACAGGGGGCCCCACCTGCCTCCAGAATTTCTTCAAGAATTCAGCGAGTCCATATATGTCAACGTGTTTCATGAGCCTTAGGTGCCACGAAGATACGAATTACATGCCAATAACCACTCAGAAATATGGATACTTCACAAGCACCCCGAGAACGGTTCTGTGTTCCAGATTTAAACAAGCGTCCGCAAACCTTGAATCTGATGAACTTCTTCTTCCAGGAATGAAGTCCAGACAGATAGATCTGCTTAAGGGCCTCATGACTCAGCCGCAGGTCGATGCCATCGGGAGTGACCGTGAACTGGAAGGCCACAGCCTGGTGAGCCTCTGCCATCGTTAGGGTCTCCTGGGAAGAGACGGAGACGATTATGTAGAGTGTAATTTGTCCTTACCCTTGGGAACCCTTACCCTCCGACCCTTGGCCCTGGCCCTCCCATCCACCCCCCCTCCTGGCCAGCAGCCCAGGCCCCACCCAGTTGACACAGGAAGGTGGTGGCTGTGTAGCAGCCGGTCCCATCCCTGCCCTCCAGCCACCTGGAGGCCACAAATGAGTCACGGTGGCCCTGAACCCTTATCTTCAGGTGGGGAGGTGGACTGACACCTTGGCCTCCGGTGCACCAGTGCTTGGTGCCTGAGAGCCAGACCCAGGATGAAGCAGCTGGCCTTCCTCCTCGGAGGCTGGGACTGAAATCAAGCCCCAAGGGGTTGAACATTTCGGGAGCACTTACCCTACCCGAGCACAGACCCTGGGCAGGCTCCCCCGTCCCCACCCCCCACCATCACCTCCACCCCACAAACGAAAGCACATTTCATTGGAGCTGTTTCAGAGTCTACAGCATGTCCTTTGTCTCCCATCATCCCGGCTCCCATCTGCTTTCTTCCAGGGACACGCAGCCCCTAGAAGCTACTACTGCCCTCACAGCCTCCCCCACCTGCCCGCCTCCTGAGGGTGAGCGAGTCCACCATCTCCTGAATGGTCTGCACAGAGCACCATGTGGATAAAGTGGATAAAAAGGCAGCTAAGAGCCCTGGCTGGTTTGGCTCAGTGGACAGAGCATTGGCCTGTGGACTGAAGGGTCCTGGGTTTGAGTCCAGCCTGGGTTGTAGGCTCGATCCTCAGTGGGAGGGGGGGCGGCATACAGGAGGCAGCTGATCAATGACTCTTTCATCACTGATGTTTCTATCTCTCACTCCCTCTCCCTACCTCTCTGAAATCAATAAAAAATATATATATTTTAAAAGGCAGCTAAGAGGAAAAAACCATCACGCACCATAATAAGAACCTAAAATCGCATGGTGTCTTTTCTCGTTATGTGCAATTTCCCCCGTTTTTTACCCATTTAAGCCTGTTACGTGTAGAGGTGGGACCGTTACAAAGAAGCCCAGTTACTAAAGTCAAATTAGCCTAACCTTCAGCTGACCAGACCAAACGATGCCATGAGCAGGTTTCGGAAAGGCACCGGACTTTCGTTCATTTGTTCACTCAACAGGGCATGGGCCTTAGGGGTGGACCATGGAAGCAAGACCAGGGAGAGGCTGGGGGTGTTCCAGGCGAGTGTCCCCGAGTGGGAACAGAGGGGACAGGAGGCTGCCCGCTCCCAAGAGGCCTCAGGTTGAGCCATCAGCCCAGTGGAGCCCTTCTCAACCAGGGAGAGGCCCAGTGTGGGAGGACGGGGGGTGGGGTGGGGGGGTGGGGGGGGCAGGGAGTGCAGGACTGGGGTGTGGCCCGCCACAGGTCTGCCTTTGGGGAGGAAAGGCCTGCCTTGTGGCTGCTTCTTCACATCTGATGTCGCCAGGGGCAGAGGGAGAGGCCGGGATGGACACACCTGGGAATGTCTGTTATAATGATTTCGGAAAAACAAACAAACTATAAACAAATAAACAAAAAACAACCAACCATGGTATAACCTTAGCTTAGTATAATCTGCAAGCACTCCAGAATATTCACATACTATTTAGCAGACATGGAGCAAGCTGCCGGAACCTGTCCAATTTCGGAGAGAGAGGCATCGACTGGTTGCCTCCCATAGGGATCAAACCCGAAACCTAGGCCCTGACTGAGAATCGAACCCACAACCTTTTGGTGGATGGGACGACGTTCCAACCAACCGCGCCACCCAGCCAGGGCTAGATCCGGCTTCTGAAAGCAGCAAGCTCTCTAGGCAAAGGCTTGGCACAGGTAATTGTGAATACTGAAGATGGCACCCAAACCAACAGCTCTGGATCCATTTCTCAAAAAATACCCACGGGGCCCTAAGATTCTCCCAGAGCCTCCCGCAACTCAGCTCCCCACCCCACCCAAGGCAGGATTCTGCACAGCGGGCGTCACGGCGAACAAAATTATGTGACCGGCCACCCTCACAACGATATGCACAACCTCTCAAGGGCTTTGCACAGGACACGAAGGGATCCCAACGGCAGCCGATTCAATATAAACCTAGCGTTTGTAGGCAACTCCGTGCGAAGGCGCGCGTGGGCTTGTGCTCGGGAGTCTGGCCGCTGCTGGGGAGAGGCAGACTGAGCGCTTGCAGTTCCCTGCGGCCTTGCCAGAACTGCATTTAACTAAGGACTTGCTTGTTTTGATTGGCTCAGCCTAACGACAAAGATGAGCGTCCTAAATGCCCCTGAAACAGACAACTTGCTTCTCCTTTGCAGTAGCCACGATGGCTGTCCTGAGCCGCCTCTCCCTCCTCCAGCCCGAAGCGGGAATTAGTGAACGGCGTCCAAGCGGCTTGAAAAGCTCCCTGTGCAACTCTCATGAGCTAAAATGCCACCTCAGTCGGTGGGTGCTTAACAGCATTTATCTCTGGAATTCGGCCTCCTGTCGCCATCAGCGGATCAAAACCCCAGCCAGCCCTCACCAGGTGGCTGCGTTGGTTGGAGTGACAACATTGATCTCTCTCTCAAAATCATTCAAAATTTTTAAAAATAAAATCCATAGAAAACATCCTCAGGTGAGGATAACATAAAAAATAAATTAAATCCACGTAAGAAAAAGAAAAGGCCATGCCACCCCCACCAGCATGGCTACAACCAGGAAGACGGAGGAGGGCTGGCGAGGGGGTGGGGAAAGCAGGATCCCGCCAGTGCCGGTGGGTGTAAGACGTGCAGCCCCTTTGGAAAACAGCCCGGCTGTTTTCTGGAAACCCCTGGGTCAGAATTAGAATGTTCCTGCTCTGACCGAGGCTCCCAGGCCTGCGGAAAGCCATCCTGCCCCTCTAGATGGACAGCTGCTGAAGCCAATGAGATCAGTGAGTGCCAGCAGCTGAACCAGGACGAGGCCACCTGGAGCGCCCTCCCCGCAGCTAACCCACCTGCCTGCTGAAGCTCCCGGTGGGAGGAGGCAAGCAGTTAATAAATTCATGGGCAATTAGGAGGACTGTCCTCTGTCCTTAAGTCTCGACACTCGGCAAACACGGAGGAACACCTAACACCGGCCTCCCCTCCCGGAGTGAGCAGCTGTTAGCATTTGGTGCACTGACCTGAGACTGCCATCTCCAGCTCTCCCTGGTGTCCGAGACACACCCACCCCAGCCAGGGCTGAGCCCAGCTGGGAACCCCCACCCACTGTGAGAGGAAGGCCCTGGGGCCAGCTGGCAGGCCAGGCCTGGGTCTGGATCCGGGCCACCTACCCTGGACAGCCTCTCCTCGGGATCCCTCCAGCCCTCTAGGAGAGCAGCAAAGGGCACCAAAGTCAGGCGAGCAGCTGCCCCACCACCTCTGGGGGGCTGGGGCTGGGGCTGGGGTCTCACAGGAGGGGCACAGCTAAACCAGCGGTCTCGCACACCAGCCACTTCCTCCTGGATCAGGTCTCCAGGTGCTCGATGGTCTTACTTCTTACCTGCTGCTGCTGCCACCACCGCCCTGTCTCCTGAGCTGGGGCACCTCTGTACCGCAGGCCCTGCCGGGGCTTTAACTTCTACCTGCACAAAAGGCTGGATGTCTCAGCACAAAGCACGTACCACTGAGGATGAATGAATCTTGCCATCTTTCCCCACCGTCCCCACCATTGCTTACCGCCACACCACCGCCCACTGAACCCGGGCCTCACCCGACACCTGCTGGTTTTGAGAGGTATGCACCCCCCACCACCCCCACCTGGGCACCTATCTACCTGGGTGGAGAGAGGTGGCTTCCCTGGGGGCAAAGCCACATGGCATGACCGTAGGGACTCGCCTGCACAGAACGTGCACCTGTGCCCGAGTTCTCAGGTGGCTCCAGAGAGAATGCATGGACTGGCAAGAAAAGCAAGGAGAAGGGGCAAGAAAGGTCCCAGAGAAGAAATGAGAAGAGAAGATACAGACGGAGGAAAAGAGAGCTTAACCTCTCCCCGTCAGTCACTGCCCCTCACGTCGGCACGAGCAACTCCTGCAGGGAACAGGGTGAAGGAAGAAGCACCTCCCGGGGACGCAGGTGGCTGCTCCTCCCCAGGGCTGGCTGGGTGACAGGAGGAGGCCCTGGGGGCTGTGCACCTTCACTTTCCAGAAACCACTTCTGGGGCGGCAGTTGGAGCGCGCCCACCTGAAGCCACACCCCACGGGGGGCTGGCACAGACCTCCTTCCTGGAACACACCTGGGGCCAAAGCCCAAGCAGAGCGTGGGATCCGGGAGACCATTCCGAGGGCCACTAAGGGAGAGAGATTCTCCGAGGTCTGCACAGAGCACTTAGCACCTCTCGCTAATCGGCTCTCAGGGAAACACCCAGACCCAGAATAAGAGGCTCTGAGTGAGAACAAGGACCCATTTATCACCATTTTTAAAAATCCACATCTCTGTCCTGTTGGGTAGCTCCGTGGGTTTGAGCACCATTCCCATACGCCAGGGTTGCAGGGTTGAGCCCCTGGTCAGGGCACATACAAGAACCAACCAATGCATTTGTAAATAAGTGGAACAAAATTGATATTTCTCATTTCTCTCTCTCTCTTTAAAAATCAATTTTAAAAAATATCCTGCCCAGCCCTAGCTGGTTTGGCTGTGGATAGAGCATCAGTCTACAGACAGAAAGGTCCCAGGTTCGATTCCCAGTCAAGGGCACATGCCCAGGTTGTGGGCTCGATCCTCAGTAGGGGGGCGTGCAGGAGGCAGCCGATGATTCTCTCTCATCATTGATGTTTCTATCTCTCACTCCCTCTCTCTCTTGCTCTCTGAAATCAGTAAAAATATATTTAAGTATATATATCCACATATCATGCTGCTCTTAGCTGTTCCCTACACCTCCCCAAGCTCATTCTCCCGGCCACCTGGGCCAGGCCTGGGAACTCACAGCGGAGAGGCCCGCGTTCTCTATCCGTTTCTACTTTCCGGCTTCACACCTGCCTCACACCTGGCTTGAAGCTGCCCTCTCCCAGGGCCTGCTCTGGTCAGCCTTCGAACTGTGTAGCCTCACAGGGTGAGCTGATCACGAATCCCTAACTGGGCAGGTCCTGGTGGGGAGCCAGGCCCCAGGCCCCAGGCCTGTGACCTTCCAGTTTATCTTTGCCCTAAGCAGGCCTTGTCCACTGTTTCTGTGCATCTAGGTTAACACGCCTTTCCCTCTAAACAGCCTGGAGTGTTTCCTGTGCTTCCGGGAAGTGGCAGTCCACAGCCCCGAGGCACCAATCCTGCCATCCCATCCCCACCTTGGCTTTCCCACCTCCATAGTGATCTTCTTTGTCCCTCCTTTTTTTAAAAATATATTTTATTGATTTTTTACAGAGAGGAAGGGAGAGGGATAGAGAGTTAGAAACAACGATCAGCTGCCTCCTGCACACTCCCTACTGGGTATGTGCCAGCAACCAAGGTACATGCCCTTGATGGCAATTGAACCTGGGACCCTTGAGTCCACAGGCCGACGCTCTTTCCACTGAGCCAAACTGGTTAGGGATTCTTTGTCTCCTCCTTAATCTCAAGGCATAAGAGAAGCCTGAGCACTTGAGATCTTGCTCCCAGGCATGTCACACGTTGTCAAATCAGCTCAAATAAACTCTCATAACAATTCTCTACAGGTTTAGCTGCTTCTGGCGTGGACAGAACCCACATTCCCTGCGGGCGACTGTCACTTGTAAATTATTTGTTTAATCTCCCAACATCAGTTAAACGCTGCTCCAGGCCCTGGCCGGTTTGGCTCAGTGGACAGAGTGTCTGCCTATAGACTGAAGGGTCCCGGGTTTGATTCTGGTCAAGGGCACATGCTCGAGTTGCAGGCTCAATCCCCAGTAGGGGGCGTGCAGAACGCAGCCGATCAATGATTCTCTCTCATCACTGATGTTTCTCTCTCTCCCCCTCTCCCTTCCTTTCTGAAATCAATGAGAAAAAAAAAAAAAAAATATATATATATATATATATATATACACACACACATATATATAAAAGCTGCTTCAGGACACACGCATCCGTGTTTAATTCTCTGAATCAGATCACGGGCCGCAGACAGCTCCCTAACACTGAATGTCAAACGAATGATCTGGGGAGGGGGAGCTCATTCAGTTTTGGTAAGATGACCTTCAATTTAAACATTTTGCCCAATGCCTCCCCCCCAAAACCCTGGGCCAATCACCGTGTTTTTCAAATGCATTCACTTTGTCCTGCTGTCCACAAGCAATTCCTCCTCACCTAAAACCTCTCACCTCAGAGGTCAGCGGCCTACAAACCCTAATACTGCCTCAAAACCCAGAAGCCAGGTCTGTCTCCCTGGAGGAGAAGACTGGGCCCTCGGGCAGACAGGGGCTTCCACCTTCCCAAATACCCTCCACCCCCCACCCCTGGTCCTGAACAGGGAGCCCGAACAGGGAGCCCGTTATGGAAAGGAAGTAAAAGGTCATCATAGTGCAAAGTTTGGTGCCAGACTGCAAAGCTTGCCCAGGGGGGATGTGGAAATTGTCTCTGTAACATAAAATACACAATGAAACTCGCCCTGTGACGAAAGCGGGATCCAAGAATACAGTCATTACAGTAACGGAACTATGCAACTGAACTGGTGTGGTCAGAAGACTTTCAACATCGCCTTGAAAGTGAACAGGGACGGAGAGAGGCCGGGGCAGGTGGGAGGGTACACACGGGTAGGTGGGTAGATAGATGCAGCAAACAGATTGTGTGCTGTTAACAACGAAGACACAAACTATTCTTTCCACCAAACTCTGGCACATGGCGGACAATGGGGTCACATTTCACCTGCACTGGCCCACTTAATTCCCACTGACCCCCAGGAAGGAGGTACTATTGTTATCCCCATTTACTGGCGAGAAGACCGAGGCTCTTGAAACTTGCCCGACGTCACAGCCGGCAAAGGGCAGAGCTGGGCATCAGACTCGGGTCCAGCTCGAAAGGCACACTCTGAGCTGCCCAGTGAAGTGGTAAGTCCACCACATAAAACGTGCCAGCCCTGGCTCACGTGGCTCAGTTGGTTGAGCATCATCCCATGTACTGAAAGGTCGCTGGTTCGATGCCTGGTAAGGCACACACTTAGGTTTCTCGGGTTCAATGCCCGGTTGGGGTACGAATGGGAGGCCACCGATCAACGTTCAACGTTTCTCTCTCACATGGATGTTTCTCTTATCTATCTCTCCCTTCTCTCTTAAAAAAAAAAATTCCACTTAAGGTCCCTAAAGTTACAACAGATATAAAATTAGGTCACCCTGTTGGAACCAAAATGACATGACTGCAGCCAGCAATAAAAGTACAGTAACTGCAAACACGACAGTGCCAACTCTAAAATTATTCGCACGCCGCTCGCCTTTCCGCTAGAATTGCACAATTCCCCGCCACACAGGAGCCGGCCCTGCCTCTGTTAAAGTCCGGCTGACGGCCTCGCCGGGTGGCTCAGGTGGTTGGAGCACTGTCCCGTATACCAAAAGGTCACCGGTTCAATCCCTGGTGGGGCACATGTGGAGAGGCAATTGACCGATGTTCCTCTCTCTCCAAAATCAATAAAAAGATATCCTCTGGTGAGGATTAAGAAAAAGGAATCCAGCTGTCAGTGGGCCCATCTCATGTCGAGGTAAATTACTGTGCTGGCAATTCCCTAAGAAAAGGTTACCCACAGGGGGCAACAGCTTAGCATAGCACGAGTGCCAGGCAGGGTCTCCAGAAGCACAGCCCTAGCCCACACTGGGGAGAAAGCCTGAGTCTGTGTGACACGCAGGCCACCATCGCTGGAAACCACTCCTGAGAGAAGAAGCCGAGGAGGAGAATGAGCAGCGTCATCTTTAGTGAAAGGCAGCGCAGTTATTACCGACAGCATGTACGGTCAGCATGTACGGTCTGGTGAGCAACGCCCAGGAGGGTTCTGTTTGCACCCGGAAGTACAAGCTCCCACGTGGGAAAACCACACCCCTGCCATGCATGCCTACCAAGGTGGCACCCCGGCTGGCCTGGGCACTGCTACCCAAAGCACTTCAAGGGAAGTACCAGGAAGGATGTGGAAGGGCATCACCAGCCCGGGGATTTCCCTGGCCCCCGCCTGCGCAAGACTCTTCTCCCGCCCCTTCTTCCTCCTTAGCATTTGGCATTCCTGTGCTATGCTGCTGACTAGGGCGAGAAGTCAGGTGCAGAAAAAATTAGCAGTAACAGGAGGAAGAAAAAAACAGCCCCTCTCCCCTCCTTTGTGGGCGAGAGCCCTCCGTGCACCCCGTGGGCCATGTCACCCCCCACATGCAGAAGTGATGCCTGTGATTGTGCTCCAGTGTTTGTTTTTTCAGGAAGCGTGAACACAAACACCTACAAACTGCTATTTCCCCAACCGGATGGCCCCGCAGACGACAGTGCAGCTCAAAACTCACTTTCTGTGTCTGGGAGGGCGGGAACTTTCATTTATGAAACATTTTATCTTCGATTCATGACTGGGCCTTCAATAGTTGCATTTTTAAAAGGGCTAATTTCTTGCAACGAAGTATCTTATAATTAAACCATTTACATTTGCTGAGTACATGTGCAGAGTCAAGCCAGGTCATAAAGGGAATTCTGAATCATATTTTTCCACGGCTTTTGGAATGCAATGAGGCTACTGTCCACCAAGATTCTATAAAAATAAAGCAAATTCAAAGTTAAGCCTATATTGCCCCACATCAACAATGGGGAAAGGTCATTGAGGGTCACATTTTTGTAAAGAACCCGGTCAGCATGATGGCAGGGAGAGGCGTGCACCTGCCCAGAGACTCCCCAACCTCTCCCCCTACCAGGATGCCGTTGTCACAAATGTTTCTAAAACCATGGGGGGGGGGTGCCCCAATTTCCCACGCATTCTTCACCTTTGCACCCGGAAGTACAACCGAACTTGTTACACTGCTCGTTCCAGTGGAGGCACTGCAGGGCACTGTCTACTCACCCAACCCACCTGCAGCCCCGCACTGCGTGCGAGGACCTGTATTCACTCTCTACCCTGAAGACTGCTCTCATGCCGGCCTCTTACTGGATCCTCATAAAACCCGTGTGACAGAATGGCAGGGGTCAGGGCACCACTTCCCAAATGAGGAAATGGAAACCCAGAAACCTCCACGGCTGATTCAGCGTCACGTCCAGTGGGCACGGGGGTGGGGGTGCCTGCACCGCGGTCTGGAAAGCAGCGGAAAAAGGGAGGGAGACCCGCTTTGGAGAACACAGATCTGGGTTCATGTTCCAACTCAGCCCCTTACTCAGTCGCACATGCACGCATGCGTGTGTCCGCTTTGAGAAAATGTCACTTCGCCTTTCGTAAGATCTGTTTATTGGCATATAAAGTACAGATGCTCCTTGATTTAATATCCCAATAAACCCATTGTAAGTTGAAAATGCATTTAATAACATCGGAGCTTAGTCCAGCCGACTTTCAGCACGCTCAGAATACAACATCCAATCATAAGGCAAACCATCTTCATAAGTCAGGACCGTCTGCCTGAGTAATACCCACAGCCTCGCACCAACAGGACAGCGAGTGACGGGACCAAGTCCACATGAGGTGCTCCCACAGGAACAGTCTTTCTTCCCTCCCAACGGTAGCGGGTGCTGAGCACGAGTCCTCCAAGAATGTGGGCGGCCGTGTGGATTTGCCTTCTTCCTCTCTCAATGCCCACACGCCAGGGTCTGGGACCTTGGCCGATGTCTCAGACATTTAACTTTCTGCAGCGTTGCTGATTTATTTTATGCATACCTTACTGTACCTCATATTACTCAAGGTGTGCTTGAGAAGGTAGAAAGAAACCCAAACTATGCACATTAAATCCTTTTAAGGGCAGTACAGGAACTAACACCTGGGGAATCAGTGGCAAACGCCTAAATTTAGAAATGAGGAATTCTTCCATAAAAAGCAAAGTCCGAGTTAGAGCACATGACAATTCCTTAAAAGCAAGGTTATTTTGTGTTTGCTTTTAACACAAACATGCATTACCTTTTTAAAAAATATATATATTTGTATTGATTTCAGAGGGGAAAGGAGAGGGAGAGATTGAAACATCAATGCTGAGAATCATTGATCAGATGCCTCCTCCACACCCCACACTGGGGATTGAGCCCGAAACCTGGGCATGTGCCCCCGACCAGAATGGAACCCGGGACCCTTTAGTCTGCAGGCTGACACTCTGTCCACTGAGCCAAACCAGCTAGGGCCGCATGCATTAATTTTTTAACAAGGGGTGAAGGATTCTAAAGAGAGCAAATCAACCCCTAATCAAAACCTCAGAAACTGAAAGGACAACACAGCCTGCGGAATGCTGTGCGTGTGCTGGGGATCAAGAGCCGCGGGGACCCCTCAGGAAGCCAGGACTGGTGAGAGCGAGAGGAGAGTCGTTCCCTTTGATGTGGGGAATGAATGAGCTCGCTGGTACCCAGACCAGACGTCCTTGATCACAGTGATAGGGTAAAGCGAGGTGCATGGTTAGGAAGGAGCCAACAGCTTCCGCTGCTTCTGGCTGACCTGGCACCAACTTCCTGCACCCCAAAGGATCCCCACCACCTTAGGGGGTCGCAGCAATCCGGGACAGAAAGTTTGCTCAAACATTCTCTAGTTTGTTCGACAAATATCCAAATGCTGCTCTGGCTCAGGGAAATGGGAGGAAGGCCGGTTTAGGGGCCATTTAGGAAGCAGATGTAGCAGGTGGGCTTGGGAGACAGTCGGAGGGCATCCAGGGTGCCCCTCAGGTTCCCGGGATGGGTGGGTGGGTGAATGACCACATGAGGAGCGTGGGCGATTCTTTTCCTTATCACCTAAAGAACTCCGTGTCCAACGATTAGTCGATAATCCTTGGGAAGGAGGGCAGTAGCCAGCCTATTTCCCAACCCTCCAGTGGCGGAACCCTGCCATACAACTGGGAGGGGCAGGCCTCCGTCAGCAGCACCACTTCTTTCAATGATCAACTTCCAAGGAACAACAGGGCAGGACATAAAAATAACACACAGGAGCAAAGGTGGACATTCGGTAACCCTGAGGCTCCCAGTCACCTAAACAGGTCACGTTGGCCCGCGTCCAGGGCCTGCTGGGAACCCAGCATCCACCTGATATTTGCTTGGGGTAAAAGGTGAAGTTCACAAAGGCAACAAAACATTACAAATCAACAGCAGAAAACGTTCCTTACTGGTGTTAAGTAACAGTTGTTTTTTTAAGCACTCCCTGTACGGCCTCGATTATTTCTGGAATCATCAGAGAAACTGTGAACAGTGGTGTGTTCTGCAGAGGGAACCCCGAGTGAGGAGGCCGACTCTGCACCCCACCCCCCATACACGGTGTCCTTGGACTTACTTATCTTTAAACGAGAAAAGACCTGGCTCAAGCCACTCAAAGAGTAAAGCCTCAGTCAAGTGTGAAGGTTATTTCTGAAACACACTTTAAACATACTAGTTTGAATAACAATGTTACTCTTAAAAGCACACTTCTTCGGGAATTCAAGTCCAGGCTCCCATCGGCAACAAAATGCTGGCCTGCCAATAATAACCATGCAGAGTGACTAAACACTTTTTCCAACAAAGGGTAAAAAAATGCTCCCGATCAAAGTGCAGAACCAGCTCCGGGCCGGAGCGGGCGCGCGTTTCCGCCTCCCACCTTCTTCCCACCGCCTTTGGAGCTCCGGCCGCGCCTAATTGCTCGATTGGAACGCGTCCTCTAAGGCTCTGCCAGCAACAGCGCCCAAAACACCCCGCCCCCTCCTCCGCCCGCCGCGGGGGTCACGTGACGGCGGAGAAAAAGTAGGGGAAAGGTTAGCGGGAGCCCCGCCCCCGGCCTGGCGTGCCCCAGGCGCTCAGATCCTGTTCCACCCGCCGCGCCTCCGCAGACCTTCCGCAGCTTTCGGGCGCGCGTCCCCAGCGCTGCCACCCAGGCGACAGCGAGCGGAACGCAGTGCCTCTTCGGAAGGCCGAGGCCTGCGTGCTCAGCCTTGGGGGCAGCTAAGAACTTAGTGTGCCCGATGACATCCCACACCCGAAACGCAGCCCCGCGCCCCCGCGAGCCGGGAGCGCGTCCGGAAGGGGCTCGCCGGGACGCACAAGGAAAACCTAATTAACGGCGTTTCTATGAATGAGCACACGGGGCCAGGGTTGCGTAAGCGCGGGCCTTCGCCCCGGGACTCCCGGCAGGCCCAGGCTTGACCGCTCGGTGAGCACTGGGCCGAGCCAAGGCCAAGGGCGCAGCGGCACCGGGTTTCTTCTCATCACCTCCGGGCTAGGCCGTTTGTTTTCAGTACATACTTGAAAGGTTATTTTGAACTGTGCATGATTCCAGTTTCTGCCACTCGTATACAAAGTATGCACGCTCCTAACCATGGCCCTGTTTCTGATTCAAACAGCTGCTCAGATGGCGATCAATGTGCAAGGTCCGGACCAGTGGGACCTCGCTGCACCGGGAGGAAACCGGACGTTTGCTTGCAAACAGAGCCGCAGGGCACACAGACCCTTGTCCAAATGCGGCATTCCGTCCCAATCAGACGCGACGGCCCCAGACACTCCCTCGCCTCCACCACTAGCGTTATCAGCCTTCCTGGCCTGCTATCTCTACCACACTCACACTGCAAGTCACCTTAAGTAACTTGGTGAGGGGAGGGCGACGCTTGTTGGCATAAATAAAAGACCAGTGAGTTCGGCCATATTTTATTCATTCGGTGTGTGGGTTTATAAGGAAATAAACATGCTTGAATATCTGGAATGACCAGAAATCGGACTCCTGTGCAAGAAAATGGTGTAACAAAAGACAAGTTTCAAAAGGTTAAACTGATTTCCATTTCCTACCGGTTCTCTACTAAAATCTGCCCTTGGATATTTTAATAATACACGGAGCCCAGAGGGACTGAAAGCCTGTCCCGACTTGGGAATATTAAATCTGTCCTGTATTCAACCTGGTGAATTACTTGGCATTTTTTACCGACGGTGTTAAAAAAATGAAAGTAAAATCAGTCGTCATCTTTGTTCTCTGGGTCTATAAGGAAAGCCAACCACCATTTACATTATAAAGAAACTGACACACACACACACACACACACACACACACACACACACACACACACACACACACACACACAGCCAGGCGAACAAAACGAAACAAACTAGCAGTGGCCTCGCGGAAGGAGTTGGGGTTAGGGACTCGCCCGGGACGAACTCGCAGGCCGGGAGGGTCCTGGTCACGTGAGGCCCCCCACTCCCGGCACCGCAGCTCCCGGGTCCTGTGCGACCTTGGGCAGGTTCTTCGCTCCCACCTGCCCTGAAACCCGCGTGGCACGGGAGAGATGGGGTATTCGCAAGCGGAGACACCGGCCCAGCGCCTTTATCCCGTCCACTGCGGACTCTCAGACCGCGTCTGCAGTACCCATGCGTGGAGTACCCGCGCCAAGGGCGTGTCCTGGAGGCTGCACTGCGGGGGAGGGCCTGGGAAGGGGGCTGGGGTGCCCCTCGGAGTTCCAAGGACCTAGCGTCCCCTGACTCCTGCATGGGACTGTCGTACCCCAGACCTAATCCACTCCGTAAGGTGGGTTTGGAAGACGGTGAGGAAAGCCGCGGCCCAAGTGTTTCCAGGCCGGAGTCGTCCTGCCCACGTCTGGAAAACCAAGCATCCCCCCATCTCTGTCTCCTGAACTGTACCTGCCTGCGGGTCGACGACCCTCGGGCGTACCCCCAGACCCACTCCTCTCCTGGAGGTGGGGCGGGGAAGGACGCTGGTGGCCCGCTGGCCCCGAGCCGGTGGCGTCTTGCCAAGTCCGGAGCGTTGAGCATCATCCCTCCCGCCGCAGCATGGAACCTGCCCGCGTGCAGACAGACCCCTGGGAGGACCCCCAGACCAATCCACTGCGGCGGTTGGGGAGTCCCTGCCCCGCTCCGGTTTCGGGTTCTCTACGGACCCCGCTGTCCAAGAGGGATACTGGGGTTCCCCTCCGCGTCCAGGCTCAGAAGGCGACCCCCGCCCCCCGCTCCGCTTGCGTCCGGGCCACGGCAGTCCCCGCGCGCTCCCCGCCCTGGAGCCCGCCGCCGCCCGCCGGCAGCGCTCGACAGCCCTCCCCACGGCGCGCGGCTTCGGTCCGGCCTTACCGAGTCCGGGGACGGAGGCGCGGCGGCGGCTGCGGCGGCGGTGGCTGCTGCGGCGGCGGCGGCAGCAGCAGCGAAGTGAGCGAGCAGCGATCCGGCGCCGGGAGCTGGAGGACCGCGGGCAAGGCTGAATGCATCCGACGCCGGCCGCCGCGGATTGGCTGTGGCCAGTGAGGGCGGCGACTCCGGACGCCCGGCGGGCCGGGGGCGGGACCTGGACGGGGCGGGACATCAGGAGGGGCGGGGCCTCGGCGGGGCCTTCCCCGAAGCGTGTCAGGTGAGGAAACTGAGGCTCTCAGGGGCGCTCACCACTAGGTTTCACCAGCATGGAGCCTAGAGCAAGATTCCTCACTCTACGAGCCTCAGTTGCCTCCTCTGAAAAGTGGGCCAACTCATGAGGGTCATACCTGTAAAAGCGCTTAGCACGGTGCCCAGCTCCCGCTCGCCCTTTAGAGGCATTGCCCTGTGTAATCCTCATGGCACCCCTATAAATAGCCGATCCCAGCCCGGGGAGTGCGGGGGGAGGATCACTAAGGTGCTCACGATCACACAACTAAGAAGATGGATCCGACCGACATTGGCCCCAGGGCTGACTCCAGGGCCCTCGCCCGAAATGGGACCGTATCCCCCGCTCCACCCAGGGGCAGCTGATACAACGTGGCTCGAAGGGCTCACACGCTAATGGGAATTCCGGTGACCTTTCTGAGGGCCCTCCTCAGCTAACTGGGATAAAAACACTTTTTTTTGAGGGGCTTTGGTGAGATTTCATAAAGTAATTAAACAGGCGCCTAAAGCATGGTAGATGCCAGGAAAGGAGTGGCTGGAGGTGGTGACAGAGAGGCTGAGACTCCTGTGCCCGCTCCAGAGAGGGGCTGGGAGTGGAAACCGCACCGGCCCATCGCAGGGATCCAGGAAGAGTGCGCGCGGCCAGGGCTCCGCGCTCCCCGCCAGCGAGCCCCCCGCCCCTCCCTTGGCCAGCAAAGTTCCCAGGCCCGAGCTGGTGGTCTGCATCCAGCAAGTGCTCCCTAAGTGCACCTGTTTATGAACAAAGTCTCGGCTCTCCTGAAGGTCAGTCTCTCCCTGTGGTTATGGAAAATGCACGCTTGCCTCTATCTTTCTGGCTGAATTATTTGGTGGTTACCGCACAAGGATTTGGAGGAGAAAATGAAAGTCCCCGTCAGTTCCCGCCATCACGGCCACTGCCACAGCTAACTGTCGGTGCACGATGTCCAGGCTGTTCTCAACCACGTCCGAGGACCGGGCTGTTGGTAAAACTTCTGTTTTCACTTGGCTTCTGTCGGGGACAGAGTTCCTGTCGAGGCTCGGAGAGGACCGCGTTTTTCATGGTGTTTTTCCCGCCGCGTGGACACTGAGCCCCGCCCTCCCCTTTTCACCAGGGCGCCTATAAATAAAGCTGCATTGGCCCCGGATGTGGTAGGGAGCTGCCCGTTTCTCTCTCTAAATCCCTAGAAGTGAAGCAGCCAGGTCAAAGGGCAGGCACGTGAGACATTCTGGTGACATTTTGGTGCCAGGCAGCCCTCTAGAAAAGCTATCTACCATCCGCACCTGGGAGCGCGCCCGTGTCTCCAGGAGCTCACAGCGCAGGCTGTCTTAACTATTTATTTATTTATTTATTTATTTATTTATTTATAAATATATTTTATTGGTTTTTTACAGAGAGGAAGGGAGAGGAACAGAGAGCCAGAAACATCGATGAGAGAGAAACATCAATCAGCTGCCTCCTACACATCCCCCACTGGGAATGTGCCCTCAACCAAGGTACATGCCCTTGACCGGAATCAAACCCGGGACCCTTCAGTCTGCAGGCTGATGCTCTATCCACTGAGCCAAACTGGTTAGGGCTGTCTTAACCCTTTTAAAAATCTTTGCCAAAACCAAAGGTGGCGGTAGAGATCCCTCCTTATTTTAAATTGCATTTCTTTGCAGTTAAAAGTTGGCCCCGACCCTCGCACTCTCCCCTCCTCTCCCCCTCCCCCCAGGTTGTGCCGCCCAAGTGAAGGCAGCTGATCTGGGCCAGAGCACACCTGCCCCACGCGGCTGCACCGCATCTGCCTCTCCAGGGTCACCTGCCTGCCCCTTCCTGCACTTAGGCCGTCCAGGTTTGTGCCTCAGAAGCTGGACTGTCACCCTCATTTCAAATGCCCTTCCTTCCTCTCCCTGGAAACCGGGCTGCCTGCAGGTCCCGTCCCAAGGTCATTTTCTCCCTCGCTCCATGCTCTGTCATGCGCCCCACTCGGGTTGGCCTGGTGCCCGGCCTGTTCCCAGGGCTCTTCCGCCTTGACTGCACCCCTCCCTGAGCGCTGCCTCGTTGCCACCTGTAGGCCTAGCGGTGGGTCAGAGCTCGGCCGCACCCACAGGGCACCGCACTCACCTGTGCCCCAGTGGCCCAGCTTGGGGTGGCTGCGGGCGGGCGGCAATTCCTGCCGCACCCTGGAGGCACCATTGCAGGCCCGCGGGTGATTGGCTGAGCAGAGGAACTGGGCCCCTGGGGAGCTGTGAGCCAGGTCCCATCCGAGTTCCCTCTCCCCACACCAAAATGTCCCAGTCAGCCTCAGAAACTAAAGAAGTCTTTCTTAAACTTTTTTTTCTCTCTCAAATTCTTCCCCAGTGTGAAACGAACATAATTGAGCAGCTGCTTATTGTGGCTATAAAGAAACCTTAAAAGTTTTTAAATGCATATATTAATATTTTTATTATCACTAAGAGATTCCCCCCCTTTACTCTAAAATATCTTTGTAGGGAAAATTTTAAACATTAAAAATTAATGAGAATAGTATATTAGTATATAATAAAATCCTATATAACTAAAACTCAGGTTCAACAGCTATGAAGCTAGGGCCAAGGTGTTTGTCTGTGCCCCTGCCCCCCTAATGTCTTTAAAGCAAACCCAGCCCTGACTGGTTTGGCTCAGTGGATAGAGCGTCAGCCTGGGGACTGAAAGGTCCCAGGTTCGATTCCAGTCAAGGACATGTACCTTGGTTGCGGGCACATCCCCAGTGGGGGGTGTGCAGGAGGCAGCTGATGGCTGTTTCTCTCTCATCGATGTTTCTAACTCTCTCTCCCTCTCCCTTCCTCTCTGTAAAATATCAATAAAATATATTTAAAAAATAAAAATAAAAATAAAAATAAAGCAAACCCAGAAATCCTACCGTTTTTGTCCATAAGCTCTTGAGTACAAATCTCTAAAAGATAAGGGTTCTTTTTTAAAAAGCTCTTGAGTACAAATCTCTAAAAGATAAGGGTTCTTCTTTAAAAACATGACCGCAATACCATCGTCCAACCTAAAGAGGGGGAGCAATGTAACAGAAAACGTTTAAAGCCCTCTTCGCCTGCCAAGAACCCAGCTGAGCCCTCTCCCTTTTGCCAGCCTTTTCCTTGCTGGCAGCTCCCAGCAGGTTCTGATCCAAAAGTGTGTGAGACTTTTTGGAACTCAGCTGCCATTTCCCATAGGAAACAATTTTGTAATCTCAGCGTTCTGCGCTTCCCTCTCCTCTCCAGCGCTTTGAGCCCCTCTGAACTTGAACCTTGAACCCCTGCAGGTGGCTGTTCCACGTCAGGGTGGTGATAATATTTGCTGAGAATATTTGCTCGGCCAGCATCCCCGGGGTTTGGTGAGGACAAAATGAGGTAATACAGATGCGAGCAACCCAAAGGCAGCCCGCGGAAGTGGCAGTGAAAGGAACTCACAGCAACAATGAAAATGTATTCTTCATTGAATAGGCTTGCCCTCTGACCCAGTAATCCTACCCCTGGGTGCACACCAGAGATCTGTGTTCACGAAAAGACTGGTACAGGGATGTTTACAAAAGATTCATTCAAATTGACAAAAATCCAGAGAACAACCCAATGTCCACCGACAGGAGAATGGGTGGATAAATGGTGGCTTCTCCGTACAGTGTAACAATCATAAGCAGCAAGACACACACAACATGGATGGAGCTTGCAGATCTAAGAAAAAGACAGCTAACAAGCACACAGAAAATACACACGCTGTGTGTTCGGCAAGGTAAGTGATGCACCTTAACGGCAGTGACGGGTCCTGACTGAGCACCCCATGAAGGGTGCCCAGGGGTGACCATGCATGGAGCTATTTGCTTAAGATTATGCACATGGTGCTCTTTACTACTGTGTGTTAGGCCTCCATTTTTAAAATTAAAAATGATTGAGCCCTGGCCCGTGTGGCTCGGTTGAGCGTTGTTTCATGCACCAAAGGGTCGCTGGTTTGATTCCCAGTCAGGGCCTATGCTCAGGTTGTAGGCTTGATCCCCAGTAGAGGGCATGCAGTAGCCAACCTATCAATGTTTCTCTCTCTCTCTCAAATCAACAAAAAACATATTTTAAAAAATGATTGGAAGTTGAGAGGGCATTGACTGTTAGTGGGAAGGGTGAGGCCATGACATGAAGAGAAGGTGATGAAGCTGAGACACTGGGATCACCTGGGGAGAGGCAGGGAGAGTGTCCCAAGCCTGGGAGGTGGCAATGCCTTGGGCAAGAGTGGGAGAAGAGGCCTGTGCACCCCATCTCCTCTCCCTCCTCCGCTCCAGGGCAAGGATTCCACCTGGTTTCCTCTGCACTTTGAAGTACCAGCACCCTGATGGGCCGCCTTAGAGACAAGGACGGTGGGCAGATGCTTGCCTTCCTGAGGAGCAGGCCCCCCAGCACAGCAGCAAGATCAGTGCCAGGGAGTGTGCATGCCTGGCCACGTGCCGGGTCTGCCTCTGGCTGGCTGCGTGGACGCCTTGCAGCCCCACCTTGGCCTGTTTCCTCACGTAAATAAATGAGGATTCAGCTGGCCATTGGAGGCCACAGACTTTCCATCCTAGAACCTTGGCCCAATTTGTCTGTAACGTAGTGGAGAAGGCCCTGGTGCTGGTAGACATCACTGTGACTTACCTGAAGCCTCGATTGGCCATGTTTTGGCACTTACCACAGTTGAGCTGGTTCCTCCAATCCTGCTGAGATCCCTACAGCTATTCAGAGCTTGAAAAAACTAGTCAATGGTGCTCAAACTGATGGCTTCAAACAGGTAAAGATGCTCTGCTGAAAGGTCTGGTGGCCACGCAAGGGTGGTGTCATTGGCGACAATGTTTGAAGAGCAGTCTTTAACATCGGATTCTATTTGCTTTATTATTTGAATGTCCTTGGGCCATGAGTGATCAGAATGTTATTTGAATAAAAAAAGGTATGTCCCCCAAAATGACATAAAAACAACAAAAATCTTGTTGATCTAAGAGATTAATGAGCAAACGTTCACCACCATATTTTATTTATTTGGAGAAGCAGTAATCCTAGTTGCTTGGTGATGTGAACTCCAGAGCCCGATGGCCTGGGTTCAAATCCTGACCTTGCCACTTACCAGCTGAGTGATCTTAACCTATCTGTGCCTCAGTTTCCTCACCTGTAAAATGGGAGAGTGATAGAAGCTGCCTTGGGGAGTCTTAAGAAAGATTATATGAATAGCCGAGGGGAAGTACTCAGAACATCCCCAGTGCACATTAAGCGTTAGCTAGGATTATTTTTTCTCTATGGAGCCCATTTTTAAAAGCATTTGTCTGTAAACAGTAAAATTCAATGAAATAAAAACTTATTTCCTTGTTTATTAACCAGAAATGGGGTACACCTGCCAGCCAGAGAGCATTCCTGGAACAGATTCCTCCCTGGGGACCGGGACTGCCGAGACCCACAGAAGCCAGCCAAGAGCAAACAGGTCAATGTGTCAGATAAATGTGGAACCCCTTTCAGAGAGCAAGGGAGAGGGAAGAGAAAGATAGAAACATCAATGAGGAGACTCATTGTTCGGCTGCCTCATGCATGCCCCACACTGGGAATCGAGCCAGCACCCGGGCATGTGCCCCAACCAGGAATCAAACTGTGACCTACTGCTTCACAGGTTGATGCTCAACCACTGAGCCACATAGCCTAGGCCCTTTCAGGGTTTTTGAAAAGGCCAGAGTAGTTCAAATGTCAGTGTTGTGACCTCTTCAGATCCCAATCACCTCTGAGGCCCCACTAGTGCAGCCCACCTGAGCTTCTTGGTGTGACCACGGCAACAGGCTGGGCCTAGAGCTGGCAACATCTTAGTGGGCGTGCCTTGAGGTCGGTGTCTTGACTGGCCTATAGCCAGGGCCTCGCTAACCTGGACACAGGGTCTCAGGGGTGGAGAAGGGAGACATTCTTGTAGCTCATTGTAGCAGATGCCTGAATATCCATCCACATGAGAATACTGACAGAAGGCTTCTGTGTCAAGACGCAAATTCTTCTGCTTTGGAGGGAGAAGGAGCCAGGCAGCTGATACTGAGTCAATAGTTTTTAAATTTTGGGGTGGGGGTGGCGTGGGCGTGCTGTCACCGACCCTTTGAAAACCCGGACACAGCTACAAACACTTTCCCCAGAAAAAAATGCGCACGCACACGAACTGTTGGGAGATAACTTCAGTCTCTGACCTTCCAAAGCCCATTCATAGACTCCTGGCCCGCACAGGCTAAGGGAAATTCTTCGAAATTTGGAAATAAGGCAAAAGGATGTCTGAACGTCCTTCCACTGGCCCTGGTCCAGCAGGCCTGACCGAGGATCGGCTCCTTCTCCAGGAAACGTGTGAGACTGGGCCCCACGCTGGGTGAAGTTGCATGGTAACTGGTAGACTTTGTCCAAGAGCAACACAAAGGATTTCTATTGTTCAACAGTGTGTTCCCCAGCCCCACAGGTATGGCTCAATGTTTGAGCGTCAGCCTGTGAACCAGGAGGTCATAGTTTGATTCCCGGTCAGGGCACATGCCTGGGTTGGGAGCTCAATCCCCAGTAAGGGGTGTACAGGAGGCAGCTGATCAAGGATTTTCATCATTGATGTTTCTGTCTCTCTCCCTCTCCCTTCCTCTCTGAAATCAATAAAAATAAATTTAAAAAGAAAAAGAAAAAAAGTAGTCCCCGGAGTTACGGTTTATTGCCCTGTTTAGGAAAAACTCAGATTTTGTCTACCTTTCTGTGTTGGGAAAAAAACCTACTGTGTTTCTTCCCTACTGTGTGTTTCTCTCCCAAGAGTCTCTTTTATGACTAACACAAAACACTGCATTTCTGCCACCTCTGCTCACAAGCGTGGAGGTTTTCCCCCACACCAACAAGCAATTCAGCTTGATTCTGACACTATCTTCCCCAAGACAGCGTCAGTTCCCACAAGTCAAGGGCTGAGTCCCACAACACTGCCCCCGGGACCCCCACTGCGAGGCCTGTGGGAACCCCTGGACAACTTGCACACCCCGGAAGCTGGCCCTGTCTCCAAGGCAGGCTCACGAGACTCAGGATCTGCACCCAAAGGACCCCCCAGCTGTGCTTATCAGCCTGGATGACCTCTGTGCTTCTTCCACTCAAGCTCTCCCGCCACTTCCTGCTTCTGGGCACCTGTTCTTGCTGTCCCCGCCAAGTGCCATGCCCTCCCACGCACCTCCTGTCGGTGTGCCTAGCTGTGGGCTAAAGGCCAGGAAGGGAGACAGGGTAAACCAGGACCCTTTCCACATGCTTGGAGGGCACCTGACTTCTGGCTCAGCTGCAGCCCTGCCCAGCTGTGAGGCCCAGAGCAGATAAACTTTCCTCTATTGCAAAATGGGGTAACAGTCAGATGGTGCCAGTCCCGTCTGGGGCTCTGCCCACAGCCCTCCTCCCGTTAAAAAAAAATCTGCTAGGATATTACTCATGTATACCGTGAACGCCATCCTTTAAAAGTGTATCCTTCAGTGGTTTTTAGTGTATACACATGATTGTGTAACCATCATCACAATCTAATCCCAGAAGTTTCCCTTAACATGCTCTTCTAACAGAAACCCCAACCTGTCCCCCTTAGCAGTCACTCCCCACACGCCTCACACCCCCAGCCCCTGGCGACCGCCAATCTGCTGTCTGTTTCTGTGGGTTTCCCTGTTCTGACAGTTCCTATAGATGGAATCACACAATACGTGTCCGGAGTCTGGATCTCTCACTGAGCACCATGCTTTCAGGGCCCATCCAAGTTGTAGCCTGTGTCAGAGCTTCCTTCCGTTTTGTGGCTGAATAATACCCCATTGTGTGGGCGGACACGTTTGTGTATCCACCTCACTCGCCAGCCCCAATCCACCTGTCGGGGGTGGGATGGGGGTGGCGCTTCCGCACTGATCTTGACCTCATGGCTGCCCCTCCCCACGACCCCCTGGAAATGCTTACTAAGCCTGCAAGCTCCAACTCAGACGCCGCCAGCTCCAAGAAGCCTCCCAGAGGACCTCACATCGTCCGATCACCCCTTCCCAGGAGCCCTCCCCCAGGGCACCGCCTTTTCGAAGGCCCGCCGGGCCTCCCCGCCCCGCTCCGGATCCGGAACTGAGGTGGAGTCCCTTTCGGATGACCCAGACTCTGCCCGCTCGCCAAGCCCTTTGTGGAAAGTTGAAGAGGGGAGTTGGCTGGGCGTTAACAGCCGCCAGATAAGCTGATTGCTTCCCTGCGGTCACTCGCTTTTGACACGAGGAGAGACGAGCCGGGGAATTCGGGGATGGGGTGCGGGGAGAGGAAGTGACCGGCCCCCGCGGCGGAGGCGGGGGAGGTGGGCCGGGATGGGCAGACCCGAGGGTTTGGGCAGCTGCCAGAGAGGCTGCATAAAAAAAAAAAAAAAAAAAAAAAAAAGCCCAATTGGCTGCTCTCTGGCATTTCTGTATCTCCTGCAGGCGAACGATCCTGACGCTCAGCCCCACCCCTGCCCGCTGGGTGCCCGACTGAGGCCTGGGAGGGGTGATGCCCAGGGCGCGACCCAGGTCCCGGGCACCGTGCGCAGGCGCGGGTGCTGCCGCTGGGGGTAGTTGGAGGCGCCCCTCCTTCCCCTCCCCGCCAGCTTCCTCCGCTCACCCTCCCCGCTAGTCCCGGCTCCTCTGGGCGCCCACCCACAGCCCCGTGTGCGTCCCAAGCTCCCCTAGAGCCCCTCTTTTGCGCATGAAGCGGAGCTGGGGTGGGAGGGGGAAGCAGACTCCGAGACGCGCTAGCCCCCGCCCCGGCGGTCAGCGCCCGGGGAGGTCGCCTCGGGTCAAGGTCGACCGGGCCGTTCGCAGGGCCGAGTTAGACTGCGGGAGGGACCGGCGCGCGCCAGTGTGACTTGGACCCTGGCGGACGCCGGGCCGCTAGTGGGGAGGGCGGCGGGGTGGGGGAGCGCGCCGGGGGGTGGGGAGCGCGCCCGTCCTGCACCCCTCCACGCGCGGAGCCAGGACTCCTTCCTGGGCCGGGCGCCCTCGGTCCGCCCCGCTGCCAGGCCGGCGGATCCGCCTGCGCCGCCAGCGCCCCCAGGGGCTGGCGCAGGAGTTGGCCTCCGGAGCTGGCTGCGAGGCCCCTCTTTTGGAAGTTCTGAAATGACGCAATTAAGGTGCCGTCACTGTGGAAAAGAGGAAACACTGGCCCCTAAAGCAAAAAGGTTTTACAAGTTGCCTGAAACCTCACTCCCTGATAACCCTGGGCTGCATTTCCCGTGCATCTTTTGTGCTACCTTCTGTGCCTGCACACTCCCACTTGCTGCGCTTTTACAAAATGGAAGCCATATACACACGCCACTTTATTCAGGGGTGGCTTTGTGATATGAACCGACAGGTTGTGTGTGTCGTTCTGGAACTCGTCCCCCGACCCCCAACAGTACGATTTGGAAATCACTTGCTCGGCTAGACCAACTCCTCAGCTGCTCCATGAGGTGCCCGCGGAATGCACCATCCTCCGTGGCAGGCATTCTTGGTGCCCCTTGTTAGCAGTTCGCTTCCAGTTTCTCTAGCCCAGTGGCCAGCAAACTCATTAGTCAACAGAGCCAAATATCAACAGGACAAAGATTGAAATTTCTTTGGAGAGCCAAATTTTTAAAACTTAAACTTCTTCTAACGCCACTTCTTCAAAATAGACTCGCCCAGGCCGTGGTATTGTGTGGAAGAGCCACACTCAAGGGGCCGAAGAGCCGCATGTGGCTCGCGAGCCGCAGTTTGCCGACCACTGCCCTAGGCACCCATTCCTCCGCAATGTGCTTGTCAGTACCCGCTGTGCGCGGCCTCTCTGAGGTTAACCAAGTACAAGGATGACCGGAGAGATGCCACCCTCTGAGGCCCGTTTCTAGAAGGAGTGAACAGGCACACTGCAGGTGGATAGCTTGGCTTTGAATAGGGAACATGTTCAAATCCTTACTATGGTTCAAATACCAAATCAATCTAAGAAGTATCTAGGGCAGTGGGCAAGGAGACGCCAGATTGGTGGTGGTGTTCTCATGTCCGCCGGGAGCAAAGCAGAGGGAGTCTTACCCGGGTAGTTCATCCTAGCTGGACACCCGTGTTGGTGGCTGGAGCTGTTTCATGCCTGGGGCACGTTAAAAAATATCTAGGGAAAAGTTTTACTCTCACCCCTGTCCCAACTAACACACAGGTAACCACTCTTACTAGTTCCTTGGGTTGTCCTTCCAGAATTTCCTTCTGAACATACAAGCAAAAATGAGAATGCGTGTATGTATATTTCCTTCTTATTCATGTAAAAGTGTTGTAGATGGCGGGACCGGCACCAGGTGTCTGTCTGACAGGTGGGGTCGGATGGAGCCTGGGTTCAGCAACCTCGATTCTTGGGTTCTGGCTGGAAAAGAATTCAGAGCCAAGATTCAAACTGTAAGAGAACATTTATTTGGTATATCATGGAGGTAGAAGAAGTAATTCCTAAAAGAAATAGGCTTAGGAAACAAGTTCTAGAGGTAAAGGAAGGACTTGGGAGTGAGGAAGCTAATGGTACGTGCCTGGGGCAGGGGATCAGGGAGGGTGAAGGAGGGGGGGAAGGGCAGGTGGGTGGGCGGGTGTGCTCCTGGGAGGGAGAGCCACTGGGTCCTCTGCCCTGAGGGTTTTAAGGGTGGAGATTCTTGCTCTAGTTCAGCAGTCCGGCAACTGGTGGACCGTGAGGTCCAAAAGATTGGTGACCGCTGCTCTAGTTGCCGACCACTGGGTTAGAGTATCATCCTGTACACCAAAAGGTTGCAGGTTCGATTCCAGGTCAGGGCCAAACCTAGGAGGCAACCCATCCATGTTTCTATCTCACATAAATCTCTCTCTCTCACTAAAAAAAAAAAAAAATCAATAAAATCACAAATTTGGGGCCTTAAAACAAAATAGCACCAAGACATATAAGAAATGTTTGCCAAAACCGGTTTGGCTCAGTGGATAGAGCGTCAGCCTGCGGACTGAAGGGTCCCGGGTTCGATTCCGGTCAAGGGCATGTACCTTGGTTGTGGGCACATCCCCAGTGGGGGGTGTGCAGGAGGCAGCTGATCGATGTTTCTCTCCCATCGATGTTTCTAGCTCTCTATCCCTCTCCCTTCCTCTCTGTAAAAAATCAATAAAATATATTAAAAAAAAAAAAGAAATGTTTAAAAGGCAAACGGGCAGGGGGCTGTAGCAAGCTTCCTTTTGTGACAGGCACTTAGACAGACATGAGCAGAGTAAGGACCATGGGCCAGGTACAGTCACCAGTCCCAGGTGCCTAGCAATAGACAATCAATTGTAGGGAGGGACCTGACCCCCGGGTGACTTTTCCTCCCCTAACACATCGCTGGCCATGACCTTTCCTCCCTAGAGATAACATCTATGCCTCAGTTGTTGGTGTGTTTTTTGTTGTTTTTAAATCCTCACCTGAAGATATTTTTCCATTGATTTTTAGAGAGCAGGAAAGACAGAGAAATGTCACTGTGAGAGAAACACATCAATTGGTTGCCTCCTGCGCCAGCCCTGGCCAGGGCCTGGGTGAGGGCCTGGGCCTAGGAGGAGCCTGCTACCAGGTACATGCCCTTAACTGGAATCGAACCCGGGACCCTTCGGTCCGCAGGCCGACGCTCTATCCACTGAGCCAAACCAACTAGGCCGTGGTATTTTGTGGAAGAGCCACACTCAAGGGGCCAAAGAGCCGCATGTGGCTCGCGAGCCGCGGTTTGCCGACCACGGGCTAGAACCTAGAAGGGTAGAGGACAAGTGTTTTCTCCTCACACCTGGGCACATTTTCTCTCTGCTTGAGCGGGGACTTCCTTCTGCTCCTACCCTCACGCGCCGCCAGAGGTGAGGACGCTTGGTCTGGTGGCAAGCACCAAGTCAGGGCTGTGGGGTTGGCTCCACCATGACCCCAGCCAGCTTGCGCTGCACAGTCCCGGAGGGGTGCAGTCTCCAGGGCAGGGGCACCGGCTGTCGAGGAGTCTGCTTGGCGCTGGAAGGAACGTGAGGCACCGGCTGGACCTGGGCACAGCCACAGCTGGACACCGAGGAGTCGGTGCTCGGCGCCCCACATCTTCACCACTGCCTCTTTCCGGGGCACACACTAGAGCAGCCGTGGGCAAACTACGGCCCGCGGGCCGGATCCGGCTGTTCTATCCGGTTCTCTTGCTCTCCCCTCCATTCCTTTACTTTGAATTTATATTAGTTCACACAAACACTCCATCCATGCTTTTGTTCCGGCCCTCCGGTCCAGTTTAAGAACCCATTGTGGCCCTGGAGTCAAAAAGTTTGCCCACCCCTGCACTAGAGGCTTCACCTACAGAAAAGCACTCTCTCCCGTTTGGAGGCTGCAAGTCTGAGATCGAGGTGTTGGCAGGGCCATGCTCCCCCCGAAGGCACTGGGGAGGGGTCGTCGCCCCTCTGCTGACTCTGGAGGTTCCTTGGCTGTGGCTGCATTGCTCCGATCTCCACGTGGCGTTCTCCCTGTGTGCCTGTCTGTGTCCAAATTTCCCATTTGAAAGGACACCAGCCATGTTGCATTAGGAGCCATCTTTCTCCAGTGTGACCTCATCTTAATTAACAACATCTGCAACGACCCTCTCTCCAAATATGGCCACATTCTGAGGTGCTGGGGCTAGGACTTCCACACAGGCATTTCCGGGGACACAGTTCAACCCCTAACGACCAGAGCAGCTGTTCTTCCAGCCCAGCTGTCCTGTTGGGTCCCTCCCTTCTCCGTGTCAGCCCTGGTGACAAGCAGACATGTGCTCTGGGGGGTGGGCTGTGGAGCGCCCTGTGCCCCACGCCTCCTGAGGTTGGGAATCGGTGTCCCCGTGAGCAGCCAGAGGCCTTAGACTTGCTGCCTGGGCTCTGACCCCTCACTGGGCACAGGACACGCCCATGGGGCTGCCATCAGAGGAGAGGCCAACACACCTGCCCACAGCCCCCTCTTCTTAAAATGCAAAGTAAGAGGCAGCCGCTCTCCAGCCTCTGTGACGCCCACCTGGGACGTGGGTGTCCAGCAGGTAGCACGGAGGGACCGCGCGCCCCAAGGCGGAGCTCCGCAGGGCTGGGCTCTGGCGGGGAGCTGGCCCAGCTGTCGCGTTCTACACGGGGCTCAGAATTTCATCAGGCGCTTCCCCAAGCAGAAGTCCCCCTGAAGTACACGCGCACCCCAGCCCGAATTTACTGTTGCCACCAAGAGCGATTTTATTCTATGAAGTCCGTCTCTTTGGCCATCTCCTCTGTAGGGACCGCCCCAGGGACAGCTCCCAGAACATTCCGGCTCTTTCCCGCCTCTGCAGTGCTGGGAACTTCACGCCTTTTACGTCCCGAGTGGCCTCACTGTCACCTGACCCTCCCTCTGGGGTCCCCTCCTGGTTATTCTCTGCCACAGCCCGTGATGCTTAGTAACCTGCCCGCTGGTTGTCCATTCATTGCAGTATCCGCAGCACAGTCCTCGTGGCCCCGCGAGGGGTCCCAGCGAGACGCTGAGCCTCACAGGGTGCTGTGTGTGTGTGTGTGTGTGGGGGGGGCTGCCCTCAGGAGAAAGGCCAGGACAGGGCTTCCCCATGCTGGGCACCTTGATGTGACACTCGCTTCAAACAAGTCTGCGTGGGAGTAGTTTACTCCGCTGGGCGTGTGGGGAGATGGAGGCCCCGAAGGTCCCGGTTTGCTGTGCAGGAGGGAGGGAGTCTGGGCTTGGACACAAACGCAGTGTCTCTCCCCACTGCCCGAGGGCACCTCCCTCTTTGTACTTTCTGTCTTCTGATTCTCAGGCATCCGGGGCCTTGCTGACGTGGAGGGACGGCCCTGCCCACATGAGCTAATGTCTATAGACGGTAAACAGCCTGCTGAGAGGCCCCGTTCAAGTACAGACCAACCCTCCAGCGCTAAACCCGACCACCTCCCATGCCACACCCTCAGGACACTGTCCCCTGCCCTAAGCACCCAGGGTATCTGACAACCAGGGACATCCCTTATGCCCCAGGGCCCCCAACGAGCCACGCCTAAACCTGCTCACCCTGTCTCACCGGCTCCTTCCCATGGAAAACACAGCCCAGGCCGCTGCCCACAGGTCCTGGCCTCCCTCTGCTCGTGTGCCCCTGCCTCCTGTGGGGACCTGTGAGTGACAAACCATCATTTCAGTGGCAGCTGCCTGCTGAACCTGTAGGCCTCACAACGCCTGAATGGTAAGAAAACCTAAACTTTAAAACAGGACGGCACCTGCGTGGAGGCCCCACCGCGCGTGCCCTGGGGAGGTGTCACCGCGCCCTCCCACAGGGGCAGGCTGATGCCCGAGGCTGTGCCCCAGGAAGCAATAGTGCTTTTGCCCCGTTTGGCTGAGGAGGAAGCCAGAGGTCAGAGAGGTGGCCTTGCCTATCAGAGCCGGGGCTCCGGACCAGGTCACCTGTCCTGGGAGGGTGGAGGGGCCCCAGGAGAGGACTCCGCACGCCCTGCAGAGCTAGCATGAACTCCACTAACGCTGTGCCACCATAGGAACATTATAACTGGGGAGGGGACCATGGGCTGTGAGAGGCGCGGGTGCAGAGCGGTCAGTCTTCTGGGGTCACTGAATAGCCCCACTGCCCAGGATGTCCTCTGAGCCTCCTGGGACCTTTGGGTGCAATTCAGACACTCAGGGGGAGGGGGGGCAGGCGGGGGGTTCAGGCCTCAGCGGCTCCGTTCCTGCAGTGAGCTCAGCGACGCCTGTCAGCGGGGTATGCGCACAGGCTGGGCAGGCGTGGGCAGGAGGGACGGCAGAGGCAGCCAGGCCTCCAGATTCAGCCTCAGGCCGGCCTTCAGGAGATCTTCTCATTTCGGAGATTTGGCAAGTTTTCTCAAGGACAACAGTCCTTCTCAGATGAAACGTCCATTTTAATGTCAAGGTTTAGGTTGACAGTTAAGTCATTAGTTTCTGTTTCTATGCATCAGAGCATCCTGGGAGAAGAGAAATGTTTTTTGTTGTTAATCCTCACCTGAGGATATTTTTTTCCATTGATTTTTTTTTTTTTTTTTTTTTTTTTTAGAGAGTGGAAGGGAGGGGAGAGACACAGAGAGAGAAACATGGATGTGTTGCCTCCTCATGTGCTCCGACCAAGGCTGAGGGATCGAGCCTACAACCGAGGTATGTGCCCTTGACTGGAATCAAACCCACGACCCTTCAGTCCATGGGCGGACACTCTAACCACTGCAAAGCCAGCTAGGGCAAGGAGAATTTTCTGGAAGGCAAGAGATGTCTGTGAGGTTGCCCTAGCTGGTTTGGCTCAGTGGGTAGAGCGTCGGCCTGTGGACTCAAGGGTCCCAGTTCGATTCTGGTCAAGGGCACATGCCTGAGTTGCAGGCTCTATCCCCAGTAGGGGGTGTGCAGGAGGCAGCCAATCAATGATTCTCTCTCATCACTGATGTTTCTCTCTCTTTCCCCCTCTCCCTGCCTCTCTGAAATCAATTAAAAAAATATCTACAAAAAAAGAGATGTCAGTGCGCTATTAACGATTAGCAGCCACCATGATGATGACAACGATGGCAACATGTACCCCGCCACCAGGGCAAGAAAAAGTGGGCACATTAGTCCCCACTTCACAGATAAGGAAACTGAGGCACGTGGCATGAACTTCCTCAGGGTCACGTTGGGAGTAAAGAGGGAGGTGGGGGCTCAGCTCCCACCCCAGCTGAGGTGGCCCAGGAGTCTGCAGCCGCGGGGTGAAGGTGCAGCGGGGAAGTGCCCCCCCTCGGGGATCTGCACTGGGACAGGCTGTACTGTTAACACTTCCAGAGCCACATTTTCCTGTGGTTCCGGGAGACACCAGTGACTCCATCTCTCCCACAAACCTCTGGGCCGGCAGCCTCTGTGACACCACTGGGCAGGCTCCCTGACCCCTCCGCTGGGGACCCCACAGAGGTCTGCACTGAACGGGAAGAGCCACTCCAGCCCTTCCTGGGACTTGGGTCGTCACTGGCAGTGTGGAATTAGGGGTTCGGAAGGAGGCATTCACTCGGAGCTGGGGCTCAGACTACTCCCACCTGGCGGCACTAGCGGGTGCTCCACCTTCTGAGGTCCCGCCCACTACCCTCCCAGCCCAGCATCCGCAGCCAGGAAACAGCATGGCCGCCGCCCCCTGCTGTCCACAGTGGGTACTGCTGGGGAGGGAGTGTCCCCAAGGCCTAGGCCAGCATCTCCCAGGGTGACTGGTACCTGAAGAGGGTGCGGGAGAGGGAGAGAGAAGCAGGAGAGGGGAGAGGCCTCCTGGGTAAGTGCTGTCTTCATGTTCTAATTCCCACATCCCAGAGGGACTCTTGAAGGAATCTTGCCAAGAAAGGGTTTACTCTGGTTTGTGCCCCTTGAAAGCCCCAACTATTGTCTTGGAGGAAGCACAGAGCCAGGGCCTGGGCGTCTGAGAACCCCTCCTCCCCACACTCAGTCCCCAAAGTCCTTCGCTCCATTCCCTGGGCCACGCCGGTTCAGGGTTCAAGACCCGTCCCTTCTTTCCTGTTGGCTGCCTGCCTGACCGCCCAACCCTTCTGGGGCAGGCGGCTGCTTTCAGGACCAAGTTCAAGCCTCGTCTGGCCCTGCTGTCTCTGCTGCTCCTCAGCACTGGCCCTCAAGCCCCGGCCCCACGCGGCAGTCCTCCCTCCTTCCTCCTCCCGTGATTCTGAGACAGAATCTGCTCACGTTCCAGCGGCGCCTCCCCCAGGGTCCCCGGGCCTGCGCCTGCAGTGGGGGGTGGAGGGCGGGCAAGCACGCCAGCCCGTCTCTTACGCAGCACCAGGCTGCCCAGGGAGGCCCTCCCAGTGATTCTCCCCCAATTCCCAGCCTCTGA
This sequence comes from Plecotus auritus, assembly GCF_963455305.1. Taxonomy (NCBI): domain Eukaryota; kingdom Metazoa; phylum Chordata; class Mammalia; order Chiroptera; family Vespertilionidae; genus Plecotus; species Plecotus auritus. Next base: position 148,555,969 of record NC_137783.1, on the reverse strand, counting down.
CTCAGGGAGGCTGTGCTCAGACCTGGCGCGCAAGCCAGAACTTTGGCATCGGACACAGAAACAGACTCCTGGAAAACGGGTTTATTTTTATGTTTCTGCAAATGCCGGCTCGACGATCAGCACAGACACGGAGCAATCTCAATGGTGTTTATCCGGAGGACAGTCTGCGAGCTTACAATAACTGGAAGAGAGAGAACGTGGTCACAGCCTGACCACAACTCTGACCTTGTTCACCAGCTACCAGAGACCCGCCGTCTGACACCCCCCCTTTCCACGAGGCAGGGATTCCCACTGTGACCAAGGGCTGTACACGACACGCATGTCCTGAGACAGGACAGCTCAGCCTGCAGCGTCCCCGCTGGGGGAGCCCTGCTTCATGGGGTTTGTGACATCCAGGGAGGTCCCCGCCTGTGTCTTAGCCCCCGACCTTGTCAGACCCACAGGGGCGACGCCCAGAGCAGGCAGGACCGCAGGGCACCAGCTCCGCTTTCTATAACTTACTTTTCTTCTTCCTGTAGTTTTTCCTTCTCTTAAACTTCATGTTGACCTTTGGCCATGATTCTGTCTTTTCGATGACAGTGGCTTCTACGCGAACAAGATCCTTCCTGGAAATAAATGACAGACCTTCCCGATGAGCTGGCAGCGTCGCTGATGCTTTACGTAAGGTTTTCAAAAATGAGGTTTACTTTCCTTTTTTGCTGATCATAAAAGTGATATGTGACCCCTGTAGACATTTTGAAAGCTACAAAGAAGCGTAATAAAGACAGTGTAGTCTGTCCACAGGTCTTACGGGCCTTGTGGGAGCGAGTTAGTAACAGCCCAGTGACCTGGTCTGGGTGTCCTGGCCCCGGGGACGCTTCGCATCCGCCATCATGAAGTATAAGCCTCTTGTGTTTGGCGATGGTTGGAGTGATGGAAGCGCCCGCCTAGTCTCACCGCCCGGCCCTGGGCAGAGCCCCACATCTAAGAGCACGTTACCCTAAGAGCGGCTTGCCCAGCAACGTGAAGTCATCAGCGCCGACCAGCAGGACCTGCGACGTGAAACAGGGCGTTACCCGTGAGTAACAAACGTGGCAAGAACAGGGAAGGCCAGAAGCCCTGGGACGTGGGAAAGGTATCGTTTGGAAACTGTGCTGCGGGCAGGATCTGCTATCTCACTGTCGCTTTAAACAAACTGTGAACAGCAGCGGACTCGGACGCAGGACGGGTAAAACTGATTATCTGATGTGGCGATCACTTACCAAGTTGTGTCAACCTCCTGTGAAAATGGTGGTGTTTTAATTTAAACAACAAAACCTTAGTGAAGTCTAACACCCAGGGAAAAACCACACATCAGACAGCGTGTCTTTGAGGCTGGTTACAGGACTGCGAAGACGCGAAGGCTCAGGCTCAGGCGTATCTGCTGCCAGCAGAACCCCGTGCCGCCGTTTTTATTAGACGTTGGAAGACTGTCTTAAATTTTACTGGTAAGAAAAAAATCCAATTGTACTAAAATTGAATGTCTAAAGACAAAGCACATCTGTAACACCGGTGGCCCACGTGCATTAGTGACAAATAGCGAACTGTTTTAGAGTCACTTTCGGCACATGCTCTCGACTCCTGGATTGCCAACGCTACAAAAAGCAACCTGCATTAATGGGGCTTTCCACCGCGTTTTGTTAACGTGAGACATTCCCAAATAACACCTTCTCAGAAACCTCCACAGCCGCTCCCCAAGCCAGTTCCTCTAGACCAGGGGTGGGAACGTCCGACCCGAGGGCCTTATAAAGCCTGAGAGATCATTTGGCCTGGCCCTGCCAAGGCATCAGGGGTGAGGTAATTAAATGTTTGACCAAATAGAGCAGGCTAATTTTTTTAAAGCTGATAATGTTGCATGGCCCTCGGATGATGTTATAAATATCCAGATGGCCCTGGGCGGAGAAAAGGTTCCCAGCTCTGCTCTAGACACACAGTGGATGTGCTCCTGCCCAGGAGCTCAGGGCGGAGCCTCCAAGGCCGTGTGGAGGAGCGCTTGCGGGTGGCCGCCGTCCCGCTCAGATCCTAGGCTGCGGGACCGCCTCAGCAAGAGTTAATACGCAAAAACTTGACAACCGCAAAGGACGGAGGAGGTTTCATCAATAAAGGAAATCCTGTGTCATATTCCATCATGTTGACGTAACGTATATATCCTGGGAAGCTGACTTAGTATAGAGTGCTTAGGTTTTTTTTTTAAAAAATATATTTTGATTTTTTACAGAGAGGAAGGGAGAGGGATAGAGAGTTAGAAACATCGATGAGAGAGAAACATTGATCAGCTGCCTCTTGCACACCTCCCACTGGGTATGTGCCCGCAACCAAGGTACATGCCCCTGACTGGAATCGAACCTGGGACCCTTCAGTCTGCAGGCCGACGCTCTATCCACTGAGCCAAACCGGTCAGGGCGAGCGCTTATGTTTTATACATAGTTTTATAAGTAGGAGCAGAGCAGGCAAAAACCAAATACATTTTGACCACAGCAAGGAGAATCGTAACGGAAGGGCAGGAACGCTTAGCTAAATACACAGATGGGGCAGGCAGCTCCCAGCGGTCAGGGAGAGCCAGTGCTCAGGGAAGGGCCTCAGAACAGGCCTCGCTGTTTCAAAACAGAGAGGCTGGCAAACCGAACGGCGGAGGAGTGTTCCAGCCTGAACTTAATATAAACGTGGGCTTGAAAGCTCTACATACGCAACCGGGACTTCTATCGTATCTGCGATGGAGTATTGTTCTGTGGGATATGTTAGCCACCAGGATGTGAGACAGTCAATGGGCACCGCTGACCGTCTCCGCTGAGTGAACCCCGAGCCGGGCCATCACAGCTCGGCCACCTCCCGGGGCCTGCCCGCACTGCCCGGCCAGCCGCCTCCTCACTCACTCACTCTCCATCCCCTGGTTTTCTCGTGGTCACCCTGATCTGAGGAACCCTCTCCAGGGACGATGCTGGGAGCGGGGATCGCACCTTCCAGGACCGAGTCCCCGAACGCACAAAGAGACCGAAATCTTACCTTCTCCAACCGAATCCTCTCTCCACACGCAAGGTCTAGCTCGTTTTCGATTAGAATCAGGTCCTCGGCGGTCACCTTCCACTGGTGGCTGGCGAAGTGCACCACAGCAAAGAGCCGGCCGTACTGGCCCGTGGCGATCAGCTCGTTCACCTTCCGCACGACCTCTGTGGGGAGAAGGCCGCGGGTGTCACCCCAGTGGAAAGGCAGCATCGACACCTCCACACGGGCCCCGGGGACTTTATTATATCCCCCCGCCCCCCGCTCTCCTGCAGCGGTGTGGTGGGGGTGGAGGAGGGGCGCCCGGTGGTGTGGTCGCAGGGCAGGTGACAGCTGGTGGCCGAGCCTCATGCTCGCCACCGCAGGCACAGGCGCCTGGGCACGGGGTCCCCTGCTATCCCAGGAGCACTGGCAGCGTGGCATGCAGGGCACACGGGCCCTGACAGATGACGCTCCCCACGCTTCCCAGGACGCCCTGCCTCCCGCCATTCTCTGGCCTGAGCGCACAGCGGGCCTGCCTCGGTTCTGACTCTGGGTGGAAACTTCGCACCCTGTTTGGTTCCCAGTTGTTATTAATAAAGAGCTGGGGGCCAGGAAGGGTGCAAACCCTGAAAGGGAGAGCAGGCCTTTCTGTAAACAAGGGAAACCCGGAACAACACCCTGCACGCCTCCTGCACGGCTGCCTGCTTCCCGCTTCTGTGGTCACTGCCTCTGCTCAGGTCACAACCCTCTGTCCACAACCGGTTACTGTCCGAGCAGCGTCTGCTGAGACCCGACCTGCCGGCCTCGCCTGGGGCTGGTGCAGGAGCGGAACCCGCACAGTTCCTGCCCCGGAGACAGTCCCACCAGAGGCTGAACGAGGCCAAGGGCCGGGACCCAGGCTGCGCCTTATTTTTCTCTAAGTCTCCAAAACAGCGTTTAGAACTAGACGATTCCAGCCCTGGCTGGTTTGGCTCAGTGGATCGAGCATCAGTCTGCGGACTAAAGGGTCTCGGGTTTGATTCCGGTCAAGGGCACATGCCCGGGTTGAGGGCTCAATCCCCACTGGGGGATGTGCAGAAGGCAGCCGATCAGTGTTTCTCTCTCATCATTGATGTTTCTACCTCTCTCTCCCTTCCTCTCTGAAATCAATAAAAATATACAAAAAAAACCAACTAGATGATTCCGTGCATTAAGGTGGACTTCCAGCTTTTTGGGGAAACTGAGGATCTCACACTCCCTCCTGGCAGCGGTGGCTGTGGTGACAGGCGCTCCAGGTTGACATGCCCCAGACACCCTGGCGGCTTCTCCAACAGCCAGGCCGTGGCTGGCGGCCACTGGCTGTCACGCAGCTTCTCTTCCGTGTGGGGAGAACCCTGTCCCAAACCCACGTTTCTCCCAACAGCGGGAAGACAGATGGACAAGTGCCTTCCCTCCCGAATGCCACCTGCTTTGAACACGGCAGGTGCGCAGGGGCCTCTGCTGAAAGAGCGGCTCTCGAGTCCGCTGCTCAGTGGCCAATGAAGCAGAGGTTCCCTGTGTGGGTCTGGAGCACGGAGCCGACACCCTGGCTCTGCGGCCAGGTGACTGCCTGTGTGGGGGGTGCTGCCCGCCTCTGCCCCTTCCTTACCTGCGTGGTGTCTGGTCTCCTCGACGGGGTCTGGCAGAACGACTTCAGGCCAAGGGGGCGAACTCAGGGATGTCTTAGGAACATACCTGTAAAAAACATTTTATGCACACGTCACATGTGTGAAAAGGCAGTTCGAAATCGTAAGTCATGGCTGTGTGCAACTGCCGGGAAGGACAGGGTCTAGCGCGTCACCCGGTCACGTGTGCACACCCCCGCTCCACCGGAATGCTAGCTAGCGCCTTGTAAGCACGTATATATTGTTGTACGTTCATTATGGGTGTATCCCCACCCTGGACCAGTGTTTGACTCATAACAGGTACTCGATGAATGATGAATGAAACCTGTTCTGCTCAGTCAAATGAAGGCCCTGGCTTGGCCTCAAACCACAGCACCAAGTGCCTGTGGGTTCAGATCCTGCTCTGTGCCGAGTGCAGGAGCCTCCAAGACGGCCTCGCGGACCCTCCCACTGCGGAGACTGGTGCGGCGGCGGCGGCAGCGATGTGTGAATGCTCCACTGTACACCAGGCACTGTCCTCTCTCTTTATTTTTTTAAATTTCATTTCATTTTATTTATTTTTTTTGTCCACTCTCTTTAAATGTAGAATTTACTTAGTCTCATAAAACTCCACTGAGCTACACACGCACAATCCACTTTGCGGACCAGGAGGCACAGCTCAGATGGACGGCTTCGCTCCGGCCCTGGCTGCAGAGTCCCGGGCGCAGGGCCGGGCAGGCCCCGGGCTTCCACGCGTACCCGCCACCCTGTCCTGCTCTTGTCTGTGTACACCCACCAGCCAGGGGGACTTGGCCAAATCTACCTCCTGTAGCTTACAGTGCAGTTTCTTCCCTCAGTATGACATTTAACACGGAATTTGCTGTTTCAAATTCCACAGGTTCCTCCGAGAGGTTCTGACCCCACATGCCCGGGTGCAGCCTTCCCGGTTAGAAACCTCCCATGGGGAGCGACAACGTCCCCTTGATAACTAGAGCGCTGGAAGGCCAGGACACCTTGCTCTTTGCACTCTTGACGTTCTGTCAAGGGTCTGAGAAAAATACTATCAAAACAGTTAGAAAACAGAAATATTCCTAAAAACCCAAATGTCTGAAGTTTTGCATCAGAAAGATGGTGAAAGGAAGAGTCACCCAAACCCACGATGACATTACCCTTCTGGACGCGAGGTGGTCTGCGACTGGAACCTTCGAGAAGCGGACCACAGGGAGGCTGGGGAATAGAGAAACAGGGGTAGTGACTCCCGTGAAATGCAAACCTCCCTTGAAGACACTCAACGCACAGCTGTCGCTGGTATGGCTTTAAATCGCATCACAGCTTGTCTACAGAAAATCGAGGCCGACAAAGCTCAAAGAACATCACGTGCAGTCACTAGTTGTTACCATAAGCATCGCGATTCATTCATCACACCACCTCAAGGGCCTACAACCGCACCGCCCGCCCATTAACCCACTCCTTGACCCCCAAGTGCCGGTGGGTTCAGATCCTGCTCCGTGCCAAGTGCGGGAGCCTCCAAGAGGGCCCTGTTGAGCCATCCTCCGGGTATTCTCACCCCATTGTCCCCCCATATGGAGCTGGTTTCCGTGACTAATGGCATGTGACTGAGGTGATGGAACAGCTGAGCCCCCCGGCCAGGGCTGTACCAGTATTCTGCTGAGACTCTCCAGAAGCTTCCATTTCATTCAGAGAAAAGGCAAAAGCCGCTACAGGGACCCACTGGGCGGTGGCAGTGTCATCCCCGCTCTCCAACACGCTTCCCCTTGCTCCCTGGGCACCTGCCTCCCTGGCTTCCTCGCTCTTGCCGGACCACGCCAGGCACGCACTCGCCTAGAAGCCTGTGTGTCGACTGCTCTTTCCCTGAAACCCCTTCCCACATCAGGGACCTACAAGGCTAATTCCCTCATTTCTTCTGGGTCTCCACTGAAACACCACCTCAGTGGAGAGGACTTTCCCAACCATCCTATTCAAAACGGAACCCCTCCCTCCTAAGACTTATTTTTCTCCACAAGACTTATCAGCTCGTAACACACTATGTCATTTGCTTATTTAAAAAGCCTGTCTGCACACCCCCTCTCCACCAGAATGCTAGCTAGCCCCCTTATAAGCAGGAGCTATTGTCTGTTTATTATGGGTGTATCCTCACCCTGGACCAGTGTTTGACACGTAACAGGCACTCAATGAATGACGAATGAAATCTGCTTTGCTCAGTCATCAAATGAAGCCCCTGGCCTGGCTGGTGTGGCTCAGTGATTGAGTGTCGACCTATGAACCAGGAGGTCATGGTTCCATTACCAGTCAGGGCATATGCCCGGGGTTGTGGGCTCGATCCCCAGTGTGGGGCATGCAGGAGGCGACCGATTGATGATTCTCTCTCATCATTGATGTTTCTATCCCTTTCTCTTCCTCTCTGAAATAAATTTTTTTAAAAAATGAAGCCCCTGTTGTAATTCTCTGTGACTGGAAATTCAGCACCTCTCTTGCGAGCCATCCCACTGTTATAAGCTCAGTTAGAAAGTTTTTGTACCTCTGCCTATGGTCTTAGCTTAGTCTTGGACCCCCCCCCCCCACCCCAGGGAAAAAAGTGCCCCCTTGTCTTCCACGGAACCGTCTTTATAGCTCTGAGGACAGAGACTGGTCCTTCCTTCCTGTTTCCTTCACTCACTCTTCAAGGTCCCGCCTGCTCACTGTTTCGGTTACCTTCTCTGTACTCACTACACTTCGTGATTCTCTCTTAAAAAGTTGCATCTGGAATTGAACACTGCATTCTAGAGGTGGTTTTACGTCAGCAGAACAGAGAAAGTCCCCCTGCTTTTGTAAAAACTTCCCTGCCTACTTCAACCCACGTTTTATTATGGAAAATGTTGTGCACAACACTGAGCCCTCAGCTACCCCTCCCCGGATTCCACAGAGAGCAACTCGTGAGTAATCCTGTTTGATGTACATGGCCTCTTGCCCAATTCTCAATTAGTTTAAAGCAAACCAGGCATCGTTTTATCTGTGAAGAGGTCATATTTCTATGCATGGATGAAAAAGGGGTGCTATAATAAATCATAAATTCCTAACTGGCCAGACAGCCCAGGCCTATCACTTCCTTAGTGAAAGGTTTTAAGCAGGGCCTGCCCACTGTTTCTCTTCTTCTAGGTTACACACTTTGAGAGCCAGAAGTAATGCTCCTCGAAGGCATAACCACCCGCAAGAAAGCACATAATCTCACGGCCCAATTCCTGCCTCGCCCTCTCCCACTGTTATGTAATCTTCCTTACTTTCCTACTTAAGTCCAAATGCATAAAAGAAATTGCAAAACTGTTATTCTCCAGAGTAGTTGAGATCTTGCTGCCTAGCAATTGTCGTTTTAGCTCAAATCCTATATAATCCTATATAATCCTATGTAATAAATCCTTAATATGCAAATCGACGGAACTGCGGGCAACCGGTTGCTATGATGCGCACTGACAACCAGGGGCAGATGCTCAGCGCCGGAGCTGCCCCCTGGTGGTCAGTGTACTCCCACGGGGGAGCGCTGCTCAGCCAGAAGCCAGGCTCACAGCTGGCGAGCTCAGCAACTGCAGGCGGGCGGTTAGGAGCGAGGGGCCCGGACTGCAAGAGGGCACAGGCTGGGCTGAGGAAGCCCCTGCCCCCAGTGCACGAATCTCGTGCACGGGGCCTCTAGTAAACTTATAGTGAAAATTCTCTACAGGTTTGGACATTTATGTTGACACACCAAAGACAAGTCGACATACAAAAAGATGATGATTTAAGAAACAAAACAACATAACCACTACACTATTATTGGCATCTAAAAAGGTGAAATTCTTTAAAATTGCCATATATACATTTAGGTCAATTTAAAAACATACATAAGCACTCCTGCATGCAAACACACACTCCAACCATTTTCAGGCTGAATATAACCTTTTTGGAGCTTCATAACCCAGTGACTAAAATACAGCTACGTGTTTGCTGAATGGGTTAAGATTAGGCAAGGGCATCCATCTATTTTCCCAGATGCGGTTGATGATGCTCAGAGAGCGGCTCAAAGCCTAGGGTAATGGCAAAGCACAGGTTTTGTAGCGGGACCGCTCTGCCTGAAACACTCCTCTCCCACTTTCCCGCTGGGTGACCTTGGGCAAGTTACCTAACCTCTCTGACCCTCTCTGCTCCCCACTAACACAGGGCCTATACACAAGTGGAAGAGCTATCCTCAATGGTTAAGCTACTAACTAAGGAACCAGGATCTGAACCTCGGTTTCCCCAACTCCAAAGCCGGTGTTATAAAAAAAGGAGATCAGCACCGAAGGCATCAGGTCGGACACACACATACACACATGGCGGGGTGGCGGAAAGCACCGCTTGCCCCACTTCCTCCCTTCACCCGCAGCCCTGGCCTCACCCGCTCCGGGCCCCGACGGTCTGAGGATGCTACGGCCGCAGGCGGACACCAGCCGCCCGAAGGCGACTGGCAGGGCCGAGGCCACCACGGCCGCCGCCATTTTAGACCGGAAGCGGAAGTGGAGGCGCCGCGAACCTGGTGCGGCGACGCACCGGGCCCGGCGGGGAACATCTCCCCGCGCGGCGACGGGACCTCGGCGGCTCCGGCACGGGTCGCGCGGCGGCGGCGATGGCCTCGGCGGCTGTGGAAACCTTCGTGACCAAGCAGTTAGACCTGCTGGAGCTTGAGAGAGACGCGGAGGTCGAGGAGCGCAGGTACGGCCGCCGGCCCTCCTCTAGGGGTCGGTCCGGCAGTTCCCCAGCCCTGATCTGCTCAGACCTAGGCGGACCCTCCGGGGCCCGGTCTCCCCCAGAGGTGGAAACCTCCTCACCTCCCTGGGCGGCCCGTTCTGGTTTTGGACCCTTTCGTTTTTCGGTCCGAAGTCCCCCTCCCCGAACTTCCATTGCGAGATCCTGCCTCTGCCCAGTTCGACTCCCAGCGCCTGCTCAGCCCTCTTCCTCATCCGTCCGCGCTGTAGATGTTGGCACCTGTGTGTGCCAGGCCCCATTAAGGGAGTGATTGGCACTGGGAGCCGGGGTATGAGCTCAAGGGGTGGATAGACGCCTAAGCAGCCCCCTTCCAGCGTGACAAGTGGCCGATGCTGACGCCTGTGCGCGGAGCTGGGGAAGAAACCCTGAGCCGGGAGCGGGCGCGGGGGGTGGTTCAGGGAGGAGGTGGAGCCTGAGCACAGCTTCAGGAAAATCGGGGTGCAGGTGTCCCGGAGGGGGAGCCGCCCTGTGTCTGAACAGGAATAGGCGTTTCACCGAAACACTAAGCGCACAGTGATGGAGGCTGTAAACCCTTCCCACCCATCGCCAGTTCCTCTAACCCTCAGGCCTAGTCTACAAAGCACGTTACTGTTACTCTCACGTGGGAGGAGTTGAGGGGAGAGGTGAAAGAACCTGCCAACGCAGTGCAGGCAGAGTCAGGACCCGATTCCAGAGCTTACACACAGGGATGGGGTTTGTTTGAGAGGATTTGACTGTAACAGTTAAGAGCTTGTGGAGAATCCCAGCTCCTTCATTTCTGGCTGTGTCGCTTTGCAGGTTATATCTCTGAGCCTTAGTTACCTTCTCTGTGAAATGGGGTCATTCCCACCTCACAGGTTTGCTGAGAGAATGACATGATTTTATTAAAAGTCAAGGGCTCAGCATGGTACCAAGTGCAGAGTAAGCCCTGTGAGAAGGTGAATGGGCAGTTGAGCAGGGCCTTGCCGAGGAGCTTGTATGATGTTCTGGTGCAGAGGATGGCTTTCACTGAAGTGAAGCCGGTTTGGGGCTGGGGAGGGGGGTGAATAGATTTGCATTTTAGGAGGATCACTTGGGTGCTGGGAGCTTCTTTTTGTTTTTTTATTTTTTTTAAATATTATTTATTTTTTACAGAGAGAAAGGGAGAGGGAGAGAGATTAGAAACATTGATGAGAGAGAAACATCAATCAGCTGCCTCCTGCACACCTCTCACTGGGGATGTGCCCGCAACCAAGGTACATGCCCTTGACCGGAATCAAACCTGGGACCCTCGAGTCCGCAGGCCGACGCTCTATCCACTGAGCCAAACCGGTTAGGGCTGTTGTTGTTTTTTAGAGAGAGTGGAAGGAGGGGGAGAGAGAGAAACATCGATGTGAGAGACACACTGATTGGTTGTCTCCCGCTTGCACCTGACTGGGTCTGGGATGGAGCCTGCAACACAGGTACCTGCCCTTGACCGAATCGAACCCAGAACCCTTCAGTCCGCGGGCTGACGCTCTCTCCCCTGAGCCAAACCAGCTAGGGCCTGGAAGCTCTGTTTAATCCAGGCTGCCAGTGATGTGGGCTTAAATCTGAGTCAGGGCTCTCGAGGGGAGAGGGAGAGGTAGATCCAGACTAAACAGGAAGGGCCCGATAGGACTCAGTGACTTGAACCAGGATGGGGGAGAGAGTAGAGAAGGGGAAGGTGGCCGGAGGTTCTGACTCGGGTGCCTGGGAGAAGGGCCGCGTCATGAACTGCCCTCGGGGAGGTGCGAAGGGCAGGTCTGAGTGGGGCAGAGCCAGAATTGTGCTGGCTCGTGTTCGGCGCCTGTGCCAGGTCTTCATTTTCTCCCCTTTTCCGTTTCTCCTGCTTGGGTGGAAATGAACACAGTGAGGACAAAGGGTGGGAATGAACACAGTGAGGACAAAGGGTGGAAATGAACACGGTGAGGACAAAGGGTGGGAATGAACACGGTGAGGACAAAGGGTGGGAATGAACACGGTGAGGACAAAGGGTGGGAATGAACACGATGAGGGCAAAGGGTGGGAATGAACACGGTGAGGACAAAGGGTGGGAATGAACACGGTGAGGACAAAGGGTGGGAATGAACACGGTGAGGACAAAGGGTGGGAATGAACACGGTGAGGACAAGGTGGGAATGAATACAATGAGGACAAAGATTGACGTTTACTCCTGGTGTCTTCCAGGTCCTGGCAGGAGAACGTCTCTCTGAAGGAGCTCCAGCGCCGCGGCGTCTGCTTGCTGAAGCTGCAGGTGTCCAGCCAGCGGACCGGGCTGTACGGACAGCTGCTGGTCACCTTCGAGCCCCGGAGATGCACATCTGCAGGAGTGCTCCCCAGTAACAGCTTCTCCTCTGGTCTGTGCGTTTCTGACGCAGGCACATAGCTGAGTATGAGCAGCCTCAAGCTGGGCGTTTTGTCTAAGGAGGCTGAGAGGAGAGGTTCAGGGACCTGCCCAGTGTAACGCGGAGAGTCAGGACCTGATGCCAGAGTTTGTGTTCACGTGGCCAGTTGCCAAGGGCTGCCATGAGCAGGGTGAAGGGGGTTGCTGAGTGTCTTTCAGGAGTGGTTGAGCAGGGCCTGTCTGTGCAGGTGGCTTGGAAACTCTGGAAACGCAAAGGTAAAAGTGTGTGTTCAGTTAGTGAGCGCTGTGGCGTGAATGGTCGCGGAGACGGATGGCTCCTCGACAAGCAGGAAGTCAGAGGGAGTGGCATTTATGCTGAAAAGTAGCGTGCTGAGAATTCAGTGTGTTGCTGTAGCTATGGACAGAGTCAGGTGGAGCTGTTTCTTCTAAGGAGTGGTTTTGAGGCTCAGTAGCTTCGAGATGCATTCGGAAGCAGGGCTCCTATTCCGGGCACTCGTGGGGCAGTCACGGGGGGAGGTCCCCATGGCGGGCCCCATGCACAGAACTTGACCTCTGCCCCGGGAGTACTGTTGCCACCTGATGTTTCTCTTTAAAAGTTGGGGAAGGAGGCAGAGAAAAGATTCAAGGTGCAGACGGAACTCTGCTTACAAGAAGAACCCCTCGGACCGAGAACACGCTTGGCTCATGCCTGGCACACTCTTGCAGACATGGAATAAGTAGGGTGTAAATGTGCGGGTGGCCCTGGCTTTATCTCAGAGTGGATTCTGTTTCGGTCGGAACTGTGGTCAAGTGACAGAACCCAAGCCAAACGGGCTTGGGCAAGAAGGCCTGCACTGAAGGGCCACTGCGAGGTGGGCATCGGGGCTGGAAGGAGGACGCCGGGCTGAGCCTCCCTCCATTTCTTGGCTTTGCCCTCTGCTGGGTTGGCTTCCTTCTCAGGCGTCACGCGGGAGCCGTTCTGGCCCTACGTCCTCTGAGGTCCTGGTCTCGCTGCAGAGAGTGAGGGCCTCTGTCTCGGTGCCCAAGCAAAGGCTCGCTGTGTCTTGGGCTCTGATTTGGTCCCATGCCCGTCCCTGAGCAGTCACATGGCCAGGGGCGTGTGAAGCGCTGATGGGCTCAGGCACGGGTCACACACTCTGCATCCCTAAGGTGGCGAATCACCGAACAGTTTTCACAGGATGTGGGGAGATCCCTGCAGAGTGGGCGGCAGGTACACACTGTCCCTCTTTCATTGGTCTTTTCCCCCAGAGGTGCTCGTGGCCCCCACTTCATCCAGGGCCCCCACCTGTCACCACTCACCACTCAGGGAGGCCCTTACCTCACAGTCTTTCTAGGATGGCGCCCTCATCCCTCCCTGTCCCCTCCCTGAGCTTCATGTTTCCTTAGGCCCCTGGCACTGGCCTGACAGGCGCTGTATTGGTCTCTCCCCACTGAGGGAGCGCGGGGACCGGCTGGACTCCTCACCAGAGCAGCGCCCAAAACAGTGCCTGGCGCAGAGCGGGCCCTTGACATACGGTATTTTATCCATGGTCGGTCCTGTTTCTTTTAAACAGTTCATTGACCTCACGTGTGTGCTTTTTTAAAAAAATAATTTTTATTGATTTTTTACAGACAGGACGGGAGAGGGATAGAGAGTTAGAAACATCGATGAGAGAGAAACATCAATCAGCTGCCTCCTGCACACCTCCTACTGGGGATGTGCCCGCAACCAAGGTACATGCTCTTGACCGGAATTGAACCTGGGACCTTTCAGTCCACAGGCTGATGCTCTATCCACTGAGCCAAACCGGTTAGGGCTCACGTGTGTGATTTAGATGTTAACCGTTTATTTTCTAAAGAAAGTAACAGGATATTTGAAATGACCTGGGACTTACTGTGTAAAATAATTCACATTTAACTTTGCTCAATGTTTACATAACTGAGTCTTTGTTTTGCAGGTGATATTGTGGGTCTGAATGATGAAGGAGGTCAGCTGGCCACTGGGGTCCTGACCCGGATCACCCAGAAATCGGTCACAGTGGCCTTTGACCAGTCCTGTGATTTCCAGTTGAGCTTGGACCAACAGAATTCCTACCGACTGTTAAAACTTGCCAATGACGTCACTTACAAGCGCCTGAAGAAGTAAGCATGTGACTGGGTCTCACATGTAACGTTTTCCTTAAACACGCTCACTCAGCCCCCCACGCTCGGGCTGGGCAGAGAGCCGTGGGTTCGTCCATGCGCCCTCTCTGGAGCTGGGGCTGCAGGCGGAGGGGGGGCCGGGGCTCTGCCCTGACTTCATGGCTGGCTCTCCCTAAGCCCCGCACTTGGGTTTTCTCCCCGGGCAGAGCCCTGATCGCCCTGAAGAAGTACCACGCCGGCCCCGCGTTCTCGCTCATAGAGGTCCTCTTCGGCGGCGCAGCCCCCAGCCCTGCCGGCGACACACGTAAGAGCGTGTGCTTTTTCTCTTCTGGTTGAAACCACGATGGAAGCCCGCAACCTGGACATGTGCCCTTGGCCAGAATTGAACCTGGGACCTTCCGTCCGCAGGCCGATGCTCTATCCACTGAGCCTAACAGACTAGGGTTCTTTCATCCTTTATTTTTGTCATTTTATGGGCACGTACAAGGGGACAATATGTTCCAAGAAACACTTACCTTGAAGAGTCTGTTATCCTGGAGCATGAGTGGTGAGGGTTTTCAGTAAAGGGACAGATGATCAGCGTTAGGCTGTGCGGGCTGGTGCAGGAGCAAGCAGGCAGGGGCCGCGTGGTGGCGTGGCTGGGTCCCAGGAGAGCCCGGCTCGGAGGCGGGCGGCAGGTTGGGTTTGGCCTGGTCTGCAGTCCACTGCTTCCTGTTCTAGTGGAATCCTTTGAAAACAAAGCAGGTTGATTTTGTGTTGATCGGGTGCCTCCCGGGAAGTCCCGCTCCCTCCTGTGCTCCTCTGCCCGGAGAGCCTGCCCAACCCTGTTGCCTCTCCCGCAGGGGCGCCGACCTTCTACAACGCCGCCCTGGACGCCTCCCAGCAGGAAGCGGTTTCGTTTGCGCTGGCCCAGAAGGAGCTGGCCATCATCCACGGGCCTCCTGGCACCGGGAAGACCACCACCGTGGTGGAGTTCATCCTCCAGGCCGTGAAGCAGGGCTGCAAGGTGGGCCGGGCTCTCCCCGCAGCACTGCCCGCCCCAGGAGGGAGGGGCGTGTCGGGACGTCCCTGACGTTAGCTGAGCACTGGTGGGCCCTTTCTGGTTCCTGACAGCCGAGCGGCACACGGGATGCGCCCTGGGCCACCTCGATGGGGTGGCGGTGCCAGGACACGGGGGAGGCCGGGCCCCTGTTCTTGGCGTTGACTGAGGCGGGACTCCCCTCTCCGCCGCCTGCTGTAACGGTGGGACTGCTGTTCTGGAAGCAAGGCTGAGCCGTTCAGAGCTCCCCGTCCACTTGTCAGGTGGTAGCGAGACGTGATTGGTGATGAGACGGCGCCCCAGCCGGGTTATGTCCGGGCCTATGAGTCCGTCCTTTCCAGTTACCAGTCTCCGCACGTCTGGTGCTCGGGGACCAGGAGGTTCTCCAGCCCAGATTCTCGTTATCCAGACACTGTGACAGTTTGCAGTGACATGTCCCCCGTCCCCGCAGCTGCAGGTTCACACCTTAGCATATGGCGCCCACACTGCACCCTCCCTCCTCTCGGAAAGGCTTTCTGTTTGCTTCAGTGTAAACCGAGGTGGTTTCCTTAAACACGAAATCCCCAAACCCGACCTTGCGCTTTGCGCCCCCAGGTTCTGTGCTGCGCGCCCTCCAACATCGCCGTGGACAACCTGGTGGAGCGCCTGGCGCGAAGCGGGCGGCGGGCGCTGCGCCTCGGGCACCCTGCCCGGCTCCTGGAGTCCATCCAGCAGCACTCGCTGGACGCGGTGTTGGCGCGCAGCGACGGCGCCCAGATCGTGGCCGACATCAGGAGGGACATCGACCAGGTCTCGGTACGTATGTCTCAGCCGGATGCGCTGCAAGGCGGTTTCAGTTTGAGATGGCATTTTCTCACGCCCTCGGTGCTGCGAGCTTTCTGGTTCTCCAGCTCCCGCGTTTGCCCTGGTTTCCTGAAATGCCCTGCCCTGTGCGTGCTCTCCGAGCTCGGTCTCACTGTGGGCCCGGCGCTCCCCGGGGCCTGGCCTCCCAGGGCCGGTGCTTGGAGTCAGCCTTTCCTGCAGGGCAGCGGGTGGTGCCAGGCGGCCAGCGCGGGGACAGCAGGGCGGGGACAGGACCCGCGGTCCCTCAGCCCGGGAGGCGTGCAGATGTCTGCGGCGTGCTGGCGCTCGTCACAAATGCGCAGGAGGGCCTGGCCCTGCTCCTGTCTAAATCATGCTGTCTGCTCGGAGCTGGGCACAGTGGCCCTCCTGTCACTGCCGCCGGACCCTGTCCTTCAGAGCGGACGTCACAGGGAAGGAAGGGGCGACGTCTCTTTAGTTCTCACCTGAGGATGCTTTTCCACTGGGAAGGGTGGGGAGAGAAACATCAACGTGAGAGACACATGGATTGGTTGCCTCCCAAACGCACCCCGTCCGGAGCCTGGGATTGAGCCTGCAACCGAGGTATGTGCCATTGGCCGGGAATCGAACCCTTGACCCTTTGGTCTGCAGGCCGATGCCCTAACCACTGAGCATCTGGCCAGGGCAGGGGTTACAGCTCTTTTTTAGTATTAGAGTAAGTTGGGGTTTACGTAGCCATTTTATGGGCTAAACAAGACATTTTAAATCTCTTGACAAATGTGGGATAAAAAGGAAGCTCAGCCTCCCTGTGTACGTGCCACTAAACCAGGTCCTGAGGGGCAGGAGCCTGTCCGTGACTGGGGGCGGGGCTGGGCTCACAGTTACAGCACCGTCTGCTGTGAGGACCGGACCGTCCTGTCTGCCTCGCCCTGTGCAGCGACACTGGCTCTAAGGCCAGGCAGGTGGCAGGTGCTTAGCACTTGTGTGTATCTGTTGCTCCTTCAGGAAAGAGTTTGACTTTATTGCCTTTTAAGAAACTTAGGGAAGTGGACCAAGTGATTATAAATAAAAGCACTTTGTGAACTAAAAAGAGCTAAATAAGTGCAAAGTTGTGTCAAAGTGGTTATATTTTCTGCCTCGCTGGTGTAGTGGTTGGCACATGAACCGGGAGTTCACAGTTCAATTGCCAGTCAGGGCACATGCCCGGGTTGTGGGCTCGGTCCCCAGTAGGGGGCGTGCAGGAGGCAGCCCATCCATGATTCTCTCTCATTGTTGATGTTTCTATCTCCCCGTTCCTTCCTTTCTCTGAAATCAATTTAAAAAAAGGGATTATGTTTTCTTTGCTTTCCTTTGTAGGTGAAAATTAGAAAGACCCAGGATAAGAGAGAGAAAAGTACTTTTCAAAATGAAATCAGGCTGCTAAGGAAGGAGCTTAAGGCGAGGGAAGAATCCGCAATGCTGGAAAGCCTCCGTGCGGCCGACGTGGTCCTGGCCACAAACACAGGTGAGGAGGGCGTGTCTCCCCCCCCCCCCCATCGGGCCTCAGGTGCCCCCTCTGAGTTTTCTGGAGCCGTTTGTGTAGGATGGTCCTCCCTGCCGGGTAGAATTCACCAGGAAGCCTTCTGGGCTTGGAGTTTTCTCTGTGGGGAGGTTTTTAACTGCACAGGGGATTTCTTTAACTGATACAGGACTATATTCAGTTAGCTCTTCTTAAGTGAACTGGTATCTTTGAAGGAATTAATCCATTTAATCTAAGTTGTTGAGTTTATTGGCGCGATGTTGTTCATAATATTGTCTTATTATCTTAAAGATGAGGAGCAGGCTCGGGGCTGGGGGAGGAGCTGGTGCGCTGGTTCTGACTCATGGAGGTTTTGTCTCTGGGTGTTGGCTCAGCAGTTAATTGTTCTGAAAACACTTTAGAGGAGAATTAGTTACATTTTAAATTCAGAAAATGATGCAGGAATGTTTATAAATAAGACGGCCTTCCAAGGACTTGGGTCGCAGCCCCGAAGGGGTGATGGGTTTTGGTGACTGAGGCGTCCGAGTGGCCCATGGCCGGGGATACACCGCCTCACGTAGGACAGGCGCTGCGGGCCTTTGCCGTACGCACCAAGTTATTATTCTGGGCTGCACGTTTGTTAGTCTGAACGCGAGGCTGGGTTGTGGAGCCGCGGGCCTGTCGGCGTCTCTGTCGGCGCCCTGGCAGCTGCTCTCACACAGCCCGTGCCCCTGTGAAGCCCGTGGCTCCCATCTCCACCAGGCGCTTCTCCCGACGGGCCCCTGAAGCTGCTGCCCGACGGCTACTTCGACGTGGTGGTCATCGACGAGTGCGCCCAGGCCCTGGAAGCCAGCTGCTGGGTCCCCCTGCTGAAGGCCAGGAAGTGCATCCTGGCCGGGGACCACAAGCAGCTGCCCCCCACCATCGTCTCCCCCAAGTAAGCCCCTCTGCTGAGCACCTTGGCCCCTCCCGGTCACCCTTTGCTCTGTCCCCCGAGGGCCGGCCCAGAAGTCCCGGCTCCCAGGAGGCCCTGGTTGCCGCCCCCACACCTGCTCATTTAGACGTTGCACCTCAGCCTGTGCTCCTGGAGGCCAGGGCTTGTGTCATGGTCCCTGTGGCCTTGGAACCTGGCCCGTGCTTGGATTGAACACCCCGACGGGCCGCGGGGTGGACGTCCGCGCTCACCCGCTTCTGTGGGCTGTGCTGCCTGCCCTCGGGGTGGGTCAGCACACGGCCCAGCGTGGATCCCGAGGCCTGGTCTGTAGGCACCTCCTTCCACAGGGACGACACCTTCCAGGCCTGCCCGCTGTGGGCACAGTGTCCCTCCCGAGCACAGGCTCCTGTGCCCCTCCCGTCTTCACGCCACAGCGGCGCGGCCTCTGTGGGCTGACTGAATCAGGACATTGGGCCCGCAGGCTGGTCCACGGTCAGCTCCCGCCTCGGACCCCTAGCTTCACCACATCTGCACGGTCCCCCTGCCACGTTCTCTCAGGCCCCAGGGTTAGGAGGTGGCATCTTTGGAGGCTGTTATTCAGCCGACCACACCTTAGTTCTTGGTCAGAACTGGGGAGTGAGTCGGGTTCGAGGTTGGAGGACAGCTTCCTCCCTGGGCCCTGGTCTCACGCTAGACTCCGGGCTTAGCCTCCCTCCCGCTTCCTCTCTCGGGTGCAGAGCTGCGCTGGCCGGACTGTCGCTGAGCCTGATGGAGCGCCTGGCCCAGGGGTGCTGCGCGGGGGCGGTGCGGACGCTGACGGTGCAGTACCGCATGCACCGGGCCATCATGCAGTGGGCCTCGGAGGCCTTGTACCGCGGGCAGCTCACGGCACACCCTTCTGTGGCAGAGCACCTCCTGCGGTGAGTGACGTGGCCACGTCCGTGTCCTGACGGAGCCCTGTCCCACCGAGGGGTCTTACAGGTTTTAGAGGAAGAGTCAGTGGGCGGGGCAGTGCTGAGGGCAGGAAGGGAAATGCGGGTTCTGCTTTTAGGACCTCGGCGCCAGGGCCTTAGGTTCAGTCTCCACCTGTGCAGGGACCTCCCGGGAGTGGCTGCCACGGAGGAGACGGGCCTGCCCCTGCTGCTCGTGGACACGGCCGGCTGTGGGCTGTCTGAGCTGGAGGGGGAGGAGGACCAGTCTAAAGGGAACCCAGGTGAGCTCGCTCGGGAGGGTCAGCTCTTCTGTCTAAACAGACCCCGGGCTCCTCCAAACACACACGTCTCTCTAGTTGCCAACTTGGGAGCGGAGGGGAGGGCAGCGCCGAGCAGCCTTGGGCGGTTAGGAGCCGGAGGCTAAGCCTGAGCGTGTTTAATACTCTTCTCCGAGAGCAAGAGATGCTCGCCGTGGTCTGGGCAGATTCGAGACAATTCGAGGCAGCCATGGCCTGCGCCCCTGTAAAGCCCATGTCCAAGCAGTGTGGCCAGCGCTGCCTGGCTGGTCTTGGATGAGGTCCTTGCTCAGCCCTCAGGACGTCCACTCGGTTCCACTCCAGGGCTGCCACTAATAGGACACGTGGCCCTGCTTACACTCAGAGAGTGTTTGTTGTTTTTGGCATTCAGGTTGGCTGAGGGTCCTGTAGTTTTTTCATTTTAAAAATTTATTTGAGAGAGAAAGGAAAGGAGACAGAGAGAGCGAGACATTGATGTGAGAGAGAAACATCAATGGGTTGCCTCCTGTACACATCCCAGCTGGGGACTGAACCCGAAACCCGGGCATGTGCCCTGACCGGGAATAGAACTGGTGACTTTTTGGTGCACAGATGATGCTCAACCCACTGGCCACCCAGTGGGGGCAGGGGGTCCTGCATTTTTGTTTCTGAGTCTGGGGACACTCCGACTCAGGTGTGGGGTCCCAGGATGACCCAGATCAGCTCGACATAATAGAGGGAGAGTTGCTGGGAGAAGCAGCGCTGACCTCGGTGTCAGCGTGCCCTATTCTGGAAGCCTGCTCTCTGTGCCTGCAGGGGAGGTGCGCCTCGTCAGCTTGCATGTCCAGGCTCTGGTGGACGCTGGCGTTGCGGCGAGCGACATTGCCGTCATCACACCATACAACCTCCAGGTGCGAGCACCCCTTTCTCTCCGTGTCTGTCAGGGGGGCCCAGCCATCCCTCGTGCTGAAAGGAAAAGGGCAGTTTATTGGTTCTTATGACCGAAAACTCCGGGCTGGAGTCGACCACGTCATGTCTGGATTGAGGCTCAGATGACATCAGCAAGAGCCTCCATCTCTCTGTTTGTCCATCTCACTCGCTCTGCACCTCCCGCCTCATCCTGTCCTCCTGGCCAGGCTCCCTGTGTTGGCTTCTGTTTCCCGCCAGCTTTCCCAGTGTCCCCAGCCACCTCGGGGACATTGTCCGTACACAGGCAGCCCCCGGGAACAGAGGTCCTTTTGTGGCCTTTGCCACGACAATCTCAGTTTCCATCTCGTTGATCTGGCTGTCCCCCTGCCCGAGCCAGTTGCTGTGACCTGGAGCTGGGTCCTCGCCCGTCCCTGGGACTGGCGGCCGGGCTTTCTGGAACCCGGGGGACAGAGGTGGGAGGGGGCGGTTTCTGAAGAGAAGGCAGGTGCTGGCTCCCCTGCAGAGGGCAGGTGGTGAGTCAGCAGAAGCGACGCTGTTCTTCCCTTCGGATGTCAGTGTTGGTGGGGGTGTGGGTCCTATCTGGCAGGGGCGGGGGGTAGCGGGGGTGATTTTGTTGGCTCTTTTGCATGCCTGTGAGGAGGGCCGTGGTGGAAACCAGGCCGGGGCGGTTCTGCAGGCGAGGCCCTCTGCTGAGTGGAAGGACAGCGTGTCTGAGCCGCCTGGGCCCAGGCTGTGCTGGGGCCACGGTCTGAGGCCACCGTCTGCTTGGTGCTTCAGGTGGACCTGCTCAGACAGAGCCTTGCGCACAGGCACCCTGAGCTTGAAATCAAATCGGTCGACGGCTTCCAAGGCCGAGAGAAGGAGGCGGTGGTGCTGTCCTTCGTCAGATCCAACAGGAAAGGTATGGAGCGCTCGCCAGAGTCCCAGAAGTGAGTCACGCACGCGAGGCAGCTGGGTTTCCCAGCCGTGCCGTCCCCGGAGAGTGAGCATGGAGTGCAGGCTGTCCTGGGTGAGCTCAGCGTGAGGAGAGACTGAGCCGGGGCGGGGGGCGGAGGGGAGCGAGGCGTGACGAGGCCTCGAGTAACAGGGCCCCGCCTGGCCCCCGCGTGCACAGCAGGGAGAACGGCGCCAGGGGTGGGAAAGGTGTTCCCGGCACAGGGAGCAGCATGGAGGCTTAGGGCCCGAGCATGCGGTTGGGGTGGGGGGCTGGGAGCCAGGCAGGCTGGGGGGCCGGACACCGCCCAGGAGGTGGAGCCCCCTCAGGCTCAGAGCTCGTCTTCTGGCCTCAAGGCTGCTTCAGCCTCCGGGCACGGCATTGGTGCCCACAGAGCTTGTGGAACTCCGTTAGATAAGAAGGTTGTACCCGGAAACAGTGTTTCGGTTAATGGGCTTGGAAAAGCGTTTTCAGTGGGAGGTTGAAAACAGGTGGGAGGTGGGACAGCTGTGCTGGGAGGGAGAAGGCACTGGAATGGCCCTGCACTTCTGTGTGTCAGCTGCAGCCCCGTCTGGGCCCCGGCTGTAACCTAGCTCTGGCTCGGGGCGGAGGAGTGGTACTTACTGAGAAATGAGTGACAGTATGAGAGCCACCGCAGTATTAGCCGGGTACCGTCTACCATCCTGATGCGCCGTGGGGAGCAGCAGAGTCAGCAGCTCTGGCGTCACGGTGGGGCCTCAGGGCCTCGAGTCCATGGGAGGTGGAGCCGGGAGGCCGTCAGTGCTGAGCCTGGAGCTGGTCCTTCGTAGGGGTGCCTGCGAGAGGGCAGGAGAGCCTGCTTCCTGTTCCTTAGGCTTAGATCCCGCTCGCTCGCCCCGCCTCGTTACCAGGTGAAGTTGGTTTCCTTGCCGAGGACCGGCGGATCAACGTCGCCATCACCCGCGCTCGGCGCCACGTGGCCATCGTCTGCGACTCTCGCACGGTCAGCAACCACGCCTTCCTGAAGACGCTGGTAGATTATTTCACGGAGCACGGGGAGGTGCGCACGGCCTTTGAGTATCTTGATGACATTGTCCCTGAAAACTATTCCTACGAGAGTTCCCAGGGACACGGCCAGGCTGGTGCGAAGCCCCAAGGCTCAGCCGGGTCCGCCAGGAAGCCTGGAAGCCGGAGGCCGGAGGGAGCTGGGGAGGCCAGAGCGACCGCCAGGCTGGGCCAGAAGGTGCCGGACGGGAAGCCTGTGGGCTCTGAGGCCCAGTCTCAGCCCAGCCTCAACGGAGGCAGCCCCGGGGGCGCGGGGAGCAGGGACAGTGCGGACCACTTCAGGGCCCTGATCGCCGAGTTTGTGGCCAGTGAGCAAGTGCAGTTGGAGTTTCCTGCTTCCCTGAACTCACATGACAGGATGCGCGTCCACCAGATAGCGGAAGAGCACGGGCTGCGGCACGACAGCTCCGGGGAAGGGAAGCACAGGTTCATAACCGTGAGCAAGAGGGCCCCGCCGGCCACACCGGCCCCAGCGGCTCCACCGGTCCCACCCATCCCACCCGTGCTGGCAGGGACTGACAGCAAAGCCCCTCTCCGTCCCGAGCCCCCCAGCCCCGCGCAGACGGAGCCCCCCGGGCGAGAGCCGAGCAGCGTGGACCTGAGGGCTGTGCACCTGGAGAGACTGCAGAGGGAGCGGGGCAGGCAGGAGCAGCGAGCCCAGGAGGGACCGCGGGCTGTGGGCCCGGGGCTGCGGAAGTTACCGGAAAAGAAAAAGAAGAAAGATGCAAAAGGTGAGTCGGATCAGCTAATGAGAACACAGGCTTGGTGTCCCCTTAACTGGGCTGTTTGCACCACTTGCAGCGCACCTGCCGCCCAAGGAAGAATCAGGACTCCTCCTGGGGGGCCTGGTTCTGCATTTCGCGCTTTATGTTTAACGGGTTGGAGTGAGTCCCTGAGGGTGGCGACTGGTCAGTGACCCTCGCGTCCCGGGAGGCTTGCGCCGGGCCTGGCAGAGGAGGTGCGCTCCCTGCAGGGAAGGGCCTGGAGGAGCAGACAGGGACGGGAGGGAAGAGTCCCAGACCTCTGCCGTGGCGACAGTGCTCCTGACTCAGACCCCGAGGGGCCGCGTGCTCACCCCTCCTGGCGGCGACTGGTTTCTACCTCTGAGGACGGACACCGAGCAGGCATGAGCTTGCATTTGCTGGTTGCCTTGACCCCGAGAGCAGGGAGCAGGCGCAGCTGCTCGTGGGGCAGCCATCCCCCCTTCTCCCCCCGCCCCCGGAGACTTGTCTGACCTTGCTCTTCCCTGTTTGAGTGGCGCTGTTCTCCCCAGGACCTGCGGCCCTGGATCTGCCCTCCACGGAGGACTTTGACGCCCTGGTCTCGGCCGCCATGAAGGCTGATAACACCTGTGGCCTCGCCAAGTGCCGGGCCAGCGTCGTGACTCTGGGCCAGCTCTGCCCACACTGCAGCCACCGCTACTGCCTCAGCCACTGCCTGCCCGAGGTGCGCGGCCCCCTGGGCGTAGCTTCCTCCCCTTGGTCCCACTCCTCCATCCCACCCCTCTGACAAAGTCTGCCAGTGTGGGGCAGCATCCTCCACAGACACCCCAGCCAGCACCCGCTCGGGTCCAGCACTGGGTCCATATGATGGAAAATCGTTTTCTCCCCAGAGGGGGTCATAACTCTGCTGTGGGCGCATTTTGCCACATGAGCGCCGTGGGGTGGGCCTGAGCTCTGTATCACCTGTGCGCAACTGCGTCACCCCGTCAGGGAGGCTGTGGACTGGCCTGTGCTCACCTCCGCTTGAGGGTGGTCCGGGCTGGGGCCAGGCCATGGGCGAAGGAAGGGAGCCTGGGGGTGAAGGATCCGTGTGTGGGAGGGGACGGAGCCCCTCCAAGGTCTCACGCTGGGGCTTCATGGTCCCCAAGCTCCAAGATGGGCAGAGTGGCGGGGCCTTGTCCCCACTCGCCTCGCACTGACTCTCGTGTCCCCCCAGATCCATGGCTGTGGGGAGAGGGCTCGCGCCCACGCGCGGCAGAGAATCAGCCGGGAAGGGGTGCTGTACGCCGGCAGTGGGACCAAGGACCGGTCCCTGGACCCCGCCAAGAGGGCCCAGCTGCAGAGGAGCCTGGACAAGAAGCTGGGCGAGCTGAGCAGCCAGAGGAGGAGCAAAAGGAGGGAGAAGGAGACGTGAGCCCATCCTCGCACCCTCCGGCCTGGTCTTTGCAAATGCGGGTGGAGGCAGGTGGCCGTCCTGGTGCTTTCTGTGCCTTGTAGCTGCTCCGGGACATGTGACCAGGCTGACGGGCGAGTGAGGGGCCTCTGGGAGGGGTGGCCTCGGGCCCAGTGCGCCCTCCCTTGCGCGGGGTGGCGGACGGGCTGCAGTGGCTGTTCCCTGGACCTTCCTGGGGGAGAGCCGCCCAGGTCTCAGCTTTGCTGGCACCAGGCCCCGTGGGGCTCTCCAAGGTCCCTCGCCAAGTGCTTTAAGAGAACCTCAGGTGGATGTATATTTCAGCTGCAGAGTTTTATTTGTTTCAGAGGAATATAAATTATTTAAGAATTAAAGATATGTGCACACTGCCCACAGTAGGTCATGGCATTCTTTCCCGTCTTGCTCACTTTCCTGAGGTTGAAGGTGTGGGGTCGCTGTGGGGGCAGTCCTTGTCCTGTTAACAGGTGACAGGGAGAAACCCCTTCCTATTCTGCTTGGCTTCCCTCCCCGGCCCCCCAAAGGTCTGTAACCTGGGGAGGATCCCAGGGCGGGCCTTTCCCGGGGGCTGCGTGGTCAGAGAGGCGGCCTGTCTGGGGCCTGGGGGATTGCCCTGTGTCACAGCTCTGCCTCCCCCTCACCTGCATGGCCCAGGTCTCACTTTGGGGGTGCCCTCCCTCCCAGACCCTCCTTAAGTGCACGCAGGTCCCTTGGCCTCTGTGAGGCTGTCTCCTGACCTGGCACCAGGGCCTCCGTGTTTCAGGCCGTGTCCCTCAGGAGCCTGTCTGTCCTGCACAGTTATGTGTCCTCCACGCCGGCCTGACACTTGAACCACTTTGCTTTTGCCAGTGCTGGGCCGCCCTCTCGCGGGCACACCATCCTCCTCCCCAGACCCGATGCCCTCTGTGCACCCCATGGCCCCCTCTCCTCCCCTGCATGCATGCCTTCCTCTCGCACCCTTCAAGTGTCTTTGGGACTAGACTTTGGGAGGGGCTGGGGCAGGGACCCTGTATTTAAGTGCCACGCCATCCATCCAATGACGCGTGTGAGCAGAGAGCCTGCCCACATGCATTTGAGACGTCACGGTTGCTGGGTGCACGGGGCAGCCGTTGTGCCTGCTGAGGGTGCTTGCTTTATCTTCCCGTCTGTGTGATGAGCAACTCTGATGCCCTGGTCACGGGAGGCTGTGTGTCCTTGGCCGGATCAGAGACCCACACCCGCCTGGCCACAGCAAGGCCGGGATCAGGGGTGGGCCAGCATGCTAAAGGGCCCCCCAGGGTTCCACCCTGCCACCCACACAGACACTCTTCCTCCACTGCGGGCGCCTGTCTGCAGGAGAGAAGGCCAACGCAGAAACAGCCAACAATGGGGTAGGGGTCACCTGATCACATTGCTGAGCACCTGTATCCAGCCACACCGGCCCCCTACCCCATTCTTCCCAGTGTCCCGAATAAATTCCCTTTTTTAGCTGAAGAAAGTCCGCCTTGGGTTTCTGTCTCTGCAGCTAAAAGGGTCCTTGCTGGTCCAGTTGTGCCCACATCTGTATATGTCATTGGTGTACCCCGTCCCAGCATGGTGGGCAGGGCCAAATCAGTGTTAGAGAAAGATCAGGACCTGCGCCTTCATCCACATGTTCTTCCCACGGGCCATTCCGCCAGGAAGAGCATGGGCAGGGCTGCTGAAAGGTCCAGAAATGGAGAACCCCAAGTCTGAATGCTGGCGCCCTCGAACGAACACGGCTTCAGCAGGTCTCGTCCCCTCCGACCTGCCTGCTCCTCTGCACGGGGATGGGAACAGCCTCCACCTCGCCAGCTGTGCTGAGAAGTTCCTGCGGTGAGCAGCCGGCGGTGTTGTGTGTTGGCCTGGGCCCGGGTTAGTGGGCTCCTCGGGGTACCTGGTGCAGTGTTCGCCCACCTGCCCCCCGCATGGAGCATTCACCCCTCCACCACTGACGTCCACTCCAGCCGGTACTGACGCATCGTTAAAATGTCAGAGTTGACGATTGCAATGCAAAACGTTTCCATTTCTCATTCAGAGAGACCTTGTTAGGAAAATGTTTGTAGCTGGTTGCTTGAAAAATGTCTCCAGTTGGCCTGGACAGGGGAGCCTAAAAAAAAAAGGAAAAAACATCCCAAGCCAAACATCTTCCCAGCCAGCGAGTGTGACCGGGTGTGACCACGGGAGACCTGCAGGAGCAGCGGAGCCAGCTGACGCTTCCCGTCCGTGGGCGTGCCTCCTGTCCCCTGGGGCGGCACCCAGAAGCGGGCCCTGCTGGTTCCTTCTTTTGGGGCGGGGGCCACAGGCACAGGATGGAGGCCGGTTTTGGAGCCTGTCTGGGGTTCATTCCCAGATTTACCACTTTCAGCCTGCGTGGCCTCAGTCTCCCCGCCTGTAAAGCAGGGAAAGCACAGGCCCTATCTCAGGGGTGCCTGAAACATCACAGAGCCCTGAGAGAGAGCGTCCGTGCTCCAAAAACGCCCGCGAGGCTGCAGTGACGATGGGAGAAGCACGCGTGGCTCCGCACATGGGTTTAGCAAACAGCCGCTGCTGCTCAAGGCCAAGGCCGGCGTGAGGGCCCCGGGAGCCGGGCAGCTGCCTGCGGAAGTGGCTGGTTCGGGAGTCCTGCCCGTGGTGTGGGCACAGGCTTCCCCCTGAGCAGGGTTTGTCCTCACCACCTGCCCGTGGGCGGAGGTCAGCAGCCGGCCCGGCTGCTCTGTGTTTACCTGGGTTTGTTTGGAGCGTTACCCAGAGGGACTTGTGGGCTGATGGGCACCATGCTGCTTTGGGATGTTTTTGGGCAGAGCTACAGCGTGGCACTTAAAAAGAACTGCGTTCTGTGCCAGGAGCATTGCAAAAGCTGCGGCCTTATTTGGTCTGGAAACTTCTTTGCTTGGAGGAGAAGCGGAGGGAGTGAGCAGGCTTCTCCTCTGGGCGGGCAGAGTTTGAACGCTGCCAGGAAGGGTCGCCCCATTTGTGAACTACTCTGTCGATTCTCTGGTGTTTGGCTGCCTGCCTTTTTAGCAGCGGTTTTCCCCTTTTCCTCCGCAGCCCCGCTCAGCTCTCTCTTCCACCCTCTTGTGCAACCTACAGAGGTGCGATGATCACGCCGCGAACCTCACCCGTGGCCTGTGTGCGGCACTGAATGTAGGGAACGTCAGGGATGTGCAGACTCGCCCCACAGCCCCTGGGCCCCTGTGCGGACGGCGGAGTTTCCTCCATCTTTCCTTTGCTGAGAGTTGCTGTTTACTTGTACATTTTTTACTAGAGTGGTTGTTTTTAAATCGTGAATCGGTCTTGGACTCTGTCATGTGCTTTTTCTGAGCCTGTTGGGATGGCCATGTGGGGTTTGTCCTTTATTAAGATGAAATATCATCAGTTGATTGTTGAATGTTAAACCAACCTTGAATTCCGGGGATACATCCCACTTGGTCTCAGTGTGTCATTTTTATTTACGTTGTTGATGGGGGTGTTCAGAAATATCTGGAAACCACTGTTTTGGGGTGTGCTCCCAATCTGAGGTGAATCTCTTTATGGGGAGGCCGTACTTAGATTCTTTTCGTGAAATGAGGTAGAGCTCTCGGGGCCCAGAGAAGCAGAAACCCACCGAAGGGCTTTTCACGCCCCTTCATTTCCTGTTAAACACAATGCCCACACCATTAGATTGTCCTGTCACTCAACTTAGTGGTCAGCCCCAGGGAGGAAGACTTCAGCCGTCGGGTGGTCCTGCCCCGAGCTGGGTGCACAGAGCAGGCCCTGCGTGAGGCTATGCATTGGGCTTTTAGGGGTGAGTTGGGCTGCAGGACCCCTGTGGCCTGCCCATCAAGTCACTCGGAGGGAGGGCTTCTAGCCTCTGATTTGTGCAGAGATGCTGCCCAGGCAGCTGGGGCCCTGGATGGATGGAAGGAAGTTGTGGGCGGGGCTGGGGCACCCAGGGTAGATCCCACAGCCCAGTGGTGCTGGAAACTTCTGGTGTATCATCGTTAGCAAATGAAGGAGTGTCTTGGTGCCCCGGTTCCATTTGCGCCCTGTCCTCAGGTCGAGAGGACAGAGTGTGCAGCTTGCTGGTGCCGTCTCCTCCCCCTGATTTGTGGGGCCAGGGCCCGGCAAGTCCCCCAGAATGCCAGCTCTCTCTCTGAATGAACTGGGGGGGCGCCTTAAAGCGGGAGCCCGTGGGGCTCTGAGCTGGGGTGAACCTGTGCTGTGTCCCCATGCACAGATAAGCCAGAGCAGGCCCTGCTGCACAGCATGCTCAGGACCACGGGGAGGCGCAGGCCCCACTGGGGGCACCCCGGCCCCCACCAGGGAGGGAAGCCGGTGTGCAGGAGGCACAGAATGGAGACTTCTGGTCAGGATGACAATGCAGATCTTGCTTAGAGACACAGCACCCCCATCCACATGTGGCCCTCGGTCATGATACCAAAAACCAAAAACGTTTTCAAAACATGGAGCCTTTCTTAAAGGGAGATACAGACCCTGTATCCCAGGAAACAGACAGGACCGGGCAGGCTGAGGGTGGGAGTGTGGGCCGAGCCCTGCTCTGGCCGCGCGAGGGCTGTTTTCCTGTGGGCGACGGGGACGAAGGGCCAGGGGATTGGAGCCAGGCAGGAAGACTTCAGCCGTCAGAGGGGGGACTGGAGCCAGGTTCCCGAGGGCAGGGCTTTCTGACGCGTCGGAAGGAAAGATGTCTGCGCCCGTTACTATGGCTGCATAACAGATTTACCCAAAACCTTGGGGTTTGCTCCTGGTTCTGGGCTCAGGAATTGGGACAGCGCAGTGGGACTCAGAGGTTTAAAAGGCGGCCCCTGGCCCAGAGGCCCATGACGCGGTGTCCCTAGGCTGCTGTGGCCAGGCTCGCTCTGCTCCCCACTCTTCCTCTGAGTGGCCTGTCTCCCAAAACCACATGCACCCGAGGCCCCACTGGGCTTACTTCAGGGAAACTGGGCCAGAGCCACTTCTCCAGCCTGGTCGCTCTGCCATCTCCCCCCAACTCCAAACAGAAGCCACTCATGCCTCACTAAGAGGCATCTCTAACTCGGTGTGTCCCAGTCTGAGCGTCTGGGACTAGCCAAGCCTGTGCCCTCCCGAGTGTAGGGCCCTGTGTGTCTGCGGGGGCATCACCCAGGAGCTGGCCAACACCGGCTCAGTTCTGCCCCATCCCCCCCACCGGCAGGCCCACATTTGGTCAGTTTTCTCCCATGTACTGCCCAGCGGGCTGTTTCCAACCTCTATCCCACCCCTGGCAACCTAGTTATCACCTGGGACTGTATCCCCATCTCCCCATCTCCTCATCCCCATTTCCATCTCCATCTCTATCTCCCTCTTTATCCTCAATCCCATCCCATCCCCATCCCCATCTCCATCTCCCCATCTCCCCATCTCCCCATCTCCTCATCCCCATCCCCACCCCATCTCTATCCCCATTTCCATCTCCATCCCCATCCTCATCTCCATCTCCATCTCCATCTCCATCTCCCCATCTCCTCTTCCCCATTTCCATCTCCATCTCCATCTCCCTCTTTATCCTCAATCCCATCCCATCCCCATCCCCATCCCCATCCCCATCCCCATCTCCATCTCCATCTCCATCTCCATCTCCATCTCCATCTCCATCTCCATCTCCATCTCCATCCCCATCCCCATCCCCATCCCCATCCCCATCCCCATCCCCATCCCCATCCCCATCTCCTCATCCCCATTTCCATCTCCATCTCTAGCCTCAACCCCATCCCCATCCCCATCCCCATCTTCATCCCCATCTCCATCTCCATCTCCTCATCTCCATCTCCCCATCCTCAACCCCAACCCCATCTCCATCTCCCCATCCTCATCTCCCATCTCCTCATCCCCATCCACATCCACATCTCCATCCCCATCTCCCCAGTTCCTCATCTCCATCTCCATTTCCCCAAATCTCCGCCTCCATCTCTCCATCTCTCCATCCCAGGCTCCGTGCTGACCTCGCCCCGCACTTCCTGTTAAAGGCACTTGATACAATGCCGGTCCAATAATGAACCGTGTGATTTGTTGTGTGGCAGCCGCTGCCCCTGCGGGAGTGTTGTCAGCATGGCACGGAGCCTCGTGCACACAGGCTCACGGTGGGCGCTCAGCGAGGGAAGGAGAGGAGCACAGATTGTGGGCCACGGGCCAGGAGAACCCCTCCCGCCCGAGCCTCACAGCTGCCTTTGGAGGAATGTTCTCGGCCTCCACGCCAAGCGGGGAGCTGGCTTCAGGCCTCTCCCTTGCTTCCAGCATAAACAACCACTCAGAAAGCCATGGCGTGGACGGGGTTCTGCGTCCCTTGTTTGTGCTGGTGAAATAGCACCGTCTACAAGGAGAACAAAATTTGCCCAAAATTGTCCCCCCCCCGCAATTATTCACAAATCAACCCCCCCCTCCATTAAAGTAGATGAAGAAAATCATTCCACTCTTTCGAGTCTGCTATCTTTTCTTTGAACTCATAGAAGCTTGGCATGTGCTGGAAACCATCGGGCGCAGGCGCATTCGCCAGGGCCCTGCTTTCTCAGCGGGCATTTCCCCATGCGGCAGCGTGGACAAGCTGGTCAGCCCTCAGGGTGCTGTGAGTGTCTGGTGTCCTGTGGGCAGAAGAGGAGGGGACACTGACAAAGGTCAGAGGAGCGGCCCAGGGTCAGCCAGGGGACAAGTGAGTGGCATGTTCCTAACCACTGGGCCCCCCTGCCTCCCACTCCACCACGGGAGTCGCGCACCCAGTCCTCTCACCTGCGCTGGCGCTGCATCCCGTCCTGGGGGAGGGTCTCGGCCACTCCCAGGCCCCTGCCAGTGCCCATGGCTGCTCCCCGGGCAGGGCCGGCTCAGGGGTCTCCTGGGGCTCCTGGGTGTCCGCCAGGTGGCGATAAATCTGGGCCGTGAGCACTGGCCTCAGGTGGCGAGGTGCCAGCCATGTGGGTCCTGGGAGACCAGGCAGCTCCCGTCCCTGAGGGACACGGTTTATGTCCCTGCTCAGCACTCTGTCTGTCTGACCTACGCGGGGAAAGAAAGACCTGATTAAAGCCTGTGGGGGCTGCTGAACTGATCGGCGCCCAGAGAACAGTCTGGAGAAAGTACAGGAACTCCTCGGGGTCCGATCGGCCGGGGGTCTTCCCTGCTCGGCTACCTGCCTCAAGCCTCAGTTCCCCGGGAGTGAGAGGGCCACCTGAGTCCATGTAAACGTGTCCTGGGGCCACCACAGCCAGTGACCACAGACTCAGTGGCTTAAAACGAAGGTTTCATTCTCTCCCGGTCCCGGAGGCCAGAAGTCTGGGCCCACGGTGCCAGGGGTTGTTTCCCTCCAGAGGCCGGGAAGGATCCGTGGGGCCCCCCTCCCCCCAGTTCCTGGCTGTGGCCGCTCACCCCCTGCTCTGCCTCCTCTCTGTGCCTCTTTGTCTCTTCACATGACCTTCTCTTGAGGACATCGGTCTTTGGCTTTAGGGCCCATGCCAACCCAGTGTGACCTCATCCTGACTAGTTACAGACCCTATTTTAAAGTCCCACTTTGCCCGGCCGGTGTGGCTCAGTGGATTGAGTGTTGTCCCTTGCATCAAGAGGTCACTGGTTTGATTCCCCCATCAGGGCACATGCCCAGGTTGTGGGCTTGATCCCCACTAGGGGGCGAGCAGGAGGCAGCCGATTGATATTTCTCTCATCACTGATGTTTCTCCCTCACTCGTCCTCTCTTTCTCAAATCAATAAAAACATTTACAAAATTTAAAATCCCACTTTGAGGCTCTAGATGAACACGAATTTTGGGGGACAGTATTCAGAAGCCATGGCCACAGCCCTCAGTCGTCTGACGTGATGAGAAGAGGGTTTGCAGGAAGGGGTCCCTTTGGTTCCCGTGGCAGAAGGTGCCAGATCGAGACTGGGGGGAGATGGGCCTGGTGCAGCCACTGTGGGAAACAGTGAGGAAGTTCCTAAAAAATGAAAGCTAGACCTGCCATATGACCCAGCAGTCCCACGTCTGGGACTATATCCAGAGGAAGTGAAATCAGCATCTCCAAGACCTGTCTGCACCCACGCTCATCGCTGTGTTAGTTACAGCAGCCAAGACATGGAGGCAGGAGGCAGCGTAAGTGTCCGCGGACACAGATGCAGGGATAACGGAGGTGCATGCGCACCCAGCGCAACACTGTTCAGCCGCAGAAGGAGGGGACCCTGCCGTCTGCACCCACACGCGTCAACTCCGGGGACGTCATGCTCCATGATCAGCCAGACACAGAAGGACGGATACTGTAGGAGCTCACGTATAGGTGGAGTCTAAAAAAGTCCAACTCGTAGAACCAAGGTCCAACCATAGAGAGTAGGGTGGGGGTCGCCAGGGGCTGAGGGTGGGGATCTGGAGACATGCTGCTCAGAAGGTACCAGCCTCCAGGTATGAGATGAGTGAGTGCTGGGCGTGATGCACACATGGGGGCTTGAGCTACAATGCTACATCGTAAACTTGAACGTTGCTCTTTCAGATGTGTTCTCACCACACACACACACACACACACACACACACACACACACACACGGCAGTGGTGGTGGACGGGTGATGGATGTTGACTTGACTGTGGTAATCATGTCACAATGTAAGTGTATATTAAATCACTATGTTGTGCACCTTTAAAAACCCACATCATACAACCTAACAATAAATAAATAAATAAATAAATAAATAAATAAATAAATAAAGTCTGGGAAGCCATTCCTGCAGAGGAGGTTGTGGTTTCTCTCAAAGGGGATTGGACGTTGGACCACCTGGCGACAAGCCCATCTGCACGCCCTTTTCCTAATCCACTCATTTCCAAAACATCCGTCCCTCCCTGCCCAGTGTCGTGGAGTGTCCTGGCTCTGCCTGCTCTGGGTCCCTCGGGGTCCTCCCTGGGGTCGTGGTGGGTGCAGGGGGACCCCAGGCCACATGCCCTCCTTTCCCCCGAGGACTTGGGGTCCTCCCATCTACATGAAGCTGTGAACTCTGTTCTCTGCCACCTGAACCCCTGGCCTGGGGGAGTTTCGGATTCGTGTCAACTGATGTGCAAATGCCTAGGACCACGTCCAACCGCGTGGGCGAGGACTCGGGTACGGTTTCTATAAACACACGCGTATCAAGGCATTCCTCTTGGTCTTAGTAAGCGAGCACCTCCCCCGTTGTGCTCTCCCCTAAACCCATTCCCTCAAAAGTCACCCGGATGCTTACTGGTGTAGTCTGAACGCCTGCTTTTCTCTCCGCCCCACCCTGCACACGTGGGGATCCATCCACAGCAAGGGGTAAGGGGGTGCAGGAGGAGAAGCCACAGGTGGTTCCACAGATGTGGGCTCCTCAGGGCCAGGCTCCGCCCTGTGGCTCCTGGAACCTTCTCGATGTCTCCTTTCCCGTGGACAGACGTGCAGCCCCTTGGGAGCCGTGCCTGGCTCACAGTAAGCGCTCGTAAACGTTTGCTGAGTGAATAACAAAATTGTGAGGTTGTGAATTGCACAGATTCGGCAAATTGCAGAAGTGCATGGCTCTCCCAAGTCAATCAACCTCCAGTCAACAACAACAACCACAGCGCTGCTTTCAGCATCGGCACAGGAAGTCCTCGAGTTTCAGTCCAGATCACAAAACAAGAAATTGGGGATCTGGGTTGCCATTCTGTTGACCTGAAGAATTCAGTGTTGTCGGAAGCAGCCCCTGCCCAGGACCCCGGGGCTGTGTGGTGGCCCCTCAGCTGTCCCAGGGTCCTGCTGACCGTCTGGGGTCTGAATGGGAATCCCTCTGCCTTCCATCCATGCTAACCTTTGTGGAGCCCAAAGCTTATCAGCAAGAGGAAGGGTGCTCCCTAAGAAAAAGGACTGGTATTTCTCTCATCACTGATGTTTCTCCCTCACACGGCCTGGCTGCTGCGGCTGGCTTGGAGCGCTGCCCCGTGCACCGCAAGGTCGTGGGTTCGATTCCTGGTCAGGGCACGTGCCCAGGTTCTGGGTTCAGATCAGGGTACAGGAGGCAACGGATGGATGTTTCTCACATTGATGTTATTCTCTCTCTCCCTTCTTCTCTCTCTAAAACAGAAACTTTTTTTTTTTTTAAAGAAAAAGAAGACCAAGTTAGATATAACAATGTTTATTTAGAATGGGAAAAGTCATCACAGCAGATCACGGATTTTAAAAAGCGGGCTGATACCACAACTAATACGAAACACAAAACATTGTAATATTTTTTCTGCCTTTCTTGGCTGCACACTCTTCGACTGCCTTTTCACATGTCAACAGGTTGGAATATTTTCCAGAGAGCGAGCTGGAAGGCGATTCAGCCTTTTCCAGCGTGGCTGACCGAAATGTGTTTTGCATTACTACTAGTTCCACAGTGTTTCTCGCCCTCGCCCCTGGGTCTTGGTAACGTCTTATACTTTCTCAGGATTGTTACAAACCTGGGAAGACCTCTCTCAAGGTTTCTCATAGCGAACGGCGAGACTGCAGGGCACATGAGGGTGTCCTGTGTGCGTTTAACCTGAAGCGGACTTTGAGTTGACCACACCCTTAACTCTGTTGTTGCCAGTGCCCCGGCCGTCGTGGGAAGCTGTGTGCATGGGTGTTGTCAAATCAGCACACGATTGAAATTCTGCCCCCCCACCCCCCCCGCCGTGTTCATACGATGCATTCCTGTTCGTTTACTTTATAAACCCAAGAGCCTATTGAAGCCTTCTATTCCCGAATGGCCTCTTCCTCTTAATGAGCTTTTTAAATTTTTTATAATTACAGCTGACATTCAAAATTAGTTTATATTAGTTTCAAGTGTACAACATGATTAGACATGTATATAACTTGCAAAGTGGTCCCCCGATAAGTCTGGCACCCACCTGACACCATACATAGTTATTACAATATTATGGACTATATTCTCTGTGCTGCACTTTACAATCCCATGACTGTTTTATTTATTTACTTTTAAATATATTTTTACTGGTTTCAGAGAGGAAGTGAGAAGGGAGAGATAGAAACATCAATGATGAGATCCCTACTGGGGACTGAGCGGTGCAACCCCAGCATGTGCAGACAGGGCCACGCACGTCTGCAGGCACGTCTTGCTGCCATGGGCTAACATCTATGGACCATTAGTGGGTTTCTCAAGCTTCTCTGAGGATCTGACTTTTGCCCCAGCTGGCTCGAAGCCTCCCTCTTTTGGGAGAAGACTGGGAATTGCTTCATAAGGTGCCAGTTGGAAGAACAGGTACTGACACTGCTAATGGGCTTACACAGCAAGACGCCAGCCCTGTGGGCTGGGCCACGGTCTGGAGAGATGATCTTTCCACTTCTTTCTTTCCTCCTCCCTCCTCTCCCTGCAGGGCAGCTCTGCGGGGACACCCTGCCAGGTGCCCTCCACCCGAGCCCCCAGCCCCGAGGCTGGACACGAGACGGCAGCAGAAGCCCAGTCCTTGTTCTGACCCAGGGAGGACGGCAGAGCACGTGCCGACATCTCCCTCTGGGCTCTGTGCCGAGAGAGGCAGAGGGTGTGGGGCAAGCTGAGGGGGACTCTGGGAGGGGCAATTGATCAGGGGACAGCTGCCGACCCTGCTTGGCATCGCGTGGGCCTCGGGAGGAAGCTGCCTCCAGGCACCGTCCGGGCACAGTCCCTCCAAGCTCAGCTGAGCAATCCAGTGTGACCTCCAGGGAAAAGCGAGCTGGCCTGCCATGGGTGCACGGCGACCTGAAGGCAAAGGTCAGGGGTCGAGGACAAGGAGCACGAGGCAGTCTCATGGCCTGCAGCCAGCCACGGCTGGGTCAGCAAAGGCGACATGGTTGACTGGCTGCAGGCTTGGAGGGTGTCAGCAGGACACTGGTGGAGGGGACCAGGGGCATCGCCTGGGGGCAGTGGGTGCCGCCAGCACATGCCCAAGGACCAGCAGGGCCAGGAGATCCCAGGGGCCGCACCTGAGGGGGAGGAGGCGGAAAGAATGTGCTAGGTCAGGGCTGATGGCTAACCTTTGTCCTCTAGCCGGAAGATCCTCAGACACCAAGAGATTACATTTCATCTTCCAACTGAGTGGCACCTGAGGTCCGGACCTGGGGGGTGGGGGTGGGGGGGCTTTGGCTCGTAGGAAAGGGACCCCGACAGGGGAAGTGCAGAGTCCCCGGGGCTCCTAGCAGCAGGCCAGCCAGGCGCTGGGCTGGGCCAGGCCTTGGGGCATGGGAGGGAGGGGCGGCTCAGACCCCCTCCTCGTTGGTGTAGAGGGGGTCTCCCTCCCCTCCAGCTCCGGGGCCTCCTCCAGCGCCCTCCGCAGCACGGCCTCCAGGGGCTCCCGAGGGCCTGTCTGGCGGCTGCCCACCAGGAAGTAGATGACAGGGTTGGCGCCGCTGCTCACGGCGGAGGACAGGCGCGACAGGCCGCTGTACAGGAGCACCACCTGGGGCCGCAGGTGCAGCCAGTAGAGGAGGAACCAGTAGAGGCCCAGGGGCAGGGCGCAGACGAGGAACACCAGCACGGAGGCCAGGATGACCACGTACAGCCGCGTGGGCCGCCGCCGCCACCGCCGGGAGGTCCTCCGCACCTGCACGCACAGCGTGGCGCTGGACACGGTCATCACGGGGGTGAAGATGCCCAGGATGAGGACGCTGAGCACCGCGTCCACCGCGAAGCACTGCTTCTCGTCCGAGCGCCAGTACCTGCCGCAGAAGAGGGCGGCCAGCGTGTTCATCACCAGGGACAGCGCCCAGAGCGCCGCGCACACCCGGGAGGACAGGCGCGGGGACTGGTGCCGCCGGTGCCAGACCGGGTGGAGGACAGAGACGCAGCGCAGTGTGCTGATGGCCGTCAGCAGGCTCAGGCCGGCCGTGTAGGCGAAGTACTTCACCCTGCGCAGCACCTCGTAGGCCACCAGGTGCGCGTCGGCGGGGCTGGCCTCCAGGCTGAGCAAGGAGGCCATGCAGAGCAGGAAGAGGAGGTCGGCCAGGGCCAGGTGCAGCACGTACACGGTGCAGGGCGTCCTCCGCACGCGGCAGCTCAGCAGCCGCACCACCAGGCCGTTGCCCGCCACGCCGCATATGCAGGTGAGCAGGGTCAGGGCGCTCAGCACCCAGTAGGCCACGCCCAGCGCTTGCGTCTCGTGGCTGCTGGGGGCGGGCGCGGGCGTCTGGCTGTCATTCAGAGTCTGGTTCATCCTGTGGAAGAAGATGGACCCGCGTGAGGTTCTGTGCTGCGTGGATCCCGGGAACTTCGGGGAGCCCCACCCCGAGTTTCATGCTTCAGGGCCCTCAGGCTTTTGACAACAGGCCTTGCCCAGGAGGCGACCCTTTGCCCTCGCAGCGGCTCCCAGCCCTCCTGGACCTGCCACCAGGGCCACCCGGAGGCGCCCAGCGCTCTAGAGGCCCTTAGCCGCATTAAGAGGCTCTTCTAGTTTTGAGTTTAGTTTTTTCAGTCACGAAGAGGCATCGATTGACTTTTCTCAAAGGCTTTTCCTACATCTATTTTTTAAAATATATTTTATTAATTTTTTACAGAGAGGAAGGGAGAGGGATAGAGAGTTAGAAACATCAATGAGAGACAAACATCTATCAGCTGCCTCCTGCACACCTCCCACTGAGAATGTGCCCGCAACCAAGGTACACGCCCCCGACCGGAATCGAACCTGGGACCCCTCAGTCCCCAGGCCAATGCTCTATCCACTGAGCCAAACCAGTCTGGGCCCTACATCTATTGATAATATCATTTTCCTCCTATAATCTTCAAATCCTGTGAATTTTTTAAAAAATATATTTTATTGATTTTTTACAGAGAGGAAGGAAGAGGGATAGATAGTCAGAAACATCGATGAGAGAGAAACATCGATCAGCTGCCTCCTGCACACCTCCCACTGGGGATGTGCAGCAACCAAGTTACATGCCCTTGACCGGAATCGAACCTGGGACCCCTCAGTCCGCAGGCTGACGCTCTGTCCACTGAGCCAAACCGGTTTTGGCTCCTGTGAAATTTTTAAGTGAACTTCAGGTGCAAAGAGCAGGATGAGTTTCACCCTCACTTTCTGGCACACGGGATCAGCAGGCTGTTTAAAGTGAAAGCAGCCGGCCAGCCTGGCGCAGTGGCTGAGCGTCGACCTATGAACCAGGAGGTCACGGTTTGATTCCCAGTCAGGGCACATGCCCGGCTGCGGGCTCAATCCCCAGTGTGGAGTGTGCAGGAGGCAGCCGATCAATAATTCTCTCTCATCATTGATGTTTCTATCTCTCCCTCCCCTTCCTCTCTGAAATCAATAAAAATATATTTAGAAAAATAAAATCATCTAGTTTCCCGCTTCATCTCTATCCCAGGTCCCCCACCCCCAGCATTTGCCTGGAAGGGTTTTTAATTTACATGAATGCTTGCTGTTTGTTTTTGCTTTTTTGTTGTTGTTTGTTCAACGCTGTTTTAAGATAGTTACAGGTGATGGCATGGAAAAGCAGTTTTTTGTGGTTTGAAATTTTATTGCTCCAACCAACTGAGCCACCGACTAGGGCTGTGGTATTATCTTTTTTTTTTCTTTTTAATATATTTCTTTATTGATTTAAGAGAGGAAGGGAGAGGGAAAGAGAGAGAGAGAAACATCAATGATGAGAGAGAATCATTGATCAGCTGCCTCCCGCATGCCCCCACTGGGGACTGAGCCCACAACCCGAGCATGTGCCCTTGACCGGAATTGAACCTGGGACCCTTCAGTCCACAGGCCAATGCTCTATCCCAGTGGTTGGCAAACTGCGGCTCGCGAGCCACATGCGGCTCTTTGGCCCCTTGAGTTTTTAGCAAAGGCCAGCTTAGGAGTACCCTAATTAAGTTAATAACATTGTACCTACCTATATAGTTTAAGTTTAAAAAATTTGGCTCTCAAAAGAAATTTCAATGGTTGTATTGTTGATATTTGGCTCTGTTGACTAATGAGTTTGCCGACCACTGCTCTATCCACTGAGCCAAACTGGCTAGGGCCGTGGTATTATCTTTTATCAAGGTGAAGAAGTTCCCTTTCTGGTTTTCTGACCGTTATCATAAATGAATGATAAAATTTATCACAATTTTTTTTCTGCATCTACTGAATCATTTTCCCCCCTCCCTGAATCTGTTTCTGTGGTGAATATACAGGGACAGGCTTTCTGATGTGTATTCATCCTTCTATGTCTAGGATAAATCATTTCCATTTGCTGTTTGCCCCCTGCCTGGGTGCTCGGATTTTTTTTAAGCAAATTTTCATCCATGCCCGTAAGTGAATTGGCCCGTGATTTTGCCTTCTGGTGCCGTCTTCGTATGTTTTGTATTCAAAGCTGTAAGGTTCCTCTGGCTTCATGAAGGGACTCAGAGAGATTGCCCGCTTTCTCTCCCCTCCAGAACAGTTTCTATCACGTGAGGATTATCTTTCTTTGAAGGTTTGGCAGCAGGTGGGACCATCTGGCCTGGTGATGTTTATGTGGCTGCGGACAGGCAGAGCTGTGATAAAACCCTACACCTCCAGTTCACTTGCTGTGTCGGGTGTGTTCAGATTTTCAATTGCTTCTTGACTTAGAGTAGGTAACGTTATTTTTCTAGAAAATTGTTCCTGTTCTCTGGTTTCATGTTATTGGTATAATGCTTTTATAATTTTTATTTTATTTTTTATTTTTTTATTTTTTTGTGATTTTGGTTTATTTTTTATTTTTATTTATTTTTTTATTGTTTGAAGTATTACAAATAGTAGTACATATGTCTCCTTTTTTTTTCCCCATTGACCTCCCCTACCCCCCAGTACATGCCTTTACCTGCCCCCCCTGCTTTTATAATTTTAAAAGTTCAATTCTATCTGCCATTTTAAATTTGTGCTTTTGCCTCTTTTGTCCTTTATCTGTTTGCTAAAGGATATTTTGAGAATTGTTTTATTTCAAAAATCATCTCTATTGTTTCTTTGCTTCCAAGTTCCATAGGTGCCCTGTGGCTACAATCAGAAGCCTCTTCCTTAGGTTCAAGACAAAGTGAAATAATACTTATCGAATATATATATAATATATATATAATATAAATAATACTTATCAAATATATATATAATATATATATAATATGCACCTCTAATATATATATTAGAGGCCCGGTGCATGAATTCGTGCATGGGTCGGGTCCGGCCAGCCTGGCCAGGGGGAGGGGACATGGGCGGTTGGCCAGCCTGCCTGCTGGTCGAACTCCTGGTCGAGGGGACAATTTGCATATTACCTTTTATTATATAGGATATACACTGAGTGGCCAGATCATTATGCCTTCAGAGATCATAATAATCTGGCCACTCAGTGTATATACATATCCAATAATGTGCATATATACACACAGCAATATACATGTATAATAGCACATAGGTAAACATAGCACATACATACGTGCACACATATACACAACATACAATACATGCATATATGTGTACACACACAAACACACACACACACACACACACACACACACACACTCAGCACATATACAGCAGTGACCACGATGGACAAAGCCTACTCTCAGCACAATCCAGGGAGGAAACACACGTTTAGACGCAACTACCTGCTACAACCACGGCAGAAAACTAACAAGGTGGGGACTCGGAGGTCCTGAGGGGTGAGGGCAGCTGGGAGAAACCGGGCGAAGGGATGAAGGAGCGAGCAAGCACCCTCTTGGCCGCCCTTAGCAGACGGGACCCCTCCTTCAATGCCACTCAAAGGCCACACTCAGGTGTGTTTGGGCAGCTCTCCCAGGATGGAGGATGTGGCTGAGTGGACAGGGCGGGGATGCACACTGCCACCCCCAGTCCTTATGACACTGGGGCCCCAGGCCAACACCTCCTCCACCTCCCCACTTCCATGGGGCCCTGCCTGCCCTGGGTCAGGGGGTCCCTCGGCCTGGACAGGGGCCCTGGAGCACCTGGGCCTCTTCCTAGTGGTCACTAGCTGCCCACCTGCAAGTGCTGACTGAGGACAGACTGGGCCTGTGCTGATCCAGGTCCCGGAGCAGAGGGACAAGCAGACGGACACTGTGCCTCCCCGGAGATGATGTTCCGAGGGGAGGTTGTCGGTGAGCAGGAAGAGCGCAGCTTCCGACGAGATAATGTCCCCATGGAACGGGGTGCTGTCACAGAGGAGCTGCTCAGGGAACTCTCACAGGTAACGGCTGGACGGCTGGAGGGGATGGAGCACCGAGGGGGGAGGGGCCGGTATTTAAAGTGGGGTGGCTCCAGAAGACCGCCCCAAGGGGTGACACTCAGCAGCAGAGACACTCCAAATGCACCGAGGAGCCAGCTGTGGAGTCAGGGACTTGGTGACATCATGAAGGTGATTGTGGAAATGGGGGCAGAGAAATGAGATAAGGAGGCAGGGGTTTTATTTGTTTTTGCTTTTTTTTTTTTTTTTTTTTTTTTTTTTAAGAAGGCATTACTGAATGCTGGTACGTGGATGGGAGGGATTCAGCAGAGAGGGAGAAACGAGAGAAGTGGAGGATCCAGCCATGGTGGTGGGACAGGAAGTGGGAAGGTGACACTGTTCTTTCTTAGGCATCCCCTTTTTCAGCAAAAGTAGAAGGGGAGGTCAAATACTGGGATTGAGGAAAGAGAAGAGGGATTTGGGAGGTTTGAAGAGAGAGGAGCCCTTACCCCGACTGCTGTGAACTGAATTGTGTCCCCTTCAAATTCACCTGTTGAAGCTCTAACCCACAATGCAACTGTATTTGGAGATAAGGAGATAATTAAGGTTAAATGAGGTCATAAGGGTGGGGCCCTGATCTAATGTGATTAGTGTCCTCTTGTGAAGAGACACCAGAGGGCGCTCCCTCCCTCCTTCTCGTGTGCATCTCCCCACAACCTCCCCAACCCTCCCACCCTCCTATGGCCCAGTGTGAGGACAGAGAGAAGGTGGCCATCTGACTCCAAGCAGTGAGCTCTCCATGGCCAGCACCTCGAGCTTAGACTTCCAGCCTCCAGAAGTGTGAGAAACAAACGTCTGTTTTTAAGCGACTGCCTGCTGTGTTTTGTTGTTTTGTTATGGCACCCGAGCGACTAATGCACTCACTGGCAGGAACTCAGGACCTGTGAGTATTTCCTAATAAAAGCAAACAACACATGCACTGCGTGGAAACGGGCCACACGATTCTCTCTTTTTAACATATTTTACTTGTTTATTGTGTGTTCTCCATGGGAATGAAAGCTCCTGGAGCAGGGACTGGTCTGTATTCCCTGGTACCTACCGCTGTGCCTGTATACAGCAGGTGTTCAATAAATGTTTTTGTAGACTGGATGGCATGAGTTTGGCAGATCTTTGGGGTTTCTGCGGAGGCTGGTACAGGAGAGGGGGCGAGAGGGGAACCCTGCCACCTCCCATTTTCACTGACCCCCAGTGGGGGTCAGTGGGTGCAGAGGTACCCCAAGCAGCCTTTGGGAAGGGATGGGGAAGCTGGGTTTCTGCCTGTGGACCCCGTGGTCTGGGACGGGCCCCAGACTTTGAGACAGAACATACACATTTGGGGGAGTCACCCTTCAGGCACCAGCTCCCTGAGGAACCAGAAGAATGGGCTCTCCTGGGCTTGAAGGCACTTGGGGAAGGAGGGGGAAGGAGGGGAAGGAGCTGACCCTCCTCCCCCGCCCCAGCTGCTAATCTCTGCCAGGGCCCCGGCTCCCTCTGGGCTCTGTCTCACAAAGTCCTGCCTGAGAGCCCCCAGAGGCTCAGGGCTCCATCCGGAGTGAGGTCCCTCTCATGGAGCCAGAGTTGGGGTGCCGGGCCCAGCAGAGGTGAACCACATGATTCTTAACTCTGGCTTCTCCACAGTGATGGGACCTGCACGGTGGTGGTGGTGGTGGGGAGGGGGGTGGTGTCCCGGCCAGGCCTGAATCAGGTCCTGGCACATAGTCGGCACTCAATAAATGTGGAGTGGCCACTAAGCTAAGTGCTATGTTCTGTGCCCCCAGACTCCCAGGCTCTCCTGCCCTCTGCATGGTCTGACCACGCCTGCTCAGGTGGTGTGCCCCTTGGCCTGTGAGGCTCACCCCGGGCCTGCATATGACTTGACCCATCTCGTGTCCCCGGGTCCCTAGCACAAAGCCGATGTAGCAAACGCTCAGAAATGACCTGCTGATGGACGAGGGCTTAAAATACAGACTCTACCGTTAGCTTTACTCTGTCCTCCTGTCCTCCAAAGTCTTGTCTGAATTGTTGTGGATTCCACGGAAGACTGGTGGAAATGTGTTATTTCCCACGACTGTTATCATATTGTCCATTTCTCCTTGTGCTTTAAAGATCTTAAAAATTTGCATACATGAAACACCAGTCTTATTTGAAAAGATCTGAATGCTAAGCAAATAGTAAGATCTTGCCCTGATCTCACCCTCATGTCATTGTCAATGGTGTGATTATGTCCTTAAAGGTTTTGGGCTGTGCATTTACATATAACTTTGTCTTTACATAAATGAAAATATATTACCCAGCTGTTTCATAAGCTGCTTTTCCAAAACCTAATTGTAGCTTTTCCTTCCACTGT
The DNA here is from genome assembly GCF_963455305.1 of Plecotus auritus. Taxonomy (NCBI): domain Eukaryota; kingdom Metazoa; phylum Chordata; class Mammalia; order Chiroptera; family Vespertilionidae; genus Plecotus; species Plecotus auritus. Next base: position 148,512,106 of record NC_137783.1, on the reverse strand, counting down.
GTCCCCGGCAGCTGCCTGTCGCACCTCCGTCCTGGCTCTGCCATCTCGTTGCTGGAGGTGCCCCGTGCGGCAGCACCGTGGGCCATGTAAACCCGGAAGGGGCGTGAGGCAGGCTTCATCAGCCCCGTGCAGAGATGCAGGGTCAGAGAAGTGGAGACACCTGCCAGGTCACCCAGCTCACCCGCGGCTAGCGGGGCTGCAAGGCATCGCTTGTTCCCATCATGCTGTCCCGCCTCCGCCCGGGGCAAACACAGGGCCTCTCACCTGCTCCCGATGTGGTGCCCTGTCCTTCAGGGACGGGTGGCCGCCCCCTCCGCGTGCTGCTGGCCGGACCCTTTGGCAGGTCCCCTTGGCCCGGGCCTCGGAGCTGTTTTTCCTCTGTCTCCCACCCGGGCCTCAGTGGAGCCCTGTCCCCCGGACCCTTCGAAAAACCTTCTCCTGCTCCTTCTGAGGAGCCAAAGGGAGCTGAGATATAAATGCAGGAAGGGCCCCCACCCCCCGGGCTATGGGAGAGCAGCCGGGGCTAATGGTCTGCCAGGCGTGCCCTCAGCTCCTGCTCAGGGGAGGGCTGGGATGCAGGGAAATGGATGGGACGTGGGGCCTTCGGGGAGCAGTGGGAGACTCACCTCTCTCCCCGCCATCCTTCCTGGAGGCCATCTGGGACAGCCTCAGAGACCTCAGAGCATTAGCAGGCTCCCTCATCGGCAGCCAGGGCTCTTGTGGGCTGGGAGAGGCCATTATGGCTGCCCTGCTGCCTGCACGTGGAGGCGCTGGCTAATGGGCTTGCCCAGGGCTCTGCGGCTGCAGGGTGGGGAGGAAGGAGCACTGGACCCCGAGTCCAGGACCTCATTTCACGTCCAAGTTCTGCAACTTGCTCGTTGGGACCATGTAGTTCAGGTGACCTGAGCACCCACATCCTCACCACGTTGCTCAGAGGCCCTCCCAGGCCGCCCTCAACTCCGCCCCAGAATCGGGGGATTTCAACCGAATGGGGTCCCAGGGCGACTGGGAGAAACGGGATTATCTCAGCCCTTGTGGGGACCCTCCCCCACATCTGCTGAGCCCACTCTCCTGCCTGGTAAGTGAAGAATCCGGATGAAACTGGGTCCCTCCAGGGCAGGATGGAGGCTGACACTGTACCTGTATCACCTGGCATGCCGGGCAACCTGCTGGGCAGAGCAAGTGCTGCGTGTTGGGCGACTGAAGTTTGAGGTCCCTGGAACTGCGTGTTCACTCTCCCTGCGCTGCCCTGGAGCGGAGGGGGGAGCATGGGACACGCTGGGCACCAGCCTTGGAAACAAATGTGAGTGAGGAGGGGAAAGGTGGGACCTCAGACCTTGAACCAGGGACCGACGCAGATCGCCGTTGATAACAGCGGTGACTCAGGGCAGGGGCGTGGACGATGCTGCTCTTGCAGGAACCACTCCAACTGCCAGGGGCTCTTCTCCTGGCTTTGCAGGGCCGGGGAGGACTTCTTGCCTCAGGAGCCTCTCCCAGGCGGTGGTTTTCATTGCTCCAGTGGAGGCCGCTCAGCTGAGCGTGAGAATGGGCCAGCAGAGGAACACGGGACCTCAGACCTGAGACAGACACACTGCCCAGGAGGGTGTGAGCTTCCCGAGGCAGGAATTCTCATGCTCTTGCACCTCCTTGTGCCTGGTGTGTGCAGAGGCTCATGTTTCATTTTTTAAAAATATATTTTTATTGATTTCAGAGAGGAAGGGAGAGGGAGAGAGAGATAGAAACATCAATGATGAGAGCGAATCATTGATCGGCTGCCTCCTGCACGCCCCACACTGGGGATGGAGACCGTAACCTGGGCATGTGCCCCAACCGGGAATTGAACTGTGACCTTCTGGTTCATAGGTCTATGCTCAGCCACTGAGCCATGCCGCCCCGCAGAGGCTCACATTTCTTTACTAATTATGGATGCATGGACCTGGAGCCCATCTACACCTGAACTTTTCCGTAACTGGGGCCAACCCATTCTGTGTGTGCGCGCGTGTGTGTGCGCGCCCACACGCATGTGCATTTCAATAGGGATTCTGTCACCTGCAATCAAGAATCGTGACCAGCAGGGGAGCTCAGACCTACCTGGAGGAGGCAAAGAGGCAGGTTGCAAATCCCTCAGGCGTGCGCTCGGCTGGGCCTGGTGGGATGACGCACACGGTGACATATTCCCTGCGACAGGAGGCAGCTCAGCTCTGCTCCCCTGCCCAGGGCGGTTGTTTTCATTGCTCCAAGGTCTCAGGGAGGCCATTCAGCCAAGGCCCAAGCTGCGGCTGAGTCCCAAGACTTGTGCCGAGTGAGCATGTCCGGCCCGGGTTTAGAATCAAGGCCTGTGACTCTACAAGGGGCCTGGTTTTGGTTACTAGTTCATGGAGCTGATGGCAAGCAAGGAAGCCAAACACCATTATGTTCCTTGCAGGCTATTGGACTGAGAGGCTCAGTTCCGCGTGGGCTTCCAGCCAGAAGCTGCCTGCAGCTCTCAGGGGGTGGTTTTAGGTGAGATGGGCGGGGCATCCTTCCCACTCCCCTGGCCCCGCCTCCCGCTCCAGGGCCCAGGTGTTATGGGCTTGGCCAACCAAGATTCAGGTGAAAATCATTTCTAGAACTGCCCCCTCACCCCCAACTTACACCGCCCCCAGGCTAGATTAGAGTTAGGTTTCTGTGCTTGTCACCAAGCATCCTGACTGCCGTGGTATAAACATCTGGTAGGAAACTGATCTGTAATCGGTAATCGACACTCTCCAGTGGCATAAAGCAGAGTGGCTGCCTCCGGCTGCCTGCGTTCTGGAGGAGATTTTTGCCGGATGACGGAAAGGTTCTTTCTGGGGGGGATGAAAACATCCCTGTATTGACTTGGTGAAGCCACGGTGTGCGCACGTGTCGGAGATCATTGGACTGGATACGAAATGGGTGCGTGTATGTAAAGTCAGACCGCAGTGAAACCAGTTAGAAAACCTTTGAAAACATGTCTGAGCGGGGAGGCCTGCGGGGTTGCCAGGAAACTTCGCGCTGGCATTCCGACTCCCTGAGCCGCGTTTTCCATGAGTCCTCGCTCTGTGAACTGTGCCCTTTTGTTTCCGCCGAGCCCCTACGGGCTGCTTCCCAGCCCCACTGGCTCCGAATATGCTCTTTTGCTCTCGCACTCGGCTGTCCTGATCCGGAGGGCCTGCCGTGCGCTGGCACAGCTTTGGCCTGGTCAGCCCGCATTGGGGGCGCATCTCCCGGGACCTGGCTTCTCCCCACGCACGGGGAGGCGGGGCCAGAACGGCACCATCTGTTCAGCCTGCCTTCGGCACGAAGCCCGTGGTTCCGGGAAGGAGTCCTCTGGGCCAGGGGAGCTGTGCTCATGCCGAAGATCTGGGGTTTTAAAATTCTGGCATACAACAGAAAAGCCAGGTTATCGCAAACCCGCAGCGGGCGGGGCATTCGGGAAAGCGGGGCGGGTGCCAGACAGCGTGCACGCCCTCTCAGAGGATGAAGACAGGAAGGGGCCTTGGCTGGCAGGCTGTTTGCCGTCGGTGCTGCCTGTTGAACACGTGTCTGCCTCCCATCCCCGCCTGGTTGCAGATGCCCTCGAAGCCGTCCCTTCGGTCTCGGTCGCGTGTGGAATCCAACCAGGATGGTCTGGGTCCTTGGGCTGTGACGGCATCACCCAGGGCCCAGCTCCCAGGGCTTTGCTGGTGGGAGACACGAAGGGGAGAGGCCTGCGCTTCCAGGGAAGCGAGCTGGCCACTGCGGAGCCTGTGGATGGTGACCGGGCTCAGCCAGGGCCGCCCACCTGCTGGGGCTGACCTTGGATGAGGAGCCTCCGTCTGTGAGCCTGTTGTGAAGATCAAATGAGATTTGTAGGCGGAGCTCTCAGCGCAGGGCCCACTGCACATAGTAGGCCCTCGATAACCGGCAGTCACTGCCTTCATCACCTGTGCTTGCGATGGGCTGTTACATGCAGGGCCCTCCTTCCGTGGCCACTTCTCCCTTCCCTCCTCGTGCCCCAATGCCTGACCGCACAGCAGCACCGAGGTCCCGTGCCGGGGGCGGGGGGTGTGGTGGCCCACCTTCCCGAGCTTGCCCTGGACGTACCCTGCTCATCCCTGGCATTGGCTGTGGCTTCTCCTCGTGGTCATTTCTGCGGAGACAGTGGTGGGAAGCACAAGAAAGCACAGAGCTCTGCCCTGACCCCGGCCCACCCTGTCCCTTCCCCCTCCCAATCCTGCATGTCCCGTGGGATAGACAGTGAGGCTTAGTAATAACCAGGAGCTGGGGAGGGGACCACGGGTCTTTCTTTGTTCTTGTAGGAATGGCGGTACCCACTCCCCGAAACTCAGTTCTATTATTCTGTGGACCAGCGGGTGTCAGGGGAGAGTGGCTAGATCCCTGGTTCCAGACAATTTCAGGGTGAATATCAGTGATGCTTGGAGCCCTTCCCTCCTGCTTTCACTCAACACCCAGAAAGAAGGCAGCTGGGGGGAGGAGGGGACACTGGGGCCCAGCTGTGCTGCCTTAGGGAGTGGGGTGGGGTGGGAGCACAGCACATCGCCCCATCCCTGCCTGGCTCCCTGGCCTGCTTGAATAATTAAACACCGGAGCAGGGAGCGGTGGAGGCCTGCGGTTGCTGCCTGGCCGTCATCTGTGCGTCGCCCTCCATTAGCCCAGAGGTGAGGTGGTCCAGGATGTGGGCGGGAGGGGCAGAGATGCTCCAGGGATGTGGGTGGTCGGGCAGAGGACGGCTTGGTCCCCAGTCACCTATAGCCATCGGCACAGGAGAAGTGTCTGCCGGCTGAGAGAGGCCCCGTTCCTGGGGTTCACCCCCCACCCTCCCAGGCCTGGTGCCTGCCAAGGGCGGATTCATGTTCACACCCAGGCCCTGGTTGTGGGTAAGGGATGCCCACCCACCCACCCACTGGGTCTGGGCTCTGAACCTCAGCAGGGAGGCCCCTCCAAACTCCTGGGGAAGCTCCCCACAGGGGCTCAGGGCTGGAGGCCGGGGTGGGGGCTCCTGAGGAAGCCGTGAACTCCAGGCACTGAAAACCCAGCCCCCAATGGCCCCCAACCGCCCCTCGGCCCCTTCAGGCCTGGGAAGGGTTCCACCACGAGGAGGTACCAGGGGAGCTTTTGGGTGGAGGGTCCTGGTCCGCCCCCTCACGTATGTCCCAGGCCCTCCTGGATTCTCTGAGTCCCCAGACATGACAGACATGGTGGCTGAACTCTGCTCTCCTGGATCCTCTGAGTCACATGGGGAGGGCACACCCCAGCTGCTGGGAGAAAGGCGGGCCGGCCCCGACCGCCATCACCTGAAGCTCTGGAACTGCACAGGGTCCCCTCTCTCTGCAGAGCAGGGCCTTGCGGGCAGGCGTGGCTGGGACTGTTGGGAGGGGAGCTTGGGAGCAATGGCCTGCAGTGGCCAGGAGGGATGAGTCAGCCGCCTCGGGGCCGGTCCTCAGGGAAGCGCATGTGGGTAGAATGCCAGCCTCTGGCGGTGCTGCTGCCTCGCTGGGCAGTCCACTCCGTTAGCCACCCCTCCTGCCCCGAGCGTGGGCCCAGCCCTCCCGCCTCTCCTGGCTCTCCACAGAGGAGGGGCCTGCCCTGCCCGGTCTCTCCTTAGGCCTGTGCAGTGGGCAGGCTCCCCCGGAGCTTCCACGGAGGGGCTGGGGCCCAGGCTGGACACCAGGAGCCCAGGGTGGGGCAGACTGGAGGCCAGGGGGCAGTCAGGATGCTTTTGGGCCTGGAAGCCACCTCCTGGGAGAGACCCCAGCCTACGCTGTGAAGTAGGGGGGTGCTGGGCAGAGGGGCGGCTCTGCTTCATGGAGTTTGGGACAGGGAGCAGTAGGAGAGGATGCAGCCCCACCCAGGAGCCTCCATGTGGACACACTGTGTTCCCCACAGGTAGGGCCGTAGTAGCCAGCACAGGGCCTGGTGCCAGGTGGGTGTGATGAAAACCGAGGCTCCCAGGGGAGCAGGGCACCTGGGTGGGTGAAAGAGGGCCCGGGAGGATGGTGTGGCTGAGGAGCAAAGCTCACATCCGAGGAGGGTGGATTCCCTACCAGGAGAGGGCACCTCAGAGGGAGGACAGACCAGTCCGGAGAGGACACACAGGGGCTGGGACAGAGCAGGTTGCGGGGAGGGTGGGGAGGGGGCGTGCACGGAAAGGAACAAGACTGCCAGGTCGGCCAGCGTGGTTGAGTGTTGACCTATGAACCAGGAGGTCACGGTTCAATTCCCAGTCAGGGCACAGGCCTGGTTGCGGGCTTGATCCCTAGAAGGGGGCATGTAGGAGGCAGCCAATCAGTGATTCTCTCTCATCATTGATGTTTCTATCTATCTCTCCCTCTCCCTTCCTCTCTGAAATCAATAAAAAAATATATATATTTTTTAAAGAAAGGAACACGACTATGGATAGGACAGAGGAAGTAAGATATAAAATGTTTATTGATGTACATTTATTTCATAAAACTTCCTTTGGCTACGCTGGGCCACTGTGCTTGGAGGTGGGCTGGGTGGCCAGGTAGAACCAGTGCCCACTTCTGGATGGTCTGCAGGCACCCAAGGCCCAGGCAGGCAGCAGCTGGCACACGCTGTGTGCTCCGGAAGGCTGCCGAGGCTGGCATGGAGCCAGAAAGGAGGGTGACCTTTCTGAGCTGGCTGAAGGTCCTCCTGTCCCCACCTGCCTGCTGGGACCAGAAACGCACCCATGAAAGTCACCAAGGATGCATCCAGGAGGCAGGGACATCACCTGCAGGAAGACTGAGCCACAGGCAGGTTACCCCGGACCCCCTCTCAGAGAGCTCCCCTTGCTCAGGTCTGCCACCAGCACTGCCTCGAGAGGGTGGCGTGGCGAGAACGGGTGCCCCACGGCGGGAGGTGCTGGTGGCCCACCGGTGCTGTGATGGCTGTGTCACTCTCAAGGGGGGCTCGTTCAGAGGGGCAGCAGGTGGTCAGGGCTTGGTGGCCCCCTTCTCTCCTTTCCAGACCAGCCTGGGGTGAGGAGAGGCCCCCACGGGGGGACACCTCTGTACAGTGGGTGCTGCTGATGCAGGAGAACGCTGCGGGGAGCCTGGCAGGACCACAGGGTCTGTTTGCAGGTGGCTGCTCAGTCTCTTGGTCACTCCCAGAGCCTCCAGCCCCGGGAGAAGGAGGCCTGAGGGGCTGGAAGCAGACGTTCCTCCTTGTACTCGGGCACCAGGGCAGCTGCCCAGGCCCTGTCCCCGGCAAAGGGTCTCTGGAGGTTCCTGGGGTCCCTGCCTCCCCTCCAGGTGCCCATCTCTCAGGAGGCATTCCCAGAGGGGCCCTGCATCTCCATGGTGACTGTGTTGGGTGTGCCGCCCCCAGCCTCGGCCAGCTCAGCGCCGTCTCGCAGGGCGCGCTGGAAGACCACTCTGAGAGGCTCCCACAGCCGCTGGGACTTGTCCCTCCCGGCCAGGAAGTAGACGACGGGCTTGGCGCTGCTGTTGATGCAGATGCACAGGTCGGTGACGTACTCGGGGAAGGGGGCCGGGATCCGGAAGGCCCAGAAGAGGAACCAATCGATCCCCAGGTAGATGGAGGACACGAGGAAGACCGAGACCACGGCCAGGATGACGTGGTTGAGCTTGGAGGAGCGCTGGCGCCGCCGGGCCCGGCATTCCACGTGCACGATGAGCGCCAGGCAGGGCAGCACCATGAGCGGGCAGAAGATCAGGAAGAGCAGGATGCCCAGGAAGATGTCCATGTGCGTGCAGGCCGTCCTGGAGGCCTGGCGGCCCAGGAACACGCAGAAGTAGTTGTGGATGCCGGTGACCAGGAGCGACAGGGTCCAGAGCAGGGCGCACACCACCGCCGACAGGCGCTTGGGCCGCTGCCGCCAGTACCAGGCGGGAAAGATGACCGACAGGCAGCGCTCGGAGCTGATGGCTGGCAGGAGGCTCACGCCGGCGAGGAACGTGCAGAGCCCCAGGATCCTGGACACGGCCCGGACGTACTGGGCGAAGGTGCCCAGGAAGCCGCCGGTGTTCAGGATGGACAGCACGGCCTTGCTAACGAGGTAGCCCACGTCGGCGCCCGCCAGGTGCAGGAAGTAGATGGAGAAGGGGCTCCTCTTGATGGAGAAGCCGAAGAACCAGAGCACCAGGCCGTTGCCCACCAGGCCGCACAGACAGAGCAGCAGGAAGATGTAGTTCACGACGGGCGGTGGCGGCAGCGTGGCGATCTGCTCGATGGTCAGGAAGCCGCGGCTGTGGAACTCCGGGGCCTCGCTCACGCCCGGGCACATCTGCGCGGGCACAGAGGGGAGGCTCCAGTGAGGCCTGCCGTGAGGCCCGCCCGCCCCGCACTTGCGTCCAGGTGTGCTGGTCCTCATTACAGACTCTCACTAGAGCAGACGACACCCCTGAGTCCACCCAGCGCCTCCACTCTGCGACCCAGAGTCTGGAGCTAGCCGCCTACAGGTGACAAGGGGAATACCCATCCCTCACAAGGGCACCGGGTCGCCCACCTGCCAGAACAGACACCAGTCAAAACGTGTCCACGCGTGCAAGGTAGAGAGAAGCTGAGGAGCCTTTCTGGACGGGAGACGAAAGAGACAGGGCCAGGAAATGCAGTGCCGGGTTCGAGACTGTGAGGGGTCTGACCCGCCGCCTGGGATGGCTGCGGAGAGGTGGGGGCACCCTGCACCCATGACGGTCCTGCATCTCTGGGAGAGTGGGTGGCGCTACGTATGGGAATGCCCTTGTCCTTCGAAGATGCAGGCTATCTGGGGGCAAAGGGGATCGGTGTCTGCGATTCACTTGCAAACAGTTCTGGGGGAAAAAGGGTAGCAAGAGATAGGGATAGGGATAGAGAGAGCGAGCTCATTGGAGAAAGGCCAACAGTGACCCGCTGAGGGTGTGCACTGTCCTGTTCTCCCAGGTTTTCTGTACGCCTGCACTATTTCACACTAAAATGTGAAAATATTTATTAAAAAATAAAACCACGTGCAAATTACAAACAGTGGGCCTGACTCACAGTGGGATCAGAGAGACCTGGGGAGTCAGAGGCGGCCCCTGCTGGGCCAAGGGGACCTCTGGGGTCTGGATGGGGGGGTGTCTGGGTCTGGTGTGGGGGTCCCTGGGGAGGGGGGTGCTGAGGCAGCGTGTATTTATCAGGCCCCAGGGAAGCACTTTAACTATTGATCAGCGTTTTAACAGTGGATCTGACTGCTCACGTCTGTCCAGCGAACCTCAGCCTGGCCTGCAGGGTCTGGGCTGGCCTGTACGTGCGTGAGGTGGGCCAGGTGCAGGAGGAGTGGGGGGCGCGGAGGCACACGGCAGAGCTCCCCGCTGAGTACGTGGCAGCCGCTGGGCTCCAGCCCATCAGCCTTCCCCGTCGCCGGAGGAGCCAGAGCGCTGGATGGTAATGTGATTCTCCTGATCTCTAAACGTTCACATTTAAACACACTGTGGGGCCACACACAACCCGTCTGCACGCCGGAGCTGTTCTCAGGCTGCCGGTTCTGACCTTGACCTCGCACTCCAGAGGCTGCCCCGGCACTGTCACTCCGTCCCACACCCGGGCAGGCATCACTGATCCATCTCAGACTCTTCACCACACGGCTGGAACCTGGCCGTGGCCCGGCCCCACTTCCCCCTTCTCCCCCTCTAAGGCTGGGTATCAGTTCCCATCACCCATGACTCAGAAAACAAGACAAAAAACAACAACAAATGGAAGGTCCTTGAGGCAGGACAGTTCTGCCACCTTCCGGAGGGCCCAGCTCGGGCAGGAAGCTGGGCCTGAAGGATTGCTCTCTGGGCCTGACACCCCATAACAAAGGGAGGGGCCTTCTCAGTCAGGTCGAGGGGAATCTACAAACAGGGACTGGAGGGTGTTGGCCAAACTTTGGGGAGCCTTCGTGAGGTCACTTTAAGCGGGTCCTGTTCTCCACCTATCTTCCTATAAGTACATTTATGGCTCAACGTCTGTCTGTCAGCCCCCAAGCCCCTAGCTTGCTCTTTATTCAGCATTTCCTGCTGGTGGCCTTGACCACCCCAGGCCCCAGAGTAGCCTCCTGCCAGCCGCCTCTGAGCCGGGGACGGACCTAGTGATTCCTGAGACTGGGGCCTGAACAAGCCCGTGGAGGACCGGCCTGGCCACCGGGAGGGGACTGGCTGCAGAGGCCGGGTCGGACGGAGCGGATCACAGGCTGGAAAAAGCCTGCAATCCGGTCCTGGAGTCAGAGCGGGAGGCCCGGGTGAGTCACTGGGCGGGGAGCTGCCATCCCCAGACACATGCCGCCTGTAAAATGCCCGTCCTGGAGCCTGGCCCCCTCCCGCCCTGCCTTTTGTCAGGGGTTTCTGGAGGCTCCGCCCAGCCAGTCCCATCTCTGCTCCCCATGGCTGCCACTCCACGTGGTCCCTGCCAGAGGAGGGAAATGCCAGGGGTTGGAGGTCAGGGCCCTGGGCAGGCGTCCCGGCTCTGCCCCCACCTCCGGGCTCACCCCGCCAAGCCACTGAGCTAGTGGGAGCCTGTCTCCTCCTTTGACTCGAAGTTTCTTCCACTGTGAGCGCCCGTCGCCTGGATCAGAAGGGAATCCCAGTGTTCAGGGGCCTCTGGGAAGAAGGGGTCCTGGGGGGGGGGCGGGTTGTGGGTTTCAGCCACCGCTGGTGTCTGAAGACAGGAGGCAGATGTGACTAAGACCCCGGCCGTGGGCGACATGAGCAGGGTGATTCGGAGCAGGCAACGCTTTTGGGACTGGAAGCCACGTGTCAGAGATCACCGGATTATAATGATCCCGGGGTGGCCGTGGGAAGTAGCCAGCCGCCAGTCTCTACAGGGAAGAGCTGAAAGGCGGTCTCTGGGTTGGTAACTGAAGCCCCCCAGGGATTCAAGGGTGTCAGTCCCCTGCGCTGGCCTCACTGAGGAGCACTCCGGGGATCCAAGGGACCCAGCGACCAGCGCCAGGCCGTGTGGCCCGAGGGGCCCTGCTGCCCACCTGCGCCCTGTGGAGCAGAGGGGGTGGAGGTGGGGAGATGCTGGGCAGGCTGCCCCTCCCACCGCACTGTCCCACAGACGGGGCATGGCGGGCCTTTGGCACTTGCCTTGTTCCTGTTGGTGGGATGGGCCTCCCAGGAGCAGTTTGCAGCCATCTCCGGGCCTGGGGAGTCCAGATTCCTCGCGGCTCTGCTCACAGCTCACGGGCCGGCGCAGCCCACCTGTGAAGGCAGGAAGGGCCGCATCAGGGCAGCAGTGTTCTCTGTCCCTTCCCAGCCCTGTCCCCAGGGCCTCACCTTAGAGGAGAGGTGCCAAGTAGTCACCTGGCTCCCTGAGAGGCAGGGCCATGTGGGCGGCACAGAGCAGGTCGCCTCCTCCTGCCTGTGCCCCTCGTTCACACCATGCTGACATGCTAGTGAGACCCACACATATTTCCTGGGTACCACCTCTGTGCTCAGCCCATGCGGGGACACGGGTTCCCCGAAGTCAGACCCAGAAGGCAGGGAGGCTTCCTGGAGGAGGTGGCCTTTGGCTGGGCCCGTGTTTGTAACATGCTAAGGGGTCTGGTCTTTCCCTTGAAGGTAGGACAGCTCGGTCATCATCAGCATCATTGTCACCACCATCAACCCCTCTGTCAATGGCTGCCAGCTGGGAGCTGAGTACTGTGCCAGCTCACCTACACCCATTGCCCCACATCCATCATCCCATTTGTTCTTTTTTTTTTTTTTTTTTTTTAAAAAATACTTTTTGCTTTCAGAGAGGAAGGGAGAGGGAGAGAGAGATAGAAACATTAATGATGAGAGTCATTGATCGGCTGCCTCCTACACTCCTCCCACCAGGGACCTAGCCCGCAACCCAGGCATGTGTCCTTGACCGGAATCGAACCTGGGACCCTTCAGTCCACAGGTCGATGCTTTATCCACTGAGCCAAACAGGCTAGGGCCGTTTGTCCTTGTGATCAGCTATAAGGCAGGTATTGTCATTGCCCTTTGATGGGGCACAGGGCTCAGGGGGGTGAGGTCGCCTGCCCAGGGGCACAGGCCACTTCCACTGTGTGCGCTGTGGCGTTGCAGGCTTGTGGTCAGGACTCCAGCGGCCATGAAGGCAGGAGCAGTTGGAGGGAGCAAGCCAGCAGGGTTCTGCCGTGGCCCAGGCTCCAGGCTGGTGGAGGGGCAGCTGGACTCAGCCAGGCAGGTCTGGGGGCCCTAGGAGGGGCGACAGTCTCAGGAGGGGGCTTCCCTGCCAGAGACAGGTTCACCCAGGCAGGGCAGAGCTCATTGGTCCACCTGCTCCCGGGGGCCCCACCTGAGCTCTGCCTCCACAGGCAAGCACCTAGTCCTGCTGTGCAGGTGGGGAAACTGAGGCTGTGTGTGGAGGAAGGGTCTTGCAGGGGCACAGGCGCGGCCAAAGGCCGGGCCTCTCCTCAGCTGGAGGGAGCGCTGGGCAGCGCACACAGCTCTACTCCCCCGGAATTCCTTCCTCCGCAGGCTGGGCAGCCCCCTCCACGCCCCCACCAGCTCGGGGCAGAGGCCCCCGCAGCAGCCAAGCCCATTATTGGCTGGAAAGGGGGGCTGTCTGTGTGGGTTGCCATCCTTCCTTAAACCTTGGTAGCCCCCGCCACCCCCAGTCCGCGCGCCAGTGCAGCCCGCAGAACACAAGACCACATGTGGTTGGGCCAATCAGCCCTGGACAGCAGCCGGTACAGCGTGGCGGCTGCACGGGTGCCCCGGAGAGGTGACTTGCGGGGTGGGTGGGAGTCCTGTGGGCGAGTCCCTGATGTGCGTGTGGTGCGGGTTTGCAGATGGCAGTGCAAGGAGGTGTGCGTTTTACACCACCGCGCCCCCACCTCTCCAGTCTTGACTCTAGTTGGACCACTGTACCCATCACCAGGGGTAGGCCTCATGCCTCGCCACCTACTGGGCTTGCCCAAGCTCTCCACGCCAGCCTGCAACCCCAACCTACCCGCCCCCCATCCTACCCAATCCCAGGTACACCCCCTGCACTGCACCCTCACTTCTCAGTGCCTGGACCCAGGATGTCCGGAAGCTAGAGAGCCCTGCCCTTGCACCTAGGCAGGTGAGACCCCCAACTACGCAGGGCCCCCAAAGGCAGCTGGCTGGGACCTGCGCATGGTACCTGGCTTGGACGGGGCCTGGAGTGGGCCCCCAAGCCCCCCTCTGCTGACCGATGGAGGGGTGGGTGCCCGTGTGTGTCTCTGAGCCCTCAGAGAAGAGCTATTGCACTCACACAGAGGGACCAGAAGCCAAGTGGACCCCAGATGGGCCCTAGAAAGACATGTGTGTGGCATGTGCATGGGACATGGGTGAGTGCGTGTGAATGTGTGAGCTCCTCAGGTTGGGTTGGGCCTATGAGCGCTAAAGCAGACAGAAAAAAAAAAGCTGCCAGCTCAGCTCACTCCCGGCCCTCCTTTCAAAACCCAACACCCAAGGAGAGGCCCCTGACCACCTGTCTGTCTCCTCAGCCTCAGGAAGCTCTCATCTCCTCCCACCCCACTCACCACCACCAGCCCCAACCCTGTGCGGGCCCCAGGGGAGGCTGTCCTCCCGGAGGCCCAGGTGGGAATTCTCCAGTCTGCCTGCCAGCCCCTCTCCTTGTCCCCAGGCTGCCACCTGGGCAGGACCAGAGCATGGGCAGCCACTCCCCCAGACACAGAGAGCCTGCCTTTTCTCTCTCCAGCCTTCCCCACACCCCCCACCCCGCCAATCCTCTGCTCACAACGCATGTTGAAAGGCTTATCTGGGGCGGTGATACCTTCCAGAAAATTTCACCAACAGCCTCCATCCAATGCCAACTCCACATCAGGTGTCTCAGGCCTGGGAGAAGCGGGGACCCAGTTGTCCAGCCTCCTGTGGCTGCCAGGCTGATCCCTCTGTCCACCCCAGCGCTGGCCCCACACTGAGCTGCCTGAGCTCGGTGCCCAGGGAAGGGGGCAGCGCAGCAGTGGGGTGTGCAGAGTGCGGAGTGCGGAGTGCGGAGTGCGGAGTGCGGAGTGCGGAGTGCAAGCGAGCAGGGAGCCCTCTCCCCGAGCTTGGGATACTGCCCGCTGGGTGTTCCCTCCCCACCCTTCCAGGCTTGGACAGCTGCTGCCGAGGGTGGTGGAGGGACAGAGGGGGAGCCCACACCCACTGGTGAACAGAGCAGGGCCTGGGGGTGGAGGACAGCTTGGGAGTCGGGAGTTGCCAGAACACCGGGGCCAGCCCCACAGAAGGGGGACTCTCGAAGGCCCCCAATGTCCCTGGGACTTCTGGAGCCGAGAATGCTGGGTTGGTGACAGCCCTCTCTGGGGCTTCAGGGCTCCTCCTTGGGGCTGTGGTTTCTGGGAGCTGCCTGCCCCAAAGGTGCTCACCTCATCCCCCTGCCCTGCTTGGCCTTCGCCCTGTAGCCTGGCTCCTGGCCCTCCCTCCCCTGGGCCCTGGGCCCCATGGAGCTACCTGCAGCTGTCCGGATCCTCCAGGGCCGCCCCTTTGTGGAGGGCGCTTCGGTGATGCCCGCCTCCGGCTGCGATCCCCGAGGCAGCAGGCCAGTGTGGAGCAGGGCTGGAGGCTCAGCAAACGAGAGCCAGAGTGTGGAGAGCCCGCGCCTGCTGCTGGGGAGATGGCTTTGGAAGCAGAACCCGCCCCAAACCCAATTCCAGGCCCGGCAGGAGGGGAGGGAGGGAGGAGGAGGAGGGGCGGAGTGGGATGAGGCTTGGGGAAGGAATGCCCTGCTCAGGAGCCCCCCCCTCCCCCCAGAGCCCCACTGGGAACTCATCTCTCTGCCTGGTGACGTCAAGTTGGCCCGAGCACTGTGGCCAGAGTCCAGCTGTTAATCTCCCGCGCATCCTGGAGAGAGGGGCGTCCGCTGTCCACTTGCGGGTGCCTTCTCTCGGCAGCTCCCACTGGGCCTTTTGGGGGCACAGGTCCAGGAGGGGGGCCCCCACGGATTGTCCCAGTGTACTGAGGGGCTGATATGAGAAGCCAGGAGACAGCAGGCGAGGGCTCCGCAGAGGGGGAGGTGCAGGCGTGTGAGAGGTAGACTTGGCAGGGGACAGGGAGGCCACCCAGGTGGCACGCCTCTTCCCCGCCCACCCCGGAATCTGCCCAGGGCCCCCACGGGCCCTTGGAACCAGGAATTCCCTGCTCCCAGCCCTAATAGCAATCAGATGGCCCAAGTGGAAAATCACTGCGCTCGCTCGCCGGGGCCGAGCCGGGAACTGGCGGCTGTGGGTGCCTGGTGTGTGCGCTGTCCACGGGGAGGATGAGTCAACCTCTACTCCCCCCCACGAGCACCGTGGGGTCCTGGGGCCCCGAGCCAGAGCCTGGGGGGTGCAGGCGCCCCAGCGGTGGCATGAGGACGGGGGCGGGGAGGAGTGGCTTCCCAACGAGCCCCTTGGGAAGGCCCCTCCTGCCCCGGTCCAACTTTCTCATGGCCAGGGAGCCTGAGGGAATTCCAACCAGCGTTTTCCCGACAGGAGCAAGCGGTGCCCAGATCGTGTGTGGGTCCTCTGTGGGCATCTGGAAGGGAGCCTGGAAAGAGAGCTCCCCTGCACCTGCCCTGGGGCTGCGGGCCTCTGCCCCGGAGGAACCGGTGTCCCTGCCCAAGTGCAAACCTCCACGGGAGGAGGGAGGAGGGGCTGCTCCCTGCGAGCCCAGCTGGCCTGGGGCGGGGCAGGCGGAGGCTCCAGGATGCTGAAGCTCTGGCCACGCCTGGGCTGAGAGGCTGGGCAGGCAGCAGGCAGCGGGGACCCCCCCCCCCCCCCCCCCGGTCAGGGCAGGCCAGCTGGGGCCCAGCTGGGCCACTTGTTTATGTGGGGAGGCCAAGGGGAGGTGGGGGAGGCTGGAGGAGGCCGAGTCCAGGCAAGTTCCAAGTGTAATTGCATTTGGACACTTAAAAGGAATTGTGTGAAGTGGCAGTGGCTCCGAGGTCCACCGCCTTATTTGGTGTGGAAATTGGTTTCCTCTGAAACTAATGAGAGGTGCTTGGAGTGGGGAGCCATCCTCTGCTCGGGTTTGTGGCTGTTGCCACCCGAAGGCTGGGCTCCCGCAGGGACAGCGGAGCGAGCCGGCAGGCTGGGAACGTGGGGCTCCTGTGGCCGCTTCAGTCCTGGGCGGTCCTGGGCCTCGGTGTCCTCTCCTGTCGGGTGGAGGAGAAGTGACTCACAGAGCTGCAACGAGGAAGGGGTCAGATCCAGGCAGCAAAGCGCTGTGTGCACCTCAGAAAGGCTCTGCTCAAGAACTTTGTTTTTAATCGCCGCCCCCGCCACATGGGCCTCACAGGTGGACTCTGTGGTCTCACAGCACACCCCACGCCCCCTCAGGCCAGGACCCTCCTCTGCTGGGGGTTCCTGGGGGCAGGAGGTTCTGGGCAGGGCCGCCTGCTGCCAGATCTGCCCCCTGCAGGACGGTGGCCGTGGAGTAGAGCCTCTGCCCGCTCCTCTCACACTGTGGAAGCCAGGACACCTGTGGGGCGCCAGGCACTGTGCTCCAGGCTGATGAACCCGCTGAAGGCGAGCGGAGAGGCAGACCAGAGCCAGATGATCCGAATACGTGTAAAACCACGCTGAGCAGACAGCACCACGGCCAGGTGTGCCAGGGAGACCAGGACGGGTCTCTGAGGAGGTGATCATGGAGCCCACGAGGAAAGCTGGGCAGGAGGGACTCAGGTGAGAAGGGGAAGGAAGGCATCCAGCAGAGGAAGTGGTGTGAGCAAAGGCCCTGGGGCAGGAAGGCAGGCTGCACACGTGAACGGGGGCTGCATGACGCTGAGGGGACGCAGAGAGGGCCCCGGTGGATGAGGTGTCCAAGCAGGGCAGCTCTGATCACCTCACTGGGCCCAAGGTCTCACCCTCCTTATTCTGTTCTCACCTCTCTGCTGCCATTTGTCCCATCTGTCGGGGGACAGGTGCAGTGATGGCAGCTATAGGCCACTCACTGTGTCCTGTGAACCAGAGCCTGCATAAATGGAACCTCTTAATCTTCACAACAGCTCCCCCCACCCCCCCAGTTTACAGATTCATCTAGCATGTATTTACTGAGCATCTAGTATGTGCCAGGCACTGTGTTAGGCCCTGGGAATCCAATGATGAATGAAACAGTTGAAGATGAGGCCCACATTCTGGAAATGAGGAAACTGAGGCCCAGGGAGTAGCTGTGTGTGTGTAGGACCTGCGCTCAGGGGCTGGGACCTCTCCGTGTCCACATCTCTGGTGCTGGGCATGGAGACGTCAAGATGTGGGGAGAGCTCTGGAGCCTGGGATCTAGCCCTGGCTCTGCCTCTGGCAAACGGAGGGAAACTGAGCCTTGGTTTCCCCGTTGTGCCACGGAGAGGGTGGTGAGATCTGATGACACCTGTGCTCCATGCCCCGTCCTCACTTTCCACTTTAGCGCTAACAAGCTGGTTCTTCTTTTTTCTCAGGAGGAGACAAGGCAAATGTGTGTGTGGTCTGGGTCTCCCAGGTCCATGCCTGAGGCCCTTTGGCTTCAACCCTTGAGATAAAAAGGTCTAGCTAGCTTTCCTGATGGGAAGGCGAGTGGGACCCTCTCCTATTCTTTCCCCTGCTCTAGCCAGGCTGGAGCGTCTGTGATAGAAGCTACATCAGCTACATCATGGGAATCTTTGCAGAAGCCTATGTTTTCCTCTGTCCCTGATGTGGAAGACTGTTCATTTGTTCATCCATTCAACGTTCATCCATCATCCATCCATCATCCATCCACCATTCATTCACCCATCCATCATCCATCCATCCATCCATCCATCCATCCATCCATCCATCCATCCATTTTTCCATCTATTCATCATTCATTCATTTTTCATCCATTCATCCATCCATCACCCATCCATCCATCATCCATCCAACCATCATTTATTCATTCATTCTTATCTTTATTTAACACATAGTTACTGAACACCAACAATGTTGATCCTGGGGAAAGAATCGTAGAGGAACCAGACATGTAGGGAAAGAAAAGCAGGTGAGAAACAGAAACAAATGAACAAAAGAACTCTAACAGGGATCATTGCAGTGAGGAAGACGAACAGGTGTGGTGATAGGAAATTATATGGTGGGAGAGAGGAGGGTGTGTCATAGGCTGAATGACCTTAAGGATGTTGATGTCTGAATTCCAAGATCCTGAGACTATGTGACCTTCCATGGCAAAAGGGACTTTGCAGATTTGATGACGTTAAGGATCTTGAGATGGGGAGATTATTATCCAGGTGGGTCCCATATAATCACAAGGGTCCTTATAAGAGAGAAGCAAGAGGGTCAGAGTGAGATGTGATGATTGAAGACAATCAGGAGGTCAGGCAGGAGATGTGATGCCCTAAGGAAGAGGCCATGGGAGTGTGAGAAAGGGGCCATGAGCCAAGGATGCAAGTGGCCTTAGAGGCTGAAAAGACAAGGAAAAGGATTCTCCCCTCGGGGCCCCAGGAGGAACCAGCCCTGCACACACCTTGATTTTAGGCTCCGTTATCTCTAGAACTACAGGAGAATACCTGTGTGTTGTTTTAAGCCACTAAGTTTGTGCTCATTTGTTATAGCAGCGATAGGAAACTCATACAGAATGGCAGATAGGCCTATTGATTGAGGGTGGGCTAGAGGCTGTTTCTGCTTAAGCTGAGACCTGAAAGGGGGAAGGAGAAGGAGCCAGGTACTCACCGAGCCCACAGGAAAGCATTCCAGGATTGACAGCAGCAGGTGCAAAGGCCCTGAGGCGAGAAAGATCTATCTCTATCTACTAGAGAATTGTGTGTGTGAATTAGGGTCCAGACAAGGTTCATTGCTGGATATGCTTCTTCCCCCTTATTTTAATCTAGGGTTTCCCTGCAGCATCCCTCCCTCCCTGCTTCCTTATTTCCCTTCCCCCTCCATCCCTCTCCCCATTTGGATCAGGAAACAGACACATCACACTCTCAGGGAAATAAGGAGTTTCATAGAGAAGTGTGTGTGGGCTGGGGCACCGGGAGGATAGGAGAGCCGGTCACTAACCAGCCTGGGGCCAGGTATTGGCACAGGAGCTGCAGAAGCCGGCAAGGCTGCCCCATCTGGCCGTCTGGAGCCCAAAGCAGGAGCTCCTGGAGAGGTCTGCAGAGCCACGGCCTCCACTTTGCTCCACCTCCCAGGCCTCCCAGGAGCCCTCCTCGCAGGCAAGCTCTAACCCAATGTCACTTGCGGAGGGAACTCAGGAAAACCGTTTCCAGCCGTAGGAAGACACGATGGGGGGCAGACAGCCTAGCACAGTCCACCCCTTTGTGGCTGTGCCATGCACACACCACCACCCCTTCAACCATACTTAACTTGGTGGGGCCTCATCATTTACTCGGGTGGTGATGCACATGGACATGGGGAAGTGAGGCAGGGGAGGAAGATGACGAGAATTCACTCCTGCCTTGCTTTGATGGGCCTTGTCTTCAGCTCGCCATCGCCCCAGCCCCCTTCAGTAGGTTATTGTGACACCTACACAGGTGTCTCTGGTGAGGGGGAAGAGACAGGCAGCCAGGGCAGCTGTCAGACCCTCACGGGGACTGGTGCCAACAACTCCTGACTTGGGGGAAATGGGAGGGAGGGAGGCCAGGGATGATCCTGCCCTAAATCCTGAGATCATGTTGTGCAGTTCCGTCCAGGCCGGCCGCTGGCGCGTACACGTGCAAATACAATGAAAACCTGCCTTGACCCCGGTCCTAATTAGTTTCAGCTTTCCGTGGGACGCGCGCAGGATGGCAGAGCTGTTCTCGAGTCCCAGGGACCTGGTGTCTCCTGTTGGTGGGAGGCCCGGCTTCCTAAACGTTCTGGCAGAAGCAGCTGTTTTGCAGATGAAAGTCACGGTTGTCAGCTCCTGGTGCAGCGGTTTGATCTGGAACTTCCCCGGGGTTTTGTTCCATCTGCCAGCGGAACAGATTGTCCTGAGTGTGTGTGTGTGTGTGTGTGTGTGTGTGTGCGTGTGTGTGTGTGTGTGTGTGTGTGTGTGTGTGTGTGTTTCAAGTCATTAAAAAAACACCAGGGCCCGGCTGGCCTGGTTCAGTGGGTGAGCGTCAGCCTATGAACCAGGAGGTCACGGTTCATTCCCGGTCAGGGCACATGACTGGGTTGTGGGCTCTGTTCCCCCGTGAGGGGCGTACAGGAGGCAGCCATCGATGAGTCTCTGTTACCATTGATGTTTCTATCTCTCTCTCCCTTCCTCCCTCCGGAATCAATAAAACAAAACCAAAACCCCACCAGGATCTTTAAAAATATTATGGTAAACTTGGCCACTTTAGCCATTCTGAAGTGCCCAGCGCAGGGCAGTGTTGTGCAGCCATCCCCACCATCATCTCCAGAACGCATTATTTTGCAAAACGGAAACTCTGTCTCCATTAAACATGAACTCTCCATGGTCCCCTGCCTGGCCTCTGCCCAACGTGAGGACCTGGCACACAGGACACACTTGATATGGCGCCAGCGTCCCGGGGTGGCACGCTCAGCCTGCTCCCAGGGGAGCCGAAGGTCCCTGGGCATCTTCTCTGAACGGCTTCCTGGTTCAGCTGCTGCGGCGTTGCTGGCTCTGAGGGGCTCACACCGTCCACTGGGGACTTCTCCTCCATCTTGCAGAACAGACCTTGACCATGAGCTACCAGGTCCCCCAGCCTGGTTTACCCCTGCAGGCTGGGACCAGCTCTCCCCAGCCTGGGTGACACCAGTCCCCCTTCAGCCTAGAATCCAGGGGCCTCCCTTTCCAGGCTCCTTGGTCCTGGTTGTCTCTGCCCTTGGACCTGTGCCCTGTGGGAGCTCTGGGCAGCTGGCCTGGCAGCAAGCTCAAAGTCTGGGCTGCTTTCCAGGCAGTCACGGGGGCGGCTTCCGTCCCCGTCCTGCTGTCTTTCACTCATCCCCATCTCCGTGCAGGGAGCTCCGTGCCCTAGGAGTGGCCCCCAGCTAATGGCCAGCGTTGCAGGGGGTGGGGAGAGCACCCAGATTCCGTGCCCCGAGGGCCCCACGGGACTGAGCTGGCTGCTACCAGCGGATAATGCACCTTCCTCAGTTTCTTGCCGGCCCTGACCTACTTTTCGGTACCCACATCCACACTGACTCCTCGGGCCCTGTCTCAGCAGCTGCCGGCTCAGGAGGAGGTCTGTGCCTCCGTCTGACCTGGCAAGGCCCCAGACGCCACCCTGGCTGGCCTGTCCTGGGCCCTCACCCAGTCTCCCCATGGACCTTCTGAGCTGCGCCCCAACCCCAAAGGCCTCTGGGCTCGGCCTTCAGCCCTCCGCTCTCCCGCCTCTCCCCCTGCTGACCCTCATCACCCTTACCCCCTGCCCCCGCTTAGTTCCCACCACAAGCTCAGTTCCCAACGCAGCAATGATCCGGGTCTCCCCAGATTCCTGGTGCTGGTGTCACGTGAGAGAACTGGAAATAGCAAGTGCAGCCTGGGAAGCATTCGGTGTTCCACACACTTGTCCCCAGGGCATGGGCGAGGGGTTTGCTCGCCAAGGCCCCGGCTCCCGGCCTGTACTCTGAGACATGGTGTCCCTCCAGTCCCGGGCCAGGCTGCGTGCCCCCTGTGCCCCTCACTCGCTGTGTGACCTTGGACAAAGCAAATGGCCTCTCTCAGTCTCCGTGTTCCCAGGAGCAGCAGCTGGATAACTGCTGAGATGCCCTAGGCCCGTGGTCGGCAAACCGCGGCTCGCGAGCCACATGCGGCTCTTTGGCCCCTTGAGTGTGGCTCTTCCACAAAATACCACGGCCTGGGCGAGTCTATTTTGAAGAAGTGGCGTTAGAAGTTTAAGTTTAAAAAATTTGGCTCTCGCCAAAACCGGTTTGGCTCAGTGGATAGAGCGTCGGCCTGTGGACTGAAGGGTCCTGGGTTCGATTCCGGTCAAGGGCATGTACCTTGGTTGCGGGCACATCCCCAGTGGGAGGTGTGCAGGAGGCAGCTGATCGATGTTTCTCTCTCATCGATGTTTCTAGCTCTCTATCCCTCTCCCTTCCTCTCTGTAAAATATCTATAAAATATATTTAAAAAAAATTGGCTCTCAAAAGAAATTTCAAGCGTTGTACTGTTGATATTTGGCTCTGTTGACTAATGAGTTTGCCAACCACTGCCCTAGGCGGCAGCTCTGGGGCTGAAGTGTGAGGATCTGAGAATCCTCTGTGACCTTAAACACTAGCTCGTTCTTCTCCAGAGATGGTGTGGAGGGAAGTGGGCGAGGGAGCAGGGAGGGACAAGGCCCTACTGTGTGCCCATCTTGCTGCAAACCCCCTTTCTCAGCTGCTTTGCAAACCACTGGCTCTGTGGAAACAGAGGCCTGAGGATGGGGATGGGGAGGGGTGTGAATTCAGATCTGAACGATTCAGGGCCCATGCTTTTCCCAGGTTACTGCACGGCTGGATGATTTTTATGTTTTTCTGTGTGCTTTTAGAATCAATTTGAGCACCTTTTGTATCAGTTAACAGTGCCTACCTCAGTTCCTGGCATGTAGTAGGCGCTCAATAGATGTGTGATGATTGAGTGAATAAAAAGCCTGATGCTACCTTTACAAAGACCCACATGGGCACATGCGCGCCGCTCACGCCGAGGAAACCCAGCCCCGCGTGGCCTGATGCACCAGGAAGGAAATGAGTATGACGAGAGTGTGGAGCAGGCCCAGGGTGCTGGACTGGTGAGGGCCGGTGCCTCCAGGTGGGGAGGACATTGGCCCCCCTTGGAATCTCCTATGCACCCCCACAGTCTCACCAGGAAGTTTCCCTTTTTTCCCCCCAGAAAACAGAGTGGGAACCAAACAGGGCGGTGGCTGGCACTCTGCCCACGGCTCGGGGCACCTGTTTGGGAGCATTTCTGGCATTCCAACCAAGTCTGGTGCAACCTCTGGCTGGGCATCTTGGGAGGAAGAGCTCTCTGCTGAGGGGGCCTCCCCAGCGGCCCTGCTGTGCACGGAGCGATCCTGAGGCTGAGCCAGGCAATGTCCCCACCAAGAGGGTGCCTTTCTCCACTGCAGGCTCCAAGGGACACCTCGGGCAGCGAAGCAACACTGGAAACGCAGCTGCGGGGTGCTGGGCGGCTTCTTCATTTATGTTGCTGTGAGGGGCAGGGGGCCGGGGCGGGGGGAGGGGAGAGGAGGACCCTGTGCCCTAATGAATCTCAGGTTTGTTTTCTTCCCTGGGGGCAGGGCAGGGACTGGACTTCCTGCCAAGGACCCCCTTTCTCAGCTGCTTTGCAAACCACTGGCCCTGGCTTTGCTGGGTCCTCCCTCTGGGCTGGCCGCACCTGCAGGAAGAAGCTGCTGCTCTATGACTGCAGGGCCAGCCCGTGCCAGGACCCAGCTTGGCCCTTCCCACGCCTGCTGTGCGGTGCGCTGCCCGCTGCCCGCTGAGCTTCCTCCTCCCCTGAGCAGGTCCTGTGCTCCTGGCCTCCATTGATGGGGGGTCAGGGCTGTTCTTAGACATGGTGCTTCCAGCCCATTGGGTGAGGCAACCTCGGGAGGAACATCACGGAGCCCCTCCAGGCTCAGTTTCCTCATCTGTCATGGGGGGAGGGACCTCTGTCTTAGCTCACAGGGCAGATGTGAGACCCGGATGAGAATCGTGGTGTGGCAGATGACCTTAAGGGCACAGACATTAACATGAAAACAAAGCCTTTCTTGTCACCTACGGTGGTAGGTAGCCTTCTAGGATGAGCCCTAAGGGTCCCCACTTCCTGGTGTTCTCGTGGAATGTGGTTCCCTCTCCCTGAAGGGGCTGGACCTGCTGACCTGCCTCAAACAGCTAGAACCTGGCAAGCGTGCTGGGATGTCTCTTCTGAGATTAGGTTATGAAGGATGGTGAGTCCCATCTTGTTAGTCCTCTCCCTCTGGCTTTTCTCGCTTGTTCCTTCTGACGGAGCCGGCTGCTGGGTCCTGAGCTGCCCCAAGGAGAGACCCCTGTGGCTGGGAACTGAGGGCGGCCTGTTGGGGGAGCGGAATCTCGCCAGCAGTCGTGGACCCACAGAGCCCGGGAGTGGCAGCAGCCCAGGCCCACACGGTGATCGGCCTGTGAGAGACCCAGCGCCGGGGGCAGCGGGCTGAGCCGCATTCCCATTCCAGTCTCAGCAAACTGGGAGATAACAAGTGCTGTTTTAAACCATGGAGCTTGGGGGTTATTTGTTACAGTCACACAGAGGCCAGTTAGACGTCTCTCTGGTTTCACCTCCAGACCAGCATTGATCCCTCGACACTGCTGGCTCAGCCAGTGCCCCAGGCCTAGGAGACCCACACACAGGACTGCTGTGAGGACCCAGCTACCCAGAGGGCCCCATGAGCCCTTTCTCTCCTTGCAGGCACCCCTAAGTACCAGGCCGACTTACTGAAAGCTAGTGATGGACACAGCCCAGAGGGCATCTGTCTGCACCCCGGGGACAGTCTGGCTGTACCAGGGACAATATGCTGGCCTTCTACTGGACCAAGCCAGGCCCCCCCCCCCCCCCTCTAGTTAATTTCCACCTCCCCTTTGGTGAGAGATCCTGTTTGCCCCCATATTTATACCAGCTTCAACACAAACACCGCACAGTCAAGGCAAATGCGCACACTGTGCTGTAGCCCATTCGGCCTCTGCGAGTTTGTACACAAACATCGAGGGAATTCTTTAATTGCAATAAGACAAGTCCGTAGGGGATGGGCCATTGTTGCTAAGAGCTGCGTGCATCTATTAATTCCTTTTTCAGAATAAAAATATCTTACTTTTGTCAAGTTTTAAAAATGTTAAAAATAAAATCAAACCATGAACACATCCTGTGGCTAGCCACACCCTGGCCCTCTGAGCCCTCTGAGCATTATCATCTTTCAAACCTTGGCCAATTGATGTGCTCACTGATCTCATTATTATTATTACTAGAGGCTCAGTGCATGAAATTTGTGCACAGTAGGGTCCCTAGACCTGGCCAGCGATCAGGGCCAATTGGGGCCTTCTGGGTGCCAGCCAGGGCCTTCCTTAGCTCTGCGCCGCCCCCTGGTGGTCATGCAAGTCATAGCAAGCGACCAAACTCCCAGTCTCCCCATGGAACTCCTGAGGGGACACTTTGCATAGTAGGCTTTTATATATATAGATTATTTTTAATCCTGAGGATATTTTTCTTTAAAAAAATTTTTAAAAAATCCTCACCCGAGGATATTTTTTCCATTGATTTTTTTTTTTATATTTACAGAGAGTGGAAGAGAGAGGGAAAGACAGAGAAACATCAATGTGAGAGAAACACATCGATGGGTTGCCTCCTGCATGCGCCCTGACCAGGGCCCCAGCCAGGGAGAAGCCTGCAACTTAAGTACATGCCCTTGACTGGAATCGAACCCGGGACCTTTTGGTCCACAGGCTGACACTCAATCCACTGAGCCAAACCGGCTAGGGCCCTGAGGATATTTTTCCATTGATTTCTAGGGAGAGTGGGAGAGAGAGGGAAAGACAGAGAGAAATATCGATATGAGAGAAACACATCTATTGGTTGCCTCCTGCACTTGCCCTGAACCAGGGCCCAGGCCGGGGAGGAGCCTGCAACTGTGGTATGTGCTCCTGACTGGAATCGAACCCGGGACCCTTCAGTCTGCAGGCCAACGTTGTAGCCACTGAGCCAAACTGGCTAGGGCTCATTGTTATTTTAATCAGCATCTCTTCTACTGAGGCGGAGCTTTGTTTCACACATTCATTGTTGATATATTTTCTTTTGTGAACTTAAAAAAATATTTTTTTATTAAATTTTTTTTTTTACTTTTTCTTTCTTTTTTTAAAAAAATATATTTTATTGATTTTTTACAGAGAGGAAGGAAGAGGGATAGAAAGTTAGAAACATCGATGAGAGAGAAACATCGATCAGCTGCCTCTTGCACACCCCCCACTGGGGATGTGCCCGCAACCAAGTTACGTGCCCTTGACCGGAATCGAACCTGGGACCTTTCAGTCTACAGGCCGACGCTCTATCCACTGAGCCAAACCGGTTTTGGCTTTTTTTTTACTTTTTCAATCCTCACCAGAGGACACGTTTAGAAAGAGAGAGAAACATCGGCTGCCTTTTTGCACAGGCCCGACAGGGACCACAACTGCAACCCAGGCATGCGCCCCGACCAGTGGTTGAGCCAGCAACCCGCTGTTGCACAGGATGATGCTCAATGAACCGAGCCGCTCTGGTGGGCTTTTGTGAACTTCTGGCTCATGTTCTTTGCCCCGTTCCTATCTATGGAGAATTTAATCTTTTTTTGTTGTTTGTTTTAACTGACTTTTCTGAGCTTGGGAGGCAGAATTTTGGCCCCCAGGACCTTCACCCACTGGCATCAGGCCTGTAGTTATGATAGGTTAGAGGCAAAAGGGATTTTGCAGATGTAATGAAAGTTACTAATCAGCTGATCTTAAATACTAGAAGAAGACGACCCTGGGTTATCCGGACTGCCCAGAGTAATTGCATGAGCCCTTGAAAGCAAAGAGATGTGGCCGCAGGCAAAGCCAGAAAGATCTCGGAAGGAATTTTGAAGCCTCTCATTCGGAGCATGAAAAGGATGCAACGCGCTCGTGATGGTTTTGATGACGGAGGGGCCATGAGTGAAGAGATGCAGTGGCCTCTAGGAGCTGAGAATGTCCCCTGGCCAACCTTCAGCAGCGGGGACCTCAGTCCTAACCCCAATGGCAGTAAATTCTGCCAGCCACCTACTTGGGCCTGCCCCAGGCGCTGACACCTTGACTCAGGCCTTGCGAGCCCTGGGCTGAGCACCTGGTGCTGCTGGGCCTCTGACCTCCTGGCCGGAGAGAGAATAAAACGGGAGCTGCTTTAAGCCAAGTGTGTGGTAATGGGTCCCAGCAGGAACAGAAAACACGCTCTTTCTACATCCATGCTGCGAACGCTTTCGTACATGTTTGTACATATCTTCTCAAGTGTGTCATTTGTCTTTTAAACTTCACCCTCAAATAAATCCAGTCTTCCCAATTTCATTATCAGAGTTCCATGTTGGGAGATGTCCTTTGCAGTCACCCCCACATACCCAACTCGCATGCAAAACCCATCCTAGGCCCTGCCCCAGCGTTGCTGATTCAGTAGGTCTGGGAGGGCCCAGGGCTTTGCATTTCTGACGCTGCAGGGCTGGTTGCAGGGCTGGGGCTGTGGGTGGTGCCATTCTTTGAAAGAACCCACTCCTCCAGGGCCTAGGAGGGTCCTTAGGGCCCCTACCAGGTGAAGGGAAGCTGAACCCCACTCTCCCTGGAAGCCCCGCCTTCACACTCAAGAACTCCGTTCTCATTGGCTGCTAGCGAAGGGATCCCCTACGTCACAGTGCTGTTCACTTTTCTCGAACTCCAGAGGCGGGACACTGCGCCTGCGCAGTGGAGCTCGGCGCTCTTCTTCGGAGCGTCTGCGAGGGTCCCGGCGGCGCGGAGACCCCATGGCGGAGTCGGAGCCCCTTCTGAGCCGGACCCGCGGCAGCAGTGGGCGCGACTGCCCGGCGGGCTCACACGCTTGCGTCCAAGTCGGCCCTGGTGAGTGACGGCCGGGGGCAGGGACCGGGTCCCGCGGGGGTGATGCGTGGGGGTCCCGCGGCCCGCGCCGGGTCGCTGCTGTCATTGCGGGCGCGCCCCGCCGGCCGCCGAGGTCCGAGCGGGCCCGGGCAGCGCGGGGCGCGAGGCCTGCCGCCTTCCGGAAGGCGGGGCACTGCGCCCTGCGACCCTGGGCCGGGCGCGGAGTTGGGGACGCCGCCGGCGACGGTCAGGCGCTGCGGGGTCGTGCCTGCCCCGGACCAGCAGGGCGGAGAGCGCATCGCGAGCCTCGCGCAGCCCCGTTCAATCAGCCCAGCCTTCTGCGGCCCCCGCGGGGTGCCGGGGTGGACCCAGACCACGTCCTTCTCGTGGGTCGCCGTGGTGACTCCTAGGAGGCAGCAGTTCCATTTCCGCCTGATTCTTACGGGGGGAAACTGAGGCATAGAGGGGGGCATTTCCCTACCCAAGGTCACACAGCCACGAAGTGGCCCAGCTGGGATTCCTCTTGCTCTACCTTCTCATTCTGGGTCCTAGGAGGCTCCCCAGGGGCTGGTCCCCTTCAGTTTGGGGTTGGGGCAGTCCTCTCCCAAACAGGGCAGCTTCCTCCCCTTGCCCTTGGCTCTCCCTCCTGGCCTTCCTGTTTACCCCCAGAGAGATTGCTGAATCCCCAGAAGGGAGGAGGGCTGGGAGGGCGGAGTCCATCTCTCCCCCAGGGCTTCAGCCTCATTTCACAGAGGAGGAAAGTGAGGCCCCAAGCGTCTGTGGGACCTGTCCAAGGTCACAGCCCTGGGATCTCCTGCCGCTGCTGCTACCACCAGGCTGGGTGCTCCTTCCTGGGCCACTGTCCCTCTCTTGGTTCACTCTCCTCTGTCTGGGAGGGGTCTGTGGGGTGTACCCACCCAGGGCACAGCCATGGCTGATCTTGACGGGGTAGATGAAAAAACTAGAGGCGCAGGTGGCCGCCTGCCTGCCCATCTCAGAGACTGTCCCGGAAAGTTCTCCATCCAGCCTGTGCCAGGCCTCGAAGGGCTGTGGACAGGGTCGCATGGAGGCATTCAGGGGGCATGGACTTCGTGTCTGGAGGTCTGGGGAGACCCACAAATGCCCACAGCACAGGGCCAGGGCAGCCTGGGAGCTGGTGCTGATGGCCATTCTAAACCGAGGAGTACCATGACAATGCAGGTCCCGGATGACATTGGGGGTTGGGGGGAAATGCTCTTTGTCCAGACGCTGTGGCCTCAGTGAGGGCCTCTGAGAAGGTGAACAGGATCTCCCTGCCAGGCTACCTGGCTGGCTCTGGAGACCCGGGGGCAGTGGGGACTGACAACGGCTCTTTCAGTCTCTGCCCAGCTTCTGCATGGGGCCTTGTACTCGGTCGGGGGTGCATGTCCCAAAGCCGGATTCTCTTACCAGCAGGGGTGTGGCCCTTTGTTGTTGGGTGTCCCACTGACCCCAGGGAACTCCACGGTTGGTCCTTCTTTTTTTTTTTTTTTTTTTTTTAAATATATTTTATTGGTATTTTACAGAGAGGAAAGGAGAGGGATAGAAAGCTAGAAACATCGATGAGAGAGAAACATCGATCAGCTGCCTCCTGCACACCTCCCACTGGGGATGTGCCTGCAACCAAGGTACATGCCCTTGACCGGAATCGAACCCGGGACCCTTCAGTCCGCAGGCCGACGCTCTATCCACTGAGCCAAACCGGTTTTGGCACGGTTGGTCCTTCTGACTGAGCCCAGGGCCACAGGGTGAGGATAGTGGCTTTCTCTTCTCCTTGCTCTTCCTGGGTATGAGAAAGTCGGGGGACAAGGACTTGCTATGCTATAAAAGGGGCTTTTTAATAATTAGGTTGGCAGCTGTTATGATGTTATGGTGCACAGCACTTGAACTCCGTACGGTAACCCATTCAGGCTGCACGGCAGTCCTGTGGCATAGGGAGGAGCTGAGGCACAGAGGGGCTAAGGCGCTTGCCCAGGGTCACACAGGGAGCTGGCCAGGTTGTGCAGCGTGGAGCCGGAAGTGAGAGGGGCAGGGGAGGCTTCGGGCAGGGAAGCTGGCCCAAATCTGAGGGGGGATGCAGTTTGGGCTCCTGTTGTGTGCTCTGCGCTCTGTTGCACCCTGACGTTCCCACCTGCCGGGGCCAGCAGGGTGCTGGGGTGCCGGGTGCTGCCCGGTGATTGCCACCCAGGGTGATGAGTCCCTGGACCACCAAGGTGGAAGACAGTGCTCCTGGTAGGGCTCACAGCCTGTGCAAGGGCTTGGAGGGCTTGGCCTTGGTGGAACCAAGTTCAGGGTGAGTGTCACGGAGGGCACAGGGTGGAGGAAGCAACAGGAGAGGAGGCCGAAGTGCCAGGCTGGCATGGAGCCTGTCTCCTGTAGCAGTGGGGACCCACGGGAAGCTGTGGTGTGCTCACGAGGGTTTGTGACAAGATCCCTCTGGCTGCTGCAGGATGGGGAAGGGAGGCCAGGGTTGGGGCTGCAAAGCTGGGTGGGAGGGGCCTTCCTGAGGTTTGATTCCCCGAGGGAGGGCGGAAGGCCTGGTGAGCTAAGGTGGCCACACCCAGAATTTTACAAAGCAGCATCCAAAAGCCAGGCGATCCTGTTGGACGGGCGCTGGATGGTTCCGGGGTGCCCCATACTCTTGGCCTGTAATGGCTTGCCCGGGCCTGAGCCCCTTCAGCTGTACCCTAGTCATGGGCCTGGAGCGAGCCTGGGCCCCCGGCTGCTTGTCTCTTATCTCAGAAGCTGTATCCTTCAGTCTCTCCAGATTCCATTTCTTCCCCAGGGATTTGGTCACGGGGCAGGAACCGGAGTACTTGGCACACAGTGAAAAGCCATTGTACCTGTTCAGGCCCTGCCACACACCGGGCAGGACACAGAGCGGGGTCCTCTTCTGGGCGGGTGTGGACACGCAGCAGGTGAAAGGCATCTTGATCCGGAGCCTTGGGAAGGAACGGAGCCGGGTCCTTCCCTTGATGCCCGTCATCCTGCGGCGGTGAGCATCCTGTGACCCTTCTTCACCCAGCGTGTTCCTTCTCTGCCCCAGGCGCCGAGGCCAGGCGGGATCTGTGCTTTGAACAGGCTGTGATCTTCATTGAAGACGCCATCCAGGTGGGCAGCGCCCGCGCCTGGTGGCTGGGCCCGGGCTTGCCTGGGGCTGTGGGGGTTGGGTGATGGGTGCCCCGATGGCCCTTTGCTCCTTGCTGTCCTGGGGTCAAAGCTGAGGCTGGTAGACTGTGTGGTCCACATAACCCTAAAAGTGGGCCCTGGGATTTCTTACTCTGAGTCCCCAGTCACCCGCTGTATTGATTTACCACCTACTGCAGACCTGTTGTCAGCCGCCTCATCCCAGATCCTGTGAAAGATGCCCAGAGATGGCAAGACCATCCCCTGCCTGCAAATGACACACAGGCTGGAACAGGGAAACAGAATATGGGAGTGGGCAGTGCCCAGTCTGTGGAATTAGGCTGCAGGCTTCCGGGGGTGACAGCTGAAGTGGGGGCAGGGTGTGGGCCTCGCACAGGGGAGAGAGCTCCCGCACGTGGGCCCAGCTGTGCATTCAGGAAGAGAGTGTCCCTTCGGTGGACCTGCCTGGCCAGGGGCCTGCCCCTTGGGATGTGCCCCGTCGGCTGGGCAAATCTTACAGCTTGGCACAGTGCGGCTTTGCTGGGTCACGGTGGGGCATCTTGCCCGCCTGCTGAGTCGAAGCTCACCCTGCGATTCACAACCTGTCCCCCCACCCTCGGCCCGCGTGTGGCCGGCTGTGTTGTGTGGCACCGAGACTGAGGGGACCCTCACTGACACTCCCCTCTGTGACCGTTCACTTCCAGTATCGCTCCATTAACCACCGCATGGACACCAGGTCGATGTGGCTCTACCGATGGTATTACTCGGACGCTTGCCAGTGGTGAGAATGCACACATGTGGGGTTCGGGGTTCTTGAAGCCTGGCTGGGCGGGAGAGGCTGTCTCAGGGTCCAGGCGGGCGGGCCCCTGTCCCCAGGTGGAGAAGATGCTCTCTGCCCTCCTGACGGGAAAGGAGTGGACGGTAGACAGGAGGGCGAACATTCCTGTCAGCCCTGCTAATTGTTTCAACTCCATCTGAGTTGTCTGAGCACACATGTAGCTAGAGCAGGAACTGTGCTTCTGCTGGGGACCCACGGCGTCTGCCCTGCTGCTCTCTGGGTGTTCTGCCTGCCCATCTGGTTTTTCGCCCAGAGTGTGGCTGGTTCTCATGTTTTAATCTTTTTTTTTGTTCCCTTTCCAGGATTTTGGGCTTCATCATTTTCTTGATCCTGTTTTTGGCTTTTATTGAGACCCCTTCCTCGTTCACCAGCACCTCGGACGTCCGCTACCGCTCGAAGCCCTGGAATCCGCCCTGCGGCCTGACGGAGAGCATAGAGGTCCTCTGCCTGCTGGGCTTCGCGACCGACCTCTCTGTGAAGGTGAGCCGGCGGAGGTGCGGAGCCCGGGACCCTGCACCTTCCCGACCTGCCAGCTGCTTTTCTGGTTTATCTATTATTTTTATTTTTAGTTCTCACCCAATGATGTTTTTGTTTTTTAAAAATTGATTTGGGAGGGAGAGAGTCATTGGTGTGTCCATCCATCGATTGCCTCCTGTGCCCACCCCCCAACCAGGGAGCGAACTCGCAGCCTTTTGGTGTACAGGACATTTCAGCCAGCCCAGCCACCAGGCCAGGGCTCTGATTTATTTTTAACGCCCCCAGAGCTATCCACCAAATCTGCTGCCTGTGCACTTTGACCTGCTGAACAGAGGCCTCAGTTTCTTGGAAAACTCTGGGCCTTGAGGCAGAGGCTGTGTGGCTCTCACAGTGCACAGTCCAGGTGGAGCCATCAAGGGCTGCAGCCTTGCAGGACCTGTGGGCGTGGCCCGGGTCTGGCCCGAGGGTAGATCCCAGCCCACCCTCCATCCCTCCCAGAGAGTAGAGAAGCACAGGGGAGGAGGTGGGGAGGGTGGACAGGGGTCTGTCATGTAGCAGCTGCCGCCTAGCGCCTGACTCTTGATTCTGTCTGTGACCTGAGTCCATGCAGAGCTGGGGCTGGCCCTGCCTTGCTCACTTGAGCTTCTGATTGGGTTAGAGCCTTGGAGCCTTAAAGCGAGGAGGGACTGGGCCCTCAAAGGAGGATTCCAGCGCTTCCGAGGATTCCAGGGCTTCCGCCTGGCCCACATTGTGGGCTGCTCCCTGCCTGTGGGCTCTGGGTCACACGGTGCCTGGTGCCTGGTGCCTTCGGCATGACGGGCAGTCCTGCAGTCATGCCGAGGGAAGGGTGGGTCAGCCTGGGATGCTGACCAAGAGAGGCGTGGGTGAGGATGTGACTGAGGGCCCCGGGCAGTTTCTTATTTCTTCTTTTTAGCTCATTTTGTGGTTAGGAGGTCTTGGGGGTTTTTAAACTGGAACTGAAACTGGTGAGAAGTACTCATTAGCATTTCTTGAATGATCTGGATGTTGGGGAAATCTCAAAGGGTGACATTTCATCGGGTGTCTGCAAGCCATGAGCTCTGAAGGCCTAGTAATGGTGGGAAATAGCAGTTAGGTGTTGTTTGCTAGTCTTTTCTACAGCGAGTCCTGTGCCTTGACATTTTGTCACACAAACTAAACACATGGTTGGATGTGACACTGGACAACCAATGGGTCTGGGCCGTCTGCCACTACTTGAGCAATTCAGCAGAGACAGGGCTGAATCATATATGAGCGTTTATTCCAGTAATGCCGGCAGCGTGGGAGAGCAGCAGGTCATCCACGAAAATCTCTGCCCGCCCCCCCTCCCCCAACCCCCAATAAGCCAGCTGCTTATATTGGGTAGGATAAAGGTTACATGGGGAAGTAGGCAAAAGGAATACGGATGGGTAGGCAAAATGGGTATTACAGGCATGGGGAAGTGGGCATAGCAGGTTGGGTGGGACTCCATTGTTTGGGCATCTGGGTTGTTAATCTTTCCACGATAATAGGCAGTTCTTGAATGAGAATGGATCTCCTTCCAAGGTCTACTTCCAGGTCCAAGGTGACTCTCAGGTCCCAGGGGGCGTACAACTCCAAGCCAGGTTAGAATGTCCATTCTTTGATTAGAACGAGACAACCAAGGTTAACAGAGCATGATTAATACTTCTTATAGCGCTATTACCAATATTCTATTTCAGCCCCTCACAGATGGGCAGAGCTGGCAGGGACCGAATTATCGATGAGGAAACTGGCGCCCGAGCTGTTGAGTGCCAAGCTCAAGGTCCTCAGCTGCCTGAGGTCCCTGGGGGCTGGGAGGGAGCTCTGCTTCCTGCTCCCCACGTCATGTGGAGACCATGCTGCTTGCCGTGTGCACTGACAGCCTCGACTGGCTGCAGGGCCGTCTGCACGGATGCCCACCCGCCTGCCCACTCACCCACTGTCTCTCTTGCAGAGCTACCTGGTTGGGTGGCCCCAGTTCCGGAAGAGCCTGTGGCTGCTGGCCTACCTTGTGGTGCTGGTCGTGTCTTTCGTGGACTGGATGGTGTCGCTGAGTCTCGTCTGCCAGGAGGTAGGTGGTGAGGTGGCTCTGGGGCGGGAGTGGGGAGCTCTGGGCAGGCTGCACAGTGTAGCTGCCCAGGTGAACAGCTGGCGTCCTAAGGTCCTGCAATCATCCCACCCACCGACCCAGCTCTCAGCTCCCAGCTCCGCCTCCCTGCATAGCCCTCCCTGCGTGGCCATGAGTCACCCATTGCCTAGGGAGCCTGTTCCCACCTTGTGATGACCTTGAGGCCTGGAGAAGGCGTGAGGACCTGGGAGCATCTTCCAGGGTCCCGATTCCTGCTCCACTCCTTTAAGCTGATTCCTTGACTGGATGGGTCCCCCATTAAGCACCACCCCAGGGCCTCACCCTACCACACGCCCAGAGCTCTGTGACCCTGAACGTAGAAATCCCTGCCCGTCTGACTGCGGCCTCTTCGCTTCCCCTCAGAACACCCAGGAGCACTGCGCTGTGGTTTGGTGGGACAGAGCTGGGAAAAGTTGGTTTGGGGACATTATGCCCATCAGGGCTGGTGGGGGACACAATGCCAGAGGCCCACCAGGTGCTTCAGTGGAGGGAATTTCACATGGGGACTTAAGCAGAGGTTGAGTAACCGGAAGAGCAAAAAGGGGGCCCAGTGGAACTCAGAGCTGCAGAAAGCACCCCTCCTCCCCGACCCCGGGCTCCCAGAGCTGGGACCTGCCCTCTGACCTCTGGGGAGGGCACTCTGCACAGCAGGTGCTGGTGCCGCCCAGAGGCTCGATGAGGTTGGTTCTGGGAGCACTGAAAGCAGGGGTGGGGCTGGCAGCCTCGGGCGCTGTGGGAACAACAGAAAGGTCCCATGTCCCTCCTGCCCCTGGCTCCCTCCAGTGCCCCCACTGGCCGAACAGAGTGGGGAGCAGTTGGTGGAGGAGAAATGCCAGCAGTGGGTCCCAGCACCCACACACCACCTCCCGCTTCCCTGTGGGAGCACCCACAGCTCATGATTTTCCCTCATAGGGTGCTGCCCTCCTTCCACAAAGGAAGAGCTCCCCCCCCCCCAGGAGCCTCCACTGGCTCCATTTCCGAGTGCAGTCATTGCGTCCGTCTTATCGGCCACTCGAACATTCTGTCACTTCAGGGTAAATTGTGACCCTCCCCACCACCAGTCCTTGTATGAAGTTGGGAGGAAGATTGGCTAAGATACACAGACGTGTCTGTGCTGCTGGTCGCCGGTCCTAACGGAAATCTGTAACTTCCTCCTGCGCCCACCCACATGCTCCCAGCTGGTCTGGGTTCATTACCTGGTGGGGGGGCCACATTCGTCCCTGAGGGGCCTCAGTGCTCGGTGGTCCTGCCTCTGGTTACTGGACAGTAGCCCCCCCAGTCCTTGGAGATGGACCACTCACCCAGCTGGCACCCAGCCCCTTTTCGCCAAGTGTCATGGTGTGTCCCTGGTGGAAGCACGCCCTTTGGAAGCAGGCATTCCCAGCCGGCAGGCCCGGAGTTTGGGGCAGGGAGCGGAGGTGTTGCAATCCCTTTCGCCCTGTGTTCCTGAGCCAGCCTAGGGCCCTGGGCCCTGTCCGCGGCCAGGCCGGCGAGTGCTGTGAGCTCTGCCCTCGTTGGAAGCGGGTTGGCCCTGAGGCTTGGATGGTTCTGGGAGAGGCCTCAGGCAGGGTGGGCAGAACCGCAACCTGCACACCTGTCTGTCCAGAGTGGGCAGAGCAGTGCCCAGCAGGGGAAGGGCCGGGCAGTCACCCGCCCACCAGGGGCCACATGGGGGCCAGCCTGGGCTCCGCTTCTGGTAGGGTGGGCCCTCGGTAGTGGCCTCGGTCCCTGGAGATCGGAGAGGGATGTTGAAGGGCTCGGGGACACCCATGGACTGTCATCCTGTCCAAGAGAGCCTCTCCTGGGGGATGCCCTGGGGTCCGTTCCCTTCTGCCCACACGTGTCCTCCGCAGACGTCCTTGTCCTCGGTCAGTGAGTCTGTTCCCTCCAGGCCCTGACCACCCAACCAGGAAGCGTAACCTTTCTCAGCACAGTGGCCCTCCCCCGGCAGAGCTTTTCCTCGGTGCCGTCTCTTAGGGACTGACTTCTGGTTGGGGCTGGCCCAACACCCAGATCCGTCTGCAAACCAGGCCTGAGGTTTGTCTCTGTGGCCAGCTGGCTGGTCAGCAGGAACTCCCGCAGGCATCAGGAGCCCTCGGGGAGGCGTGGGGGCCTCCGACCTGCTTGAGCCCAGTCTCACTTCCATGTCTACCTGACCGCCTGTTCCTCCCCCAACTTGAGGCCGAGTGGGGCGGGTTACATGTGGGCTGCAGGTCACCGAGGGGCCACGGTCACGGCTCAGCGTGGCTGTTTCTCACAGGAGACGAGTCGTCTGTAGCTTAGTTGGTGGCTCCTTCCAAAGCCTCGGGACCTGGGCTGCAGTGCCCAGGTGGCCTTGCCGGGGCTTCCCAGGCGCCGGGCTGGCTCCTCCTGCAGGTGAGCCGCAGGCGGTGCCTCCCACCTCCATGAGCTCCGCGTGTCCCTGCCCTGACGTGGCCTCAGCTTGGGAAGCCCTCGGGACTGGGCTGCTGTCTGGACCAAGCTGCACTCTGGTCCGGGTCTGACCACAGCCAAGGGTCTGAGACCGGGGGGTGCCGGCAGTGCCTGGAGGGAGGCTGAAGGACTGGTCTGGGCCTGGACGGGAGCTCCTGTGCAGTGGGGCGTGGGCAGGGTGTGGGGGTGTGGGTGTGGGTGTACGTGTACTGCGGGTTCCTTGGCCTTCGAGGTGCTGTGCGGGGCATCCTTGCCAGGTGGAGGGCCTACTGTACGCCAGTGCTGCGGGCCCTTGTCCTCTGGGGAGAGACTGGCAGTCCCAGGAAACACCGGATATGTAATGGGATCTCAGTGCCAAGGTTGACCCAGGGCAACCCTTGAGGAGGTGGCTCTTCCACTGGGATGGGAGGGACAGTGACAGGGACAGCCAGCTGGCTGAGCAGACGGGGCTGAGTGCCATGCCAGCGGGATGGTGAGGGGCAGCGAGGCTGGGCTGGAGGGCCCAGGCAGCCCTGGACGCTTGTGCAGGAAGGTGACATGGCCAGCCTTATGTTTCTAAGACAGGTCACTCTGTAGGATGTGATTTGGGTTGAGAGCCTGGATTAGAGGTTGAACTTGGGAGTTCAGAGCATAAGACGAAGGTCACCAGGGCGCCAGGCCCAAGAGCGGAGCGGCTCCCTGTGGGGTGGGACAGCCCCCGGCCAGAGCCAGGTGCAGGCTGCTCTGAGAGGTGGGCCGCCCCCTCGGGAAGGGGCACCGCATGTCTGCAGGGCTGGGCGCGCTGGCACAGCGAGGACGCCTGAGCCTAGGTCAGGCTGTGACCAGGAGCTGGGAGGGAAGCAGCTGGGGCGTGTGGCCCGGGAGGGTCTCTGTGGTTTGCCCGCCTCCCATGGCAGGTGTGGGGTGTGGGTGGCGCTTGAAAGCCTGGCCTGGCGTTCAGTGTCCTGGTCTCTTCCAGCCCCTGCGGCTGCGCCGGCTGCTGCGGCCCTTCTTCCTGCTGCAGAACTCCTCCATGATGAAGAAGATGCTCAAGTGCATCAGGTGGTCGCTGCCGGAAATGGCCAGGTGGGCTGTGCTGGGCTTGCAGGCAGGGCGGGCTCTCCTGCTCCCTGCCCTGCAGTCGGCATCTGGGGCTCCCCTCATGGCTCACATGGCTGACCCTCACCCTCCGGCCCCTGAGGTCCTTGGACTCCTGGGACGTGCCCCTGGGTTGTGGGTTGTCCCTACCAAAGAGAGAGGCTTGGTTAGGGCAGGACCCTGGCTGGGTACATGGCAGGCTGTGGGGCACGGAGGGGACCAGCCCTGAGGCTGGCTGTGGGAGCTCCCTGGGTGGCTGGGTCCCTGGACCCCCATCCCGTTGGGCATGCGGGCACCTGCCCGGTGCTGAGCCCGCGCCCGTCCTTCCAGCGTGGTGCTGCTGCTGGCGCTGCACCTGTGCGTCTTCACCATGCTCGGGATGCTGCTGTTCACAGGCGAGAAGGTACCGGCCTCAGCCGCTCTGCTCCGTTTGATGGGGGGGCAGGCCCTCTGTTAGTCTGCCTCGTGGGACCTCCGCTGGGCAGTTCTCGGGCCAGCAGAGAAGAGGACTGCCTGCCCACCTCACGGGCAGGGCGGTGGTGCCCACCCACAGTCCGGCTGTCTTGCTTCAGATGACCGCGGTTTAGAGGAGTCCCACTGCTCCCCTGCCCCGGCCTCCTGGGCTCCGGGTAGCTCTGCCTCTGCCTGGCTGCCTCTTCCCTCCCCTCCCCCGGCTCTGCCTGGGCTTTCCTGCACCCTCCTAGACAGGCCCCTCAGATCGGCACTTGGGGTCAGCGGGATGGCCCCTCTCACAGCACCTGTCCGACTGTCCAGCAGGCACCTCTCACCATGTCCCTCTTCTCCAGCCATGGGCTTTGCCTGGTCCCCTCCGTTCCTGCCCCCAGCAGCTTGTTGCTGTGTGGAGGTGCCTGTCCCCTGTCACCCGGCTTGCCCCTACCCCTGCACATCTGTGGTCCCAGGTGTCTGTCCTCACTTCCTGGCCAGGCCACTGTCCTCCTCAGGGCCAGAGCTGTCCTGCATTTCTGTCTGGGGAATGTGGCCAGCGCTTGGCCAGGGCTGGTCTTCATTAGCTTGTGGCAGTGTTTGGGGGTTGGTGCTGAGCTGCCCACAAGGAAGACTGAGGACTGTCCCTCTCCCCCCCCCCCCCGGTGTGTGTGTGTGTGTGTGTGTGTGTGTGTGTGTGTGAGAGAGAGAGAGAGACCAGCTGGCACACTCTCAGGCCCCAGGGGCCGTGCAGTGGCTGCCCTTGCTGCTCTCCTGCAGAGCCCACAACAGTTGGGCCCAGAGGGTTGCTGATTTCATGGAGGGGCCTGGGCTGAGGAGAGCGGGTGCTTGGCCGTGGGTAGGAGGGTCCCCCTGGCTGGGTCCTCAGGGCTGCCCCCTCTGCTCTCAGCAGGACGATGGGCAGGACAGGGAGAGGCTGACCTACTTCCGCGACCTGGCGGAGTCCCTGACCTCGCTCCTGGTGCTGCTGACCACTGCTAACAACCCTGACGGTGCGTGAGCAGCGGGCTGGGCGGGCGTGGGCTGGCCGGCGGGCAAAGGGGGGAGGCTTGGTTCCTGCGGAGCCGAGAGCCCGGGGTGTCCAAGGCCTCCAGCTCAGCAGGCGGCGGGTAAGCAGGGTGACCTGGATTCCCCCCTCCCGCCCTTCCTTCCTTTCTCATTTTCCTCTCCCCCTTTTCCTTTTTCTACTTTTCCCTTCCCTTTTCCTTGTACTTTCTCGCTCCCTCCTTTTATAACTGTTCCCTGTCTCCTCTTCCCCCTTCTCTCCTGACTCCTCTGAGAAGCTAAAAACTGTTCTTTACGTGGTGAGGAACGGCAGTGTTCAGGGGGTCCCCCGCTGGCCTCTGGGCCCCACCATTCCCCCAGCTGTGGGGTGCGGCTCAGCCGTTGTGTGTGTGAGGCCCTGCGTTGCCCCTGGCCATGGCGTCCCCTTTGGGTTGCTGATGGGGCCTATATCTGCTCGGGCCAGGAGTGGCCGGGAGGGTGGCTGTAGTCCTCTAAGGCTTGGCTGTGGCCGGCCACCTGGGCTGGTCTCTTCGTCTTGGACTTGGGATGGTCACCACCACAGAGACCTTCCCAGGAGCGCAGCCCTTGCCTTCCACCCGCAGAGCTGTGCAGCGGGACTCAGCCCTGTGCCCATAGGTCCTGCGAGTCCTAGCCAGTCCGAGGGAGAGCTGGGCTTCCGGCCTGTGGGGATGGTCGCAGGAGCAGGCGTCAGCTCAGCATAAGGGGTGGGCATCTTTGAGGGTAGTGAGCGCCCCGTGACCAGGGGTGTGCGAGTGGAGGCGGAGGGTCAGAGTTTGGACCGGAAGGCCTCCAGCTCTCCTGAAGCAGAGCCCTCTCTGGAGAAGGCGAAGGGTCTGGTCATAGCAGGAGTGGGACCGGTGCTGAGGCTGTGAGCCTGTTTCAGTTCCTCTTATTTCTTTCTCAGTCATGGTTCCTGCGTATTCCAAGAACCGGGCCTTTGCCATCTTCTTCATAGTTTTCACGCTGATCGGTGAGTCTGGGCGGGTCTGCAGGGGTCACTGGGGTGAGATTCTGTCCCCTGTGACGCTCAGGGGTAGGGGTGCTGCCCGACCCTGTGACTTCACCTCGGGGGGGCCCAGGCCCTGTCTGCAATCTGTGACCACTGAGACTGCTGTCCTCCGTGCCCACACTGGGCAGGCCGGGTGGCACCTGCGCTGTCTAGATGAGGACAGCGAGTGACGTGCCCAGGGCCCAGGCCCACTTCCTGCTCTGCGATCGTTCAGGCCCTTTTTTGCTGGCACCCCTGGGGTTGCTGTGCCCGTGTGACCCTCTGCACCTCTGGGCACTGCCCCTCGGCCCCCACAGCTGCTGCTCCTCACTGACCGAGGTGTTTTCTTCTTGAAGGAAGCTTGTTTTTGATGAACCTGCTGACGGCCATCATCTACAATCAGTTCCGGGGCTACCTGCTGGTAAGCGAGGCTGCCGGCCCCAGGCCAAGCAGCCTGTGGGGGGGACCTGGCCAGGTCCCCATGGGGGTAGTGTCCACAGAGGTCTCTGCACTGCCCTCTGGCTCCCCCTTGTGGATGAGCTGGAGCTGTGCCGCCTCCTGTTCCTCTGAGGGAAGCCACAAGATTACAGCACCCAGGGCAACGGACTCTGGACCCTCTGTGTGGGAGAGCCAGGACCCCAACTACACGGGAGGAAACACATGCCTTAGGGACTGTCACAGCCAGTGCCCTCAGCTCCTTCCTGCAGAAACCGTCCTCAGAGTCTGTGACTGTCCCGACCAGGGAGGCCCTCAGGGGCTGCGGGCCGAGGGTGTGCTGTCCTGCTGGGCTGGACCGGCCACTCAGAAGCACCCTCCTTGCAGAAATCTGTCCAAGCCTCACTGTTCCGGAAGCGGCTGGGGACCCGGGCTGCCTACGAGGTCCTCTCCTGGATGGCAGAGGGAGGAGCCCGCGCTCAGGGGTGAGTGCTCCTTGGGGAAGCGGGGCTGCCGCTGTGGGGGCCGTGGTGCTCATTAGGGCTGGAGCTAAGCACCACTCTGTGAGCTCCCTGCGGACTTCACTGCTCCCACACCAGCCGCAGCTCACCTGCTCACTCTGCCCGCCCCGTGCTCCAGGGGGCCCAGCGGCTCTGCCTGCCCACACACCGGCCCTTCCTTTCCCACACCCCTGGGCCCCAAGCTGG
Organism: Plecotus auritus; assembly: GCF_963455305.1. Classification (NCBI taxonomy): domain Eukaryota; kingdom Metazoa; phylum Chordata; class Mammalia; order Chiroptera; family Vespertilionidae; genus Plecotus; species Plecotus auritus. Next base: position 148,470,991 of record NC_137783.1, on the reverse strand, counting down.
GTGTTGGGAACAGAGGGACCCGGGCCATGTCCCCACTGTGCCCTGGTTGGAGGCTGCTCGTCAGCGCCCTGCTTCCCGCCTCCTCGGGGTGGCCCCGCTTCCCGCCTCCTCAGGGAGGACCTGCTTCCCGCCTCCTCGGGGAGGCCCCGTTCCCCCCCCCGCCCCCCCCGCTTCCCCCCGCTTCCTGCCTCCTCGGGGAGGCCCCGCTTCCCACCTCCTCGGGGAGGCCCCGCTTCCCGCCTCCTCGGGGAGGCCCCGCTTCCCGCCTCCTCGGGAGGATCCGCTTCCCGCCTCCTCGGGGAGGATCCGCTTCCCGCCTCCTCGGGGAGGACCCGCCTCCCGCCTCCTCGGGGAGGATCCGCTTCCCGCCTCCTCGGGGAGGCCCCGCTTCCCGCCTCCTCGGGGAGGCCCTGCTTCCCGCCTCCTCGGGAGGATCCGCTTCCCGCCTCCTCGGGGAGGCCCTGCTTCCCGCCTCCTCGGGGAGGACCTGTCAGTGTCTTGGGATTTTAGAAGGTGGCTGTGATGGCCCGCGGTCACTCCTCCTATGGGGCCTTGCTATCGCCCAGGGCTGTGTGGTTCAGGTCAGAGATCGGGCGCCCGGGGACTGAGCTAGTGAGCTCACTGGGTGTGGGTGTTTTTCCCCCACAGAGTTGGGGTGAAGGCCCAGGACCTCCTGCACGTGCTTCAGAAAGTCCAGGTGGACAGCACCCACAAGCAGGTCATCATGGAGGTACCAGCCCCACCCTCCCCACCCTGGCCTCCCGCCCTCCCGCCTTCCCCGGCCTCCCCGGCCATGCTCCTCCCGATGGTCCTGTGGGCCAGCAGCCCCTGATCAGGGCGGTGTCATCTCAGAGCAGCGGGGGCCAGACCAGTCTGGGATGGTGGGGGGCTCACCCTCGTGCTCTGGCCTTGGCCCGGCTTGCCCGCTGACCTGTGCCTCCCTGCTTTGCAGAAGGTACGTGCCCATGGTGATGGCCTGCTGTCAGCTGACGAGTTCCAGAAACTGTTCAGTGAGCTTGACAAAAGTCTGATGAAGGAGGTAACTGGGCCAGGGCTCCCAGGGTTAGGGGGACGTTTGCACAGGCAGAGGGCTTGACCACCTGGGTAACTTGGTGACCGGTGCCAGGACTGGCCTGCCCCGGGATTCTGGCCCCTAGGACGGTAAATGGCGCGGAGATGGTTGGCTGTTGGAAACTGGGAGGTGTGGTTGCCCTCATGAAAGCCAGCGAGGAACCTTCCAAACGGCTTTCTCTGTCACCATGACAAACAGCCTCTTCCCCGTGTCCTTCCGCGGGGGCTCCGAGTTTGGCTAAAGCCGTGGTCTTTTGTCCTGACCCGATTGGTGAAGCCCTCACATGGGCCGTGGCGTCCCGCTCAGCACCGTGTCCAGACGGCCCCCCGCCTGCGTTTTATGTGGGTTTCCTGGAGGTGCTGAGGTTCACAGGCCGTTCAGGGTCGGGGAGGGGTTGCTGATCCAGCCACTTGGCCTTCGAGAATGGGGTGTGGGCAGCAGGCAGGGGGAGTCCGACATCTGCTGGCCGGACTCCGCACAGCTCTGTGCCGCTGTTCAGTCAGCTCAGCGGCCGTGACAAGTGCCACAGCTGGCGGCTTACCCAGCAGGGTTTACTGTCCCCGTCCTGCAGACGGGAGTCCAGACCCAGGTGTCCCGGGCTGGCTTCTAAGGCCTCTCGCCTGGGTGTGTAGACGGCTGTCTCCTCCCTGTGTCCCCACGTGGTCCCTCTGTGTGTGTGTGTCTTGACCTCCTCTTGTAAGGACCCGGTCCTGTGGGATTAGGGCCGCCCGCTGACCTTCTGTGTTAATACTCTTTAGAGCAGTGGCCGCCCACCTTTCGGACCTCACGGATCACCAGGGGTCCGCGGGCCACCGCTTGGCCACCGCTGCTTTAGAGAGTCTTTTTCTACATATGGCTCATTCCGAGTCCTAGGCTTAGGACTCCCACATGGGATTTCGGTGGGACACAATTCAGCCGACGGAAATGGTCAGCTTTTCCGCATGTGCAGTCTGCCTCCGGGTCCTCAGGCCCCTGTCAGAGGCGGTTTCCTTAAGGACCAGTTTCCTAAAGTCTTTCTAGGTCACCTGAGCCAGCCCTGCTTGGCCTGTTGTGTGGGGGGCTGCACACTTGGCCCGTCGTCATGGGGTGCGGGAAGCGGGCGTGGGGACCGGGGCGGACACTTGGCGTGTTCACGCCCATCAGACATCTTCCTACCATGGCCCCTGGCATGTTCTGTGTCCCCCTCACGGTGCCCTGGGTCTGACGTCCAGAACTGTGGTTTGAGGTAGGCATTTGGGTCCTGGAGGTTGGGGAGCTGTGCCGACCTTAGTTTTATGACACCCTCTTTCCCCAAATGCTGATCTCAGGGGGCAGGCAGGTGCTGGGTGTGTGGCTGGGACAGAGCTGACCAGCTCGCCCTCCCGCGGCATCTCTCCCGCGGCATCCCTCCCGCGGCGTCCCTCCCGCGGCGTCCCTCCCGCGGCGTCCCTCCCGTGTCCTCTAGTGAGGACGCCTGGCCTTGTGCTCACCGTTGTGGCAGAGCAGGCATCACGGGCGGAATCGGGAGCCGAGAGGCGATAGGTTGAGGAGCAGCATAGCCCGTTGGGGTCCCGCCCAGAAGGGCCACGCTGTCAGTGTGCATCTCAGTGTGTCCCCTGCAATTGCAGGCCTCTATAGGGCGTCCCCCCCCACAAAACGTGTACACACACATTGAATAATCATAAAGGCGGTGATTATCAAAATACAGCTCATTTTCAGAATTGAGCTCTCAGCTGTTACAGTCTGTAAACATTTTTGGGGCCCAACATATGCCCCTGAAGAAACACTGCTTTGTGACATCTGCACGAGGGGACCTGCCTTTCACTCGGCGGCGTCTTCTAGGTTGTCATGCTCGTGAGGATGAAATGTTCTGTCTGCCTCTGACACGCGGCCACAGGTCACGCTCCGCTGTTGAGCCCTGGAGATAAGACTATTGTGAAGAGCACTGGGTGTTTCATTAAAGAAAAAAGTTTTTATTGATTTCAGGGAGGAAGGGAAACATTGATAAGAGAGAATCATTGATCTGCTGCCTCCTGCACACCCCACACGGGATCGAGCCCGCAACCCGGGCCTGTGTCCTGACCCGGAATGGACCATGACTTCCTGGTTCATAGGTCGACACTCAACCACTGAGCAACCATCAGGCTGTTCTATGTGTTGCCTGTGAACGCAATAGCCCCGTGCGGTCTGGCCGCTGTGTGCGACGGTGCGGGTGTGGGCGTTCTCACGCTCCTCACTCTGCGTCCCCGCAGTTCCTGTGGCGCCTGGTGCCGCGTGAGTGAGGGACCCGCACCTCTTCCCCGTGTTTCACGTCCGTGTTTACTGCCCAGTGGCTCTCCATCGCTTCCCGCCCGTCTCTGGCTCTGCGCCACGTTTTCGTAGTCACCAGCATGGAATTCACCCGTGTTTTTGCACGTAACGCTTTTCACATCGTGGCAAACACTGAAGAGGCTGCGTGATGCTTTGTCCTGGGTTCCTTACGGTGCCAGGCGCCGCCCAGGGCACCGCTGCCTCCGTTGTGTTACAGACTGTGATGGCGTCTCCGGGTGAGGGGCCGCGCCTGGGTTTGTGCCCATGGCTGGGTAGACGGGCAGAGATCAGGTGGAGGGACGTCGGGTCCCAGGATAAGGGGCACGGCCCGTTTCTGAGCACGTGTTCCCTCCAGCACCCGCCACGGCCCGAGTACCAGTCCCCGTTCCTGCGGAGCGCGCAGTTCCTGTTCGGCCACCACTACTTTGACTACCTGGGGAACGTCATCGTCCTTGTGAACCTCGTGTCCATCTGTGTGAGCACAGGCGTGCCCTCCAGTGCCCCGGGAGGTGTCTCGTTCCTGGCCCTCTCCCCCCCACCCCCACCCCCGACCTCGGACTGTGGCCTTGGGGTCGGCCAGGCGTTGGGCTGGGCTGCGAGCTTCCCCCTCTGGCTCTGCAGGTGTTCCTGGTGCACGACGCAGGTGTCCTGCCCCAAAACCGCGACGACTTCGTGCTGGGGGTGAGCTCTGAGGCCGCTCGGCTGTCCGGCCTCGGCTGGGGCTCCGGGTCAGCTGGAGGAGGGCCATTCTAGTTCCGAGGGACTGGTGTCATGGGGTCCCCAGAGTTGGGGGTGGCAGGCCATGGGGGGAGGCTGGCCGGGGCTGGCGCAGGCCGGGAGCCAGGTGCAGAGGCCCCGATGAGCGCAGGGTAGTCAGCCTAGTGGGGCGGACGGCAGAGGGAGGGTTGGAGAGAAAGAGACCAGAGGGGGCGGCGGGGGCTCGAGACCGAATGGGCAGGGGGAAGGTCGGGGAGGCCAGCGGCGCTGGGACTGAACGCTGGGAACCTGCGGGCCCCTTTCAGATTCTCAACTGCGTCTTCATCCTGTACTACCTGGCGGAGATGCTGCTCAAGGTGTTCGCGCTGGGGCTGCCCGGGTACCTGTCCTACCCCAGCAACGTGTTCGACGGCCTCCTCACCGCCATCCTGCTGGTGAGTCCGCGGCCGGCGCCGCCTCCCTGGTGGGCGATGGGCGCTCACACTGGCTCTGCCGGGGACCCGAGGGCCACAGTCCTGGGGCTGGCTTTCCCCAGCGAGCTGCTGGGTGGGCGGCGGATGGGGGCATGGGAGGTTCTGCAGTGTCTGAGCGTGGGGGGGTCAGGCCGCCTCTCCTGGGGAGGCCCAGATGGAACCCACAGACCCCCCTGGTTCCCCTGCCCCAGGCACAGCCTCTAATGCCACTCAGAACAGTGAGATGATGTGGGTGGAGCGGGGAGGTCTCGGGCACCTGCGTGTCCTCCGGACACGTCCCATCGCTTTTCCCCAGAGCCCATAGCGGGTGGGGGTCGCCCATGGTCACAGCGATGTCAGTGCGACACGTGCTCCTGTGTGACTTCTGAGAGCCGTGGGCCCCCCGGGACAGTGCGGGCTCATTGAGAAAGGCCTCCAGCCCGTCTCTGACCAGGTGGCTTCTCCCCCGCCCAGCCTTTCCCCTGTCCCGCCCTCACGGGTGTGCCCGATCCAGAGACCACAGTGTCTTTCTCAGCCTCAGGAAGTCCCAGCATGTGGAACCCACCCATGGGGACAGGACCCAGGTCCGATTCTCCCTGAAGGCCCCTGTGGGGAGGCCTTGCTAGGCCGAGTTTTAGATCTTCCGAGAGCCGCCGGGTTAGCGTTGCTGTAGCGATGCCTTCTTTTCTTTTGTAATTAAAGGTTTTGGAGATCTCAACTCTGGCTGTGTACCGATTCCCACACCCAGGCTGGTATGTGACTGGAGAACCGAGGGCGGCTACAGCAACCCGCCTGGCTAGCACCCGGGAAGGGTGGCCTTTGTCCCGCTGGGACTCGAGGGCAAACACCCGGTTGTTAGGAAAGGGGGCTCCTGGCCCCGCCCCCTGAGGCCTCTCACGTTTCTTGACTCGCCGTCAGGATGTAGTTCCCAGAGCGGTGGCAGGAGGCTGTCGGTGCCCCTCTAATGCAGTGGGCCGGCCCCGGCACGGGTGGACGTGTGGCCCAGGGGTGCTGGGCCGGAGCAGGGAGGCCCCAGCTCAGGGCTGGGTGACATGGGCACTGGCGTTGGGCTGCAGCCCTCTTCTGGCCTGGCAGGCCTGTGACTGGGGCAGGTGACTGGGCAAAGTCTACCTCTCCATACGGTGACGGGCCTGGGGCTCGCCGATCTCACGCTGCTGTTTGAGCCCCGGGGCCCCTGGTTCTGGCCACAGAGGAATGATGTCCGGGCAGGGGTCCCAGGGGACTTTGCCATGTGCTGTGGCAGCCACGGGGCGTGCTGCCCAGAACACAGCCACGCGGCAGACAGGCGTGCTGGCCTCAGGCCCTGGGCGGCCCGGGTCTCTGGGTACTGTGTTGGGCTGAGCAGCTGGGAATTGCTCTCGGTGGAGAGTGGGCCTGGAAGGCTTGCTGTTAGGGGTCAGCTCTGTGGCAGCCGCTGGGAAGGGTTTCTCTCGGGAAGTCGGCTGGGCTGGCGCTGTCCTTGGAGGCTGAGGGGCTGGGCCCGGGGTGACATGCGCTTCATGGGGGCCAGCTCTCCTTGGGTCTAAAGTGTATGTTTGTCTGAGAGTTACGGGCTGACATCCGGGTGAGAGTGGGTTTAAATTTAAATAGAAATGAGAGCATGGTGAGGCCACGAGGGACACCAAGGGTCGGGACGGGGATGGGACAGGATCAAGGGCCGGGAGATGGAGTTAGAGGAAGGGGTCAGGTTAGGGCACGTGGTTAAGGCTCAGGGGATCAGGTCAGGGGTTGGTGGCAAGGAAGAGGGTCAGGAGACAGGGACAGTGTGGAGATGGAGTCAGGAGATGGGGTTGGAGGGCGGGGTCGGAATAGGATGTGTGGTTAGGGGTTAGGGTCGAGTTGGGACAGGGTCAGATCAGGAGACAGGGTCAGGTGATAGGTCAAGGTCAGGGGCAGGATATAGGGTCAAAGGAAGGGGTCAGGGAATTGGATACATGGTTAGGAGGGGGCTGGGGAAGGGGTCGGAGGTAGGGGTGTGAATATGGGTTAGGGGGTAGGGAATGGAGTCAGGCCAAGTCTCCCAGTTCTGCTGGGACCTGAGCTGGGTGTCCGGGGTCTGGAACCTCAGTGGTGTCCCATGTAAGACAGAGGGTCAGCTGGCCGGGCGCCATGCGGGGTGGTGCTGTGGAAGGTCCGTGACCACTCTGCCCTTGGTCTCGGTGAGGGTTTCTGGCTGCAGCCCGAGACGGGGCAGGTTCTCGTTGCTCCCCCTCACTCTCTCTGCTCCCCCCCCACTCTCTCTGCATTTCTCTTTCTCTGTTGTCAACCATGAGTGTCCTGTCTTCTCGTTGCTGGTGTCCTGGGCCTCTCCTGACCCATCTCCCATGTGTCTCTCCAGGAAGCCGGAGCTGCGGGGCCTGCTGTCGCTGTGGGACATGGTTCGCCTGGTGAACATGCTCATCGTGTTCCGGTTCCTGCGCATCATCCCCAGCATGAAGGTCCGTGGGCACTGCCGACCCCGCCCCTCGCTGCCCCGTCCTGCTCACACTGCTCCTCGTTCCCTGGAGAGGGGGAGCCCGGGCGGGGAGGGACCAGACCCTGCGGTGGGCCCCCGCCCCTCGCCTGGCTGGGTGGTGAGGCGCCAGGGAGCATGGTGGGACTGGGTGAGGCTCTTGGCCAGTTGCAGGGGGAGTGTCCAGCTCTTGGGGCCCCTGGCAGGTGTGAGGGCAGGGCGGAGCCTTGGGACCACATATTCCCAGGTCCCGAGGTTTCTGAAGGGTTTCTGGCAGGGGCTCCTGGTCACGAGAGCAAAGGTAGGCTTGACCGCAGCGCTCACTTCCAGGACCTCAAGTGCAAGGATGGGGGCTTGTGAGCATCTCCGAGCCTCCGTGTCTCTCAGGGTACCCACCAGGAGGGACATCAGCCTGGAGGGATGGGGAGGAGGTGGTCAGCGGCCCGGGCCCAGCCCAGCCCAGCACGGAAGTGGAGTTTACTGCTCCATCTGTTTTCCCAGGGACGTTTCAGGGGAAGAGACACTGAGGACATCAGCCCATTTCTGTGTGTCCAGGGCCTTCCCCTGCATACCGGGGCGCCCCCCTGAGGGCAGCTCGGGGTCCTGGGTGCAGGTGGGGCTGCTGCCCTAAAGTCTCTGTGCATGCTACACAGGCATATGTGGTCACATGTGTGCGTGTGAACACACAAATACCCACACAAGTTGTGACCACACACGACTACAGCCCACCCATTTACACATGTAACCACACACATGTAATAAATCACACAATGTAACCACATACGTAAACACACACACAATAACATGATTATACACATGTCATCACAAACATAATTGTATACACATACACACCCAGCAATGCATGTGCACATAACTAACACAATCACACACAACACACATGCAATCACACACTTGTACACTATACACAAATACAACTATATGCACATACACACAAACCCCACACATGCACCCACATGCACACGTGTACACATGTACACACATTCATTCACATGTACATATGCATACTGGTTTCCCTCTGCCAGCATCCAGCTATGATATTCTAATGTATCGGCTGAGAAATGGGGCTCAGGTTTGTGTGGGTGGGGAGCAGCCCTGTAGCCGGGGTTCCTGGCTGCGTCTCTGAGGCCCCCTTTTGCAGACTTGGTCCCTAGGGGCTGACCTGGGAGCCTGCATACCAGAGGAGCTGCCTGGCCTCAGCGGCTGGAGGGCAGCATGGCCTGTCCTGCATGCGGGCCTCACTGCGGGGACTTAGAACCCAGACCCAAGGCTGGGTGGGCAAGGCGTCTGGATGTGTGGGAGCGAACGGGTGCCTGTGGGTGGCTAGTGTGTACAGCTGTGTGTGTGTACTGCTATACAGGTTGTGTGTGTGTGTGTGTAGGGGTGACTGGGATGTGTGCACGGGTGTGTGTGTATGTGTATGTGTGTGGGAGGTGTGTGCACAGGTGTGTGGGTTGGTGCTAATTCACCTGCCCTTGCAGAGGGAGGGTGATGGGCAGGGTTGGCGCCACCTAGTGAGACCAGGAGGAATAGTGGCTCTGCTCTCTCCCTGTCCTCAGCTGATGGCCGTGGTGGCCAGCACCCTCCTGGGCCTGATCAGAAACATGCGGGCTTTCGGCGGGATCCTGGTGGTGAGTCTGGCTGCCCATGTGGGCCTGGGTGGGGGTGGTCACTCAGTGGGAGGGGGGCTGTGGGTTGGGCGAGCTGGGGGGTAAGCACCACCAGGGCAGGCAGCCAGAGCGTCCCCTTCGTGCAGACAGCTTTTCAGTCACTTTCCAATCCCTCCTGTTTTCTGGGCCATCGGCTCCCTGCTGGCCCAGTGGGGTCAGGGCTGTGAGCAGGTGGGGCCCTGGTGCTGCTCCAGGCACAAGGCCCGTGGGCCGCACACTCGGTGACGGTGACGAGGTAGAGAGCCCTGCTGCGCAGATGGTGCCGCTGGCGGCCTTTTTGTCCTTTATTTTGAACAACACCATGGGGGTGGGAGCCCTGGGGGAGCCCAGGCACTCTAGGAGGCTAGAAATAGGATCTTGCATTAGGCCCCGTCCCAGACCCCTATTTGCACATTGGAGGAAACTGAGGCACAGGAGGGGGCAGGATTAGCCCAGGCTGTGCACCCCTCCCCAATCCCCCCGGCACCTTCGGGATAGGCCAGGGCTCAGGCAGCAGCCCCTCTCCGAGACTGCTGGGTGATGCTCCTTGGACACCCCCTGGTGGATGTGGGAAACATGGTGGACTTCCTCCCGGAGAGGCCTGGCCATCTCCTCCCTTCCCTAAGACCAGCTTCTCCTGGGCCCATCTCCTCCCGGGCCCAGCTTCTCCCTAAGACCAGCTTCTCCCTAAGACCAGCTTCTCCCTAAGACCGGCTTCTCCCGGGCCCAGCTCCTCCCTAAGACCAGCTCCTCCCGGGCCCATCTCCTCCCGGGCCCAGCTTCTCCCTTCCTTAAGACCAGCTTCTCTAGGGCCCATCTCCTCCTGGGCCCAGCTTCTCCCTAAGACCAGCTTCTCCCTAAGACCAGCTCCTCCCGGGCCCATCTCCTCCCGGGCCTATCTCCTCCTGGGCCCAGCTTCTCCCTAAGACCAGCTTCTCCCTAAGACTGGCTCCTCCCAGGCCCATCTCCTCCCTAAGACCAGCTCCTCCCGGGCCCATCTCCTCCCGGGCCCAGCTTCTCCCTAAGACCAGCTCCTCCCGGGCCCATCTCCTCCTGGGCCCAGCTCCTCCCGGGCCCAGCATCTTGCCCTGTTGGCAGTCCTCCTCGTCCCTCTCCCTGCCACATGGTCCTGGATGGGGCAGGCAGCCTTTGCTTCCTTGGCCTCCCGCTGGGCCCCAGTTTATCTGTGGGGCTCCCTGGGGGTGGCTCCTACCTCCTCCCCATCAGCCACTGTCCTGTGCCTCTGGGGCAGGTGGGTGGCCAGAAGGGGGTGTCTGGGAGTAGAGCCAAGTGTTGTGGGGGGCTAGCAGCGCCCACGGTTGGGGGCCGTGGCCGGGCTGGGAACCCTCACAGGCCAGCCTGGCTCGGTCCTCCTCTGGGCGGGCCTGCCCCGCTGACCAAGCCCTCTCCGCAGGTGGTGTACTACGTCTTTGCCATCGTTGGCATCAACCTGTTCCAGGGCGCCATTGTGCCTCCTCCTGGAAACAGCAGGTGAGGTGGGGCCTACAGGTGCCGAAGGAGCGCTGGGGGGTGGGGGGCCGGGACAGGTGTAAGGACAGGGGTGAGGCCTCGGCAGCATGGGGGTCAGCTCTCCAAGAGGAGCCTCCTGCTCTTTCTCTTTCTTCCCTGTCCCCTGCCCTTCCTCCCCCTGGACTCCTGGCCTAGAGTCTGTGCTGACTGTTCCGGTATCTGCTCAGAGCAGACCTCCCAACCCCTGTTGGACCTTGAGCTCCTCCACTCATCTCCCCCTAGACTCCCCCCACAGACTCCCCCCGAGGCCCCCACCGGGCCGGAGCTGGCAGGGGTGCGAGTGTAGAGCTGACTGCTGCCCGGGAGCTTCCAGAAGCTCCCTGCTGGCCACAGCTCTTGCCTCCCAGCTGCCCTCAAGGACCCTCCGGAGGTCAGGGACATTTCTTCTTTTGCCTGTTTCTGGGGGCCCAGAGAGGGTTCCATGCTGTGCAGGGGCTAAGGCGGTGTAGGGCACGCCTGGTGTGCGTGTCCTATAGCCCGCCCTGACCCGCCTGTGTCCCAGCCTAGCCCCTAACGGCTCGGCGCCCTGCGGCAGCTACGAGCAGCTGGAGTACTGGGCCAACAATTTCGATGACTTTGCGGTGAGTCCCTCCCCCTTGCTCCCCGGGACCCCGGCCCCCTGCCTCCCGCACCCTCCTGGACCGTGCCCGCTGTCTGCTGCCCACAGGCTGCCCTGGTCACGCTGTGGAACGTGATGGTCGTGAACAACTGGCAGGTGTTCCTGGACGCCTATCAGCGCTACTCGGGCCCGTGAGTGACGCGCCCAGCTCCCGCCCTTCCTCCTGCGCCCTTGCCCGGGGCTCTGGGTGGCACCTGGCGTAGCTGGGGATGTGTGGGAGCAGCACAGGCCCTGGAAACACTGGGCGGGGGGGGACGCTCCTTGGGTGCCTGGGGGGCCTGGAGGGACCTGGGTGGAGGAGGGGAAGCCTGTGGAGAGTAGGGGGGAGGAGCTCAGCCTGGAGCGCAGCCCAGCCCCAGGCATGGTCCTGGTCCTGGTCCTGGTCCTGGTCCTGGTCCCGGTCCCGGTCCCAGCCCCGGCTCCACCTCTTGCTGGCCCTGCCGCCTTGGGCAGCTTGTTGTCTCAGCTTCTGGTCATCTCTAAAGCGGGAGGACGCCACGGGGTCACCGGGCAGGACCAGGGAGAGCTGTCCCCGACTCACGGGTCTCAGACTTGCGGCGGGGTCTGCGCTCCTCCGTGGTCTCGCTGTGCGCACGGTGGGCCCTGCGCGAGCCTCCTCCTGGTCCTCCGCAGGTGGTCTAAGATCTACTTCGTGTTGTGGTGGCTGGTGTCGTCTGTCATCTGGATCAACCTGTTTCTGGCTCTGATTCTGGAGGTACAGGGAGAGTCCCTGGGGGTTTGGGCGGCCCCGGGCTCAGTGCGGCTCCCCTGTTGCTGGGAGGGTCTGGGAACAGCCCTGACATTTGACCTGAGGGTGTCCTCAGTCCCCAGGGCCCGGGGGGCATGTGGTTCCCAGGAGCTGGTGGCCTTGCAGGCCCTGGACCCGGGCTTCCCGTGCCCCTGCCGTGGATACCAGGCGGGGGTTGGGAGGTGGGGAGGTGAGGCTGGTTTCATGCAGGGCCGGAACCCACTGGCTTCCCTCCACCCTCCTGCTCTCCAGAACTTCCTTCACAAGTGGGACCGCCGAGGCGAGCTGCAGTCCCTCTCAGGGGACCAGATAACCACAGTGGACCTCTTGTTCAGGTGTGCAGGTGGCGAGGAGGGAGGCAGGGGGTGCTGGCAGGCGTCTTGTGACAGCGACACTCCCACCAGCCTGGGCTCCTGGCCTCCCTCTTGCGGAGCTCGAGCTGGGATCGGTGTTGGGGTGTGAGTGTAGAGCTGCCGCCGCCCAGGAGCTTCAAGCAGCTCCCCGCGGTCTGGGGTTGGGGTCGGGGTCCAGGTTGGGGTCCGTTGCTTCCGCTGCTCCTGCCGCCCAGCCGTTCTGTCCTGTTCTCCATCGAGCGTATTCGTGGAAACGTCCTGCAGGTGCTGTTCGTCTCCGGGTGATTCTGTGGGTGGAAGTGGCCAGGGACCCGAGGGTTCCTCTCTAGTGGAGAAAGGTGACGGTCTCCCTCGTGGGCCTTGGCTGCCTTGCACAGTGGTGCTCTGTCCCGCCCCAGCAGCCCACCGGGGTTTTAAGAGCGCCATACAAACTTCCCGCAGAGGTGTCTGGGTCCCGGGTCCCGTCCTCCCACGTCCCCTGTGCACATGTGAGAGGCTGTCGTACGCAGGGAGCCCGCAGGGCTGGCCCCAGACTGCATGCTCGCTGTTCTGGAGGGGCCATGCACACCTTCTCCCCGATCCCGCAGGGAGGTCCTGGAGGAGCCGACGGAGGAGGAGCTGATGGCCAAGCTGCGGCATCACCCCCACCTGCAGCTGTGCAGGTGACGTCTGTGTGCCTTCCTGGCTGGGCGGATGGCGATGTGGCGTGGGGACCAACGCGGGTCCTGGGGAAAGGCCGCTGCGGCCCGAAGGAGAGACAGAGCCACTCGGCCCACCGAGGCTGCGCTGGAACCGACAGAACTGAGGCCTGTGCGCTGCTCAGCGGAGCACGGCAGCTTCTGTCTGCTGCGTCGCAGTACGGTCGGTGCGTCAGCAGCGTCCACGCCACGCCGCGCCACGCCACGCCATGCCACGTTACGTGAGCTGCTTTTACTTGTCTGAGTGCGGGAAGAGGGTGACTCCACAGGGACCCTTGAGAGGGTCTGAAAGCAAGAAGCAGGGCCTCCACTTGGCCCTGCGGTTTCCGTGGTGCCTTTGCTGCCGGTGGCCTTCAGGGACCAGAGGCCCCGTGGGGCCCGCACAGGCCGGCCGGCAGCGTCCCAGGCCAGTAAGTGTGGATCCTGGTGGTTTCACACGCAGCGAGCCTTGACTGTTTTATTATTGTATGAGTTACATGAATGTGATTGGGTGTGTTTCCTTACGGGTCAGAATGCCAATATCAATAAGTCTTGCAAAGAATGAGGTGTCGTCTTTCCTGTGATACAGCTGTCCTGCTCCTCTGGTCCTTTAAGTTGTGCACGGCACAGGGGTGCACTGTGGCCGGGGGCTGTCCACCCGAGGCAAGGGCCACCTTTTCCTAATTTGCATAAAGGCATGTATAAGCCAGGAGTGGTCCTACTGTGTGTCCTCAGGGTGTGGCAGGAAGGGGCCAGGGCGGGGGGAGGAGTGAGAGTATGTGGAAGGCCACGTTGCCATGTGATCCACCACCGATCCAGATGACAGGTGGTTCCCTTGTGAACTGCCAGCTCGGTGATTGGCGATGGCTCCTGGAGGCCTCTGTTGAGGACCGAATCTCCGGGAAAAGCATTGCTGAGATGGATTAGTGATGTCTGCTGAGGGCCCTGCAGTGGCCATGAGGGCACAGGTGCTGACCACCTGGGAAGGGATATCGGTCTCCTGTCTGGGCAGTGGGATGAGAGGAGTTGAACCAAAAAAGTAACTTCTGAAAGGTCACGAACCCCAGTGCTCGGGGTTTGTAAGCCGTGGGGATGGTTTTTGTATCCACACATGCTGTACTTTCTGGTCCTGGAGTTGATCTGAAACCCCAGGTGTTTTCCTGAAATCCCTCAGGTTTGGGGGACTTTTGGGGGTTGTAAGAACACTCCCAGCCTGGGCCCCGCTGCAGCTGCCTTTCCGGAAGGCAGGTTTGGGGCGGGAGAACGTCCTGGAGCAGCGGGCTAGAAGCCCACATCCACCTGGCCTTGCAGGGCCCTGCTGTCTCGGTCAGGGGTGAGGCCCCCTGCACGGCTGCATTGCTGGCCTTCCGCACACTGCTCACTCCTCCCCTGCCCTGCCCCCTGCTCTGCTGCCGGCCCGTTTCCACCCCAGGTCTCAGCGCCATCCAGTGGCGGGATCGGGTTCTGTGGGCCTCATTTTTAATGCAAGCTGGACTCTGACCCCCAGGACGGCTCATTGTTTTTCCCAGGCCGGCCGCAGGCTGCTTGTCTCTGGCTGTGACCCTGCCTCAGTGTCTGGGCTGCAGGCTGAGCAGGCACCACTGGGTGGGATGTTCTGTGCAGGTGCCAGAGCCGCACGGTGCGTCCACCCCGCCCCCGTCCAGGCCACTGCGCTGCACAGGAGGAAGTCTGCTGGCGAAGGGTGTGTGTTCTTGTCTCAGCCGTGGTTTCCCGGGGCTGCCGTGGCTCTGGCCGGGCATCAGGGACGGGGTCAATGGAGTCATCCAGCATAGCGGCAAAAGTCCGGGACCCCGGGGCTGGGGTCGCCGCCCCGACAGAGCAGAGGCAGGAGGATCCCCGGGGCCTTAAGGGTAAAAGGCAAACTTGGAAGCACTTCACAGACTACGCACGTATAGAAAAGAAAATGTTGATAAACTCAGGACACAAGAACTTTCTTTAAAAGGCACCGCAAACAGGCAAGCCACAGCCTGGGAAAAGGTGTCTGTAGCAGGTATAACTGAGTAAGGACCTATGTCTGGGCCATGTGGAAAGCTCCTCAAATTAGCAAGAAAAAGACAAACCAATAGGAAACAGGGGCTTGCACAGGTTTTTCACAGAGAAGCCGACAAGTCCCATAGTTACATGAAAAGACGTGTAACCTCACCGGTAATCCGAGACACTCAATGCGAGGCCACACGAACGTGTTTTACAGCCTGAGCACGTCTGGCCGTTGGAGGGGCTGGAGGACATTTAATGGGCACAGCCTCTTGGGAAAGTAGTTTGGCGTCATTTATGGTAGTTGGGCATGACACCTTATTCGGCTAGGCACACACGAAGAGAGACCCCTGCCCGTGTGTACCAGGGGGTAGAACGCCCAGAGAGCAATGTGAGTACCAGCAACAGCCGGGCACAACTTGAACCTCCTGGACAGAGCGCACGCGTCGAGGAGCTGGGCTCACACCGTGGAGCATGACAGCACCAAGCGCGGCGACCTCCGGCCTCGAAGAGCTGCGTGAAGGAATCCGAGAGACACAATGCTGAGCGAACAAAGCAAGTTCCAGGAGACTCCGCGCAGAAAAGCAGCATTTGTGTAAAATTCAGAGCCAACGTTAACGTGCCTTCAGGGCGTGCACCCATCGGCAGCACAGTCACTTACAGCTCGAGGGCTCGTGAGCCGGCAGTCCCGCCGAGGGGCCTCCTCTTGGGGCGGCAGGACCGTGCGAAGGACCCGTGATCATACGGTGCACGTTCGGGGCGGTGTTCTCACGCTGGCTGCGTGGGGTTCACGGTCATTGTGTTAAGAACTTCGTGACGTAGATTTATGTTACACGTTTCTTTTGTACATGCCAAATACTAAAAGGTAGAAGGAGGGAGGGGGCAGGAGGGAGGAATTGAGGACGAGGTGTTTGGGCAGCGCCTTCGAGGAATTTTCCTGCAAAGGAGAGCGGTGAACGGGTGACAACTGGCAGGGCCGCAGGGTCAGGAGCGTTGGGTTATGCACATGGAGAATTGTGGGGACTGCTGAGGGAGGGAGCCCCAGGATGCAGGGGGCACTCCGGTGGGCCGGCCTGAGGAGTCGCTGGAGCCTTGGCTTTAGTGGACGAGGGCCGTGGACGGTGGCAGGAGGTGCAGAGGCGAGGGCTGGGCCAGAGCTGCCACTGGTCAGCGTCTGCACGAGGGGGCCCAGTGTCCCCGAGTCCCCTCCGGGGCTCCCTCCCACATGCTGCCCAGGCCCTGGCAGCTGGGCGGGGGCCAGGCCGGGGCCCAATCTGTCGCTGGAATCTCAGCGCAGCCCCGACGAGCGGGCTGGGCCTTTCATGTGGTCTCCTCTGCTCAGCACAGCAGGGAGGGATCTTGTCTTTCACCAGAACAGCCCGGGTTTGGTTTCCTGCCTTGGAGATAATTGCTGGTTCATATTAAAAGGTTAGACAATTCCTTGCTTTAGAAAAGAGTGGGCAGCAGGCACACCGCACTGCTCTTGAACATTACAGAAGGGGGTGTGGGGCTCAGGCGCCCCGCACATCAAAGTGGCCAGCAGGCGCTGTGGGCAGCGCGCCCCCAGCCCTCTGATCACTTGGGGGCCGAGCTATTCTGGAACACAATCGGAGCCAGACAGGGTGGTGGGCCCACACCTGCGGGCCTGGGTGCCCCCTGCTGCCTGGGACCCACATCATCGGGCTAATCTGCTTTGGGGCCTTGGCAGCACCTGTCGGCAGGTGAGGCAGACCTGCCTTGCCTACCTCTCTGGCCTTTAGTTTCCCTCACAGACTTGGGTGGGTAGGAACCACCGACGCTGGAAGCCATAGCCAGGGGACCATTCTCTCTGCATGCATTGGGCCAGTGGCCCAATTGCATCGTGGGTGGGGGCAGGGACACTAACAAGGGCTCAGAGAGAGCAGAGATGGGGCCCTGTCTTTGGGGGGCCCAGCCGCCTGCCCCAGCCCCGCAGTTGCATGTTCCCTTGGCTGCTCCCCTCGGCCTGCCATGCGCAGCAAGGGGTGTTTCTGTTCCCTCTGCCCCAGGGCCTGGGGTGCGTCGTGTGCAGCTGCTGCTCCGCGAGGATCTGAGGGGGAGAATGGAGAACAGGCGCGCTGCCTCAAACTCGAGCACGCGCTCTGCAGATACGGACCGGCTCCTCGCTGCCGGGCAGGGAGGTGCAGTGGGATGGACAGAAGTGGCTGGGCCGGCAGGGGGGCAAGAGGCTGCCCACACGCCCCAGGACCCACTGCTGCTGCGGGCCACCTCGGAGCTTCCCGGCAGCCTTTGGGAAAAGGGAAGAGGTTCCCACTGGAGGAGGCAGTGGGCTGCTTGTTGGTGAGCTGTGTCGCACACCAGGCCCGGAGGCCGGGCAGACTTCCTGGTGGAGACGTACTGGGCGGGGCGGGGACACGTCTTCCGGGAAGTGGGCCGGGATCCACCGCCGTCTCCCCAGCCGCGGTTTTGTCATCTGCCTGTTTTGAAGGCTCCTTGAGGGGAACCTACGAAGTGAGGGAGGTAAAAGGGCGTCTGGTCTGCGGAGTAGCGAACGCGGAGGTTGTTGGCACTTTATTTCCCTTACAGGCACTCTCGGGGGAGTAATATCACAGTGATGATTAGTAGTAACAGTAGCCACGTGTTTGAATGCTTGCTCTCTGCAGGATATTGGCTTGTTTAATCCTACAGGAGCCACTGGCGTGGCAGCGCTGACAGATGAGAAACGGAGGCACAGAGAGGTTGAGTAACTTGTTCAAGGCCACACAGCTGCCATGGCATGGGCGCTGCTCCTGGCCCAGCCTTTCCTCTGGTTTCATCTGACCGGACGTCAGCCTAGGCTCCATGTGCCCGAGATAAATATTTGCCGAGCAAACGCGCAGTGTGAGCCGTCACTCGCAGGACTGCCCGTCCAGCACGGGAAGGTCATGGCGGTCCCGGTGGGCTCTGTGGGCCCCCGCAGAAGGTGGTAGGTGACAGGTATGATGTGCTTCAGGGGGCAGGCGGGGCTCCTGGTGACTGTCCCCCGTCTTAGCCCGGGGCACCCGGCGTCCTCGGCGGGGTCTGGGCCCCACCTGCCATGACCTTGTTTGGAAAAGGAGGTGGGTGGGGGGCTGGAAGAATGTCCCCGAGAAAGCCGAGGTGCCGACCCGTGCGTGCTCCGCTTTAGACACGGGGTTCAATGCTGGCCTGGTGCGTGCTCCGCTTCAGACACGGGGTTCATTGCTGGCCTGGTGCGTGCTCCGCTTCAGACACGGGGTTCATGGCTGGCCCGCCTGCAGGTGCGGCCTGTGCTTTGGAAACTGGCCCTTCTCTCTGCTGCCCTTAGTTCCCTGGGGGGTGAGAAGGACCAGAAGTGATCTACCTCATGTGGTTTTGGGACATAAAAAGGGGGTGAGGCAAGTTAAAGCGCTGTGTGCCATGCTGGGCACTTCCTCATGAGGCTGCTGTCCCTGAGCCTGGACACGGGGCAGAGGGAGGAGTCTGTGCCTGACAAGCTCCCAGGTGACAGCCCCTGGGGTGGTGCTGTCCTCACCCGGCACCTGGCAGGCACTGCCAGGGTGGGGGCCGGCCTCTCCCTACTGGGCACCGCCCTCTCGGGTCTGCACACAGGTGCTGGGCCTTTGTTTCCGGGGTGAGGTGGCACCTTCTGAGCCCCTCTCCCCCCACTTTGGAGGTGTGCACCAGGGTCAGCACCTGTGCAGACCCAGCACCTGAGGGCGGGCTTTGACGCCTGCCCTGGCCCCAGCTGGCGAGGGGGTCCTGTGGGCCTGGAGAGGGCACCTTGCCCATTCACCAGACACCCGCAGAGCCGGCTTAGGTGACAGGAAATGCAGGATCTTTATGCTGCCCCTGCTGTCAGTGGGATGGGGCCCCCGGAGGTGATTTGCATACAGGTGAGGGCCCTGCCGCAGAGGTCCTGAGTGTTCAGAGGCAGGGCTAAGTAGGACACACACCTGGAGAGCAGCTGCCTGGCTCACTCGCAGTCCCAGGGCCGGCCAGAGGAGGGCAGCAGAGCTCCGCAGCAGGTGTCCCAGGAGGTGCAGCCCTGAGGGCGGGGGCAGCTACCCAGCCTGGACTTCCTTTCCATCTACAATGGTGTCTCCTCCTTCCGCACCTTCCTCGACCCCAAGGCCAGCTCTGGGAACTCCCTCTGGACCTTGCAGCCTTTGCTACCTCCATTGGCACTCACGCCTCACTGTTTTACCTGGTCTAACGGCTGCTGGGGACCTGTGGTGGCCGTGACCTGCGCTGGGCCCATAATAAACATTCGCCTGTGGGGCGGAGGATGCTTGGGCCTGTCTGTTGGGGCAGTGTGACAGTGCGCAGCTGCCCTCTCCCACGGAGCCAGCGGGTCGCCTGGAGAGCAGGGTGGTGGCAGGGCCCCCTCTGGCCCTGGGGACCCCTCAACCCGCGTTCTTGGAGAAATGGCCAAATAAACCTCTGGGTGCTGGGCCAGCGTCAGAGGGATCTCCGGCGTCCGCTCTCTTGTGTGTCAGTGTGCCCACGCTCACCCCTGCCCTCTCATTCCTGTCTCCCGGAGGAGGAGTTGAGGCTCAGAATGTTCTGGAACCCCCTCCCCAGCAGCATTCACACCCCACTCCCTGTGCAGGCCCAGGCTAGCTGCTTCCAGAAACCAGAGGATTGGACACTACACTGGACCGAAGGAGCTGCACCCAGCTGGGGGACTGTCAGGGCTGAGCGTCACCCAGGGAGGACAGTGACAGCATGTTAGCTCAGAACCTCAGAGATGTCGCAGGTGGCGTGTGGGCTGGGCTGCCGGGAGCCGGTGGCAGGCAGGGGTCAGGCCTGGCACTGGCTCCTGGTGAAGCCTCGGGGTTGGCTTGCGGAAGGTTCACAGGCCGGCGGACAGCCCTCCCGGGAAACAGTCTCACGCTGATCAGACGCCTTGAGCTCGTTTCTGAGATTCAAAGGGGGACGTGTTGGGGGACGTCGGGCTGGAGGGCCTGCCCTCCATCGGTACAGGGTTTCGCTGCACAACTAGGAGGCAGTGACTCTGGGCCGCAGGGCCTCGGAGGGATGCAGGTCGGGATCCGCTCTGGCCTGTCGCGTGGATGGCGGCTGGGGGAGGGACCGCCTGGGGACACTTGGGGGGGACGGGTTGGGGGAGTGAAACTGGCAGAGGGCAGAGGAGGGCTTCTCCTGGCGGGAGGGCCACACGCGCTGGCTGCGGGCAGGGTGCACCCCAGAGTGGCCTCCCTCCCGGGCTCGGGGGCCGTGCTCCTGGGTGAAGAGTTCTAGAATCTCTTCCCCCCCCCCCCAGGACAAAATCCTTCTACATCCCAGTTGACAGAACGTGGCAGGAACAGGAAGTCCCTGTGGTAGGGTGGGAGCCGACCAGTGTGGCCGCTCCCCACAGCGCACAGGGGCTGAGGTGTCCTACCAGCTTCCTGGGGGCGCTGTGGCAAAGCACCACAAATGGGGGGCTTTAAACAACAGTGTCTCTCTCTCCATCTGGGGACCTAGGGGGGGCTCCCTCCCACCGCCTCCCGCTTCAGGGGCGCCAGGCGTCCTTGACTGGCATGTCGCTGCAGTCTCTCTCTTCGTGGTCACATGGTCCCCTTCTCAGTATATTTTATAAGGATTCTTGTCATGGGACTTAGGCCCACCCTAACCAGGGTGACCTCATCTTGATTGTATCTGGGAAGACTCTGTATCCAGATAAGATCCCCACTCTGAGGTCCTGGTTGGACCCGAATTCACCCCGGAAGAGGTGTTTCTCTCAGCGTCCATAAGTAGGCGCTCAGCTTGCTGTATGTGGTGACCGTGGAACCCAGCAGGCTTCCAGCGGCCACGTGCTGGACAGGAGGGGTTGCAGGAATCGGGATGGTGGCAGGACGGACTTGGGTGCCTGATTTGGGGTCCACTCTTGGCCTTGCCATGGCCTTGCGTGCATTGTTGAACCTGCTTGGGCCTCAGTGGCTGCATCTGTAAAGTGGGCTGCTGTTCCCTCTGCTGCCCTGACGTCAGGGGCTGATTCTCTGGAGCAAATGCGGTGGTGGTGGTGGTGGTGCGGGGCGCGGGCAGAGAAAGATGGTTGGTGTGAGACCAGGAGCACCGTCCTCAGGCATGGCCGAGGGTCCAGGTCCCACGGCCCACTGGCTGCACAAACGTTGCTGCTCGGTCACCTCATCTGCAGAATGAGACACAGGAGTCCCTGGTCAGCTTGCACTGAGGACAGATGAGACAAGTGCCCGGTGCCTGGCCACGGCCGGTTCCCTGTGCAGGTCAGCTCGCTGCATGCCCGGCTCTGGTCCCAGCCCCTTGGAGACGGTCAAGGAGAGTCCCGCCAATCTGCCCTCCCCCCAGAGCCCTCAGTCCCAACACAGGTTTCATTGGCATTAGTGGCTGTCAAGGCAGACCGGGGGACCATTTTAGTTACCGGCCACATCTGGAGATGCAATTGGTCCTAGATGGGCCGCAGGGGGACGTCGGGAGATGCAGGGCTCCGGCAGAAGCGACATCCCAGAGTCTTTCTCTTAGATGGCCGCTCCTCGGACCCGGGGCCATGCAGCGTCCATGCCCACCGAGTCCCCCCCAGGTTTGTCTGCAGTGAATGGCGTGACAGCCAGGTCCCCAGGGCCCGCGCCACGCAGCAGAGAGAAGGCATTCACGTGCACCCAGCCCCCTCATTCCAGGAGGGGAAGTGACTTGTTGCCAGTTCCAGTGGCCTCCCCCGTGCCCGCATCGACCGTCTTCCCTTCTAGATGCCGACGCCATGTCAGCTGGCAGGGCCCCTACCCTCTAACAGCTAATGACCCCGAACAAGCAGAGCCGTGTCCCGGGAGAGCTCCTTTCTGAGGGCCGTGCCATGTGCTTTTGTGACTGTTTCATGGATCAGCCGTCACACCGTGGTCAGCCCCCACGCCATGGTGTCGTCTGGGTAGAACAGTCCCACCTGAACCCAGGCCTTGGTGCCCCTCGGCTGGCTCACCTCACCTGGCACGGAGAAGCAGGGACGACCAAGAGAGCACTTTTGATCTCAGGATGGCTGGCACTTGTGCAAGAGGGCCCCCATCCCCCCGATGCCTCTGCCTGGCTCTGGCCCAAGCCAGCTTCTCGGGCAGCTCCCTGGAGAAAGCCTGTGTAAGCACCTTTGACAAATGGCTTTATGCAGGGCCTGGGGGGCTGTGGACCCAGCCCAGGCTTCTGCTTGGCTCCCCGCCTGGGTCCTAGGATGCAGGGCCATATGGCAGGTTCAGAACCTGAGCCAGGCCCCGGCATTCCTGTGTGGTGGCCCTGGAGGCCCCCACTGCCCGAGGCCCACAACCCAGCTCTGCCAGCCGCACCCCCGTGAGCTTTCAGGGCACTGGGGAGGGAGGGGGTGTGGGCTTGTCCCCCCAACTAAGAGCATGTGTAAATGGTGAACCCATGCCACCCGCCCACCACCCACCCCACCCCACCCCACCCCACCCGCTTTGGTGCAGCGATGCCTGACGGGGCCACCTCTCCGGCCGGAGTCTGGGAAGCGGATGGCCCGGCTATTTTTGTCCTGTTCAGCGGCCTGATGATCTTAATAAGGCCATCGTGAACGTTTCCTTGTAAGCCCGCTCTAAGGAAATGTTTGCACATTGAGCACTTTCCCACAGCCGAGGGACAATGTGCTGTCCCTTGCCAAGGATCCCTTTTGCCACCCTCGTCTTTCCTGCAGCTGGAGGTGGCCTGGAGGCCCGCCAGGCCGCGGGCCCAGTCGCCTCCACTGATCACTATCGGGGTGAATATCGGACGCAGAGGAGGCCTGGCCTGGTGGTTGGAGCACCCCGTCCCCCGTCTGCCTGCAGGGTCGGGGGCTGGGGGCTGACGGGGCAGGGGCGTGAGTGACTGTGCTGGGCTCAGCCGTGGCCGTGAGAACTGGCCGCCCCTGCTCCCGGCTCTTTGAAGCAGCTCCAGTTGCCGGCCTGGTGTGGTGCCCGGCGTGGACTCCTGCATTTCCAGTCCGTCCGGATCCACGGTGGGAAACCTCACTGTCCAGTCCGCCCGGCCGCAGGCCCTGCCGCCCGGGGCGGGCTCTGTGGGAAGGTGCCTCTGGGCGGTTCTCTGAGCCATCAGCCTCCCAGGCCCCAGGGCCCGGCCGCCCTCCCTGTCTCCGCCCGGGGCCATGCAGAGGCCACAGCTCCCGGCCGCAGTGCTCAGGCTCTGTCTGGCTCCGTGGGGGCCCGGCCACAGGAAGATAGGCAGGGACAGCAAATGGCAGCCTTGGGGTTTTCGGGGACCACAGCCTCTGGGGGGAGAAAGGATTCTGAGCGAGGATGATGGCAAAGGGCGTGTCCGAGGAGAGGAAGAAAGGGGCCTGGGGTGTGTTTGTCCCTGTGTGAGTGTATGTCTGTGTGTGTGACTGTGTGTGTGTGTGTGTGTCTGTGAGTGTGTGTATGTCTGTATGTGTGTGTGTCTCTGTGTGAGTATGAGTGTGTGTGAGTGTGTGTATGTGGGTGTGTCTGTGTATGAGTGTGGGTGGGTGAGTGTATGTGTGTGAGTATGTGTGTATGTGGGTGTGTCTCTGTGTGAGTGTGGGTGTGAGTGGGTGTGTGAGTGTGTGTGTATGTGTGTGTGTGTGTGTGGGTGTGTATGTCTGTGTATGTGTATGTGAGTGTGTGTGAGTATGTGTGTATGTGGGTGTGTCTGTGTGTGTGTGTATGTGGGTGTGTCTGTGTGTGAGTGTGGGTGTGTGTGTGTATGTGGGTGTGTCTGTGTGAGTGTGGGTGTGTATGTGTGTGTGTCTGTGTGTGAGTGTGTGTGTGTGGGTGTGTGAGTGTGTATGTGGGTGTGTCTGTGTGTGAGTGTGGGTGTGTGTGGGTGTATGTGGGTGTGTCTGTGTGAGTGTGGGTGTGTATGTGTGTGTGTCTGTGTGTGAGTGTGTGTGAGTGTGGGTGTGTGAGTGTGTATGTGGGTGTGTCTGTGTGTGAGTGTGGGTGTGTGTGTGTATGTGGGTGTGTCTGTGTGAGTGTGGGTGTGTATGTGTGTGTGTGTGAGTGTGTGTGAGTGTGGGTGTGTGAGTGTGTATGTGGGTGTGTCTGTGTGTGAGTGTGGGTGTGTGTGTGTATGTGGGTGTGTCTGTGTGAGTGTGGGTGTGTATGTGTGTGTGT
Organism: Plecotus auritus; assembly: GCF_963455305.1. Classification (NCBI taxonomy): domain Eukaryota; kingdom Metazoa; phylum Chordata; class Mammalia; order Chiroptera; family Vespertilionidae; genus Plecotus; species Plecotus auritus. The sequence goes on along the minus strand of NC_137783.1, from coordinate 148,447,319 downwards.
GTGTGAGTGTGTGTGAGTGTGGGTGTGTGAGTGTGTATGTGGGTGTGTCTGTGTGTGAGTGTGGGTGTGTGTGAGTGTGTATGTGGGTGTGTCTGTGTGTGTGTGGGTGTGTGGGTGTGTGTATGTGGGTGTGTCTGTGTGTGAGTGTGGGTGTGTGAGTGTGTATGTGTGTGTGTCTCTGTGAGTGTGGGTGTGAGTGTGTGTGTCTCTGTGTGAGTGTGGGTGTGTCTGTGTGTGTGTCTGTGTGAGTGTGGGTGTGTATGTGTGTGTGTCTCTGTGTAAGTGTGGGTGTGAGTGTGTGTGTGTCTGTGTGAGTGTGAGTGTGTATGTGGGTGTGTCTGTGTGTGAGTGTGGGTGTGAGTGTGTGTGTGTCTCTGTGTGAGTGTGAGTGTGGATGTGGGTGTGTCTGTGTGTGAGTGTGGGTGTGTGAGTGTGTATCTGTGTGTGTCTCTGTGTGAGTGTGGGTGTGAGTGTGTGTGGCTCGGGTGGGGGTAGAGGAGGCAGAGGTGGGGCTGCTGCCCAGGGAGCCCGTGAGCAGATGGGGTAAGGCAGTGAGTGAGCGGGTTTCCACGGGCGCATCCCTGGCGCTCTTGGAACTGGAGACCTTCAGAGGGGGAAGGGCCTGAAGAGACCTGCACGCAGGCCCTGGGCTGGGGAAGCCGCAACCAGGAGGCAGGGAGCGGCCCCCGTGGCCCCAATCCAAGGGCTCACTTGGGAGGGTCCCAGGCTGGGACGGTCGGGCCCCGCTGTCCAGGCATTTGTGCTGCCGGTGTGCTCGGCACTGGGCGGGCTGTGGTGAGGCGGCAGGTGCGAACCCTGCCTGAATGCTGCTCCGGACAGTAGCGCCCTCCCCGCAGCTCGCACCTGTGAGACAGGGACCCGTGCCCCACTCCCCAGCTGTGGGAGGATCGCACCAGTCACCTTGCCCACCAGGCCTTCACCACAACTTTTGTAGAGGTCCCCAAAGATGTCCACGTCCCAACTCCTGAACCTGGGAATGTGACCTTTTTGGAGAAAAGGGTGTTTGCAGATGTGATCCAGTTAAGGGGTTGAATGATGTGATCATCCCAGATGGGAGAAGAGATTAGAGTCCCTGGGCAAGAGGGCTTTGAGCTGCGGGTGGGGCTCGGATGGGGGAAATGGAGGTGTGGGCATTCTAGCAGGGGATTATGTGAGCAATGCCCAGCCAGGGAGACACAGGGACAAAGGGGTGGCTTGGGGGAGCTCTGTCTCCAAGGCCAGGAGTGGGAGACACTGCCTATTGGGGTCTCCTCAACTGAGATCCTTGCTCAGCTCTAGGAAGGAAGAAGCAAGAAATGCTAATTATTCTATCAAGACAACTGTCTTTTTGGGGGATGATCAGTGTTAGCCATCCATCCATTCAAACTCCCATTTCTCCTCTCTCCCTTCCTTCTCTCTCTTCATTCAAGCATCCATCCATCCATCCATCCATCAACCTACCCATCCAAATGTCCACCCATCCATCCATCCATCCATCCATCCATCCATCCATCCATCCATCCATCTATCCATCCCTCCACTCATCCAAATATCCGTCCATCCACCCATCCATCCATCCACCCATCCATCCATTCAAATGTCCATCCATCCATCCATCCATCCATCCATCCATCCATCGATCCATCCATCCAAATGTCCATCCATCCATCCACCCATCCATCCATCCACCCATCCATCCATTCAAATGTCCATCCATCCATCCATCCATCGATCCATCCATCCAAATGTCCATCCATCCATTCACCCATCCATCCATCCACCCATCCATCCATTCAAATGTCCATCCATCCATCCATCCATCGATCCATCCATCCAAATGTCCATCCATCCATCCACCCATCCATCCATCCACCCATCCATCCATCCAAATGTCCATCCATCCATCCATCCATCCATCCATCCATCCATCCATCCATCCAAATGTCTATCCATCCAAATAATCCTCCCTCTTTTCCTCCCTCCCTCCCTGCATCCTATGGCAAGCATGCTTCCAGTCACTGGTCCCTGCTCCCACTGTTGAATGATAGCCACAGACACTGAAGAGATGATTATACGAAGTGTGAGGAGCTCCAGGAAGGAAGGTGCAGTGCCCACTGGGTGTATAGCCGGGGCCTTGCCTCGTCTGGTGGTCAGGGTGGGCTTCTCTAAGCTGACTCTGGAGAGAGTAGAGAAGGGTGATCTTGATGGGGGAACAGAATGTGCAAAGCCTCAGAAGCAGAAAGGTCTGGGTGAGATAAGAAGAGAAAGAAAGCCAGTGCGCATGTGTGCGTGCGTGTGTGTCGGGGGTTTGGGGGGTTGCGAGGAGGAGGCTCAGGATCGGGGGATGACGCTGACATACTCGGAGTCAGTCAGTCACTCCGGGGGCTCGGCTCAGTGCGGACCCCTCCAGTTTTGTTTTGTAAGCTTTGCTTTCTCCGAAGGTTGCTTGAGAGGGGACCTCAAGGTCAAGATGGGCACTTGGAGGCTTTGGATGCCGAAGCAGTTTTATTTTGGCCAAGTCAGCTGAGGAGCACGTGGGCTTAAAGTGAGGCGCGTGTGTGCGGCAAGCGAGTTCACACGCCCCGAGCTCCGCGGCGGGGCTCTCCCCTGTCTGTTAATGGTACAATCTGTTCAGACCTTTGGAACATTCCTCAGCTTTTATTTGATGTAGGAAGAATCATTTCTGGAATTAGCATATAAATTGGCCAAAGTCAGCAGCTCCTTTGGAAAGCCCTTCCCCAGGTGGCGGGCAGGGTGGCCGGAGGCCGAGGCGAGGAATCGTCTGCCGATCTAGCCCCTTCCGTGTCCCTTCCAGGGGCAAATGGCAGGCTCTGTTGAAAAACTCCAGGCTTTCTCCACAAACATGCCACCTGGGAAAGAACACGTGTCCCCTCCGCGGCGGCCTCGCGGGGAGAGGGGTCCTGGCCCTGGAGGGGGAGGTGTGAACCGGGACGTGGGGATCTTTTCCAGATAAAAGGCTTGGAGGGAGCATTTTCCCACACACCTGCCTCTAGAACCAGGTCATCGGAAGGGGAAACCGAGAAATGTCCACCCCCGAGCTGTCATGTCTAGTCTGGTCGGTGGGCAGATATTGTACACATTTTATGGCCCTATCAGCCCGGGTCTGATGGACGGGGAGCAGTTGATCATTAACTGTTTGCTACATGTGGCATTCCAAATTCTGGCCCGAATAGCTCAGCCCGGCGTGCTGATTCCACCTGCCCGTTGGGCCATGGCAGGGCGGCGCCTCCCTGCTGTGGGCGTGGCAAATTCCCCCACCCCCACGCCCCTGCCGGCGGCCGGCCCTGAGGTGGCCCTCAGCTCCCTGGGGCACGGGTACGAGGGCTCCGTGTCCTCCCTGTGGGTCCCACTGCCCATGAGCCAGCTGCCCAACGTGGGCCTCCATCCCTGAGAAACTGTGCGATGGGAGTCCGGTCAGCCCACACGGACACGGTGTGTCCTCGCCGACCATGGGCCTGGTCTCCTCTCGGTGGCTCAGCCCCGGGCCTCTGCTTCCTCGTCCGCCGCCGTTTTCCATGTTCTCTTTCTATACCCGATCCTGGCCCAGCGCAGCGTGCGGCTGGGTCAGAAGTCTCCCAGAGGGGCTTCCCGAATTCTCAGCCAGGCGGGTGAGGGAGGGGGGCGGGCGGCACACTCATAATCAGTTGCTCATTTTTTGCATTCTTCGAATTTTCTATCAAACTTCCAGAAACATCCTTTTCTTGCGGAACCCAAAGGCAATTGCAGGGCATTTTAAAAAGTGCCTACTGTGTGTGAGCTCCTGCCCACCCTGCATGCCTGCCAGCCCTGCCTCCTTAGGACAAGTGTCCGTGGTCCCACGTCCCCGCTCAGCGCCCCATCCTGCCCCCCGTGTGTGGCCTCACCCCACTCCAGACCTCTTCTCCTCTGGGCACCGGGCCTTTATGGGGCACTTCCGAATGGCAAAGTTCATCACTTGAACTTGGAACTTCCTATGGCTCCCCAGGATACATATCTAAGAGAATAGTCCCAACCCCTTGTTTGGTCCTAAAAGGTTCTGGGACCTTACCCTGCGGCACCGGCACCCGAGTCCCCACACTCTGTTCCCCTTCCTGAGAGTGGGGCTTCCGGGCGCCCTTTGTCTTCTGTGCGTTTCAGGCCAGAGCCACCTCTGAGCCCCGTTGTTGAGGACGAACGGGCAGACACGTGCTCAGGGTGGGGTGGGGGTTGCAGAGACCTGTCCTCAGGCTCTGGTGCGGGTAGTAGCCCCGCTCCTGTGGGACAAAGACTCCAGAGGCAGCGGGCGCCGGGAGCCAGGGGTGCGCAGACAGGGGTGGCTGGGCAGTCGAATGCAAGGGCAGGGGAGCAGCCAGACCTGGGCTCGGGCCTGTGCCTCAGCTGTGTGACCTCAGGCAAGTTACCTAACCTCTCTGTGCCCTGTGTTTCCTTCACCGTGGAAGCAGGAGTGGCCATAGCTCTTCCAGAGGCCCCGCTAGTGGGGGCTCATTGCCTGGGCTTGAGGGGAGGCCAGAGCCCTGGGGTGGAGAGTCGGGGGCAGTAATCTGGGGTAAAAAGACCAAGCTGGCACCCAGGAGGGGGCTTTACGGGAAGATGCTGTCTTGCTTCTCCTTAGCACCAGCTTCCCACCCGTCTCTGCTGGATGATGGGGATGGGGGCCCTGTCCCCACTTTTCACACGGAGGCTGCCTCTGTGCCCTCGGGGGTTCCCTAGGAGTTGCCTCAGGCTGGGCAGTCCCCCATCACTGCTCCTCTGCCCCTCTGTGACCACAGCACAGCCTGTGTGTTTTCCTCACGACCTCTAGCCCCTCCTACAGACCCGCCCACCAGAAAGGGCGACTCTATCGGGGACCCACGGTGTTGGGATGAACCGGGGTCAGCACCAGCTTCCAGTAGGAGAAGCACCAGACACAAAGGCCTGTGTCCCGGGCCCTCATGAATGTCTCCGTGTGAAGAAGGAGGCTGCCCTTTCGTTGTGGAGCCTGACCGTACACGGCCGGCCCCACAGACACTCGCCTCCAAGTGACCCTGGAGGAGGCTGTGACCGACTGGACTGTGGACCCGCCGGGCATGCAGCCGAGGCTCAGAGAAATAGGCGTGCCCGTCGCTTATCCTAGGAGGACGGCCAAGTACGCTATCTTACTAGTGTTCGCTTATGTGCGTTATCGTGTTTAACTAGCGCCCGACAAACAGCCCAGAAAGCCGCAGAGTCCCGGTGGACGCCCCTCACCCTGGCATCATCAGAACAGTCCCCCCGAAAGGTGAAAAGCCAGAAGTGCCCCGTGTGGACGATCGAGAACACGGTTTCCCACTTGCGCGCCCCTGTGCGATGCCCTGTGGCTATGCCCACTTTGGGGATGAACAGCCTGAGGCTCGGGTGGAGGAATGTCAAGGTCACAGCTGACGTCCAGGATTTACACTCTCAGAGGTGATGCCCCAGCCTGCCCTGTGACCTTGGGGCCCCCCTCCCCCGATCCTTCCCGAGTGAGGGCACCTGTGGTTCCAGGGAATAAGAGGGCAGATGGGGGCGGGTTCCCTGCCGAGGAGCCACGGCCCCAGGATGCCATCCGGCAGCCAGCCGCGGGGTCCAGGGAAGAATTCTGTGGAGAGAGAGCTTTTTCCCCTTGAAGGAATAAAAAGCACACACACACATTCCTGCGGGGCAGAGGTGTGCCAGGGGGAAGGAGGGCGGGGCCGCTTGACCGGCTGGCCGCCAGCAGCCCGGCCACATGACAGCCCTGAAAGCTGCTGGCACCAATTCAGGCTGGGCGTTTGCAGTGGGCAGCGGTGCCAGGGGCGAGAGGGTGGCCTTTAGCAGCTTGGCACCTTGGCCATGTGACGGCCGCTCTTCTGGGGCAGGCAGGTGCAGCCCGAGGGCGCCTGCATCTCCCCAGCCGCCTGGGCCCGGCTCTCGGCCCGGCTCTGTGCCCGAGCACTGCCACTTCTGACCGGGGAGTGGGGCTGGGAGTAGGGAGGGCGGCATGCAGAGGGATGCACAAGCTCCATCACACGCGGGAAATGGGAACCCAAAGGCCTTTTTGTAACTGCCACCAGTGAGCCGGGAAGGCACTGCACAGTGTCCAGAGCCCGGCCAGAGCCAGCCTTGCAGCTGCCCTGCGAGGAGTGGCCCGACGTTTCAGGCTGAGTCGTGATCACCCAGGTGCCTCGCTGGCCGCCCCCCCCAGGGCCTGCTGACCAGGGCATCCTGGCGAGGGGCCACTCTGTGTGTGTGTGTGTGTGTGTGTGTGTGTGTGTGTGTGTGTGTGTGTGTGTGTTTGATTCCTTTAGTAATAATAGGAGAGAGAAGCCAGCCTATGCATATGTATGTGGGTAGAGTGTGAGTGTCCTGGGGCGGTTGTAACAAAGGACCACAAACGGGGCTTAAGACCACAGAAATCAAGGTGTCCCAGGGCCACGCTGCCTCCGAAGGGGCGGGGGGCGGGGGTCCTCCCAGCCTCCTCCAGCTTCGGGGGCTCCTGGTGCTCCTGGGCGTGTGGCGTGCTCCAGCTCCTGCTTCTGTCTTCACAGGCCTCCCTTTTATGTTCCCTGTCTTCCGTGTCCTCTAAGCACACTCCAGGGCAATCTCGTCTCAGGATTCATAACTTAAATACATCGGCCAAGGGCTTTCTCCCGTGAAGGTCGCATGCGCAGGTTCAGGGGTAGAACTTGGTTGTATCTGTTTTTGGGGGCCACCATTCACCCTGCTCCTGGACGTTCCACAAATTCGTCCAGATTCCGATTTGTCTTGGGAAAGTCAGAGGACCTGGCCATGCCAGCTGGCGTTCCTGTGGCATCGAGAGGGGGACAGCAGAAGCGAGTGCCCTGTGGATGGGGCAGGCACTCACCAGTTTGCTGGGCACCTTCCCTCCAACCCTGCCTGGGACCCTGGATCTGGTCTGATCAGTCCATTTCACAGCTGGGCACACCGAGGTGGAGACGGGGACAGAGGGGCCCTGGCCCGGGACGCCCAGCTCCTGGCCCAGAGTGCAAACTCCTGCAGGTTCCCAGGGCGTTCTTGCTCCTCGCCCCCAAGGCTCGCTCGTGGGTGTTAGGCTGCTAACGACTCGGGATGATGACATGTGGGCCCGTGTCTTCGGACAAGCAGCCGTCGGCACTTATTCTGGGACCCCTGCTTCTTCTCTTCTGTGGGCCCTGCTGGGTCCTGGTGCAGGGGACCACCTGCCTCTGGGCTTCTTCATCAGGATGGAAAGTCACACGTGGACATTTCATCCTGGTTGGTACACGTGGCAAAGGCCCCTGTCTCCCAGAACACGAGGATTTGGGGGGCGGGGTCTCAGCACACCTGGGTGGTGTGGGATGAGCTTGAAGCCGAGGGCGAGAGCAGCCCAGTGCCTCCAAAGGCTTCCTGGGGCAGACCTGTGGGTCACTTTTGAGAGCTTTGAGTGTGGCAGGCACGTGTCAGCGTCCCTGGAAGCCTCGTCTCAGTCCTATGATATGGACACCATCTCCCACTTTATAGATGAGGGACCTGGGGCTCAGGGAAGTGAAGGGACTTGCCCACTGAGGTCGGGCTGGGATTCGTGCCCTGTCTCCACCTCGATGTCTGCCTTCCGTCGGGAGGTGAGTCCCTGGGTCTTCTGTCCTCTGCCCCATAGATCCCTCGGGCGAGACCGGCCTGCAGATTCACCTCCCGTGTCCTCCTCTGGCCCCGGAACCTCGCAGGGCGAGGTGGTCAGGTGGGTCATGGCATCTTGGCACCAGTTTCCATACCCATAATGTGGATCTCAGGTCAGATAGTTCATGTGAAGCCCCTACAGCAGGGGTGGGGAACCTTTTTTCTGCCCAGGGCCACTTGGATATTTATAGCATCATTCGAGGGCCATACAAAATCATCAACTTAAAAATGATCCTGCTCTATTAGGTCAGACATTTAATTAACTCACCCCTAATGCCCTGGCAGGGCCAGGCCAAATGATTTCTCAGGCCTTATATGGCCCACAGGCCCAATGTTCCCCAGCCCCGCCCCACAGGGTGCCAGGCACATAGTGGGTGCTTTAACTTTTATCGCATTTGATCAGAACGTCTTGGTTGGGGAAGTAGAATTGTTGTCCCATTTCCCAGATGGGGAAACGGAGGCTCAGATATGTAAGTGGCTGCCCAGGACACAGCCGGGTTGAGGCAGAGCCAGGCCATGTCTGGAACCAGGCTCCTCAGACCCCAGTCTGGCGTCAGCACCCAGGGTGTGAAATGCCTCTGAGACGGTGCAGTTTGCATGCGAAGTTGGCTGTACCTGGGCGCCTGGTTGCCCACAGAGAGCGCTGTGCTGGGAGCCCAGGGTCCCGGCCTGGAGTCCTCGCTCGACCTTGGGCAAGTGCCTTCCCCTCCAGTGCGTGCTTCCCAATGCCCTGCTCCCGGCAGGCGGGGAGGACGCTGCCCGAGGGCTGGTTCCAGGCTGGTTCTCCCCGTTCCACATGGACGGTTTGCCCTCACGCCCGCTCCCCACCCGCAGCCCCGCAGCCCCGCGGCGCCTGCCTGCTCTCGGCTTCGGCTGACTCACTGCTCTGCTATGCGTCCTGCTAAGGTCCCGGGGCCCTCGCCTGCAGCAGGGCTCCCCCAGGGCACAGGCAGCTCTCTGCTGAGCAGGAGGCACGTGGGTCCCCGAGAAGCATCGCTCACTCTCCCTGTGCCTCTCCGTGGAGACAGCATGTCCCGCACCCGTGACCTCAGAGGCTGCGGGTGTGTCTCTGGGTGGCCCTGGAAGTTGTCCTTGAATCCTGCCCACACCACGGTCCGGCCCCACCTGCTCCCGAGGGCTCAGTGACCTGGCAAAGCAAGTCCCCTTCCTGCGACAGACCCGGGATTTACAGAAACGGTGGTCGCAGGGCGCTGCCTGCCGCTGGATTCTAATGTGCAGCCCCATCAAGACAGGCAGAGGGGGCGGAGAGCAGAGCTGGGGCCCAGTCAAACCCCCCAAATTCCCCACAATCTTCAAGGACCGCCCCCCCCGCCATGCTGATCTGCACTCTAACCTAGGGTCAAGGTAGGCCCTGTGGAGCCCGACGGACCGGCTGTGCTGTGTTGAGGGTCCCTGGGCTGGTCCTAGCCCCTCCTTGAGTCTGCCCAGAGGGCCCTAGGTCTCTCCACCCTGTACAGGGCCGGTGCCTGCAAACGAGGAGCCGAGTCCTTCCGGGAGGCTCGGCAGCACCAAGGCGGTGGCTCACATACAGAGACGGCACTGAGCTGTGGGCTCCCTGGGGAGCTGCCTGGAGTTGCCATTAATTCTCCCGGCCACAGGGTTGACTGGCCTTCCTCAGGGACCCGACCATCCCAGGGTCTGCTTCCCACACTGGCCCGTCGAAGGGCTTGCTTTTCCGGTCACACAGATCGACCCTCTCTGCGGGCGGGAAGACCCAGGCCCAGAGAGGTTAGGCTGTGGTGTGTTGAGGGCACACCCTGGGCACAGGGTGCAGAGCTTGCCCAGAGGTGCAGAGTTAGCAGGTGGAAGGGCTGGGCTTTGACCCCAGCCTGGCTGCTCCCGCCCTCCTGAGGACCACGGAGTCGTATTGCTGACAGCCGAAATCCCAGCCCCACCCCGGCTCTGGCCTCGGTTTACCCCTCCGGGCATGGGTGGGTGGCTAAACTCCTCCTCGCCCTCAGAGTCTCTGCATCACTTCTATTTCTAAGTGATTTCTTTGGCAATGAGGGTGAGGCTGAGTGGGTGGGAAACCACATCAGCCCCGCCCCCGGGGGCGGAGAGGCCCTGCACAGGGCCCCCAGGCCACACCAGGAAGCTGCCCCGCCTGAGCCCGATGCTGGGAGAAGCCCGCTCTGCGTCCGTCCTGGCACTCAGGCCTTGCAGCTGCCAGGGGCTGGCCGCGTGCGGTCACCAGGCTGGCACGGGTGGCCGGGTGGATCGGGGAGGGCAGGCAGGGTGGGGTGTGCCGAGGGGCACCACATCCATCACTGCCAGCCGCTCTCACGGGGCCTGCCAAGTCGTGGTGGAACCGGGCCCAGGTGCCAATGTGCTTGGTAAGGCGATTGCTATTTGAAAAATTAAAGTGGTGTCAAGAAAATCTAACCTCCGCATTCCCATCAGGAGCCTGGAGCGGGCGGGTGGCGCCCGAGCAGGGCTGGGTGTGAAGGGTGGCCAGTGGGAAGGCGCCCCGGACGGAAGAGATTACGGCGGAGAAACACTCGCCCAGCGCTGGGAGGAGGGAGAGGCGAACAGCCAGCCGGGCAGCACGGTGGCCGGGCCTGCCCCTCACAGTGGCCAAGACCTGCCTGCCAGTGCCTAGTGCCCGGCCAGCACCTACTGTGCGCCTGGTGAACGGGCTAGGTCCAGGGTGGCCCGACATTAGGGTGACGTCTCCAGGCAGCGCGGTGCCTGGGTTTACAAAGAATGTTTTAAAGTCAGAATAAAAAGATAACCTTTTACACGGAAGAAAATGTCTTAACAAATGTAGAGAGCTCAGGGTGGTGAGGGCCGGGTCGCTGTGTCCCTGTAAAACACGTCCACTTGGAACCGCAGAAGGTGACAATCTGAAATAGGGTCTTTGCAGATGGAATTAGTTAAGATGAGGTCACAGTGGCTTGTAATCCCATGTCTGGTGTCCTTCTAAGAAGTCCATGTGAGGACGGAGGCAGAGGCTGGAGGGACTGGGCGACAGGCAGGGCCGCCTGCAGCCCGAGAAGCTGGGCGAGGCAGGAAGGACACCCCACCCCCCCAGAGCCTCAGAGCGTGGGGCCCTGAGACCCCTGCAGTTTGGACTTGGGGCCTCGAGGCTGTGAGAGAATATATTTCTGGTTTGTAGCCCCAGGAAAGTAACGCAATCTACACTATTAAGTTGCTTTTGTCCCAAGGCAGTTATAAACATACATTATTATTATTATTATTATTATTATTATTATTATTTTTTTTTTTTTTTATGGAAGAAGGAGCCCTTGAAAGCACAAGTCCCTGAGGCTCATGGAAGTCTTAATTCAAGGTGAGAAGACTGGCCCTTCTCCGAGGAATGCACGTCCTGGCCTGGGGCGGCGCTGGGGGCTCCCTGAGGGAGGGGACCCTGCACCCGTGCAGGGGGTCGAGGGGACAGATGGGGCCCTGTAGTGAGAATCTTGGGTTCTGGGTCTGGCTCCATATTTCCTGGCCATGTGATCTTGAGAAGGAACGTGACCTCACTCAACCTCAGTTTCCTTCTCTGTTAGCTGCCTGCTTTGGAGGGCGCTTGGGGGAGGAGGCAGTGAGAAAGGTCAATATTGTGTTCTGGAAGCCCGGATTCAGAGCTCGGGGCTGGCGAGGGCCGAGTCATTGTGTCAGCGCCTGTGGGTGGCAACTGGGAGGCCCCTTAAAGGAGGACATTCCTGCCCTAACTGGTTTGACTCAGTGGATAGAGCATCAGCCTGCGGACTGAAGGGTCCCAGGTTCGATTCCGGTCAAGGGCATGTACCTTGGTTGCGGGCACATCCCCAGTAGGAGGTATGCAGGAGGCAGCTGATTGATGTTTCTCTCCCATCGATGTTTCTAGCTCTCTATCCCTCTCCCTTCCTCTCTGTGAAAAATCAATAAAATAATTAAGAAAAAAAAAAGGAGGACATTCCTACGTGGGCATTCCCGCGTTTGAAAAGAGCCGACCTCCTTCTACGGGGTGAGTCTGACCGCACGTCCTTCTCGGCCTTCCGTCCAGCTTGTGGTCCCTGTCCCTGGAGGTTCTCGTCCTCGCGGTCAGCTCAGTACCAGGCGGGTCCTAAACGGGGCCCAGGAGGCTGTCCCCCTGCTTCTCCCACCCGGAAGCCCCTTCCCTCTGGCCGTGTGTCCAGGCCAGGCACCTACCCCTGCCAGCGCTGGGGGCCTTGGCAAGCTTCGGGGACAGAGGCCTGTCCAGGCCGCCGGGCCTCCATGGGAGCTGAATGACGCCCCAGCAGTGTCCCAGCCCCCAGGGGTGGCCCAGAAGTGTTCCCAGACTGGGATATCTCGGCATCTTGGCACCGACGCCAACGCCCAACCTTCCATGGGAGAGGGCCCAGAGGCACCGGACTTCCAGGCCGTGGGCCTGGGCACAGGTGCACTTACCATGTGCCAGGCCTACACCATCTTACTTTTCAGACCTCATCGCCATTAAGCAGCTTGGAGAGACGGGCACAGACAGGATTTCAACCCTCACCTTTCAGAGGAGGAAACGGAGGCACAGCGTGGCTTTTGGTCTTGCCTGGAAACTGCACAGCCAGGCAAGAGGTCACTGTGGGAGAGCAGGCCGCTCCCCTGGCCCCTCAGGGGTTCAGACCAGCTGGGAGAGCAGGAGCCGGGTGGCCCAGGGACTCGGGCCGTTCCCGCCTCTAGGTGGGGCATTCTGCTCGTGCTGGGCCTGAAGCTTGCACCCGAGCTGCATACTCAGGCTGAAGGGCTTAGCGCTAGAGTATCCTGCTTCCAGAACTTTCAGTCAGAACTGGGATGGGGTGCAAGGGTCCCTCAGCAAGCCCCCCACTTTAGCCCCTCCCTGCAGACACTTGGCTGTGCTTCGATTGCAGGGGGTGCCCAGACACCCCTCCACCCTCCTGGACAGGCCGGACAGGACCTGAGTCCCCTCCCTCCCTCGCTCCCTCCCCTGTACCCCAGCCTCTGGGGGAGGGGCAGCTCTGGCCTCCGTCACCCCTGGGGCTGAAGGGTGGCTCTCAGTAGAAACTGTGGGGGTGCCTGGGCAGCCACCCGTCCTGGTCTGGGAGGTCACCGGGGGCCAGATGTAGCTGGGAGCGTCCTGAGAGCAGTAAGCTCAGGTGTTGCCCCTGGTCTTCATTCCTCCTCACATTTTGGGGTCTTTCCTGTTACCAAGGTGCTTGTAGGAGGTGGGTGCTGACCAATGAGACCTGGTTCCCTCCAGATTCTGTCCTTCAAATTGTGAGCCTGGGCAGTCAGTTCCCTGAGGTCTTGTCCTCCCCGGAAAGCTGAGCGGTCCCACGGTCTCCCCCAGGAGACTCAGTGGTCTGGGCTGTGGACGCTGGAGTCCCGACGCCATCGCATCCTTGCTGCTGCCGCCTCCTGACCTCCCTTCTCCAGGTCTCAGTCTACGCATCTGTATGATGGGTTCACAGGACCCGTGAACGCTGACCACAGGAGACGCCGCCCCTTAGTCGCTGGCACGGTGTCTGCTGCATGAATGAGCTCGTCCCTTTCTCCAGCTCTATTGCTTCCAGTCACGAGGACCATGGCTTTGGGGGGAGGGGATTGAACTATAGTTTCCATGCGGGAAAAGCTGCCTGCTTTACAGTTTAATGTCTTTTTGATAAAGGTCTACAGTTGTGTGACCACCACCACCGTTGAGGTAGAGAACTGTCCCACCATCCCCAAAGGTCCTGCCCACCCCAGGCCCTGGAAACCACGCATCTGTTCTTTGTTCCCACGGTTTTGCCTTTTCCACAACGCCACGTGACTGAAACCACGCATATGCAGCCCTTTGTGCCCGACTCCCCCCTCCTAGCGCCGGGCACTTGCGATTTATCCACGTCTGTGCCTGTGTCCGTAGTTCTTACTTTCTTACTGCTGAATATGACAGGAGTAGGGCATGAATGCTCAACTGTATACTGGTAACTAGACCACAATTGCTCTCCCGTCCACCAGGTAATGGATGTTTGCGTCTTTTTCATTTGTGGCAAATGTGAATAAAGCTGCTATGAGCACTTGGGCGTAGGTCTGTGTGGACAGGTTTAGTGGGCGCACACTGAGAGTGGGATTGCTGGATTGCATAAATGCATATTTAACTGTATAAGAAACTGCCAAACTGGTTTCCAACATGGCGGCACCATTTTGCTCTCCCAGTAGCAATGTATGAGCGTTCTGGCTGCCCTGCGTCTTTGCTGACACTTGGTATTGTCAGTTTAACATTTTAGCCATTTTAATGAGTGTCCAGTGCTGTCTAATGGTGCTGAGCATCTTTTCACTTGCTATCCGCTTACTTCTTCACACCTCGCCCCCCTCCCCCCCAGTTTTCTTTTGGGGGGATGAAGAGTGGATCAGTTATCTTACTGCACAACAAATTTCCCTAAAGTGTAACAGCTTAAACCAACAATAAACATTTATTATCTCACAGTTTCTGTGGGTCAGGAATTTGGGAGTGGCCTCTCCAGGGTGTTCCGGCTCAATCTTTCATAAGATTGCAGTCCAAGCTGAGGCTGTGTCATCTGAAGTCCCGACTGGGGCTGGACTGATTTGCTACCAAGGCAGTTCCTTACGTGTTTACCCACTGGTGCGGGAGGCCTCCGTTCTTCACTGCATGGACCTCTCCACAGGGCTGCTTGAGCATCGTCCCACCATGGCGGCTAGCTTCCCCCGCTGTGAGTGATCTCATGGAAGCCACAATGTCTTTTATGATCCAGACTTGGAAGTCACACACCATCGTTTCTGCAACATCCTGCTGGTTCACAGGTCAGTCCTATGCAGAGTGGAAGGTGACTGCACCGGGAGTGAGTACCAGGAGGTCAGGATCGCTGGGGGTTATCTTGGAAACTGGCTACAAGGCAGGAGAGGCGTTCCAGGTGGGGGGTGCCTTGGCACAGGGCCTGCGTCTGGGGAGGCAGGAGAGCAGCCTGGTTTATGAGAGTGAAGTTGCATAGAAAGGGATGAGGGGTAGAATGGCCAGATGGAGGGAACTCAAAGGCCAGGTGCAGAGGTGTGGGCCCGGGGCAGAGAGTGGCTAAGAGCTGTCACAGAGACCTGGGTTCCCCTCCCGGCTTCACAGACCAGGGAAACAATATCGCTCAGCCTCTGTGGGGGATTTGGGGAGTTACTTAATCTCTCTGAGCCTCAGTTTTCTCCTCTGTGAAATGGAGACATGGGTGACGCACAAGGCTGTCGGGAAGATTGAGCGTGATGATGTAAGTTAGGTGCTTTTCAAGGGACCTGATAAAATGCGGGGTGCTCAGGGTTATCCCTGAAGGGTTTGGAGATGTGTGAGTGTGTGTGTGTGTGTGTGTGTGTGTGTGTGTTTCACGTGCATGGTGTTTTGGGAAGATCAATGTGGCAAGGCCGTGCAGAGAGGATTGGAGAGGAAAGACCCACCCACCAGGAGCCCGGGTGGCAAGGGTCTGAAGGAAGAAGAATCCGACGAGCTGGGTGGTCGTGTGAAAACCAGATCCCCGCCTGGGTGTGGCTTTATGGAGTGACATCTTTCGACAAGCTCCTCAAAGGACGAGGGACTGCTGTCGAGGGACTGCTGTCAGTGTGTTGTGGGAGGTGCCAAATGGACCGGGTCTCAGTGGGCCGGGAAACGCTCCCACGGGTCCTGCCACCCCTCGGCTGGGACCCGCAGGGCCATGCTGTTGTCCCATCCAGCACGTCCTCGGAAGGGGTGGCTGGGAACCAGGGCCACTGCTCTGCTGTCGCGCCTCCTGCTCTTCCCGCTGGCTTTGGGGTGCCGCGGCGCCCAGGTCGCCCCTGTGACCTTCTGACCCCGCCCCAGGGGGGCTGTGAGCTTCGCTGGGTTTGGGGCTGACACTCTATCAGGAAAAGCCACCCAGGCCCTGTGAGAGCCCAGGCCTTAGCTCAACGGGAATGTCCTGGGAGAGGTGGCGGCCCTGGCGAGCGTTATCTTAATCCCTGTGTCCTTGGTGTTTCCTCTGAGCCCCTCCTGCTCCGGAAACAAATCTCGGTGTATGTGTACAGACAAAAACAAACAGATTTTAGGAGCCCAAGCACCCCGGGCCACACAGACTTTCCATTGTGATGGGAGGGGCTCATTTCCCGGTGAGCGGAAAGCCATCCTTTGGCCTTGGCCGGGGAGCCCATGGTCCCGCACTCGCAGCCACAGGTGAGCACGTCGACACCGATTACTCAGAAACATTAGCCGCGGCATCCAGGCTCAGCCTGATGAACGTGTGATTCAGAGTACCTGGGTGAGAAGGATCGGAAACGAGGTGGGGTGCTCGCCGGAGGGAGGCAGGAAAGCACAATTCCTCTTGGCAGGTGCCCTCACCCAGGGGCGTGGCCGGACTCGGGGTGGCTGTGACTGTGGTCTCGGAGGGGTTTGCAGTTTCTGCAGCTTTAGACACTCACCGCCTTCCGCCGCGTCACCCCACGGTCACAGGTACCTTCTGGGACAGAGTGGACGTGTGCCATAGGACGGGCCCTCGGAGTCTGGGGTGCCTCGCTTGCACACGGGGCCGTGACAGGCTGGGGTCCAAGCCCACGGGCCTGACGGGGAACCTGGGCGTTTCTTCCAGGTGCAGCGGCTGCACTCAGGTGAGCAGCTGCTTCCAGGTCACAGTGCCGAGGAGCGGGAAGGCGGGTCGGGTTCCATCGCGGTCAGAGAGGAGCAGGATGCGCATGTTGGATGACTGAGTTAGAAGAGTTCAAAGTTCACATAATGCCCCTTTGGAGAGGTTGGCAGAGCAGGAGCCAGTGGCGCTGAGAAAGTGTTTGGAGACTCTGATGTGGGTTCAGGTCCCAGCTCTGCGGGTTTGATTCAAGGAACCTAGCTTCTTGGTGCTGGGGTTTGTTAAAAAGAACTGCCTCATAGGAACACAAGCAAAATCCCCTGCAAAGTGCCCAGCGAGGACCCCTGACATCCCTGCTGCCTTGGAATCCAGAGCCACGTGACATCATTTTTTTAAAAATATATTTTATTGATTTTTTACAGAGAGGAAGGGAGAGGGATAGAGAGTTAGAAACATCGATGAGAGAGAAACATCGATCAGCTGCCTCCTGCACACTCCCTCACTGGGGATGTGCCCGCAACCAAGGCACATGCCCTTGACCGGAATTGAACCTGGGACCCTTGAGTCCGCAGGCCGACACTCTATCCACTGAGCCAAACTGGTCAGGGCCGTGACATCATTCTTGCCCAAGCGGGGACAGAAGTGGAGGTGTGCTAGGTCTCCCCGTAAGCATTTGCTTTCCTGATGCAGGCATCGCTGCCTCCTCTGGGCTGTTTTCTTCTTCCTGGAGTTTAGGTTAAGGGCTGGAGGTGCAGCAGCTACCTTGGGCCATGAGGCTGAAACGACAAGGTCACGATGATGAGGTCAGATGCATTTACACATTGGTGGCATGCTGCCCCAACCCTTGCTAGTTAAAGAAAGTTAACCCTCCAGGGGTTAAGCCTCTCTAGAGAGTTTCAGATACTCCCTAACCGATGCCTGCAGTGTTTGGCATACAGTAGATGCTTAATTAAAGTTAGTAAAAACCACTCTCACTCTTTCCAGGCTTCCGAGGCCCAGAGAGAGGGAGTCACTTGCCTTATGCTCAATAAGGGGTGACTGGTTCTCAAACTCAACACACTGGGCGCTCAGGCCAGTCAGTACCTTCTCAAAGCTCCCTGGCCTGAAACAGGGGGTGGGATCCTGTGTCCAGGGTCCTGGGACCTTGAGAGTATGAATGAGGGTTCAGGTGCCCTTTAACGCATCCTTTTGCAAGTGTCCCCAGGTGGTAACTGTTCTCTGCAAACACTGAACCACTGCCCCTGGGGGCAGTACAGGGCTGGGCTCCTGCGAACCTCAGGCCACATTTCCAACTGACCCACCCACAACCTTGTTTTACGTGTGATTCTGTTTAAAGACACCTGATTTAATATATATTTTGATTCATTCTATTGAACCCACGGCCAACAGCTCTATGACTCACGCCTGTATGAGGCTCACCTGACACACGTTTTCTCTGTGAGGCACATCGCAGTGTGCCTCGGACCACCTCACACGCCAAAGCCGCCAACACAAAGCGCAAGAATGCAAAAACGGGCACTAAATAGACGGCGAAAAGGACCCTTAGTTACGGTGTGCGCCGAAACAGGCGGAATGCAGCCTGGCTCAGCCCTGCCCCGGAACCTGTGTCCGGCGGCTCGAATGTTCTCGAATGACCATGACCAGGGTGCGAGTCTTGATCTGGGGTTACACATAAATGTCAGTGAGCAGGCGAATTCGCAGATGTGGAATGCACAAATAATGAGGATGGACGGATGGTGCTCAGTAAACGGGGCCTCTGCAGAGGAAACAGGCAGTGTGGAGACCGGCCAGCAGGAAGGTCAGCGGAGGCCTCTCTGAGAAGGTGAAGTTAAAGACGAAGCCTGAAGGTGGAGGAGGAAATGGCCCTGAAAGCCTTGTAAGGCTCAGCAGGGTGCCGTCTCAAGGTCAAGTTCAGCAGGGTGCCGTCTCAAGGTCAAGTTCAGCAGGGTGCCATCTCGAGGTCAAGTTCAGAGCAGTCACTGTTTCCTTCAGTATAACCTGGGGCAGTGGGATTTCTCTCTGCCCTTTATTTTGAGCTAGCCACATGGTTGATCTTTTCCCATTTTCTTCTCTCCCCTTCCGCTATTTGAAACTTATATATTCAATTTCTAGTCTCTCAGTGGTGACCCTAAAGACTTTTACCAGACGTAGTTAACTTTTAACTGTCTACTAGTAAGTCTACCGCCATTTTATACTCCTTCTAAATGATCTGAGACCTTAGAACATATCCCCGCTCTTCTGACTTACATGTGACGGTGTCACATAGTTTATTTCTAATTTTCATGTCCCCAAGTTAGACCTGATTTTTCCTGCTCTATGCAGTTGGTGGTTTTTTTAGATTTTCCTAGCTGTTCCCCGTGGCCTTTGCTCAGGATTTCTCTCTTGCATTTTACATCTTCCTTCTGTGATTATTTCTCTTTGGCCTGAAATAGATCCTTTGGGATCATCATTGCTGGTAGTCTGCGAGTGGCAAACATCCATTTCATTTGTCTAAATTTAATCGATCAATCTTTTCTTGTATAGATTGTATTTTCTGTGTTCAGATAAAATTGTTTTTCTGTATTGTCCTCTGAAAGTTGTACAGTTTTGTCTGTCACCTTTATTGCTAAACCACCTGGGATGGATTTTTGTATAAAGTGCGAGGCGGTCACCAGTGTTCTCCACGGAATAGTTAGGGCTCTAAATATCTCAGGCACATCATGGGATTGCAAATCCCCCCCCCCCCCCCCGAAATCTGCATCAGTCATCTGTGCTTTGTAACAAATGGCCACAGACGCGGTGGCTAACGTAACACCCGTTTATCAGCTGGGTTCTCTGCTCAGGTTCTCACCAGACACCGGGGGGGGGGGGGGGGGGGAGGGGGACACCTGGTCTCCACTGGAGGCTCCGGGAGAAATCCGCTTCCAGCTCACGTGGTTGCGGACAGAATTCAGTCCTTTGCCGGTTTCTCGCTGGCTGCCAGCTGGGGGCGCCGTCCTCAGGTCCTACTGGGTGGCCGGCTCCTCTCACAACCTGGCAGCTCGCTTCTACAGAGCCAGCAGGTGACCCTCACTCCTCTGCTGTGACGGTGTCCTGTATGACATAACGGCCCGGGAGGGACTCTCCCGCATGGGTGTTAGGCGTGAACACACGACCTGCTTTGGCCAAGCAAGGGGGTGTGAGCAGAAGTGGGGCAGGCCGCTCCCGAGAGGAGCTTGTCATGGGGTCCCCCTCACTCTGTAAGTGGGGCACAATGACAGCACTGTGTCTTCTCCAATCTCGGTCTGTCTCACTTTTCTTTCTTTTTAAAAATTAATTAATTTTTAAAATATGTTTTTGTTGATTTTAGAGAAGAAGGGAGAGGGATAGAAACGTCAATGATGAGAGGCAGTCATTGATCGGCTGCCTCTCCTGCACACCCCCTACTGGGGATCGAGCCCACAACCTGGGTATGTGCCCTGACCTGGAATCGAGCTGTGACCTCCTGGTTCATAGGTCGATGTTTAACCACTGAGCCATGCCGGCTGGTCTAACTTATTTTTCTTACCACACTATCCCAGGTAGGGCCTCTAGGACACGTGATAAATTTGCATTACATTCAGACCTTGTATTCATCAAAGACAGCATGAAAAGACAAACCTCAAAGCTGAGAGGAGATACTGAGAACTGACAAAGAATTAGCGTGAAGGGAGTGAACGTTTTAAAGTGGGTTTTATCATGTAGGTGTGGCAAAGCCAACAGACCAGGAGACGGCTGCCACAGGATAGCCTGTGACTCACAGGTCCCCAGGAGAGGGCATGGACCACACCACACCCTGGGGGCCACACCACACCATGGGGGCCGCGTGCAGAAGCACCAGGGTCGGTGAGGAGGCAGAGGGGCGGGGAGAGGTGGGCAGGCGCCTTTACTGTGGTCTCCGTGGAAGGAGCACACGGGCAGGGCAAGCAGGCGGGGTTGGCTGGTTCCGGAGTTCCAGGGGTCCCTGGGCACAGGGCTGTCCTGGTGGTCTGGTCCCTCCCAGGATGATCAGGGCAGGGACAGTGGCCCCGAGCGGGAGTTCCACACATGGAAAGTGGTTGGAGTTCACGCTCTGGATGGCTGGTTTGTATCTGAGAAATGTGCTGGTGGGTGACTCACCTTCTGTCTCTAGGAATCAGCCCATCCTGTAGCTCTATCCAACGTCAGGAGCCCACAAATGTCACCAAACCCTCACACCCGCCACCCTCCGGCACAAGTCCCGATCCGAGGGACACTCGGACTGACCTCAAAAAAGTCATTCTGCACCTGCCTCACAGGTGTCTCCCGTCCCTGTCCCCATCACCTGCTTCCTATTTTACTCAGAAACCGAGTTCAGGTCACGCATGGGAAACGGCCGAGGCTTTTTCCTCTCCACGCAGCACATTTCTTTTATATATTTTTTAAAAAATTTAATGCCATTAGGTCCTCTCTCTCTCTCTCTCTCTCTCTCTCTCTCTCTCTCTCTCTCTTAATTTTCTGGGGAAATCTTTATTTTGTGTATTTCTCAGGCATCTTGACATTCCTTCTCAGACTCAGCCTTGGGCAAACTACGGCCCGCGGGCCGGATCCGGCTGTTCTATCTGGTTTTCTTGCTCTCCCCTCCGCTCCTTTACTTTGAATTTATATAAGTTCACACAAACACTCCATCCATGCTTTTGTTCCGGCCCTCCGGTCCAGTTTAAGAACCCATTGTGGCCCTCGAGTCAAAAAGTTTGCCCACCCCTGGCGCTAACCTCATCACTTCCTTCCAGCTCCTCTCAAGTCCCTGCTGCTTTTGTCCTTGCAAATGCCTCGGCTGCGAAGCTGCCCCCTCCTCCCACCCCTCTCTGCGGGCTCTCACCGAGGTCTTTGGGCAAAGCAGATACACCCCCCCGAGCCTGCAAGGTGCCTCCTGGGCCACACAGGCCTCTGCCGACTAACTCTCTCAAAGGGCGTTTGTCGGTTCTGAAAGCCGCCTGGGTTCACTGATTAGAAAAGGTGTTGTTTTTAGGGCCGCTGAGTAGATTACTGAGCTGTATTGGAGGACAGTTCGTACTTGCAAAATGCAATGGTTACCTTTCACCTACTTGTTGCCTAGAAAGATGAGGGTCCGGTAAAGACACCCCCTGCCCGACGCACGTCACTGGCGCGGCCAGCGGGCAGGGTGCCGCTCCTCACACCCCCGAAGAGTTAAGCCAGAGTGGTTACTGTTCCTCTCTTTGGCCCCCAAGTCCGTATTCTAACGTCTGAACGGCGCGGCCTGGCGACAGCTTGCCTCTCAGCGTGCCGGGCATGGCTTCTGCTGCAATGACCCTAACGGCACCGTTTTACAGACGCTCCCTTAGGCCGTGAGCACACACCGTGCCCTCGAGGATCCGTAGCCCCTGGTTCCGAGTGGGGTTTGCTCTGTCCCCTCCCGCCGGGGACTCCCGCCCGAGGTGAGAACCATGAAGCGGGTTATTAAGGATTCTGACAAGGTAGGCTGAATAAATTGCGTTTTCTTTGTGAGCCTTAATCCAGTGTTGTATTGGCTTCTCGGACATGGCTAATTTATTTGGAATTTCATTCTGCTCCTGACAGCGGCCTTGACTAGCTGTTTGATCACTGCGAGCGAAGTTACATACCAGCTTTCAACTGCCGAGCGGCGCAGCGCCGGTTTTCTCAAGTGCATTCTCCGTCTGGCTCTAGGCTCCGGCCCCAGACTCGGTGGGGGATGCGGCAGGGCAGGGGTGGGGAGGGGGGCAGCCCTGGGAGGCAGGCGCGGGCTGCCGGGCTCTCCCTCCCCGGGGAAGCGCTCCGTGTTGGAATTGTAATCTGCTTTTGTGATGCAGGAAGAAAGTAAATCAGTGTTCACATTCCAGCAATACACACAAGATCTCAAAGGACGGTAGCCTGTGAGCAGAGAGTTCCGGTGGGAACTGGGTTTGAAATGCACGTGCTGGGTGTGGAGATGTGATGTTTGCGGAGAAGACGCACACTGACCATAAACCTCCACACCGGGTCTCAGTTTCCCCGGCAGCCTGCGCCCGTCCCGGCAGAAATAGCAGTCGACGTGGATCTCTAACGCACACACGTCCCTAGTGATTGCCTTACTTTTGTAACAGCAGCACGTCTTGTTTGTGCAAAAAGAAAACAATGGTAATGGTTTTCATTGGGATTCCAAGGCTTCTGAGAAGCTCGGGCTTAGCACAGCAGCCGCTGGCGGGTCCACACATCCGGCCCAAGGAGCAGGCGTGCTTCCTTTAACTCGGGCTCCCCGCACTGTGCGTGCAACGCCTTCCTCCCGAGTGCCTTCTGGGTGCCGGGAGCGGCGTCAGCCGGAGGACACGGTGAGAGCTCTAACTCCAGAAATACACCCCAGATCTCAGAGGATGTTGGTGCTGCGATGAAAGCAACCCCCCGAAACCAGCCAACCAACCAACCAACAGCCGGGGTGACATGATGATGGATGGGACCGGCGTGAGAGGACTCAACGTCACTCACAGTCCTGCCTCTGAGCCTGGCAAGTCCACCGGGTCCTATGGCATTGGAGCAGTGGTATCCCCCCTGCAGAGGGCTCTCCCTCCCACTCGCCTCCCCCCAGCCTTTGTACAGAACACGGGGGAGGGGCTGTTGTCCCATTTTGCACATGAGGAAGCTGAGGCCCGGAGCATGGCAGGACACCTTGATGGAGACCCGACTTCCACAGAGCAAGCAACTCGAATGGGGTCATTGGGGCTTGTGCTGGCACCGTCACCACAGCACCCCAGTGAGAGTTGGTCCTGGGTGGGGACCAGGCTGTGTCTCCATCCCCAGCCCTCCACCACGACTTCATCTGTGGATAGGGGTCGGCTGCTGAGCATTTTGTTAAGGGACGACTAGGGAGGACATGCAGGTCCCCGCTTTACCGGGGGGACGTTTGGGTGTAGGAAGGCCTCCAAGCCATTTGCACCCTGAATTTAACCCGGGCCCCCAATCTGTCCTTGGTGACCAGGGCAGGAGCTCCCACCGGCTCAGCTCCGTGAGTTGTAGCCAATGCCAGCTCCTGTTGACAGGGACGCTCGTCCCCTCTGTCATCTTTGTCACGGGCTGCAGGTGCCTGGAGAGGTGGCGCACCCAGGAGGAAATGGGGGTGGGGAGAGCAGGAGGAAAGAGGGGAAAAGCCAAGAAGGGGTGTGATTCAGGCACAGCCCAGGCTCACCATGGTCTTGAGGGGACTTCTGGAAGCTAAGTTTGGCCTTTGAGTTTGTCCTGACCCAGCAAGAACTCTCATCACCTGCCGTGTGGCCTGTGTCTGGTGAAGGGCAGCCTGGGCGGGAGGGAAGGTGGTGGTGGAAAGCCCGGGGTGCTCCGGCTCTATGTGCTAGGGGGCTCCCCCAGCTGAGGACATCCCCCCAAGAAGAGTTGTGTGGAGAGTGAAGCGACATTGAAGTCAGAAGGCGGGGCACAGAGGCAGGTGACAGGGCCCCAGGCATGGGGTGGAGCCCTGATTGTGCCCCAGGCCCACCATCACTGTACTTGTGGGGTGTCTTGGGGTACTTCCTCCCTGGGAATGGGGAGCACTGGGCGCTCACTCCATGGAGACTGGGTGCCGAGTGAGCAATGCCTACAGAGCTGGCCCGTGTGCTGTGCTTTTATTATCCCCTCATTATGGTTTCCTTGTGGGTGACACCCCCCTTATCCATTCAAGGCCCCTGCATCGCAGCAGGTAGCTTTTTTCTCAGAACGGCAGCCCCAGGACGGCCATGACCCTGCCCAGGGCAGGGGCCATTCATTTCCTTCCCCGAAGGGCTTGTTGACCTTGGTCTCGCCGACTCCCAGGAGCCGGGGACGTCCTAGCAGGAAGGGGGGGCCTCTGTGACCCTGAGTTTCCTTGTGCGATGTCATGTGACGGGGCACTGTTGACTCCGTGAGCTGGGCAAACAGATGGATCCCAGGCCGCCTGTCGGCACCTGCAGGGGCGGAGCTGCGGGGTGGGCGGCTGAGAGCGGGCCGGCCCTGCGTGTGCCCCGCGCCTCCGGCTCCCACAGGACGCCCGCTGGAGACTCTGGCCTCTCGGGTACGTGAGACGCCTGCTGGGAATCAGCCTCTTCTTCCACCCAAGTTCCTGGCTGCCTTCCCGGGCACCGTCACCCTACAGGCAGGTGGGTGTCTCCAGGGAGGCAACTGGCGAGGCATCTGAGGAGCCTCCGCGAGGTCCTGGAAGCCCGTCAGCCGCATGTCCCGCGGAAGCTGGCTGTGATCCCGACTCCACGCTGGGTCTGCCGTCTGAATTCCCGTGTGTGTGTGTGTGATCTTCAAACCTCTGCGCATGCGAATAGACCCAGAGCTGAGCGTTAGCTGAGAGGGCCCTTCAGCCAATGCGCTGGACCCCCCGCCAGGTGCACGCCTGGGGCTCTGTGGACAGAAAAAGGTACAGCCCCCCAGAGAGCAAGGCGGGGCCCAGCAGGGGTCCAGATGGCCTTTGCCAGTGGGTGGTGGCTGGGCTGCCAGGGCCCCGGGCCGGGTGATGGTGGAGGAGCAGTGGGCAGCTCAGCGTGGGCCTGGGCTGGGATGATCGTATGAAAACCGCGAGGGAGCGTGCCAGCCGGCGCCTTTGCCCATCGTCAGGTGTGCTTCCTGCCCAAACCTTTGCATTTCCTCTGTAGAATCTTCTGGAAAGGCTGGGTGGGAGCCCATTGTTATTTTGAAGGCAAAGGGCTCCAGGAACTGGCTTCAGGTGACCGCAGCCCTGGGGCTCCCTTAGCTTTCTCTCTGGCTCAAGTACCTGTGGGTCGGACCTCTAACCGACTCCCGGACGGGCCACCTGAGACCTGAGCTCCATGGGGCCCTTTGAGTTAAAGGGTGATAGGATAGGAGTTGGGGAGGGGCCCGGGCTGTGTCTCCCCCCACAGAAACTTGGCTCTGGAGAGGCCAGAGCTGAACTTGGCGGTGGGCCAAGTCTGTACAGGTATGTGTCCTGGTGAGTGTGCATGCATATGTATGTGAGCATTCATGTGTGCATGTGTGCATGTGTGTGCTCGTGTGTGTGTGTGTGTGTGTGTGTGTGTGTGTGTGTGTCAGGCGGAGAAGGGTGGGCAGACATTTCTCAGGGCCTCGTCTTTGGGGGAGAGGAGGGAGGCCAGGGAGTCTGACCCTGGGCACCGTGTGGTCCTGGCGTGAACACTCTCTGCCCGATTCTCTTGCAGACCCGCAAGCGGACGCGTCCCTCGCCTCGCTTCCCCATAAGGAGTCGTGGCCCCGAGTGGTTGAACAGCTTGTCGGAGGTCACTCAGTGAGTCTGTAGTGGAATCTGGTTTGGGGCCAAGGGTCACTGTGAGGGGTGAGAGGGGGCCCCACAGGACTGTCCCGTCCAGCCCCGGCCGTGGGTCTTGTCCAAGGCTTTGGTCCGCTGGCGTGGGTGGGCAGAGAGGTGCTGGGAGTCCTTTTCTGGGCTGTGTTGTCTCAGACTGCACGACTTCCTCACTGTCACGGGCGGGAGTTGGCAGCCCATGTGCTAATTGAGCCGTGTTTGGGGTCCCCCTGGGCTCGAGGGCACTGTCCTCATTCTCTCCCCCTCTCTCCTTTCCCTTCCATTTGCACAGCTCTCTCCTGGCCTCCCCACCGGGCCCGGTGCCCACCGCGCGGCGTCCCTGCCCCCACCCCACTGGCCTGCTGCTGCTGCAGAGACGGGCGCTGGACAGCGCGGCCTCCAGAGTGATAGCTAATTGGGGAGAGAAAGGGCCCGATTGTCTCGCGGGGCCGGAAGAGCGGCGTGGGCGGCTGAAAGAGCCGGAGAAGGTGGCCAGCTTCGCCCAGCAGCTGCCGCCGGAGACGTTTGCAGATTACGTCAGCGCTGGCGAGCAGGGGGCGCGGGCCGAGGGGAGGCTGGGCAGCCACCCGCCCTGGGCCCTGACAATGCGGTCATTGTCGGCCCCGAGAGCCGTTCGCTCTGGATGAATGCTGCACGGGCCTCTTGACCACGGAGGCTGCTCGCCGTCCCCGAGCTGTCCTCTCACATGCCAGGGAGGCCCTGGGCTGCAGTGTGGCCTGCTCGGGGGCTGCGGAGGGGACAGGGCCAGCCCTGCGTGTGGGCGTGGCCTAGGAGACACCCTGCTGTCCTGAGCTCCTGGCCCAGGCCCCTGGCCGCAGGGTGGGCACTTGGTAGAGCCCTGCCTGGAACGCAGGGCCCAGCGGTGGTCTGGGCCACAGCACATCGCTGCTGCCCGTGGGGCCGCCCGCCCTCGGCATGGCCTCCTGGTTTGCGGGGAGCGTGGGCCCCGACCCCCTCATGGTCCTGCTGGTGATTATCTTGCTGGCGCGCTTCATTCTGTGGTCCTGCCTCGGGAGGTACATTGATTACAGACTGGCCCGGCGGCAGCAGCCCCCCAAACCCAAGGAGGACTAGGGCCTCTCCAAACGCCAGGCACGTCCCCTCCGGAGGGCACTGTCCCTGAGATGCCCGACCCTGAGTCTGAGGGTGGTGGGGCCGGGGGTCGTGGAGCAGGGCTGGCAAAGGACCCTGGTGCCCCACCCACGGGGCAGAGTGGACGATGGCCCACCTAGACTGACCAGGGCTGCCCTGATCACGTCCTACACCCCACGCTGGGGGGCAGCGGGGCCTCCACTGCCTGTCTGCCACTGCCTGGGGCCCCTGTCGGAGTGAGTGATCCGGGGGTAGGTCTCGCTTTAAGACTTTCTGTGCTTCCAATTCTTTATAAACGTGTTTGCAGAAGGAGGTGGGGGTGAACCAGAGGGGTTGGGTGGGGGGCACAAGAACAGATGTGACCACACCACAGCCAGCCTGCCACCAAGAGTCACCTCCCTGTCTCAGTCACCTCCTGCCCCCCAGAGGGATGAGTACGTGCAGGCAGCTGCCTCGGTTTCCCCCAGAGCAGACCCCTGGGAAGAGGTTTACTTGGGGCAGGAGAACCTGGCGGTGCGGGGGCTGGCGATGAAGCCGTGAGGCTGGCGGGAAGGGAAGTGGGGGCAGAGGAGGGCCAAGACTGACCTTCAAGGACACACCTCACTGTGTCTGTCTCTCCCACGTCCCACCTGGATGCCCGGTGACCTGCAGGAGAAACTGGCACCTTTGCCACGTTGCTACTGCCCTGGGCTCAGGAAGGAGCTCCCTGGTGGGTGTGTCCTGTGTCCCTGGGACCTTGGACCCCCTCAGTCTAACAAAGGCACTTGTGATGGGGCTCTGGGCCATGCGGTGTCCGCTGTACACCGGGGGCGGGGGAGCTGGAGACAGAGGCCCGACACGTGGTGGTCAGCCGCGTCCAAGAAATGGAGCCCGATGAGAACTCAGGGCGCCTAGGCTTGGGGGCTCCCTGGTGGCGATGCTCCGTGCGTGTTGCCGGGAGGAGCCGACACCACCGGTGACCGCGGGTACAGCTGATTCCGACCTGCGTTCTCGTGGCAATAAACCGCACCGTGAGCACACCAGCTGCCGGGAGTAAGAGTGCGCTCCCTCACGCTGACCCTGAGGGTGAACTGGGGGACCCTGGACTAGCAATTGAGGGGCGGAGGTCAGGCCTGAGGGTGGCCGTGGGGATGTTCCTGACCGCTTCACCTTCCTTCCCTCCCCTTCTCCCGTGAAACCTCAGAAGGGCATCCCGTGAACAGTGCGTCAGCCGGCCCCTCCCCCCGGCCATCTAACCCGCTCCCCCAAATGCAGCCCGTGGTACCCCTTCGTCGGGGCTCATCTGCAGCTATTCCGAGCGCTTTCGAGCAGATACAAACGTCTTCTGCCACTGCTGCTCCTTCCCCATAACTGTAGTGAGTTCCTCCTGCTCGTCTATTGCCCCGGATCTGTTTTTGTGGGTTTTCTATTTATTTCTATAATGAGCATTTTTTTAAAGAAAGAAATAAACCAGTGAGTTAAATATATATTGAAAAAGGGCAGCAAGCGAGACTCCGTGGGGCGAGGGTTGGGGCGGGGCTTGGCGAGCAGTCAGTCATTTCCTTGTGTGTTTAGGGGCCGGGGTAAGTGGGGAGGGGGCGCCTGGAGTGGGGGACAGGGCAAAGGGCAGTGTGGTCCCTCGTTCTGAGCACTAATCTCATCATAAGAACCTCCTCGCCACTAAGGAGGTCACACAGCCTAGGGAGCGGCTCCTTCTGCACCGCCCCCAACTCTGCCCCCTGGCAGGCCCCCCGCTAGCCAGGCCAATCTGTGTGTGTGTGTGTCCATGTGTCTCTGTGTGTGGGGGGGGGGGCAGGGAGAATGAGAGCCATAAAACAGCTCCCTGGGTCCACCCTCATTGCCCCCACATGGGACCTGATGCCACCGTCTGCCCTGCCCCTGCAGGTGTGTGCCTGGCATCCGAGACCAGATGTTTGGAGGGGCAGGTGGGCGAGGATGCCTGCCTCTCCTCCCAGCCAGGCCTCGGCCCAGGGTGTGGGCGGAGCAGCCTGGCCCCTGCCTTCTCCTCCTGCTTGGCCAGAGACCAACACTGCCTCGCGGAGCATCCGAGAGCAGAGCCCGTGGTGGAGACGAGTCACTGGGTCTAAAAAAGAGTGACCTCGGGAAGGAGTGTGCTTCCTTCCTGCGCCAGCTGTGCCGCCGAGGCATCCACAGCAACGTGCTGCCGTGGCAGGGAGGCCGGGGGCCTTCCACGAGGCCGGAGCCTCGGGCCCTGCGGCCCACGGTGGGGGCTCTTCCCCCTCGCTCACCCCAGCCCCGCTGGTATTAGGGCCTGTACAGGCTCCACATGGGTGTGATCGACGGAAGAGATGGTCCCTGCCTCCAACAGCTCCTGGGGCAGTGGGGATAATGGATGGCACGGGAATAATGTCCACGTCTGGTAGACGACCCTAAGGGCCACACCAGAGGGTCAGGGGGCCACAGAGATACACCCAGGGGACGGGGCATTCATTCTGTCTCCGGGTTTGGGAAGGCTGCCTGGAGGAGGTGTTGCCAGAGGTAGGGCTTGGGGACTCGGATAGGCAGGTAGGGGAGGAATGGTGTTCCAGGCAGAAGGAACAGTATGAGCCAGGGCCCGGAGGCGGGATGCCCAGCAGTGCCTCTCAGACCAGGTCTCGCAGGGGGGGAGGGTGTAGTTGCTGGTGTTCTGGGAGCTGAGTTGGGGAAGGGGGAGGGATGCAAAGGGTCACTTAAGCTGTCACGCTGGTCTTGGCAAGACCCGGGCCCTCAACTGTGCTGGCTCCTCCAGAGAATAAACTGTTCTTCCAAGATGGGGGTGTCCTCCCAGTGGGGAGGGGGTCTGGGGCTTCAACCGCATCTCAAAAGCATTCAGCTAGTTCCCCTCGTGGGGCAGCCTCTTCCCCCCAGTTCCCGAGGGGCTTTTTGGAGGAGTCTTCCGTGTAAATAAGCTCGCTCCCCAGCCCCTGGCTTTCTCAGCCGCCGAGGGACCCAGCTTTCTTGGGTTTGCTCATCGCCTTCTATCCACCTTCTCCAGTCTGGTGGCGTCCGGGTTCATCCTCCGCGTCCTCGTGGGCGTGTCTGTGAAGCCCCTGCGGCAGCTTTGGTCAGGAACTGGGAAGAGGCAGCATGGATAACATCGCTCAAGCCGCCGCTCCCCCAGCCCACGTGGCTTTTTCTCATTTAACGCCATTTTTCAGTTTCGTTATCTACTCTTCACCATCAGAGACTTTTCTCCCAAAGAGCATTCCATGAAATGTCGGTAGCTGTGCCAAGAAACCAAGATAAACCAGATTGGGGTGTTTGGGGTTTACGAGGAAAACGGCGGTCAGTGCCAAGGCCTGGGCTCTCAGTCTGGGCACATCCGAAGGCCAGCAAGGCCTGCAGCCCCGGCCGAGCGCTTCCCGGAGCCCCGGCCTCTCCTTCGCCCCTCGCCACTGACCCCCAGGGGTTCTCTGGAACCTCTGTGTCTCCACCTGTTGCCCCCAACCCTCTTGCTGTCCCATGGCCATTATCATCAAGTCCACTCTGAAGTCTCCAGGCTCTCGGCCCAGTATCTCCTGCTGCGGTGGGTCCCCCCACTCCACTTGAATGCGTTTTTAAAACCGAGGTGTAATTTAGATATAGTAAAAGGCATCCTTTTATAGTGTATACCTCCATGTGTGTATATATGTCCCTGCAACCATCAAGTAAGAGATCAAGTTACAGCATTTTCTAGCACCCAGGGCTCCCTTGGGGCGCTCCAGCCACTGACATATCCCTCCCCGCACCGCCGTCCCCCCACTCCTCCCATCATCCTGATTTCTATCTCCACAGATTAGCTTCTCCTGTTTTTAAATCTCATACAAGAGAGACAGTGTATGCTTTTTAATAAACGTCTGGCTTCTTTCTCTCGAGTGGTGTCTGTCAGCGTCATTCCTGCTTGATGCGCACTCCCATTCGTTCCTCCGCGCTGCCAAGCAGAGCCCCACGGGGGGGGGGGGGGGGGGGGGCGGGTGCACCGGTTTATTTATCCACTCGACTGTTGGGACCTCTGGGTCGTTTTCAGGTTTTGATTACTTTGACTAAAACTTTTGAACTTGTGTGCACGTGCCTTTTGATGGCCATAGGCACAGGTTTTTGGGATCCATGCTCAGAAGTGGGGCTGCTGGGTCTTAGGGTACCGATAGTTTCCTTTATCGGAAGTGGCCTCGCCGTCCTGCAGCAGGTGCGCTGGCACCCACGTTCGGCCCACTAGTAGCTGGCGCTTCCAGGCGCCCCACGTCTTCTCCGGAACTTGGTCAGTCCCTCGATCCTCCCATCCTGCTGGGTGTGCGGCGGCATCGTGTGATCAGAGCTGTTCTGGATGTGATCAGTATACACTGAGCACCAATCACATGTGTGGTCTCAGGCCAGGTGTTGGGAACATGTCACCGCCTCCAGGAAGCCTGCCCTGGTCTCAGGCCAGGCTAGGAGAACTCCCAGGGGCTCCCACAGAGCCCCCGTGCCCCAGGCACATCACCTGTTGTTGGGTACCAGGAAGGGCACCCTACCGTCTGCTGGAAGAAGGAAGGAGGGAGGAGAAACGGAGGGAAGAGGGAGAGGGAAAGGGGAAGGGAAGGGGGAAGGAGGGGAGAGGAAGGTGGCTGGCGGCACCGTGTGAGCAGAGCAGCGCCCCCTCCCCCGCCACCTGCGCACAGACACAGGATCCCTGCGAGCCGGCGGCCAGCGCTGCTGTGTGTAAACAGAGCCTGCCCCTCTGGTGTCGCCCCGTCTTCCGACACTGGCCTTCGCCTCCCCACAGAAACCCAAGACCCAGCCTGGGACAAGGGTTGGCAGATGTCTGTGAAAAGGGCCGTCTGCCTTTGCCGATAAGAATTCTCCACACAATGGGACAGAATTCCCACCAGACTCGGGGTCAGCAGGCTCAGACAGGCCTGGGTCACGGCTCCTCTGCCTCTCAGGGCCCTCCCTGCGGGCCAGGGGCTCCCCCTGGGCACCCCTGGCACCAGCTCCCCTCTCATCTAAGCCCATGGCCCTTGCTCGTGCAGGATTTCTCCGATAGGCAGGTCTTTCTCCGAAGGCCCTGAGCTGGAGTGTGGGTACCCGTGACTCAGCCTGCACTGTCTGGCCCTGGATCACGGGGGTCAGGAGGGCTGAGGCCCCAGGGCCTGGTGTGGGACAGGGGACACACAGTGATGGCAAAGGATTAGGGCTCACCTGGCTGGGGGCTCAGAGATGGACAGTCCCCCGTGAAAGTCTCCTCTAATGTCCCCATGGAGAGACAGCCACGTGGAAGCTAAGGCGGTCAACGAGGTGGCCAAGGTCCACAGTGTTGTGTGGAGGGCAACTCCGGGCCTGGGTGTGGGTCCCCCCTGAGCCCATGACCCGCTTCATTGCTGCAAGTGCTTTGAGAGAAGGCAGGCATGCGGACGTGGGTGCCGGAGGAGGGGTGTGGGGACATGGTGGCCAAGGTGCCCC
Organism: Plecotus auritus; assembly: GCF_963455305.1. Taxonomy (NCBI): domain Eukaryota; kingdom Metazoa; phylum Chordata; class Mammalia; order Chiroptera; family Vespertilionidae; genus Plecotus; species Plecotus auritus. The sequence goes on along the minus strand of NC_137783.1, from coordinate 148,415,381 downwards.
ACGGAAAGCCCACACCTGTCACCCCCACTTGTACCTGGAGTCTTTGACATCGATTCTGTGGAACCCCCCCCCACCTCCCTCCTGCAAACGCAGAGGGGGATTGCAAAGGGGGGAATGCCCAGGGGCCCACTCATTGGCCGTCATGCTGAGGTGTCATCAGCATCCTCACCCCCGTTTATAAGTGAGAACCTCGACCTCACGGAAGAAGGGCTTGCCAAGCTGAAGCCTGTGGACCCAGTTGGCCTGGGGCAGGGGTGGGCAAACTTTTTGACTCGAGGGCCACAATGGGTTCTTAAACTGGACCGGAGGGCCGGAACAAAAGCATGGATGGAGTGTTTGTGTGAACTAATATAAATTCAAAGTAAAGGAGCGGAGGGGAGAGCAAGAGAACCCTCCGCTCTTTTGGCTCCGCGGACCGGATAGAACAGCCGAACGGGCCGGATCCGGCCCGCGGGCCGTAGTTTGCCCACGGCTGGCCTGGGGCCAGGTCCCTTCCTTGGGAAGCAGGGGCGGAGGAGGGATCCCAGGGGTTCTGGCTGCCCGGTCCCAGTGCCGAGGTCTCGTCTGTCGTCTGCGCTCCCGCCAGGCCTCCAGTTAGAGTTGGACCGCAGCTCAGGGCCAAGGGCTGGGCTCCTGCACCCCAGGGGGCGGAACTTGGAGTCTTGGCGGGGCTGCTCCTCGCGCGGGGGGAGGGGGAGTAGTCATGGGCGCCCGTTTGCACCCTCCCCCCAGCGGCTGTGAAGATCCAGCCTCAGGCTCTGGAGCAGATTCACGGTGTTCTCCAGAGTCTGAGCTGCCCCTTCGTCCACGGAGGCGATTTTCACAGTTATTTCCCCACACTCCCCACCCCCAACCCCCACCCCACATAAAAGACCACGAACTTCCATGCTCAGAGGCACAAGCACACCCCAGACTGGAGGAAGAGGCAGCTGTGTGCTTCGTGTCCTCGTGGTACCCGCTGGGATGCTAGGTCTCCCAGCGCCGTCTCTGCGCAGGTCAGCTGCTCTCCCAGGATGCGGGTAACACGCTGTTCTCCACGCGGTGGCACGGCCACTCGGCCACTCGATTGTCTGGTCGGCTGGGTGGCTCAGCTCCAGGGGACAGGTCTAGGGGCGGGGGCGGGGGGGGGGCTGATCCCGGGTGGGCTGGCTCTCAGGCAGGACACACTTCTCTTCCCAGGGCCAGTGGGCTCCCGCATGACCTCACAGCACTGGCGGAAGCGCAGGCGCCTTTGAATGTGGCAGCTAACATTCGCTTGTTCAAGGCAGGTCACGTGGCCGAGCCCACCCTCCAGGGTGGAGGGTGCACTGGGAGCGGCAGTCACATGGGAGGAGCTTGGCCACAGGGCGGGGCACTGCGCTGCGGTCCATCAGTGTCCGTCCTTCCTCCCTCCCTCCCTCCCTCCCTCCCCAGAATTTCTCGAGAATTCCTTAGGAGAGGAGTAAGTGAAGGGTGATGGGTCATGGCTTCCCGGGAGCCACCGTCCGTGCAGGCCCAGGGAGGCCAGGTGACAGGATCTCCCAGGCCTCGGCCCTCGCGGCAGGAGCTCCAGGGCCCCTTCAGGAGAGAGAAGGAAGCTTGGACCTGCCTTTCGGAGATGCCGAGACGGCCACGCGGGCGGGCGTTTGTGCCGCAGCGGGCACGCCAGGCACGCTTGCTGAGCCAGACTCGATGTCCTGGTGGCGGGAGAGAACGAGGGCCCGTTCCTTTCCCCTTTCTCCTCTCAGCGGCCACCCCGCCAGCAGGGCAGGCCCTGGGACCCTGGCGACTTTGGGCTGGACTGAGCCGCCTTCTCATCTGCCTAGGCTGACTCCTCACAGCTCCCTGAAATATTGGGGCCTTTCCTCTGCTCTGGCCGCCCTGCCAGGTGCCCCTGCACCTCGCTTCTCCGGCCCAGGGAGCGCGGCTGTCTCCTGCCTCCTGCTGCGCAGTGACCAGGTGTTCGGACAGCCAGCCGGCAGCCTGCACGGTCAGCCTGCGCTCCGCTCGCCGGTGCTGGGCGAAGCTGCCCGGCTGTGCACAGAGCCCTCGTCAGTGCAGAAAGAATCGGCAGCGTGGACACATTTGGGTTTTTTTCCATTTCTTCACGAGACTCCGACATAGACGTAGGCACTGCCGAAGCTCTGGGCCTGTGCTGCTTACACTGTGGAAACTCCACCACACTTCTCAGTCTGTCCGGCAGCTTGGCCGTCACCCTCGCCGTTCCCTTTACCCAGCCGAGGTCGCAAGTTTCACACCTAGTTCGCTGCAGGTACATCGTCTTTAAACCCTTCCCAGCAGGCCCCGCCACCGCTGTGGTGTTCATGAGACCGGCGGGAAGGTCGGGTTTGGCTCAGCAGCCGCCGTCGGCGAGTACGTCACCACACAGACCGCCAGCTGGTCCCCGATCCCACTATCAGCGGGCTCATTACATATTACCGGTGAAGCCGGGGACGCAGCTTGTCATTCCTGATGCCCTGCAACATGTCAATCTTTGTCCGTTCCGTGACTTCATTTCAAATTTCTGCAGGAATCAGCTGGTGAACTCATACGTCGACATATGTCTTCGCTTTTATCTCTCACGCCTGCATCCAGGACCTCCCTAAATGGCCTTTATTGGCAGACGGAGCAGACCGCGTCCCCCTCAAACAGTACACGGTGGTGGCTAAGAAATGAACTAGTTCGACGATGAATTTCAGCTATTTTCCATTTTCCTCGTCCTAATTGAATGAGCAGATGCTTTATCTGCAGCGGCTCCGGACAAAGTGGATTCCCGCTCCAGAACTGCAGCGGCGCCAAATGCATTTTGCTTCTTTAATGCTTCCTGATCGTTTCCAGAGCTGCTTTTGTCATGAGAAGCTCCGTGGGTTGGGGTGACTCTTTCCTCCCGATAACCGGATTTTCCTCCCCGGGACGGGAGCCGCAGGGGCAGCAAGGCCTGTCCTTTCTCTACAAAGTCATTTTCTCCACAAAGCCCTCCCAGCGCCGCAGAACCTCCTTGAACTTTTTGCCCTGGGAGGGCGAGGGCTGCTGGCCATCCATCTGGCAACTATAAAAACGGGCTCGAGGCTTATTTTCGATCACTTATTTTCACTTATTTTCTCAAATTTCCAACCAGGTGCTGGATTCTAACCCCGAACGGTATCACTCTCTGACTGGGTGTTGATCCCAGATGTACCTCCATTAATTATGGATGGGGAAACCCGGGCTGCTCAGGTGGCTCCTGGGCCAGGTTGGACTCTGCCGGGAAACTTGGAGCCTTTTGGGGGAGTAGAAGGTGGAGATGTGGGGGGTTGAGCTGGGATCACTGGAGGGGCGGGGGGGAGGGTGTCATTGCTGGCTGAGTTTTATCCGATATCATTGCTTTATTTTTGTTTCAATTTCTCTCTCCATGAAGAATCGGCTATTTTTATTCTCCCAGGAAGAAAGAGAACCTTGACCTGAGTTTCGTAATGTACAGGGATGATGTAAAGCGGCTTTGATGGTTTTATCACATTTCCGACAATTTGGGGGTGGAGGAAAAGGGGTTTCCTCGTGGAAATGATGGTGTTGGGGGGCGGGCAGCAGCACCCCTGTCCCCGTCTCCCCCAAGCTGGTCTGCGGGGAGTGTGACAAACGAGGCTGGAGGGGTGGCCGGGCTGGAGTCATAGGGGGCTGGGGCTTTATGGCGCAGGCTACGGGAAGCCATGGGAAAGTCTGCACGGTCCCCTGGGCAGCGTTTCAGGCCCCGGCTGGTAAAGGCCATGGGAGGGCCGAGGGGAAGAGGGACTCTGAGACGGGACGGGTGAAGGCTTCCCCGCAGTTCCACGGCCAAGGCGAGGCGTCCGGGGTTGAGCCTGGGTTTTGGCACCAGGTTAGGTGGGAGCTGGAGGTGAGCTGCCACGTTTCTCTCCACACCTGGGCTGACCCCTCAGGTGGGCCGGCCGGGGGTCACTGGGAGGCTTGGGAGGGGGACCTGCAGTCACTTCGGCACCTCCTGGCCTGTGAGCGGCACACACTCGGTTCATCAGTAGGGACCCTAGAATTCAGCCAGCCCGGAGCACGGTGATCGCTCCTGGGGGGCGGGGGAGAGGCTCACCTGGGGTTCTGGCTCCAGGCCCCCACTGCGAGGGCCACACAGTGCAGTCGCACGGTCGGGCGTAGTATTTTATATTTGCAAAAGTGAGGCACTTCTGGTAAGTGGCAGTAGACAAAGCTGCTGCCCCTCGCTCTCTGGCTTGCCCTTGCTTTGAGGGGGGCGAGAGGTGCTGGGGAGGCTGCTGGTATCACCCGAGACCAGGCGAGGGGTGGTGGGCTTGGTGGGATGCGTTCGTGTGTCCGTGGGGCCCCCTCCCTTCCGTAGGGAGTTGGGCTGTGGCTGGCCTCAGCTCAGGCTGGCTCCCAGGGTTCATCTGTGCCCCCGGAGAAGGGGTGGGGTCGCGCCCGGCCGACCTGAGCCCATCTTGTGTGCGGGCAGGAGAGACAAAGGCTAGTCTGTGGGGAATGCGTCCAGTCGCCATGGCGTCTCTCTGTGAGTGGGGGACTCAGTTCTTACCGAGTGTCGTCAACATGAAAGGGGTCTTTTTTCAGGAATGTGCCTGAGAATGCGGGGCTAGGAGTGTACGCAGGCCCTACGGCATCTAGGCATCTTGTCCTTTGTTTGATGGGAGTCGTGACGAAATCACCCAGCAGGATCCCGGGGTTCACAGAGCACAGCCCGCACAGGCAGCCGCAGCACCTCTGTGTGAGCAGAATGCGTTTTATGCATCTGAAGGTGCCAGGTCACCGCTTAGAACGCGAGATGCACCTTGTCCTGAGAGGACTGTGCTCGTGCACGATGGCCTGAGGGCACGGGGACGAGTGTGCACACACCATCCGGCACCCCGGGGCCAGGTGAGCAGGGGCTTCCCACCCCGTGAGCGCTGGAGCTGGGACCGGAACCCAGGCTCTGGCTCCGGGGCCCCCTTCGGCAGGCAGTCCAGTGGGATGCTGTTCCCCTGTTTGTCACCAAGGACGGAAACGCCCCCTCGATGGGAACAGGCACCACTTATTAATCCCCTCCTCTGTGCCTTGGCTTGGGGCCACATTGCAATCTTACCGCCGAGCTGGAAGGCGGGGACAGTTATATCCCCATTTTACAGGAGAGGAAATTGAGGCTCAGGGTGGTTAAGTACTACACTCAAGGCAGCTTGGAGGCAGAGAGCCATGTTTTGATCTCAGACCTGTGGGCCCCTGTGGCTCCAGGTCAACTCTGGGCCATGGAAGTGGACCTCAGCCCACCAGCATCAACGCTGACCTTCCTGAGCAATCCGGGTTCTAAGCCTCTAGCCTTTTCTATGCCCTCGACGTGACGGGGGCAGGGCTGGCTCCATGGACGTGTGCCCTGTGTGGTGGCACAGGGCTGTGCTCTCAGAGGGCCCCACAGTGGCCTAATACTCTGTTGCTGCAGTAAAATTCTCCCTAATTTTGAATGAGGAGCTCACTAATTTTGCATTGAGCCCTGAAAGCGATGTCCGGACCAGGTGGGAGGGAGCCACCCACTGGACCTGACCCTGGCCTCCTGGGCAGCCATTCCCGCCAGCCGGATGATGCTCTCTGGCAGGGTGCCGCCAGCCTTCCCGTGGGGAATATTCCAGAATATTGTCTCCTGACCAGCACCCCCAACCACTTTCCTTGAATCTGTTTGCAAAATGAATGACTAGGATGCAGGAGGAATGAGCTGGTTCTTTATCTCCACGTGGCAAATGCATTAGGATCGGCCCCCTCCGAGGCCCTCGGAGCGGGTGACATAAGCCTGTCTTTGGTGATTTGAACAGTGACCGCCGATAAGGAGTTCGGGCCCATTTTAGCAGTGACAGGGCACCCTTCCCGGCGGCGCCCGAGAATTAGCTGGCCTATCTCTCCATTTATCAACGGAGGATGAGGCAATCGGGCAGGGCTGCGTGATGGCCTCGCTGTCCTCTGGTCCGTGAGGCTGCTTTGCCTGCCTGCCAGCTTGTCCAGGGTCCCTGGGGTCAGGGTGGCTTCCCTTGGGGAGAACCAAGGTCTCCAATCCCGTTGGAGGTGGCCCAGTTCCCTCCCATGATCCAACCTGTGTGGCCGACCACCTGCTGGCCAGTGCTAAGGTTTTTGCCCTGAAATGCGGTGGGAACAAGAAGGAGGCAAGGCGTGGGGAGCAACTCTGGAGTTGTGCCTGGGCCAAGTTCAGTGTGAGGTGCCAGGCAAGATGGTGGGGCTACAACTCAACAGGGGCCCAGTGTCCCCCGCTAGAGTTCTGAACCCTCTGAGAAAGTAGAAGGGGAGGCAGAGGCCCGGGGGAGCTGGCACAGTGGAGGGGGGAGGCAGAGGCCCGGGGGAGCTGGCACAGTGGAGGGGGGAGGCAGAGGCCCGGGGGAGCTGGCACAGTGGAGGGGGGAGGCAGAGGCCTGGGGGAGCTGGCACAGTGGAGGGGGGAGGAAGAGGCCCGGGGGAGCTGGGTAGCGCCAGCTTACAAGGTAGAAGAGGGGCTGGGGCAGAGGAGGCCAAGCCAGCATCTCCAGGCAGAGCTGTAAAAGGTGAGGAGAGATGTCCTTCCTGCGGCCTGCACAAGGGACGCCCCGCTGGCACCTCCATGTTGCCCAGTGACACTGTGTCAGACTTCTGACCAGGGAACCGTCGTGATAAATCTGTGCTGTTTTAAGCCGCCAGGGCAGCGACCGGATGCTAAGGCAGTGCCTGCACTCCGGGAACCCTCTGGCGCAGAGGGAACACTTGTCCACGCAGGGCGGCGAGGGCGAGTGCAGGGAGAGGGCACGGGGTCCGGGACCCGAGTGGTAGCCATTCCAAAGTCACATGGTCCTTGTTGTCAAAGTAACTCCTGCCGAGAAGACTGCCCAGAGACGGCCCCGGAGGGCGGCCCTTCAGGAGGCAGGGTGTCCCTGGAGCACTTAGTTCGGCTCTTTCCAGTGATGGGAGGGACAGAGCTGGGCACAGGCCTGCAGGGAAAAGCAGCACTTAGGAGAAAGTCCCTGGGGGCTAACGGGTGAGGCCATTTCTGCAGGAGGCAGCCCCGTCCCACTGATCTCTACTGTCTCTTCATTTGCCTTCCCAACCCTGTAAGACATGGTTGACGGGCCACACAGGGCCTAGGAGTCCACTATCAGGGCCAGGGGACCTCGCTGGTGGTCACCCCTCAACAGATGGGGTTGTAGGCAGTGTTGCCAGTGGAGAAACAGCACCAAGAGGCTGGGTGGCAGCCGTGGGTGGGCCTGATTCTGAGACCCACAAGGCATTTGGATGACCGGGGTGCATGCAGAATGAGTGAGAAGAGGCTGGAGTGTTGTTGGGGGTCTGGAAGGCCAGGCTGAGAACTTAGACTTTGAATCGCAACACAGAAGAGCTGGTTGTGTAGGTGAAGAAAATGAGAAACAGAGAGGGCAAGTGACTTAGCCCATGTCACACAGCGCTGTGGTGGCAAAGTGGGACAGGAAAGGGCATTCTGGTTCTCCACCCATAGCCTGGGATCCGGAATGCGGTCTTGGAGTGAAGTCCCAGCTGGGAGTGGGGCCTGCAGTGCCCCAGCCCATGTATGGGTGGGGGCGACATTTCCGAGTTGTCTACAATTTGCCTTGAAATCAGGCATACGTCCTTTGCAAACAGGAAGAGGTCTCTTTGGGCCTGACATGAAATAGCTTTGCTGTCACCTTGAATGAAGGAGCTAGACAGGCCTCTGGGGGGTGGCAGATTGAAATAGCGGGTGGGGTCAGCGCAGCCCGCTCAGCCTTTGACAGCACCGCTGATAACCGACCCTCGGCCATAAATACCCAGAATCAATCAGCGTGCCGCCGACAGCGGCCGTGTTCACATATCATAGCAGATGGGAAGAAGGCCGGGACGCGATTTGTCTTCCTTTCAGATGGATTTCCTGTTTTTTTAGGCAGCGGGAGAGGGTCCATCTGGTGATCAGATCGCGGGCCGAGATAGCTGCCTCCGGTTCACCGGCCCCCCACTTGACGTGTCCCTTCAGCCGCCCGGCCGGCCGGCCGGTGTCGCGGTGGCTCCAGCGCCCGGCCTCCACAAATGGGAGCCATCAGGCGGCCCCCTGCTCCGCGGAAGCTTCCGGAGGTGGTGGGGGGCCGCCCTGCCTTTCATCTTCTCTCCACTTCCTTTCCGGGCACCTGGCTTTGCTCACAGTCATTTCATTACTTTTTTTTCCTTCAAAGGCTCTTTCCAACTTGTGCAAATATGTGCAAATGTCCACAAGCCCTTGCACGTGTGTGTGTGCGTGTGTGTGTGTGTGTGTGTGTGTGCGCGCGCGCGCATGTGCCCCACAGCCTTCCTCACCGGCCAGCCTGGACCACTTCGCAGCCACTTGCTGCTTCTGGGCTGTCCTGGGCTCACCAGCTGGGCAGAGGGGCTCAGTGCTGAAGGAAGGCCCCGGGGTCACCTGGTCCCGCTTCAGAGCCAGATCCCTGCTGCCAGCCTGTGACTGGTCTGCGTATGCAATTCCACCGAACCTCCGTTTCTCCTTCTGCATTACAGCGCCTCCTCCTCCGGGCCGTTGTGCAGCCACGGAAAGCACTTAGGCGAGTCCTGCACATGAGCTCTGCAAAGTTCCTTGTTCTGGCCGTCTCATTATATGGCCACTCCAACAGCACCCGGCTCATGTCTGGGAGCGGCGCCATGGAGCTGGAGGGGCTACCCTCTCCTTGATCCTCAGCGGGGATGCTGGACCCCCTTTCCCTGCCTCTTCTACCCACCCCCCAACCCCCGCCCCGGCTGTTCTGTGAGACCCTGAGCCAGGTGGGGACACACGAATTCTCTTCTTTTCCGGGGAACTGCTGGGAGATGCTTCTGCTGGGATCCCATCTCTGACGTGTTCCCTGCCCCCACTTATGAAATCTCCTGTCCCCCAAATTACCTCCAGACAGCAGCGGTAGCAGGCATCTTTCTCCTCCAGCCCCAGGGCCCACCAGCCGGTCAAATGGGGCGTTTAATTGGAAAGAAGCTGGCGGCCTGCCCGGAAATCCTGAAGAAAGGCACCGAGTGGACCTGCTTCAGAGCCTTGTTCCACACCTTCGCCATCGATTTCTGTTTCGGATTCTTGACGGGGTTCTTGGGACCACTTGAGAATTAAAAGCAACAACCCGAAGCCACGCATCGCCTGCCCCGGACCCTGGGGTGGTCGTAAAACCCCACCATGTTGCGTAGATGGGGAAACCGAGGCAGTTGGGAGGGGGAGAGAGGACCCCGTTCAGTGCAGTGCAGGTCTCCAGGTGTTCAAGGACTTCTCCGGGAGGACCACACTGAATGCTTGCCTTTCAGCTTCTCTCCCGAAGCCTGAAGCCACCGCGTCCTTAGGTACATCATCCAGGATCCCTCCCCTAGTTGGGGTCCTGCTGGGTGATTCCTGAGTCTGTGGAATGTGGGCTTAAGCCAGCAAACAATGAAGGACGGGTGGTTCGTGGGGATACTCACTCCTGGAGGCCCTGCAGGTCTACCTGCCACTCAGGTGGGGCATCTCCCTTCAGAGAGAAGCCCAGGTCGCCAGGGCTGGAGTTAGAGCCTGCGGTGCAGAGTCAAGGCCGTGTGTGTGCAAGAGAGACCAGGAAAAGGGAAGGACCTAGGGCCAGAGGGCTGCTGGGCGCAGCTGGCCAGAGGGCCAGGCACCGAGCCCCCACGTGGTCAGCAACTTGGTGGCTGGGGCAGGGGCAGGGGCCGGGGCCGGGACTCCAGCCCGCTCCTAGACACCAGCTCTGGCTTCTTCCTCTGCAGTGCGGGAGTGACCACACCTACTTTGTCAGGTGCTGTGAGGCAAAATGAGGCTTGAGGGCAGAGGGCTGTCCCCACAGCACTCCGAGAAGCTGGTCCCTCAGCCCAGGGGTCTTTTATGAATGGTCAGGGAGAGCCCAGCCCTGCTGTTTGTGAGCTGTCTGACTCTGGGCAAGTTCTAAAGCCTTGTGCCTCACGGTCCTCACCTGTGAAATGGGACAGTACAGACCTACTTCACAAAGCTGGGAGGTGCAAAAGATTAATCCATGGAGAGCACCCAGAACAGTGCCTGGGTGGCACTCAGTGTGGGTTAACTGTCCTGGTGTTATGATGGTGGTGATGATGGTGAGGTGATGATGATGATGACGATGGTGGTGGTGATGATGGTGAGGTGATGATAATGATGAAGATGGTGGTGGTGATGATGGTGAGGTGATGATGATGATGAAGATGGTGGTGGTGATGATGGTGAGGTGATGATGATGATGACGATGGTGGTGGTGATGATGGTGGTGATGATGGTGATGATGACAGTGATAGTGATGTTGTGACGATGATGATGGTGATGATAATGATGATGATGGTGGTAGTGATGATGGTGATGATGGTAGATGGTGATGGTGATGGTGATGATGGTAATGATGAACTAAGCATTTGTTATATGTTAAAATCTGCCCTAGGCACACAGGGGTATCGCAATAAGCAAGACAAACATGGTCTCTACAGCCCTGGGAATCAGCACGAATGGGGGTAAAGCCAGTGAATATGGAAACTGAAAAATATATAAAATTATGTCCCAGAGGGAAGGGCTAGGGAGCCCTGTGACGGGTGTGGCATGCCAGCAGGCCTCTCGGAGAAGGTGATGTTCGGATGCATGAGGAAGGGTGGGTGTTAAGGACAGCCCCTCCCTCTTTCGTCTCTATGCCCCTCTGTCTGTGTTTTGCCCCTTAGCTGGGACCCTGAACCCATGGCACTCTGTGGCTTACTGGATCTGTGGTCTTGGACTAGTGTGTCCTTTCTCTGGGGCTCGGCAGTGCCAACAGCACAGTGTGTGTGGGATGCATCCAGACACACCTCTGGCTTCTTCCATCTCTGGGATCCCAAGTGTCATGGGCCTGTGCTCCTGGCCTTGATCTGCCACAGAGCAATTTGCCATAAATGGTCAGCATGAGGCCCTCCCTAGGTCAGGGCCCTTGGGTTGAGGGGATGGTTTGAACAGTTCCGTTCCCAGGAGTTCTCTGTAGCTCACCTGAGACGGAGCCGGATCCAGGAGCAATATCCCCGGTTGAAACAGTCTGTGAATTTACCATGTATCACTGGCCATGACGTCTTCTGTTTAAACTGTGGCAGCCGGTGAAGGTTATGCACTGAGGCTGGGTGTCTAGGAGGAGGGGACTGGAGTCCTGGCCCCTGCCCCTGCCCCTGCCCAAGGCCCTGCCCCTGCCCCAGGTCCTGCCCCTGGCCCAGTCCCCAGCCTCCAGTCCCTAGCCCCTGCCCTTGCTCCAGCCCCAGCCCCAGCCCCCAGCCCCTGCCTCTGCCCCAGCCCAGCTCCAGCCCCAGGCCCAGGCCCTGCCCCTGTCCCTGCCCCAGCCCCCAGCCTCCAGTCCCCAGCCTCAGCCCCAGGCCCTGCCTCAGGCCCCAGCCCCAGCCCACTGCCCCAGCCCCTGCACCAGCCCCAGCCCCAGCCCCAGCCCCAGCCCCAGTCCCTGCCTCTGCCCCAGCCCAGCTCCAGCCCCAGGCCCAGGCCCTGCCCCTGTCCCTGCCCCAGCCCCCAGCCTCCAGTCCCCAGGCCCCTGCCCCAGCCCCAGCCCCAGCCCCAGTCCCAGTCCCAGCCCCAGCCCCCAGCCTCCAGTCCACACCCCCAGCCCCTGCCCCTGCCCCTACCCTGGCCCCGGTGGAAGGCCCCGCTCAGGGGAAGCAGACATATGGAACCCATTTGGGAAATTCTTTCTGCATAAACCACTTTTTCCAGGTAAGACACATACCAGTATTGACTGTGAAGATGAAATAGCTCTCGCTTAGCTGGCTATGTTTTTATGGATCTTAATTAAACACATGCCCTCACTGGGCTGGGAAAGTGAACCCTCTGTGCACGGCCCCTTCTCCAGAGGTGGTACTGGCCCAGGGGAGGGCCAATTATAACCCCGTCCTCGCCACCCCCCGGACCTCCCAGGCCCTCCAAACGTTTGGAAACGTGTGCTCAACAGAGGGGCTTTGATTCCGCGCCTGGAGCGCGTTAGGCCTGTTTCCAGGCCCGGCGCGAGGTGGTCAGAGTCCCAGGCCGACTCAGGGAGGCTTGGGGGCAGGGCTTTCAGACATCACTGAGCTCCAGAGCTCAGCTCCCCCACCCACCCACACACAGACCCCTGACACGAGCCAGACAAAACCGCGGGCGGGGCGGGGAGGGGTGCCACGTGGCCCCGGGCTCACCCCACGGCAGCCTCAGCCTTGGCCACAGGAAAGGGTCAGGGTGCAGCTGCCGCCTGGACCTTCAGTGAGCGTCCGCGGTGCTGGGTTTGTTAGATTCGTTGTGTCGTTTAAACAGTCACAGCAGCCAAGTGAGGCAGGTGCCACTGCACTTCACACCCGAGGGCACCTGGGCACAGAGGAGCAGAGTGACAGGCCTAGGGCCGCCCAGCCGGGTGGAGGAGTGGGGTCTGAGCCTCGGAAGCCCGGAAGCTTGGCTGCCTCTCGGGACTTGGCCGGGAGCTGCAGACGGGCCCAGGGCTGTGCTCCCAGCTCTGCGGTGCCCTCCCTCTCCCGTCGAGGTCCCTGTCTGTCGCGGGGTCTCATGACGCAGTTCCCTTCCCGTGCCGGCTGTGTGTCTCCCCCCGCCCCCATGCCTCCATGGACCCAGCTGCACCTCTTCCAGCTGGGGAGGGAGGGCCTCTGCACCCAGCTCTGAGGGCTGGGTGACTGTCCCTCAGCACAGCGCTAGCCCGTGAGCTCTGGGAACCCCAAGGTTTCTCGGCAGCGCCTTTGTTTTGAAAAGAAGGCATCTTTGCTTTGTTCTCTTTGATACTTTGGGTTTCTGCTAATAGTTCATTTAAGAGATCCGTTGATCAAAACCAGTTTGCTGACCTCGGGGTCATTCCTGTCGGGTGGGGAGAGGGCCTGGTCTTCCTGGCAGGGCACCAGTTGGGACTCAGAACCCCAACCAGCCCAGGGGGCCTTGCCCACCCTGTGTGGAAGCCAGGTTCATGGAGGTGTGATTCGCACCCCGTACAAGTCATTCTTTCCAGGGCACCTCTCAAGGCATCCTGACCAACGTGCAGCCCAGAGCCACCCTCATCCTCAAGTTATAGAGCAGGGGTCCTCAAACTTTTTAAACAGGGGGCCAGTTCACTGTCCCTCAGACCTTTGGAGGGCAGGACTATAGTTTTAAAAAAAACAATGAACAAATTCCTATGCGCACTGCGGGCCTGGGATGAGTCGCCTGCTAAGCAGGACAGGCAGCGGCACCCGGCGGGCCGGATAAATGTCCTTGGCGGGCCGCATGTGGCCCGCGGGCCGTAGTTTGAGGACCCCTGTTAGAGTATTCCCACCATCCCAAAGCTTCCTGCCGCTAGTCCCTGCTCCCCTGGGGCTGCATTCTGTCTCCATAACCTTGCTTTTCCAGAAGGTCCTGTCCAGAGAATCCTACATATGGGGTGCTGGGCGCCTGGGTGCCGGTCGGGATGTCTCCCTGAGGTTTCCTGGATGTGTGTGGGCAGCCTCCCTTCTTTTTGGAGAATCTGGGGAGGCAGGAGTGTGGCAGATTGCCTGGGGACAATGGGCCCCTCTCCTGTCGGGTGGCTGCTGGGCCCCAAACAATAGGCCTGGGCCAGGCCCACTCCTGCTGCCCATGGCCTGAGACAGATGCCCAGGAGCCCCCTGTGAGCGCCCCGGAGCTGACCTCTTGGGCTGCCCTGTCACTCCGAGGAAGAACCCCAGAGCGGGAGGGAGGCGAACAATGGGGGCCTCATGCCAGGCGCCGGGTCTCCGGCATGGGTTGAGGGCTCCCCGGGGAGAGCATGGCCTGGCAGGTGCTGCTATTGTGTGTGGGCATGGGGGCCTTCCCCAGGGCCTCCCAGCCCGGCGGCAGGACAGGCATGGTGCTGGAGGCCCTCTTGTTGTCCTGAGCGGACCCAACGAGCTGATTTTGTTGGCCCCATTCGGTCCTGACAGCCCAGCCCAGCCCTGCACTGGCCTCTAAAAATGCCATTCAGAAAAGCAATGACCGCTGACCGGCCTCAAACAGCACCGGGGTTTTGAGTGTCAGATTTTACTATCAGACCTGCGCAGGAAATGCCTGACTTGGACACGACATTCTTTTTGAGTTGGGGCGCAGGGGGGATTTTCAGGAGGAATGTCCGCTTAGGAGGGTGCTTGGCAGGTCTGGAGGGTTCTTTCCCTTGGAAAGTCTAGCCTGTGGGAAAAAAACCTCAGGGTCGTCCGCCCGAGGGAGGAGCTGTGACCAGTGTGTGCGCATGTGTGTGCATGTGTGTGCCTGTGAGTGTGTGTGTGTGTGTGTGTGTGTGTCTAAACACGTGTGTGGATGTGCATGTGCACGGGGCAGGGATTTTCCCCATGATTATTCATAGCAGCTTTATTTGTAAGAGCCCCCAATAGGAACCAACCACAATGTTCCTGGTAGGTGAACAGTTAAACACAAGGCGGTGCACACATGCCAGGAGACACCAGTCAGCAGGAAAGAGTGCGAACCATCTATCCCCACGACATGGGTTGGTCACGCATTGATTCCTCAGGCTGCCGTGACATCATACCACAGACGAGGTGCAAGCAGCAGAATTTCATCTCTCAGTTCTGGAGGCTGGAAGTCCAAGGTCAGGGTGTCGGCAGGGTGGGTTTCTTCTGAGGTCTCTCTCTCTCACCTGCAGGTGGCCACCCTCTCACGAGTCCCCACCTGGTCCCCGCTCTGTGCACGTGCATTCCGATGTCTCCTTGTCCAAATCTCCTCTTCTTAAAAGACACCAGGAAGGCTGGACCGGGGCCCACCCAATAGCCTCATTTTAACTTGGTCACCGCCGTAAAGACCCTGTCTCCAAACACAGACACATTCCGAGGCCCTGGGGGGTGGAGGACACGCATTCAGCCCACGGCAGATCTCAGGGTGGTAGGCAGAGTGAATGAAACAATTTCCAAAGGTCCCATCTCACAGGGCTCCATGTCTGTCACATGTCTGAGCGACCCAATTGGAGAGCTGGCCAACAGAACAGCGTGTGTCCGGGGTGACGGGTGGTGAGTGCGGTGGGTGCCTCTGACAATGGGTGGAAAAGAGAGACTGTGTGCTGATTGCAGGGATGCTGGGGAGTTCTGCAAACATCTGTCCAGGTGACCTTCAGCAGGACCCGCTGGAGAAAGGCACCATCCTCTGATGTTGCAGATGGGGAGACGGAGCCTCTGAGAGGCACCTCTTGGCCAAACTGCTCAAATTCCTCGAGCCCAAGTCAGATCTGTGGGACTTTACAGCTGGTGTCACCCCGAGGCCACTCCCTTCCTCACCCCGCAGGCTCTGTGACTGGGAATGTGCCGTGGCTGTGCACCTACCTGTATGCCGAAGGGTTGCCTAAGGGAGGGGGTGGATTATGCTAGGGGTGCCCTGGGGTTGGTATCTATGACCAGAGATTGTGAACGTGGCCCGATGCACGTGGCAGCTCCCCCAGGGATTCTGAGTGTGCACACGGGCATCTTGCTTCGAAACTCTTCTCCCCGTTCTGGGTTGCTGGCCCCAGCCCCTTAGCTGAGACCACAGGGCATTTTGAGGGTGACCAGCCCGAGAGTGTGAGCCACCATGGGGCTCACTCATCATATAAGTTGGGTGGAACCAAATCCCATGGGAACTGACCCTGTCAGCAACGTGGCTCCTTTGGGGTTCCGGTTGGTGGGGAGTAACAGGAAAACAATTTTAGAGCTGGAAGGGCCATTAGAAAGGACCCCTCTGCACAGACATGGAGGCCCAGAGAGAAGGGGCTTGTGGGGTCACCGTGGGTCAGGGCAGAGCTGCGCCCAGAACAGGGAACAGATGCCCGGCCCAGGGTAGCAGGCCTTGGCTCCTTGGTGCTAGGGTCAGCGTGGGGACAGCACTGCTCTGCCCTGGGTGACACTTGATGATTCTCTAGGGACTTCTATTTTGCTCATTTAGAGTCACAATGACCCTTTGGGGTGGGCAGCACAGGGGGCATTCAGCCCTTTTACAGATGGGGAAACCGAGGCCCAGGAGGGAGACTTGCTCTTGGCCACACGTGATTCAGGGGTAGAGCTGGGGTCTGGGGTCATTTGGGATCATTGCCCTCAGTCTGGGTGGGCTGGGTGGCAGGTGAGGGATGCCATGGGGAGGGGACCACCCAGTATGTTGCGGAGGCCTGGACCCATGGCTGTCTTGGCTGGGTCCCTGGAGATCCCCACTCAGGTTGCTGATAGGAGGGTGGCTCAGCTTCCAGGCAGCGCCCCCTGCCCTGCATCGATGGTGGCAGTAGCCCCATTTGGCCAGAGCTGTGCGAGGCCAGGGGGAGCAGCCCCCCAGCACCTGCTGGGTGGCCGCGGATGGACTGATTTCGGTGGTGCAGACCTTCAGGCACGTCGCTTTGCCTGGATGCTGGGCAGAAGATAAGCCTGAGGACACGGTCAGGACTGCGGTCTCAGGGTCCAGCCTCAGCTTCCTCGGAAAGTGGAGGGGTTGGGGGGGAGTGAGTGCATGTTGGAAAAGGCCTTCGCGCTGTGCCTGGCCTGTCAGCTCTTCTCCTTAGAAGGATAATTGGCACTGGGCCTGTCTGCAGGGGAACCTGCCCTGAATGTGGGCGAGAGCCCCTCCCGCCCTGAGCAGTGGTGACAGTGGGAGGGGGGTGGCTGGGCCATGGAATCCACGGTGTTGGGGGGTGAGCACACCTGATTATAGCGGGGCTGGTTCCCCATGCCTTTCTGCTGCGGGGAAAGGCTCAGTTTGGGGCCCAGTGGGCTGAGGGTTTGGTGAGGGCGGGCTGGCTGTGGGTGTCCCACAGACACGGAAGGGAGACACTGCCCCAGGCCTGGGCACTGTGTGGCTCAGTGACAAGGACCCTTGTCCCTGCTGGTTCAGCGTTCCCATCTGCAGCCGGGACCATCGAAGCGAATCTCAGCTCTTATGAGCCGGCCCTGCCCTGCGCTTCCCCAGCAGAGGGGCTGTGAGAAGGGCCTGGAAGGGATGGCCAGACGCAGCGTGGCCAGGGCCGGACGCGGATCCGTGCGCCTCGCCGTCGTCCAGCCGAGCCAGCGCCAGCCAGCCGGCCTCGGACGAGTGGGTGATTTGCTGGCGGGTGTCCTGCTCTGCGAGACGCTTGCCCCCTCCCGTCCAGCCGCCCATGACAAGTGGGCTTTCAGTGGATATGACAGCCACTGGCGGGGGGGTGGGGGGGGCGTCCCTGGCCTCAGTCCACGTCTCCACACTTGACTTGCTCAGAGTTCACTGGCCCGAAATAATGTCCCCAATGTGCATCGGCGGACGGGACATTTGGAGTGGACGGTCTGTGCCCCCCCCCATTTTAATACATTAAACATGCATTACTGGATTTCTACCCCGTTCCTGTGACAGCTGTGGAAAAATAAAGAAAATTCGGTTTGAACTTAAAAAAGCTGGGGTTTAATTTATGTCCCGCACCTTTGTCTGCCCCGCTCTTTTTCCTCTTCCGATGGAAGGGCCCCAGGGAGCGGGAGACAGAGGCCCGGCCACCCCACGTGGCCCGTGGTGCCCGCGCCTTAATAGGGGCGCCCAGTGGCCAGCATGGAGGGGAGTTTTCAGATGGAAATTCGAGGAGACAATGCAATCATCTGTCTCCCAATCTGTTTTGAAGGGAAGGAGGGAGCGGGCAGGAGGAGAGGGTCGATTCTGCGGGGGAGGCTGTGTTCAGGGCGTTTTAGAGGAAAAGACAGATGTCATGAATACTGATGTGACGGCCAGGGTCTGTGGAGTTTCTGAAAATGTTTCTGATTTGTAAAGACAAAGTGCTTTAATAACACAGGGAAACACATGTTGGTGGGAGGAGCTTTTAGCTCATTCTGGTTTAGTTAACTCCCCTTTTCTCTCTCTCTCCTTCCCTCTCTCTCTCTCTCTCTCTTTCTCTCTCCCCCTTCATTTTTGGGTCAATGTCGTTGAAACGGTCCTTCCCCTGTGCTGAGGGGACAGAGGAGAAGGGAGCACCGGCCAGGTGAGCATCCGGAAGCCAGGAAAGGAGAGGGCTATCTCCTCGGCCGGTCGTGGGGGCTGGGGGCACGTGAAACATTTTCTTTCTTCCCCTTCCTGGCCCACCGGTCCTGTGGAGTGAAGGGGCCTGCTTTTCTGGAACACTGGCCTTCCACTTGAACCTCACGGCGTGTCTGAGTCCGGGGGCCGAATGGTTGAGCTAAAAGAGGCAACGAACATTTATTAAGCACCGACTGCCAGCCAGGGGCTGGGAACACCGAGGTGGGTCAGACACGCTACCTGCCCTTATGGAGCTGTCGGTCTGAGGCAGGAGGCAGAAGGTCAGCCGAGTGAGGATGAGGTCACGACCTGCTGGGAGAGCTCCCCGCCTTGAGCGCTCTCGGAATCGAGGGGAGCTGGGTCCACAGGGAGGTGCTGTGCCTGGCCTCAGAGCTTCGTATCAAAGGCAGCACGCCGGCCCCTCACGCCTTCCCCGGGACCTTGCCAGGCCTTGACGGGACAGACAAGGAGGCAGAGAGCGACAGGCCAGAGAGGTGAGGCCAGGGCATGGGTCACCTCCCACTTCCTGGTGCAGCACAGTCCACCAAGGTCATCAGACAAGACTGGGCAGGTGGACACCTGGCGTGCGCCTGCTCAGGCCGCTCCCGCCAGAGCCCAGTGAAATGCATGTGACACACAGGAAACAGAGAGGCGAGGCGACTGGCCCACAGCCACACAGCTCATACACGGTGGAGGCCTGTTTGAGGCCAGACCTATTTTTTTAAAATGTATTCTAGGGAGAGGAACGGGGGGCGGGAGAGAGAGAAATATTGACGTGAGAGAGAAATATCGATGTGAGAGAGCAGCATTGATTGGTTGTCTCCTGTATACTCCCCAACTGGGGATAGAACCCGCAACCAGGGCATGTGCCCTGACAGGGAATCAAACCTGCCGCCTTTGGGTGTATGGGGGTGACGCTCCACCCAACCGAGCTACACTGGCCAGGGCTTTTCTTTTTTTTAAAAAAAAAAAAAATTGTGGTGCCCTAACCGGTTTGGCTCAGTGGATAGAGCATCGGCCTACGGACTGAAGGGTCCCGGGTTCGATTCCGGTCAAGGGCATGTACCTTGGTTGCAGGCACATCCCCAGTGGGGTGTGTGCAGGAGGCAGCTGATCGATGTCTCTCTCTCATCGATGTTTCTAACTCTCTATCCCTCTCCCTTCCTCTCTGTAAAAAATCAATAAAATATATTTTTTTAAAAAATTGTGGTAAACTATAAGATACTATTTCTCACTTTCACTACTTGTAAGTGTACAACTCAATACATTAAATACATTCGTGATGTCCGGTAACCGTCATCACCAGCTATCTATACCTCAACTTGGTCATCATCCCCAACAAGAACTCTGTGCCCGTTAACCAATAGCCCCCCAGCCCCTGGGAGCCCCTCCCCTACTTCCTGTCTCTGAGTCTGACTCCTCTAGGGACCCCCTCTAAGTGGACCGCACAGGATCTGTCCCACTGTGTCCGGCTTATGTCACCCAGCACAATGTCCTCAAGTCCATCCACGCTCCAGCCGCTGTCAGAATGTCCCTCCTTTGGAAGGCTGAACGATCTTCCATCGAGTGGAGGGGCCACGCTTTGTTTATCCATTTGTCTGCTGATGGCAGAACCTTCTTATGTTTTTGATAACGATGCTCTTCCCCAGTCGTGTGCCTGGAGGGCGGTGCTGGAACCTGGCCCAGCTGCAGGAGGCGAGGGGCCGGACTCTCCTGCCACGCCCAGCGCTCAGACGCTGCCGAAGTCCTGGCAGGGCCCGAGGTGCAGTCAGAGGCTCTGGTCGGTGCCCTGTTCCCTTCACCAGGACTCAGCTGTCGGGGGTAGCCCTGTGCCAAGCCTGGGTGGGGATTCCGAGGCGAGTAAACCACTGTCCCCTAGTGGGGAAGAAGGGCGGTGCACCCAGCACACGTGTTCACTCAGCAAGCATTGAGCGCCTTCTGTGCACACCAGCTCTAGCACCCAGGATCTTCTGATCCGACTTCCACCCCTGACCTAGGCCAGACCCTCTCTGATCTCCCCTGCTGAGGGAGGGGTCGGGGGCTGGGGCACCTTCCTCGGTTACCACGGGGATGGCCTGCTGGTGCATCTGCTTTCACACACGTGTCAATGTGCCCCTCTCTCAAGGCAGGGCGTTATCTTAAATCACTCGCCAAGCAGTGATGAAATGCCGACTGCGTTCCCAGGCAAAGCACGGGTAGGTGTCGGTTGACCCCGCATGGACAGGGGGCAGCCGTTTCCAAGCCCTTTCCTCTGCTCCACTCCCGGCTGTGTCTCCCCCGCCCTCCCAGGTCCCATCATCACCAGGTTCCTCATCTTCTTCAGTGTGAAAAGCCAAGAGCCCAAAACAGGACTGGCAAGGTGCCTGTGAGTCATCTCAAGACCCCAAGTGATTCTAAAAATCTATATACTGATTTCAGAGAGGACAGGAGAGGGAGGAAGAGATAGAAACATCAATGATGAGAGAGAATCATTGATCAGCTGCCTCCTGCATGCCCCTACTGGGGATTGAGCCCGCAACCCCCGGCATGTGCCCTTGACCAAAATCGAACCTGGGACCCTTCAGTCTGCAGGCCGATGCTCTATCCACTGAGGCAAACTGGCTAGGGCCCCAGGTGATTCTTAACCCACTACCCTTGGGGGCTGAATGGCTGACATCCAGGTGGGCTTCCTGGAGGGGCTCCCCTTCTCTGAGCCTGGAAGGATGAGGAGGTGACAAGGGGTGCTGGATGGTGAGAAAACCCTTTGGAGCCAGACAAATCCTTATTTCCTCACTTACCTGTGGCTGTGCGATCCCTGCAAACATTTCACCTCTCCGTGCCTCACCGCTCTCATCTGTAAAATGGGTCTGAGGTGTCGCCAATACCCCGCACAGAGCCAGAATGTTGGCTGTTAGAAGGCCAGAGGCATTTCTCCTAGACGTAGGGACCCTTCACAGGAGCTCGGGAAAGCGAGCTGGGTGAATCTGCTCCCACTGCAGAGCTTGGATCTTGTCCCCACACTTCCTCATCGACCCTCAAATACAGCCCCCGCACTCCCTCCGCAGGGAAGCCCTCCCTGACTTACTGACGGGACCCTTATCCTGCTCCCATGGCCATGTCCCACCTGCTATCAGCCCCGCTTTTCTCCGTGGGCAGGAGCCTGTCGGGTCACTCCCCACTGCTCCCCTGTGTGTCCCCAGCTCCCCCACGGTGCTGGGGACTTGCTGACATAAAGGAGGAGGTCTTGAACACAGTCATATTGATGGACGGGCCACAGTGTGGCAGGAGCTGACCTCCTGAACTTGCCTGTTAATGAGCTGGTGAGGGTCCGGGGTTCTCAGGACGCAGGTCTGGGCCAAGCAGACGTGACCTTGGGAAGGCTGCTGCCCTCAGTCTCCCTGTTTGCCAACCAGGGCGTTACCCGTGGGACCTGCCAGCCCCACTGTTCGGAGTTCATTGCTGCAGGGGGTAGCTGGGTGGGGCTGCTGCGGCCTGGGAAGGAGGTTGCTTGGGGCGAGGCTGTGCGAAGGAGCAATGGCAGTGTTTGCGGGAAACCGAGGCCTCTGTGTTTGTGTCCCCCCAGCCAGGGCAGGTCCTGACTGCCCGGCTTCCTTCCGGACCTTACCCTCCAGTGTGCTCCTGTGGCTTCCACCCACGTTTCTAACACGTGTCGCTGCAGCCACCAGGCCAGGAGCGCACACTCCATCCGGGGGAGGCACACTCCTCGACTTCCTGGAACGCAGGGCAGGCAGCATGTGACGGGGCCACGGCCTGGGACAGGGCTGCCGTCAGGGCCACACTCAAGCCGGAGACCGCAGGTGGACACGGTCCCCTTCTGCTGGCGGTTTAGGTAAGGCTTCGCATCTGGGGCCCCTCAGAGCCAACTCTGTGCCCTTCCTTAAATTCCTAAAAGAGGAGTTGCTGGGTCAAAGGTCGTGCATGGCCTGGGCTGGGGTACTTGCAGCCAGCTCTTCAGAAAGGGGTCCAAGCTAGTTCCCCAGCTGTGCCTCTGCTCCAAATCTCACTAACCCACTACTGCCATTCTTATCCATGTTTGCCAGTTTGGTAGGTGCAGAACAATATTTTATTTTATTTTTAATATTTTTTTATTGACTTTTTTACAGAGAGGAAGGGAGAGGGATAGAGAGTTGGAAACATCGATGAGAGAGAAACATCGATCAGATGCCTCTTGCACACCCCCTACTGGGGATGTGCCCGCAACCAAGGTACATGCCCTTGACTGGAATTGAACCCGGGACCCTTCAGTCCGCAGGCTGATGCTCTATCCGCTGAGCCAAACCAGTCAGGGCAAGAACAATATTTTAGTTGTCTATGCTTTACGTTGCATTTCTTTGGTTATTGGGAAAATTAAACATTTTGCTACCTGTGTTGACAAACTATACGTTCCTCTTATGAATCACCCAGTTGCGTCTTTGTATTTTTCTATGATTGCATTTTTCTTTCTTATTGATTTCTAAAAGCTCTTTGTATATTATGGATATGAAGACGGGCCAGAGTTTATGCATGGATGACATGTCTCTTTCCTGGAGAGGGCAGATAGAATGTTCACCTTTTTCTCAAAGGTAGCTGATGTTTGACATTCTCATTGTCTATTTATCCCCACTCAGCTTTATATGTTTCTTCACATTTCACAGCTGTTTGGGCACAAACACCCCAAGGAGAGCTTGATCTTGGAGCGAAGGGCCCCCGTGTAACAGCCGTTGTGGGTCCCAATGTGCAAGAAAGGGTGTCTGGGGCCACGCTCTCTGGTGCTCTCTGGCCAGCAGATAGGGAGGGACCGAATCGCAGCCATCCCCTCCCCACACATGGCTCCGGCCCCGATCAAACACGCGGCCACTTCTCTGAGGACAAGCAGATTTTTCAAACAAAGTTTGCCAAATAAACACTTTTTTTTTTTTTTTCATCTAGGGCAGATGCAAACGGTCTTTTCAGATCGGTTTGGAGGGAAATAAATGAGCCCACGCTGGGGCTTCAATAAATCTTTGCGTAGCCACGAGGGCGAGTTTTGGGCCCAATGAAGGGCCCAGTGTGTGGCTTATGAATGATGCCCAGTGATGGCTCCCGCCCCCGCCTTCCTCCCGCCCCTCCCCTGCCCCCCACCCAATTTAAGATCGGACATTAATGTTTTGAGACAAAGGGACCTTTGGTACTCTCCCTCCTGGAGGAAGTGTCCCGGTGAACTCTCTGTCTTGGCTGTGCTCCGCCTGTGACGGGTCCGTGTCCCTGCGCCAGGGCCTGTCTGCAGATGGTCCACGTGCCCACCTTCTGCCCGCGGCTCGAGGACCCTCACCGGCTGCAGGCGGCTGTCGTCCCCCGAGAGGAGTGTCTCCCTCACTTCCCCAGTAGGCACTGGACAGTGCCGGCAGCCACGCGGCGGGCTCACGCAGGTGCCACCTCCACTGCTTCCTCCTGCCGGTCCCCTGATGTGAACTCTGCATCCCCCATCCCAGCCCTCAGCACATGGCCCAGGCGGCTCTGCACCAGGGCTGAGCGTCACCCACCAGGCCACCCCCCACCCCCCCCCGCGGAGGAACCCCGCTCTTCCTTAAAGGTTGACCCCAGGAATCCCCGACACTGTGACGCCTGCCTTGATTTCCATCCCGATGCCTGGCAGCTGGCCACACTCCCATCGAGGGCGGGCATGTAGCTGGCACTCATTCCATCCCTCGGTTTCCGCTGGGTGCCGCCCTGTTTGCTCACTCCATGCCTGTGGATTCCTTTCCTAGAGAAACATCACGGGTGCATTCCACAGCCGGGGTGGGGGGGGGCATGAGCTGGAGGGGCCGGGCAGGGGCCACTTGCCCATCCCTCCAGGTGCTGTACTGGGCTGAATCCATCCCCCCACATTCATATCCACCCACAACCTCAGCATGTGAACTTATTTGGAAAGGGGGTCTTTGTGGCTGTAAAGATCCCGAGGTGAGATGACCCTGGATTAGGGTGGGTCCCGAACATAAGGTGTCCTTATAACAGGCAGAGAGGAAAGAGACACAGGGGAGAAGGCCACGTGATGGCGAGGCCACGTGGGGCTCTGCGGCCACAAGCCCCAGGATGGGACGCCTGGAGTCCCCCCCCCCCCCGGCCTCCCCCCCAGCCCCCCCCCAGCTGGAGGAGGCAGGAAGGTCCCTCCCCCCGGAGCCTCCTCAGGGCACATGGGCCTGCGACACCTCCATTTCCAACTTCTGGCTGCAGAGCCCTGAGAGAGTAAATTTCTGTTGTGTTAAGCCCCCCACCGCCCCCCGTGTGGTGGTTTGTCACGGCGGCCTCAGGGCACTCCACGGGACTAAACGTCCACCCGAAGGACACAGTGGGGTGTTTCCCAGTCTGGAGGCTCCCGCGGTGAGCAGAGTAGGTCTGTTCTCCCATCACTGACGCTGGAGGCTCCACCTCTAACCCTCACAGCCACCCTGCGGGCAGGACAGAAGGCTGCCAGGACCCTTTCATGGGTGGGGAGACCGAGGCGCTCCATAACCACACCCAGAGAGCTTGGCCACGGGGTTCGCTCCAGCTCGTGGCCTCTGCCCGTGGGACTGGCTCCAGGCCCTCAAGTGGCACAAGAGGCCCAGAGCCAAACTCCCATCACCTGCTTTTGTGGCTCCAAACAGGTGTTGCACCTGTGCCGCCCCTGGTGGGGGGAGCCCCGGCTTTCCTGCTGGAGAATGTTTGCTCAGGAGGCAGCAAGAACTCGTCGAATGAAGGCATGCCTGACTGTGAAGGAGTGGACTGATGAAGGAAGCCAGTCTGTAAACTCTAGGGACAATGAGCACTGGGAACCGTGGCCATCCGCCCTCCAGTCTTCGGCACGAGCGAAGGTCTGGCGGAGGGAAAGCCTCAGGGTCCCTGGAGTCAGGCTGCTCAGGGGCAGTGGGCGAGGGGCTCAGGGTCTCAACTGCAGGCCGCGCTGAATGTCCGGGGAGGCCCTTAGATGCGGCTCTGCAGGCATCAGAGGTCATGGCAGTTCTGAGTGATGTGTTTCTATCTGCCTGGGGGAGGGTGAGCCCAAAGGGAGATATTGGAGGGGGGACCTCAGGTTGCGACTTACCATGCCCAGGTGTGTGGAGAGCGGCTACAGCGTTGGGACAGGTTCAAGCCTCAGACGAATGAGAGGGCACAGTCCTCTCATGGCCACGTGCAAGTCCCAGCTTGGAGGGCAGAGCCCTCCCCGCACAATGATAGCCAACAGCTATAGTTGTCAGCTTGAACCTAAGGTCCCAACACGTGGCCCCACATGCCTGAGTGATGTGGGCTTGATAGAGTTCAGGTGCATGTAATTGAGTCGGATCTCAACCCACCAGAAGGTTGTAAACATCTTGACCACGCCCTTACTTTGCCTCCTGGCATCTGACTATAAAATAAAGACACGGCTTGTAGTCCGTGGCGCTGTCTCTCTCCATCAGAGAGGGCAGCGTCCCACTGAGACCCAGCTTTCTTCTCTTGTCTGTCTTTTCTAATCCTTCACCTGCCCCACTCAGGGTCACTGAACCTGGCTGAGCTGGTGCAGCACATAAGGCGCCCTGGGGCTGAGTATGCCATGGCTGTGCCAGCCCGCCACACAGGTGTCAGGGAGACCAGGCTGCAAGCTTGTCATTCACTAAGTTACTAACTGATGGACCAACGAACCAACTCCTTCCTTCCTTCCTTCCTTCCTTCCTTCCTTCCTTCCTTCCTTCCTTCCTTCCTTCCTTCCTCCTTCCCTCCCTCCCTCCCTTCCTTTCTCCTTCCCTCCCTCCCTCTATTCTTCCTTCCCCTCTTCCCTTCCTTCCTTCCCTCAATGGGGTGGACTCACTCTCCTTTAATGCCCCCAGTTCACAAGTGCCTTTGTCATACTCCATCTGGAAGGTGGACAATTCATCCATTTTCTGAGAAGAGCCCCGGGGTGTGGCCCATGCGGCGCAGTGACCTTCCATTCACAGAGGTCAACCTCTGGCAGCGTTCTCAGAATCCAGGAGAGCCAGGGCTTGCAGTAAGCTTCGGGGTCTAAAGGTGCTGCGTGCATCTTGAAGCATTCCACATCACATCAGGAATCACAGCTGGGGGCTCCCAGTTCCACTGCCGGACTCGGGCCCTGGCCCTATCCCACCACCATGACCAGAGTTTGAGCCTGGACCTTGGAGACCTGTCTCCATTCTGAGGCCCAGAGTCTTCACCCAGAGAAGGGGCTTCTGGGTTTACTACCTGATGACAATTTCTCTCTAGGTCTAGGAGGTCACTACTGCAGCAGAGATGGCCAGAACTCCTATGATCCTCATTTATACACAAGGAAGCCACGACTCAGAGAAGTTGAGTGACTTGCCCAAAGTCGTTCAGTCAGCTGCAGGGAAGGGAGCCAGGATTCCAACTCTGGCCCACACTCCAGAGCTGGGAGGTTTCCCTGCCAGGCCACTGGGAGACAGCTTGTGTCTCCTGGCCTGGAGCCACCTCCCACCTCCCAGCCTCCTCACTGCATCCGACACAAAGGCTCGTCTCAGGGTGTTTGGCTGGTATTCCAGCTCCAACCTGGCTCAGGATCCCATCTTGTTTGTTGGATCCATTCCCAGCACAGAGGTGGGTGGGCTATTAACAGCAAGAGAAATCTGGGCTTTACCACCCATATATCCATTCACCCACATGCCCATCATTTGTCCATCCACCCATCCACCCACCCATCCATCCATCCATTCATTCACACACACACCCATCCATCCACATGCCCATTCGCCCATCTATTCATCCACCCATCTATCCATCTACTCATCCATCCATCCATCCATCCATCCATCCATCCATCCATCCACCCATCCACCCACTCATCCACCCATCCATCTATCCATCCACTCACCCACCCACCCATCCACCCATCCATTCATTCACCCACTCACCCATCCATTCCTTTACTCATCCACATGCCCATCCATCTGTCCATCCATCCACCCATCCATCCATCCACCCACCCATCCATTCATTCACCCACCCACATGCCCATCCATCCATCCATCCATCTTCCCACATCTATTTGCTGAGCATCTTCCCACATCTATTTGCTGAGCATCTTCCCACATGTATTTACTGAGCACCCACTCACCTTCACTGCTGAGAGGGGAGTTTCCTAGAGGAGAGTTGAAAACAAGTTCAGGGAACACCCATCCCTGTGTTCCCAACATCTGGTTTCATGTCTCCACTAAATGAACAACTGCACAGAAGGGCCCTGTACGGGGCTCTTGTCACATCCCACTTCTTTATTGCAGCCCTCCAGTGACAAGCAGCTGCGTGCTGGTGGCAGCTGACAGCACTGCTCTCGGGGCCCCATCCACCCTTTCTGTGGGGGCTTCTCTGCTGCGATGGCTTTGAGCCCACCTGACGCAGGCACAAACCTAGACGTGTGAAAGGTTAACCCCACCATGGCCGCCCTTTGACCATGGGCGATGAGAGCTGGTGGGTAAACCCCTTTTCTGTCCTGAGGAGGTGCACTGTACATGGCTTTGCAGAGGTCCCCAGCTGGTGGCAGTCCCCAGTGTCCAGAGGGCACCAGCTTGATGACACAATCCCCGGTGAGTTCATCCTCCTGCCCTGTCTCACTCTCACTTTCTGGGCCTGATCCCCCAACTGTGCCACCTGCACCAGCCCTTATCGCAGGCTCAGGCAGAGCCCAAGCACTTTGCAACATTTTTGGGATTCTGCCCATTTAGGGCAATAGGGATTACAAACAAGGAAAATGCAATCAAATCAACTTATAGTCAGAGCCCCCTGTTCATTTGTTCATTCATTTGTTCATTCATTCATTTTCTCACTCATTCATTCAATTGGTTGGATTGCAACCTCCTTCAGGACTGGGGCCACACCCGACCTCCTTCTGTTCCCTGTGGTGACTGTGAACACACTCGATGCTGAATAGCTCTTGGCGACTTGGGTTAAGGAGGCAGAAGACCTGTTCAGGGGACAGATGTTGGAGCCAGACAGATGAGTTCAAATCCTACTTCCCCCACTTTGTAGAGGTGCAATCTTGGGCATGGCGTTTCATTTCTCTGAGCCTCAGTTTCCCCATCTGCAGAATGGGCGTAAGAATATGTACTTGAGGGGTCCTTGTGGCGGTGTAACTAGATTTCATACTCCAGGCATGGACCCTGGCATGCGGCAAGCTTGTGGTCAGGACGAGGTGTTGGCTGTTGCTAATGGTGAGTGGGTGCAAGCAGCTTCGGGTGGCGGGCTGGGTTTCTGGGACCTGGCACCCCAACTCTGTTCCTGAGGCTAACCGGCACATCCCTTGGCCTTGACATGGCCAAGAAAATCAGCAGCCCACAGCTAGTTGGTAGGAACCCAAAGAAACAAACACCTTGGTCGCCAGGAGGGGACGGCGCCTTCCCCTCCCAGCGGGGCCGCTGACAGCAGCCCGGCGCGGTGATCAAAGGCGCTGGTGGGGCGATTCGCCTCGCCCTGGATGTGTGAGACGTTTCCTTGGGAAAAATAGCGCTCCTTTATGTGCATGTCAGCTGGTTATGAAATGAGAACTTTTAGAGGCTTAAAGAAACCCACCCCGATCTCTGGAAATCTCTGCCCGCCCTCGTTCAAGTCCCAACAGCATTTCCCCGCCCGACGGCTCATGAGTCACAGAGGCTAAATTTGTGACTTTCCTACCCCAGAAATTGCACTGAAAGATAATGAAAATGTTCCAAATAGGAAAACCGCCTGGATTCTGAGGACATGCTAAGCCTCTGTGAGGGGGCGACATGGTTGGGGCTGAGTGCCTGGTGGGTGAACACGGGCTTTCCTGCCAGGCCCAGGAGGTGTCTCCTTCCAGGAGGAGTTGTGGCCCCAAATCTGGTCATTCCTGATGCCCAGGCAGTGACAATTCTGGAAGGAACAGAAGAGACCAGATCATCTTTTGCTTTTCTTATCATCAGTTCATTTCAGCTGTCTTTCAGTGACAGCTCCCTGCATCTCACATTCTGTGTCGTCCTCACACTGTCCCTAAGAGCAAGATTCTGTCATCATCCCATGTTATAGAGGCGACATCGAGGCTCAGGAAGGGAATGGGCTGGATAGACATGATGCATGCAGCTGGGAGGAGTGGGGTGGGGACTTAAGCCCAGGCAGTCAGCCTGCAGGGCCCTGGTGGACGCTTCCTCTGCTCCCGCCTGGGCACTGCCGCTGCCCTCTGTCTCCAGTCCCTGGCCCACCCCGTCTGAGATGAAGAATGAAGGGCACCCTCTGAGGCTGCTCGTTCATGGGTGGCCTGCGGCCTCTGCAAACCTGTTCCCTGCCACACCCTTTCATGAACTGCCAATACCTTGCAGCCCCTGAGGCTTGGTGGGTGGGGTGACTCAGGGACACAGGTCCTCCTGTGGCTAAGGCCCTCATTCCTGAAGGGAGAGCCCAAGGAGAGGAGGGGTGAATGGCCCCCCAGAGCCCCCCATCTTGCAGACGGCTCCCCACTGGCCAGGCTGGCCATGGGGCCATCCTGCCTGGTGCCAGCCAGCTGAGCCTCGTCTGGCCTGCCTGTGCCAAGCAGCCCATTGGACTGTGCCCATCTGTTTG
Source organism: Plecotus auritus (assembly GCF_963455305.1). Classification (NCBI taxonomy): domain Eukaryota; kingdom Metazoa; phylum Chordata; class Mammalia; order Chiroptera; family Vespertilionidae; genus Plecotus; species Plecotus auritus. The sequence continues at coordinate 148,385,944 of NC_137783.1, read as the reverse complement.
CCCACGGAGTCCGGAGGATGTCCCCTGGCCCAGGGCCCAGCCGCAGCCTGGTAAACACCAACCTTCAGCCATGGCTCTTTGTTTTAATGTTTTACCCTACTGGTGAGTGCAGGACCTCAAAGACTATCACGTTCAGACCTCTGGCCCTACCCAGATGGGGAAACTGAGGCACAGAGAGGAAAAGGGGCAGGTTGCTGGCAGAATTAGGCTCAGTCATGTATTCTTCCCAAACCCCTGTTGGCTAATCCCTTTGTCCCCAGAAATCCTTGCTCATGAATTTGTAGATGCCGGGTGGGGCTGGAGATGGAGTGGGGACCCTTGGGCATCAGCTGGACCAGTTTGGGCTCTGCTGAGGGGTCCATCTCCCAGCAAGTGAGGGGACCAGGGGCAATGAGAATGGAGGGCTCAGGACCAGTCCCCCCCACCACCCCACCTCCCCGGAGCAGCCTGTCTGCTGCCTTCTTACGCAGGGTTTCCATATTTACATAGGACCCTGTCTTCCTCTCCACCCCCCTGATGGGTACACACATGAGCCCAACATGTGTGTGAGCAGCGACTGCAGGAAACAGCTCTCTAACTACCCAGACCTCCATCCCGCACACAGGGATGGGGCTCAGAGAGGGAAGTGATCCCCTAAGATCACCAGTCCATGATTGTGTGCTGGGGGGATGAGATTTCACTCGGACAAGGGATGGGGTGGGAGTGGGCATTGGGATGGGGGTGGCAGATAGGGATGAAGAGGAGGGAAGGGAGGTGTGGCTGGCAGCCTCCACATGGGTCCCATGGTCCCAGCCTCCTGGGGTCCACACCCCGTGTCACCTGCTCCCCCTGAGATGGCAAAGGTGATGGGATGTCACATCTGGACCGAGTTACGTTATGTGAGACTTCCTCAGGCCGTCACACTCGCTCTAGAGACTCCCCTTGCTGGCGGGTGGGGAACCCCCAGGGCAAGGAGCTGTGGGCAGCCTGCAGCTGATGGCCTGTAAGACACTGGGCCCCTCAGTCCTACAACCACAAGGAAATGAATTCTGCCAACCACCTGAGTGAACCTGGGAACAGTCTTCCCCCTGGAGCTTCAGATGAGACCTCAGCCCAGTGGACACTGATGCAGCCTCGTGTGGCCGTGAGCAGAGGGCCCGGGAGGCCGCGCCTGGACTTCTAGTGTGACAGCAGGTAACTAACCCAGGGAGGGAGCTGGTCCCTGTCGCTGCTCGTGACGAGGCCCAGGGAAGACTGTCCCAGGGGGAGACAGGATCATAACAATAAGAAAACAGCTTATTGGAGGCCCTATCATTCCCACTGTTTTATAGGTGAGGAGGCAGAGACACAGAAAGGTTAAGTTATTAGCCCAAAGCCACACAGCTCTTGTGAACGGGCGCCAGTTCTATTGAGAGATAGACCTGGGACCTACACCCTGAGTTTCATTTGTTAGAAGCACTTTGTAAACTAACTCAGGAAATCTGATCATGATCGACCAGTGAGTCAGTGCCTAGAGTAGCTCCCTGGGACTGGGGCTGATCCTCGAGTGACCTCATGCTAGGAATCCACTCAGTTCAGCAGACACTCATTAGCTGCCTGCTCTGTGCCAGCAAAGGCGCAGCCTGGGGCAGCCTGGGTTTTCACCAGGGACTGGCTTTCCCTCGTCTTCCCACGGAGCCCCCTACCGCTGCCGGGTGTCCACCACCGCCCCAGTGGGCTGGGCTCTCCCACCCCAGCCTCCACCCTGCCTCGCCTCGCCCCAAGAGCTCACAAGTTCAGGCTGAGACCCGTGGCAGCCTGGGCATTGCTGCAGGTGGGGGAGGCTGGGCCCACAGCCCGGACACTCTTGCTGCCCCACCCACCTGTCCCCAGCCAGGCTTTTTGCCTGGAAATCTACAGGGTGCTCCCTCTTCTCTGGAAACAGGTGCCAGTTTTAAGGGCTGAGCCAGATCCTGGTCTGGGGTTGTTTCTCCTTACCCACAGATGCCTCACCTCTCCCCCCTTTCCTCCCCGTGTCATATTCATTCACTGAAAAACCATTCAAAATTATTTTTTTGAGGTTGAGTGTTGTCACACATATGAGTAATGTGCACAAGTCTTAGGTGGTCAGCTCACTGGATTTTCATGTTGTCTACATCCGGGTAACTCCCTCCTAGGTCAAGAAAGCGAATGTCCCCAGCCCCCACAAGGCTGCCCTGTACCTTGTCCCAGCCAATCCCCCCCAACAACCTGAGGTGACCACTCATATGGTTCTGTCACCATCGATATCTCTGCCTGTCTCTGAACTTCATAAAAAACAGAATCCTTCAGTGCGATCTTCTCTATCAGCTTCTTCTGATCAACAATCTGTTTGAGATTCATTCATCTGTTGTATTTATCAATGGTTTGCTTTCTCTTTTAATAATAGCCGAGTAGTATCCTTTTGTATGAATTTATTACAAATGATGCCCATTAATGGCCATTTTTTCTTGTTCCCAGTCTGGAGCTGTCATTAGTAAAAGTCCATGAACCTCTCAGGACATGTCTGGGGTGGACACAGGCATCATTTCTCTTGGACTGGAAATGCCGGGCCAGGCATCACTCTTGTTTAACTTCAGTAGATTCTGCCACTCACTTCTCCAAAGTGTCCTGTTTTCTTTTACTCTCCCAACGACAAGCCATGAGAGTTCTGGTTGCTCCACGTCCTTGTCAACATTTGATATTGTCAGTATTTTTAATTTTAGCAATTCCGTTGCACATGCAGTAACCATGGCTTTAATTGCATTTCTCTGATAATGGCAGACACTAAGCACCTTCCCATATTCCCACTGGCCACTTGGACAATTCTTTTGTGAAGTGTGTGTACAAGCCTTTCCTCTGCTTAAAAGGAAGTCAGGTTGTCTGTTGTTTTCGCATTGACCTTTAGGAGCTGTTTGTACATCCTGATGATGGATTGTGAATATCTTCTCCTATCCCTGGCTTGCCTTTTCATGATTTTAATGGCCTTTTCCCATTCCTTAAAGTTTTTCTTTAAAAAAAAAAATTCAGCCCTAACCGGTTTGGCTCAGTGGAGAGAGCATCAGCCTGCGTACTGAAAGGTCCCAGGTTCAATTCCGGTCAAGGGCATGTACCTTGATTGCGGGCACATCCCCAGAAGGAGGTGTGCAGGAGGCAGCTGATTGATGTTTCTCTCTCATTGATGTTTCTAACTATCTCTCTCCCTTCCTCTCTGTAAAAAAATCAATAAAAAATATATTAAAAAAATAAAAAAAATAAATTCAACCTTTTATGTTGAGGTAATTGTAGATTCACATGCAGTTGTAAGGAATAACACAGAAAGATTCCATGTACATGCCCTTCATCCAGTTCCTCCCAATGGTAACACGGTGTAATGCTATAGTACACTATCACAACCAGGATATTGACGTTGATACAGTAAATTGACTGAACATTCCATCAAGGATCCCTCAAGTTGCCTTTTATAGCCATACCCACTTCCTCCCCGAACCCCCTTAATTCCTGGCAACTATTGTTGTCATAATCTGAATGATGACAGAACCACAATCTGTTCTCCATTTGTATAATTTTTGTGAAAAGTGTGAAATTTAGGTAAGGACTCCGTTTATTGCCTATGGCAGATCAATCGCTCCAGTATTTGTAATAAATGCTATCTTCCCTCTACTGAATTGCTTTTGTACCTTTGTCAAAATGAGTGGGCAAATTTGTGTGGGCCTCTATCTGGGTTCTCTATTCTGTTTGATTAATCTATGTGTCTATTCCTCTGCCAGTAGCATACAGTTTTGGTTGCTTTAGCTGTATAATAAGTCTTGAAACAAGCTCAACTAGTTTCTCCTACTCCATTCTTCTTTTTCAAAAATGTTTTTAGCTGTTCTAATTCATTTTCTTTTTTTTTGGTTCTAATTCCTTTTCCTTTCTACATACATTTTAGAATAATCTTATTCTATATGCAAAATATTCTCATTTGGATTTTGCAAGGAATTGCTGTATATCAATCCATATCTTCATTTCAATTTAGAGAGAATGGACATCTTTATTATGTTGATTCTTCCAATCCATGAACATGGTATGGCTTTTCATTTATTTAGATCTCCTTTGATGCCTTTCACAGGATTGTGCAGTTTTCAGCATAAAGTCCTGCCCATGTTTTGTTAGATTTACACCTATTTTTGAGTAATTTAAATGGTATTATTTTTTAAATATTGATATTCCCCTGTTCTTTGCTATTATATAGGAATACAATCAATTTTTGCATGTTTATCTTGTGTCCAGTGATGTTGTTGAACTTGCTTATTAGTCCTAGGAGTTCTTTTACTCGTACGCGCGTGTGTGCATGTGCAGATTCTTTGGGAGTTTTGGCAGACAATCATGTCATCTGCAAATTGGAACAGTTTTATTTCTCCTTCCTCAATTTTATGACCTTTTTTTCTTGCCTTATATACTGGCTGGGACCTTCAGCACTATCTATATATATAATAGAGAAATATGCTAATTAACCAGGATGCCATAATGGGTCAACTGGACAGGTTGAGGTTGTGCGCACAGCATTGTGGGTGGAGTGGCAAGAGCCTCCTCTCGCCTGCGCTGGGGGAGGGCCTGATCAGCAGTGGCTGTGGCTGCTTCAAGGGCCGGAGAGAGAGACAGGGACAGACTGGCAGCGGCCGCAGCCGCTGTGGGGCCCGGGGAGTGAGGCGGGGCCAGAGCAGCGACTCGAGGGTGGGCAGCGTAGTGATTTTGAATCGTGCGCTGGGCTCCTAGTTGTAAATAAGAGTGATGAGAGCTGACTTCCTTGTTTCTAACCCTGGAAGGAAAGAATTCATTCTTTCTCCATTAAGACTTACGTTAGCTGTAGATTTGTTAAAATAGGTGCTCTGGTCCCTCTAATCTTACTTATCTCAGAGTTTTATCATAAATTTGTATTGAATGTTGTCAAATGCTTTTTCTGCATTTATTTATATAATTTCTGTTTTTTCCTTTAGCCTGTTACTATGGTGGGCTATATTGAGGAATTTTTCAGTATTGAACGAACTTTGCATTCCTGAAGTAAACTCCATTTGGTCATGGTGGATAACCCACTTCGTATATTGCTGAATTCTATCTGCTAATTGCTTTGAAATTATTTTTGTGTCTGTATTCATGATGGAAACTCGTCTGTAATTTCCTTTCTTTCTTGCCTTTTTTTTGTTTGTTTGTACATTTTTTATCTAAGTTGGGAAGTGTTCCTTCCTCTTCTATTTTCTGAGAGAGATTGTGTAGAATTAGGCTTAATAGTCCTATAAACATTTGGCAGAATTCTCCAGTGAAATCATCTGTGCCTGGAGATTTTGGAAGGGGTGTTCTCTAAATTAGGAATTTAACTTCCTTAATAAAGGCTATTCAAATGATCCTACCTAATAGAGGGAATATGCTAACTGACTGCCCTGCCCTCAAAGATGGCAGCGCCCACAGCCACAAGATGGTGGTGCCCAGTCCCCTCAGCCCCCCCCCCCCCCCCAGCTGCCCAGGGCCACCCGAGGCTCAGGTAACCAGGGCCTCCCGAGGTTTGCGCTGCTGGCAGTGGCAGCAGCAGAGGTGTGATGGGGCATTGCCTTCCCCTGATCGCCGGGTCACCTCCTGCCCCTGAGGGCTCCCGGACTGTGAGAGGGGGCAGGCCGGGCTGAGGGACCCCCCCTCCAGTGCATGAATTTTCATGCACCAGGCCTCTAGTCAGTTTCATATTGGATGAGCTGTAGTTTTCCAAGGAATTTGTTGACTTCACCTAAGCTGTCAAATTTAATTGTGTAGAGTTGATCATAGTACTCTATTCTGTTCTTTTGATGCCTCCAGGATCTGTTACGTCCTCTGCGTCGTTCTTGGTACTGGCTGTTTGTGCTTTCTCTCTTTTTAATTTGTCAGTCTTAGAGTTTTGTCAAATTTATTGCTAGTCTCAAAGAACCAGCTGTGTTTTATTACTTTTTAAATTTCTGTTTTTCTGTTACCAGTTTTCATTGATTTCTGCTTTTATCTTTATTGCTTACTTATTTCTGTTTTCTTTGGGTTTATTTGCTCTTCTCTCCAGGATTTTGAGTGGGAGCTTAGATTGCTGGCTCGAGACGTTTTCTCCTTTCTGTCGCATGCACGGCGTGCTGTAAGCCTTCCTCTCAGCACCGTGTTGGCTGTGACGCTCTAATTCTGGTGTTTTCATCTTTATTGAGTCCAATGTGTTTCTCCGATTTCCCTTGAGACTTCCTGTTTGACCCAAGAATTATTTAAAAGCATATCCTTTCGTTTCCAAGTGTTCAGAGATTTATTTTTCGTTTTTCTGTTATTGGTTTCTAGTTTGATTCCATTGTGGTTGGCAAGCATACTCTGAATGATTTCTATTCTTTTAAACCTATGGGGGTTTGTTTTATGGCCTGAATATGGTTTATCTTGGTATATGTTCCACAAACACTTGAAAAGAATGCATTTTCAGCCGAAACCGGTTTGGCTCAGTGGATAGAGCGTCGGCCTGCGGACTGAAGGGTCCCGGGTTCGATTCCGGTCAAGGGCATGTACCTTGGTTGCGGGCACATCCCCAGTGGGAGGTGTGCAGGAGGCAGCTGATCGGTGTTTCTCTCTCATCGATGTTTCTAGCTCTCTATCCCTCTCCCTTCCTCTCTGTAAAAATATCAATAAAATATATTAAAAAAAAAAAGAATGCATTTTCTGCTGTTGTTGAGTGGAATGTTCTAGAAATATCGATGAGATCCCATGGGTTGCTGCTGTTGTCACGTGCTTCTGTTTCCTTGTTGGTTTTCTGCCTGGTTGTTCTATACATTGCTGGGAGAGGCGTGTGCCGAGGGGACTGCAGTCAAGGGATCTGGAAACCTCGAACTGTAATTCTGTATTTGTCTATTTGTCTCTTCAGTTATATCAGGTTCCCTTTGGCTACTTTCTAGATTTTGTCCTTAGTTTTCAAAAGTTTAGTGAGTATGTGTCTTGCTATGGATTTCTTTGGTTTATCCTGTGTAGGGTTTGCTCAGCATCTTGAAGCTATAAGTTTATATCTCTCCCCAAATTTGGGGAGTTTTCAGCCATTATTTCTTGTGGGACTTTTCCAGCCTTGCTCTCTTCCTCCTTTCCTTCCGGGACTCTGATGACCTGAATTTTGTTTGTTTGTTGTTGTTGTTGTTGTTGTTGTTGTTATAGTTCCATGGGTCCCCCAAGGCTCTGTTCATTTTCCTTTCACCCTGTTTTCTCTCTGCTGCTCAGATTTGGCTATTTCTATTATCCTATCTTCCACTTTACTGATTCTTTCCTCTGTCCCTTTCATTCTGCTGTTGAGTCCATTCATGTGCTCTTACTTTATTTTATTATTTCTCTTACTGTATTTTTCAGTTCTAACATTTCCATTTGGTTCTTCTTTGTCTTCTATTTTTGCTGAGGATTTCTATTGCTTTTCATTAGTTTCGAGTGTATTCATAATTGCTCATTGAAGCGTTTTTTCATGGCTGCTTTACAATCTTCGTCTGATCGTTCTAACAACCTTGTCACCTCAGTGTTGGCGTTTGTTGATTGTCATTCTTCGCTCAACTGGAGATATTCCCAGTTCTTGGGATGATGAATGATTGTCAAATGTAACCTGTGCTTTTCTGTATTATGTTCTGAGACTCTGGATCATATTTAGACTCTCCCTTTTGTTTTGATTCTGCTCTGGCAGGATAAGGGGGGAGGCTGCCTCATTTTGCCAGGTAGAGGTAAAAGTAATTATTATGCATGATGAAAGTTAGAGGTAAAGGTTTATTTTTCCACGTTGGCTATCTGGTCAACCTGGCACTGTCTTTTGAAAGATCATCCTTCCCTCCCCTGGATTGCAGTGGTCTTGTGTCTTAAACCAGGTAATTGTGCAGGTGTGGGTCAGTTCTAGACTCACCGATTCACTGTTAAAGTGTCAGAATCCAGGCTAGGAACTAAGAACCTCATTAAGAAGTAACCTTAAAAAAGGGGCTACGTGCAATGGTGAAGAAGTTTCTAGGTGTATTACAGGGGCATAACAGAAGGTCCCACACTAACTTGAAGTGCGGTAGGGAGTCAAGGAAGGCATTCTGGAAGTGACGTCCCCAGAGCTGTGTGAGGAGGACAGGTAGGAATTGTCCAAGAGAAGAGTGAGAGTCAGAGCGAGGGGACGACAGCTACAGAGACAAGAAGTCAAGAAGCATCCTGCAGCCCACGGGGTGCTGTTAGCAGTTCAGCTTTGCAGGCGCTCAAGCTTCAGGGAGGGGAGTATTCAGAGCTGAGGCTGGAGACCTTGGTGGGGATGGATCCGAGGCATGACTGACCACCGCACATAGCTTGGGCTTTACCCTGGGGACCACGAGGAGCCAGGGCAGAGGTGACAGCTGGGGGGGACATGGTCAGAGGATGCTTGAGGATAGAAGAGAGGAGACATTTGGAGAGACCAGGGGAGAGGCTGAAAGGGCCACCACGTGACCAATGCAAGGATCCTCAAGGGGTGATGAAGAACCAGTCGCGCTGTGGCATGGGGCTTGAGGAGGGGGGGGTGGGTGGCACCCGCTCCCCTTGTCAGGCAATTGTCAAGCCAGGGAAGGAGCAACTGGGCTTTAACGTGGGTCCCTCAGGTGTCCTGGTTGCAGGACCAGAGTGGACACCAGATCCCTTGACTGCAGTCCCTTTAGCACGTGGAGACAGAGTCTGCCCACAGGTGCCTGGGGCGAATGGACCACCCGGCGAGGGAGACAGCTGAGGTGTTCGGCGGCTGCATTGCGGAACCTGCTCTCTCCAAGGCCCTGCAGAACTCAGGCGAACTACATGGAACACTGTTCAGGTCAAGTGGGAACGTGAGAACGATCAGATAAGCCAGGCAGGTGACGAGCAGCAGCCTTGGATGGCGGGTTTGTAAACAGAGCTCTCCCCAGCGCTTCGGGGCACGAGCGAATAAGCTGCCCAGTTTCTGCCTTTTCCATACGGTGCCGCACTCCTGCTCTGGCTCCAGGCTAGCCGCCGACTGAGAGGACGTGCTACGCATTGGTGTCTTTCTAGCTCACATCCCTTCGTTTAGAACAGTCACCTCTCTTGGGCACCCTGCTCTTGATCTGTTCTCTGCTCTCCTTCCCCTCTGCCCCCACCACTGGAGATGGAGCTAGGATGGCCATCTGACCTTACCTGTGTCAATCATATTGTCTCTGGACCAGAAGCGTTGGCCACACCTGGCAAGTGCACCAAGAAGCAGAGAACAGGGGAATGAAGAGCAGCAGAGAGCCCTTCCTTGGGTATAAGAGACGCCCGTGTCCTTATATAGAAGCCCGCCTGGTTTGGGGCAGCCTGAGAAGGTCTCTGGTGCAGCCTTCAGGAGCCGCCTGCTGCTCTAGCCACGGTTAACATCACGGCACCGTTGAAAGAACCACAGAATCCAAACTCCGTGTGTGACTAAGGGACTTGGGGGCCAGTGGATGAGTTGGGGCCATGGGTCGAGGGTCTGGAGCATCGGGTTGGTGGCTGCCACCATGAAGGTTTAGAGTGGGCACCTCATCTCCCAGCTGGGGATGCCAGTTCACAAATGTCAAGCCACCAGTCAAGCTGGGTGTCCGTGAGCTTCTCAACATCCCTGCCCACAACCATTGGCACTGTTGGCACCATTGGCACCGGCTCAACTGAAAGGGGCCCAGATCGGGATTGTCTTAAGGAGACAGAACTGAGACAAGCCACATTGAAACCCTTCAGGATGCCTCTCGGGGGGCCTCCTTCCCACGTTGATAGTTCTTGAAAGGCAAGACCCCTTCCATCTGCAAGGCTGCCCACCCCCCATGGAGCCGGCGCAGCCCGGGCCTCGGCAGGGCCTCGCAAACAGGCCTTCCCCAGCTGGTAGGCGCTGTTTTCTTTTCCCTCTAAGAGGTTTGTTCCTGGTCATAAATTCTGCAGGCCTGTCGGCTAGGCTAGGATGTCCGCGTTGGTAAACACTGAGGTTAAAAACGCTCTTCCTGGCTGAGAAAGGCGGCCTGACAATGGAGCCTTGTCCCGGGCAGCAAATCTGACAGCCACCGTCTTTGATTCCTTAACCTTGCTGCAGGCTCATATGAAATTGCTCCCATTCTCCGGGGTCCATCAAACGTGCATTTAAACGACTTCATTAGCATCTCCCTCTGATCCGCAGCCACTCGCGATTCCAGCGGCCTTTGCCGTGCAGCGCCCGGCTTTCTATCCGGTGAACATCTAAAACTCCTTGACAAAGTTCCTTTTAAAATTTACTTCCTTTGTTCCGTCTTCGTCTTCTGTTGAGATCTTTAGTGGCCCATGTACTCTGAGATGACTTGGGGACAAAACTCCTGTCTGGCCCGGACAGTAAATCTAGCCTCCATTCAGACGGTTAAATGCGTGCTTTATGCCTATTGTCGCTGGCTCCTCAAAGCTCCTGCGCCTTTAAGGGTTTCCTACAATAAATTAAACCCATCACACCGTGGTTGTGATCGAGGGAGGGGTCGGCCTGGCTGCGGTGTGGACGGAGGGCCAGCGTCGGCCACAGAGGAGCAGCCGGGCCCAGGCCACTGGGCACAGGCACCCACCTTGGGGCACAGCTCACCAAACTCCCTGGACTTTTGGCCCCGTGCTGTTGAGGACTCTTGTTTGCGAGACACAGAAAACCCAACTCAAAGTGGATTCTGCTACGGGTATGGGCCGGTGACAGGAAGTCCTGGCTGGAGGAGCCACTTGCTCCGGCTCCACGGGCCCAGGCCCTGGCTCCACTCTCTCCCTCTCCCCTGTGGATCCCATGCCCAGGCTCCCTCCCAGGGGTTACACGATGGCGGCAGCAGCTGGAACCTCGGGTCCCCTCCGGTTCTAGTCTCGCAGGACTGAGCAGGAGTCTGTCCCCAGCATTCCCTAGCGAGCGTGGTGGCTGTGATTGGGCCACATGACCATCCCTGACCAAGCACAGGCCTGGGTCTGACAGGCTTGGCCTGGGCCCTGGGCCCTCCCTGCCCTAGGCCAGGACAGTGACTCACACTCAGAGGTGACCCCAGGGTGGGGGGATCCATCCCCAGAGGAAAATGGGTTCCAGTGCCCAGAAGTGGGCTGAATGGGTGCTGGTGCTGTGGTCTCCAGCTGGGGCCGCAGTGGCTGGTGGAGGCTCAAAGGCTGGAACCTGGGCCTGGGAGCCCGGAGCTGTGTCTCTGCACCCCGCCTGCGTTTCTTTGCCGTGGCCCCTGAGTCCGTCACTGGTGCCATCACGCTGCCTCAGATGGGTTCCTGACGCTTCCCTGGCGTTTCTCCAGAGCAGGCTGCTGGCTGGTGGGTGTCGGGGAAGCGATTATCTCCTGAAGCCTGCGCTCAGGAGTCTGGAGTCTGCCACAAACCCGAGGCCCCATCCCGAGGCTCTGGGGTATGGGGACCGCGGGCAAACGCCTTTGAACTCTGGGTCTCTGGCCATGGACTCGTCCCACAGAAAGCGTGGCTGAGACCCAGTCCTTCCATTTTTCTTAGTGTCAAAACCATGATTTGGGCAGTCATGGATCTAGCTGAGAAATGATATTTTCCTGGCTTCTTTACCCATGAGGAGAGCCCCTGTTTCTATACAAGTAAATAAATCGATAGGGGCCATTTCGCAATCAAATTCGATTGATCATGACTTACTTAACCAACCAATCAACCAACCAGCAACCAGAGGGCACATTTTCTTTTTTTGATCTTGAAATGAATTTTCCAGAAATTACAGAAGGCAGGTGTGCCTTAGAACTAGCTGTCAGCTTGTATCTATTGTTAAAAAGGAAGAGTCTCGTCAATGTCTTTCCAGGCTGTCAGTGCTGGGAGAATAAGCATAACTGAACGAGGGCCGGGAATGTACTTCTTAAAGAAAACGCTCACAGCCTTCTGCCTGGTATGCAGCTGACATGGAGCAAAAGGGAAACCGAGCTGGCTGAGCAGGGGACTGCGTGTCAAAGGCGGTGTGGCCCACCTGAGTGTGATGGTCCTTGGGGCCCACCTGGACCCCTGCCCCCGTGCCACCGTCTGGAGGTGTGTGGACTCGGAGGGTCCCCTCTCTCAGGTCACACAATCTGCTCCCACCCGCTCCTCCCACCCACCCTCTGCTGGCTCAGATCTGCCCTGGAAACCACCCACGTCTGTGAATGGCACCCTTCATCTGTCCGACGAAGCGGGAGGGCATGACACCTCTGATGGGGTTTCCAGGCAAACACTGTAGGACATTTTAATCCACAAGTAGCCCCTTTTTTTGTGAGGCACCATGGGACACAGAGGTGGACCTGACCCAGCCCCGGTGGACCTGCCATTACAGGGTGGAGACACACGTGAGGGTGTGAACAGTTGAGGCTCAGACATGAACGACGGCCCCCTAATTGTTAAGTGACAGTGGGGACAAGGGAAGCTCCGGGGTCAGAGAAGGGGTTCAGAGGCCAGTTTGAGGAACCTGATGAGATACTATTACATGCTTCTGGAGGAGGCAGGTTTGCCCCAGGCTGGGAGGCCGCTTGTACCTGTTGTCCTGAAAAGGGAAAACGATCTTGTATCTCACCCTCTCTTGTTTGTGGGACAGCCCCACACACAGTCTCACACACACGGTCCATTTGCTTGTCTCCAGTCATCCAGTCAGGTCTCACAATCCCCATTTTACAGTGGGGGAAACTGAGGCTGGGGGTCATGCAGTTATAGCTGCAAAGAAAGACCTCTTGGACTGAGGGTCTGCATCTCAGATGCCAGGGTGGGGGGTACGGGGGGGAGAGATGGGGAACGGTGAGGCTGGGGCATTTCCCATGGACGGAAAACAATGAACGTGGCTTTGGACTTGGGCTGCCCAAGGCCTGTCCAGGACATGGAAAGTGGCCCAGTGTGAGCTGACCGAAGGGTCTGGAGGAGGAGGTTCTGGCTGAGGTTCCATCAGGGCCTGGAATTCCAGGCAAGGTGTGGCTTTGAGTTTGACACCATGGCTCTTGCCATGGGGATTGTGCTGTGTTCCTTCCAAAACCACCTTTGTCGTAGCTCCGTGATACCGGGCGGGACTCAGAGAAGGTGTCTTCCTGTGAGCTTACTTTACAGAGAAGGAACGGAGGCTCGGGGGCAGTGAGAACTTTATGGAAGCATGTAAGGTCAAGCAAAGCTGAGGCCGCCAGGACTCTCCCTCGTGGCGGTCTCTCTTGGCCCCAGGTGGCAGTTGTGGGGTCGGCTGTGTCGTGGGGGCAGGATGTGGGGGCTGATGTGGGGAGGAGCTTAGGGACGGGCAGCTTCTCCCACTGCCATGAAACTGGGGCCTTTACTGGCTCAACCTGGTAAAGGCGGAAATCCCCAGTCTTGTACTCAGCAGAGACTGCTGCGTTGGAGCTGTTCCCCACCCCCTCCACATTCCCTTCGGACTCAGGAGAGGCACTTGGCCTGGCAACAGGCCCCCATGTCTCCAACCATGGGACTGAGCGCCTCCACGTGGGGATGTCTGGAATTGCAGGCTTTGAAAGTCTGAATTAGGCCAATGAAGGACAGTTCCCTCATTCTGCTGTCCCCTCACTGCCCGCCCTCCAAGACAAGGTGCAGGCTGCTTTCTTGGGTACAGGCATTGCAGGCCTCCCTGCCGTGTCCCCGCCGTGTCACTGCTGTGTCCCTGGGTTTGCAGGAGGCACCACTGATTGTCCATGATGATAATGAAGGTTGAGGGCCAGATGCCTGGGTCTCCCCCAAGGTTCAGCAGGAGCCCCTCCCCTGCCTACAAGTCACCCCGCCTCTGGGTCTCACTTCTGAGCTGGAGGCTGGCCGCCAGGACAACCTGCTCCGTGGACCTCATGGAGGTCCTGCTTAGGGCCACCATGTCCAGACGTCAAGGCCACCTCTTTCCTCTGGGACCAGAGGTGACAAGGACCTGGAGAGCTTGCCTGGTTGCTCCCTGTGGTCACCAGGGTCATGAGTGACACCAAAGGGCAGGAGTTGCCCAGACAGATACCTCTCCCTGCAAGAAACTGCAAAGGACATTTCAGACGCGGCCTTAAAATAAGCAGATCTATGGTGTGGTCAGCTTTTTAAAGTAGGTCATTTGTTATGATTTCTTTCTCATTCTAAATCAGCGGTCGCCAACCTTGAGGACCTCACGGACCACCACTGGTTGACGACCGCTGTTCTAAATCACTATTTTTGGACTCGATTTGTATTTGTAGCTTGGTGTTCTTTTTCTTGAATGGGCCTCCAGATTGAAAAACCCTGCCGTGTGCATCCTCTCCTTTCACCCGGGGTCTGGGGTGAGGCCTGGGTTTCACATTATGGCACTTCCCACAGGAGATCTGCTTAAAGAATACTTCCCATCCTTCTGAAAGGGGTGAAAGCTGTCGCAGGTATTCAATTCCCTGATCCCAAGGTTTGCGGGGACCTTGGGTCCCTACGGGGGCCTCTGCTGAAAAAGGAGGCGAGGGAAGCTGAGAGGGCTGGGGGCAGGGCTTGTGGGCTGTGGGTCAGACCAGATGGCAGGAGCAGGTGAGCAGGTGAGCAAGTGAGCAGGTGAGCAGGTGAGCCAGTGAGCAGGGCTCCAGGGTACCCCCCGTCCCCTTTCCCAGGATTTCTAGGCCCCGCCCTTGCCCAGTCCAGGACAAGATAGAGAAAAAGCTGCTTTGTGTGGCATTATTGGCCCCAGTGAGAGCCGACCAGCTCCTACAGAGCGTGGGTGCATGCGGGCGGCTTCATGACGGCAAATGCCCTGCTGTGTGGCGCATGTGGGTGTGCCATTGTGGGCGTGTCCTCATTGCATGTGTGCCCAGGCATGTGCACATGTTCGAGAAGGGAGGGCAGGTCATGGGGGAGCAAGGAAGAGGTATCATTGCCAGGAGGCAGATCATGCTGAGAGTAAGGACTTCTCATCAGCCTTGGAATCCATACTTGGTTCGATACAGCTCTTGGGTCTTGCTAGCTCTGGGGATGTGTCTGTAGATGAATTCAGTCTCTCTTGGCCTAGGATTTCCAAGAAGTACAAGCAGTTACTATGCAGAAGAAATATAGGAAAAACCACCCACTTGTAAGTTCATATATCCATCCACTCATCCATCCACCCAGCATCCATCCATCCATTCATTCATCCATCCATCCATCCATCCACCTACCCATCATCTATTTATCCATTCATCTATCCATCCATTCATCCATCCATCCATCCATCCATCCATTCATTCATCACCTATGTATCCGCCCATCATTCAATCCATGCTTCATCCATCCACCACCCATCTATCCAACCATGGAGAACTGGGCCCTCATACCAGCAGCCAGTGCCAACCCACCAGCCTTAGAAGCAGATCCCCTGCCCTGGTTTAACCTTCAGAGGGCTGCCCCTCAGCCAGTGTCTGCCTCCAACCTCAGGACAGACAGACCCTCAGCCAGCACTGCCCAGCCGCACCCCTGCCATGTTCCTGACCCGCAGAAATGTGAGGACAACAAATGCTGATGGTTGTTTTGACCCACCACATTTTGGGCAGTTGGTTACAGCAACAGAGAACGAATACATGTGGGCTGGGTCATCTCTGCTGTGCTTCTTGCTGGCCCTCAGGCTGTGTGTGTGTGTGTGTGTGTGTGTGTGTGTGTGTGTGTGTGTGTGTGGCGTGTGCGCGCAACCGTGCCTCAGTGTGCCCCTCTGCACAGTGGGTGTTGATCCCCACACAGACTTCTGTGCGGCTGTGGAATTCGGATTGTGTGGCCTCTGCACATCATAAGCACGGCCCCAGTCCTACCGGTTTTTTTCTAGCTCCGGTGTGGGCTCCCTCACGGATGGTTGTGCCTTCTCAGGGCCGCAGGGGCCTGTGTGTGCCCGTGAGGAGTGTGTGAATCAAAGCAGCCGCCGCAGCTGAAGCAATCTCGCCTGGATTCTTGAATGCGGCCTCTTGACAGACCGATTGTGTAACGTCATTCCTCCCAAGGAAACGCGTCTGCCCCTCGGAGAAGGTGTGAGAGCTTCCCAGACACTGAAAGGGCCCTGCTGGGTAAATTAATTCTTCATTATTCCATTCCAGGGGTCTCACGCTGGCCCAGTGCCCAGCACACAGACGCCCGCCCGCACGGGGTCGCCCAGACGTGGGGGGGCGCCGGGTTGCAGGTAGTGTCTGCCACCCTGCAGCCAGGATGCTTCAAAAATGCAAATTCCCCTCCACCCCGTGTCCCCTGCGCCCGGCACAAAGGCCCATTGTTGACAGACGAGCCTGCTCTCTGGTATCTAAATATTTCACTGCCGACGACACGCAGGTTCACATCTGGCCGCACACAACGGCTTTGTGCAGCTGGGGTTTGGGCGAGCGCTTGCTGTTTCCTGCCTCGGTGGGCCATTGTTTACCCGCCATCGGGACCGGAAATGCCACCTGCGGTTAAGATTTCCGAGTGGGTTCATCCGAAATACCCAACCGGCCAGTTCCTGAGGCGCCGAGTGTGCAGCGCTGGCCTTGACCCTCCAGAAGTGGGGGTGGGGGTGGGGGCGCGGCTGGTGAGAACCATCCCAGGCAGGACGGAGACAGGAGACAGGGAGGCGTCTTTACCGCGATGCCTCCGATGGCGCAGCACCCTTCCCAGCCCCCCCTTTCCGCCCTCTCCCCCTTTATTCAGGCAGCAGAGCAGGGGTTGAAATACACCACCCGCAGCCACCTCACCCTCAGTGTCCTCGCCTGCAGAATGGGGCAGCAGTCCTGCTTGCATGCCGGGGCTGAGCAAGGAGAGCGAGGGCATGCGTGGGGTGATTAGTTCATGCGGGGCCCAGAGAGAGGCTTGAGAAACTGGCGCCTGGGTCAGCCAGTTACCTTCTTGAGAATTTAACAAAGAGCCCCTCGGCCTGCATGCCAGGTCCCCGCCCCAGGGAGGTGGGCGGTGGGAAAGCTGTGTTCAGAGAATCCCTTACCGGCATCACCAAAGGGCCCTGTGTGCCTTGGTCTCCCCAAATGTGAAGTGGAGGGGACACTCGCAGGGGCTGCCCACGCGCTGGCTGTGCGGACTAAGTGAGTGTCTGCATGCCGCTCGGCGCAGTGCCTGGCTAACGCGTCCCAGTGTCCATTGTGAATACCTGACTGTGTGTGCACGGCTGCGGGGCGAACAGCACTGCGCCGAGAGGCTCGGGTGCGGGACACGGGCTGTGATGGGGATGTTGTCCCTGGTGGGCCCAGATGTCAGAATTTCTGAGAAACGGACCAGCAAGGGAGCCGATCTACACGGGACCCTCTCTTGGCAGAGGTGGCCTGGAAGGCGGCAGCAAGAAGCCTTCAGGATGTCTTGTCCACGGAGGCTGGTCTGCAGAGCCCTCCCCCCCAGCTCCTCCTCCGCTATCTTTGGGGCTCCCGGTCCATCCCGCGGCAGCCTTCCTTCAGGGAAACCGGAGCCGCGGGCAGGAGGCGAGGGCGTTTCATCCCCTCGGAACAGGAGTGACTACAGGTGAGGCCATTGTTCCTGAGCGCAGGTGGGGATAATGCGTCCTGACAGCCTCAAGGATGGGCCCCTGGCGGCCCTGCTGGCCTGGCCCAAGCCCCAGGTTAGCCCTGTGGGCACCCGCGTTACACAACATCCTGGGAGCGCTCCCCACGGCCCCGCCTCTTCAGGTGCTTCCAACCCGGAGGCTGGACACACCTGGGAGCAGCACGGCCCATTCACTGAGCGCTTTGGCGAAGGTCACAATCAGCTGGGGACAGAGGGCGCATTGTCAAGGGTGCCAGCCTAGCCTTTGTGCCCTGACGGTTGCCCCTGACCACAGGAATCCCTCAGGCTCACCCTCGCTCACACCAGGAGAGCGCCCCCTCCCGCGGGGGCAGCCTCTCTCCCTCTTCTGGAAGCTGCCTTGGGCTGGAGGCTGGAGCCTCCGCCAAACAGGCCTCGCCCACCGTTTTTCCGAAGCTAATTGCCACTCTGTGTCTGTGATGGGCACCAACCCAGGGGCCGGCCTGCCAAGAATTTCCCCGTGTGAATACCTGCACAGGGCATCTCCTGTGGGAACCGGGAGTGACACGGGACCTGGCGTCTGCGCCCTCCTGTCTTATGACATTAGGCAGATCAAAGCCTCATTGTCGAAAGTCATGTTCTCCCTCCTCCCGCCCTCCCCCCGCAGGAGCCAGCCGTCATTCTGGGACAGCCCTTCCCTCCTCTCAGGCTCACTCGGGAGGGAGCTGACCACCGACACAGGACTCCTGTGGCGCCCAACATTCCTTCTAGAAGGTGAACTTGTCTCCTGGGTCTCAGGCGGGCACACCCTGAGAAAGTATGAGAAAGCGTGGGGCAGTCCCGCTCCTCCCCGGCGTCTTCAAAGAGACAAGCCTATGCTTGGTTCTACAAGTAACTGCTATGAGGGGAGAAAAACGTTACCGACGCCGAAATCACTCACCGAGGCTTCCTGAGCCGGCAAGGGGGGGGGGGGGGCAGGTGGCAGGGGCCACTCAGAGACCAGGCAGAGAGGCAGCTTTGACAAGCCTGAAGAGTGGGTGGTAAGGTCCTCCCCAGGGACAGCTTCCCGGGCTCCCAAGTCCCACCACTGGGTGGCCAATAAGGGGGCCAATCAAATGATTCAACCGTCTGAGTGACAATTTGTGAGCCAGAAAGGGCCTGTCAGCTCCTATGTTTCATGGATCGGTTGGTGTGGGCTGCCTGGAGCACGTGGTGAGATGGGGAAGAGGGAGTGCCCAGATGGATTAGTAATGTCTGTCCAGGTGCCAGGCTCTTCGTGATGGTGCCTGTTTCACGTATCTGCCACCTCTGGTGTGTTAGTGAGGATAAGCTAGGTTTTGCTGCAATAACAAATAAGCCTCCAAATCTCAAGGGCTTCATAATGCAAAGATTCATTTTTCTCCCACACAGTGAAGGGGTGGCTTCTTGGGGGATTTATCCTGCACGTAGTGGTTCTGTGATCTAGGCTATGTTTAATCTCACGGTCCTGACGTAGGAAAGGTTAGGGGCTTTCATTGCATTGGCTTGGAAGTGACCTCTTACCTGCTTCTCATGGTCCAGAACCGCTCCTGTGCACCCTGCCTTCCCCTCTCCCAACGGACGTGCGGGGAGTACCTGGGAGGGAGGGCTGTCAAACTTGACCTGGTGGGGAGAGAACATCTCCTCTGCACACAATGAGACCCAATCGTTTTTTTTTTTTTTTTTTTTTAGACACAAGGGCAATGATTCCTTGACAGGGAGGTGGCTTGAACTGAGCCAACAAGGGAGTTGGCTGTGGTCACAGAGGGAGTCAGCCCAACTCACATGCCGGCATTTCTGGGGGTCCACGGGCCACCCTGACTAGATCCGCCTGTCCATCCATGTCTCATCTGTAACTCCTGTCGCCCCCAGAGGTCCCTTCTCTTACCGGGAAGCCTAGTGGAGGGACCACAGGCCTTGGCTGACTCTGCCGACGGGGCTCCCCTCGGAAGCTCTGTGTCCGCTCAGCTGGGGCCCAGACCCTCGCCAGTCAGGGGTGGATGACTTGATGAAGGTGAACAGCCCTTTCTGTAGATGAGTCCAAAGGCGGAAATTCCTGTCCTGGATCTCAGAGCTGTGTGATCAGAGCACCCGAGACAACTCCTGGCCTTCCTGTAACCCCCCCACCCCCCATGTCCCGCGGTGGGGGAGGAGGGGGGGCGGTTGCCGCTGTGCTGGGAGGACTGTGAGAGCCCCAGCCACATGGGGACTTGCTTCTTCATTCGGTCTCTGCTCCCAGGGAGAAGCTCTGTGTTTGGAGGCCCACAGACGTGGCCTGTGCCTGACCCAGAGGGGCACTCAATGGCGCTGGGTAAATGAACGCAGGAGGGGAAGAATGAATGATGCGGGTGCCAGGAGTACACCCACCTGAGGGAGGCCCGCTGAGGCCCTGTCGTGTGCCAAGGCCATGGCTGGGAGGGAGGAGACCAGGCAGGAATGTCAAGGGGACCAGAAGGAGTTGGCTGGGGCTCAGGAGGGAACTTAAGTATGCAGTGCCCGGAGGATTAGGAAAACGCCAAGCGGAAGGAGGCGTGGGGGGCCCTTCTCAAATCAGATGGGAAGCCAGAGAGGGTGGGAATGAATGGAAGAGGCTCTGGATCAAAGGTCCTGCTGCGGAAACGTGGGAGGCTATTCAGGGCCAGGCTGGAAGGAGGGGCCCTGGAACCGGGCCAGATGGTGCCCGCCTGGGTGCCCGCTGGGTCCACTCACAGGCTTGGGCACCTGCATTTCCCCACCTCTGTGGCTGGCAAGTGCCACCTGGGGGCACTGCCAGCTGGAGGCTTCTGGCTGGGGGACAGCACAGCAGACCTTGAGGGGCGTGTGGGCAGAGGTCCTCAGAGGGGCAGCAGCAGCGCCACCTGCTTTATTCCTCCCCGGGGGACAACGTCACCTGCATGGGCACCTTGAAGCTTCTGTCCCAGGCAGTGAGCTGCAGGCTCTGCTGGGCTGTGGGGCTGTGCTGGGCCTCCAGTCCCCGGAGGGGCTGCCATTTGGCTCCCACTCATCCTTGATGGCGGCCTCGTGGGCTTTGGGGCCACATAGTCCTGTGAACAAGGAGGCCACTCCAGGCATCACTTACTGGGGGATGCCGGGAGCCCAAGCTTGGTACCTGGGGCTCTTGAAGCATCATCCTCTGACCCCAACCACACACGGGACTGGGTCCGAGTTCTGGACCCTAGCAGTTCAGGGCTTTGGGGGCAACTTCGTAGTGTTTATCAAAGAGGGTTCCAGGGAACACCAGTCCCATGAGACACTAAAAGAAAGGGACTTCTGAGGTCAAATTGGTTCGAGAGACTCTGCTCCCTCCTCTTGGAGGGTCCATAGCAAAGGCTACGGCCAGTCTCCGGTAAAGAGATTCCCTGATTGCCAGACGTCTTTGATGCTATTGATGTGGAAGGAGGTTATGCCCCTGTGTGTCCTCGCTCTCCCACGTTAGGCACCGGGAGCTTTATTTCCCTGCCCTTGGCCTTGCGAGTGGACTTTGGAGCTGCTGCCCCTGCTCCATGCTGCAGGCACCTCCTCCTCCTCCAGGGCCAGGGATGCTCCTGAGACCTCCATGCTGGTGGTGTCTGCTCCCTCGGTGGGAGCGCAGGGCCTGTGTGGTGGGAAGGTAAATGGCCGGGCCACCAAGAGCAGTGGGCTCTGTCCCAGCAGGTTGCAGTTACAGTGAAACGAGGCGGGATCTCTCTTCAGGCTGCTGACTCCTGGGGAGCCTGGGGACAGGAGGGCTCCCCCACCCTGCCAGGGCAGGGGGATGAGGTGACCCCTGGGCCCAGCAGTGCTGACCATGCCCAGGGGAGGCCAGGAGACCAGATGTGAGCAGAGAGGAACTTCCCAGACTCAGCTTTGAGGCCGATGATGCAGGGCTGAGCAGAGACCTATGGAGGGCTAGGCCTGTGGGGCGGGGCTGGAGAGGCTCAAGGGGTCAGAGTTGGGGAGCCAGGTAGAGTGCAAGGGAATCTGGGAAGGGGAGGGGTGAAGACACTCTGGAGCCCTGGGGAGAGAACGGGACTCATCCTGTGAGCTGCCATCGGGGACCCACGGGGGGTGAGGCGTGGGAGGAATGTCACAGCGGTCAGAGGTCCAGGAGACAGCCCCGCCGCAGAGCCGTGGGCACCCGATGCTGCAGGCATTTCAGCAGGAGCCGGGCGCCTTGGGCTGTCAGCCAGACACCAACGGCCCAGGGTGGGAGCTGAGAGCACGGCCTTGCAGTCTTCATTCATTCATTCATTCATTCAGCACCTACTATGTGCAAGACACAGTTCTGGGTTTGCAGCTGAACTCTTCCCCTTCATTCTGTGACCTTGGGCAAGTCACTTAACTTCTCTGAGCCCTGTTTCCTCTCCATAAAAAGTCTGTTTCCCATCTCTGGCCCTCTGGAAAGGGAGTCTGAAAATGGGCCTCAAACGGCACTTAGGGAATTTCAGGCCCTTAGTCGGGCCAAGGAGGATGCTGTTGGTTTTGGGTGGACACCCTGCCCTGGCCATAGAGGGGGGCAGAGTGCAGGTATGGGCACGAGGAGAAACCCCAGGAAACAGCCCCACATGCCCTGGGACCGGGTGATCCCGAGGGTCTTGGGCTCGGTTTGCCGAGTGGTGCAATGGGAATGGGCAGGGCCTCTGTGTGGAGAAGCTGGGGCCCCGGGCCTGTGACAGGCAGGGATCTGCCGCTCAGGGCCCCTTCTCGGCGCTGGTGCGGCGTGGGAACGCTCTGGCTCGGGCTTCGTATGTTCCGCAGATTGACAAGGTCCAGGGCCTGTGCACTGCCTCCCAGGGGACAGGATTGACGGCTGATCAGTGGGGGGCAGGCGGCCCAAGCAGGGTGTGCTGGGAACAGCGAGCCCCGACTCCCTTCTGGCCCCTCCCTCTCCCCCCAGGTCTGTCCCTGGCCCCTCCATTAGGATATCTGAGGGGACGGGGCTGAGCCCCCACGGTGGCCTGACGTGGTGGCAGAATCATGGCAGGAAGTCAGCTGGGCATCCGCACCACCAAGATGTGGGGTGCGCAGAAGGGCCGTGGGCTCTTTCTGAAGGGCTTGGTTTCCGCAGCTGGCCCTGGGGCCTCCTGCTGCCAATGGCACCCTTTCCAGCCCCCTCCCTCACTCTGGGGCATGGGTGGCCCATCATGCCCCTCCATTCCTTCCACAGGCCCCCGCCCAGCCAGGCCCAGGACCCCCCAGGCTCTTGCCCTATAAAAACCCTGAAGTTCCTAACCCACGCCAGCTTCCCAGATTGGCCAAGGGCAGAGATGGGAGCATGTTATGTGGTGAGGGGCAGAGCTTGGCCAGCACATGGCCCAGGGGACACCGTTGGGCAGGTGAGATTAGGAGCCGGATAAACCGAGCATCTTCTCTCTCCAGCTGCCGTCCCTTGCAGGCTGTGGTGACTTGGTTTTCATGGCCAGCATCTCAGTGTGCTGAAGCTGGAAGGACCCTTAGAGATGGTCCCAGCCAGTGGGTCCAGAGAGCCCTGGGCTCTGAGGAGGAGCGCCAGGGACTGTGGTCAGGGCAGGGCGAAGGCGAGGGCCAGGGCCTCAGGGGCTTCATCGGCTGCAGCAGACAACGCCACGGGTATCTGCCTGTGCTTTCACTCCTGTCTGATCGCCCACCTGTGGCAGAGTTCCTGAGGTGGGAAGTGCCCTCCAGGGACATGTGCCAAGTTGGTGTCAGCTCTCCCTGTAGCTTTCTAAGAGGGGAAGCAAAGGGGCTGCTGGTCTACCTGCAGCCGCCTAGCCTCAGGGGAAGGATAGGGGAGACAGGGAGGGGAGGCCATCCTGCTGGTAGTGACTTAGGAGCCTGGACTTGGTACATTGGAAGAAAAAATAAGAGGAGCCCCCACCCCGTGACCAGGGTCCTGCATGGACCTTCCTCCCGCCCCACTCTCCTTCCTCCCGCCACAGGGTAGTTGGCGCAGCAGAGAGGACACTGGCTCTGTAGGTGACTGGCAATGCTCAGGCAGCTCCGGACTCCAGAGCTGCACCTCGGCTTGAGGTGGGCATCGGGTGTTTGTGCAACTAGAGTTGGATCAAGGGCTGAGGTCCCTACTCTGGGCTGCCTATGCTTGGCCGGGCCAAGGCCCTGCCTGGGGCAGCTCTGGGGCTGACAGCTGCCAGGTCTGGTGGGGCAGCCAGGTCACAGTGGGCCTCACCCTCCCACCACCCTCCCACCACCACCCGGCATCACACGATGTCCCTACACTTCCCATCTCCACTCAGGGAACACCTGGGTGCCCTGCCCAAGCCCACCGGGCTGTCCCCTCGCAAAGCCCTCCCTGACCCGGGCCCAAGGCTTGGCTTCAGGGCCTCTGTGGACCTTGGTCTCTTCTTCTGCTCAGGGAAGAGCGACCCTGAGCTGAGAGTTGCCTTGCAGATAAAGGAAGAAATCCATGTAAAGCTCCTCTTGGGCCCTCCACACACAGACAGGGCCCGATTCGTGGTTTGAGGATCATGTCGCAGATGGCACTGATGCTCAGCTCAGGCCCTCATCAGAAACCGAGGCCTCGAAGCAGCGACTCTGTCCCGTCTCTTTGGTCCGTATCCAGGGCCGGGAAAACCTGGGGGAGGGGGGCTACATGGTGGGGGAGGGTGTGGGTAGAGGGAAAGTTGAAAGAATGCATGGACACGTGATTTACTGGTGGGAGAGAGGGGCGGAGGGAGGCTGGAGAGAGAAGGAAGAGGTGGACTTGGTGCACTCACTCGGTGCACTTGGTGCCTGGCACCAGCTGTGTGACTTCGCTTCAGGACTGCACCTCTCTGTTCTCTACTTTTCATCTATAAGAGGGAGTATAACTCTACCTGCCCCTAGGAGATTAAACACAACAGTCATGCAAAGGCCTATCGCAAAAACGCCCTCAGTAAGTGACACCTGCATTTGCTCCTGCCCGCCTCCCTTCCAGGACAGGCCTGGCTCCAGGTCCCAGCAAGGCCAGCTACCTGCACAGCCATTCCTGCTCTGGGCGTGCCCTGCCCTCCTCCCACCGCGGCCCCCTCCACCTGTTAAAATCCCCTGGATCACGGCCTCTCCCAGGTATGTCCTGGTTATGTAATCATCTCTGAGTAGTCACACACCGACTTGGGCTCTTCCCTCCCTCACTCTGTGTTTACTTTTTGGCTCAGGAGCGAGTTCCATTCAGAAGAAATTGCTATTGTTTCTCAGCCTTCCCATGAGAAAGTGGCCTTACGGAGGAGCTCCGTGAGCCAGCGGGGAGCAGGTGGCGGGGAGGAGGAGACAGGGAGACCGGGGAGCGGGCCCTTGCACAGCCTAGGCCTTCTTTGAGGCACACAGCTTACCATTTCCTTTATCTCTTTACAAGCAAAAGCCTCAGAGAATTTTTCTTGCATGACCTGATTATTTTTTTTTTATAAACCTGAAACATGGTGGACCATTATCTCATCTACTTTTCTAGTCATGACCTTTTGCTTCACTTCTTACCATGTTTTGTTGCGTTTTCATTCATTCATTTATGCATGCATGCCTCCAACTGTCCATCCACTTGTATAACAACCCAGCCATTCACCCTCCAATATCTACCCATTCATCCTTCATCCATCCATCTAGTTATCTATCCGTTCATCTACCACCCATCCATCCATCCATCCATCCATCCATCCATCCATCCATCCATCTCTTTCCTCACCTGGGCCCAGCATATATTAAATCAGTAGAAGAAGAAATACTGGACTAAAAGTCCCATGCGCTGGTCTCCATCCTCAGCGCAGCCACTGTGTTGAGGCAGAGTGCCCTGTGCAGAAAGCGAGGTCTGAGAGTGTCATCTCCCCAGGTCTGAGTCTTAGGTCTGCCATTGTGTCTCTTGTCCTTGGCCAGACCCTTCCCCTCTTTGAGCTTCCGTTTCCTCATCTGTGAAACTGGGCAGGAACAGTACTTGCCTTACTATTTTGAGGACACAATAAGAAAATGCACCCGGGAATTCCCGGAATCACGTGAGGCCCCCAGTGGAGCCCATCATGCTTTGAGTGCGGGCCGCTAAGACAGAACAAGAGATAGCCCTTGCCTTTGGGGCTTCCTGGGCCACGGAGCCGACACAGAAGCAGCCAGCATCATGGGGTGTGTGCTGGAGCGGAGCCGGAGAAGAAGGAGGGGACCAGCCAGAGGCATCGCAGGGGAGGGTCTCATGGCCGTGGTGGGGAGACGAGGCTAGGGTTCCGAGCACCGTGGAACATGGTTGGGTTGGTGTTTGGGAAAGACCCTCTACTGCTGTGTAGAAAGTGTGTTAGAAATGGGATCCCACAAGGAGGGGGACCAGTTAGGAGACCTGAAGTTGCCTAGGAAAAGAGCAGGGGGTGTGGCCCTAAACTTCACAGACATTCTTCTAAATGCTAAAACTGTGCAGGCACCAGAATCAAGGATTGAGGCCTCAGGTGACCTCGCTCACACCGGATCCCTGGTCATTCAGTGACGCAGCATTCATGCCTTCCCTGCCCATCCCATGTCCCTGGCAGACATTGCTAATCGAGCACAGTGTTCCTTCTCCTAAAGCCTAAAACTGTGCTGTCCAATGGTCACCACTAGCCTGCATTTAAAGATGGCTATTTGAATCTAAATCAAATTAAAAGGAAATAAAATTAGTCATTCTGTTGCTCAGTTGCAACAGCCATATTTTGAGGGCTTGATACCTCCAGCGGCCGGTGGCTCCAGGTGTCCTTTTATTGGTCCAGGCGTCTAAGTGTGCCTGGCAAGGTCCTTCTGGGCTGACCCTTCTCAAGTTTACTTTCTGTCTCTTAAGAAAAAACAGAAGTAAACCCCTTGCCTCTCCACGTGGCCGCAGATGTAAGTGGCCAGTGTCCTTTCTGCCCTGAGCTCACCTCTGTCTCCAGCCCCGGAGACTCAGTGCTCCTGTTCCCGCGTCTATTTTTAGTGCCTCTGGGTGAATGTCATTGCCGCCGGAGGCTGACATTTCATACTCTGGGAACCTTGACCTGCTGCTTTTCCGGTTGTGAGTTGAACCTGTTTTTCATGCCCCAGAAGGAAAGAACAATGATCATTAATAATCGATATCTTCTGGAAAATCGGAAATGAAGCTTCAGTGATCCAAGGCTGCCCTTAACCCCAGCTGCACAGCCTGCGGCGGCTATTGCATGGCTGATCTCTCGAAGGTCCCACGGTGCTGAGGCTCCACCCTGGGGCCACCAGCCATGCCACAGTGAAGGCGGGCAGTAAGCAGTGGGCTGGCCACGTGCCCAGAGGGCAGAGGGGGCTGAGACTCAGTGATGGGAACTTGGTGGAGAAAGCATTTCCAATGGTGAAGAGACCTGTGGCCCACCTCCAAGACGGGTGCTGGAGACGCCCTTCTGGGTGCAGAAGGGGATGGGGTGGGGGGAGGAGAGGGTACCTTGCTCTGGTGGGTGGGAGCATCTCTCCTGGGCTGGGGAGCTTGATTGATCCAAAATGCCCGAGCGTCTGACCCTGGGCTGGGTCCCAGCGGGTGGAGCAGGGAGTGAGGACCAGGGGGTTATTGCTGGCTGCTGGCTCAGGGGTGGGATGGACATAGGGCCTCACACCTGCCGGCAGGGACACACTGGGCTGTAGGCCCCTGGTGCACAGGTGGCCCCTCCAGCCCCGTTGGGAGTGGGGGACCAAGGCTGGCCTGGCCTTTAGGGAAAAGGGGCGGAGCTTGCCGAAATCACCTCTGACAAGGAAAACAAAGGTCAGAGGAACAATTCTCCCCTTTCACTCCGGGCACCCTGGCTGGAGCTGACAGAGGGTGTCGGTCCTTCCGCGCTGCCCAAGACAAACAGGGCGGCAGGAAGTTCCCACGCTCCCGGGCTGGCGCCTGGGCCGCTGCAGTCACCTGCAGCCTGGGGCTTGCAGGCAGGTGAGGCCTCAGCCACCTACAGGGGAGCCAGATGCCCCACTGCCTGCAGGCGAGGAGGCGGGCACGTCCACTGAGCACCTATTCCGTGTTGCATTTTGCAAACATCGTCTCGCGGAACCCTCGTAGAGATCCTACTAGGCTCCCACTGTGACCGTCACCTCACAGGGCAGGAACCCGAGACCCAGGAGGTTAAGTGACTCCCTCGGTCACAGTCACTGGAGAGCGTCCAGACTTGGGTTCTTCTGGTTCTGAGGTCTGTGCTCTGCGTTCTTGTGTATTTGCTCAGCAAACCTTTGCTGAACCTGTGCTGTGAGCCAGGCATGCTGCCGGGGGCTGGGATGGGAACGCAGTGAGGCCAGCAGCCCGTAGGATTCCTGGTGCCATGTCACAGCGAGCCCACCATGAGCAGTGACTGAGGGTTCCATCTGCAATATGGGCTGCTGGGCCCCCGCGCCAACCTCTGCGGAATATGCTAGAAGGCGGCAGGATGGCACCCCCAGCGCGGGGTGGGAACACATGGTCAGGTCCCTGGTTTCGCGTTGGTGTTCCTTCTCTGGTGTGGGGTAGTGAGGGGTTTCTCTTGAAATCGGGGTCACTGAGGCCCCTCTACTGCCCATGAGGGCCCGTTTCCAAAGAAGCAGGTGATGTGAGGACCAGGGACCCCAGGCCACGGCCACGGCCACTCGTAGGCGGCCTCTCCTGAGTGCACCGACGAGTCCGTGTCTCCTAGATGTGAGGGTCACCCAGCGCCTGTGTGCTGAGCCGCAGTACCCACCACGCGTTGTCGCCACAACCGAGGCGCCCTCCCAGAGGCGCGGTCAGGTGCGCCTGCCTGTCCTCGGGCGGGCGCTGAGGTCCCGGACGCCACGCTGATGGGAAATGGTCTTGCTGCAGCTTGTCTCCCAGGCCCTCCTTGTTCTAACTGGCGTTGCCCTCCCAATGGCTCATGTCCCTCATCTAAGCGGCCCTGATAACCCCTTTTCGGTAAAGTAAAAACGAAACTTCCAGTTGAGATGAAGGCGCGCCGTGTCTTTTGTCAGCTGTCCCGGGGAGGGAGCATTCCGCAGTCCATGTTATTTCCCCGCAGGAATGTGGAAAAAGAGGTGTGAAATATCTGTCCGGGGCATGTGTCATGAATGTGGTGTCCCAACAACCACAGCCGTGCTGGCACTTTCTCCCCAGCACCCAGGAGGGCCACTCTGGCTAGCCCGGGTGCACGGGAGAACGCATGTTCGCTCGCTGGCTGAACGGGGAACGGGACACTCGTGTTCCACTGGTGGGTGTTCCACGGAGGCAGCGGCTCCCAGGGCGGGGCTGTGTCAGAGGCTGAACCGGAGCTCTGGTGTGGGCCAGGCCTCCTGACACATGTGGCTTTCCTCTCTCTCCTGCCGGGGACAAACAGTGATCCTGTTTTAGAGGAGGAGACTGAGGGTCAGAGTGGATCTGAGAGACTTACTCAGGATCACACCCAGTGGACACATTTCAGGTCTGTCTGTCACCAATATCCAGCCCCTGCTGCCACAGCTAGAGGGTTGGCGCTCAGCTGGTCACTCTGTCCCCACGTCCCCATCGTGCTTCTGAGAAGGCAGGTGTCCGAGAAGGATGCCTCCTGTGCCCCCACACCCATGTGCTTCCCAAACGTGAAGATGGCCCGGTGTGAGCTTCTCACCTCCGCGGAGACACAGGTCCACAGCTGCCTCCGGGGCACGGGCTCCATCTCCTCTCAGTGTGGTGCCCCCACCTGGCATGCCCCCTCCTCCAGAGCACCCACTCCCATTTGTCTGAAATCTCTCCAACTCCAGACACCACCGCACAATTGCCCACGGGTCTTGCAGCAGAACTCAGGTGCCTGTGGGAGAGTTGGACAGGTCTCGGTGAGAGGTGGGGGGGGGGGGGCTGCAGCCAGTTCAAGGCGGCCTCTGATGACCCTCACCTCTTGGCATCGCAGCCTCATGTAGCTCCTTCCACTCCAGAGGTGTCCCTGATAACCAATAGGCTGCTGTGGCAATGACAGAGCATGAGTCCCCAGGCCGTGTCATAAAAGGCGTGTGGCTTCTGCCCTGCTTTCTTCAACCACACGCCATGTTGTGAGGACACTCAAGCATCCCTGGGGAGAGGCCTCAGTGGCAACAGCCGGGTGGAGGAGCAGTCTGGGGGTGACTCCTCCAGTCCCAGCCCAGCCTTCAGGTCGCTGCAGCCCCCCCCAACATCACTCACAGCGTAGCTGTCGGGGTCAAATGTGACAACTGTACTTCCAACTGGGAGTGTGAGGTGCAGACTCTTCCTGATCTGACCCCCCCAAGGCCAGAAATGGTGACACCACTTTGTCTGACCCCAACCTGACCCATCTGCCACTCAGCAGGGGCAGGGGCGGTGGCGGGTCCCAGGTTTCAACATGGTGGCATGCGATACTTTAATTACCACCTGTCCTTTGAGGTAAGGCGGTCAGTCCCACATTCCAGACCTGCTCATGCCCCTGGTAAGACCTAGGGGCCAAGGTGAGATGTCTTATGCCCAGATATGGCCATGAGAACGATAGCGGGAGCAGAATGAAACCCGAATTGGCCCCACCCACGGTGTCATTTCCGACAAGTGCATCTAGGTCCTCTAGTGGCCGAAGCTCTCCCCTGGGAGCGGGCGAGGGAGCCCGAGTCAGGAGAGCCGGCTTTGTGCCCAGCCTGGTGGCAGTGTGACCTCAGGCAAGTCACCTGAGGTGAGCACAGGGGCTGTGGTCAGACGGCTCGGATTGGACCTCAGATCAGCCACTAGCTTCTTGGATGACTGTCGGGACCTTGCAGAATTGCTCTGTGACTCAGTTTCTCCATCTGTGAAATGGGATAATATGCTTCTCCCCTTCCCCGCCTCCCCCCCCCCCGCCCCATTATTCTGGGTTGTTGTGCAGATTGAACCAGCAGAGGCTGGGGGCGTGCTTGGCACCTGCTACGTACCTGTGAGCCCTCCCGGCTTTGTTCCTCTCTGAGCTGTGCTGCCTTTGTCTGTAAAATGGGGAGCCCTCACCCAGCCCTGTTTACACGGCCTGTTTGTTCCTCTTCTCCCATCTCCTGAGGTTTGGTGAACCGGGGAACAGGTTGCTGCAGCACAGCCTGCTCGTCCAGGCTAATTGGAGCTCCTGCCTTAGGTAGGACCCGCCCTGGGAAGATTTTGCTCGACCCTGGGTGGGATCAGACACTTCTCCTGGGTGCCCCCAGCCCTTGGTCTTTTCCATCATGTGTCACCTTGCTAAGCCACCAGCTCAGGGACCACCTCTTAACTCAGAGCACCCCGAGGCAGGTGCATGCAGACCCCCTCTTCATCTCCCCCCCAACCCCCCACCCCCGTCTCTATTCCCAGGACTGGCCTGGAGTCTGTCCTCCCCGGCCTCAGGCTCTACCTGTTGAGTGACTGGACTTGGCAGGGGCCCATCTGTCCCCCACGTGCACATTCTTCTTTCCAGAGGAATGTCCCTGATCCAGGTTCCCACAGAGGTGCCTGAACCGAGGGCAGTGACTCTCTGAGCTCCGACTGTTGTTTTGCTGCAGGAAAAGGCATTCCTTTGAACTTGGCTAAGTGAGCCCATGAACGGAGCAGAACTGAGCTGCAGGAATTCCTGGGTCAGCAGGCACTCGCTCGGGCAGGGGCTGCCCTCTCCCTGCGGGTCAGCAGACACGTTGTCAAGTGAAACCCATTCCAATTAAAGGGAACATTAAGCAGGGGCCTTTCAAACACAGCCATTTCCGAAAATCCTTTCTTGATGCCAATTAATTCCCCTGAGGAAGGGGCAGGGATGGTGGGTGGTTGCCAGAGCCCCTCCCATGAGCCCAGTTCTCCCACCCCAGTCCCCACTCTGCATTTATCTGGGACTTTATATCAACAGTCATTTAAAGACTCCAGGCAAACATTTCCAGACCCTACTTCATCCAGCACTCCATGGGAATGGCGTCCCACAGCCTAAACCCCTCCCCCGGGAGAGATGAGAACCCGGGAGGGCGGGGGGGGGGGGGGGGCGGGCCTCAGCAAGGTCCAGGAGGTGGGGCATGGCCAAGAGACAGTGCTGGGACAGGATGACTGCCCACAAGCAGCCTGGACCCATGAAGTTCCTTCACTCATCAGACATTAATTGAGCACCTTCTGTGTGCAGGCACAGTCCTAGACCCTGAGACAAAGCGCCTGGCTTGTATTTCACTTGTCTTCAGACGACTTGTGTGCACATGATCTTGCTCTGCCTATGTTCCTATGAGAGAGAGAGAGAGAGAGAGAGAGAGAGAGAGAGAGAGAGAGAGAGAGAACTGTTTCATTCCCCTTTGTACTGGTTTCTACGGTTTCCAACTGTCTTGGCCAAAAGTGGCCAGAGGGCAAAAAGGAGGGTCAGACCCTGGTGGGCTTCATGACAAAACTGGGTGTCCATCTCACTGAGAAGAGTGGCCCAGATCCCAACTACCCCCAAGGATCAGTTGCCTGAGTACTGGGTTGAGGATTCTATCATCGATTGGTCATGTCTGTCATGAGTACAGAATCTGGGAGCAATGGTATGTCTGCTCTGCACATGCTGACCCTGCTCAGAAATCTAAACTGAAGTAGCATTTGAGGAAAAATCATGAGAGCAAATGGACCAGCCCTGACCTTCCTATCTCCAGGGCCTGGAGTAGCTTGTGACATGTCCTGAGATAAAAACTCACATTGGTCCCACCTGTTGCACAGGGCTACCTGATGGCCTCAGACACCTGTGAGGACTAAAACTATACCTGGTGAGCCCACAGTCACCAGCTGTGTGGCTGCTGCTCTCACCCTCCGGGCTGCCAGCTCCGGGCGGCCTGCTCAGAGTCTGCAAAGCTTGCTGGAAACATAGTGCATTTAGTTAATTAATCATCTGAGTGAGTCTTGGAAGGAACAGAAGCTGGGACATGCATCCCATCCAAAAGCAAGGCCCAGGGCTCCTTCTCAAAGGAGGTGAGCCACCTCTCATACTGAACAGCTTGTGGTTCCTGACACACCACGTTCATTCCAGCCTCTTTACCTTCACCTGGGCGGTTCCCTCTGCCTGAAATGCTTTTCCTCGCCTGGTTTGCCTGGAAAACTCGGGGCTCCGCAGCACTCAGAGCAAAGCCTCCTGTCCCATCTGGCCCACTCTTCTCAGAGTTCCCGCAGCCTCTTGGACAGTCCTGGGCTTTGCATGGACCACATTGTGTGGTGGACAACCTGCGTGCTGGGGTCTCTGTCCTCTGCTTGATTCCAGGGTCCCAGAGGACTCCACAGTCCAGACCAGGGTGTGGCATATGACAGGCATCCCCAAAGTACCCCAGAACGACTGTATCTCACTTTTGTGCCAGCAGAGCTCATGTAAATAGCAATTTGGTTCATTTTGGTCCCCTAGGGCCTAGGCCTAGGGTGCCCACAGAGGGCCTGATGCCCAGTCCACCCTCAGTCCCTGGGCACAGAAGAAAGGTCCTCTTAAGTTTAAAATTCTACTTATTATTAAGAAATAGCCTCTTAAACTCCTCTGAAAGGTTTATGAGGACTTATGTGGGCACCCATATCTCCATGCCCACCCTTCAGGGGCTTCAGCTTCCTCTCCCGGTCTTATTGGAGAGGCAGCCAGACTGGCATTGATGACAGGTGGAATCGCCCTTTGGGGTGAACGAGTCATGTTAGATGAGGGCCTATAAGGACAGGCTCTTCCATAACCAAAGGTAGGGCAGGTTAAT
This sequence comes from Plecotus auritus, assembly GCF_963455305.1. Taxonomy (NCBI): domain Eukaryota; kingdom Metazoa; phylum Chordata; class Mammalia; order Chiroptera; family Vespertilionidae; genus Plecotus; species Plecotus auritus. Next base: position 148,353,055 of record NC_137783.1, on the reverse strand, counting down.
GGTTAGTGAGCAGCATCTAGTGCCACCACCTGTGTTACATGAAAATGCCTCATTTTCTTCCCCTGTAAAATGGAGATAACAGTAGACCTAGCTCATAAGGTTGTCATGAGGATTAAATAAAATAGTGTGGGCATGTAGTGAATGCCCAATAAAACTTATCTTCACCATCATCCCATGGGTTTAGCCTCCCTGGGCTGGTCCTCATCCTCATCCTCATTGCTATCATCACCACCACCACCATCTTCACTATCACCGTCATCATCACCATTACCTTCATCATCATTACCATCCTTATCACCACCACCATCATCAGCACCATTACTTTCATCACCATCACTATCATCATCACCATTACTATCATCATCATCACCACCATCATCACCACCATCATCACCACCATCACCACCACCATCATCACCACCACCATCATCATCACCACCATCATCACCACCATCATCACCACCATCACCACCACCATCATCACCACCATCATCATCACCATCATCATCACCACCACCATCATCATCACCATTACTATCATTACCATCACCACCACCATCATCACCACCATCATCATCACCATTACCTTCATCACTATCACCACCATCATTGCCATCACCATCATCAATGCCATCACCATCATTATCACATCCTTGCTTTAACAGGTGGGATGGTACCCATAGTGTTGGAGGCAGAAGGAGAGAATCAAGCAGGGATAAGTATCTACATTACCCTGCTCTCCCCAGCAGGGTGCATTTGGGCTGTTGGGAGTGGAGGTGTGGTCACAGAAGCAGACACTGGCCTAAGGGAATGAGCTTTGTTAACCAATGGCAGAGGCTGTTGAGGCTGGGGCATAGGGTGGGGGACAGCAGGCAGCAGCCCCATGATCGTGGGGGCCTCCAGGCACAGCAGAGAGTTTGGTTTTATCCAGAGTGAGGTGACCAGGCCCTGGTGGGTCTGAGTTGGGACAGCAGGGTCTTGGTTAGGCTTTGAAGAGAATCCTTTGGCTGCTGCTCGGAGAACTGGCTGAAGGGGAGGACCCACTGCAAGGGTGGTGTGGCCATCCCTGTGACCGCTGGACGTGGTCAGACCAGGCCAGGTGAAGACTAGGAGTTGTTTTGGAAGCAAGACCAACAGACCTCTTGGGAGGGGCCAGGACCACTGCTGAGCTGTACAGGTCTCCCTCTGCTGGGCACCTCCCATCCCAAGAAGGTGCCAAGGCTAGACCACCACATGGCACTAAGCTTCTAGCCCTCTCACCCAAATAGCTCAGCTGGCTTCTGCCCTGTGCAGAAGGCAGAATGGTCCTCAAAACTCCAGAGCCAGAGCTGCAGACCCCAAGGTGACCTCCACAGCTCAGGCTGGCAAGCCCGGGCTGACAAGGCTGCCCACTCACTTTTTCTGAGAACATGGCACCTGGGACAGTGGGAGGGAAGCTGGGCTGGGACTGTCCCCATGGATTTGAGCAGGTCACTCTCCACCTCTCAGGTTCTGGGCTTGTAGGTGGAGATGTGAATGGGCGGGGAGGCCGGGTGACCCAGGCACAGAAGGCTGCCTGCCCTGCCCGTCCTTGGTTGAGGAGTAGGAGCTCTTGCCGACAAGGGGCCAGACTCCCTTGGGTGGAGGACCCACCCAGAAGCCAAATGTCCTTCTCTGGTCTTAAATCAATCCTTAAAGCCTCCAATGACTTCCCCTGGCACTTAGGACAATGTCCAGCACCATGAGTTCCCATGGGTTTGGCCTCCCTGGGCTGGTCCTGCACACACACTGTCCCCGCCCTGGTCTCCAGACCCTGCTGGGCCACCTCCCCAAGCTCGCCCCCACGGGGTCCTCTGCATGTGCTGTACCTCCCCCCTGAGTGGTCTCTCCCTCCTTCTTCCCTTTGGTTCTCAGATTCAAGGTCACCTCTCGGCGAGGACTTACTGACCACCCCTGAGCAGCTGCTGGGACTTCTCCCACCTGGCCCATGTCTGCCTCCTTCACAGCAACAGGTGCAGCTGCTGACGTTTGCGCGCATTACTGCCTGTTCTCTTGTTCATTGCCTGTTCTCCTGGGGGACAGGGACTGGCTCCTCTAGTCCACTGGGTGGGCTGGTGGACACTCCATGGAGGGATCCAGGGCTGAGCCCCAGCTTCATCTTTCCCTCCCAGCCTGGCCCTGTGAGGAGACGTCTGTTTCTCTGGGCAAAGGCCCCCTCAGGGTGATGGCTGTTGCTGGAGCCACAGGAGAAGAGAGAGGAGGAGGGTCCAGGTGGTGCGGCTCCGGCACGAGGCTCATTCACCTCCGACAGGCCACCGATGTCAGGAGCCCCGCGTGGAGTCCAGCCCCAGCGTTTCTGGGAACCTGCTCCTGCCAGGTTGCCAGCTCCAGGGCCCAGCATTGCTCAGCTGAGAGGGCAGCTTTTGAGGTGGAGGTTGGCAAGGCCATTGGCTCATGGTGCGAGCAGGTGCACAGGAAACAGGCTCTGGGTGGAAATGACCCGGCCGAGCACGAATGCAACGCTCGCTAACACCTTCCTGGGCCTCCTGGCCGGTGTCAAGGGGACCCTGCACAGAGGGCAGGGCAGGCAGCAGCCCGTGGGCTGAATACAGCTGCCCCGACTGTGAGGAGGGAAGAAGGACAGTCCTGAGGATGCCCACACTGCTCCAACCGGGCCCTGTCCAGGGGGCTCTGGGTGCTGGCTGAGTGCCTGGCAGGATGGGGAGGGGCGTGGTCTGGGCCTGTGAGTTAGGAGGACTGCCCGGTCCAGGCCACCACGCTCCACCTCTACTGTCAGGAACTCCTCAATGACGATGGCGATGCCCGTCACTGTCATCTTCACCCTCGTGCACAGGGACTTCCAGTGTACACACGCAGCCTCATTCAGTGGTCGGGACCACTCCATGAGGCACTTACTAAATATTCCCATTTAACAAATGAGGAAACTGAGGCCCAAAGAAACCCAACAACTTGCCCAAGTCCACGTGCCTGCCCCCTCACACCTGTCTTCTCCTCTGCCCTGCCGTTCTCCTCCCCTCTTCTCTCTTCCGTTCCCCCCCTCCTTTCGTTATTAGACATTTTTTTGAGTGCCCACCGTGCACAGGCGCCAGCCAGGTGTTGGGAATTCCTCAGATGACTGAGGCCCTTCGGACCTCTCCTCAGCTGGTTATAGGCCTGGATGACAAGCAGGTTCATCCCCAGGCGGCTCTGACACCTGGGTGATGGCCCATGGAGACTGTGTGGGTAGGGCCGTGAGGCAGAATGTGGCTGGGAAACTGTGCTGCAATCCATTAGTGATGTCTGCCAGGCATGTAGGTGTGGGGAGGGGGTAACTGTGCTACCTACCAGTAGATCCTAGACCAGCAGAGCCGCTAAAACGCAGGAGTCAGTGCCGGGTGCCTTGCACGGCCCTCCCGACCAATTCATCATTCTTCTCTCCATTTCCAGATAAGAAAGCAGAGCCTAAGGCCTTGTACCTCATCAGTGCAGGGCTGTACTCTGAACCCAGGCTCCCAGCCCGTTTCCCACCCCTGCCATGTCGCCACATCCTGTTCCCCTCTTGCTTTGGCTGCTAGGGAGCTCAGAACAGAGATTCAAGCTCGCTCTAGAATGCCACGTTATCCCAGGGTTTGGGGCATTGTGTCCCCCCTCCTTGGGGCTCTTTATCCTCCCTGCTGGGCCTCCGTGGAGCAGGCCGGACATAAGTTATCAACTATAAATAAAACCAAGACTTCCGTTCTGGCTCCCGCTTTAGTTTCCTGGTGCATTTTTTTTTCAAGTCCTTAATTTGTGGGGTGGGGGGAGACTCCTAACGGAAGATGACATCAGCATCAGCTGGCTCCAGCCCTGCAGGTCCGCGTGGGCCCTGAATGCCCCCATTATGAGGGGTAACCTCATTACACAAGTCACACTGCACAGTGGAATTCAAATGGCGTTTTGTGGTTTCTGCCCTTCGCAGCAGAACGCACACAGGGAGCTGTAGTCACTGGCTCCCTCCGCTGCTGCCGCCCTGGCGCCCGGCCACCCAGGGACCACCCCTTCCACACTGAGTCAGTCTCATTCTTAACTCTGACTCAGGGCCCTTTAAAGGGACAGAAGATCCAATTAGCCTTCGCAAGCGTGGAGTGGGGGGGCGGATTCTGCCTGGGGAGTGGATGGGGGTCAGGAGGAAGTTTGGGGGGATCTCTGGCAAGACCTGCAGAGCTGGGTGGGCAGCCCCTTCCTCCCACCACCACGCCCCCTCCCTCCCCCCGCCCCAGGATGGAGGGGGTTTCCTGCCAATTCCCAGGGAGATAAGCCTTTGATTTCTCCCAAAGCTGGCCAGTCTGCAGGACGGGAACCCCCGGGCATTCGGCGACCTTGCTTTTTGCTTGACCAGACACCCTGCCCAAGCTCTGGCCCAGAGGACGGCAGGACTGTGCAAGCCACTCTCTCTGTCCTGCCTCATTCTCATCACAGCGGCCTCTGTAGTTCCTAGGACATCCTGAGCTCCACAAGGTTTTCCTGCCAGTTCCTATAAAAGCAGGTTGCTCCCGTCTCAGTATCACAAACCGCAACCCACAGCTCTATTCAGCCTGCTTGTGTGTTAACTGGTCCCCACTGGAGAGCATCAGCCCCTTGAGGGCAGGGAGCCTGTGTCTCTTGTTCACAGCACAAGGCCTGGCACATAGTAAGGGCTCAATACAAATTTGCTGGATTAATAATGAATGGGTGGAGGACCCTCTGGATTTCTCCATAGCTGTGTCCTGTCAAGGGCCCCAGAGAGGGAGTGTGGAGTGGCCCTTCTCTGCCCAAATGGGGTGCAAGGGGACCAAGAAACCCCTGCTCCTGCAGGGGCCCATCTGTAATTTCAACTCTGGGGCGAGTCTCAGTTTAAAGCCTTAGTGAAACCCAAGAATTTCTGTCTGTTTTGCTTCTGTCTGACTCACACTTAGATTTTGAAGTTCCCCTTTTTGTCAGCGCTTCTCCTGAGGTTACAGAGTGGTCAGGCGAGGCCAGCAGGAAGCTGGGCCATGCTTCATTCACAAAAACAGGACCTGCCTGACTCCTGTATCCTGGCTGGGTTTTCAGCCCCCCTCCCCCCACCCCCCCGGGGCTTGGTGGCATTTGCAGGTTTGCAGCGGGCGGGGTTTAAGTTTATACATCTGCCTGGCTGGTGTTCATCTCTCTCTCCAGCCTCCTGGCTCACCCTCCCGGGGCCGGGGCCGGAGCCTGGGACTGGCCATGGGAGACTTGGTTCTCCCCTGCGGACTGATTGGTCTTTGTCCCAGGCAACTGGGAGGCCAGGGCCCAGGTGGGGCAGCCAGCCCCTGCCCAGTGGGCCCGCTCCCCTCTGTGGTTTCCTCCTCCCAGGCTGGGATGGATCCAAGGATGGAGGAAGATAAAGGAATAAAGAGGAAATGATGGCCCTTAGGGCACAGACTCCTAAAGCCAGCAGTGTCTCCTCCTGGGGTGCCATTTCCAAGTGTGCACGGAGCCCCAGGGGGTCTCACTAGCATCACGTATTCTTCACTCATTAGCTGGTCCTAGAACCCCTCAGTGCCAATGACTTTGACGTGATCCCTGGGGGTACCTGGGCAGACCCCTGAGGGTGAGGAGACATCCGCCAGGGGAAGGGATGGCAGGAGGCGAGGCAGGGGTGGGGCTTAAGGAAGAGGACCATCAGCTCAAAGGCTTGGAAGCAAGAAAGAACTGGTGAGCTGCAGGGCCACTGGGGCCGCCAAGAGGGGCACTGGGGTGGGGCCCAGGACAGCAGGAGTCTGGGAGGGGACAGGGGCCCAGCTGAGCTGGAAAGCCAAGCCTGGCTTTGGGCAGGTGAGGAGGGGCTGCCGGGCAGGGGCCTGGCAGGGGAGGCGTGCCTTCTCCTTCTGCCAAGGCCCTCCCAAAGCTGAGGGGCCGCTGCAGTAGTAGGGACACCCCCCCCCCCCCACTCCAGGCCCGGTGGGCAAGGGTGGCCAAAGACATCAGCAGAGGGAAATCTAAGACCCTGAACCTTGGTCAGTTTGGGAGGCACTAAGGCAGGGCCTCAGCCCGGAGCTTGAACCGAAGAGAAGGACTGTTGGGGGAGAGGCCACAGCTCGGCCCTGCCCTGCCTGGGGCCTGGCTCCCGCTCAGGGTGGCACGGTGTCCCTGGGACTCTTCCTGAAGGTGCCTCAGCTGTTCCCTTGTCTGCAGGCCCTGGTGGCTCTGGAACGCAGAGGAAAGGGCTGCAGAGGGGACCCTGAGCCACCACAGCTCCTTTGCAGCTGATGGTGGAGAGTCCTTGTCTGGGCGTGGCCGCATTGGTCCCGATTGCATTGCTGGGTCCCATCTCTCATTTGTGGAGACTATTTCCGTTACCTCGTTTCTGTCCCATAGTCACTAACATAGCATGACAATTCAGCAGAGAAAAGGGAAGGCGGTTGACCCTCAGAAGCCACCTGCAGGGCATGGATAGAGGAGGAAGATGCTGGATGTTGCCTTGGAACCTCAGTCTGTGACACTTTCTGGGCCACTTGAGGGGGGTGATTTCTCAATGGCAGGTGGACAGTCCATAGGCTCTGCCCCCCTCGCCCGGCTGACCACAGGCTCCTGTATCACGTGCCCCAGGGCACTGCGTTGGGTTCTCCAATGGCGGGTTTCATTTCGACCTTATGCGCCCGGCCAGGAGGGCATTGCCTCCCCTGCACAGCTGAGGAGACGGAGGGTCCAGAGGACAGTCTTGTCCAGGGTCACACAGTGTTGTGCCATCCAGTGGTCTCATCACGGCCCCTCCTGACCCTCCAGCCATGGCTGCTACGGGCACTAAACTCACTCATGGAAATGAAGTGCTTTGAAATGCAAAAGCTGTAAGGTATTATTATGATTATAAAAACACAGCCAATTATGGTTTTATGGGGCTGAGCTGCCCATCTGGAATTCCCTCTTATCCAGCAATCTCAAAGTGCTGGGCCCGTCCAGAATTAATTAGGCCCTGCAGCCAAGGACCACAGACTGCACCTAGAAGCACAGGGAGGGGCGGGCTGGGGCCAGGCAGGAAGCGACAGGCATTGCTCATAATCACTGCTGCCCTGGAGTCTGGGGCCCAGGCCTTCTCCTGGCCAATTAGCTGTACAGTGAGGAGCTGGAGGCCTCTCCTTCCCCAACCAGGTGAGGGATGAAGGTCAGCAGCGGCAGGAACAAGGCCAAGGGCTCCACAGTTGACAAGGTGGGAGGGAAGGTGAAGGGACAGTTTTGTCCGGTCTAGAGTTTTTTGGGTTCAGATCTGTCTGTCTGTCCCTTGTGACTATGAGCTCCTGAAAGTCACGGGCCATGACCTGAGTCATGGGGGCTTGGAGATGGACAAGATTTGATAGCTCTAGAGGAAGGAGTGGGCATGGAAGACTGGGGGTAAGGCGAAAGCCACAGGGCCTGCTACCTTGTCAAGGCTTACTAAGCTTGGGTCAGTGAATAAGTAATTGCTGGATGAATGGATGGTCAGATTGGTATGTGGAAAGACAAATGTATGGTGTAAGGGAGGATAGATAAGTGGGTGGGTAAATGTGTGGATGGGTGAATTAATTGATGGCCATGAGGATGAATGAATGGATGGATGGATGGATGGATGAATAGATGGATAGATGGATGATGAATGCATGGATAGATGATGGATGGATGGGTGATGGGTGGATGGACAGATGATGGATGGGTGGGTGAACAAATGGGTGGATGGATTAATGGGTGGATGGACAGATGGATAGATCTGGAGAATGGGGCATGGATGAACACAGGGTGAATGTGTGCATGTGTTTCAGATGCTGAGGTCATGGCCAGGCTGCAAGGAAGAGTTCACATTGGATGGATGGGTAGACAGATGGACAGATGAATAGATGGATTGGTGGGTTGGTAGACAGTGCAGTACACATCTGAGTCCATCTCAAGGAGGGACTGTGGGCAATATGAACTGACTCTGGCAGAGGCCTTGGTGGGGCTAGCAGGTCCCAAGCAGAATCTTGGTTTGCCTGGCATGATGCCCATGCCTGCCACCAACTGGGCTGCAGCCTGGTGAAATCCATGATCAAAGCTGGGCCTGGGAGACTTGCAGCCTGTTCTTCATTCAGCTTTCTCAGCCCCTTGACTTTGGCAGGTCATCTCCACTTCAGGCCCCCTCAGTTTCCTTGTCTGTAACACCAAGGGGTGCTGGATGAGATGGGCTTCTAAGGAAAGCAGGAGGAGGTTCCCGGGTCCTCCAGGGGGAGGGGGAGCAACCCAGCCCCTCTCCCCTCCTGCTCACAGGTTCTCCCAGCTTCATTCCTGGGCTCAGTCTAGGCACCTGTCATGTACCTTCTTCCCCTCCATTCTCCAAGTGTCCGGGCACAAAATGAGGCCAAGAGATGGGTCCTGGGGAGAGGGGAACTGGCCCCTGCCTGAGGTGAGCGGGCAAGGGCTGCTGTGGCCACAGATGGCTGCTCAACAGGCCCCTGGCAGGCTCCAGGCTGAGTCACCCTGAGTCACCACTGTCACTTCCTACCACACATTCCTTCATTCATACAGTGTCTCATTCTTAAGGCCACCTCCCTGGAATCTTTTTGAGCAGTTGCCAAAGGCATGTGGGGGGGGGGGGCGGGGAGGTGGAGGGGAGGACACTGCCTGTCCCAGCTGGATGGTCAAGGCCTTGGTTCCTGGATCCCTGCAGGGAGAGAGGGCTGGACGGTGTGACTTCCCAGAAAGGGAGGGATGCCTTCTGAGCCCTGTTCTGCCCAGAAGCTCTCTGACCCTCGCTGGGCCAGGTGCCCCGTGGGTGGGTGGTGCAGGTCCCTGCTGCTGTGAGGCCCCAGAGCTGCCGCCTGGAGACTTGGGCAGCTGGGAACACAGGTCCTCTCCCAGCACACGAGTTCACTGAGCCGGAGAGGAAACGGCCCACCTGCCAAGGGCACCTGCCTCCTGCACGCCACTCATTCATTCGCTTATTCATTCATTCCCCACACATTTCTCAGAGGCATGTGGTCTGCCCTGGAGAAACCCCTCGCCCACTCTCTGCGGATCGCGCTCAAGGAAGGCGAGGCCGCAGCCGGACGCCATCCTGGTGTAACAACTTTGCAAACCCCCCGCCCTCCGGGAAACCCTCTATCTCAAAAAGACCACGTGTGTTTTGTGCTTAAAGCTCCACTAATTTTTTCGTGTTTTGCATGCATGATCCTCTTGAAATGTCCGCGGGAACCGTGGGACATTTTTACTCCTGACCATGTTGCACGGAGGTGGGCTCAGCACCCACAGCACCACTGAGGGCCTGAGCTCTGTGCAGACTCCCGAGATGACAGAAGGGGGTTCCGTGCCCAGTGGTTTGATAGGAATGACAGCCCTGACAATTCCTGGGTGACTTGGTGAGTTGGCGTGGGCCCTGATGTCTTCTGTTGTGATTTTATTAACCTTTCACAGGAAGCTACGAGGTACCTCATTGCAGGAGACGTTTCTTTGTGACGGGGAAGAACCTGCTCCTGTTATGCCCAGAGGATATGGGTGGATGATGAATATAGAAGCGAGGGGGATATAGAAGCAAGAACAGAGGCCTGGGAGCTAGGGCTTCTGTGCGTGTGTGCAGCCAGTACCCTGCCGTGGGAACTTCAGCAGGCTCCTGGCCTCTCTCTGCTTCGTCGGAAGGGAGGCAGTGTGGTACAATGGTTAAGAGCAGAGGCTCTGGCCTCAGGCTACCCCTTTCTAGCTTTGTGTCCTTGGGCAACTTTGAGCCTTGGTTTCTTCATCTGTAAAATGGGAGTAATGGAAATATAACCCCCTCACGGGGCTGTTTTAGGAATTAAATGAGCTAATACGTGTAAGCTGATCTAAGATATATAATTTATGAAAGCAGCTGGCACGAACTGAGAACTCAGGTGGTACCAGCCATTTGTTATTAGAGTGCCCACGTGTCGGGGGAGCAGCCAGGGCCGAGGGCAGACGTTGCAGGTGGTTACACAGAAGGGAATGGAATGGTCGGAGCTGGGAGGGAGGTGGGGTCCCAGCTCACAGGTGGGAAAACTGAGACTCAGCTCCCTGTTCCACAGGAAGTGGGGGCTCCTATTCCCAGCATCGCCCCTGGTGGCCTCTCCACAGGGACCTCGCTGAGAGGCACTGCACGGTCTCCCACATGGCCAAGGCGGGGCGCATGGCAGCCTCTTCCCTTCATCACCCCTGGGACTGAGGCCCCCTCGGAGCCCCAGCCTCTGGGCAAGAGTGCTTGCCTATTACCTGCCTCACACCCTGCAGCAACCCTGTGTTGGCGCCTATGTCACAGCGAGAGAGCCAGGGGATCCGGGGAATCAGCTGACTTTCCCAAGTACATGGACATTCAGGGCTGGAACCCAAGTCTGTCTGATTCCAAGGCACCCAGCCACCTCCAGAGTGACTGGCAGGGACCGCTGCCATGCCGGCTGAGCCTTCCTTGGGTCCTGTCTTTTATGAGGTGAAGTCCCATCATCCTCAGGACAACCCAGTGATGCTGGCACCATTATGATGCCCAGTATGGACCTGGAAACCGAGTCATACAGATGACGAGTCACTCCCCTAGGCCCTCTCTGCTCTGCTGGCAAGAGGCCACGCTGAGACGTGACCCCGGCAGCTGCCTTAGCCAGTGCATGAACTACATGGGGAGAGAAGATGAGAGCGGAGAGGGGAGCCCCGGGCGGGGGGCGGAATTCTGTCCTTCTGCCCACATTTCCTCCACAGAAATGAGAGGAAAGAGCCCGGCATTTATTGAGCACCTACTATGTGCCAGCCCATCTCAAACCATTATTTTGCAAGCTGAATATTCTTAATTGCATTTTACGAACAAGAAATGAGACTCAAGGAGACACCTAGTTGGGGGAGGCGGGTGGTAAGATTCCCTGGCCTGCGACCCCAGAGTCTCCGCTTGAGACGCCAGAGAAGTAGGGGCCCCTCCCGGGGAGCTGGTCCCCCTCCCGCTGCCTCCTTTCTTCCCCGCTCCTGCCCCGGGGAAAATTAAGTGGTGAACGTTTTCAAAGTCGACCGTCAAAAGAAAATGGTTGGAGGAAGGAAATGTGCAATTAGGAGCTTCATCGTAATTTCCACCGTGTGGTTTGAGCTCGACTGTAAACACTCAGGATGGGAGGACGCGCTTCCCCCGGGCTGGGGCTCCTGCCAGCTCTGCTGCGCCCCAGGACCAGGAGAGCCAGGGGGGCACCCGCGGGGCGGCGGTGGACTGCCCGCCTCGGACCGGGAGGCGCTGGGGGCTGTGGGAAGCTGCCATTCCCAGGAGAGGCTTCTTCCAGCAGAATGTGCCGGCTTTACAGAGAGGAAATATTAACATTGTAATTATAATTCTGTGTATTCAATTAAGTTATTAAACAGGCCTGGCCTGCGGGAGAGAGAGAAAAACCCCTCAGTTTCATTCTAATTGTTTCTCCCAGGATGTAATTAGAGACTTATAAAGGAATCCAGCCAGAAAAGGCGGCTGGCTCTGCTGGGCCTGGGTCTGGGCCCAGGGTCTGGGCCTGTGTCTGTGTCTGGGCCAGGGTCCGGGGTCTGGGCCTTGATCTGGGCCCGGAGTCTGGATCTGGGACCGGGTCTGGGATCTGGTTCTGGGGCCTGGAGTCTGGGCCTGTGCCTGGGGTCTGGGCCTGGATCTGGGCCCGGGGTCTGGATCTGGGACTGGGTCTGGGATCTGGTTCTGGGGCCTGGAGTCTGGGCCTGTGCCTGGGGTCTGGGCCTGGATCTGGGCCTGGGGTCTGGATCTGGGACTGGGTCTGGGATCTGGTTCTGGGGCCTGGAGTCTGGGCCTAGATCAGGATCTGGGGTCTGTTTCTGTGGTCTAGGGCCTGGGGTCTGGACCTGGGTCTGGGATCTGTGCTGGGTCTGGGTCTGGGGTTTGAGCCTGAGGGCTGGGGGCTGAGGGCTGAGCCTGGAGTCTGGGCTTGGCGTCTAGGCTGGGGCTGGGGGCTGAGCCTGGGGTCTGGGTTTGGAGTCTAGGCTGGGTCTGGGGTCTGGGCCTGGGGTCTGGTTCAGGGTCTGGGATCTGGGCTGGGGCTGGGATCTGGGCCTGGGATTTGGGTGAGTGGGCAGGGCTGGTCCCAGTCAGAGGAGGCTGTGCTCTGAGAACTAGTTGCCACGAGGGCAGGGGTTTGGGCCTGTTGGTGTCCTCATGCCTGGCATGTAGTAGATGCTCAAGAAATCATTCTGGGATGAGTGTCTAGTAGCCAGTGAGCAGCTAAAGGGGCCAGGAGTGGCTGTCCAGCTGCCGTGGAGATCTCGGCAGAGCTGTTCCAGGGACGCAGTGGCTTCTTGCTGAACCCAGGGCCGGACTGGGCCAGAGCACACTGCTCTGCCTCCCTGGTGGCCAACACCAATGTCCATCCTGGCTGTGACCATGCTCTGCTGCTGTTTACACAGACGGACCTTCACTTCTTCCTTTAGTCTCTGCTCTGGTCACTGGCACCTGATGACCGAGGAAACCTGTGTCACCCAGGGAGTGGCCAACATTCTGCCAGCCCCAGCCCTGTCCTAGCAACAGAACCCTGTACCTCCTAAAGGGGTGGAATTTTAAGCATCGGGTTCAGAGGGTCCAGAGAGCAAAAGCCCCTCCTCCAGACCCCCCATGTCAGGCCCCCTGTGGAGCCTCTGCTGGGGTTGGGGGGGGGGCGCGGAGAGGGTGCAGGCCCCGAGCAGGCCCCAGATCCGGCTCCGCGCTCCTCCAGCCGACAGCTGCCCCCAGGCTCCGTGCAGAAGCTCCCGTCGGACGGGAAGTGTCTCGTTCCAGCTGGCACAGCCTTATCGAACAGCCCGGCTTTGTCAGTGTGGACAGCTGCGGTGATGGGGGCTGGCTCCGCGCTGGGCTGGGGGCCGGCTGGGGGGCTGGATTTGGGAGACTGAGGAGGGGGAGGCAGAAGCCAGCAGCATCTCCCGGTGGGCGGGCGAGCAAGGATCATGAAGATTTGGGTCAGCAGAGCCTCCTGGAAAGCTGAGTCCCTCAAGCGGGTGCCAGGGTGTGAGGCCTGATTGGGGAGTGACTGTAAAGGGAAGAAGAATGTGCGTGGAGAAGATTGGGAGGATCTGGGCCTGTTCGCTAGGCCCCCTGGTCTCCCCTGGCACACAAAAGAGCCATCCTTCAAGGGGTGACACTGATGGAGCCACAAAAGTAATCATTTTGGAGAAATAGGAAGGTGTGGGGACCCTTCCTATGTACAACCATCTATCTATCTATCTATCCATCCATCCATCCATCCATCCAATTATCTACCCACCCATCCATTCACCCATCTACCCTTCCACTTATCCACTCATTTACCCATCCATTCATTCATCTACCCACTAATCCATCCATTCATTCATTTGATCATCCACCATCCATCCACCCATCCATTCATTCACCCATTCATCCACCCACCCATCCTGATTCCCAGGTGCTTAACATCAGCAGCTGAAAAAATGATGAATCACGTGCAGAGACCAGGATGACTCTGGAAGAAATAGGTTCAAACAACAGTGGGGCACACACCTCCGTCTAAACACACAAGGCTCTGGAGTGAGAGAGACCCGGGTTTGACTCCAAGTCCTACCACTTTCTATCTTACCCTGGTGTTAGTCCCGAACTCCTCGAAGTCTCTGGGTCCTCACCTGGAGAATGGGGCTTGTCGCTTCATGAGGATGTTATGGCGATCCACGTGACCTGCTTAGCACAGTGCCTGCACGAGGTAAGAGATCAGATAAAGACACTTGAAATCACTACCTGCCCACTGGATGGGGAGCTCCTCACTCTCATCTCAGCAGCCCTGCTCCGATTCCTGTCCCAACCGGCCCTGACAGCAGCCCCTCCCTCTACACCACTCCTCATGTTCTGGAGCCTAGGGATATGGGGCACCCAGCAGGGCCCTGATGGTCCCAGAATCAAGCAAGATCACAGATCACATTTTGCAAGGGTGGGAGAGCGGGAGAATTCATCTGCCTGGAATCCAGACGGAAGCCCCATTCATACCGGTTTCCCACAGCAGCTCTACTTGGCGGGGAAGGATCTCCATGACCCCTCTGCCTCACGAGGAGCTCGTAGTGAGTAGCTGTGTATCGAAAGGGACAAAGTGCAGGGAGGCTCTGTTTCCGGGCCGAGTCCTCTGAGAGGTGGGATTGAAAAGGTGCTATTTGCAGTCACCTAAGAGAGCTCAGGGTGGCTGTTTGCTTGTCTGACTTCCCCAGTGGGAGTGAAGGCTTTGCCTCATTCTCCACAGCCTGAGGTGTGAGCTCATCTACTCTCATCTCCATGCTGATGACTTTCTAATATCTACCTCCCAACCTGGTTTCCCTCCTGAATTTCAGACCCAAAGCTCCAACTGTGACTGTTAATGTCTCTCTCTCTTTTCAGACTTAGAATTTCCACTTGGTTCTTTATTACAGTTTCCATTGCTCTGCCTAGATTCCTTATCTGTTTCCTTATTAAGACTATATTTTTCCATTATTTCTTCAAGCATTTTAACTTTTGGGAAATATCATAAGAGCTGTTTGGAAAGATTTGTTTGCTAAATCTATTATCCAGGCCACTTTAGGGTTGATTTCCATTGACTGTTGTTTTTTCATTCTTGACTATGAATCACATTTCCTTGTTTCTTTGTACATTTGAAATTGCTGATTACATATTGGACAAGCCCTGGAGAGGGAGGGGATGTTGCTACAGGCTGATCACCACTGGCTGTGATTTGGGGGGTTCTGGTCCCTGATGGTCTCCCACAGGGAAAGAGACAGTGAGAGCTCCTTGCAGGAATAGTGAACACCCCCAAGGATGAGGGGATGTGCAGACAGGGCTGTGGGCACATTGATCCCCAGGTGATGCACTGGGGGCCACCTGTAGTCTCCTGAGGACCCCTGGACCCACTAGAAGACCTGAGATTGGGTGGGTGTCCTGCCCCTCCTGCCTGCTTCCCTTTGGCCACTATCTCCCCTTCCCAATGTGCTCCCATTGGGAGTGGGAGATGCTGTGGGGCCACAGGGCCACACACCCTGTGCTGGCCACTTTCCTTTGACCCTCCAGGCTCCCTTTCTGCCCTGCTCTCTGCCCCAGAGGCCGAGCCCCACGGGCCCTGTTCCTGGGCTCCATCACAGCAGCTCCCCTTTGGGGTCACCTTGGGCAGGCTGTGTCCCTGGCTTAAAGGTGACACCTTCCCCCCAGGCAGCTCTCTCTAAGAGCATCTCCTTCCAGGTTCCAGCAATGTTGCCTTCCCCATCCCTTCAGCCTAAGTAAGGGGGACAGTGGCCCGGAGTGGGTGCAGGGCCACCCTCATGCTCCCCATCCTCTGCAGTTTTCCCAGCTTGAGTCATCTCTTTCCTGGTGGAACCCTGACTGATATAGTCCTGTCCCCTGGCAGCACAGAGAGGCCTCCGGCCACACTGCTGCTCCCACAGCCGGCTTAGATAGCTACACCCGGGGCATGCCCTGGACCACCGAACCATTCTCCCAGAAAGGTGGGTGAAAGCCAGAGAGACCTCATTCAGAGCAGGGCTCGCGGGTCCATGAGTGAGAGGCAGAGTCGAAAGGCCAGCCTGGGACAGCATGGCAACCACTCGGGACAATGACATCTGTGGGCTTTGGAGTCACAGAGCTTTGGGTTCAAGTTCTGCCTCTTCCTGCTACTCACTGTGTAACCTTGGGGAGCACCACTTCCTCTCTCTGACCCTCAGGTCCAGCCTGAGCTCCATGACGGGGTCAACAGGAGACAGCATGCACCGCTCAGCACCGACCCCCGCTGCCAGTGGCCTCAGCAGGGCCCACGAGGAGGCATGTCCCCAGCTTCCCCGGCCTGCTCTTGGGTGAATCGCTGCTGAGTCACGGTTAGTAGGTTCCCAAAGTAGAAACTTTGTCAGATCTCAGAGAATGTCAGCCCCAATGACTCACGTGTGTTTCTCACCAAAACAGGATCGCAGGCCTTTGGGATCAGCTCAGCCATCTCGGAGAGGCATTGCAAAGCTGTGAGTGGAATGCTGGGTTCCGGCCACAGAAGAGCTGCCAGAAGAGTTCCCACTAGGAAAATCTGATTCAGCCAGCTTCTCCTTCTTCATTAGGCTCCACGTTCTTGGCTGTGTCCACAGCTGAGAATTAGGGCTCCATGGTGGGTTGCCTGGCAGCTGGTGGCAGCAATGGTTTTGTTGTTATGGTGATGGTGTTGTTGGTGCTGGTGGTGGTGGGTTGTTTTTAATGATGGTGGTGATGGATGTAATGGTGGTGGTAGAGTTGATAATGGTGATGGTGGTTGTTGGTGGGTTGTTGGTAATGGTGATGGTGATGCTGTTGGTAGTGATGGTGGGTTGTTGTTGATAGTGATGGTGGTGATAATGGTGGTGGTGGTGATGGTGGTGGTAATGAATGTGGTAGTGAGGTGGTGGTTGTGGAGATGATGGTGATGTGGGTGGCGGTAATGGTGGTGCTGGTGCTGGTGCTGATGGGATGTTGATGTTGAAGGTGGTGGTGATGAAGATGATATTGACACTTCACAGCCTGAGCCCAGGAGCAGAGCAGTAAGTACAAGAAGCGTTGAACTCAGAGAACCTGACTGCTGGCCCCAGTTCTGCTACTTATGACCCGTGAGCTGGAGAAGCAGATCCAGCCCCTCGGAACCTGGGCTTCCTCATCAGTGAAGGGAGAACGACATGTCTCCCTTTCCAGGCTGCTTGGGCATCAGAGTGGCTGGCCTGTGAATGCCCGGCCTGTGGATGCCCGGCCTGTGGATGCCCGTGACTACGTGGAGTCTTAGAAGCTGTGAAGCTCTGCGCAGGGCCGGCTGTGCAGACACGTGCGGTCACAGACCGCAGCTGCAGCGGACGTGGCTCCGCGGTGGTTTTCTGTGGAGCAGGCTTCCCTTCCTTTTTACGGCAGCAACACGCCCTTTCTTTTGGAGGCTTTTGAACACTTTCTCTCCCTCCCAATGTGGCTTGGAGGGGGCTGGCCACGTGGAGCCCACGTCCCCTGATCACAGGATGGGTGTGTGGCCCAGGCTGGGGCACATGGAGCTCCACCTGCAGCTTTCCCAGCAGGAGGTGGCGTCATTTGGCTCAAGACTCACAAAGCAGCCTGGGGTCGCCTGCCGCCATTTTTCGTACCCCACGAAGGGTACCTGTCTGCAAAACCTAAGGTTAATGAGCCAAGAAAGGCAGAGAAATACCTGAAAGAGGAAGGCAGGGAGAAAGGGGAAGAGGTAGAAAGTGCTGGTGGCCAGGAGAACCCGGGACTTTGTTTAAGCACCTGGATCCAGCCATACCTGAAGATCGCTGGTCCGCTCCCGAGCCTCCAGCTCACACAGGCCACAGAGCAGCCTCAGTGTAAGTTCAGATGTCCCACGCGTCCAATAATTTCAGTGGGGGCATGTCCTGGAAAGGGAATTGGCGCGTCAAAGAACATGAATACTTTAAAGACAGTTGTGTTCTGCTCAAGGGATCCCCGCGGAGTAGAGGGTCCACGTGGAGGAAGGCACCCAGCTTCCCCCTGGATGGCCACGCTGGGTTTGTTCAGCCCCAAAACAAGTGTGTCTGAGGTGGGAGGGAAGGTCGGTGAGAGGGAAGGTCGGTGAGATAGGCCCACGTTCAGGAGCTGTGGTTCCTCGGTGCTCAGTCCAGGCTACTCGCCCCTTTGGGAAGGACAGGTGGCCGGCGGGGGACGGGCAGTGGCATCACGGAGGTGTCTCTGCTAGACTTTCCTGGTTGGCTTTATCACTGAACCCCCGCCCCCGCCTGGGAAGCCTCCTCCACTGGGCAGACTGGGACAGGGGCTCACCTACCTCTCCTCCGGGACTGGTTTCCAGAGCCCCAAACACACCGCTGGGACACCGTGTGCCTGTCTGTGGGACAGCAGGTCCCGCTGGTACCTCCAGTGGCTTCTGGGAAGGTGTGTGCTGAGAAGTGACCAGGCCGAGTGCCCAGGCAGATTGGCCCCTGGCTACCAGCGGCTGGCAGCGCGGCTGGCCCCAGGTCCCCTGAATCCAGCAACCCAGGCTTTGGAAGGTGTAAGGTTTGTGCAAGAGTCTGGGGTGTGTGTGTGTGTGTGTGTGTGTGTGTGTGTGTGTGTGTGTGTGTGTTAACTGGCAGATGTGCTAGTAGCATTTTTGCATCCCCTTTCCATACGCGAATAGGACATCCCCACGGTGGCCTGGAACCCAGAGAGAGGGCCTGTGCTCCTTCCCAGCACCCCTGGGCGTGGCCACTTGCTTCCTTGGGCCAATGGAACACGAGAGGATCCCCTTCTGAGCAGAAACTTGAAGTGCCATTGAGTGTTGCCACGAGGATCGCACGCCCCCACCAGCTCTGTGCCTTCAGCTTGGACGCTGGCATGACAGAACGGGACAGACGGTGGCTACTGTAAAGCGCACGAGACACAAACCTTCCCTGTTGTAGGCCTCTGAGAGGTAGCTCTTTCCCAGCACAGCTGCCAGGGAACAACGTGGCTTTCACAGCTGTGGTGCCGCTGGCCTGAGGCTCACCCCTGCCACCAGTCCCCAGGAGTCTCGCCCTGGCCAAGCCCGTTGACAGAACGTTTACATTTGGGCATGAAAAGTCCCCAAATATCCGCACTATCTACTCTGGGGCCGCCAGGGGAGACCGGACACCGGGCCTGGGGCTTTGAAACAGTCGGTTGGTGGAGGTATAATGTACGTATGACACGACCCGGCAGTTTAAGTGCGCGATGTAATGAGTTGAGAAATGTACACAGTGGGGCAACCACCACACTCACACTCTTCTGGAAAGTGTCCTCATGCTGCTGTGCAATCCGTCAGCCCCCCCCCTCCTACAGGTAACAGCCCACCCGCTTCCTGCTGCTGCAGCTCAGATTGGCTGCTGCGGAGCCACACTCCATGGAGCCGCGCACCCCACGTGCTCCCGATCTCCTCCTTTGCTCCGGAGACAGCAGCAGGGCCGCCGGGGCAGTGCGCCGCTGGGTCTTGTTGCCTCCACTGCAAACATCCTGCACTGCTTATCCCTTCCCCGTGCGGGTGGCCACTGGGCGCAGGGTCCCGCCCCTGCGGGCTCTCCTGCGGGAGTCTCTGCGGGCATGCGTTTTCCTTTCTTTGGGGCCTGTCGTCACCGTACATCCCACTTCGTAAGAAAACTGCCAAATGATTCCAGAGTGGCTGCACAGGGCCACATGTCCCATCCGTGGAAGAGAATGCAGGTGCTCGGCATCCTTGCCAACACTGGGGAGCGCCGGTCTTCAGGATGCGGCGCCGTGCGGGTGTGCAGGGGGTCTCGCTGCGGTTTTAATGAGCTTTCCATCCCAGGTGCTGCTCGGCCAGGTAGAGGGCCCCTTCTGTGGAGTGAGAGCTCCTATCCCTCGCAGGGTTTTTACTGGGGTGTGTGCCTCATGACTGAGCGGTGAGAGTGCTTTGCATACGCTGATTCAAAGCTCCTGGCAGCGCGGTGCGCTGAGGATATTCCCTCTCGGTCTGTGATTCGCCTTTCGTGTGTTTTGTTTCGTTTTGTTGTTGTTGTTTTGCGTTTGTTTTTCCGGCCGTGTTTGGAGTGCAGCATCCTGTAATGTTGGCGAAGTCCATTGATCCCATCTTCCACTTTGGTGGTTCCTGCCTTTTGGGTCCTTGTGATGGATTCGTTGGCCCATGAGTCATCCTGCAGTTGGCTTTTATTGATTGCTTTCTTCCTTGCTCTGGGTCCCGTTTTTTACTGTGCACCGTCCGTTCCCAGGAGCGCTATGGGACGCTCTGGTCTCTCCTCGTGCGGGGAGTGCTGGTTTTTGCTCCAGTGGGCAGCGCTATTGCTCTCTGCCCTGAACTGGTATGTACTTGACCTCATCCTTTGTTGGTGGGTGTGGGGGATCCCTAGATGTTCCCAAGCCCCCGACACGGGGAGATTCGCCTCCCACACTGTCCCCAGAGGTTCCCTCTGGGCTTGTATTCAGCTCGTTAGGGGGAGTCTAACGTGCGTAACAGCCCGAGGATGTCGCCTTGTCCTAGGCACGCCTTCTTGGTCGGCAGTGGCAGGTCCAGGGGTTAGTGAGGCTCTGCCCTCTGCCTGGACCCTGCCCCTGCCACTGCTCAACCTCTGGAATCACTCCATCCCCAGCTCGAAGCCCCTTGCTGGTACCCTGCCCCACAGCTTCCGGAAACGTCAGCGCCTCCTCTGCTCAGTGGGACCACCGTGATGTCTGAGGACCCCAGCTGGCCAAGCCGTGGTGGGAATTGCCCCAGGAGACCTGCGGTTCCCTCCCAAGCTTCCCCTCCCTCGGGGTCATGGTCACGAACAGCTGGCTATCCAGCGCCTGTCAAGAGGTGCCTCAAACCTGTCATCCAGGTGTGTGGCTGCCTGTGGGGGGAGGGCCAGCCTAGAACTTTTTTATTTTAAATATGTTTTTATTGATTTTAGCGAGAGAGGAAGGAAGAGGGAGAGAGAGAAACACCGATCGGCTGCCTCCTGCATGGCGCCTACTGGGGATCAAGTCTGAACCAGTAATCAAACTGGCGACCTCTCCGGCCAGCGTCAGCCTAGAGCTTTTTCACAGACCTGCTGGGCTCTATGTTGGACTCCGAGCCAAAGGCAGACCCCCAAACAGGCCAGCTGGTCCTCTCCATGAGGTGCAAGCGTGAGGGCGGGACAACAGGCCAGATGTGACTCCAGAATCGCATTGGGCACATCTGCTCTGGGGGGCGGGGGGGGGGGGGGCGCGCGCCAGTGAAAGGTCCCTGGGAGCACGATGCTGAGGCTCAGACCTTGTTTGTGCTGAAGTTGTCCCCTCAGATCCAGTGCTGGGTTCTAACCCCCAGGACCTCAGAATGGGAGGGTCACAGTAATGACGTGAACGGGAGGTCATTCAGACGTACCCTGACCCAGTGTGACCGGAGTCCTTATAAAAAGGGGACATTGGGCCCTGCTGGTGTTGCTTAGTGGTTGAGCCTCAACCCATGAACCAAGCAGTCACTGGTTTGATTACCTGTCAGGGCACATGGCCAGATTGTGGGCTCGATCCCCAGTTAGGGGGCATGCCGGAGGCAGCCGATCGATATTTCTCTCTCATCAATGTTTCTTTCTCTCTATCCCCCTTCCTTCCTCTCTCTCTCCAATTAATAAAAACATACTTAAATAAAAGGGGGAGGGACATTGGACACAGCGCCACACATAGAGGGAGAACGCCCTGCGAAGATGAAGGTGGCATATGCATGCCTCAGGAGGAACTAGCCCTGCCTGCACCTGGCTCTCAGACCGCCAGCCTCCAGGGCTGGAGACTACACCTTCCTGTTGCTGACCCCCGCCCCTCGTCTGTGGTACTTTGTCTAGCTGCCGGAGCAAACTCTATAGACCTGGAGGATGCGTGGAAATGAATAAGAAGGGAGATGGGAGGCCTTCCAGGCAGAGGGACTAGCACAGGCAGAGCCCAGGTAGGACAGAGTGGGTGATGGAGGGACAGAAGGCGGGGCACGCGCTGGAGCATGGAGCACACGGGGGTGGATCATGAGGCCAGAGGCAGGCATGGGCCAGGTCCTGCAGGCCTGGATGGCCGTGCCTAGGTGGTGGGGGAGAGGGGTGGTAAGAGACATATGACAGGGTCAGGGGCTAAGTCCAGGGAAGAGGGAGCCAGAAAGAGGGGCAACCCTTCCCTGGTTTCACAGCCCCGTGGCCCCCATGCTGTCCTCTGCCCAAAAACCAGGCCTGTGCTTGTGGCTGAGGGTCTGAGCCTTGAAGGCCAGAGCCTGAGCCGCAGGACCCCCCAGACCCTGCTGGGGAAAGAGGTGATTAGCAGACCCCTTTGAAGCAGCCGCAGTTCTGGGCCAAGCCCCAGGCATAGGCAGGGAAACCACCTAACGACCAGCCCCATCTGACACATTGCATTTGAATTTAATAAGGGGGCTGTTTCTCTCCTGGAGGTGGGATGAAACGAAGCCAGCGAAGAATTTTAATCGCTCACATAAACGGTCCGCAGTCAGCATTTCCCCCAGCCACCATTTCTTTATTAATGTTCATCTTGGACGAGGTGTGAGTCCTGTGTGGGCAGCTCCCAGCCCTCGGGTCTTTGCCGGTTGGCTGGGAGGCGGGTCTAAGGCACCCATCTGTCACCTGGAGCTGGACGGGCCCCCAGGTCCCTTCTGCTGACTGGCCTTGTCCCCGAGAGAGGAAGGATGTGGTGCCAGGCTCAGTGCCAGCTGCTACACGCAGTCTACATAGCAACCCTGTGCCTC
Organism: Plecotus auritus; assembly: GCF_963455305.1. Taxonomy (NCBI): domain Eukaryota; kingdom Metazoa; phylum Chordata; class Mammalia; order Chiroptera; family Vespertilionidae; genus Plecotus; species Plecotus auritus. Next base: position 148,330,952 of record NC_137783.1, on the reverse strand, counting down.
GAGACAACTATTATCCCTGTTACAGGTGGGGAAACTGAGGCTCTGGGAGGCCGAGCACCCTGCCAGGTTCACACAGCCTCTGGGCCAATCTGACTCCGAGGCCCACACTGTGTTTCCCGTGGCAAAGGGCAGGGGTGCCAACAATGAGTAGGTGGTGGCCGCGTCAGCCCTCAGACCTCCTCACACGGTGGGGGTTGAACGATGACCTCCACAAAGAGACGTCCGTATCTCCATCCCCCAAACCTGCACCTCCTTCAGGTACGGGGCTCTGCTACAGAAGCCCTAACACACTAATGCAGGGGCGGCTCTGTGTTCAAAAGAGAAGGTTCTGGAGTGGGGCAAGGGTGGGGGAGTGTGGATTTCATCTCAAATGCACAAGGAGTCATTGGAGTATTAATTGGGAGGCAAGGTGACAGGATTCCAGGATCAATTATGAATTTTTAATTTTTCTTTACTTTTTACTGACGTGTATATAACTTACAGCAAATTTAAGTGTGTAGCTCAATGGAATTTTAACTCAATTTTACGAGGTTCGTGGATGTTCAGTAAACTGTCCATATTGAAAGTTACCATTTCATGAGTTTGACATATGTGAACACATGTGAAACCTCTGACACGCGTGGTGGACATAACCGTCACCACCAAAGTGTCCCGTGTCCCCACAATCCAGCCCTCTATCGGCCCTGGTCCCCAGGCACCAATGACCTGCTTTCTTTCCCTCTAGATTCTTGGGCATTTTCTATAGTTTCATGCAAACAGAACCACAGAGCCCACACCCTGTTTTGGGTCTGGCTTCTTTTACCTGGAATCCTTATTTTGAAATCCTGCCATGATGTAGCGTGTTATCAACAATTCACTCCTTTTTGGTGCTGAGTAGTACTTCACTGTGAGGAGGTACCCTACTTTGTTGCCTTGTTTATTCGTTCCCCCAGAGAATAGACATGTGAGGTGTTTCCAGTTTGGGGCCATTGCAAATAAAGCCATCATGAACATTCCTGTACAAATCGTTGAGTAAATTTCTCTTGAGCAAATATCCAGGAGTGAAATGATGGGGCCAGATGACAGGTGTATGTTTAATTTTTTAAGGAACTGCCAACTTTTTCCCAGGGTGGTTATATGAACATACACGGAAGGTGGGTTGCTTCACATGCACGCCTAACATGGCACGAACAGTCTTTAATTTTGGTGTGCTGGTATCTCACCGGAGTCTTAATCCACATTTCTGTCATGGCTAATGATGCCCATGGTTCTTTCCTGTAGCCATCTGTACATCTGCTTTCATGAAATGTTGTTTCCAATCTTTTGCCCTCTTTTATGGGCCTGTCTTCTTAGGGTTCTTAGAAACATTGACATATTCCGGTTCTGAATCCTGTCTGTGATATATGTATTATAAACACCATCTCCTACTCTATCACTTGCCTTTTCGGTTTTTTTACTGGTGTCTTCCAAAGAGCAAAAGTTCTAAATTTCTATGAAGACTAATTTATCCATTTTTTCCCCCTTTTGTGGTTTGTGCTTTTTGTATTCTACCTAGGAAATCTTGGCCTACCCCAAAGTCTCAGAGATTTTCTCCCCTGTTTTCACATAGAAAAGTCTTACGGTTTTAAGTAAGGGTTGATGTTCATTCTTTTTCTACTTGGAAATCCATTTTATCCAAACTATTCTTTGAAAAGATTTGTGTGAGCTTTTCTCTCTGCTAAATTGCCGTGGCACCTTTTTAAAAACCCAATCAGCTGTATATCGGTGGTCTCTATTCTGTTCCATTGATCTATGTGTTTGTCCTTACAACAATAACTAAATGTGTTCAATTAATGTGACTTTTCAAAGTATATGTCTTGAAATCAGAAAAGACCTTCAACTTTATTGTTTTTTTATCATTCTAAGTCTTTGTATTTCTATATAAATTTTAGCCTTAGCTCATCGATTTTTATCAGGATTGTGTTGAATATGTAGATAAATTTGAGAATAATTGCTAGCTTAATGTTGGGTCTTCCAGCCTATGAACATGCTATATCTCCTCATTTATTCAGGTTTTCTTAAATTTCTCTCAACCATGTTTTATAATTTTCAGTCTGGTTGCCCTTCATTAGGTTATTCTTAAGAAAAAATTTTGGGTGCTGTTCTAAATGGAATTAGTTTTTGTTTGTTTGCTTGTTTCCCAGCTGTTTGCCTAAGAACATGATCAATTTTGGTAGGTTAACTTTGCACCCTGCGACCTTACTACATTCACGTATTAGTTCTAGTGGTTGTTTGTAAGTTCCCAGGATTTTCTATGTAAATAGTCATCCTAGCTGCAAATAGCAAATTTTGTTTCTTTAATTCCAATTTTTAGTCCCTATTTTATAACTTTTTTTTTTTTTTGGTCTTATTGCAATGGCTAGGATTGCCAGAACAATGTTGAGTAGTCCTGGTGAAAGCAGTCTCCTTGACCTTAAGGAAGAGAAATTTCAGGCTCACCATCTGTATATATAAAAAGCCAGCAACTAGAACACTGGAATGACCAGAATGACCGGTCGCTATGACACCCACTGCGGCTGGCCAACCAGCCTGATCAGGGGGAGGGCTGGCCAGCCAACCTCCTGCCTACGCCCCCCCCCCGCCAGCCCTTCCCCCAATTGGCCCTTCCTCCATCAGGGGGTCGGGGGGGGGGGGCACCGACCTCCCATGGCCCCTCCACCCACCTGCCTGGCCCTGATCGGCCCCCATCAGGGCAGGCCGGCCAGATCCCACCGGTGCATGAATTTGTGCACCAGGCCTCTAGTTGATTTTAATATTGATTACAGCTTTTTTTTCCCCCCAAGATTTCAAATCCTGTCTTTATTTATTTATTTATTTTAATTTAATAAATCTTTATTGTTCAGATTATTACAATTGTTTCTCCTTTTCCCCCCCAAAGCTCCCCTCCACCCAGTTCCCACCCCACCCTCTGCCCTTACCTCCCCCCCACTGTCCTCATCCATAGGTGTACGATTTTTGTCCAGTCTCTTCTGCACACCCCATACCCTTTCCCCCGGGAATTATCAGTCCACTCCCGTTCTATGCTTCTAATTCTATTATATTCACCAGTTTATTTTGTTCATCAGATTTTTAATTCACTTGATTTTTAGGTTCACTTGTTGATAGATATGTATTTGTTGTTCATAATTTTTATCTTTACTTTTTTCTTCTTCCTCTTTTTTTAAAAAAAATTTAATTTAATTTTTTTTAATTGTTTGAAGTATTACAAATAGTAGTACATATGTCTCCTTTTTTTTTTCCCATTGACCTCCCCCCAGCCTCCCCTACCCCCCAGTACATGCCTTTACCTGCCCCCCCCCCCCAGTGTCTTGTATCCATTGGTTATGCTTAAATGCATGCATACAAGTCCTTCGGTTGATCTCTTACAGCACCCCCCTCAACCTCCCCTGCCTTCCCGCTGTAGTTTGACAGTCTGTTCAATGCTTCTTTGCCTCTGTATCTATTTTCCCCCCATTTCTTTCCTTTAAAAAATCTTGCCTCTGCAGACTAGAAATAAACATATAATAACAAAAAATGTTTGAGTCCCAATTTCAATGTCCAACAGTTCTGAGTCCCCGTTTCAATGTCAAACAGTTCCTTATGTGTACATGTCAGCAATGATATCTGGATGGACAGCTTTTTTTTTTTTTTTTTTTTTTTTTTTTTTTTTTTTGTAGATGCCCTTTATGAGTTTGAGGATGTTCCCTACTATCCTTAGTTTGCAAAAACTACCTTATCATGAATGGTATAAAATTTGACCAAGTGCTTTTCCTATATCTATTTTAAAATTCATGAAATTTCTTTCTGTTATTTGGTTAATATTATGATGTACATTGATCAATCTTCAAATGTTTAGCCAACTTTATATTCCTGGCTTAGCCCTACTTAGTCCTGATGTGTTATTGTTTTATTTATACATATATTTATATGTTATTTATATATATTGTGGGATTTGACTTGCTAATATTTTAAACGATTTTTTGTGGCTACATTCATGAGGAATGTTGTCCTACACTTTTTTAAAAAAATGTCTTTGTGAGGTTTTATATTAGAGTTGCGCTGGCCTTCAAGTGAGTTGGCAATGTTTCCTTCTCCCTTGTTTTCTGAAAAACAAAAAACAAAAAACAAAACAAACAAAAAAAAAACCTGTGTCAGATTAGTTTAGTTTTTCCTCAAATATTTGATAAAACTAACCAGTGAAGTCATCTAGCTCTGGAATCTCCTTTCTGAAGGCTTGTTTTTTAATAGAATGAATTAAATTTTGGTAACAGATGTAGGGCTACTCAGATTTTCTGTTTCTTTTGTTAAGTTTGATTTTCCCACAAATTTATCCATTTAAGCTGTGGAACTTGTTGGAATGAAAATGTCTGTGACACCCTCTCACAGACTGTAAGACCTGTGATCACCTATTCCTTCAACTTCTGGCATTGGTAGTTTGTGTTCTCTCTCCGCTCACGACGTCAACAGTTTATCGATTTTGTTGGTCTTCTCAAAGAATCAGCTTTTGGCTTTGTTTCTTCCTCTTCAGTCTGTTTCCTCTTTCCTTGGTTTCTGGTCTTTTTGTTATTATGTCCTTTTTCTTCACATGGTTTTACCTGGCTCTTCTCTTGCTCGCTCCCCCAGGGCTGCTCCTCGGGGAACTGACTTCAGCGTGCTCCTGGTTCCTGACGTAACTACGTACAATTCTAAGTTGTCCTCCAAGCCCTGCTGGGTAGCATCCCACCGATTTCCACGTGACACATTTCCATTATCATTCGATCCAAGTTATTTTCTAATTTCTCTTGTGATTTCATCTTTAATTCATGAGTCATTTGTAGATTCATGAATCATTTATAGATATTTGGGGTTTTCCTAGATGTCTGGTTGTTAATTTCTAATTAGATTCAGCTGTTGTCAGAGAACACACGTGATTTCTGTCCTTTAAAATGCACCGAGCGTGTTTGATGGCCCAGCATATGGTCTACGTTGGCAACTGTGAAAAGCGTGTGCACTCTGCAGGGTGTAGTGTTCTATAAATAGCAACTAGATCCAAGAATCCAAGAGACTAATAGTGCTGTTTGTACCTTTCAAGTCTTTTTTTTAAAAAAAAAAAAGCTATTTATTGTTGACAGTATTACAGATGTCCCCCATTCCCCCCCCCCACTTTGTTCCCCTCCACCCAGCCTCTGCCCCCACCCCAGGCCTTCCTCACACTATTGTCTATGTCCATGGGTTGTGCATACATGCATATGTGTTCTTTGGTTAATTTCTTCCTGTCCCCCCACCCCCTCCACCCCGAGACCTGTCATTCTGTTCCATGCATCCATACCTATTTTGGACCTATTTTGTTGGTCAGTTTATTTTGTTCATTAGATTCCACATGAGATCATGTGATACTTGTCTTTCTCTGATTGGTTTATTTCGCTTAGCACAATACTCTCCAGGTCCTTCCATACTGTTGCAAAGGCTAAGATTTCCCTCTTTTTTACAGCCTCATAGTATTCCATTGTGTAAATGTACCACAGCTTTTTTAGCCACTCATCTACTGATGGGCACTTGGGCAGGTTTTTACTAAATTTTTGTGTATTTTTCTATTGATTACTGAAGGGGGGGGTGTTCAAATCTCTCTTTATGATGGTGGTAATGTCTAATTGTTCCTTTTATCCTGTCAATTTTGCCTTATGTGTTTTAAGGCTCTATTCTTAGGCACATAGAAATGTATAATTGTTGCATTTTCCTAATTAATCATCCTTTCTATACAACAAAATGTCTCTTTTTAAAAATAAATATATTTTTATTGACTTCAGAGAGAGGATTATCTCTGATAATCCTCCTTGTCTTTCTGCCTACCACTAACATAAATCTTAATTAATATTAACACTATGTGTTAGATCTTATAATATTCCCCACGGATTCCTATGACCTGGTCATTTTCTTTCTCAATCCTTTTTCTCTGTGTTCTTCAAATTGGGTATTTTTTTATTGGTCTACAAATTCACTAAGTTTTGCCTTTGTCATCTCCATTCTGCTATTGGTCCATTCCTTGATGTTTTAAAATTTCCAATATTTTATTTGATAATTCTAACATCTGAATATCCTCTTTTAATGCTTATTTTTTTCTGCCAAGATTTCTTATCTTCTTATTCACATCAAATGCTGTAGAAGCTGCTTTAAACCCTTTGATAATTCAATGTTCAAGTCATCTCAGTGTTTGCTTCTGTTGATTGTTTCATCCCTTGAGAATGCATTGAAATTTCCCATTTCTTTGTATGTCAAATAATTTTGGATTATATGGGCAATGTGAATGCTGTATGGTGTAGACTCTGAGTTCTGTTAGCATCCTCTGAGAAATGTTTATTGATTTTTTTATTTAGCAGGCAATGAACCCAGTGGAGTTCAGACTGTAATAAGATCCATCTTGTCTTTTGGGGGGCGGGGCGGGGATGCTCACATCTTAGTTCAGCGCTCAGTTCAGTACTTGGCTCAGTGGCTTTGGGTCTGTCCTGCACATGTGTGGCTCAGGCTGAGACTTGTGTGGGCTCCCGCACACAGTTGGGTGGGCCCCCAGGGTGCCTCCCTCACACTCCAGCCAGCTGGGTTCCTTTCCTCCAACAAGACAGCATGGTTTCCATCTCAGCTCCAGCTACACACACAGCACTGATTTGGGACTGAGGTCCACCAATGGGACAAAGTTATGAGACAAAATAAAAGGAGAAAAACATTACCTAAGCAAGCCTCTGCTCTGAGTTATGACCAGCTTCACAATTTGTGTTTCACCAGAGTACATAGTGTAATCAGCGTGTGTGTGTGTGGGGGGGGGGGGGGGGTGTGGCAGGGGGAAGATGAATTATAGAGGGTTTACACCACCCTGGTGGACCAGGCTCCTTGATGGGTTGTTACGTATGCGTGCATCCATGTAACCACCACCCGATCAATATACAAGGACTTCCTAGTCCCTCAAGGTCTCACTCCAGGGCAGGACCTGCTCCCCATGGTAATCATTGTTCCATCTTCTTTAACCTCGCTGGTTCAGCCCAGTCTTGATGCCATACAGTCAGAACTTTCCAATGCTGGCTCCTTTTATTCCAGAGTGAGAGGTGCATCCCTGCTGCTCCCCGTGGAGGCAGGTTATCATTCTCACTGCTGAGTGATAGCACACTGTGTGGTATGAACACCCCACAGTTGGCCTGTCTGTTCCACTGTTAATGGGCATCTGGGGGGGTTCCAGTGGAGGGCATCAGGCTGGGCATTTTAGAAGGCAGCACAGGGCAGAGTGGCTACAAGCATGGCTTCTGGAATCACACAAGCCTGGCTCTACCACAAAACAGCTGTGTGACCTTGGGCAGGTCACTTGCCCTCTCTGAGTCACAGCCTCCTCATCTGTGAAGTGAGGACCATATTTGTATTATTTACAGGGTTGTCATGACAATCAAGTAAGACGAGGTACGTAAATGATGTCACCTGCTGCCTGCCAGAGCAGGTGATCAATAAGTGACAGCTGTTAAATTATCAGCGGTGGGAGGAGGGAGCAATTACGAATGTCGGCGCCGGTATCTGATCTGGGTTCCAATTCCAGGTTAAATGAAGCAATTGTTACTAAACACTCCGTGTCGGCTACGCAAATAGTAAGCTCACAACTTATTATCCTTATTGCTATCTGGTCCTTTAAATTCCAGTGACCTTCGTAACATTCCCCGCAGTAGGTGTTGCCATTCCACGGAGAAGGGGATTTTCTCAGAGATGTGAGGGGAGTGCCCAGGTCACAGATCAGGAGGCGGTGCAGCTGAGACTGGGGTCCAGCCTTGCCCATTCCAAATTGCCTTCCAGATGTGGGGGCCCGGCTCCCCCAGGTCCAGGCGCTGCCCCACCACCCCTAAAGCCCCTCCTTGAGTGTCAGAGAAGGGTGGACCACCTCTAACTGGCCAGCGCCCTCCCAGCCAGCCCAGCGGGGGAGGCCCTGAGACTAAGACCGAGACGGAAGAACTTCTCTCGGGTCCTGTGTGCAAGCCTCACAGGTGCCCGGCTCACCAGCCCAGGTCCTTTCGAGCGCCCGTGGCTGTGTCGGTCGTGCAGGCGCAAGTCCAGGGCACCATTCTCATTGCAGGCGGGAGCCCCACTGCCCCGGACGGACGGATGGAGCTCCTTGGGCCCTGCTCTGTGCGCAGACCTACAGGCTGCCCTGCCGTTTCCCCAGCACAGGCTGGTGATGGGTGCAGGGCCTGAGGCCAGTGCACGGTGCCCGCACTGGCAGGGCTCCTAGACACTCTGCTTCCTGGGCATTCAGGCTGTCTGGGGTGGGGAGCCATCAGCTGGTCTGCAGATGCCAAGGCCTCGTGAGGGGTGCATCCCAGCTGAGGGGCCCTGAGGAGGAAGGGGAGCGGGTCCCAGGAGGGTGGTGAAGGCCAGTCTGGGTCCGTGAGTGATGGCAGGTTCTGGCTTCCGGGCCTGGGTTTGAATCCTCCCACATGGCACCCCGGTTTCCTCACCTGTGGTGGGGCAAAGTGAGTCCCTGCCTCACAGGGGCCGTGTGGGGATCCAGGCACGTGGCCCAGGTGAGGTGCTGCTGGGTCAGCACTGGCTGTGCTGACGCCCGAGGCAGCCAGGTCAGGGCAGTGCCACCAAAGGTGTCCAGGGGCCACACAGGCCTTTGAGAGGTGCCGAAGGCCTTGGGTCCACATACCAATTGCCACCCACACAGGCTGACGTCCCTTCGAATGTCGCAGTGGGGCTAAGGTCACTTGGAATCCCAGAGGGGGCGGGTGAGCTGGGAGTGGGGGCAGGACAGAGTCCTGGGCAGGGAGCGCTCAGTCACACCCCTCAGAGGGGACCCCAGGCCACTTCAGGCCAGGTCCAGGCTCTGTCCCAGGCGTGGGAGAGAGGCAAGGGCTCCCCAACCACCCACCAAGTAACTGGGGCCACGGGGTGGAGGCTTGGGGCTGAGAGGGGAGGTAGCTTCTGGGGCGGAGGGCAGATCTGCACATCCCTAGGGCAGGCTCAGAGGGATTAGGTGTAACTTGCGGGGTGGCGTGGTGGGTGGGATGCGTGGGGATCTGATCCCCTTTCCTGTCCTGTCCCCCGGCCTTTTCCCAGCCTAAAGAGAAGGACTGGGGTTCAGCGAGCACCCCTGTGTGCCAGGTAATAACCACGGAACCCCCTGCCAACCCCCTGTCGTCCCTCTACCCCCGTGTTACCGATGAGCAAAGACAGGTTTGGGGCTGCCCAGGGTCGTGGCCAGGGCCACCCGGCCAGCAAATGGTGGAGCCAGACCGAACCAGGCTGGTCTGACCCCACCCCCTCCCACCAGTGCCTTCCAGTCTCGGTGCAAAACTAAAGCCCATTGGTTACTCCCAGCTGCTCCACGCCCAGGTGTCTGCCCAGGAGGAATGAAGACCAAGTCCACACAGAAACGTGTGTGTAAGTGACCGCAGCGGCATGATGCATGGAAGCCAAAATGTAGAAACAACCTAAATGTCCACCGACAGATCAATACGCAAGTAAAACATGGTCCGTTCACACAGGGGAATATCACTCAGCCCTGAAAAAGGAACGCCGTGCTGACACCTGCTACCACATGAATAAAATTAAAGAGGCGATGTTGAGCGAAGAAGCCAGACCCAGCAGGACAAATATCACAGATTCTTTAAGGGGAAGGTCCAGAACAGGCAAATCCATAGAGACAGACGGTGGACTAGCATTGCCAGGGCTGGGATTTGAGGGGTCGCGGCCAAGGGGCGTGGATTTTTAGGGAGCGGGGTTTTGGGGGAGTAATGAAAATGTTCTAACATTGGCTGCACAGCTCTGAATACGCGAAAAACCACTGCGTTGCACACTTCAAAAGGGTAAATTGCAAGGCATGTGAACGTCATCTCAGCAAAGTGGCTAAAGATAACGGATCTGAGACATGTGGATAGTGTGTACCCCTCGTAGGTCAATAAGGAAATGAATGGGTCAAAGGCAATAAAGAATCATAATAAATGAACCAAGATCTCACAGAGACGTGCCCGCCCAACACACTGCCCCTTCGGCATGCAGTGAATGTCCGTCTCTTTTCTCATTCTATTCCTCCCAAAGTGCCCACTGCGAGCCAGGCCCTGGGGCTCTCGGGCTGTGTGTCCCCGGCGCTTGGCCAGGTCCCGGGCTGGGTAGGAAGGGCTCGGCAGCCTGGGGCATGCTCACTACGCTGGCAAGACACCTCAGGACCCACCTGCCAACGTGAGAGACGCAGAGGTGGACTGCACAGGAATAAAAGGCGTGAGCGCCCAGCGTGAGGCTTTGGGTGAGTCTGTCAGTCCGCAGACAGCTGCTGTGTCACAAAGACCTGGAAATACTGTGGCATAATCTTGACACGAATTCCTCACAAAAGAGCAGCCAGGCAGCCAGGCCTACCCGGGCTCCTTCCGTCTTTCTGCTCAGCTGTCCTCGTGAAGTCATTTCCATCGGGTCCCGGGTGGGGAAGGAGGAAGGGAGGCCACACCTGCGACCTTATTCATGGTCAGGGCTTGTTGCAAGAGAGTCTGAGAAAAGTGTGTAGCCGGGGGTGGAGCGGGGGAGGATGTACCCAGCTCAGCTCTCCGCTGCTGGACAGGGGCTGGGAGGGTGAGGAAATGTGGGTCTCCCGGCCTATAGCCAATAAGCACTGGGCATCGCCGTTCACATTTCAAAAGTGAGGGTCACATATCGAGGGCTGCTTGGAAGACAAATGATAGGACACAGCACACCCTCCAGAAATGGGAATGGCCCACTGCTCTCCCTTTTCTCAGGAGCCCCGTCAGGTTGGGGGTCGGGCAATGGGGTGAGGGGGTCTGCCCGTAGAGCCCCAGCGGGTGGCATGAAGACCTGGCACAGACTGGGAGCTCACCGCTCCTGCAGCAACCACCCTGGGACGCGTGGAACCCACGGGGAGCCCAGGACACTTGGCCTCTGCCACCCTCAGCTGGGACTGGACCAGCCAGGGAGGCCTCAGCGCTGCCTGCTGTCCGTGGTCCGGCCAAGCTCCCGTGGGCACTGCCCAGTCTGTGATGCCAACTCAGCATGCTCAGCGCTTACAGCTCTTTCCTCTGCTCTGGCCCCGGCCCACTGGCCAGCCGGACGCTCGATACATTCTGTTTTGAAAGAAAACAAACTCTTTTGAAACTGTTGCTGGGAGCATAGACTGAGTCTCACCCCCTCCCTGTGGGGGCTGGTGAACATCTGACGTTCAAGGGAGCCTGATAGGCCAGGCTGCCCTGCCCCAGTCCACTGAGGCAACAGAGGCAGGCAGGGCCCCCGCTGTGGAGACAGTGGAGACTGAGAGCAATAGGGAGCCACTGAAGGATGGAGAGGGAGAGTGGCGGGGTCAGGTGAGCATTTCAGCATGTTCAGGCAGCGTGGCTCCCATTAGAAGAATACCGCAGTTGATGTGAGCGTTGAACTAAGGGTCCATGGACGTAGTGGCACTCAGGCCCAGAGACGCCCTGGGTTATGCCTTGGAAAGCTGGCTCCGTCTCAGGTCTTAAAAGCAGGACATGGGGCTCCTATTTGGGAGGTTCTAGGGCCCCAGCAGGGTGGGGGTTTGGGGCGGGCCTGTGATGTGGCGCCCTCGCCATGTCCACAGTGGCCATCTCTGGCCAGGTTCAGAGCCCGGGGTGGGTTCCTGCTGGTGGAAGGGCCCTGGCCCTCCTTCATCCTCCACAGTGAGGACGGGCTATTCCTGGAGCTCTGGTGACCATGGGATCTTGTCCCGCAGCCTAAGGGTGTGCGGTGGCTAGGAAGCTGGGCCCCCGGGGAACCAAAATCTGGAGGTAGGAGAGCCGGGTCCCCAGCCCGGAGAAGCACTGTCACCCAGCCTGGCCCCTCTGGATGGCCCGATGCAGCTGGGCAGGGTGACCCCCAACAGCCTCAGAGAAGCATCGACCCCATGGGGCTGGGCCAGGGTCACAGGGTACAGTGACATCCGTGGTGACCTCCTTCTGGGCCAGGGGCTTGGCTCCAAGAACTTTTCATGTAGCATCTTGTGTCCTCCTTAAAGAACCCCAGGAAGCAAAGGCTGTTAGGGTGCCACGATGCGGATGAGAAGACTGAGGTCCCAGGAGAAAGGGGGTGCTGGCCCGAAGGGATGTAGGGGGAAGGGTAGAAGCAGGATTCACCCCCTGCTTCCGCCACTCTTTGCTCACAGCTGTATGCCAACGATGGGCTGTAAGGGCACCAACATGTGGTGTGTGTGTGTGTGTGTGTGTGTATTGCAGTGTGTGTGATGTGTCTGTGTGTATGCATAAGTGTATATGAGGTGTACATGCATGTTTATGGTGTGTGCATGTGTGTGTGTATTGCAGTGTGTGTGATGTGTCTGTGTGTATGCATAGGTGTGGGTGTGTATGAGGCATACATGCATGTTTATGGTGTGTGCATATGTGTGTGGGTGTGTGTGTCTGTGTGTGTGGTGGATGCATGTGTCTGTGTGTATGCATAGGTGTATATGAGGTGTATATGCATGTTTACGGTGTGTGCATGTGTGTGTGTGTGTGTGTGTGTGTGTGTCTGTGTGTGTGGTGGATGCATGTGTCTGTGTGTTTTAATAAAGCTCTCCCTCTGACTGGACACAGTCCTGGCCCTGGGATGTGGAGCAGGGTGACCGCTCATGCTGGAGCCACAGGCCAGAGCCAGGCCGTGGTTGTCCCAAGGAGCCAGCCTTTTCCCTTAGGAGCGGGTCCTATCCCTGCTGCTCATGGTAGGTGAGGCCTAAGCAGGTGAGCCGGGAGGGCTGCCGCCCAGCCCCTGTGTGGAGTCCCTGAGGTAGGGAAGGCTCGGTGGGAGGGAGGATGGGCAGCCTGCTCTTCCAGGTCCTTCTCCTCTTGGCAGGTGGCCTCAGGCCAGAGCGGACAGTCCACGGACAGGGAGGATGGGCTGCCGGGGGCACCGAGTGAGAGCTCCTGAGTGAGGGTGCCGGGAGCGTGCCTCCTGCCACAGGCCCTGTGCACAGGCAGACCTGCCCTCTCCCCACTTCACCAGGTGATTGCTGTTCTTGCCTCAGATTCCAGATCCCAGATCCCTGCCCAGGGCAGTCACCCCTGACTTCCCCGGCTGGGGTCACCCTCACAGCCCCCAGGCTCCCCTCTAGGAGCTGCCAGGTCACACTCACGTACAGAGCTACCTATTGTACGTCTGTTTCCCCCACTGGACTGCGGGCCCTGAGAGCGGGGCCCGAGCCTCCTTGCTCCCCACTGCACCCCAGTGCCCAGCACAGGCCCAGGCCCATGGCGGGACCTCACTGCTCTCTGTGGGATGAGTGAAGAGGAATGAATGTCACCAACTCCTGTGCCCCAGCCCCTTAGCTCCGCAACCTCGGAAAGGGGGACCGAGGGGCCTTCCAGGGCAGCTGTGGTGGCAGGTGGAGTCGTGTTCACGGTCGTGGATCATGGCCAGGCTGCCGCTGGCCAGCTACGTGGCCAGGGAGAACTAAACCACCCCATGCCTCAGTTTCCCCTTCTAGCAAGTGGGAATAATGACTTCCCTCAAAGGGCCGATGCAAGGGCTAAATAAGACAGCGCATGTAAAGGTTTCCGAAAAGTGCTTGGCGCATCATAAATGCTGTGTATGTGTCAACTTCCTTGATTTCTTTCTTATTTGCTCCGAAATTAAAAGTCTTTAAAAAAATCACATACATGATACATAAACATTCAAGGTGCAAACTTAAGAGAACAACAACAACAACAACAACAAACACAATTTAAAAAGAAAAGTTAAATATTCAGAAATCTCTCCAGGCAAAAGTAAGTCCTTGGATAAGTCAGGGTCAAGTTCAGCTTGAGTAACACACGACTTCCCAAATAGCAATGGTTAAACAGATGGAGACGTGTTCCTCACTCCTGTGGCAGTCCATAAAGACAGGGGCGGGTCCGGTCCTGTAAAGCCTTCAGAGGTTGAGGCCTTGGAACCTGAGCCATCGCCAGCGGGTCCAGAATGGCAGCTGGAGCACCAGCCGTCACATCTGAGTTCCAGACAGCAGGATGGAAGAAGGGGCGAAGACAGTGCATGGCATTTAACTTTCAAGGAGGATATTTGGAAGCTGCAATATGCCGTTTCTTTCTCTCTCTCCCTCTCTTTCATTGACAAACTGCCACACTAACTGCAAGAGAATCTAGGGTATCTGATCTTTATTACAGGTGAGCTGTGTGCTCAGCTAAAAATTGTGGGTTCTTCTGCCAAAGAAGGGAGAATGAATATAGGGGGACAGCCATCAATCCTGACATACTCCATCTGCCATCTCAGCCAACACACTCCTTCCCCACTTTTGCAATGTGCGCTCACACACACACGTGCACACACGCCCACACGTGTGCACAGCACCCACAGGCAACAGTCCCACACGTACAGGAAAGCAGATGTTTGCTCTTGGGTGGCTTACTTTGTTCATCCCAAAGCAGATCGTGTGGGCACGTAGGGGCCACACTTCCATGCGGCCAGGCCTGCTGCATTTCCACCTGCCGCTTCCTCTCCATGCGCCTGTTTCCTGTCTTTCCATGTCCACAAACAGAGATGCCCATCTTTAAAGATGGCTGGTGATGCCATCACACTGGCCTTCGCTGTTCCAGCCGCGTCGGTGCGCGCGCGGGCTGCTGCCCGTGTGGTATAACCCACGCTGGGTTCGCGCCTGGGTCGTCCTTGGTGCCTGGTTGGAACATTTCCTTAGCAGAAGTTCCCAGAAGTAGAAATGCTGAGTCAAAGGGGGAACCCTTTTGACATTTGAACACGAATTGAGAAACTGCCCTTCCAAAAGGTTGTCCCAGTTTACACCCCACCCCTGGCCTGGTGTCGGTCACGTGCGGGTGACCAGGGGAGAGCTGGGGATGTGCCCAGGCCTGAGGCTCACCCTGCCCCCATCCCGGCTCCTTTTCTTTACAGGGCTGGCTCCCACAGCTGCTCCAAACCTCGGCTCTCTCCCTTCTACACTGGGGACTGTGCCTCTAGTCCTCCAGGGACCCAGGACAAAGCTGATCAAAGGATCCTGTCCTCCTCAGGCAGCGGGAGCAGGAGCCTTGCCCAGGTGCCTGGGCGGCTGAGGTTCAAGTTAAGCAGGGCCAGTGGCCCAGGGACCTGGACGAGGGGTGGGGTGGGCAGCTGCTGGTTGACAGGGCCCAGCCCCTCGACCCGCGGGACGTCATGTCTGAGAATGCTCAGAAGTGAGCATCCGACCAATGGCTCCCAACCTCAGCTGGCAGCAGGGTTGCCAGATTTAGGAAATAAAAATACAGGATGGCCAGTTAAGTTTGGATTTCAGATCAGCGGGCCTGGGGCACATTGTTAGCACTTAGACCGAGTCATGTCTCTTCTGAGGTTCAAGTCCTAACCCCCAGCACCTCAGAATGTGGCTGTACTTGGAGAGGGGGTCTTTGATGAGGTAATTACGTTAAAATGAGGTCACTGGGGTGGGCCCGAATCCCATAGGACTGGTGTCTTTAGCAAAAGAAGAGATCAGGGTACAGACACACAGAGAGGGTGCCTGTGGGGACACAGGGGAAAGACGGCCGTCTACACACCAAGGGAGAGGCCTCAGGAGGAACCCGCTCTGCGACACCTTGATTTTGAACTTGCAGCCTCCAGACTGGGAGGCAGCGAGTGTCTGTGGTTCAAGGGCCCGAGCAGACATGCAGGGAGGACCGCAGAATGGTGGCTGTGGAGCAGGGCGTGCCCACCCCCGGAGGACACACTCTGAAGACAGAGCAGGGCCAGAGCCCCTGGGGGGTGGTGGCTGAGCTGGGGCAGGGCCCTGATCCTCTGGAGCCCACTTGTCCTCGGACACCGGACTGGGCAGTGGACCGCATGCAGGCGACCTCCGGGGCGTGGCTGCATGATGGCCCTGGAGGACAGGCATCCCAGCTGTTGCCTGTTTGCTTGGCTATGACACGGGCCCCAGTGCACATAGAGGAAACCAGGCCGGGTTCACGGGGCACTCCTGCCCAGCAGCTCCCCGTGCCCGAGAAAGGGCACCTCAGGCCTCGAGGCTCCTCCCCCGGCCCGCCCCTTGGGCACCGCTGTGGAAGGGGTGGGCGCGTGGGGGCCCCACTTCCACGCGGCCAGGCCTGCTGCGTTTCCACCCGCCACTTCCTCTCCGTGCGCCTGTTTCCTGTAGATCCCCCACCACTTGGCCGGGTTCCACCCTCCGCTCCTGCCCCTTTCTCCCCCTCCCCCCCCACCTCTGCTGGGGTGGGTCAGTGCCCAGGGCTGGGGGAGCGGGCACGTGGCACTGGTGGAGGCCGAGGTGTGGGGTGCGCTGCCTCTCTGTCAGTTTGGAGTTGTCCGCCCGGGGCCGGAGGAGCTGGAAACGCCTGTGCAGCGCAATCTGTTGGCCAGGGGCCGAGCCGCCCCGCGAGGGATGAGGTAACGTCCTGCAGCGGCCACGCGGGAAGGGTGGTGCTCTCTCTGGCCCAAGGGGACTCCCATGGATGGCTGGGCCTTTTCCAGAGACCCTGGGGTGAGTCATGGCTCGGGGTGACCTCCGGGGAGGCACGTGACCTGGTGCCCATCCAGGCCCTGCTGGGACACCAGTGTGACCTCGGGGGTCAGGGCCCAAATCTGGACCCATCTCCTTGCAGTGAGCAGAGAGCGAGTGGGCCAGCATATCCTGAGATTCCTTATCCCACCCCCGGGAGGTCGCCCTTCACGGTGCCTGCTGGCAGGGGCCTGCCTGCCTACAAATGGGGAATCTTACCAAAATGAAAAGCTGGAAAAAAGGAGGGAAAGGCCTGGGTCCCCGGGCAGCACTACCGGCTGTGTGACCGTGCGACGCTCCTCACCCCTCCTGTCGCCGTGCCCAGCTCCTGCCGTGAGGCCAGTGGGACCAGGGACTCATGACCGGAATGTACGCAGCTTCTGGTTTCCTCTCATCATCTTCTCGGCTCCACCCCTGCAATGTCCCCCACTAAGGGGACTCGTCTCGTTGGGGACGCCACACCTCCAGAAGACCCTGCCCTCCTCCATCTGGGGGCATCAGACACACGGGACCCATCGGGCCTTCAGCCTTCACTCTGGGGAGCGGGGCAGGGGGTGAGGGGAGGTCTGTGGTGGGCTCGGAGGGCAGGGCAGGAAGAAGGAGACTCAGGAAGAGAGACTGGGGTGGGGCCCTGCAGGAGGAAGGGGCATCTGGGAAACAAAGTAGACTTTGGGGACAGGCAGAGGGGGTTGGAATCCTGGCTGCCCTGTGCTGGGGCGCCCCGCACACGCCTGTATATGGCGGCTGCTGTGCACGACTCGTTTGAATATTGTTCAGCTTCCCATTTGGGGTCTGAGCTGAAATGGTTTTCTCTGTTTGGGTAAAAATCTACACGTGACCCAATCTCCTCCCACGCTTGGCTGAGAGGAGAGGACCCCAGACCCTGGCGTGGAGCCCGGGTCCCTGCCCGGGACCCTCTTCAAGGGTCCATCCATCGCTTCCAGTGTTGAAAGGGGGCTCCATGAAATGGCAACAGAGGACGGACGAGGTGGGGGTGCAGCACTCGGGTACCAAAGCCGGGGTGCATTTGGTGGTGGCAAAAGTGCTCGTGCCCGTCAGCAGTTCCCGAGGGTGACGGCGGGTGACCATGGGATTAGGGTGAGCGTCCAGCTCGGTTTGCGGAGACGGAGGGGGTTCCCAGATGTGGGACTTTCAGAGCTAACCCCGGGAAAGCCCAGGGCTAACCGGCTAGCTGTCCCTCACTAGGAACAGGGGGAGGACGGTGAAGGCCAGGCTGCGATCAGCGGGGAGTGGTCTTCAAGCCCCAGGAGACTAGGCAGGGCAGCTGGAGTTGGGGGCTGTGTTTCCAGAATGATAACTTACATTTGTTCAGCCCCAGTAGGCAAGGCCGCCTTGAATCCTCACACCGGCCATAGCAGGGGGCCACTGTGGACCTCAACTCCTTTTCTGAAAAGGAGATGGAGCCTCAGAGTGGACGAGGACCCAGACTCCACCAGGCAGGACCTGAGGGGTCACCAGGCTTGGCGGGGACAGGGCTCCAGCCTCCTGACTCCCCTCTTCCTGGGCGGCAGCGGGCTCTGCAAGGCTCCTCTCCCCGCTCTGCCCCATTAAGCACAGGTGCCGTCAGTCTACCGGCTTCTCGGCAGCGGAGGCTGGCCGGCCGGCTCCCTGCACACAGGCTGCGGTTTGTTCTCTGAGGCAGCCCGTCTGGGGTCCCTCTCCGTCTGGCCCTGTCTGTCTGGATTTGGAGAGCCAAGATGTTTCCACAGCTCGGGGCTGTTTATTGATCTTGCTGGAGCCCGCAGAGGGGCCTTCGGTGGCTCTGCCTGGAACTCGGGGATGTGTGAGGGCTGACCTTGGCCAGCCAGGGAGCCAAGACCACACTCAGGCCGCAGACAAGGCCACAAGCAGGCCAGCCCAGGTGACCACTCCCTGGGGTGAGGACTGAGGAGGTTGGGCAGCCACAGGGACACATTCCTGGGGCACCTTCTCAGCCTCGTGACCTCCTTGGCTCTTGAACATCCTTCGCAGAGCCAGGAGAGCTGGAGCACCCCTCCAGGGGCAATTAGCCCCTCCTGCCCCCCACCCGGGAGAAGCAAGGAGACCTCGGAATGTCCAGCTACCCCTGCGGCTGGTCGGGTCATGATGCCCAGAGGTTCTGACCACTGACATGGCCTGGCCTGATGACATCAAACTCCAAGCAGACCCCAGGCAGAGCCGCCCAGTGCCTGGGCCGCAGACATGGGCCGCCATCCTGGAGTCTGGGACTTAGGAGCCCAGCCACCATGAGCGCATACCCGTCGTCCTCCAGGGGCAGTGGGGACTTGGGATTTCCGGCTTGGGACTGCTTCCAATTGTCCTCGCCTAAAAGCACAGCCAGACTCGCTAGCACCAGGAAGTGGACACCAGCCCCGCAGGCCCCCTGGGTGGTCTCAGAAATGGCGGGGGAGAGCCAGGCATAGGGTGCTCCATCCACGCCAAGCTCTTGAGGCTGGTCCCAAAGGAGCCCGAGCTGAGGGTCAGGGATGGGCAGAGAGGGGACTCGACATAGGTGATGCACAAGGAAGGGTCGGCAGAGGGAAAGGCCTGGTGACCTTCCCCTCTACGGTCAGTGCACGCTGGGCTTGTGGCAGCAGCCCAGGGGCCAGCCTGGGACACAGAGGCCCACCTGCCCGGACAGATCGGAAGCATCGTCAGAGCTGCCCTTGGTTGCCTGTCGGGGCTCAGGTCGCTGTCTGCAGAATGAAGGCCTTAACCGCCACTCACCTGGGGATGCCTCACCTACCTGACGCCAGGTATGTCAGAGCCACAGCCTGAGCATGCGGGAAAGGAAACAATAATGGGAGGGGGTGGGCGGGTGAGAAGGAAGGCAGCAGGTGAGGCTAAAGATCAATGACAAGGATATTGCAGAACCATCCACATTTGCTGCCAGATCAGGCGTGAAGGCCGCCATCACGGACGTCGATGTGGTTCGTCTCAAAGCCTCTGGGCTCTGCAGTCCAGTGCACAGTCTCAGCCTCAGACCCCCAGCCCCAGGCCCCTCACAGCTCAGCTGAGTTGGGTCTCGTATCCGTCAGGAACTAATGACATGAAACTGTAGCAGCTTGAAAAGCGAAGGCTGACTTCTGGTTCACATCACAGACCTGCAAGGGACCTGCTGACCAGACAGCCACTTTCTCCACTTTGCAGAGAAACAGCCCCGTCCCACTTCAAAGACCCGGCTCCTGCCCGGAGAGCAGTCAGGCAGCCTAGACCCGCCCCGAGCCTTTCCTCCGGCCCCTCCACCGCCTTCTGTGCGGGGGGTCAAACCACTTCGACGAGGACAGGCTGCAAGATGGAGAGCCTGCTGGAGACAAGCAGGAAAACTGTCCCACAGAACAGCTCTGGGTTCCTCAGGCTGGGGACCTGCTGAGAAAACTCAGGGGTGGGGGCTTTGGTAGGGGAAAGGTCAAGGTCGAGGGGCGGGAGGACACTGAGGAAGCAGAGGGTGAGATGCAGATGTAAATCCATCTCAGAGGAATGGACCCTCAAGGAATCTCAGAGCAGCAAAGGATGCTGGGAGTATCCCATAGTCCATCACTGAAAGAGGCCCAAAGAGGAAGCAAGGCTGAACCTCATCTCCCAGCCCAGCAGGGTTGAGTTGGCAAAGACATAGGGAGCAGGATCGCGAGCGCCCCGGTTCTCCTCCCTGGGGCCCGAGCAGAACCAGGATGGGGCCATCGTGGGAGCTCCAAGAGGCCCCTGGGAGATGCCTGGGGGTCCCGTTGCCTAGTGACCGGCTTCCTGCAGCCCTGGCGGGCCCCTTGCTCTGGGCGCTGCCCACTCCTGACACTGGCTACGAGCACGTTTCATTGTTGTTCTGCATGAATAAGTGCCAGGCCTCCTGCCAATTGTCCCCTCTAAAAAGGCAGCCCCGGCGAAAGGCCTTTTCAAGCGGGATCACGCCGCGCCACCCAGGCTGGGTGGGCATTGTTGGGGTCTGGGTCCCGGCGTGGCGGTGGGCGTCAGGGGCCACACAAAGCATCTCAATGGAGGCTTCATGTACTCGGCCCCAGCAGCCCTGTTTATTAATCTGCAAAACTCGCACCACTGTCTTCCGAGGGGAGACTGAGTGAAAAGGGTGTCTTTTCCCGAGAGTCCTTTGAAGGCACGGTCCTGGGCTACTTACTAAATTGATTTTAAAGGGCAGCAAGAACCCACGGTGAGCTGGGCATACTCCATAGGGTGAGGCCAGGATTTAGGATGGACAGCAGGCCGTGGTGCGGCTGGGCAGGTGCCCCCGGTTGGATGGGTGGAAGGAGAGTGTTGTTGAGATCCCTTGAGTGTGCATTTGCACAGTTACCCCCCCACGCACACTCACACAGCTGGGTCCTGGTGGAACAACTTGGAAAACGGGATGTTCTAGACCAGCAGGTAAAAAATATCAGGAAGCCCAGATGGGCTAGAGCTCAAGATCTGGGCAGGGATACTGAGGCAGGCCCAGGTGATTCGGTCACAGAGGAGGGACCCAGGGGCTGGCTCCCTATCACCTGCTAAGTAGCCCCAGGTCTGGCCCACCCAGAATGCCAAGCCCCCACTCGGGCTCTGCTGGAGTGGGTGGGTGCCTACAAGGAGGTTCATAGCAACTGTATTCATCACAGCTCCAAACAGGACTCACTTACAGGTCCATCCACGGCTGACTGTGGTATATCCGCACGATGGAGTATTACTCAGCAATGAAAAAGGACAAGCCACGGAGACGCACACTGCCATTGAGGCATCTCAGAAACATCACGCTGAGTGAAAGGACCAAGACACAAGTGAGAACATGCCGCATAATCCTGTCCGCACAAGGTCAAGAGCAGCAGAGCTGTTGAAGGGGCAGGAGGGAACCCTTAGCGGGGATGGAAATGAAAGACGTCCTCACGTTGTCCCCTAAGATCTGGACGTCTCACTGTATGGAAATTGTATCTGTACTAAAAAGAAGTCCGTTAATTCCCATGGGAAGCTGGGGGTAAGGGGGAAGGAAGGTGGCAGGCAGACCACCAGCATGTGGCATGGATAACCCCAGCACCAGGAGAAACTGAGGTCCTGACCCTATCCGGTGCTGTGTGACCCTGGGCAAGCTCTCCCCCTCTCTGTGCCTCTCTTCCCACACCTGTAAAATGGAGTCACACCTGAGCCCAAGCCTGGGGCCTGGCACACACAGAACGTGCTCCACAAACCCTTCCCTGGCCCAGCCGGCCTCTCTCTGCCAGCCCGGCTCCACCATCGCCCAGATCAGTTTTGGCTTATCTGGATTCGCCAGCAGCCTCCGAGTGTCCTGGAAGCACCGTTCCATCTCTGCTTTGCAAGGTTCCCTGAGGCTGGCCACGTGCTGTCGGGATCCCTGGGAGGATGAGGGAGACAGACCGACCTGCTTACACCAGCAGGGATCCAGGGAGGGCGGGTTCTCCCAGCTCCCGCAGCCTCAGAGGCCCATGGTCCTTACCACCACCTAACCCTTCAAGTTCATCTTGTGACCTTGGACACCCCTGGGGGTGACCCGGAGAGCAGCTGGCTGGCCCTGGGCTGCTGAGACCATAGCAGAGTCACACCTGGTGGCCCAGGCCCCTAGTACTGAAGGGCAGAGAGGTGGCCTCCTGGAGGTAAGGGAGACAAGCAACGTCAAGGGTGTCCTGGGCTCTGCGAAAGGAGATAATCGGGGGTGCTGAGCCCTTCTGTTACCGCTGAGTGTCTAGGGCCGGGCCCACCCCTGTGACACGGGTGCAGTGCTGGGTGGAACAGTCTGCACGTGGAGTCTGGAGCCTGCCAGCACGTGTTTAATGAGGAGCAAAGCGAAAATTCTAGGGCTCTGAAGAGGAGCGTGCGCTTGTCCTGGGCCCCGTCTGACCTGAATCCTGGGGGGTGTGGCTTGAAGAGGGAGGGATAGAAAACACCGGGGGATGGGAAACACGTGCAAAGGCCCTGGGGTAGCAGGGAGCAAGGGAGCGTGGTCACTGGAGGATCGGGGCATCTGCCTGCAGGAGAGCCTGGCTGGAGCACCTCAAAGTGTCTTCTCACCCTGCCCTGTCCTCCTGCTGAGGCCTGTCCCCTGGTCAACCCCCCAACTAGCTGTCCACACCACATGGCCCGCCCGCAGCCTCTGCCCTTCTTCGAGCCTGGGAAAGGAGGCCGCTTCTGCTCCCAGCCCCTGAGGGCCACAGGGCCATGGGGCCATGGGGCCGGGGGAGGGAACTGTGGGAAAGGCAGAGTCCCCGGGGCTCTGACTGGATCCTTGTGGCTTCTTGCCCCAGATAAAGATTTTGTGCCTCCGCTGAGCAGCCCCTGGGAGCAGGGTCGGAGAGGAATCCTGCCACCCCACTCCCGGCCAGAGCAGGGCAGGAGCGGAGGGCGAGGTCCAGGGCCCTGGGCTCCCACACGAGTATTTTCCATGTGGGTCCATGGACAGCCCTGAGGAGGCCGGCAGTGTGTGTGGTCACAGTCCCATTTGCAATCACGGATCTGCTCCCCACTCCTCTTCCTAGCAGCTCCGGGGGTGCGGGGACGGGTAGGGGGAAGGACTTCGTCTGTCTCCTGACCGTGGGAAGAAGGACTGGGTGCCCTCCTGCACTCCCTGCACACGTGAGCGGGAGCAGACTGAAAGGGCAGCCGAGCAGAATCCGTGGGGGTCGGGGAGAAGGTGGGGGTCCTTCTCTGCCGCCTGCGGTGGAGACCAACCCCCGGATCGCTGCAGAGAACAGGGCCCACGTGGTCAAGGCCCGGCCTCAGTGACAAAACCATCCAGAGTGGGGCCCCGGGAGTGGACACCAGGACGAAAGCCGGCAGAGACCCCTGTGCACCCCGAGCCTCCTGAACCTAACCCTCCCCCTTCCTCCAGCCTTGCGCCCCCAAACAGAGCCCTCCCCCCACCTCCAGCCCAAAGGCACCCCCCTGGCTGAGAAGGAACCTCTTTTGCTCCAGGAAAGCCACAAAAGAGGAAAGCCCCAGAAAGCTCATTCCTGAGCACCAAAGGTGTCAGGGAGCAAAAGAACGACCTTCGAGAACATCTTTCTGGAAACTTCGACCCTAGAGAACATCTTTCCAGAAACCTACCAGAGCCCTCTGCCCACACAGCTGCAAAGGCTCCGAGGCCACGGCAGCCGGACTCCCTTGCCTCCTCCCCTCGCCCCAGTGCTCACTGGACTCCACGGGGCTCAGCTACAGAAGAAACGTGTAGGACCGACTAGTGCCTCCTTGCACCTTGGCCATGTGCTCTGCGGGGTCTCACAGCCCCCTGCCCCCCCCCCCCCGCCGGAGCTGGAGGAGGACAGGATTCGCACCCATGTGCTGTGGCAAGCACAGATCCAGTGGGAGGGACAGCGTGGACAGGGCAGACAGCACTGGCGGGATGGGAGCACTTCATTGCAGTGGAGAAGGAGAAACAAAAGCTGCCAGGGTGGGCCCTGAGCAGGGGGCAGGAGAAACAGGGAGCAGGGCCAGCCCGGCAGTGACCAGGGCTGAAATGGATTTGGGGGAGCCCATCTGAGAGGAAGCGGAGGAGGCCGAGACCACATACAACACTGGGACATGCCTCCTCAGACACGGTCACAGAACCTGCACAATACACATGACAAGGTGGGACTCTCACCCCAACCTGGAGGCTAGCTCGGTCCCCTCCCTCTTCCTTCCCTCCTGTGGCAGCTATTTCTTCAGCACCTTTGGCATGCCAGGCTCTAGGGGTAAGGTGGTGATTCACAACAGACGTGTCCCTTCCCTGATAAGTCAAGTGGAGGAGAAAGACACTAGCCAAATAGTAAATTAAAAATGCAAATCAATGTGAAATGTCAATGGTGATAAGGTCTGAAAAGGGGTGTGGTGTGTGGTTCTCTGAAAAGCGTAAGTAATTTGTCTGCTGTCAAGTAAGGGAACACTGGTGCTGAGAGCTGAGCTAAAGGAAGAGGGACAGCAGAGACACCCTGTGCTAAGGCTCTGGGACAGGGAGGAACGTGGTTTATTCAAAAACTTCCAGAAAGGTCAGCGTTAAGGGAAGAACACGTAGGGGTATGCAGACCCTGATGCTGATGTGTCTCTCAGTCAAGAGCAGTGGGAAGGCCTCGCAGGGTGCTGTTAGACAAGGGTAGCAGTAGGGTCACGTTTCCTGGCTCAGACATTCCTCTGCTAACAAGTGCATTAATCCACTGGGTAAGAGTGGTAGCAGAAACCAATCCCTAGTCATTGTGACAGGGCTGCCAGAGGACCTGTCCTGAGAATCCCTCCCAAGAATCTCTCTAGAATCCCTCCCAGAACCCCTCCCAGAATCCCTCCCAGAACCCCTCCCAGAATCCCTTCCAGAATCCCTCCCAGAATCCCTTCCAGAATCCCTCCCAGAACCCCTCCCAGAATCCCTCCCAGAACCCCTCCCAGAATCCCTCCCAGAATCCCTTCCAGAATCCCTCCCAGAATCCCTCCCAGAATCCCTTCCAGAATCCCTCCCAGAACCCCTCCCAGAACCCCTCCCAGAATCCCTCCCAGAATCCCTCCCAGAATCCCTTCCAGAATCCCTCCCAGAATCCCTCCCAGAATCCCTCCCAGAATCCCTCCCAGGACCCCTTCCAGGACCCCTCCCAGGACCCCTCCCAGAACCCCTCCCAGAATCCCTCCCAGAATCCCTCCCAGAATCCCTCCCAGAATCCCTCCCAGAACCCCTCCCAGAATCCCTCCCAGAATCCCTCCCAGAATCCCTCCCAGAATCCCTCCCAGAATCCCTCCCAGGACCCCTTCCAGGACCCCTCCCAGAATCCCTCCCAGAATCCCTCCCAGAATCCCTCCCAGAATCCCTCCCAGAATCCCTCCCAGAACCCCTTCCAGGACCCCTCCAGAACCCCTCCCAGAACCCCTCCCAGAACCCCTCCCAGAATCCCTCCCAGAATCCCTCCCAGAATCCCTCCCAGAATCCCTCCTAGAATCCCTCCCAGAATCCCTCCTAGAATCCCTCCTAGAATCCCTCCCAGAATCCCTCCCAGAATCCCTCCTAGAATCCCTCCAGAACCCCTCCCAGAACCCCTCCCAGAATCCCTCCCAGAATCCCTCCCAGAATCCCTCCCAGAATCCCTCCCAGAATCCCTCCCAGAACACCTTCCAGGACCCCTCCAGAACCCCTCCCAGAATCCCTCCAAGAATCCCTCCCAGAATCCCTCCCAGAATCCCTCCCAGAATCTTTTCCAGAATTCCTCCTAGAATCCCTCCCAGAATCCCTCCCAGAATCCCTCCCAGAACCCCTCCCAGAATCCCTTCCAGAATCCCTCCCAGAACCCCTCCCAGAACCCCTTCCAGGATCCCTCCCAGAACCCCTCCCAGAACCCCTCCCAGAATCCCTCCCAGAATCCCTCCCAGAACCCCTTCCAGGACCCCTCCCAGAACCCCTCCCAGAACCCCTTCCAGGATCCCTCCCAGAACCCCTCCCAGAACCCCTTCCAGGATCCCTCCCAGAATCCCTCCCAGAACCCCTTCCAGGACCCCTCCCAGAACCCCTCCCAGAACCCCTCCCAGAATCCCTCCCAGAATCCCTCCCAGAATCCCTCCCAGAATCCCTCCCAGAACCCCTCCCAGAATCCCTCCCAGAATCCCTCCCAGAATCCCTCCCAGAATCCCTCCCAGAATCCCTCCCAGGACCCCTTCCAGGACCCCTCCCAGAATCCCTCCCAGAATTTCTCCCAGAATCCCTCCCAGAATCCCTCCCAGAATCCCTCCCAGAACCCCTTCCAGGACCCCTCCAGAACCCCTCCCAGAACCCCTCCCAGAATCCCTCCCAGAATCCCTCCCAGAATCCCTCCCAGAATCCCTCCCAGGACCCCTTCCAGGACCCCTCCCAGAATCCCTCCCAGAATTTCTCCCAGAATCCCTCCCAGAATCCCTCCCAGAATCCCTCCCAGAACCCCTTCCAGGACCCCTCCAGAACCCCTCCCAGAACCCCTCCCAGAATCCCTCCCAGAATCCCTCCCAGAATCCCTCCCAGAATCCCTCCCAGAATCCCTCCTAGAATCCCTCCCAGAATCCCTCCTAGAATCCCTCCAGAACCCCTCCCAGAACCCCTCCCAGAACCCCTCCCAGAATCCCTCCCAGAATCCCTCCCAGAATCCCTTCCAGAATCCCTCCCAGAATCCCTCCCAGAATCCCTCCAGAATCCCTCCTAGAATCCCTCCTAGAATCCCTCCCAGAATCCCTCCCAGAATCCCTCCCAGAATCCCTCCCAGAATCCCTCCTAGAATCCCTCCCAGAATCCCTCCCAGAATCCCTCCCAGAATCCCTCCCAGAATCCCTCCCAGAACCTCTCCCAGAATCCCTCCCAGAACCCCTCCCAGAATCCCTTCCAGAATCCCTCCCAGAATCCCTCCCAGAATCCCTCCCAGAACCCCTCCCAGAATCCCTCCCAGAATCCCTTCCAGAATCCCTCCCAGAATCCCTCCCAGAATCCCTCCCAGAACCCCTCCCAGAACCCCTCCCAGAACCCCTCCCAGAATCCCTCCCAGAATCCCTCCTAGAATCCCTCCCAGAATCCCTCCCAGAATCCCTCCCAGAACCCCTCCCAGAACCCCTCCCAGAATCCCTCCCAGAATCCCTCCCAGAATCCCTCCCAGAATCCCTCCCAGAATCCCTGCTAGAATCCCTCCTAGAATCCCTCCTAGAATCCCTCCCAGAATCCCTCCCAGAATCCCTCCCAGAATCCCTCCCAGAATCCCTCCTAGAATCCCTCCCAGAATCCCTCCCAGAATCCCTCCCAGAATCCCTCCTAGAATCCCTCCCAGAATCCCTCCCAGAATCCCTCCCAGAATCCCTCCCAGAATCCCTCCCAGAATCCCTCCTAGAATCCCTCCCAGAATCCCTCCTAGAATCCCTCCTAGAATCCCTCCTAGAATCCCTCCTAGAATCCCTCCCAGAATCCCTCCTAGGATCCCTACCAAAATCCCTCCCAGAATCCCTCCTAGAATCCTTAGTAGAATCCCTCCTAGAATCCCTCCTATTATCCCTTCCAGAATCCTTCCTAGAATCCCTCCCAGAATCAATCCTAGAATCCTTCCTAGAATCCCTAGCAGAATTCCTTCCCAGAATCCCTCCCAGAATCCCTCCTAGAATCCCTCCCAGAATCCCTCCCAGAATTCCTCCTTTTATCCCTCCTAGAATCCCTCCTAGAATCAATCCTAGAATCCCTCCCAGAATCCCTCCTAGAATCCCTCCCAGAATTCCTCCTTTTATCCCTCCTAGAATCCCTCCCAGAATCCCTCCTAGAATCCCTCCCAGAATTCCTCCTTTTATCCCTCCTAGAATCCCTCCCAGAATCAGTCCTAGAATCCCTCCCAGAATCCCTCCTAGAATCCCTCCCAGAATTCCTCCTTTTATCCCTCCTAGAATCCCTCCCAGAATCCCTCCTAGAATCCCTCCCAGAATTCCTCCTTTTATCCCTCCCAGAATCCCTCCCAGAATCAGTCCTAGAATCCCTTCCAGGATCCCTCCCAGACCCCCTCCAGAATCAATCCTAGAATCCCTCCCAGAATTCCTCCTTTTATCCCTCCTAGAATCCCTCCCAGAATCCCTCCTAGAATCCCTCCCAGAATTCCTCCTTTTATCCCTCCTAGAATCCCTCCCAGAATCCCTCCTAGAATCCCTCCCAGAATTCCTCCTTTTATCCCTCCTAGAATCCCTCCCAGAATCAGTCCTAGAATCCCTCCCAGAATCCCTCCTAGAATCCCTCCCAGAATTCCTCCTTTTATCCCTCCTAGAATCCCTCCCAGAATCCCTCCTAGAATCCCTCCCAGAATTCCTCCTTTTATCCCTCCCAGAATCCCTCCCAGAATCAGTCCTAGAATCCCTCCCAGAATCCCTCCCAGAATCAATCCTAGAATCCCTCCCAGGATCCCTCTTCAGTGTCTTTCCTTAGGATCCCTCCTCCAAATCTCTCCTCAGGATCTCATCTCTGAACCCTCTGAGCATCTCTCTTCAGTATCTCACCTGAGAATTTCACCTCAGGATCCTTCCTCAGGGCCCTCCTCCAAACCCCTGCCTAGCCACCCCTTCTCAGGGTGCCAGCCATGTCTAGGTGGCTACGCCCATTACAAGGTCTGCTTAGGACAACTGTGAGAAATGGAAACAGCCACCACTTTATGAAGCGGGAGGAGAGGTTGAGGGGCAATTCCAGCTGAGGACAGCCAAGGTGGAGGTGCAGACAGAGCTTGGGGAGGTCTGGAGCTCAGGGCTGTGTGGGCGGCAGGGAGAGCTGTGAACCCTCAGGGCCAGTGCCTGGGGGGGTGTTTAGGGGGACAGGAGGAGCAGGAGGAGCAGGAGGGCAGGTTACCCAACGGTAGAGGTTGGCGAGGAGTGGGGCAAACTTTGCCTTAGGGACACCGAGGCACTGGAAGGGCCCCACCAGCCAGCCATACTGCTTGCCCTTCACACACCCACAGAAGGCTAGGCCCGGGCAGGGCCACGCTGGGCTTGGGTACCACACTTAGATGTTTAAATTATGGGGTAAACATATTTTCCCTTCTCCCTCCCACTGCCCTGCATTCCTGAGGCCGGGCCTGGCCTTGGTTACCAGGCAGCCAAGGCACTGGAGAGCACCCACCCTGCAGGTTGGCATGAGTCTGAAACTGCTGACGCCTCCTTTTCTTCGGCATCAATTAAGCAAGTTCCAACTGGTGACTGGTTAGCAGGGAGGTGTGGAAACTATCCACCACCAGGATTGCTTTGGGGTGATGAGAGTGTGTGTGGGTGTACATGGGTGTGTGCATGCACGTGGGGGTGTATTTGCCTGCCTGTGAGTCTGCTTATGCACCTGTGTGTGTTATCACAGCCTGTGAGCATGCACGTGTCTGTCCACGTGCACCTGGGTGTGTGCAATGTTTACACGGCACAGCCTGCCGCTACAGGCGGACTCGGGGCTGAGCTCACACACCTGGGCACCTGTCACACACCTGGACACCTGTCAGCTGAGCTCACACACCTGTCTCTGTGTACCCCTGGGAATGGATGTGCATGCATGTGTCTCAGCATGAACACGAAGGGCTGAGGCCTGTGTACATTTGTGCGCAGTGTGGGGTCCCTGTGAGTCTGTGCTTGTGCGTAGGCATGCACGAACATGTGCTTGTGCTTCCATGTGATTCTATGTATGTGTTTCTCCATCCTCATAACAATCCACCCCTGTTTTTTACTGTGGTAAAATATACATGAAATAATATTTATTATTTTAATCATTTGTAAGTATACAATTCAGTGGCATTAAATGTTGTGCAATCACCGAAACTATCTATACCAAAACTTTTTCATCCCAAATAGAAAGTTTTTACCCATAAAACAGTAATCTCTCTTTCCTCCTTCCCCTAGCGGCTAGCCCCTGGCAACCTGAAAGGTGGGTAGAAAGGTCCCCATTTTCCCATCTGATTTTAGTTCCTGGTAAGTCCATCTTTATTCTGGAGAGAAAGAACTTGAACTTTATCCAGTGACACCACTGGAAATGAAGTTCTTCCCCACACCAGGCCAAGTGAAGCTTAGTCCCATGTGGCACAGGCCCGGGTCCGCCATGGTCACTGTCTCTCTGTCCTCCCAGCATGCCCAGGTACCTCTACCAGTACTTGACCTTGGGAAGTCCTCAGAGGGTCCTGTGCATGTGTGCACTGTTTCTGAGATGGAGGTGGGGCCCGTTCCTGGGAGGCCCACCCTGGAGGAAAGGAGTGCCACCCCAGCCCTGCTTCATACCTCTGAGGACCCCCACCCAGCGTGCCCTCCTGCAATGCCCATGTGCAAAGCCCTACAGTCAAGTGGGGCATGTGGGCTCCTCCAAGAGAGAATTCACTGTCCCCCAGGCTGTCAGCTCTCCCCAGGAAAGACATGGAGTCACTCGGGGTGGGAGGCAGTAAGTGGGAGCAAAATAAAATGCTTGCTCTTTCTAGGAATTACTTAACAGTAGTTCAGAACATGAGAGTTGGACATTGTGGCATCATTGGCTCTAGAGGCTAAAGGCCATGGATTTCCAGACATATGACCTGCCAGGTGGGGCCTCCGGAGGCCGAGGATGTTCTTCAAGTGTCCCTGAGGCCCATCCCTGTCCCTCCGTGCCCACCGCTCTCCTCCACATCTGCAAGGCAAGGCTACAGCCCTCTGTGTCCAGCCAGGCAGTCATGCAAGGCTCCTCTGCTCTGAGCTCTGCCACTCTCTGCAGAGAAAGGAGAGCAGCCTCTCAGCAGGCTCTGGTGTAGACTCCAGGGGGCATGACCCCTCAGGCACCTTCCCCCAGCAGGAGGTGCTGGCTGAATGCATTAGAATATGTGACACTCGGGTGTCAACGCGCAGTTTGTAAATCCTTGAACCCAGAAGCTCCACCTCCAGGAATATACCCTACAGTAAATTTCCTCAAACGTAAAAGGTGCGTGTCCAAGGGTGTCTGCACAGGGGTGTTTATGATGGGAAAACTGGAAACAACGTCCATGTATCCATGTCTGTCAACAAGGGCTTGATTAACAGAATTGTGATACAGCCACACAATGGATCCGATGTGGCAATTACCAGTTGTACCGGTTAATAATGCGGATTTTGTAATCAAAGAAAACGCGACAATTTCAAGAGAAACATCAAAAGTGCTTTAGTCAAAGTAATGTCCATCGCTAGCTACACATTTCCCCCATCTTTCAGGTAATTTGTGGAGACCGTCCCAATAGAACTTTTCTTGTTTTGAGGCAAACCATTCAGAGACCCAATTTTCCACTTCTTCGTACGTTTTGAAGCGCTGTGCAGAGAGTGTGTGTGCCATCGATCGGATCAAGTGGTCATCTGAAGGAGCAAGGTCTGGTGAATACGGCGGGTGGGTTAATAATTCCCAGGCAAAATCTTTTAACATGTCTTTAACTGGTTTTGAAGTGTGTGATGGTGCGTCATCATGAAGCAAAATTACTTTGCCGTGTCTTCTGGCCCATTCTGGTCATTTCACCATCAAAGCATGGTTCAAATTGATTATTTGTTGTCGGTAGCGGTCAGTATTAACGGTTTCACCTGGTTTTAGAAGCTCATAATACACCACACCTTCCTGATCCCACCAAACACGGAGCATTGTCTTCTTTCTAAAGCGATTTGGCCTTGCAGTCGATGTTGATGGTTGACCTGGATCAACCCATGATTTTGTGCTTTTGGGATTCTCAAAGTAAATCCACTTTTCATCGCCAGTCACAATTTGATGCAAAAAAGACTTTCTTTCGTGCCACTGAAGCAACATTTTACTGATGACTTTTTGGTTTTCCATTTGTCTTTCGTTCAGTTGATGTGGCACCCATTTTCCTTCCTTTAAAATCTTTCCCATTGCTTGTAAACGATCGGAAATTGTTTGCTGAGCAATGTTTAATCTTTTTGCAAGTTGTCTTTGAGTTTGACATGCATCATCATTCAATAATGCTTGTAATTGTTGGTCTTCAAACTTTTTCGGTTGACCTGGACGTTCTTTGTCTTTCACATCGAAATCATCACTTTTAAAGCGTTTAAACCAGCGTTCACAAGTATCTTGAGATGGAGCATGTTCACCATAAGCTTCCCAAAGTATACGATAACTTTCAGCAGCACTTTTCTTCAAAATAAAGTAATGAATTAAAACTTCCCACAAATGCTCTTTTTTTTGGCACGAAATTTGACATTTTTAAGCGTAAAAATATCTAGGATGTTAACACCTTCAGAAAATTTGACATATGAAGTTTTGAAGCTGCTGTCAATACAACAAAATAGCATACATATCAAATCACATTTATATCAACATGTGTGTAACTCCATCTACTGAAAAAATCTGCATTACTAACCAGTGCACCTGGTAAAAGGATGATGCCAACCTTTGTCTATCGGCAGGTATGGATGCCCTCGCTTCTATGTGGGAGAAGCAGGCTACAGGCCAGAGCAACCCCATTTTTAAACACTCAGTGCCTACCTGCGTGGGCTTCTGGGTACAGAGGACTGCAGGGCGGTGGGGGAAATTTTTAAGGGATTATTTCTGAGGTGGTATTTTAAGGGCTTTTTACTTTTTCTATTGCTTTGTGCAATGAGCTCGGGCCATTTTTACAGGACATAACAAAGCCATTTTAAGAAGAAATGAATCTGTAACGCAAACGAAAGCTATGATTCAATCAAATTCAGATGCAAAAAGAAACAATTCAGAGCCACATTTGGGGAGCAGGTGGGGACATGGAGAAAGGGACCCCCAGCCTCCACCAGTGAGAGTCATGGCGCCGGCTCAGCCACACTCAGCCTCCCACTGGGCCCCGTGGGGACCCAGCAGCTCCTCCCAAGTTACAACCCGGAGGCCCAGCCAGGGGATGGGACTCGTTGAACGTCGGACCCCGTTTGGCTGGAAGCCCGGGGAGCCCTGGAGCGCACAGTGCCCGCTTACAGCAAAGCGAAGCCACCCCAGCAACGCCTGCCTGGTCTTTCCTGGGCTCCGAGGCAGCCCCTGGTCTCCCATCCCCAGCTGACATCAGTTCACACCTGGAGGCAGGGATGCTGGTGCTTTCTAAAGCAATTCCACTCCTGCTGACTACACAGCGTGTTCCCTCCCTGGGGCCCAGGGGAAGCCTCTGCGCTGAGCCCGGGGCATAGTAGGTGCTCAGGAAACTGCAGACCCACTGAGCCCTCCGGCTGCATGAGGCCCAGGCTTCCACTCACTCATTCGGGCCTCCTACCTCCTACGGTTATGACTCCAGCCTGTCACTTCTCTCTCTCTCTCTCTCTCTCTCTCTCTCTCTCTCTCTCTCTCACACACACACACACACACACACACACACACACACACACACACACACACCTGCGCGAGCACACACTCATCCACTTATTCAAGGAGGTGCATAGAAGCAAGGACCTTCGAATGGGGCCACCTGTGTTTGAATCCAGGGCTGTTCCTTGCTTGTGTGGATTTGGAGGACTCACTCAACTCATTTTCTCATCTGAAAAACCATGAGGCTGCTGGCGCCCGCTGGTGGGCTGCTGGGAGGGGAACCGTGAGGTGCGTTCACGCCTCTCCTCCTCCATTCATGCCTGCACCCATAGTCCTTCCCGATGCCCCAGTGCCCGGCCCCTGGGAGGCCCGAGGAGCTGCTGGGGAGGAGGAAATCTGAGGACCCACATCCTGCCCAGGACCAGCTGGCCTTGCGGATTCCAGAACTTTCCTCAGCGGCTGGCGAGCCTCGGGGCCAGGAAGCGGAAGGTGCAGAAATAGAAACACATAGCCAGCCGGTTGCTCCTTTTGCCCTGCAAGGAAGGGAAGCGGGGGCTGGGGGTAAGGGAGGAAGCCGGGGTGCACAGGAGAGGGTGCAAGAGGAAACAGGGAGGGTGGGTCCTGGAGCCAGGAGGCCAAGGGTCGGCAAAGTCACGGCCTCATTGCCTCCGCAGCCACGGAGAGGCCGTGAGTGTCGAGAACCAGGTCTGCCCGCTCCCCAGCCTAAACTCTGACCTACCCGCCCCGTCCAGGTGTCCCCACAGAACCTGCCAGAAAAGAGGCTTCCCCAGGCCCTAGCTGGGTTGCTGGGGGCATCTGACCACACTCCTACCCTGCCCCCTCCCCTGGCCCGGGAGCCTCCAGACTCGGGGAAGGTAGTGCACACGCACGTGGAGGTGCCTGGCCAGGTCCGGGCTCGGCCTGGCCCTCCTGCAGAGCCCACCATCCCGGCAGGGGCCAGATAGGACCCTGGCCCTTTGCTCTGGCCCTGGGCCAGGCCCCTTGAACACAGGCATCCGGCTCCTGGCCTTCCTGCTGGGCGCCCTGCGTGTGCGGGCAGGCTGGGCGGGGCAGGGTAAGAGGGCCAGGGCTAGGTCCCGATTTCCTGCCCTCGCTCCTGGGAAGGGGAGGATGACAAGTGCCTGACATGGGGTTGTCACACTCAGAGACCCTTCCAGGGCCTCTGTCTGCACGACCTCCAGACCCATTGGGCACTGTCAGGAGGAGACACTGCGAGACCCTCCCCAAGAGAGAATGACTCCCCCCAGGGACAGGGCGGTCAGCAGACAGACAGGGTCCCCCGGGGGCCTGGTCACCCTCCCTTAGGATTTAACCCTGTTTCTCAACCACGAGCAGGAGGCCCGCCCTCCCCACTAGCTCAGGAAGCTGGGGTGCCTTCCACTTGGGGTCCCGAGAGAGCCCCGGGGAAGAGGAAATTGCAAACATGCTCAGCTCATCTTAAAATGCACACCAAGGCCTGGTCCCCAAGTCCATCGCCAAACACGTGGGCTTTTCAAATCAGGGGCTGAGCTCATATTCCCTAAATGTCTTTTTTTTTCGCTCAGGAATGCTAAAAAAAATTTTTTTTTGAAATGACATGATGTGTCTTTTAAATAGCACACGCTTTTCCGCTAATCAAGAAAAATGGAGCCTATGTTTCGCTGAAGTGACGCGATTTTTCCCCTCAATTTATTGTGCAAAGGAATTTGAGAGCCTACAGCATCCAAAGGCAGGAAGGGTGTAGGAAAAGTTCAAAATTAGCATTTCCCCAGGCTCTCTCAGATGCAAGGGCCGAAACGAGCCCAGTCTCCCGGCGACATTTTCCAGCTCGGCTCTCAGGCTTTTATTACTGCACGTTCATTTTTATGGCCTCGTTTTCCTGTAAAGCCGACAAGTTAAAAGAACAGGGTTTGATTTCATCTTGGCAGGGTCTGGGCTGGGGTTGGCCCCTCTTATCTCCCCCTCGACCCCCTCCCTTCCTTGGGCCCAGCTCCTCCTAGGGGTCCAATGTCCTGATCAATATATTGGCTTGAAGAAAATAAAGCCAAGTTTACTGCAGGCGAGTCATAGACTCTGTGCCCATTGGACGGTGATGATTCATGAGGCTTCGTTAAACCTCAACTCGGGTGGGGGTGGCAATGGGGGCATATGGACACATGTAATACCTTAATCAATAAAAAAATGGAAAAAAAGACAATGGACTTAAAAAGAATGACTCAGTTATGAATATAGATTTGCTCATGTAAAGTGATATGAATGAATGTTCATTATTTATGGGAAATTTGCATATTCCAAGTAAAATATTGTTCTAATGCAATAATAAATATTTTCATGTTGTTTTTTTTTTTTTTAAAAAAAAAAACAAAAAAAAAAAAACTCAACTCTACTGCTTCCTCTGCACCCACCTCCTGGGACACACCACCTCCCGCCCAGCCACTGGCCCCTCGGAGCGCAGACACGTGAGGCGGCAATGGAAACTTCCTGCTGACAACCTCGAACCTTGGAACTGGAGTTTAGGGAGGAGCTTGGGGTAACAATGCCCGAGGCCAAGACATAGCCAGGTAGGCTTTCATGAGCAGCGCCCCGGCTGCATGGCCCCACAGCCTGTGATCCCCGGGCAGGAAGGGGGCCTGGGCAGGACCTGGTGACAGGACGGTGGTCAGGCATCAGGAGTCATTGCTAGAATTTTCCCGGGGACACACCTGCCTGTCCCTGGGTACCCGGCTCACTCTCACTTCTGCCTGGGAGAGGGACCAGGGACGTGGGAACTTGCTCACCCAGGCATGGACCCAAAGTTGTCCCATCTACTTGCTGTGGGCCTGGGGACACGCTGGTGTTGTGTCAACTAATGCGGCTTGGTGTGGCCACCAAGCACTTGAAACACGGCTGGTCTGCACTGAATTGGGCTGGAGAGCAAAGGAGATGCAGTAGGAAAAGGGAATGTAAAATATTTCACTGATAATCACCATGGTGCTTGCATATTGTAACAGTATGTTGGATATGTTGAGTTAAATGAAATAGATTATCAGAATGTACTTTACCTGTTCTTTTTGCTTTTTTAAATGTGGCCACTAGAAGGTTTTAGATATACACTGAATGGCCAGATTATTATGATCTCTGAATGCAAAGTAATCTGGCCACTCAGTATATATATATATATATATATTAGAGGCCCAGTGCATGAATTCGTGCATGGGTGGGGTCCGGCCAGCCTGGCCAGGAGGAGGGGACATGGGCGCTTGGCCCGCCTGCCTGCTGGTCAGACTCCTGGTCCAGGGGACAATTTGCATATTAGCCTTTTATTATATAGGATATACACTGAGTGGCCAGATTATTATGCGTTCAGAGATCATAATAATCTGGCCACTCAGTGTATAGCTGATATATGAGGCTGGCATGATTGTCCTATTGCAAACGCTGGTTAAGGGGAGCTGGCTCGAGCCTGGGGTCCTTGTCTGTCTCCCTGCCCACCTCCAGGGCTGGCCCAGCCTTCCCCGGGCCTGTTGGCTGCAGGGAGTGAGGAGGATAGGAAAGGCTGGCCCACATGGAGTGCCACTGTGTCAGGCACTCAGCTGGGCATGACCTGGGTGACCTCATTTAAGCTGCATGAAGACACTGTGAGACCAGTTCTGCTACCCCTCCCCCCCCCCGCCCCCGACTTTAGAGATGGGAAGATCCAGCCTCGGCAGGTGGGTTACCCACACGAGGTCGAAGCTTTTCCACCAGGCACTTGGCCTAAGCCCCGCCCACCTGGTGGCCTCTTCTGATGCGACCTACCTCAAGTAGGGGTGGGGCTAGCATGGAGGGCAGTGGTGAGCATCTTTTGGAGGGCACCAGTCCCGGCATCCAAGATAGAGTCCCCTCCGCGGCGGGTGAGAAGCTTGGGTGCGCATATCCGTGTGTGTTCAGGGGACTTGCTTGTGCACACCTCAGTCACAGGCCTGCATATTCAGGAAACTCACACCACGCTGCCCTCGGGAGGGGAACGCTGGGGCTGGCGTAGAAGGCTTTTCTACCATATAGCCTCTTATACTTGGGGAATTTTAAACCACATAAATGAATGATGGATCCACAATGTTTTACATTGCTCCTTTTAGGATGTAAAAGGGGAGCTCTGAGCCCTGCTTCTCCGTCTCCATCCTCCCGTTTGCCGCAGGCTGAACCCCAGTTAGCATGGCACCAGGGGAGGGCAGACCGGTGAGGGAGTGAGTGGAGAGATGCCCAGCCTGTGCCCCAGGACTCCGTGGGCTCTCTCAGCAACGCAAGGCTGTGATTCCGGGCTGGGCGAGGCTGGACCTGCCCCGGGGCCACAGCCGGCGTTGGCCGAGCCAGGCCTGGAATCTCAGAAATGCCCTGTGGTCAGGCCTCGGCTCTGTGACTGACTCAGCAGAAGGCCTGCCTGCCCGGCATGGGGCAAGCCAGCTCAGCCAGGGTGCAGCCTCAGGCTCCCTGCGCCCAGAGCCAGGGCCGGTGGGAATGTGCCCCCCACCCTGCCCGGTCCTAGCCAGGCATCCAGGGAGCAGGGGTAGCTGCCTGGGGGCTCCTGGCTCAACCGTGTCCTGAACCACTGGCTGACCTCGGCAGGTCCTTTTCCCGTCGGGCCTCAGGCTCCTCCTCCATGGAGCTGATCATCAACAACATGATGCACATTCCCTTCCAAAAATGAAGTCTTACCATTTGGTGGAAGGTACCAGAAGCCTGAATTTTAAAACAGGGTCATCCTAGTGCCCAGTGACACATTTGCTAAGAGTGAAAGAGCAAATTAGACGGGCCTACCATGTGCTGGGCATTCGGAGCTCCCCAAATAGACCAAAAGTGGCCCTGCCCACCAGGAGCCCATGGTATGGGTGATGACGTCACTGACCTACAGGACCACCAACGCTGGTAGAGGGAGCCTGTAGAGGCCGTCTGGCAGAAACACTCAGGCACGCCCCTGCTTTGGCCGCAGAGCCTGGGCTGGACCTCCCAGCAGAGGCCACTCAGAACAGGCCACCAGGGTGAGGGGTCTGGGGAAGCTGGTGCCTGGCTGGTGGACCCTTGTCCACTCATGTCCATGAACAGGGCATCCACTCTCCTGCCCGGACTCCATGCAGGCTTTGAGCTTCCCCCAAATCATCTCTAGCCCCAGCCCTTCCAGGGAAGTCAGCTCTGCCCCTCTGTCCTCTCAAACTGCCCCTGTATGACTGGTCGGGTGAGTGACCAGCGACTTGTTATTCTGTCCTAGGACCATCCAAGTGACCGCCCGCCCACACCACTTGGACAGCTGTGTAGCCAGGAGGCACTGCCCTGGGCTCCCCCGCAGTTAAACATGACCCCTGACCCTGTCCACTGCACCCAACACAGCCGTGCAGGGAGCAGGCTGCCGCTCTGTGGCCTCCCCACTTGTCAAGCTGACCCATGCTCAGCGGGCCTCTCAGACCAGAGTTGGCACAGATACATGCGGCACAGATACCTATGTATGCATGTTCACACACATAGACATGCATGTGAGCATTCGCAGACACACATGTGCATGGTAGAAACACAAGAGAGACACATACGCATTTACTCATGTGCATGCCCTTTACATTCCCAGCTCCTTTTCTTCTTTTAAGAGAATTCTGATAATTTCTGTAATTGTATTATTTACTTGTTTGCTTAACCTGGGTAATGTTTTGTTTTTGGTTTTTTTCTTTCTTTCCACCAAAATCTGACTCTCTTGAGGGCAGAGATTGTTTCTCTTTTGTCTTCTGTTTCATTCCTAGCACATGGCATAGTGCCTAGCACATAGTAGGTGCTCAGTGGATGGATGGATGGATGGATGGATGGATAGATAAATGGATGGATGAATGGGTGGATGGATGGATGGATGGATGGATGAATAGGTGAATGGATAGATGGATGTGTAGGTGGATGGATAGATGAATGGATGGTTGGTGGATGGTTGGATGGATGGATGATGGATGGATGAATGAGTATATGGATAGATGGGTGGATGGATTGAGAAATGGGTGGATGGTTGGATGGTAAATGGAAAGATGGATGGATGAATGGCAGAGTGAAGGGTAAATGGCTTTGAATGCTAGCTCTTCCACCTTTATTCTGTGACCATTGGTAAGTCAATTAAGCTAATTGAATCTCTGCTTCTTATTGGTAGAATAAATGAGACCAATGCAACCCACCCCACAGGATTCCATTTGTTCTCTGTCTTGCCCACTAGACAGTGCATCCTTGCTCCCAGCTCTATGTCCTGCACCTGGCTCAGTACCTAACAAGCAGTAAGTGATCAATAAATATTTTGTTGAAAGAACGAATATCCTGAAGGTTGAAGTAAAATCAGGGAAGACCCATTTGTCCAGCATCTTCTCCCTCACCACTTTGGCTTCCGTTTTACTTCTCTTCTCTGTAAATGAACTGAAAACCTCAGTCCCTGCGCCCTGGGCCAGAAGGCAGGCTGCTCTTGGAGTACGCTGATGAGGCAGGCCAGGATGAGGGTGTGGCCTGGAGGACTCCTGAGCCATTGAGGTGGGGGCCGGCTGGACAGCCCCTCACTCTCTGTTGGTTGTGAGGAAGCTGTGTGAGCCCCACAGGGCCATTCTTTTTTTTTTTTTTTTTCTTTTTTTAAAAATATATTTTATTGATTTTATACAGAGAGGAAAGGAGAGGGATAGAGAGTTAGAAACATCGATGAGAGAGAAACATCGATCAGCTGCCTCCTGCACACCCCTCCATGGGGATGTGCCCGCAACCAAGGTATGTGCCCTTGACCGGAATCGAACCTGGGACCTTTCAGTCCGCAAGCCGACGCTCTATCCACTGAGCCAAACCGGTTTCGGCGGGGCCATTCTTTATGACCTCCATTTGGTGGCGGTTCCCTGGAGAACTCTGCTGTGCTCTGAGGCAGGCCCCAGGAGCAACAAAAACTGCCCTCTCCCTGCAGTGAGGCCTGTCCTCCTGGCTCTAAGCTGCTGGGATCAGGGTTGGAGGGGGGGCACAGGGTCAGGGAGGGAGGCAGGGGGGAGACAGTGTTGTGCAGTGAGCA
Organism: Plecotus auritus; assembly: GCF_963455305.1. Classification (NCBI taxonomy): domain Eukaryota; kingdom Metazoa; phylum Chordata; class Mammalia; order Chiroptera; family Vespertilionidae; genus Plecotus; species Plecotus auritus. The sequence goes on along the minus strand of NC_137783.1, from coordinate 148,290,830 downwards.
GGGCTGCTTGCCGTCAGGGGACTCTGCACCTCAGTTTCCTCACCTATCAAGTTGTCAGGTGGGCAGCTGTGTCACCCCTTATGTCCAAAGCCAGGTGAAGGGCAGGCAGGTGCAGCCCATTCTCAGAAAAACAAGGACAGTTTTACTCTCGGCCGATCACACAGCTCACCAAGTCCAAGGGTCGTGGCTCTAAGTGCTGGGGAAGCCCTTGGGGGCGTCATGGGTCTCAGCTCTCTCAAGTTCCCGCCCCTCCCAGGGCACTGGCTTCATCCTGGGCACAAGGCCTTGGGGCTTGGAGGGCAACAATCAGGGAACAGATAGGACTGAGGGGAGCGGTTTTTCCTGCATGTCCCTGGACCACTCTGGGTCTCTCTGCCTCTTCATAGTGGAGTAACTCCTACCCAAACCCTGCCTCTATTTACAAAGACCCCTCCCCTTCTTTTCTGGAGAATCTCATTGTGTGCGTGGCCAGGTCTCTCACTGGACCAAGGTGGGGGAAATGGCAAGACTCAGAGGGTCTGTAGAGATGGGATGCTCGGGGTCTGTGGGTGAATTTCTGATAGCAGGACCGTGAGGAGAGAGGGGAGGCTCTGGGTGGCGTGGAGTCTTCTGATGGAGCAAGTGGGGTTTGCCGAGATGGGAGAATGAGGTGGGGAGGCTGTGAAAGAACTGGGGAGAGAATCCAGAAGTCCAGCGTGGCCACGATCTGTTTGACTGTCTGGGAGACCCCAAAGGGAGATGTCAAGTGGCCGCCGGATACGAGGGTCAAAGTTCATAGGAGAAGTCATAGCGACAGAGACAAATTTGGAAGTCATCAGCTTAAGGATATTTAAATCCATGGGAACTGATGAGATCACCCAGGAAGAAGGGTCCAGAGAAAGAAGAAGAAACCCAGGACCAACCTCTGAGGAACCCCAGTAACCCTGCCAGACCGGGTCTCAGGGGTCACGGGGCTGGTGTGTTTCAGGCACCATGGTATCCCTGACCTCAGAGCAGCACTTGGCTCCCACTGGCTCCTTGCCCTTTGGGGGTCTGCAGGGGAACAGCTGCAGGGGGAGAAGAAGTGGGGAGAAGCCGGGAGAGGAAAGTGCTGCAAGCAGGCGTGGCCTCCTGGATGCACTTCCTCTGTCCAGGAAATGGAGGACAGAGAAGCGGCCATTGGGTTTGGCTACACAGAGTGGCTGTCACCCTTCGGAGGGGCGGGCAGGTAAACTGGAGTGAGTGTGGGGACCCGTGATGAGCAGAGAAATGAAGGCAGGTGGAGGGGGTGAGGAGGGGATGGAGGGACCCTCACTGGAAGGAAGCTGAGTGGTGTGTGGGCCAAGAGGACCATCAACAGAGAGGGAGAGATGGTGGATGCTGGAGGGAGAGTGGAGTCAGGGGCAGGAAGGCCTTGAGGTGAGGGAAGGATCTGAGCAGCAGGGGAAGCCAGGGAGACAGGCATTGGACAAATGGGGAGACTGAGACTTGGGGGAGAAATGGCTGCCAGACCACACAGCCGGGGAGGGGAGCCCAGGTTTGAACTCGGGCCAGCCCAGGACCTCGGTGCGGCTCAGGATCAGCGACTCTGCGGGCTCTTCTACCCTGTTTTCTAAATGCCCTGCAATGGCGTCTCTTGGCCTCTGGCTCTGATTGAAACTTAAATGCTCAGATCAGGGAAGGAAGCAGCAAAGCAGATCCAGATCCCTGTGGAACCTGGGCCTCCTCCACCCCATGCCCCCACCCCCCACCCCTGGCCAGCGGCCCTACCCCAATGCCGCCTCCGGGTCTGCAGAGTCCTCGGGACCCCCAGCCTGCCCAGCTGTGGGCTTCTGCTGCTGGGCGCTGAGGTCCGGTGGGAGGCATGGGAGGTGGGCTCGGGACAAATTCCTGGGGCCCAATGGTGCAGGGTGGGAAGTCCCACCTCCAGGGAGGTCAGTGATTGAGGCATTAGAAGGACCCTCTTGAGAGATGTGAAACCTGAGACCTGGGCTGCTTGTGAAACCCCGGCCAGACAAAGGCTCCCAGCAGGAGGCCTGGGCTCAGGAATGGGGCAAAGCTTGGGGGGGCTCTGGGAGGGTGGTCTGGCCAGGCCTGAGGGGGAGAGGCCAGAGTCAGCATGTGCCTTCAGGTCACAGATGCTCAACCTCCTAGGGTCCAAATACCCGCTCCATGATGCTCCCCAGAGGAAGGATGCGGGAAGGAGGGATTCAGACCCCACTCCAAAAGTCAGAGCCTGGAGCCTGTAGGAGTCCTGCGTTGAGGTGGGGAGGTGGGGGGCGTGGACTGCAGGTCAGAGGCCTTCCCAGGCAGGGATCTCCATTCTGAGAGTCATCCCCCTGCCTGGGATCTAGCAGATGTGGGTGTCAGACAGCCCTGGGCACTTAGACTGCCGCTGTGTGCCCCGGGTGACTCTCTTGCCCTCTCTGAGCTTGGTGTCCTGTCTGTATGTAAACCCCCGATTTCGATTTCAGGGATGAAGGCACCTGGCAAACGCACCTAGCATTGGGCATGCTCCCTACCTAATCGCCACATCCGTATCCTGGGCTGATGTCAGGGACTGGGGCTGCAGGCACCGGGCAGGGCCAGCTCCTGCCGCTCAGTTCCTTGCAGAATTCCCCGGGGTGGGCAGAGGGGCGGGAGGGCGCAGCCAGGAGCAAATTGCATTCTTGAGGGTTTTTTACAATCTGCCTCTTGTCCTTTCCCTTTTGTGCCTGTCCCTTTCTTCTGCTGCTGCGCTCTTCCGAGGCCTCTGAAGAGCTAAACACGGGGGCGGCAGCAGGGTCTGGAGCTCTGCAAGCCAGCGCTCATCTCACCCTCTGATCTTGCCTGGGGAGGAGAGGCCCAGCCTTTGTCCCAGGCAGCGCCTCTGCCGCCTTCAAACAGCCCCCAAAGCCCCTGCGAGCCCCTCTTTGCATAATCCACTGGAATCTGCCAGACAAAGGCCTTTAGCAGTTCATTTGGGTAATAGGTAACCAGTGAAAGGAGGAACCCGACCAGGAGGAGGGAATCTGGCTGGAGCTGCCTGTTTGAATAGGTCCAGGTTATCCGAAGGGTGGAGAACGGGATGGAATGCCGGCCGGAGCCCCCTGTTGCCCTGGAGCCTCTGGATTCTCCTAGTTGTGGGTTGTTTGAGCTGCCAGGCGGCCTTGTGGCGAATCAGAGGGTTGCTGGGTCAGCTGACCGGCTGGGCCAGGAGCTCTGGCCTCCCAAGTCGCCAACCGGCCGAGGAGCTTTTGAAACCCTGGCCATCCCACGGGCAGGTGACACAGGTGTCTTCCCTGGTGCATCTGCGGATTGTGTCGCAGACGCATCAGCCATTCATCACCGTCTGCTCCAGGACCCGTGAGCCAGCCCTGTGAGAGCAGAGGCCGCCTCCTCAGGGGCCCGGCCTCCTGGTGGAGGAGACAGAGGATCCCAGACAAGTACACACACAGCCCCACGGCCTGGAAATAAGACAGAAGGTGGTGTGGGCTGAGCTGTGTCCCCCAGATTCCTACCCTGCAGGCCTGACCCCAGCACCCAAGAATGTGGCTGTATTTGGAGATGGGTCTTTACAGAAGTGATCAAGTCAAAGGGAGGCCACTGGGGTGCATCCTGATCCCATAGGACGGGTGTCCTTGTAGGAGGAGGTCAGGACACAGACATGCACAGAGGGACGACCGTGTGGGAACACAGGGAGAAGACGGCCGTCGACACGCCAAGGAGAGAGGCCTCAGGAGGAGCCAGCCCTGCCCACATCTGGATTCTTTTACTTCTGGCCCCTGGAACTGTGAGACCATAAATTTCGGTCATTTAAGGCCCCATGAGTGGGTGTGCACAGGCGCCATAGAGGGTGAGGGTGGTGACTTTAGTGGGTGGGCTGGGACCACCTCTCTGGGGATAAGAGCCAGCCCCGAAGAGCAGAGGGGAGTGGGGAGGTTCTGAAATGAGGAAGAGCTTGGTGTGCCCCCCGAAACTAGCTGAAGGCCAGCAGGGGCGGAGCAGAGCCAGCGAGGGCGAGAGAGGCAGAGGAGACGGGAGGCAGGTGGAGGGACCAGGCCTCGAGGGCCGTGGGAATTGATCCCAGGTGGGCACTGACCTGGCCTTCCCCTCCCACAGGCCACTTTGCCCACGGACACTCTTCCCGGTGGGGCTGCCTGTGTGTGCAGAGCTGGTTTGCCTCCCAGAAGGCAGCTGTCTTCTGGAATGTTCTCCCACCAGACCCGCCCTCCCATAGCTATAGCTATGGGGTTAAGGACCACGAGAGCCTTTCTGCAAGGTGGCCATTCTCTCAGCTCAGCCACACTGAGGTTCACTGGGTTTACTGTGCTTGCAAACCGACTGAGTCAGGGGGTGAACCCTGGGCCACGGTCTCCGCATGTCCTGGGGGGCTGCAATTTCGAGCCTAACGCACTGTGGAGGGCGCACCAGCAGCCAAGCCACAGGCATAGCCTGGGGTCCTCCTACATCACGGCCTCCACTTTCCAGGGAAGTTGGGGCTCACAGAGGTGAAGTCACTTGGGAACCCCCAGGGCAGCACCCAGGCCACTGGACCCTGGAGGCGGTGTTCATCCCACTTTGGGTCCAGGGGATGTGTCACCAGGCCACAGCATGGCCCCAAGGTGCCCAGCCCCAGGGGCAGTTCCCACAAGTATAGACAAACAGGCTGGCTTGGCATCCCAGGAATGTGATGGCCACCCATGCCGCTGACCCCACCCCAGGGACGCATTATGTCTGCCCTGGGCCCTCCTGCCCATCCCGCCAGCCCCGCAGCTTCGCCGGGTTCCCAGGGCCACGGCATTCACTGTTAATTAACCAGGGGAATGAATAAGGCCCCGAACCAGGGGCAGCGGAGGGGCCCGCGCTTCCCAGGCCTCCTGATATTCAAAGGGCCTAGTGACAGCTGCTCTGCAACCAGAAAAGAGAGACAGAGACGGAGGAGAGCGAGGGAGAGAGAAGGGGAAACACACTGAGAAGGAGAGAGATGGACAGACAGAGAGAAAGAAACAAGGACAGAGAGAGGCAGAAAGATGGACAGAGACACCGAGACGGAGAATTCTCTGACCCCGATGTTCTGTTCCAGTCTCCAGCCCAGTGTGGAGGGTCCCCTGGGGAGGGCAGGGGACCCCCCTGTCTCGTGTTTGCTCTCTAAAGGGCTCCAGAGAAGTGTGGGTGCTCCCAGGCCATCTGTGAGCACCTTTGCTGGCATACCGGCTCCCACACGACCCTCGGAGCCGAGGAGGAACAGGACTCCGGGCCTGGCTGCACAGGCCACAGAAACCCTCGTGGCGGATCTGGGCTCGGAGAGGAAGGACACAGCCTTCCTTTGGAGGCAGGGGGAGCCCACTTCCCTCTGAACACTTCCTCCCTCCCCGCTGCACTGGGGTTCAGGTGGGACCCCTTTCCTCATACAAACCAGATTACATGGCCTGATGGACTAAAGAGAATCGGGGGTTCTAGCTGTCAGGGAGACCTCAGTACAGAATGGTGCTCTGCAGAGGGGTCCAGCCCCCAGACCCAAGTCCCCAGCCAAAGCTCAGGGTCTGATCACAGTGGGGCCCAAACGAGCTGGACTTGGACCGGCATACTTCCCATTTATTTCTTCCATCGACCCTACAAAAATGGCAGGCGACTCCATTTCACAGAGAGGAGCCTGAGGCAGGACAAGATTAAAGAGACAAGGGCCAGGCCGGCTCAGTGGTTGAGCATCGAACTATGAACCAGGAGGTCATGGTTCGATTCCCGGTCAGGGCACAAGCCCGGGTTGCGGGCCCGAGCCCCAGTGTGGGGCATTCAGGGGGGCAGTCCATCAATGATTCTCTCCCATCATTGATGTTTCTATCTCTCCTTTTCCTTCCTCTCTGAAATCAATAAAAATTTATTTTAAAAAAAAAGACGAGGGTAAAATCACCAAATTACATGGCTAGCATCTGCTGCCTTCTTCCGTGCACCCTGACCCTCAGAGGAACTGGGTAAAGACTGTGCCTGCACCAAGAACCCCGCTGCCTCCGGGTGGGCACAGAGCCAAGTCAGCCCAGGCAAGAGCAGAAGGAGAGACGACGAGAACCACTTAGGGTCCTGGTGTCTCAGGTGTGGCCCAGTGTGCAAACCTCAGCCTTTCCCCAACCGAGGTGCTGAAGGCTCCGCTTCTTCCCTGGTGAGCCAGAAATTGGCTCCAGGCCCAAGGCGAGGCCCAGCAGGGTCTAGATGGTGGGCACCCCTGCCCACAGCCCTGACAGCCCTTGTTGTCCTCATCGGGGAGGGGGGGGGCAGGTACTGGGGACCTGGCGAGGTGTCCTCGGGACAGGCAAGCTGTGGGAAGTGTGGGCGCTCCCGGGAGGTCCTGGCAGGCCAAGCACCGGCCTGGAGACAAAGGCCAGCGTGCCAATGATGTCAGCCCCGGACCCACCGCTAGTGCCCAGGCGAACGGGACACTGAATGTGGGAAGTCACATGCCCACCTCTGCACCCACCCCTGGGACAGGCCCAGCATCCCTGAGGCTAGTGAGGCAGCCCATTGGCTCGGGCAGCAATAGCTCAATAGACAAAAGAGAAAGGGGTTCGGGAATGAAAGGTCAGATTCTTCTGGAAATCTCAGCCTTGTGAGGTGTCAGCGCACCCCCTTGGCCACTCCTGAACCAACAGCAGCGTGAGCACCTCTGGGGAGGGACTCTCGACGCCAGCCCTTGTGGGACCCCTCGCCTCCTCACCGTCCCCTCTGCCCTGGTGCCTCCGATTGGTCACTGACTGACCACAGTCTGTTGGGGTTGAGGGGCCTGACATATAGGACCTGGTCCCAGCTCTTCGAGCTTCAGCCTGAGGATGAGAGGGACCTGGGCGAGACGGTGGGAGAACACACCCAGGTCCCGGGCCACAGTGGTGAAAGGCCTGTCCCGCCCCTGGGTCTGCAGTTCGCTGGTCCCACCACCTGGATGGCTCTTCCTCATCATAAATCAGATGCCCTGGTCCTACCCAACCTTCCGGATTCAGACCTGATGCTCCTCTTCCACAGCCTCCTCTCAGAGCCAGCGCTCCCTGCAGCCCACTGCACCCAGTCTCCCCAGGGGATTAGGGGTGCAGGCACAGGCAGCATCTAAGACTTCCTGCCGAGGGCACCCTTGGCACTCACCAGATCCTCCAGGGTTCTCCGACGCGCTGAGGGGGGCCTGGAGCCTCACACCGCCCACCCTGCCACACATTCCTTTGGCTAGAAGAACACTCTCCGTGGGTGAAGCCGAGGGCAGCTGGGCGTCAGTAATCACTGCTTTACTGCCCTCTGCACATCTGAGCACCGTGCTGGGTTTTGTTTATAAAAAACAACTCTTGGGATCCCTTCAATTCACATCCTAGTACATATCCAGCAATTGCCCTAAGAAGTACCATGTCAGCATTCTCGGGGCCCACAAACAGCCTGGGTGCTGGCCTGGTGACTCAGCACGCCCGTGACCACGAGGGCCATCCATCTGCGAGCAAACTCCGGTGCTTGGGGGCTGCAGGCGTGTGCTGGGCTCGGCTCTCTCACGCTGCAGCTGCCTCTGCAGGTTCCCGCCATCTCCCTCGGCCTGAGGGGAAAGGCCCAACTTCCCTCCGATGTCCAGCCAGCTTCCCTCGGCCAGCAGGTGGGTTGGCAATTGCCTCTCAGCCAGGCTCCTGGGGTCCCCTCCACAAGCCACCCTACTCCAGCCCCAATAAACCTCCTGAGGAGAGCGAGGGTGGGGGCAGAGAGCCGGGGCTGGCGTAAAGGTCAGAGGTGCATGCAAGTTCACTGGTTCCTCGCTCGGCCTCAGGGCCAGCTTATGCACAGACCCTGTTGTGGTTTTTTGTCGCTCGCTGGGTATTCCACCAACGCTGAGGCTGAGGTTCAGCACTTCTCAGGGCGTGTATCCCACCGGGGAATAGTTCATCCATCTTCTTGCAAACATTATTAAATCAGAAAGCCCAGGATGATGTAAAAATGATCGCCAGACTGGTCAGGATTCAGACGAGGCTGAGACCCCAGAATCTAGTTAATTAACCAGGCGGTTAATTTCTCTTTCCCAGGGGAGCTCGGGTAGGCAATGTGGACTGATGTGGAGGCATGATGGAACTGGTGACCCAGGTCCCCCACCCAAGGGGGTGAGAAAGGGGAGAACTGCCCAGCTGGTGTAGCTCAGTGGTTGAGCGTCGTCCCATGCACCAAGAGGTGGCCGGTTCAATTCCCTGTCAGGGCACATGCCCGGGGTTGTGGGCCGATCCCCGGTGCAGGGCATGCAGGAGGCAGCCGATCAATGTTTCCCCTCTCATCGATGTTTCTATTTCTCTCTCCCTCTCCCTTCCTTTCTCTCTGTACAGATCAATAAAAATTATTTTTAAAAAAGAATATTTAAAAAAGAAAGGGGAGAACTGACTGCCTTTCCTTCAGAGAGAGCATGCGGTCTCTGCTCCTCACTCACAGAGCTGCCACACTGCGCATCAGGACAGCTCCGGCTCCTTTCACGCGTGTTCCATGAGAGCAGCAGCCCTGAGCCACCACTGAGGGCAGCTCACAGCCCGTTGACCAGGGATCACGTGGCCAGACCCAGCCACGAGGAAGCCCGCAGCCTTAAATTTCTCTCTGCGGATGAAAACGGCAAGTTTTCAAAGCGTGCATTCAGGAGGACTGAAAGTCACAATTATTTTCACGGTAACACGGAGACACCGATTGCCTTTTTTGTCTCGTTCCCTCATGAGCGTACAGTGGAGTTTTCCAGGGGCTACGTGGCAGGGGGTGACATGAATGCATACATGCATATTCTTGCGTTTTAACATTTTCTCCATTTTCACTTCTAATGCAGTACCTTTCAATAGATGAGACCCACAGCAACAGCATCTCTTTAGCGTCCTCAATAACTTTTAAGATGCAAATGGGCCCAAGACCATAACAGTTATGAACTGGGAGGTGAAAACACATGCTGGGCCCACAGCTGGCAGAACAGCGTGTGACGACGGGAAACCCACAGATTCCTCAGGCTGCACACTCATGGACTCCTGCACCGCCCCCCACCCCCACCCCCAACCCGAGGTCAGAGTCTGGCTCTTAGAAACTTGGGAACAGACACATTCCTCAGCAGTCAGGATCCCTGTGGCTGCAGCCATGGTCCGTGCCGGCCTGGCGCTCGGCGCTCTACCTGTATTTTGTTCTTTAACCCCATGTGGTCCTGTGGCAGGTGGCTAAATGGCTGTGCAGTTCACCTCAACTGTACGACAGAGCTTGGGTTTGCATGCGGGGCTTGCCAATTCCAAATTGTGGGAAGCTTTGCAGATGACTCCGAACCTGTTTTCTCATCTTTAAAATGGGGGCGACTCAGCCCAGCCGGCGTGGCTCAGTGGTTGAGAATCGACCTATGAACCAGGAGGTCACGGTTCGATTCCTGGTCAGGGCACATGCCCAGGTTGTGGGTTCAATCCCCCATTGTGGGGTGTGCAGGAGGCAGCCAATAGAAGATTCTCTCATCACTGATGTTTCTATCTCTCTCCCTTCCTCTCTGAAATCAATAAAAAATGTATTTAAAAAAATAAAATAAAATGGGGGTGACTCAGCACTCCAGGGCCTCATCATGAGAAGTAGCCAGGAGCCCCAGGAAGCAGTTTGCACAGTCCTCGTGCTGTAGTTCCTGAAATGGTCAGCCAGCCAGGCACCGGGTGGATGCGTTGGGGCTGGATCCCCTGGACAGGGGAGAAATGTCACTCTCCAGCTTACCAACCACCCAGCATTCCCCAGGATTCACCCTGGCATATAAGGCCTTCCCTGCATGGCCTCAACCCACCTTAGAAGAGAGCTCTCTGTAGCAGAGTCTGCTGAGTCTGGTTTTCCTAAGCAAGGGGGTCTTCCCGTTAAGAGCAGGCTCCGTTTTGTCAGACACACAATCACTTCATCTGGGGAGGGGAGGCCGGAAGCAGGCCCCTTAACCACGCTTTCCCCAACAAGCATTTGTAAACACATGCCTTCTTTATAACATCAGCAAACAGAACATGTTTTCCTACTTAGCAGGATATGCAGCTGAATGGCTGGGTTCCCCCATGGCGGCCCCAGCCCTCACATGCATGGGGGCATGTGCAGCTAGAATAAGGCCAGTGACCAGGGGGGTGACCAAGCCCCTCCAGTTTGCAGGAGAAGTTCACGGCAGTGTGCGCGCGTCAGGAGCCCCCTCACTGGCCCGCCTAACACTGGCCGGTAAAGAGGCCGGCCTCTTCCCAGCCCCCCTGCCTTTGTCCCGGGGCAGGCTGCCTTCTCACGCTGGAGGGCTGCAATGCGTTCCCTGGAAAGGAAGTCCGACTGGACCATAGGCAAAGAAATGCATTTCTAACCACACACTGTCGCAAGATCTTGAATGTCAACAGTGACCGACCAGGGAAACCCAACGGCTATTGTCAGGAGCCGCTGCCAAGCCTCAGAATGACACAATTGACCAGAACCCCGAACGGTCGGAGAAATAAAAAATCCCCTCCTCCTCCCCTCTGGTGGAGGGGGCTCCACAAGGTAGCGGTAGCTGCAGGCAGCTGAGACTGCCATTCATAGCTACAGAGACAGAGGCTCCACGCTAAGCCTGCGCCGGCCGCTGATTGGCTGCCAGCTGGCAGCTCCGCCAATCCGCTGTCTGGGAAGCTGGGCCATTCATGAAAGCGGTTGCGGAGAGGAAGCTGGGGGCAGGGGAGCGCTAGGTTATCTCTGTCCGGGTTGGGGCAGCTGGCCCTCCTGCGGCCCGCACAGCTGGGGCCCCTCGCAGGGAAGAGCCAGGCTGGAGGCTGAAGAACAGGCAAGCTTTCTGGAGCGCCCCCCGGGCAGAGCCTGGCAGCCAAACGCTGCCTCCTTCAGTCAACTGTGGCCATGAAGTCATTTTTTTCCCCCTGCTGATTAAAATCATCTGTTTTCAGTTCCCTGACAAATTCATTGAGTTCCCTCTGAGTCTGGGGCCCCTCAGCTGCGCAGTCTAAATCTATCGCTGTGGCCCAGACCCACAGCTTCGTCTTTTTGGATTCACATGGGTTCTGGTTTCCAGAGGCCTAGTGAAAGGCCCATTTGTGTGGGCAATGGCCCCAGCGAGGCTGCGTCTAGAAGGGCTGTTTGCCGACCCGGCCATGATCCCCAAGATTCCTGGGGCCCTCTGATCTTCAGATTCCTGGGGCCCCGGATGACAACGTGGCCAAGGAAAGGCCCAGAACCCTACACGTTTCTCATAAAAGGGAAACGGCCAGGTGGAATGCTGGCTTCCCCTCCCTCATTTCTTCTTGTGATGCAGCAAGTGGTTTAAAACACACACTCCAGGGGCCCCATCTTGAATTCTGTTTTGAACAGTCAGAAGTTGGGAGGAGGGGCAGGGTCTACTTTTGCATTTAACCACGTTAACTGCAAGCCTCGAAGGTCCCCTCTGTAACATGGGTGTAAAAACACCTAACCCTCCGTCACTGAGCGCATGCAGTGAAATTAGGAGCGCAGGGCGCCTGGTATGGGGAGGGAGCTCAGTCACTGACTGCTTGTTAATGGTGAGGTCAGTAGTGACTGTCCTGAAGGGCAAAAGAGAGGGTCAAGTTCCATTTCTGGTGCCAGGATCGGATAACAACACTGAGCCAGCAGACAGCAGTGGGCTCTGGAATTCTGGGGAGGTCCCTTCTCTTCTCTTTTCTTTCTTTTTTTTTTTTTTTAAGGGGGTGGGGGGATGCCCCTTCTCAAGTTGCAGGCATCCCCACCACATGCTGGAGCCACCAGGAGTGTGAGCACGAGGGGAATTTTTCTCAATGGAAAGATTTCTTCATAGCAAATGTTTCGCAAACCCCTCCTGGGCTATTGATATTGAATCTTGAGTTCTTGACTTCCAAGTGTATTACATAAGCCTAAGAGGCTGCTCCCCAAAAAATGTAAGTATGTAGCTAGAGATAGCGCGTGGGCAGGCAGCTGTCCAAACGCTCAGCCACCTGCCCGGGCCAGGAGGACTCCCCGCCCTCAGGCCTGTCGGAACCGTGCTGGGAATGTGGAGTAGGAAATCTGGGAAAGAGGTGTCAAAGAAGCCAGGGCCCTAGAGAAGGCCGAGGGCCGGGCCCTCTCACAGGCCTCTCCAAACAGTGGAAACCCCTCCCCGAGGCAGGAGCCCAGATTTCACCCCAGTAGCTTCAGTGTTTGGGGTGGACAGAGAAGGAGACCTCCACCCCCATGTGTACCAGGGTTGACTCTACAGCCTCCATGCAGCGAACGGGTGCAGATGGAGGTCCCCCTTTGTGGCTCGTCTCTTAAGACCACGTGAGCCTTGGAGGTGGGGGCCACGGAGAGCAAATACAGGAAGCGGAAGAGGAGCTTGGTCGAGTGGGGAAGCCAGATTTCACCACTTCCCACTTCTGCTGGGATGAATGGGCTTCTCTTTTCATCTATTTTCCTAAATGAAAGGTGCTGGGGAAAGAAAGCACAGGCTTTTCCTGATCTGGCTCAGCATCGTGCCTTCACTAATGCAAATAACACTTAAAAACACTCAGTGACCATCTTAATGTGGGGTCAGAGGCGAGGTGAAGCCCCCGGTAACTTCAGAGTGGTCACTTACCTCCCTGGGCCTTCCTTTATCAGGTGCAAAATGGTGGCTAGAGTGGACACTCAGCAACCAGCCAGTGGAAACAGGCTGGAAAAGCCTGCAATGCCAGCAAATACAGGGAGTTAAAGTGTTCTGTCGTTCTCGTACTCACCCCAGGAGCACAGGCAAGGTGTCTGAAGATGTATGTGTCCCCCGCCCTCCCTAGGTTGAAGCCCCACCCCCCAATGTGATGGTATTAGGAGGAGGTGGAGCCTCTGGGGGTGATTATGTTTAGCTGAGGCCATGAGGGTGGGCCCCCAGGATGGGATGAGTGCCCTTGTTCGGAGAGGAGGAGACACAGAGCTCTCTGCATGCGGGACCCAGGAAGGCCATGTGGGTCGGAACCCGGAGGTGGGCCCTCCTCCGGCACTGACCCTGCCAGCACCTGGGCCTCAGAACTGTGAGGAATAATGTTAGTTGTTTAAGCCCCGAGTCTGTGGTGCTGGGTCATAGCAGCCGAACGAATAACACACCAGCATTTGGAGGTTTTTCCCAAACCCCCCAGGTTTTGAACCTCCACATCCAACCGTCATTCTGGGGGTGGCATGTGGGAGTGCCCACTGGCCAAGTGTGACTGTGGGAAGCTGGGCCCAGGCTTGGTTCGGGTTGGAGTGGGTGACACTCCAGGCAGGGGGGTTGAGAGGGAAGAACCATCTATGAGGAATGATGGAGCAAACAGGACAAAACAGACTGGGGGTGGGCCAATCCTGAGGCTGGTGCCGCTCTGGCCACCTATCCGGCCCACGGAGGCCACAGGGAGGGGACAGGGAGCAGAGCCCCTGACTGGATTGGGGTTCCGCCTCGTGCTGTCACTGGACCGCTCAGGTGCCTTGTCACAACAGGGCCCATGCATGTTCTCTGCCCTCCACCTGCTGCATCGTCACAGGGTGTCCAGGTGCCATCCTGCCTCCCTCCCTCAGATCTGTGTCAGCTGTCACCTCCTCCAGGAAGCCTCCCCTGACTGCACGCCCATCTGGCTCTCTGTAGGCCTCCACGGGGTTGTCTTCCCCAGAGCTCTGGTCGCCTTCCACGAATGAATTTATGTCACTGAAATGACCTAGCCAAGAGCCATGGCCTAGCTCTGAGCCCGCTTTCAAAGGAGGAAATGAGAAATGCATCCCAGGACAAGCAGGCCCGGCCTCTGCCCTGGAGTGTCGTGGCCGCTCAGAAAAGCCAAGCAGCCTGCTCACGTGTGCGAGCACTTTGCACGCTGTGCCAGGTGCCGAGTCTCCTGGCAGCCCCCTGGCATCTGGTGCAACCCCTGGGGGGGGGGGGGGTCCGCGGCTCTCACGGGCCACCCCCCCCCTCTCTGCCTGTGGCTCCTCCCGGGTTCCCTGGGCTTGTGGGAACGGCTGACCAACTTATCAGTCGCCCTGACAGAGTCAATCATGAAAAATCAAGGTATGCCTCAAAGTGGAGGAAAACGATCAGGAATGATACTTGTTTTAGTTTGAAGAGATTTCACCTTCTACAGGGGAAATTTGGCTTTGGGAGGCAGCGTGCAAGTAAGTCCTATAACTCTGCTGGGCCTGCAGGGACCGTCCTGCGGGGAGTAACTGTTCCAAAGAGACAAGCCTGCGGGTGGAGAGTGGAAATTCTAAACATAGCAGCCGGGGTGGGGAAGTGAAAACCTTCATCCCCTCCCCCAGCCGCGTGGCCAGCCCCAGCTCAACCCCATCTCTTTTGCTCCTGACTTTTGGGGGTGGGGTGGAATGCCGGGGCGGCGAGAACAACAGAAGCAGCATTTTTCAAAGAATAGTTGCATCAAAAATGCAGCCTGGTACACGTGGCCAGCGTGCACGCAGGTGTGGGTCCCCCGGTGCAAACACCCGGGCCTCGGCAGGCGGTTCCGTGTCGCCTGCGCAGGACCCAGACCTGAGAGCTCCTGGCTGCCTCTGTCTCCTTTTGTTGGGCTCTGAAGGGGCCGGCCCCCAGCCCCTGAGCACTGTGTCCCTCTGGAGAGATGGACTGTCCCCAGCTCAGACTGGGCTGTGGTCGTCAGGAAGAGCAGGGGCTGACATGTGGCGTGCTCAGTTGGGCACAAGGCTCCCAGTACACGAGGGCCTGTGGGGGCATCACCGAGGGCAGCAGAGGAGATGCCCCAGCCAGCGCACGGCCATCCTATGCTGTGACCACAGTGCCTGTGTGGCCTCCCTCCAAGGCCTGGCTCAGGGCAGGGGGCCGCCTCTCAGCTCTCCACCCAGCCTGTCACCAGAGGCCAATTCTGCCTGCCTTCAAGTCAGGCGTTCCTGACGGCTTTTCCTGCCCGAGTCAGAGCGGGGACGGGACGGGTCATTGAGCCCAAGCTCCTAAGTCTTGCCTCCAAAAACAGGCCTTTCTCCCTGTGTCCAGGGCTCTGTTTCCAAAGCAGACGGAGCCTCTGGAAGCTCCCGCTGGCCACCACTCTGTGGGTCGAGCCACAGACAGTGTCCCGGGACCCAGGGTGACACCTGGCCTTGCTTTCCCCCTGGCTCCTCTCCCCTTCCCTGGATGAATCGCGTACATGTTTGGAGCCTGAGCCAGGGCAGAATCTAGGCGTGCTGGGACTGGCAGGTGGGCACTCCAGGGACAGCTCCTGCTGCCTTGACCCCAGTGAACCTTCCAGAACACTCTCTTCCCACCTCTCTGGGAGCCTGTGGCCACCCAGCCCAGCTCTGGAGCCTGGGCCACTGCCTTGGGAAGGCCATCCCCGCTGGGAGAACTGTCCGGCTGCCCAGGCGTGAGTCACAGGCTGCTCTGGGCAGCGCCCGCACATTCAGGGCCCGACCCGTTTCCTGCAGATAAGTGGTAAGTGCAGGGAAACCTGGCCAGGGAGGGGCCACACTGGGAGCCGCGCTTCCTTCAAAGCCCCCGAGCGCTAATGAGCCATTCCAAGCATAGTTTCACCAGCATTTAGGGATTTCCTCATCAAAATAAACTTCCTCCCAAGTTATCTTCATTTTTGGCATCTGATACAGGACCCTTTTTTTGTCTCATTTATTTATTTATTTTTTCCGCTCCAAGACTCAGGGCGGGCAGAGCGCTCGGCCGGGCTGCGCGCTGCGGGTGGATGGGCAGGTGAGGACGCAGGAATGTTCCAAAGTGCAACCAGCAGGCTCCAGCCGCCCCTCCTTCCCCACCTCCTTCCCAGGGGCTGCCTGGCTCCTCGCTGGGAGAGGCATGGTCAGGGTGGTTGTGGAGACCTGCTCAGTGGGGCAGGGGCCCATGGGGCCATTGGGGTACCCTACAGGGTCCTGCCAGGCCACCCTGCAAGCCCGGGGTCCTCAAGGTGAGGGTCAGCTGAAACTGGCTGGGAGGCCAGCGGCAGCAGAGAAGTCCTGGGCATCTGGGCTGGCCCGGGACAGGTGAGGGGACTCCCTCGGGGCCCCAGTGGGTTTGCTGAGTGATGCAGAGCACGAGATAAAAGCTGGAACTGGAACGGGAGCTTTTGGCAACTGCCTCCTGGGAACGAGCACGCGTGGGCGCGTGGCCCTGAGGGACAGTGAGACCTGCTCTGTGTACCCATCTCCGGATCCGATTGCTTCCTGCGACTCCACGTGTCCTCGAGGGCCCATTTCAGCCACAATAGGCGATTTCCTGGAGGATCTGCCGAAGCCTGGAGTTGACAGGCCTCTCCGGTGGGGATGAGAGTAGATAACACAAGCTTTGTTTGGGGCTGGACAATTGGTCAGGAAATGAGGTGGAACTGGTGCCACTGCGGGTTATTTGGGGGGAAACGTCCCTGGAAGGCCACTCTGCAGCCTCTGAAGACAGCTGAGCAGGCCCAGCTGGGCAACAGGGAACAGGCTGCCCGCTCTGGTCAGTGCTCCTGAGGCCAGCCAGGGGGCATGTGGGGCCCTCTCTCTGAGGGACAGCTGTCCAGGCTGGAGCCCCACTCACAGGAGCGGGAGGAGGCTGTGCACAGTGCCCGGGGGCATGCCCACAAACCAGGGAGATGCTGCCTCAACCCAGGGCTGCTGGATGCAGCCCAGAATCCCAGTCCTCAGCCTGCAGGGCCGATGGAGAGGGAAGGGGAGGGAGGGGCAGATAGGCAGGTAGACCGAGAGATGGGTGGCAGCCGGACAGATGACTGCATGGGTAGGTGGAAGGGGAAGGGAGGGAGGGAGGGAGGAAGCCACATAGCACTCCCACTGGTTTTAAGTGTATGGTTTTGTAGAGCATTTCCTTGCCTCTTTCTTTTCCTTCCTTTCTCCCTCCCTTCCTTCCTCCCTTCCTTCCTTCCTTCCTTCCTTCCTTCCTTCCTTTCTCCCTCCCTTCCTTCCTTCCTTCCTTCCTTCCTTCTTTCCTTCCTTCCTTCCTTCCTTCCTTCCTTCTTTCCTTCCTTCCTTCCTTCTTTCTTTCCTTCCTTCCTTTCTCCCTCCCTCCCTTCCTTCCTTCCTTCCTTCCTTCCTTCCTTCCTTCTTTCCTTCCTTCTTTCCTTCCTTCCTTTCTTCCTTCCTTTCTCCCTTCCTTCCTTCCTTCCTTCCTTCCTTCCTTCCTTCCTTCCTTTCTTCCTCTTTTGAGAAGAGAGGAAGAAACTAAATAAAAATAAATTCTAGAAGCCCTTGGATTGCTGGAGTTCAGCCAACAGCATGGAAAGCCTGTTGAGGAAGCCAGCCTCCCTGAGAGGCAGCGGCTACGTGGAGTCCAGCCCCCATGTGGCTGGAGTCCATTCGTCCTCTGCCTCGACTTCCCAGGTGGCCTCCCCGCCGGTCTGATCACCACAGCTCCTCCCAGTGGGGAGCTGACCAGCCCCAGCCAGCCTCAGGCCCCTCACACAGCCTCAGGCCCCTCACACAGCAGCAGCAACAACTGACACCACAGTGTGTGCTGGGAGGAGCAGGGCAGGAGAGCGGGAGAAAGAATGGACACTGAGCCTGGAAAAGGAGGGGAGGGGAGGGGAGAAAAGGGAGGGGAGGGGAGAGGAGGGGAGGGGAGGGGAGAGGAGGGAGAAACTATTCCACGGGGAGCAACTGTGCGGGAAAGGGAACCACTGAAAAGGGGTTTTGAAGACATTTTCTGTGTCCTCTCTAACGTCACCCTTTCCTACCCAGTGTTCCTCTCCGCTAACAGGACACAACTAACACGTCCCACTTCCCAGCTTCCCTTGCAGTCAGAGTGGCCATGAGGCCCAGCTTTGGCCAACAAAATGCCAGAGTCTGCCAGGGGTTCGTGGGAAAGTTTCTCACCTGGGCATGGCTCCGTACTCCTTCCACATTTTTCTTCCTGCAAGGAAAGCTGAATGGTGCCTGGAAGGGCAGCAGCCATGTTGCAACCGTGAGGACGAGTCACATGCCAAGGATGGTGAGGCGAGAAGGTGGAGGAGCCTGGGCCGGGGTGGGGGGTGGGCCATGCTGGACCACCCACCCCAGCCCAGAACCGCCAGCCTCTGGTAGACAAATAACCCAGCTGTTTAAGCTACTGTGGTGTGGCTTCCTGTTACCTGGCCAGCGGGCGCCGCTGGAAGCTGAGTGTGAGGCAACAGACATGTGGCCCCAAAACAGCCGTGTGGGCCACCAGGGTCACCTGCCTGAGAGAACCAGATGGTGTCCCTCTCCCAGGTGGGGGCTGAGGAACAGCAGGGCCGTGCCCAGCAGGTGGGCGTGCTGGGGCACCATGGGGTGTGTAGGTGGAAGGATGAGTTCTCAGCACCGGGACGGGCTCGATACTTGGGAACATTCCAGACACAGAGGAGCAGTTCCAATCCAACAGGCCGCCCTTCCGCCATCTGTAATGTTGAGGGGCAACATCGAGGTGTTGGCAGGGTTGTGTTCCTTCTGGAGGCTTCAGGGGATGTCTTGTCCTTCACCCCAGGTCCCCAGAGATTAACGTCAGGAGACCCGAGGCAGCCCCTGGGTTCTCTCACATCCGATCCCACTGCTCCTTTGACACAGCAGAGTTGGGAGGGAAGCAAGGATGCAGGTGTTTGATCGGCTGCACTGAGGCTGGGGCTCACATCTGCACTGGTTCTCTACCACTGAGGCAGGGCCCCTGTCACCCATACAGGAGCTCGCCCTGCTGACCAGGTCTGTGAGCGTAACAAATGGTGGGTTTGTACCAGTCATTTTGGGGTCATTTGTATACAACCACAGTAACTGGTACAAGGGTTTTACAACAGATTCCCAGAGGTAGCCCCACACTGGAAAAGGAGACTGGTCCTCAGAATAGAGAACCGGGTGACAGACGATTCCTACCTGGGGCAGGAGGCGAGGTAAGAAGGGAGACCGGGAGTGGAAGGTCAACCTTCAGCTGGCCAACCCTCCCCACGTCATGGGAAAGAGCCAATGCTTTCAGGGGGACAGATCCCATACTGCACCCCTCTTCCTTGCACCAACTGGAGTCTGAACATGCAGAGAAGAAGCAAAGTTGAGCAATTTCTGGGCGGCAAGGGATGGGGGCTGCAGCTCTCCGTAGACACCTCCTTCTGCAGGTGAATGCAAGAACGTCTCAAATCAAAAGTGCAGCCTTGGGTCCAGTCTCTGGTTTCTTACATTCTTTCTCTCCCGTTCTCTTTGCCTCCATTTCACAATTTCTATGTCCCCTGCACCCTTGCTGCTCCACACCTGTCCTTCCACCAGCAGCACCTCATGGTTGGGCAGCTGGGCAGAAAGGTGGGACCCTTGCTAGACTCAAACCTGCTGAGTCAGAACCTGCAGGATTCCCCAGGCAATCTGCAGGCTCCTACGCTGAGTCGTCGGCAAATCAGCTCGCTGGAAGAGCAGAGGGACACTCAGCCCTGTGGGGAAGTCAGAGCATAGACAACCTGCTAAGCACAGCAGGTGCCCGAGGGCGGTGCCAGCCCCACACCTCCGCACGTGCACACGGATGTTGAGGGGAACCTCAAGTGGTGTCAGCATATGGGGTGGCAAATGGGTTTGGAAACCTGGCTGGTGGATGTTAGCCAGTGCTCTGGGCTATGTGGGAAGAGGGTCTAGTCTAGACTCTGTAGGAGAGAACTCTGTGATCAATTAATAATGTCTGCCTGGGCCAAAAGGGGCGTGGTGCCGTGTGTGAGCTCTTCGCTTAGAACCGGGGTTGGCAAACTGCGGCTCGCGAGCCACATGCGGCTCTTTGGCCCCTTGAGTGTGGCTCTTCCACAAAATACCATGGCCTGGGTGAGTCTATTTTGAAGAAGTGGCGTTAGAAGAAGTTTAAGTTTAAAAAGTTTGGCTCTCAAAAGAAATTTCAATTGTTGTACTGTTGATATTTGGCTCTGTTGACTAATGAGTTTGCCGACCACTGGCCTAGAATGTGCAGAGTTCATCTCCTATTTTTTAAAAGACTTCTTCCCTCCCTCCCTTCCTGCTGGAAGATCTTCCAAGAGATGTGATGGCTCCAGCTGGTCAGCACACCTCTGCACGTGCCAGTCAGCCACCCGCCACTCCACCCGTATTCACGTAGATGGGATGCGTGTGGCACCAGCCCTCCACGGCCACATGGGTTGCTCAGGGGGCCACAGAGTCTCCCAAGCTGGCAGTGTGGGCCCCCTGCCCATGAGAGTCACCATTTGACTCACTCCCAGGGGCCGTGCTTACCTGTCTGTGAAGCAAGGTGTCCAGGTCTTAATAGTAAGTCTGGTCCCAGTTACGTTCTGAACTTAAAAGCAAAACAGCCACATGCTTTGGATCTGGGGACACTGCACATTCCCTTACCCCCAAGTGCTTGGCTCCCCTGGGGAAATCCCTCTCCCCTCGCAGGGGCAGCTGTACTGGCTTCCAGAACCCCTGAGCTCAGAGCTTCCCGCCGAGCCCCAGCTGGCAAGAAATGCCGCTCCCACTTTATAGATAAGCAAAACAAGGCTCCAAGGGACGCGGGGAGTGCTAGGTCGCATGGCACTCAGGCAGAGTTGGAGGAGCTAATAGAGCAGCCGCTCCCCGTGGTGTCCTACGAGGGGCACCGAATGCCAGCGGCAGGGCTGGGACTGGGCACCATCGCCAACGGGAACCCTCCCCCAGCAACTCCGAAGGAGCACGTGGGCTCCAAACCCTCCCACAGAGGCTCTTGGGAAGCAAACCTGATGACCTCAGCACATTTTCCAAACACATCCTTCCTCCCTCGCCCAAAATCTCAGTGTCTTTGGCTCACTTCGCTGTGGCGAGGCCAAGGCAGGCCTGAGGGCCTGGGGGGCTCCCTTCCAGAGGCTGCTCTGTCTCCACCCTCCCAGCCTGGCCTGCTCGGCTGGGACATTGCTCGGCTGGGACATTCGGCAGAGAAACCACACATCATGTTGTTGTTTAGGAGAACATCACTCTGGGTTTCCACGGCAACAGCCTCTGGAGCCAGCTGTGCCGGCAGCTGACAGCGCCAGGCCAGGCCAGCCCCGCCTCCCGTGGGCACCGAGGAGAGCGGTCCACTATGGTTTCTGAGGTCAGGGCGGCACGGCCAGGGGATCTTGGAGACCTGCCCACACAGGAAGAGCAGGATGAGTGCCTGGGAGGGTGAGGTCAGCAATCCCAGAGCAAGTCCCCACGCCAGCCATTGAGTATCTGGGGGCCCAGGCACACACCTGGAGCGTCACCTGGCCACCCAGCCTCAGTGTCTCCACCCTGCAAGGCGAGTCCACTGCACCCCTTCATCGGGCAGGTGGGGAACAGAGGCCCCATGGGAATCCGCAGCTCACCCTGCACACAGTAGGTGTCTGTTTTCAGAGACTGTGTCGGCTCTTCTCTTGGCACCCCCCCCACCCCGCTCCCCGCCCTCAGGGTGCAGACACCTCCAGGGCCTCTGATTCTAAGGAGCAGAGGAGGGGTCTCCGCCCCAGGGGACTCCTCAGAGTAACCCAGTCTAATGTCTCGGGTGCTTGCTTTCAGGACCCCGGGTTCTCGGGTGTTTTCTACACCCGATCTCACGTCTCCCTGAGAGGGATGTGCTCTTACCATCCTGCTTATGAGAGAAGGGAGGCTGGGGGGGGGGGGGGGGCGGGGAGGAGGGAAGCTGCCCAGAGTCACACAGCCCTGGGTGACGGGGCCCGGGTGCAAGTCAGGCCCACTCAGAGCCATGCCCCAGATGGTATTGGGGACACTGTCCTGACTTGTGCCTCCCGGAGCTCCTCCCATCCCACGACGCCCAGAATCATCCAGGTCAACTTCTGATCCTTGAGCAGAGGCTAGGCACAGGCCCTGCCACAAGACAGAACAGAACTTTGGCAGATGCAGCGTCTCGGGGTCTCTGGAGCCCGGAGCAGGCCCTGCAGACAGCCCTGGTACCCCTGGGTCAGGCCCTGAGCCAGGTGACAGGGCACATGCCTTCCAGGACCTCCCCAGCTCCAGGAGAGAGTTGTGTGGACAAGTGGCCACAAAGCCACAAAACATCATCCGTGTGACCCAGGAAGTCTTCAGCTAGCAGCAAGGTTCCCAGAAGAGGGGGGAGGCCCGCCCCGAGTGGGTGGAGCAATGTGAGCCCCAGGTGTGTTGCGTTGTGACTGAGGAGTCTGCAACCAGGGTGAGGTGGGGCCAGGGCCAGCAGGAAATTCGGTTCTGCTGGGGATGCACAGGGAAGTGCTGGCCCTGGGCACACACACGCGCCTGTGGGTTGGACCTGCGGGCAGTGCTCAGAGAAGAGGCAACACTCCGCATCAACCATCAACCAGAGGAAAAGGAGCCTGCGTCTTTTATTTGTTTATGCGAAGCTCCAAAATATATGCCATAAGGTCCTCTGTGCTGCTTGATGTAGCAGCAAATTTGACTCTGAGTTCCCTGGCAGCCAATGCAAAAAGGAAAACACATTTAGCGATTCAGTTTGCAAGGCCCACAGGATGAAACAAACAGGCTGCCGGGCTACAGCTATTTCTGAAAAAGAAGAAGAATTTCTTACCAAGGTTGACTGGACGATGCCTGCGTGCATAGCAGCGGGATAACATCCCTGCAAAAATGAAGCCATGGCCGAAACCGGTTTGGCTCGGTGGATAGAGCGTCGGCCTGCGGACTGAAAGGTCCCGGGTTCGATTCCGGTCAAGGGCATGTACCTTGGTTGCGGGCACATCCTCAGTGGGACGTGTGCAGGAGGCAGCTGATCGATGTTTCTCTCTCATCGATGTTTCTGGCTCTCTATCCCTCTCCCTTCCTCTCTGTGAAGTATCAATAAAATATATTTTTAAAAAAAATAAAAATAAAAAAAAAAAAAAAAAATGAAGCCATGCCTCTGGTGTCACCTCAAAGCGCCCCTGAGGACAGGAGTATGGCTCTGGCCCCCTGCAAGGGATAAACCTGGACAGACAGGCACGCAGCAGTGTGGTGGCCAGGAGTGGGACATAAGTGAATCCAAACCTGGAAGCTCCTTATACTCACAAGATTCTGCAAAGCCACGCCCCCTTCCACATGGGACCAAGCCACAGCGCTCAGGTGGGCCACGAGTGGGCGGGAAGCACCGCCTGGGAACCTGGTGCTCAAACTTGGCTGCACGCTGGAATCAGCTGGGAGTGTGCAAAGACCCTGGCCCTGGCTCCAGCCCAGGTCTGATCTAATCTGCTCTGGGTTTGGTCCAGGCATGAGAAGTTTTCGAAGTTCCCAGGTGAGTCCAGCATGCAGCCACGTTTAGAACCTGGCTCCAGGTGAGCCGGATTACCTGTCTTCTGTGCAAAGCTCTGGGCTGGCAGTTTGGCCAGTGTCCCGTAGCAGAGAATTGGGGTGGCACCCTGAGGAGCCCAGTCCCCAGGGGATGGTGGGGAGGGAGGGCACCCTCATGAAGAGGCCACCCACCTCAGAATGGGGGTTAACCAATAGCTGGGGGGGGTCCCTCTAAAAATAATTCAGGCTCTGCACCAAACCCCAGTTAAATGGGTGATGGGACCCTTACTTTCACTCCTTGGATCAACTTTACACAAAGCTGTCGCTCCACACCACACGGATTTCATGGAATTTCAGGAGAAGGTGTCCCATGGGCGAGGAGGTGAAGGGATGAGTAGCGGCAAACCTCAGCAGGTCTCCCCACACAGGGCCAGCCGGGCCGACCCACCTTGCCCTGTACCAAAGGACGTGTGGGTTTCCCCAAATTCCCTGGCATCGGGCCTGTTCCCCAGACCTCCTGTTTTTCAGGAACTGGTCTCGTGTAACTGTCTCTACAGCACATTCGTTAACA
Organism: Plecotus auritus; assembly: GCF_963455305.1. Taxonomy (NCBI): domain Eukaryota; kingdom Metazoa; phylum Chordata; class Mammalia; order Chiroptera; family Vespertilionidae; genus Plecotus; species Plecotus auritus. The sequence goes on along the minus strand of NC_137783.1, from coordinate 148,267,240 downwards.
AAAGCTGCTGTCATCATTCCACACAAAGCCAGTTATTTTTTAAATCCTTCATTAAAGAATTCTCGGGGCCGTGCAGGTACAGCGCCAAAACTGCCTGGAGGGCCTTCTGAGATAAAGTAGTTGAAACAGGCAACCTGACTAGTTGGCTTGTTAGCACTCACCCAGTGAACGCTGAAAGAGGTTTGTCAAAAGCAATGGCTCAGGTTGGGGACCAATCGAATCTGTGCCATTCTTCCCAACGTACTAGGACCAGTCACCTTCCCCGGAGATTTCCAGCTGGTGACAAAATAATCATGTCATTAGAAGGGTTAATATTTGTAACATAGCAACAGCTCTGAAAAACGAACAAGGAGAAAACATAAACAAATGGGAAATGACAAGGAACAAGAAAGAACAATCAAATGAAAATACAGCACTAAGGAATAGTGTGTGCTGAATAGTCAGGGTTATGCTGCCGTAACAAACATCCCCCAAACATCAGTGGCTGAAAACTAACCAAGTTTACTCCTTATTCAGGCAGCAGGGTCTGTGTGATCGGTAAGTCAAGATGCTTAGTCTCTAACCACCTGGAAAAAGAGACTCAATCGCCTGTCAACTAAAAACAAAAAGACAAAAACACCCCCAACCAGGAAACGTTATGTAGTTGTTTCCCATAGATTACAAAGACAAGAGCAAGCATGGAGGGAAACCTGCCATCTGCCTTGAGGCAAATGCTTATCTTTTGTCGATTTTTTGTCTTTTTGAGTACTAAGGACACTTCACTCTAAATCGGGGTCCCGAGATCTCATCAGCTGTCTGTTCTTGCACAGCTGGGAGCTACAGTTGCTTCTTAAGTTTTAATGATGGGAACATTTAAAAAAAAAAAATCAAAAGAAGAAGACTGATTTGTGACACCTGACAGCTAGGGAAGACTCCCATTTCACTGGGCAACGGCGGGCACAGCTCCCTCCCGCAAAGGCGGGCTGAGGAGCTGGAACGGCCTGGACGGGGCCCCCAGAGTCTAAATTATGCTCCATCTGGGCCATGCTTCTCTCTGCAGTGGTTGGGCAGGGAGGGACGCAGGCTGGGAACGGGACGAGAGTGGTGGGCGTCCCCATCAAGCCCCAGGTGAAGCCCATGAGTGAGTGAAGTATTGGGGGGAGCTCACCTGTCTCTGCTCCCCCAGGTGAGTGCTGACCCGGGCTTCTCACGCCAGGACCACGGGGCAAGGGCTCTGCCTTGCAGTTCAGCCTGGAACCCCACGCGGAGAGCAAAGGCCGAAGGACGCGGAGAAAAGAGGCCGACCCTCACCTCAGCCCTCCCGGGTACAAGATGGCAGGACGATGCCAGTCGTCGGAAACTGGTAACTGAAGGCGGCCGGTCCCACGTAGGGGACCGGCCCGAGAAGAACGGGCTGGCAACGGATAAACGAGGCTCCCTGTTCAGAGGACAGGGCCAGGGGACCAGGCGGAAAGACACCTGGCGTGTGCCGTCCGGGCAGCTGATCTCAGCGTCTCTGTGGGGAACATTGCTGATCCAAACCCCGAAATCCCCAAAGCTCCGAGCCCCGGTTTCCTCAGGGCTTTCTTGGCATCAGAACCTGATCTGGTCTGAAATGTTGCAGCCGCCAAACTTCCCCTGCATGGTCAGTCCTTCTCTCCTTTAGGGTGTTGTGGGTTTGAAAGTGGGGTTCCACTCAGCCCCCACTAGGAGGGCTGCATAGTAGACGGTGTTCACATCCAGTTACCTTTCTAAAATCCAGAAAGCCTTGTCTTTTGACAAAAGGGTGGTCTTTGATCCTGCCGAGGATGCTGGCTGTCAGCCCAGGGGTCCGGAGTCCCGGGTTCAGGGCCAGCCTGCCACTCCCTGCCTCTGCTGTCTCAGGTGAAGGCGTTTCCCGGCAGTGAGTGTGAGGAGAAGCAGCTGGCCCTGCCCGCCCTGGCGAGGCTGCTGGCAGGTACACAGAGGGACAGAGGGACGCTGTTGGGGACCCCTTGGCATTTCTGGCACCGATGGCCCTTAAACAAGGGCTGGGCTCACTAGCCGATGGGGCACGGATTTGGATGCCAGAGGCCCGGGTCCACCACCAAACTGCTGTGTGACCCCGAGCAGCTGTCCGCCCCTCTCTGGGCCTCAGTTTTCTTGCTTTGTAACATCAGACCCAGGCAAAGCCCAGCAGGCCTTCCCGCTTGCTCCACCTTGGACACGCTAAGACACACACAGCATTTTCTCAGCCCCACCCCCAGCCACTCGGGCCCCAGGATGGGACTCTAGCACCCCTGTGTCTCTGCCCCCCTCTCTTTAATTGAAGGGGTGGGCAGACTGGCCTTTTTCATTCTCCATGACATGTGCCGGCTTCAGGGTGGAAATCAGACCCTTTCCGGAGCCTCAATTCCCACGGGTGGGGGCCTGGGGAGCGCCCCGTGCGGCCTGCCTGCCGTGGGGGTGCCCGAAGCCAGCCTTGGGCCGCGGGGCCCCAGCGCTGTGCCTGCCCACTCACACCCGGGGTGGGGAGGATTTCCACGGGGCTTATGGTGATTTATAATGGGAAACCTCCGCTTTCCCCCGACATTGTTCTCCCTGACAGAGGGAAGAAAGAAGGCCCTAAATCTCCGCTCATCATAAGTAATGATGAAGCCGCCGCTCCGGCCCCACCCCCAGTGCCCTCGACCGCGACAAAGTGCTCTATTGTCATCTATTACATTTTTTTTTCTTTTCAAAAAAACTTCAGCCGCGCACAGGCCAGCGCCATATCCTAACGGGATCTTCCTCATTGTGTGCACCGAGGGAAATGGGCCGTGGCAGCCTGAGCGATGCCCCTTCAGTCCTTTTCAGGAGCTGCTAGGGCTTCGCCGGAGAAAGCCGCCCCACGCTTTCTCAGGCCCCTCGGCCCAGGACGACACCGCGGCCAGGCTGGTGGCCGCCCCTCCTCCCCGTGTGGGCCTGGGGTTACAGTGGGGCTGGGGGTGAGAAGGCTCGGACAGAGTGGGCACTGGGGCATGGGGCAGGTGGGGGAGCTGGAGAGGAAGCGGGGCGGGGGGTGTCCATAGGCACTATCAGCAATCAGATGGGGCCCTGACCAGCCGTGTTCAGGACCAAGAAGCGGCCGCTCCCACCAGTCGGAATCGCAGAGGTTTTTAAAAGAACAGTTTTCGTTACTTCCAAGTGTATTAGCAAAATCAAACCCGGTGAAGCACAATCTGTTACTCATCCATTCATTCATTCATCCCCTCACACATTCATTCATTTCCTCTTTGCTCAACGCTTCAGTGAGTGGGAAAAGGGGTGCTGCTACCTGCACCTTGCAGGAGATTCATTTGGGGAGGGGGCAGCTACCAGCAGCCTGGGCCCCACCCGACACGATGCTCACAGCAAGGCCAGCCCTGTGAACCGAGGGGCCCCACGCCCAGTGAACATGCGACTCCAGATCCAAAACAAGGAAGCATTTCAGACAGGACAGCGCGGCGCTGAGCCCACACAGAGCTCTTCTGGGGCTGGCCCGGTGTGACGGCGCGTTCCCGCTGGAGAAGCTCTCAGCATCCCTCTATCCTCTCAGCCTCTGGGCCCTCAGTGCACGGCCCTGACCCTGGGGAGGGCCTGGAACGGTCTCTTCAACCCAGCGTTCACCAGCCCTGTGACCTCAGGCAAGCCCCCGACCTACAATGTGGGGGACAGTGGCCTCCTCCTGAGGTCACGTAAACAAGGGGACTCTTGTCACCTGCCCGGCAGCTGCCAGGTGCTCAGGTGGACAATGCCACAGCCCAAATGTGCACAGGCTTCTCTCTGTGATTGCAGACAGGGCCACCTAGCACTTCCCTCTCCCTCCCTCAGAGCACCCAGAGCCAGCCCCTCGGCTCCTCTCCGGCCCTCCCCGGTGCCCAGCCCCTGGCCCTGGGGCACGGATGCCAGCTGGTGGGTGCACGTGCCTGGGGAGGGGGAGCTGCGTCCTCACCACACACTGATCTGATCAATAGCGCCCTCCGCCCTTAGGCCTTCCAGGCAGGTGGCCCTGGCCCCTTCTTCACCCCACGCGCGTCCCCCATCACCGCCGCCTCCTCCTCGTTCTTCCCCAGACCTCCAGGGTGGGCCGTTTGGGCAGGGGGCTGACTCTGCCGTGGTCCTTCCATGCAGAGGGTCGGGGCCTGTCAGATTTGACCTCCCGAATCAAGAGTGACGATAAAACCTGTCCCTCCAAATTAGGCCAGAGCCCCGGAGCCCCGCTGATTGCGGTGCACGCCAGGGACAAAGGCACCAAGCAGGTCCTGCAGGGCCATTCACAGGGACGGAGGCCCATTGTTTCTTCAAATTAGGCCACGGGGCTGCTCCTCGGGGAAGCGCAGAGCGGCATCCACACGCCCGCCCAGGGGTGCTGGGTTCCAGCCCGGTCCCACGCTGCTGAGGAAGAAAGCAGGCCGTCCATTCCCAGGCTGGAGGCCCAGCTGCAGGGACTCGCCCTAGGAACGATCGGGAGAAGTGGCCGAGTGGACCAAGTATGAATTCTCGACGCACAGAGAGGGTTCCGCTTCTTGCAAAGCGTTTTGTAGTCCCAAGGCCATCCACCCTCCCACACCCCTGGGAGGTGGGCAGCACTTCAGTTTACAATATCCTTCTCTCCTTCTTCCCTTGGGCCTTTGCAGCAGGTCATTTTTTCTTATTTTTTACTAGAGGCCTGGTGCACGAATTCGTGCACAGGTGGGGTTCGGCCGGCCCATCCCAACCAGGGCTGATCAGGCTGGGCTGGCCAGAGGGAGAGGCCGTGGGTGATTGGCCTGCCACCCCCACCCCCTGGTCGAACTCCCGGTTGAGGGGACAATTTGCATATTAGCCTTTTATTATATAGGATTATTATTTTTTTAAATTAAGTTCAATGACTTGCCCAAGGTCGCACAGCTTGAGAGCCCACCTGGAGAGGAGCAGGCTGTCTTAACTCAGGCCGTGCATCAGGGCGGAAAGGAAGGAGGCCCAGCCCTGCCGTACACGGGGCCATCGCTCAGGCCCCAGGGGTGAACCTAGGACTCGCTGGAAGGGCGCCTTCTCCGCAGGGCGGGCAGTGGACTCCGGGGCAGATGAGGCCAGGCTGCAGGACCCGGGGGCTGCCCCAAACTTCAGGGCAGTTGTGGGAACAGCAGGCCCAGCTACATCATGTGCGGGACCCAGTGAAGAACGAAAAGGTGAGGTCCTTGTTCCAAAATGATCAGAACATTTAACAAAGTGCAAGGTCATTCTGGGGCCCAGTGTGCCTCCTGGAGGGTGGGGGGGGGGAGGTCAGGTGCATTCAACACCCATCTGCCAAGCACTTGCTTAGCATCCGGCACAGTTCCTATCCCCCAGGAGGTCTCGTGAGGGGTGAATGAGGGCCGATAACAACTCAATAACTGCTCTGAAGGAAATAAACTGAGGGGCGAGGTGGAAGTCGCTGGGGTGCCCCTGTGCATGGGGAGTTCCGATAAACCGAGACTCCAAGGGTGACTCAGAGCTGGCCCTGCAGGACGGTGAGAAGGGAGGGAGGAACTGCCAGTCGTCCCTCCTGCTGGCTCCCTGCACGGGCACCCAGAGGTGTGGGGGCACCTTCCCGGTGGCTCCGACCCCCAGTGGCCCCTGTCCTGAGCCCAGAGGCCCTCAGGATCACCTCTGGGGACCACCATCCGCTGCCACCCTAACTGCCTCCTCCTTTCTTAACTCACTCACACCTCGGTTTTGGATCTTCTCTTCTCAAATGGATACATTTTAACATTTCAAAAAAGGAATTTTTTAAAAAGCACGATATCACATGTTGTTATGTGAAAACAAGAAGGTACGGAACAACACAATGGTAGATGTTTAAAACACAAACCAGAGAGTGAGTACCTGTGTGTGTTGCGGGGAGAGAGGATAGAAAACAAGGCTGGAAGGAATTGCATTAAAATGCTAGCCTGTTGGAGGACTTTTGTTCCCCAGTTAATACTCTTGTGTTCTCTGATTGTTTTTGCAATAGATTTGCATCAGTTTTACAACCAGAACATCCCCTTGCTCACACATGGAGTGAGAGGAGGTGAGGGGAAGCCCGAGGGAGCAGGGGGTGGCTTCTCTGCCCAGTGTGGCTTTGTTTCCTCTGCCCAGCGGGCCCCTGCCCAGGTCACCCTCACAGCTCTGGCCACCAGCTGGCACACTCGGCCTCCCTCCCCCAACGCCCACCTCCAAACCTTTGCCCGGGCTCTGTCCCCCACCTGACCAGCGTCCTGCGCTTCTCCGCAGGTGCACATCTTAGCGTGTGGGCGTCGCTCAGCAGCTCCTCTGCCAGGAAGCCTCCTCGGACCCCTCTGCTAGGGTGACCCCACGTCCCCCGGGTTCCCACCCTACCTGCTCTGGCCTCTTGGATGAGGCTGCCCCCTCCCGTGTCCGAGCTCCAGGTGTATCTAGAAGCGCTGTCTCGGCTTTGAGGGCAACGTCTGCGGTGGACTCTTCCAGGCTGTCGGCCGGGCACACAGTGGGCACTTGGTGGACATTCTCTACCCATCACTCCCCTCCAGGCAAACAAGGCAGGGGGCAAGGCCTCACGTAGCTGAAATTGCCGCCTGGATGCCCTGTCCCCACCTTATGTCAGAATCCATGGTTCTGTTTGGCAGCCATGGGCAGCGGACAACGAGGGGTCCTCGGCTGCCTCTCTCCCAGAGGTGGGCAGAGGAGGTCACTGGAAGGTGACTTGGCATGCCGGGCCACACAGCCAGGCCAGCTGAACCGGCAGCCTTGCCACCGCTGGCTCAGGCCCTTCTGCAGACCTGACCCTAAGTGCATCCCAGGACCCCCTGCCGGCAAGGTCTCTGCCAAGTCCAAGATTCTAAATTCTTTATACAGGGAGGGAGGGAGGCAGTGGATGCGTGGGTGGGAAGAAGGAAGGAAGGAAAAGAGACACGTGATTGGCTTACAAAGTTTAAAAGAGGCCAGTTGTCGATGCCTGGAGCATAGTATGTGCTCAATAAACTTTGGCTGAATGAGCAGATTCCTGTGTCTGCCAAATTATATCTGCAACAACAACAACAAAAAAATGTGCTGATGCGTCTGCCTGTCGTTCTTTAGACAGCGCCCCCCTCAGGCCGTGGCAGGAGTACTGTTAACCGAAGCCTGCTCCAGCTGCACCTGAACAGACCTGCAGACACGCCCCACCTGGAGCCACCCCAGACTGTCCCCTCCCCGGCCGGCCTCTCCGGAAGTCCCCCCTCCATCCGACAGGTCTCCGACCAATGTCCCCTTCTTGTAAAAACACCGTCGCACTGGATTGGGCCCACTCTAAGGACCTCGCTTCAGTGCTGTTACCGACCCGACGACCCTCCCGCTTCCCAAGGTCATGCCTGGAGGTATGAAGGGTTAGGACTCAAAGGGGTGAGTTTGCAGGGGGTACAACTCAGTCCCTCACACGTCACTGTCACAAAATCCTCGGAGATCAAGCAAGGAGAGGACCCGGGCACTGGCTATGCCCGCAAGCCTCAGGCCCACGTGAGGGAGGACAGTCATTTCCTTCTCTATAAAGTGAGATAATGATAGTCCCTCCGTCGTGCGATTTTGTGAGGATGAAAAGATGGGTATTTATCAGAGACGCAGTAAGCGCTAGGTCAGTGTTTGCTCAGTAAACGAAGAACGCTGCCCCCAGAAAGGTCCCCGAGCTCTCGCTCTCCTGGGCGATGGGGAGGCGCCTGGGGACTTGCCTATGGCCTTGGAGCCAGGGTCCTGGAGATCCCAAGGCAGGGAAGAGCCGGGGCTCAGATCCAGGTAAGTGGGGCTGTGGCTGGGCAGGGTTGCTGAAGACTCTTTGCGGGCGCTCATCAGGCAGCCCCAGCCGCACCCCATTTTGTGCGTATTACAGAGAAATCCCATTTGTTTACAGCATTTGTTCAGGCATATTTCTGGAAAGGAAGCTGACAATAAACCGAGGCCCAGGCGGCCCTGCCGGCGGGGCGGCAAACGAAGACAGCTGCTGCGGCGGGTGCTCCCCGGTGGGCTGGGGCCGGAACCCAGGGCTGTGTCTGAGGCGCTTCAAAGAAGGGCCTTTGTCTGGGACGGCGAGCACGCGGGCGGGCAGGCTGGGCTCTGCACTGCCCACTCGCTCGGGGACCCCACACTGGCGGTGCTTCTCTCAGGGCCTCAGTTTCCCAAGCCGCAGTGAGGGGGGCAGTGGGGACCTAGGTGCGAGCCCCCATTTTGGCTTCGAGGAAGTGAGGCTCCAGGGGTGCAGCCTGTGTTCTGCAGCCTTCCGGGTAGAGGGCAAAGGGTCAGAGCTCTGCAGCCCCAGGCAGCCCACAGCCAGGGGGGGCCCAGGCCCTGGGAAGGGCGGGAATGGGCCGAGGCTCTGTGTCTGGGCTGGCAGGGCTGGTGAGAGAGCCTCACTCCGACATCGGGCCAGCAGCCTCCCTCTGCCCGGACCCCCAGCCCCCACTGCTCTTCTTACACTTCCATGGGCGTTTGCTCTCTGCACACACTTGTTGAGGAATGAATGGATGAATGAATGAATGGATGAATGAATGAATGAATGAATAGATGAATGGATGAATGAACCCATCAAATAATATATTATCAAGTCGATAGATTAAAAATAGACAGTCTGGCCCAGCCGTGGGCAAACTACGGCCCGAGGGCCGGATCTGGCTGTTCTATCCGGTTCTCTTGCTCTCCCCTCCGCTCCTTTACTTTGAATTTATATTAGTTCACACAAACACTCCATCCATGCTTTTGTTCCGGCCCTCTGGTCCAGTTTAAGAACCCATTGTGGCCCTCGAGTCAAAAAGTTTGCCCACCCCTGGCTCTGGCCTATTTTGAAGACGAAGTTCCACTGACGTCAGCCAGCGCCGCCTCCTGAGGTACTCACTGAAGGTACTTCCATGAGGGGTCCTCACCCTGGAGCCTCACACTTTAAGGATCTACAGGGGGCGCCTGTGTGTTTCAGGCCAGGGAGGCCAGTCCTGCGTGGCATCAGCCCACGTCGCTGCTGGTGCCCACGGTTAAGTAGTGCTGTGGGATGTGTGGCCTGGGGCGGGTCCGGGGGCTCCTGTGGTCTCTGGGCGTTCATTGTCCCCCTACCTGTTGGGCCACCTCTGGGCACCTCCTCTGTGAAGCCACCCACAGTGCTGGGAGTGCAGAGTCTCCTACTGCATGTGACTTACAGGGGCGGTGGCTACGTCTTCTCTGCCATGGCTGGCCCAGAGAAAGAAGCCCGCATCCAAGTCCCTGACCCCTGCCTTGTCCTGGGCCAAGTGTGGGACACCGAGGGCGGGGACAGCAAAGGGGAATTCGTGGGCAGCCCTCACCAGACACTGGAATTTACTTGACCCCCAAGCTAATAGGAGGTACAATGCCCAGTTCACAGGTGAGGAAACAGAGGGTCAAAGAGGCGAGAGGCCTCTCCCAAGGGCCCACAGACGTGATGCAGCCAGGAGTCCAGGACTCAGACCCAACCCGAAGGTCCTTAGGCCTGGCCCCCACCCCCTGAAGGTTAGCCAGACCAGAGACCGGGGGTGTGGGAGTTCCTGGAGTCGGGGCTGGTGATGCCGCTGACCCCGCTGGACTTAAACAACATCCATTCCACAAATATTTGTCCCAGACACCAAAGGAGCCAGGGAGGCCCCTCCCCTTGCCCCAGGTCCCTGCTGACGAAGTGGGACCCTCCAGAGGGGCCGTGGGCTGCAGGGACCGGGAGGTGGGCAGGCATTTGCTGCAGAGTCTGGCCCGAGGCGGAGGTGTCCCCTGTTTCACGGGGAGCACAGGGGTGGGGCCTGGCCCTGCAGCACCTCCACTGGGTGACTCAGTGCAGACTGGCCGGCGCCCGCTGCCCGGCGTGCATGCTGACCCTTCCGCCTGCCAGAGCCAATATTTGCGGTCAAGAGGCAAGTTCAGTGTCTATGAGCAGGGCAGGGCGCAGGTGGCCACGGGGTGCCCTCTGGGCCGTCTGCTGCCACTCTGCTTCCTGGAGCCAGCCAGGGCTCTCCTGGACCAGCCTCCCAGGCACTCCTGCATCAGGACTTCAACTGGGGCCCCTTTCTTAGCCACACAGGCAGGCAGGACAGAGGCATTCCTCCACATTACAGATGGGGAACCTGAGGCCTGGAGAGAGGGAGAGCTCCGCCCAAAGTGGCGTTCCAGGCCTCGTGTAGTTCCCACGAGGACCACTGGTCACCTCCGCCGATGCCGAGGATGTGACCAGCATCCCTGGGAGTCGGGTGGTGGCGCAGTTTGAGGAAAAATCCTGCCAAAGCAGGACACGTGCCCCCACCAGTCACACCCTCTCAGAGCCAGATGTTGGGTAAGCCGCTAAGTGCCGGGAGCGGGAGGGGACGGGGGCGGGGAGGGGTGCACTGGAGAGCCGGCCTCGGCTGGTCCTGCCTCTGCCACCAGCTGGTCCTCCAAGCTCTGCCCAGGTGGGCCGGCATCATGATGTCGGTCTGCCCACAGGGCACAGTTTCATTGGCCTTTGTCTCCAGGTGCCACCTGACCTTGGGCTGTGCTTCCGGACCCAGGTGATGACACTAGAAAGCTACACGTCGGCCTCCAGGGGCTTTGGGACCCTGAACCGTGAAGCCAGCACGCTCAGTGGTGCACTGGGCCTTGGAGTCCCAGGGGAGAACCCGTCCGCCCTGGGGCATCCTGGGAGGGCTTCCTGGGGATGGGGACGTGGGCCCCAGAGATGTGGGCGGCTCCTGCCACCCGAGGAGCCCCACGATGCTCTCCTAATGGGTCAGAGGCTGGGGCTCCACGGACCTCTGCCAGGCTGTGTCCCCTGGCCCAGGCTTCTGGCCCTGCCTTCGGTCCCCAGAGCTGGGAGCCAGGCAGCAGGAGAATGTGAGTGTCAGCATGCCCACCACATTCCTGAGGTCTCCCTCCTGGCAGCTGCCGCCGCCTCTGCCTAACCCGAAAAGCCACCCTAGAGCGCCCGGCCCTGCCCCGCCGCCTCTGCTCCCCGCAGCCCCCATCCCAGGAACACCCCCGCCAGCTGCTGGTTTGGCAGCGCGGCAGGACCCAACCAAGCCAAGGCTTTCAAGTGCATTCCCAGGGGCCCCGAGGCTGCTGCCGCCTCCGGCAGGCTGGGTATTTTGGGGGACATCCCCTAAATGAAAACAGGGCAGGAATGCTGGAGGCTGAGCATGGTGTCCCCGAGGGCTGGGTGCGGCCTTGAAGCTGGGCAGAGAAGAGAAGGGGAGGAAGGAGGCGAGCGAGGACTGGAGAGAGGGACCAGGCAGGAGCCCTGGGTCCGCCCGCGGTGACAGCGGAAGGAGCGGAGCCGGTGAGAGACTCAGGCCTCGGAGACCTCACACCACTCAGGAGCACAGGACACCCATCCCTGGGTGACCCGGCTCACCCGTTCCCCACCTCCTCTTCTCATCTGTGGAAGGGGACCCCACAGGGGGCGGGGCCGGGTGGAGGGCTGATGGGGTGCTGGGCGCGGGACCCAGCATGGCCCTTGTCAGCAATCCAGGCCCCCACTGCTGTCCCCTCTGCTGAAGAGAGAGCCTAGCAACCAGCTGTGCCTCTTCAGCGTCACCGTCCACGTCCTGTGAAGGTCAAGATGGAAGCACTTTAAGAGCAACATTCCACAGAGGAAGGGAAACTGAGGCATGGGCCTGGAGGGCATTTGCCAGGCCAGGGGTTCCTTGCTTTCTGGCTCCTATCCTGTGGGTGTGGGATCACAGCACTAGCCTCTGCCCTGCTGGCTGGTCCCACCCAGATGGCCTGGCGCACCGAATGCCACCTCTGAGGAAGTTTGTTTGGTTTCCTTTTCTTTTTTTTTAAATATATTTTATTGATTTTTCACAGAGAGGAAGGGAGAGGGATAGAGAGTTAGAAACATCGATGAGAGAGAGACATCGATCAGCTGCCTCCTGCACACTCCCCACTGGAGATGTGCCCGCAACCAAGGTACATGCCCTTGACCGGACTCGAACTTGGGACCCCTCAGTCCCCAGGCCGATGCTCTAGCCACTGAGCCAAACCAGTTAGGGCTGTTTGGTTTCCTTGACACCGCGAACATCGCAATGCTTGTGCACCTGTGTGCCCAGACCAGGCGGGCTTTCCCGGGCACAGCGTCCCAGGACCCCACGCACCTGCCCTATCCTGAGCTCAGAGAGGTGACTGACCCCAAGGTTCCTGGCTGTAGGGCGCTGGACCCGTCTTGAGTCCCAATCCTTGGAGCTGCCGCAGGCCATGCTGGGAGGCCACCTCGCTGCTCCTCCTCGGTGCACATCATACCCCCCATGGCCACCCCGGTAGCAGGAGGGCCGAGAGGGGCCTTGGTCCAACCCTGCGGGGGGGGGGCGGGGGGGGCGGCAGACTTCACAGGGCATCCTCACATCCGGGCCACCAGCCACCCTGGCAGAGGCGGCTAATGAAGTGGCCCAGTGGGCCCGGCACAATGGCACGCTGCGAGGCCTGTCGCAGCAACCGTCTGCTCACCCATCAGGGCTCGGTCCCTGGGAACACGCTGCTGATGGGTGAACCCCCAGTGGCAGGCACGGGGGTTGGGCGACTCGGGAGACGTGGCCCTGGGACCCCAGAAGCGATGACCTTTGCCTGAGAGCACAGGGCCCTTCAGTCACCAGTCGGGGGGGCTGGGGGCCCAGAGTGCTGGCTGCTGCCCCCCAGCCCCTCCTAATCTTTGACCTTGAGCCCATCCCTCTGAGACACGGTCTTCACATCCCCACAGTGGGGCTGCTAGCGGGCTCATGCTTCCCGCCCGAGGTGTGTGGGGAGAGCTGGGAAATGAGGGAGAGCTGGGAAATGAGGGAGAGCTGGGAAAAGAAGGAGAGCATTTCCCATGAGCCTCCCAGTGTGGCGAGAAGGTGAGACCTGGCCTAAGAAGCAAGGAGCGGCGTACAGCCTGCACCTGCCTCTCGGGCGGGGCGAGCAGGGCCAGGCCGCCCAGAGCGGGAGCTGCCCTGGACCCGTGGCAGACCGGCACTGTGACCTCAGGAGCGGGTCCCCCGCATATGAAGTGACTTCCAGGCTCTGCTGACCTCCCGGGAACCCACTGGCCCTGCAGGCGGGCACCAGGGTCCCTGAAATGGGCAGGAGGCTCCAATGCGCGGGGCGCCGTGCCCCAGCCCTGGGAACACGCAGGGCCCGGGGCAGCACCAGCACCGAAATAGCCTGGGGCCGCTTTCCCACAGGCTTCGGCGCGGTATTTTTAGCCCTGGAGCCTGAGGCTTAGGCACGTCTGGAATAGCCTTGGGCAGTGGGAAAGCGCAGGCCGTGGGGGCAGGCAGTGCCTCGGGGACTCTGTCCACCGCTGTGGCCTCCATCCGGCCGGAGTGTAGGGAGTCTGGGTCACAAAATCAAAATGACGAGATCCCACAGGAAGGGTTCGTGGCCGCTCCCCAGAGGGGCCGTGATCAGGAGAAAGGGTGGCTGTCAATGCAGTGCCCCCCTGGGGGCCCCAGTCCAGGGTGGGGGTGCCCTTCCCAGGTCACCCAGCCAGACCCCTGCGCACGGCCAGCTCCAGCTCCCAGGGGTGTCAGACCTTTCTGCCCCAGGGCAGTCAGAACTCCCCAGCCCACCCCTCCCCCTCTCATCCTCTTCCCTGGGGATTGGCTCCCCGAGATCTAGGCGTCCCCGCCCCACCCTGGCCCACCTCAGGCTCCATCCCAGATCCTCAGCCTCAGTCACGCAGGTTCCACGCAGGCCCTGCCAACTGGCCTTTGTCCCGGAGTTGAAACCTCTGGAGAGCAGGGCCCCAGGCTCGGGACATTTCGGGACCGTAAGACAGAGAAACTGGGAAAGGAAGGGCACACCGAGACTCGCAGGGATACCTCATCCAGTGCCTCCTCAGCTCCGAAGCCTTCCATGGCTCCCCAGCACCTGCAGCAGCTGGAAACGCTGTTAGCCGAGACAGACGAGAATAAAGAAACTGAAGCCGACGAGAGTGAGGAATCCTGAATGCAGGTGAGGGGGGCGGGGCCTGAGGCTGCTCGATGGCTGCCTCCCAGGGCAGGGCGGCACGGGGGCAGAGCAGAGTCCAGACGCCTCGGCCTGGCCTTCAAGGCCTAGGGGTGTCACCCACATCAAAGCCCAGCTGTACCACCGAGTAGGGGTCTTCCTCCCGGGTCATGGAAGGGGCCGTGACAGAGGAAGCAGAGGCCGGTGATGCATTGCTGGCTTCAAGGGCGGAGGCAGGGACCAGAAGCGCAGGTGGCCTGTAGACGCGGGAAGAGGCCACACCTGGTCTCAGCCCGGGGAGGCCTGTGTCTGCCTCCAGCCTGCAGGAAAATTACCCACTGCGGTTGTGGTCATTGGTTACAGTAGCCGCAGGAAACTAACACGGGGCCAGCGTGACTTACTGAGCTTCACGTTCACGTGGGGACGTCCTCCTGGTCCTCTGTGGGCCGTGACGAGACGGGAGCAGAGTGCAGGTGAACGCTGGGTCCATGCCCGGGAGGCCCGTGAATCGCACCAGGGGCGCAGCGCAGAGTCCCATTGGTAAAGCAGAGAAGGTGGCGGGTCACAGAACCCGCACCCGGACAGGGGTCAGTTCCCCCTCACTTTGCAGACAGCACCTCAGGTCTGGCAAGATATCCCCGGCCACGCCACATGCTTGTCGGGAATCTGTCGCTTTTCCCCCGTGTGCGTGACTGGCCAACTTGCTGTGGCTCAGGGCTGCGTTACTCAGGGCTGCGTTAGAGCTGGGAGCACAGGAGAGAATCCTGATGTCATGTCTGCGCTGTTTCTGTAACATCAGGATGAAGGGATTTCAGCAAACACCGGGCCCACCAGCGTGTCTTCTTTCGAGGATCCTGAGGAGACTCCTGTCCGTGTCCAGAACTCCAACTCTCTTTTTCATTTTTTATTTTTTAAATATATTTTTATTGATTTCAGAAAGGAAGGGAGAGGGAGAGAGAGTTAGAAACGTCAATGATGAGAGAGAATCACCGACCTCCTGCATGCCCCTCACTGGGGACCAAGCCCGCAACCTGGGCATGTGCCCTTGACCGGAATCGAACCTGGGATCCTTCAGTCCACAGGCCCACGCGCTCTCCAATGAGCCACACTGGCTAGGGCCTCAGACTCACTTAAAAAAAAATCAATAGACTATTTCTTAGAGCAGTTTGAGGTTTACAGAGAAATTGAACAGAGAATACAGTTCTGCCTTTTCCCGGGTGTCACGTAGTTGGAATCACGCAGCGCCTGGACTTTTCAGACGGCTTCTCACACGTGGTGATACTCAGTTACGTTTCCTCGCGTCTCTTCGGGGCTCGATAGCGCGTTTCCCTTTAGTGCTGAATATGCTGGACCCTATTTCATTGTTGGATGGACCACAGTGTTTTATCCATCATCTGCTGAAGGAGGTCTCGGATGCTTCCCATTTGGGGCAAATACGAACAAAGCTGCTATAAACCTGTAAGTCAACCCTAAATACTGTTCTGGTGACGTGTGGGGGAGTTCTTTAAGCCCCCAAGGGCGTTTGTGGGGAAGAGAGGTGGGCGGCCTCGGGGCTTCCGGGTGAGCGTGGGGGCGGGGGCGGGGGCTGAGAGCTGGGGTGGAGAGCTTTCTGGGAAGGGGAGCTGTCCAGCAGCGGGGGGACATCTCAAGGAGCCTTTCCCCGACACACTGCCCTCCTCTCCCCTGTGAGGGCCAAGCACAGGCTGGAGAAAACTGACAGGGACACTGGTCAGGAGCGTCCTGCTGGGAGAGAAGCTGGAGACCCGAGAGCCCCAGGCCCTGCTGTGGGAGAGAGAACCCGCTGCCTCTCATGGTTGCCCTGTGGTGTCACCCTGGGGGGCAGCCCCTGGGCAGGGAGTGAGTGTTTCATGCCAGCCCACTCCCCACCCCAGAGCCACAGAGCATCCGCCTGGCGCAGGTGGGGGCAGGTCTGCAGCATTAGCAGAGAGGGGCCCGTTGGCCACACCCCGCCACCATCAGCTTTGCCCCCCGGGCGGCTGGGGAGAGCAGGAGACAGCACAGAGCTTCCACCTCCCGGCAGCATTATCGGTGCCCACCGGAGGCACTCGCCCACGGAAACAGGAAGCATGGGAAAAGGCCCTTCACCTTCCTCCGATTGTCATCATCCGATTGTTCTTTGCAAGGCAGCATCACCGCCACTCCGCTCTGCCGAGGCCAGGCCAGAGGAGGCCAGAGGAGGCCGGGGCTGGGGCGCGGGCCTTTCTGCAGGGCACGGGCCAAGGCTCAGGCTGCCAGTGCACAGAGAGACCTTGACCTCAACCTGGTCTTTCGGGGCGAGCCCAGGGGGCTTTCCGAGGCTACGGGGGCTGGGGAGAGCTGGCACGGTCGTGGGAGTGGCCCCTTCACAATGCCTCCGACCTGCAGAGTGGCAGAGGCAGCCGTGGGACACAGGGGAGCCACCCCGTTAGAATGGCGGTGCCCCTGGGTGAGCTGGGCCACTCGGAGCAAAATGGGTCTCGGCCCTGAGGGGGTGACCATCCACGCGGATGGCTACCCTCATGCAAGAGCCACGAAGAGGAAGCGGGTTCCCAGGTGCCCACCCCAGCAGCACAAAGAGCTCAGAGGGCTGGTACCTTGAGGACTCGGTGGGGGGTGTGGGTTACCCACCACAGGCACTGCTGTGGATTTTACAGCCTATTGCTGCCCCCGCCTAGGATTCACCGTGACCCCTGGGGCTGGGGTTGGCCATCAGAGCCCTGGGAGGGGGAGAATCTGCCCCTCGCCTCGTCAGCGCCCACCAGATGTGCACACACGCATGCGCACACGGAGGCTGCTCAGGAATGCCTGCTCGGGGAAGTGAGTGTGTCCTTACCTTTTGCAGAATTTGCAGGACCAGCTGCGGCCAGTTGGGCTTTGTGCGCTTTTCCCAGCTGCAGAGACGACCTCTGAGCTTCTGGTGGCACGTGGTGGTTTCCAACGTTGTGTCACCGGGACACCCACTTCTCCTGGGACCCCACTGCCCACGCCTTCCACGGGCCTCCAGGGCCTCCAGGGGCTCCAGCGTGGACACACAGCTGGAAAGACGGGGCTTACTGATCCCGCGGTCCGCTCCTCCTCGGAGGAAACGGCTCCAAGGATGTGGGCTCGAGTCCCAGCCCTGGCACCTTCGTCCTCCTCTCTCTGTACCTGCCAACCTGGCAAAAGGACCCCCGTGCTGTGCACCTCCTGGGGTGATGTGGCTAAGGGCAGAAAAGAGAGGAGGCAAGGCTTGGTGACAGAGACACCTTGGGCAACAGGTGTGGCAGGGATGACGATGCTGGTGGCCAGCCAACCTGCAGGTGATGAGAAGCCTGGCTCTGCCCCAACCCCAGGGATCTGACAATAGCAGCAAGCTGATCGGGGTTGGGTGGCCGTGACATGCCAGGTCCCTCCAAGGCCAGCTGCCCCTTTTCCTGCTGACCATGGGACACTGCTGTCGTGTGGAGAAGGGTCTCGTCCAGATTCTCTGAGCACAAGTGACACACAGCCAACTCAAACTGGCTGCCACTTAAAGGAGAGTCCGTTGAGGTCGAACAGCTTCAGGCATGGCTGGCTCCAGGAGCCCATCACCGGAACATGGTGCTTCTCTCCCTCTCTCGTTCAGCTCCGCATTCCTCCGTGGTGGTGTCCTTCTCAGGCCAAGGCTCCCCTCTCCTCATTCCTTTCAGCCCAAACAAACGGGAGCTTACTGTTCCCAAGAGTTTGAACCTAAGTCCTGGGGCTGACCCTCAGGTGCTTACTGCCCTGGCACGGGTAAAGGGTCCAACCCTAGACCGGGGGCAGATCAGCCCCGTGAACTCCAGGGCTGAGTGCAGGGTGGGGCAGGGCTGCCCCTAGAAAGTCAGGGTGCTGTGCCCAGGAGCAGCTGAAACAGACATGGGCAGGCAAACTTCATGGATGCCCATGACGGTTGCAGGCACATCTGTGGGGAGGGCAGTCAGTGATGGAACATTCTGGAAGGAGTCGGAGAGTTGAATCCAGGCCCTGGTGGTGTCTCTGTATGACTGGGGCCGGCCCCCGTGTCTCTGGGTCCCAGCCGCCCTGGTTTGCAGCCAGGCTCACCTACTGCCATGTAACAACCCCCCCCCCCCTCCCTACATGGCACAAAACCACCACTCTCTCCTCAACCCCTGGAGTTGGGTCAGAAGTTAGGGCAGGGCCCAGGGTGACGAACCCCCTCTTCTCGGTGACGTTTGGGCCTTGGCTGGGAGACCTGACCAGCTGGGTGTGGAACCCTCTCAGCCGGATACCCAGATGGGGTGACTTGGAGGTGGGGCTCGGTGGGGCTGGAGACCGGAATGCCTGCCTGTGGCCTCTCTGTGTGGCGAGGGCTTCCTCACGGCATGGCCACTCAGGGGAGTCAGGCTCCGTATGTGACAGCCCAGGGCTCTGGATTGAGCAAATGCAGCAGCCTTGGGGCCTCTGGGGACCAGCCCCAGAATGCCCGGCGTCACTTCCACCGCCCTTGCTGGGTCCAAGTGCTCACAAGCTCACCCACGTGCAAGGAGACAGGGCACAGACCTCACCTCTTCAGGTGCAGCATCAGAGAATGTACCACCGTGTGTTAAAACCGCCTCAGGCTCCAACAGAATAGCTCAGTGGTTCTCAGTGGGGGTGCCCCCGGGGGACATGGGCAATGCCTGCTACCATGGTCTGAGTTCTGTGTTCCCCCCAAATTCATATGTTGGAAACCAAATGCCCAAGGTGACAGCACCAGGATGGGGGCGGGGGGAGCTTTGGGATGGGATCAGTGCCCTCAGGGGCGAGGCCCCAGGGAGCTCCCTGTTCCCTTCCACCGCGTGGGGACGCGGCGACAAATCGGCGGTCTGCAGCCTGGAAGAGGGTCTTCACAGGACCCCGACCTTGGGCTTCCAGGCTCCAGAGCTGTGGGAGTAAAGCCTGCTGTTTATGAGCCACTCTGTCAGAGCCCGGGAAGGTGGGAGATCTGCCCTGAGGTACGTTACACAGCCCGATGGACTGAGATGTCACAGCGAGGTGAGAGTGGGCGACAGGGGACAGTGCTGTCGGCATGTAGTGGGTACCGGTTAGACATCCTGCAGGGCACAGGACAGCCCCCCACAAAAACTATCCAGCCCCAAACATCAGGGGGTCTCAGCGGGAAGACCCTGAGCAGATGGGTGTGGAGCCCTGGGGCGGTCGCTCTGCCAGCCGGTGCGCCTCTGGGGTCCCCAGGCTCAGAGGCAGAGGCAGAGTGTCTGGAGGAGCAGCTCCCCCACTCCAGGTGAGGACGCGGGTCTCTGCAGGCAACGCCCGACTGAGCACAAGGCTGGGAGGCAGCCCCAGGGCCCGCCCATCCCCACATCCCCACTCTGCTCCCTCACAGTTCTGAGTCATTCCCTCCGCCCCCCGCCTTTCCTCCAAGCAGAGGGGGTGCCCTGCATGAGCTTCCACAACCTGGGACCCAGGGGATCACTTGAAGTTGCCCACGGACCTGGCCAGCGAGATTTGCTTGACCCCAAGATCATGGTGTCCTCGTCACGGGGAAGTCCAGTCAGAGGACCCTGGCTTATTCCCAGAGTAGCTTGGGTGTGCTTTATTTCCCCTCTTCTCCCTGCCCCTCACTCACCCCACCCCATGTTTCCATCGAAATGCCAACCAAACGGTCAGCTCCAGAGGTGGCCCCAAAACGCAGCCTTCGGGACCGCTCTGAGCCCAGCCCCGAGGCCCAGGCCGTGCACATTGTTCCATGTTTGGAATTCTTCGGGGGTGAGAGCAGCCCTGGCTGTCAGCACACTCGTTCACAGCGGCCGCTGAGGGGAGAGGACGCCCTATTGTCCGGATGGCTGCGGCTGCAGGAATGCGCTGGAATGCCGGCCCCATGGCACGGCCCCAGAGAGGCCTGTGTGTGCCAACGCCGGGCAGCCCGGCCAGCCCATAAATAACGATGACCTCACTGTGAGTGGCCGGGCCAGCCTTTGCTATCGGGCTTCAGTCCTGTGACAGGCGGGGGCACAGGGCGGGCACAGCTTCCCCAGGGACACCTGTCAAAGTGGATCACTTTGATTTATGCCCCATCATCAGGGCTTGAGACCTGAGCCCCAGCAGCTGCTGTGAAAATGCACACGCAGACACAGAGGGCGGGACGGGAGACCCTGGACCAGGACACCCATGGGAAGGCCATGCCAGCTCGGCCCCAGGCGACGTTCTGCGGTCACTTCACCCCCGGTGAGTCATGTTTTTCTTTGCCAGGTGGTCAAGGTCAACGTAACATGCTGACAGGAAGGATGAGAATATGGCCCGTCACCTCTGTGGTCCTCCTCCCTCAAACCTGCCACCCTGCACAACTGAGGGATAAACTCAGGTGAACCCCAATGAGGGGCATTCTACAAAATATGTGACCAGTCTCCCCCAAAATGTCAAAAATAAGGCAAGTCTGAGCAGGTCTCAGAACCAAGAGGAGCCTAAGGAGACCTGGCAAGTAACGGTGATGGGTCCTGGACTGGTCCTGGAAGAGAAATGAAGATGAGGTAGAAGCTAGGGAAGGCTGGGCAAAGTGTGGACTTGAATGAGCAATAGTGTGTGGACAGTGGTACACTAATTGTGACAAACCTTCCACACCAGGATTAGATGTTCATAGTGCGGGAAACCCAGGGTGGGGTCCACGGGGACTCTCGGTGGGTGTCTGCAATTTTCCTGGAAATCTAAAACTGCTCTAAAATGGAAAGTTTAGGCTAAAAGCTCCAATACGTAAGGACTCAGCCCACCCGTGGACAAGTGGCAGGTGCTCAGTAAACAGGAGTCTGAGTCCAGGGCCAGCCAGTCCCTGTCACTCTGGATTCGCAGCAAGCATGGCACGCTCTCATCCATCCCTCCCCAGCTCAGGTGTCCCCGCTCACCCAAATCTATACCTGGGCTCCACAGCACCTGGTCAAGGGCTGTCTTAGTCTCCTTTGTATCTACAGGGTCTGGCACATAATAGACATTCAACAAGTGTTTATTGAATGGAAGGAAAGAAGGGAGGGAGTGAGGAGGGAGAAAGAAGATAGACGAACAGAAGAATAAATAGATGAAAACAGATGAATCATGGATAGATGAATGGATGATGAATGGATGCATGGATAGTGGTTGGATGGATAAATTGATGTATAAGTGGATGGTGTATGGATGGAGGGAGGAGGATGGATGGTGCATAAATAGATGATGGGTTGTGGATGGATGGATGAATAAATGATGGAAAAAATGGATGGATGGATGGATGGATGGATGGATGGATAAATGGATGGATGGATAAATGGATGGATGGAGTGAGGGAGGGAGAAGAAATGAATGGTAGATGGATGGAGAATGGAGGGAGGGAGAGAGGGAGAGTAGATGGATGAATAGATGGATGGTGGGTGGATGGAGGATGGCTGGAGGGATGGATGGATGGATGGATGGATGGATGGATGGAGAATAGATAGAGGATAGATGGTGGGTGGATGGATGGATGGATGGATGGATGGATGGATGGAGAATAGATGGAGGATAGATGATGGATGGATGGATGGATGGATGGATGGATGGATGGATAGATGGTGGATGGAGGATGGCTGGAGGGATGGATGAATGGATGAAGAATAGATAGAGGATAGATGGTGGGTGGATGGATGGATGGATGGATGGATGGATGGAGAATAGATGGAGGATAGATGGTGGATGGATGGATGGATGGATGGATGGATGGATGGATGGATGGAGAATAGATGGAGGATAGATGATGGATGGATGGATGGATGGATGGATGGATGGATGGATGGAGAATAGATGGAGGATAGATGATGAATGGATGGATGGATGGATGGATGGATGGATGGATGGATGGAGAATAGATGGAGGATAGATGGTGGATGGAGGGATGGATGGATGGATGGATGGATGGATGGATGGATGGATGGAGAATAGATGGAGGATAGATGGTGGATGGAGGGATGGATGGATGGATGGATGGATGGATGGATGGATGGAGGATAGATGGTGGATGGAGGGATGGATGGATGGATGGATGGAGGATAGATGGTGGATGGAGGGATGGATGGATGGATGGATGGAGGATAGATGGTGGATGGAGGGATGGATGGATGGATGGATGGAGAATAGATGGAGGATAGATGGTGGATGGATGGATGGATGGATGGATGGATGGATGGATGGAGAATAGATGGAGGATAGATGATAGATGGATGGATGGATGGATGGATGGATGGATGGATGGATGGATGGAGAATAGATGGAGGATAGATGGTGGATGGAGGGATGGATGGATGGATGGATGGATGGATGGATGATGGATGGAGAAGTAGATAAATGCTTTTGTGGAGTTTGAGAGCATGGTAGTGGATGGAAACTATTTACTCTCCACGCTGATTGTGTCCTCCCCTTGAACAACTGAGATGATCTCTGGGATTATTACCTACCAAACCCAGGGCACCAGCATTTATCTGAATTGACTTACCCTGCCCTGGGGAAGTGAAGATTATTGTAAAGACCTAATTTACCCCAAATGATGCTGTCACCGCTGGCAACTGGGATCTCTTCCAAACAAGACAGCGGTGTTCCTGTGCACTCTGAAATCCCCAGCGCAGCGCGGAAAGCACCAGAATCCTGGGGTTTTTCTGGAGTGGGTTCTATTTTGCCAACGAGAAAGAGTCTCAGTGGTCAGAGAAGAATTTCCAAAGCAGCGGCGACCTGCAGAATTGAGAGTTCCTTCCCATCCCTGGTCAGCCATCACCCTGGCCACCCACCTTGACTGAACTGCCCCCCTGTCCAGGAGAGGTGCCATCCCCCACACAGGGCCCCACTTTGCCCTCTCGGACAGCACGTCCCACAGAAACAGCTCCTGCATCCAACTGTGACCTGCCTGTCACGGGCGCAGCTGCCTGGGGGACCACTTCTGTGCACAACACGACAGGACCCTCGATAACCCAGCCAGGCCACCGGCCTGACCCCTCAACACATCCCCACTTAGCAACTCACCCCCCACTTCATGGGGCTCCTTTTCTTGACCCAGTCCCCAGGGTCCAGGGTGGAAGATGAGGGTTTTGAGATCCTCCACCAAAATATTAGAGCATAATAATTAATGAATATATGTGCTGTTAAGTAGAGAATTGGGTTACAAAGCCTCACGCACAATAGAATCACGTGCATAGAAATGAAGACCAGAAGACCGTAGATAGTAGGTTCCTACCAACCTCCACCTCCACAAAGTTGAACCCACAACACTCAGCTCCCACTGGATGTGTGTCCATGGATGCCCATGCCCTCTGACCACGCCCAGCTGGGGCTGCCCCAGGGCACCCTCCCGTCTGCTTCCACCTGCATGCCCACCATGCCCCTGCATTTACCATTTGGAGGAATTGCCAGACTCCACTATGTTGCATTCCTACCAACAGTGGGTGAGAGTTCCAATTCCTCCATAGCCTCGCCAACACTTGTTATTGTCTGCCTTTATTTTAGCCATCCCAGTGGCTGTGGAGTGGCACCACGTTATGGTTTTGGTTTGCATTTCCCTAATGACTAGCAGTGCTGAACCTCTCTTCAGGGGCTTACTGGCCACGTGTGCATCCACTTTGAAGGAAGGAGTGAGTCTGGAGGTAGGAGGAGCCCAGAACGATATCAGAGACCCCCTGAGGGAGAGCCTGGTGGGCCCTCCTAACGACTCTGGTTGCTCTGTGTGGGAAGGGGTGCCGTTGGAGGTCTGTGCCAAGGAGTGACACTGTTTTCTGAGTGGATACCACACTGAGAGGAATGGACTGCTCTCCAGGCCAGAGGGGATGGCAGTGATGTAACCAGCGATGGTGGTGGAGATGGGGTTGGACGCAGGGGAGGTGACGAAGGTATATTCTGAGTATTTTGAGACCGGGCCCATAGGACTTGCTGACAGACGGAATGTGAGTGTGGGAGAGGAAAGACTCCAAGACTCGGCCCATGTGACAGAACCAACAAGCCACCACTGGATTTGGGAAGGGTTTTGGGGGCGGATTAGAGAAAACCAGGGGTTTGGAGGCTATGTCCATGAGACACCCAGTGGGAGATACAAGTAGGGTGCCCCGTGTGTGGTTTACAGGAGAGGACAGCATCATGTCGCAGGTCTTGCTAGTGGGAATGAAAGTGCAGACCCAGTAACACTGGCTCTGTCCATTAGGAGCAAGCTAATGAGCGCTTGTTAACCACAGCAGATCCGGGAAAAGACCGGGGGAGGGGGGGGGCCGGCCGCTGCCACGCACTTTGGTTCTGGTCGCATGGAAGGCATCACCCCACGAGGCATCAAATTCACCCAAGTTCATCACCGGCACCTGGATGGGCAGAGTTTCGGCTGAAAAGCAGGACAGAGAGATGGGGACTGAAGGTGTAGGGACCCCTTGGTGTTAGATGTTGTGTCCCCAAAAAGATGTCCTGTCCTGGCTCAGAACCTGTGAGTGTGACCTCCTCTGGAAATAGGGTCTTTGCAGATGTAACGATACTGCAGATTAAGATGCATCGAGGTAAGGAGAGGTCAGGCTGCATAGGGTGGGCTTGAGCCTGTCATAAGGAGAGGGAGTTTTAGACGCAGACACAGAGGAGACGCACAGGGGAAGGGGCCACAGAGGCAAAGACTGGAGAGATGTGGCCACAGCATCAGGTAAGGCTTAAGGTGAGGCAGGCACTCAGGGCCCCCAAAGGGTCTCTGTCTATGAAGTGTCTCCCGGGCCAACAGGGCAAAGCGGGGCGGGAGAGGTTCCAGGGCTCAGAGCCAGCGTCTGCCCTCCAGCCCGGCTAAGCTGCACTGCACCACCAGGCCAGTTAAAGACCCTCACTTTTGCCCATCCAACCAAAGCCACGGCCACGGGCGTTAGAGCAAAGCCACACCGGGGCGTTGGTGAGCACACAGACCAGGCACTAGTCAGAGTCCTGCAGAAGCCCCCAGTCTCCCAGGAAGGACACAGGGGCCCTGCCCTCCGGGGCCACCCAGCAAAGGACACGGAACTCCCAGGCTCCAGCTGGGCCTGCCTGTGGGGGGCACCTATCTTTGTGGACGCACCTCGTGGCTGCAGATTCATTCACTAGACGCCTCACTCCCGGCTGCCTGGGGGCCAGCCAAGGAGACCAGGGCGCCCACACCCAACCAGCCCCGCGGCTGGGTAACCGACCTCGGGGACAGTTTGCCAAGGCTGTGGGGGCTGAGGTGACATCCTTTTCGACAATCAAATGATGACGTCCAGGCTCTCTGACTCCTCCTTGATGCTCTCCTGCACCACCTGAAGGTCGTACTATTTATATGTGTATGCATTTCAAGTCCTCCTCTAATTTTGCTCTGTTAACTTCATTTCGACAGGTGCTAGTTTTTCTGTTTGCTGGGCCTGGTCTTCCTTTTATGCAAATGCCTGGTGATCCCTGGCTGCCAGGTCAGCGTTGTAACTGGGACCGCCAGTCCCTTTGCCAACGCCCCGCCCCCACCATGGCAATGTTGGGGGCAAGGAGGTGGACGCATCCCCCTTCCTCCTGGGTCCTGCCTCTCTGGACACCACACTCACCCTCATGAATATTGATGAAGCAAGGTTCAGGACTTCTGTTCACGGAGACAGACCAGTGAGGGGTACAGAGGCAAAGCCTGGAGCTCCCATCCTGATGGCAGCCCTGACACGAAGAGGCCGGCAGAGCAAGAGAACCGCTGAAGAGTGGAGCCAGAGCCTGGTCCGGCTGCGCTCCAGGCCCACCTGCCACCAGACC
The DNA here is from genome assembly GCF_963455305.1 of Plecotus auritus. Classification (NCBI taxonomy): domain Eukaryota; kingdom Metazoa; phylum Chordata; class Mammalia; order Chiroptera; family Vespertilionidae; genus Plecotus; species Plecotus auritus. The sequence goes on along the minus strand of NC_137783.1, from coordinate 148,241,662 downwards.
CAGCTGGCTCCTCCGGCCACTAGGCGCCTGAATGACAGAGATCCCCCAGATGGGCTTCCTGTCCATCCCACCCAAAGACCGGGGTCTGGTAACATGTCACGAGCCCTCTCTGCCCAGTGTCCCAAGATCTGATCTTGGAAACCCTTTTTCTTCTGGGTCTGCCACATGGTCTGTGGAGATGGGCATGTGCCCAAGGTCACCCAGGTCATGATGATAAAATCCAGGATTCGAACCTGGGCCTCTGTGCCCCAGGCCGTGTGGCATTCCTGAACAGAAACCCAGCCAGCTGGCCTGCCCGGCCCTGCCCATTGAACCAGCTGCTAAATTGATACTTTGCAAAATATGCATGTTTTCCATTGCAGTGCGTCCTTGCGACTTTGAGGCAGCGCGCAGCCTCCCTGATGTGGTGAAGGACGGAGGTGGCTGGCCTGGTGTGGAGCGGGATCTTAGGAAACCCTCCGCAGAACCCCCGGGCACCCGCTCGCTGGAAGGAGATCAGAAAGCCGCCTCTCTCCCGAGGCCGCAGGCAGCTGGCTCCCCACTTGAAAGGGACCTCGTATCAATTTCACTTTTTTTTCCTTCTTGGTGCCTCCCTAATGAGATGATGTTAGAGTTGAAAATAAATAGATGGGTGGCTGGGTAAACAGATAAATAGATAAATAAAGCATGGGTCTCTTCCAGAGGTGCTGGCCCTCTTCCCTCCCGGGGGCTGGCGGGCGTGTGTTCCAGTGCTGGCTGCGAGCTGGAGGCTCCAGGGAGGAGGCGGTGAGAACCAAACTCCCAGCCACCTTCCTGAGCACCTACTAGGTGCGGCCCCGAGCTTTGCTCCCTCTCACGGAGTCTTCGCCAGGACCATGGACTAGGCAGGCATCTCCCCCAGGTGGGTGGGTGCTATTCTCATGGCTTCTGGTCACGACGTAGGAATGGTCACACTGAGGAGGGCTGGAGGGCTGGGGAGGGCAGCAAGGTCACCTGGACAATGAGGTCAGCTGGCCGGGCAGCACAGACGCCCAACAGCAGGTCCATGGTCCCGATTTCTAGGGGAGACGGTGAGCCTGGTCCTAGTCCTCCAGCCTCGCGCATGCCTGACACAGCCCAGCAAAGGTGGGGGTCTGAAGGCCCCCAGGGGATTGCAAAGAAGCAATGACAAGGGCAGATCCCAGACCCAAGTACAGAGGTGAGGGGCGAGGGACAGGGACCCCGTGGGGGAGGAGAGGGACAGAAGATGGGGTTGGGCAAGGGGGAGCTAAAGGGGATGAACCTGCCGGTGCTTAAAATGGAGATGGAGATGGAGGCCGAGGCCAGGCAGATGAGCCGGGAGAGGAAGTGACCAGCTGAGCAGGCCAGGCCCACCCACGGGGATATAAAGTAACGGGGGAGGAAGAGACAGTGAGCCCAGGGCTGGAAGTCTCCCAGGAATGAGACGCCCTGGGGTCTGCAGATGACCCCAGTGCAGAAAACAGCCCGTGGGCCAAGCACGGCGGGAAGGCGAGGAGAGGCTGAGCACGGGGGCCATGGGGAGGAGTGGGCCAGCCGTGAGCACCCAGGGCAGGAGGGACGTCCCAGAGCCTCACCTTCTCACAGGGACGACCTGGCAGGGGCGGGGCTGGGGCTGGTCCTGACCACCGGAGGCAGAGCGGGGCAGGGGTGGGGTGAGGCGCTGTGGTCCCTCCAGGAGCACCGGGAGGCCTCGGGGAGCACCCAGAGCCCCCCTGCCTCACGTTCCAACTATGAAGGGTATGGTGAGCCTTCCTGCCTCACGTTCCAACTATGAAGGGTTTGGTGAGCCTATGAAGGGTATTTGTCGCCAGTGGGACAAAGGGTAAGCCCCTTTATTCTCCATTTTAAAATGTCATTCATGTTTTAGATCAAAAGAAGCACTTTCTTACAAAACTAAACATGCTCTTATCATACACACTCCAGCAGTCACACGCCTGGGTGTTTGCCCAGAGGAGCTAAATACTCGTCCACACAAAACCCGCACGTGGGTGTGTGGAACAGCTTCTTCATCATCACCACAGCTTGGAAGCAACCAGGACGGCCTTCAGGGGGTGGTGGATAAACGAACGGTGGGACATCCAGAGAAAGGAATCTTCTTCAGCACCAAGAAGTGAGCTATCGCGCCAGGACAGACATGGAGGATGCCTGTCCCACGTGAAAGCAGCCAGTCTGAAAAGGCTGCCCAGAGTCTGATGCCCATCATATGGCGTCTGGAAAGGGCCAAACTCTGGGGACAGGGGAAGGCTCAGCGGTTGGTAGGTTTGGGCACGGGGGTGACTAGGCAGAGCACAGAGGACCTTCAGGGCAGTGATACTGCTCTGCCTGATGCTATGATGGGCGGGGCGGGGGGGGGGGGCACCTGTCATTATTCTTTTGACCAAACCCATGGAACACACAGCACCAAGAGCGGGCCCTCACGTCCACTGTGGACTTCAGTCGCAAGACGTATCAGTCCTGGTTCGTGATTTAGACACTTGTGCCACACCAGCGCATGCTATTCATGACAGAACGATAGGGGAAACTGTGTTGGGGGGAAGGGGTGGAGCATACGGGAAGTCTCTGAACTTTCTACTCAGTTGTTCTGTAAACCTAAAACCACTGTAAAAAAAATCTATTAATTTTTTAAAACCCACTAAAACCTGGTCCCCTATGGCCCACACTGCTGGTGATCACTGCAGCTGGTGTTGAACTCTGCAGACCACAGTGCCCTGATTGGTCACACACACCCCCCTTACCCAGCCCCACTCTGTTCCCAGCAGGACCGGGAGCCAGGACAGAGGGAAGAGGTGGGGCCAGCCGGCTGCCTGCCCCGCGCCCTGCCCTCCGCCCGTAGCTCAGAGATGGCCAGGGAGGTGGTGGCGGCTGTCGGCCAGGGGCTCGGTCAGTGTCAGAGGCCAAAGGTGGTGCAGGAGGCTGGTGGGCCTACGGAGGGGACCCTCCATCACCTGCTCTGGGCCACACCTGGGTGCTCAGGTCGCACCTACACCCTGATGGTACAGGACTAAGACACAGAGCCCTTCCTGCACGCCCCTCCCTGGAGGGTGAACAAAGCTTCTCTCTGATGAGCCTTTCAGGGACTGAGCTGCATTCCCACGGGGCCGTTCCTGGCCCCCTGTCCAAACGCAGGTTGTCGGTGACCTGACCCGAGGGACAGGACACTCTGTTATCAGCCACCAGCCCGCATGGCGGAGGCTTATCAGAGCGTTCAGGTTACCCTCGGAGTGCTGGGTGACTGCCTGCCTGCTTTGTCCTCCCAGCCTTGCCCGCCTGGCCTGGCGCACCGCCCCCCCCCCCCCACCCACCCCCAGGTTCCCACTCCCTGGCCCGGTCACTAATCCGAGGGTATCACTTGCAACTTCCTGGAGTCCTGGGGTTCTACAAAGGTGCCCCAGGGACTCCCTGGAGGAGGGGGCTCCAGGCCCCCAGTTCCCTTCGTGACTAGGATATTGAGACACTTTGTAGAGTTTCTTTGAAAAATGACTCTGACTACAACATGGGTGAGCCTTGAGGACATTATGCTGAGTGAATGAGCCAGTCACAGGGGACTAACACTAGATTCCACTCTGTGAGGTTCTTTCTGCCCTAAGAGGGGTCTGCGCACCCATCGAGTTCCCGGCTGGTGGGTCCCAGTGCGCACACAGCGCGCACCAGGTTGAGGCTGCTCTCACCGCGGGAGAGGGTGTCTAGACACCCTGAGAACCCTCTTGAAATCCCAGGGTCCTGAATTTCAAGCTGAGCGCAGCCCTTCTGGTGTTCAAGTTCATCCGATGTTGGCAAAACTAAGCTTCCTGTTTACAGGGCCAGCGGGATGGTGTTAGGGAAGCCTGGGCGGGATTCCGGAGGCGCAGACACCCGCGGAGCTGATAGAGTGCGCTGATGAATGAAGAATCGATGAATCAGAAGCGAGAGGGTGACATTTCCCTGGGAATGTGCCCAGGTTTAAGAATTTAAGGAAAAAAAACTTGGCAAATAGATGTGGGTTTTTGCTGAACCCGAAACATTTGAAAAGATGTTTGGCTAACTCCAGCCCTGGGCGTGGCCCCTCCTTCCCCAAAGGCCAGTGGTTGCCATTGAAGATTTCAGGCCACGCACCGGAAGCCCACGGACCCTCTGGCTCAGTCTCCCCCTGCCCTGCGTCTGCCCAGCAAGGAAGCCCGCTCACCCCACACGGCCTCCGCCAGGAGGATTTCTTTTCTTTTTAAATATATTTTATTGATTTTTTACAGAGAGGAAGGGAGAGGGATAGAGAGTTAGAAACATCGATGAGAGAGAGACATCGATCAGCTGCCTCCTGCACACCTTTTACTGGTGATGTGCCCGCAACCAAGGTACATACCCTTGACCGGAATCGAACCTGGGACCTTTCAGTCCACAGGCCGACGCTCTATCCACTGAGCCAAACCGGTTAGGGCCGCCAGGAGGATTTCTTGACTCCCCACTTCCCGAACTTCAGCAACATCTACTGGGGGGCTAATTCCTGAGGGATTTTAAAGAAATATTTTGGATAATTCAATTGCTTTCAAGACTAGAAAGAAGACTCTTGATTTTGATTAACAACAACAACAACAAAAAAGACACAAACAAAAAACGAAAAGCAAAACTTGGCCATCAACAGTGCCATCATCATGTGCCTGCGGCCGCTCCTCACAGTCAGGAGGCCTGGAGGGCACGGTCCCAAACATCGCAGCTGTTTCCAGGAAATTCCCTGCCAGCCTCTGCCACGGAGAGAAAGAGCGGCCCTGGTCCCATTTCTGGGGCAAAGGCAGCCCTCTGCCTTCCGTGGCTCCGGCTGGGCACCGTGCCTGCATCTTTGCTCAAAACCTCCCTCCCAGGAGCCTCTGCTCCTCTCGCTGCATGCTGGCAGCCAGGGATGGTCGCAACAGTTTCCCACACTCCTTTCCCACCATGCCTCTGGGCTCAGGGTATGTTGTCTGCCACGTTTGTAAGGTAGGTCTTTGTGAGCCCCTGGTCACCAGCCTGTATGCCCACATTCCCACAGGCATCTTCTGGGCAGACATGGCACGGCCTATCGGCTGCCAGAGACACCTGGACAAAAGTCACCGCCTGTGCTTGAGCAACTCACAGTAGGGGGCCAACCCAACAGATACTTGCAGACCTCTGTCAGTACCCATCCACTCCCCCATCTATCTGTCCAGCCACTCATCCAGACATCACTCCATCCATGAACCCATCTGCTCACTCATGCCCACACACATCCTTTCCTCCATCCATCCATTCATCTACCCATCCAGCCAATATGTGTGATGAAATATATTGGTTTTCCATGCTTGCTGTAACAAAATACCACAAACTGAGTGACTGAAAACAACAGGAGAGTATTTTCTCGCAGTTCCGGAAGCCAGCGGTCCAAACTCAAGGTGCTGGTAGGCCTGCACTGTCCCTGAAAGCTCTGAGGGGGAGGGCCCTTCTTTGCCTCTTCAGCTTCTGGTGGTGGCTGGCCGTCCTCAGCACTCCTTGGCTTGTGGCAGCATCACTCCATCCTCTGCCTCCATAATCACATGGCCCCGGGAGCTCCCCTCACAGGACAGTCTGAGAAGCCTGCTCTTGAACACAGAGCCCGGGAGAGACTTCACACTGATGCCTTCTGAGGGAGGGGCGAGCCTTGGGTGGTGGGGATGGAGGGGGGTGGAGCAAGGCCAGGCACCCAGGAAAGGGGGGCGCTGTGCAGAAACACAGCAGGTGTCTGAGCAGGACCCGCACTCACCGAGGCTCCCGCCTCTTGTTTCCTACAGTTCACCCGTCGTGGGGGTGGACGAGGATGGGGAGGCACTGCTCAGGGGGTGCGGGCTTCCTTCCAGGGTGATGCACTTAGAGAGATGTGATGATCACAGTGTTGTGGGTGTATGAACGGCCGTTGAATCCTTCCTTTAAAATGCCTAGTTGTATGTTATGTGAATGTCTCCTCGATAAAAGAAAAGCTCACCCCGTGGAATGTTAGCCTCTCCTCCAGAGAGCCCTCGGGACACCAGAATCCAACCCACAGTGGCGTGGAGTTGGGGTACCACCAGGGAGAGAGAAAAGGTGGTGGAGAGAGTTCCCGAAGGCACATGCTTACACCCCCCGTTTGATGATTACTTTTCTTACTACCATCCTTCTTCTCTCCAGCACTGCACCGGCTTCGTCGCGGGGCTGGCCCGGTCCCGGTCCCCAGGAGCGTTCTCCTCAGCCCAGAGCAAAAGCAAACCGCCCTGAGAAAGCGCGGAGGGAGAACACACCTGTGCGCGTGTGCCGTGGAGAGGAAAGGGCTGCACACCTGGGTGTTTGTGGGCCGAGACGGCATTCACCCTTCCGTCGGGGGAACTGTGTTCCAGGAGAGCAGCTCAGGGGTGGCCACCCCCCATCCCTGAACCAAAGGGCAGGAGGAGGAACCTGCAGGCTCAGGCTTGGTGACAGAGAGCAGTGAAACAGGATGGAAACCCAGAGAGATGCCCACATAAAATATGACCAAGAGATTTTTTATAAAAGTGTCAAAAAACAAAACAAAACACCAACACACAGCCAGTGGAGAAAGGATAATCTTCCAACAAATGGTGCTGAACATCCATATGCGATAGTAATACTAATAATAAATTCTAACCAAAACTTCGACATTATACAAAAAATTAACTCAAAGTGGATCATAGATCTACATGTAACACATAAAACTATAACACTTTAAAAGTATATTTTTTTACTGATTTCAGAGAGGAAGGGAGAGGGAGCAAGAGATAGGAACATCAGTGATGAGAGAGAATCATTGATTGGCTGCCTCCTGCACCACCCACAGGAGTGATCAAGCCTGCAACCTGGGCATCTGCCCTGACTGGGAATCGTACCAGGACCTCCTCGCTCATAGGTCGACACTCAACCACTGAGTCATGCCAGTGGGGCTAAAATTATAATACTTTTACAAAAAAATATATGAGTACCTCTTTGAGACGTGGAGTTCAGCAAAGAGTTCTTAGACATAATATCAACGGCAGAATCATAAAAATCGATAAAGTGGACTTCATTAAAAGTAAAAAAAGAATGCTCTGAGACTGACACTGTTAAAAGGATAAAAAGAAAAGCTACAGATTGAGAAAATGTATTTGCAAATCAAATATCTGACCAAGGACTTACATTCAGAATAGATAAAGAACTTTCACAACTCAATAGTAAGGAGACAACCAAGTACGTGCAAAAGACTCAAAGAGGGAAAGCAGGTAGCAAGTAGATTCCTACAGACCATTCAACATCATGAGTCATTCAGAGAATACAAACTAAAACCATGAGGAGCCACCACCACACAACTGTTAGAGCAGTTACACTTTTTTAGGTGTACAATCCTAAGTGCTGGCAAGGATGTGGAGCAAGTGAAACTCTCCTACGTTATTGGTGGGGATGCAACATGGGGCAGCCACTCTGAAGAGCAATTTGGCAGTTTCTTCAAAAGCCAAACACACACTCACTATAGGACCCAGCAATCCCACCCCTGGGTAGTCACCCGAGAGAAATGAAAACTTATGTCCACGCAAGACTCATGCACAAATATTTATGGCAGCTACACGCATGGCTGCTGGATCATGGAACAAGGAAAATGTCCTCCGGTCGTTCAATGGATGAACAAGCTGTGTGCATCATAGGAAACACTAGTTGGCAATTAAAAAAAAAAAAACTTGCAACAGATTAAATGACTCAGAGATATTATGGTGAGTAAAAAAATATATATATATACTAGTCTAAAATATTACATACTATAGGGTGTCATTTAGCAGTGGTCGCCAACCGGTGGTCCGTGAGGTCCGAAAGGTTGGCGACCACTGATTTATAGGATATCCCATAGATGACAAAATGACAGCAAAGGAGAATAAATGGAGGATGCGGGGAGCTTGACCATAAAGGAGTAACACCAGGGAGCTGGTGAGGCCCAGGGAGCTATCCCGTGTCCTGACTGTGGTGGCGGTTACATGGATCTACACACGTGTTAAAATTCATAGACCTGTGCATCTTCTCCAATAAAAGTGATTTTACTGTATGATAATTTTAAAAACAAAAAATAGAAATGAATGGAATATTAAACAGCTTAGGAGACACAGCTGAAAGAAGACTTAATGGAGAAACTGTTTAGAATGCAGCCCAGAGAAAGGATATGGAAATATGAAAGAATGCGTTAACAGTGTGTGCGATACTTATAAAGAAATTTAGAGTCCTAAATATTTAGTGATAAGTCATATCCAAGTTGGGTTTATCTCAGGAATACACGATTGTTCATTTACCACAGTAACAGATTAAAAAAGAAAATCCAAATGATTGTTTTAATAAATGCAACAACAACAAAAATTTAATAATAATACTCAGTGTCCAATCATGGTTTTAGGATCTTAGCAAAACAGGAATAAAAGGGAACTTATTTAATCTGATAAAGAACATCTATTAAAAATACCTACAATAAAAAAAATACCTACGATAATACTAATACTTAATAGAAAGATGCTGATAGAATTCCTTTTAAAATCTAATATTGAAAACTTATATATAACATCCATCCTAAGGTCCTAACCCTACGCAATAAGACATGAAAAAAATATCAAGAAGTAAGGTAGAGAAAAAATTCTTATTCGCTGTAGATGAAAATATTGTCAGCATAGAAAACTCAAAAATAACCTATGGGAAAAGCATTAATAAGAGAGTTAAATTAGATGAGTGGATACAAAACCGATATACAAAGGTCACCTGCATTTCTATAAAGCAGCAACAGTGATTTAGAAAACACAAGTTTTTTAAAAATGCCACTTGCAATAGCAACCGAAACAGAGAAACACAAATGGCACAGCCTAGAAGTGGATCTGACAAAACCGTACCTATATATAGGACTCACCATCGTAAAGGTATTGGTTCTCCCCCAAATTGCATCTAGATCGAGTGCCGTTCCAATACAAAGGAAAAGGATGCTATAACTCTTCTTCAATGTACTTCAGTGAAGGTTGGTCATTGTTACCATAAACACATTATTACGCACTTGCCCTTGGACTTAGGACAAGGCCTGAGTTTCTTCACCTGGAAAACAAAAGGATGGAAATGGATGATCCCTAACATCTCTTCCTGCCCTGAAAAGGCCTCTGGGGCTCTTGGGAGGTGGGCATGTGATGGTTCTCTGTGGCCCCTCCCCTGCACTGCCCACCTGAAGGCGATGAAGTAATACCGTGAAGCTTGGCGGGAATGGGTCTAAGACTCCACCCCGAAACCTTGGTTTCTAACAGGACGGGAGGGTAAAGCAAATCACGACACGTCCAAAACATTATGTAATCACTGCAAACAGCTTTTAGAGGATTACATAAACATGGAAAGTATGCATGCCACGTTAAGTGGGGAAACGGCACCGGGACCGTAATTACCGTTCTGAGTGCAAAGACAAGATCCAGGGTGCGAGGCTGCCCAAATTGTAAGTGCCACCCGAAGACATGTGGTGGTTGGCCTACATTTGGTTATTAATTCTAATCGTTCTTCAATATTCAAAAAGTCCGGGTATTTCACATAAAGATCCAGATTTCTGGTGTCCCTTAAAAAGGTAAAAATTGACAAACGCCAGACCAAATTCCCACGTGGGAAACAGTGGCAGGCGTGAGCTGGGGTTGCCCCTCAGAAGGGGCCGCCTGCTGTCCTGCTGGTCACGCCCCCCCGCCCCCCGCCCCATCCTGCTTCTCCCCGTCCATGCGAGCATGTGGCACCTGGATTGTGACGCTGTGTCAACACCGTCATGCTTTGTTCACGGACAGAGACACCCACTCATGGGCTGGACACCCCGTGTGTTCTCGTTCTCTCCTGGGGGCGTTCCTCGCTGGCTGTGTCTTACAAACAACAACCTGCACTCGAACCATGAGCAGCTGCGGCCACTTGGGCATCTTTCTGTCTTCGTCAGGTGCTCAGCCAGACGAGACAGAGCTCTTCCCGCCCAGCGTTCTCCTCCCTGCTCTCTACTTTTCTTTCTGCCGCCTCCTCCTCCCCATGGCCTCTTCCAGCATGACCTCTGTCTGTCTGTCTTACCATCCAAGTTTGCGGACGCTTTGACCTACAAATCACATGATACGAGAAAAGGTTTTCCTAAAGCGGGATGAGCGATGCCACGAAAAGGACACGCACCTGAGAAAACAGTCACCTGTGCCCCACCCATCGCCCCCATCCTACAAGTGCCAGCTCCGGGGTCTCTCCTGCCCTGTCCCTCTCGGATCAGCCTGTTCACTGGGAAGAAAAACCTGCCAGTCGGGAGCGAGGGGGAGGAATAGGAGATGCGCCGTGTATATGGAGAACGGGCAGAGGCAGACTGGGGTCTGGCCCGCCTGCCGAAATGGACCATTTGAGCGCCAGCCGGGTCAGCAGGCACCATGAGCGGATCTGTAGGTTCGAGTCTGAGTCTGTGGATATGTCTGGCCAAAAATTACTAACCTGAGCAGGAAGTGGCTGGGGCCTTTTCAGAGGGCCAGGAGGACACACAGAGGAGAGGTAAAGGGCACTTACAGCCCCGAGGCGGCCTCTACCACCAGGGGTCATTCTCGAGAGAGAAAGAGCCGGATGGGGCTGAAGGGACCTGGGCACCTGCCCAGCTGGGACAGGCCACACAAGCTCCTTGGGTTTCCTGCAAACAAGTCCCGGTCACCACAGCTCACTCCGACACTCGTGCCTGCTCTCGGGGACCTGCCCCCACACACCCTGAAACTGCGGGAAAGAGCCTGTGAAAGAATGTTTATCTATAATAATAAAAGCGTAATATGCTAATTAGACCAGATGTCCTTCCGGACGACCTTCCGGATGAAGCCCGGGTCCTGGGTGCCAGAGGGAAGCTGGTGCCAGCAGCTGGGGGGAGGAAGGCCTACTCTTGCACGAATTTCATGCATCGGGCCTCTAATAGTTGTATATTTCCTTTCCTTCTGTGTCCTGACTCTGGTTTCTGGTGGCTGTTTCTTTCCCATTCAGGTGAAATTCGCCTACCAGAAAACAGGTCATTTTATTTTTTATTTTTATTTTTTTAAATATATTTTATTGATATTTTACAGAGAGGAAGGGAGAGGGATAGAGAGCCAGAAACATCGATGAGAGAGAAACATTGATCAGCTGCCTCCTGCACACCTCCCACTGGGGATGTGCCCGCAACCAAGGTACATGCCCTTGACCGGAATCGAACCCAGGACCCTTCAGTCCGCAGGCCGACGCTCTATCCACTGAGCCAAACCGGTTTCGGCAGAAAACGGGTCATTTTAAAGTGAACGATGCACCAGCCCTGTCTAGTTCCAAAACATGTCATCACCTTCCCCAATAAAACCGCCCCATTAGCCTCAAGCCCCGTTCTCCCTCCCCACCCCCAGCAGCCAGTAACCTGCCTTTATCTCTATGGATCTGCCTGTTCTGGGCACGTCAGGCACACGGAATCTTACAGTATGTGTGGTCTCCCGGGTCTGGCTGCTTCACGGAGCACAGCGTTTGGGAGGTTCCTCCCCCCGGGATGGCTGAGTAACAGTCATTGTACGGGTGGACCACGGCGTTGATCCCCTCGTCCTCTGATAGGCAGCGGGCTGCTCCCGCTTCTGACTGCTGTAACACTCTGTGAACGCTTGGAGACAAGCTCTGGTGTGAGCACCTGCTTTACTTCTTTTGGGCACGTGCCTGGGAGTGGAATTGCTAGGTCCTGGGCCCCAGCCCCAGCTGCTCTCCTCCCCACCTCGGCTCTCGGGGTCTGGGCATGGCCACAGGTGGGCGCTAGTGTGTGTGCATTGCTCTGTGTGTCTTTACGTGGCATCAGCCAGACCAAAGCCATTTGAGGTCAGGGACAGACCTCGCACATGTCTGTCTCCCCCAGGGGCTGGAGGTGGGGGCATGGAAGGTGCTGCAGGGAGTCCAGAGCCCAGGGGGGCTGGGGTTCAGTTTCTCCGCTGAAATGCTAAGAGCTCCCTCTCTGCCTCTCCCTGTGTGTATGTGTCTCCCTGTGTCTGTCTGTCTCTCCTTCTGTGAGTCTCCCTGCCTCTGTGTCTCTCTGTCGCTCTTCCTACACTGATGACCAATGAGCAGGGAGCCCCCCCCCCCCACCCCCCGGCAACCCGTCCCTCCTCCAAACGTTTCCCTCCCTGCCCGATGGGCTCTAAGGTATGTGGGATGGACTTTGGCACCACCGAGAGGCACGGGGAGAAGGAAGGGACCTCCGAGCACTTCCACGGCCCTAGCAGGAGGAGGTGCTGCCTCCCGTGGCTGCAGGGTGGCTCTCGTCCTGGGTTTCAGGGATTCTGGAAGCAAAAAGGTCACTCCATTTGCACACAGAATTGCTTCCCCTCCGCGGGCAGCCTCCGGCCAGCTGTGGGACAACCTGGGGGTGGGGGGCAGTGCTGGCCTGGAGGATGGACTGAACACCCCCTTGCTGTCCCTGACTGAGACCCCACACCCAGCCTCAGTTTCCTCATCAGGAGAGGAGGGTGTGGGCAGAACAGCTCCAGAGGCCCATCTGGCCGGATGCGGGCTGGTGCCAGTGGCTCCGAGCCCAGCTCGGTCCTTCTTTCTCACTGTCCCCTCTGAGGTCGGAACAGGAGGCCTGCTTGCCATCTCCCGAGCTGAGGATGTGAGGAAAGTTCCGGATGCAGGGCTGAGCAGGTCTGGCCCGGGGGTCTGTGGCTGGTCAGGGCCCTGACTCCATGTTCCTCCAGGACTGGGCTGCCACCCGGCTGGCTCGCTGTTGACGGGGCAGCCTGGGTCCAACCTCCTGGTTAGTGGGACCCCCACAGGAGGCGCAGAGCGGCCAGAGGGACGCTGCCTGGGCCACATTCATGCAGGGAGGCGCCAGGCCGGGCTGCTTCTCTGAGGAATTGCTCAGCCACACCAAAAACTCACTCCCATGACTCTCCCATCGCAGCCTGGTAACCCACCTCCCCTGAGCACGGATGGCAGCCTTCGCGGGCGTCCTCGGGGCGGCCACCTCCGGAGAGTCCCAGCCACTCCGCCCTCGTCTTTCCCCAGGATCCTCCCTCAGAAAAGAGAGACTCCACTTTATATTGGGGTTCTTACAAAATCTCACACCGCGGGCCTCTCTCTCGATATTTTGTTTTATGATACCGTGTTCCCCGAAAATAAAACATCCTCCGAAAATAAGACCTACTTACAGGTTTCCTTCTGAGTGAAATATAAGGCATCCCCCGAAAATAAGGCCCCCAGGCTCTGTCTCAGAATGAAAATTGATTTACCGTAAACTGGTAGCTAGGGCTGCCCCAACTGGCGTCTAGCAACCAGTGACGTTACACGGAGTCCTGACGTCACTGCTGTGTGGAGGCGGAGCGGAGGTCAGAGTTAGCGGTGAGCGTGGGGCGGGAGAGAGGAGGAGTCTTTCGCAGATGCATGTAGAAGAACAGGAGGATTAGAGCGGACGGGACGCGGCGAAGGTGGTGAGTGCTGGTCTGTCTCTGGTGACACTACCTGATGCTCGCGGCCACCTTCATGATGACTGAAGGTTCTCAGTCAGTGGCAGACCCTGCTCCAGCCCAGATCCAGGCCCCAGCAAGCCCAGTGACAGTCCTCAGGCAGGCCCCAGGGGGTAAATGTCTGATAAAGGGGTAGGGGGGATGTCTGGTGAAGGTGTTCAGTGGCACAGGGGTGGGGGGAGGGGGATCACTTAAAATGACACAGGAGGACCAGAGGGGGCAATCAAAATGACACAGGAGGATCAGAGGGGACAATCAAAATGACACAGGAGGATCAGAGGGGACAATCAAAATGACACAGGAGGATCAAAAGGGGTTACTAAAATGGTAATCCCCCCTCTGATTCTCCTGTGCCATTTTGATTCCCCCCTCTGATCCCCCCTGTGTCATTTTGAGTGATCCCCCTCCCCCCACCTTGATACCCCAATTCCTTTTTTTTTTACCCCTAGAAATGAGCACAAAAAGAAAAAGCTACTCCGTGGAGTACAAGAAAGGAATCGTGGAAGACTCTTGGGGCCACAATCTTACTGCTTTCTGCAAAGAGAAAATGTTGAGTATCCGATTGGTCCGAAAATGGCGAGCAGAGTATGGTAACCTCATTGAACAAGTGGACAGGGAAATGCTAAAAAGCGCAAGTGTGGATCAGGTCGGCAACCATTATTTTCCGAGCTGGAAGACCTGATCTGTGAATGGGTTGTTGACAGGAGAGCAAAGGCTTTGGTTGTGAATAGGGCTCAGATTCAAGAATTTGCCCTTGCAATGGCACCACAGTTTGACATAGCCCCCGAAGACTTCAAAGCATCACAACACTGGCTGGATAATTTCCTTCAGCGAAGTGAACTGTCTTTAAGAAGATCTACAACATTGTTTAGGTTGGAAGATACTCAAGTTATTAAGCGAGCACTTGCATTCAAGTCCTTTATTGATGATGCTGACTTCTCTAAATACAATCTTTCCAACATGATTGCTATGGATGAAACTGCAGTGTTTATGGGCCAATCATCTCAAACAACAATTGAACAGCGGAGTGCCTCCTTAGCGTACATTCCCTCCACTGCTTACGAAAGTGCACGTGTTTCCTGTATTTTGGCAATTCGTCTGGATGGCACTAAAATCCCACCTTTAATCATTTCTAAGGGCAAGAAGGAAAAGATTGAACGTGTTTTGGGCGTTTTTATTCTTGAAACTGAAAAAGCCTGGGCCACACAAGCAGTTATAAGGAAGTGGGTCGATTTAATGCTGCCGCTTGTTATGCGAGGGAGCCAAAGAGGTCTGCTAGTCTGGGATGCAGCCAGCACTCACCGCGCTAAAGACATGAAGACATTTCTTCATGAAAGAAAAATAGATCAGATAATGATTCCCGCAGGAATGACGGCCTATCTCCAGACTCTTGATATTGCAATAAACAAGCCATTCAAAGACAATTTGCGCATGGAAATTAATGACTACATTGAAAATAGAATGGAGAGAAATCAGCGTGGAAACTTTGTGAAACCTAAACTGCAAGAAGTTGTGACTTGGGTGAAGAATTCATGGGAGAAAATCACTGACAGTTGCATTGCAAATGCACTGTGAGCAGGCTACCTTGACAAGAAGTACTCATTTAAAGACAGTGCTATTGCTAAACATGAGAGATTTGGTCCACTGATTCTGAAAGAAATGGAGTCACAAGAAATTCACCAGGAAATTCAGGAATTGGATTGTTATGATGATGTTCCAGAAGATGATGACATGATTGTCATTGAATAAATGAGTAAATTCTTGATACTGTAGGATTCACAGTTTGTCTGGTTTGTGTTGACAACTACCGTACTACCGTACCGTATACAGGTAATAAATTTCCTTTATTTTCATTTAACAATAAATGTGTACTGTATTCTTCTTCGTGGAAAAATAAGACATCCCCTGAAAATAAGACCTAGCGTGTCTTTGGGGGCAAAAATTAATATAAGACACTGTCTTATTTTCGGGGAAACAGGGTAGACTATTTTTTGAGCAGTTGTAGGTTTACAGAAAAATGAGGGGGAAGTACAGAGAGTTCCCATGTCCCCCCCCTCTCCCCCCGCCACACTGCCTCCAGTTTCCCATGTTAACATCCTGGTTGGTGCGGAACCTTTGTCACAGCTGACGAGGCAACATTGTACCTTGTGATTAAGCAGAGTTCTGTTTACTCGAGGGCTCAGTCTTGGTGTCTAGTCTATGGGTCTGCACAAATACATGATGACACGTGTCCACCACTGTAGTGTCCTACAGAGTCATTTCAGGGCCCTGACACCCCATGACTCCCGTTCATCCCCCAGCCCTGGACAACTACTGAGTTTGTGTTTTGTTTTTTTAATATATTTTATTGGTTTTTTTACAGAGAGGAAGGGAGAGGGAAAGGGAGAGAGAGTTAGAAACATCGATGAGAGAGAAACATCGATCAGCTGCCTCCTGCACACTCCCTACTGGGGATGTGCCCACAACCAAGGTACATGCCCTTGCCCGGAATCGAACCCGGGACCCTTCAGTCCACAGGCCGATGCTCTATCCACTGAGCCAAACGAGCTTTTTGCTGTGGCCATAGCTTTGTCTTGTCCAGAACTTCATATAGTTGGAATCATACAGTATATCCCCTTTTCGAATTAATGTTTTTCACTTAGTGATATGCATTTAACATTCCTTCATGCCTTTCCATGGCTCCTGAGCTCATTCCTTTTTATCACAGAGTGATATTCCATTGTGTGGATGGACTGCTGTTTACTCATCCACTGGCCTCCTGGAGGGCATCTTGGTGCTTTTAAGTCTTGGCAATTATGGATAAAGCTGCTATAAACATTTGTGTGCAGGTTTTTGTGTGGACATAAGTTTTCCACTCCTTTGGTTAAGGACCAAGGAGCATAATTGCTGGACTGTATGGGTAAGGACCAAGGAGCGTAATTGCTGGACTGTATGGGTAAGGACCAAGGAGCCTAACTGCTGGACTGTATGGGTAAGGGCCAAGGAGCGTAACTGCTAGACTGTATGGGTAAGGACCAAGAAGTGTAACTGCTGGACTGTATGGGTAAGGACCAAGGAGCGTAATTGCTGGACTGTATGGGTAAGGACCAAGGAGCGTAATTGCTGGACTATATGGGTAAGGACCAAGGAGCCTAACTGCTGGACTGTGTGGTAAGGGCCAAGGAGCGTAATTGCTGGACTGTATGGGTAAGGACCAAGGAGCCTAACTGCTGGACTGTATGGGTAAGGACCATGGAGCGTAACTGCTGGACTGTATGGGTAAGGACCAAGGAGCGTAATTGCTGGACTGTATGGGTTGCTGGACTGTATGGGTAAGGGCCAAGGAGCGTAATTGCTGGACTGTATGTATAGTTTTGTAAGAACTAAACTATCTCCCAAAAAGGCTTTATCGCTTTCCAATCCCACCAGCAATGCATGACAGTTCCGGTTGCTCCACAATCTCATCAGCACCGGGTGTTGTCAGCGTTCTGGATTTGGGCTAATGTTGTAGAAAACCCCAAATGATCCATTGAAACCCTATTTCAAGCAAGAAAAGGAATCAGCAAGGCAGCAGACGAATATTAAACCATCAACAGCTTTCACACACACACACACACACACACACACACACACACACAGAAACTATACTGGAAGGAAAAAAACAAGTCTCGGTTAATGTCTTTAAAGATAAAATACTGGGAATAAGCATAAGGAGAATTTCAAAGGCCTAGATGAAAAATAAACTCGTCAATGATTGAGGAACAGAAAGGAGGACCGTCGGAAAGACAAGCCGAGCTCGAGGTCAGCGCTCCCTGAGCTACTTTACCAAGTTAACTTGGTCAAACCAAGGAAAACACAAACGTTTTCTTTGACTCGACCAGGCGATGCTAACATTCATATGGAAAAATGAATAAGATAGCCAGGGACACCCTGAAAAAGGGGGGAACCGGGAGAGGGATTATCCTGGAAGATACTAAAACTTATCAGAAAGCATCAATCATTAAAACAGTGTGGGACCAGAAATAAATAGACAAAGACTCAGCGCGGAAGGTCCAGGTAGACTCGAATACAACCAGGAAAGAGAAGGCGTCTTGGTCCACGGGAGGAGGCAGCCAGCAAGTGGCGGGGCAACCTGGCAGCTGGCAGGGGGGCAAGCGAGAAGCTGGCGGCGGGGGCAACTGGGAAGGTGGCAGGGGCAAGCGGGCAGCTGGCGGGGGGCAAGCAGGCACCTGGCGGGGGGCAAGCAAGAAGCTGGCGGGGGGCAAGCCGGCAGCTGGCAGAGGGGCAAGCAGGCAGCTGGCAGGGGGGCAAGTGGGCAGCTGGCGGGGGGGCAAGCGGGCAGCTGGCGGGGGCAAGCGGGCAGCTGGTGGCGTATGCCAGGATGAACTCCCAACCGGGTCTGAGAGTCAACGGAGAAAGGAAAACCAAAGTGCCATAAAAGTGCTAGGCGAGCACACGGAAGGGTTCTTTCATAGCCCGCCATAGGGAAGGCCTTTCCACTATGACTAAAAATATAAAGGAACCCAAAGGTTTAACTACACAAAAACTGAACTTTTCCACACAGGGAAAAAAAGCACCATGAGAAAAATCAGAAGGCAAGACTAATCAGGCCCCTGGAATTTTAGAACTAGAAAAAACTCTCACAGTCATCTTAGGGACCGTGTAAAATTATGGGCTGAATTGGGACACCCCCCACCCCCAAAAAAATCATATTTTGAGGTCTTAACACCAAGTGCCTTAATATGTGATCATATTTGGAGACAGGGCCTTAAAAGAGGTGACTAAGGTAGAATGAGGTCACTAGGGTGGGCCTAGTCCTTTTAAGTAGAGGAGATCAGGACACAGACACACACAGAGGGACCATCTGGGGACACAGCAAGATGATGATCCTCTACGGAGAGAGGCCTCAGGAGGAACCAGCCTGTCTACACCTGGATCTTGGACCTTCAGCCTCCAGGACTTACAAATGTCTGTTGTGTAAGCCGACTGTCTGTGGGACTTTGTTATGAAAGCCACTAGAAATGAATACAGGGAGTATCCTGAGGACCAAGAGTATCTTGCTGGTAGGGAGTATCCTGCTGATGGGGAGTATCTTGCTGGTGGGGAGTATCTTGCTGGTGGGGAGTATCCTGCTGGTGGGGAGTATCCTGCTGATGGGGAGTATCTTGCTGGTGGGGAGTATCCTGCTGGTGGGGAGTATCTTGCTGATGGGGAGTATCTTGCTGGTGGGGAGTATCTTGCTGGTGGGGAGTATCTTGCTGGTGGGGAGTATCCTGCTGATGGGGAGTATCTTGCTGGTGGGGAGTATCCTGCTGATGGGGAGTATCTTGCTGGTGGGGAGTATCTTGCTGGTGGGGAGTATCTTGCTTACTAAATCCAGCAGGTTTTCCCATGAGACTCCTGCTACAGTCCCATAGGAAGCTGCTACTGACCCCACAGGTGACTGTTGGCCCTGCCCTGGCCTCTGCCCGGCTCCTGCCCCTCCTTGTCCCTGGCATTCTGGACTCCTCACTCCCAGCTTTGATGCTTCCTGCCCGGGGCAGAACCTTCACACCTGGAAATTGTTTGGGGTCCCTTTTGGCAGCTGACTTCATCAGCCCCACTCGGTCTCCCTTGGTGCCCTGAGTTTGACAGCCCAGCTCTCCCCGCCCCCCAAACACCCTCTTCGGCATCGACATGTCCCCAGCCAGCTTCCCACCCTCTCCGATGCTGTGTGGCCCTGGGTGAGGAGCCGCCAAGCCCAGGACGGGGAGGCTGGGAGGCAGGGGCTTCCTGGGTGGAGGGGCCAGGACTGATGGGATTTCCCTTCTTGAGCACAAGGAAGAGAAGAAAAATGCTCCTTCAAGCCACTGTCTGGTCACCCCAGACACTGGGAAACAAAAAAGCCCCCGTTGTTTTCTGGGTGTTAACTAGCTACAGGTTCCCCCCAGTCTCCCAAAGCAGTCACGTTCCTCACAGCCCTTTCTCTGCTCTGCGCCGCTTCAGACTCGCGAGTGTCTGAGAGATATTCAATCCTGATGTTCTAGATTTATTTATACTGAAATCATCAAAATGCTTATTGGTCTGTCTAAGGGGATTTGGGGTTCTTTTTATAGACCCATTTAAGCCATGTTTGCTTTCAATCATTTCTGGCAGCTATAAATGAATGCATACAGTCTCCATACACATCCCCCACCGCCCCGCTCCCCTCCCGCCCCCCCGCCGTTCTTTCATTGTCAGAACGTGCACCTCTGCACAGCACACGGAGGAGCCGCCGGAGCCGCCGACTGAGCACCAGGACGCCGGTTAAAGAAGCTGCTGTGCGAGGAGGATTCCAGGCTCCGGCTCACCTTGAGCAGCCTCTGCGCAGCCTTCAGGAGGCGTTCTTGGGAGGCCAGTGCTCTGAGAGGCAGCGACCTGTCCCCTGGCGTTCTCCCCCCGCCCCCCATACCTCTGCCCCGGGAAACCAGATCCCACAAGACGCTAAACCTTCGGATGCCTGTAATTCCACGGCTAATGCTTAGCTTAATTAAGACATCGACTGTAATGGCCTTCTCACCGATTACTTTAAGAAATGGCAGGTCCGTAAGGTGATATTTCCTGGTGTGTGCAAGGATATCATGATGAAATCTCCAAGTCATCACTTCAACACAGGAAGTTATCGGCTCCCCGCGGCAGCGCTCGGCCCGCCGCACAATTGGCCCGCTGTTCCGAGCGTTATTCAAGAGGCCGGGCATCCCGTTCCCCAGCGGTCGGTCAAGGGGGGGAAAGGGATCAATTGAGTACTCTAGCTCCGCATATAGGCCTTCTCAATGTTTGGTCTGCTTTGATGCGAACAGAAAAGTAAGCTCGATACATTTGAACTGGTCGCTTTATCTTTTCCAGATTTCTGTCGCGCCTCAAAGTCAGCTCAAGAACATAGTCAGCTCGAGTTAAATCAGCATTCCTCCATTTCCTTCTTTGTGTGTCTTTGTGCCCTTTAGTTTTAAAAATAAGCTCCATGTTTTTATAAATTCGAGAGACGGGGATGTTTGCCGTCCAGTAGTCACTCAGGGACGAGGCCACCAAGCCTGGGCCACGGGAAGCCCAGCTCTGCCTCGGATCCGCGACGCATCGCTGTCCATCTGGTGGGCAGAGTCGCGGGGGGTGGGGAAGGGAAAGAAGACTAATGTCTAAACAGAATTGAATACATAGTTTCCAAAATGAATTCTTCTCTCTAACATGAGGGCGTCTGCCCTTTGCAGGATAGTCGTCTCTTTCTGTGGCATGCTGCTCCCGTTCCAAAGAGGACCAACTGCCAGCGATGAGCAAATGTGACAACCGCCCTAAGATGCCCACTGAGGCTTTCCTGGGTCCTTCTCCATCATCACCACAGAGTCAAAACAGGGCACCGCTAGAGCTGGGTCAGCACCCACACACCCTCCACCCTCGCAGCCCCGGGCAGGTTCAGTGGGATGGCGAGTTGAAACTTCTAATTTCCTTCCTTAACCAGCTCGCCACATGGGGTCCTAGAGAACTGCCCCACCAGTGTCCACGTGGAAATAGAGCCGGAGAGTGGGACCCGACCTTGTGTGTGTGTCTCTCGTGAAGCCTTAAACCATGTTGACATGGGAATGGGTGTCTTCTAACACGCTGTCACCATGACAACCCCCCACACACACACTGGCAGTCAGTGCCAAATGCAGGCCTGGAGACATTGGTGGAAGCATGGGAAACTCAAGTGCATTATCATTCCCCCAACACGGTGCTGACAGTAAGGAAACTAGGAAACCCTCACTCAAACAAACAATGAATGGAGCTGAGCGTGCAGTGTAGACAGGACCACCCCAGGGAATGGAATGGAGCTGAGCATGCAGTGTAGACAGGACCACCCCAGGGAATGGAATGGAGCTGAGCATGCAGTGTAGACAGGACCATGGAATGGAGCTGAGCGTGGAGTGTAGACAGGACCACCCCAGGGAACAGCATGGAGCTGACCGTGCAGTGTAGACAGGACCACCCCAGGGACCTACATGGAGCTGACGGTGCGGTGTAGACAGGACCACCCCAGGGAACAGCATGGAACTGAGCGTGCAGTGTAGACAGGACCACCCCAGGGAACGGCATGGAGCTGATAGTGCGGTGTAGACAGGACCACCCCAGGGAATGGAATGGAGCTGAGCATGCAGTGCAGACGGGACCACCCAAGGGAACTGGAAGGAGCTGAGCGTGCAGTGTGGACGGGACCACCCCAGGGAACTGGAAGGAGCTGAGCGTGCAGTGTAGATGGGACACCCCAGGGAACGGCATGGGGCTGAGCGTGCAGTGTAGACAGGACCACCCCAGGGAATGGCATGGAGTTGAGTGTGCAGTGTAGACAAAACCACCCCAGGGAACTGGATGGAGCTGAGTGTGCAGTGTAGACAAAACCACCCCAGGGAACTGGATGGAGCTGAGTGTGCAGTGTAGACAGGACCACCCCAGGGAACTGGGAGGAGCTGAGTGTGCACTGTAGTCAGAACCACCCCAGGGAAATGGATGGAGCTAACCGTGCAGTTTAGACAGGACCACCCCAGGGAACTGGAAGGAGCTGAGTGTGCAGTGTAGTCAGGACCACTCCAGGGAACGGCATGGAGCTGAGCATGCAGTGTAGACAGGACCACCACAGGGAACTGGATGGAGCTGAGCGTGCAGTGTAGTCAGGACCACTCCAGGGAACTGGAGGGAGCTGAGCATGCAGTGTAGACGGGACCACCCCAGGGAACTGGAAGGAGCTGAGCATGCAGTGTAGATGGGACCACCCCAGGGAACTGGAAGGAGCTGAGCGTGCAGTGTAGACAGGACCACCCCAGGGAACTGCATGGAGCTGAGTGTGCAGTGTAGACAGGACCACCCCAGGGAATGGAATGGAGCTGAGTGTGCAGTGTAGACGGGACCACCCCAGGGAACTGCATGGAGCTGAGTGTGCAGTGTAGATGGGACCACCCCAGGGAACTGCATGGAGCTGACCATGCAGTGTAGACAGGACCACCCCAGGGAACTGGGAGGAGCTGAGCGTGCAGTGTAGACAGGACCACCCCAGGGAACTGGGAGGAGCTGAGTGTGCAGTGTAGACAGAAACACCCCAGGGAACTGGGAGGAGCTGAGTGTGCAGTGTAGACAGGACCACCCCAGGGAACTGGGAGGAGCTGAGTGTGCAGTGTAGACAGGACCACCCCAGGGAACTGGGAGGAGCTGAGTGTGCAGTGTAGACAGGACCACCCCAGGGAACTGGGAGGAGCTGAGTGTGCAGTGTAGACAGGACCACCCCAGGGAACTGGGAGGAGCTGAGTGTGCAGTGTAGACAGGACCACCACGGACAAACGGGAAGAAAACAAACCCAGCCAATATCTTTCCCTCTCCTTCCCTCTGAACACCCTGGGCTTGGTGCCCCAGCACGTGCCCCCCTCATCTCTCCTGGAAGAGGAGCTGATACCGGCTTTGGCTCGGAGGCCGCCTGACCTGGGGCTGTGAGATGCGTGGACCCATTATCCACTCAGTCCATTTGATCTATTCATCAGATTTAAATCACCTCCTTTTGATAGAAGCCCAAAGCGTGGGGGTGGCAGCGCTCTCAGAAGCTGAGGTGGAGCCCCAGCTGGCCCACGTGTTCTGGGAACCCCTCTGGCAGGTTCCTGACACATGTGGGGCCACTGGGTCGGGTGGGGGGTGGGGAGGTCAAAACGAGAACCTGGCCCGGAGGGAGCTCGGGGTGGGACCTGCTGCCCCGCCCCCTCAGCAGTGCGGGCGCACAGGTGTTTGTGAAGACCCAGGCGCGGGGCCAGCAGGTCCCTGGGCAAGTCCTCTCCCGCAGCCGAAGTCCAAGCTCCTGCTTGGCCGCCAACTCTCCCAGACCCACTGCTCTCGGAAGCTCCCCCAGCCCCACCTGCCACCTCAGGCCCCTGTGGTCAACCCACCAGAAGCCACGCCCCTGGCCCCCAAGCTCGCTGCGCCTCTGGGAAGCTGTGGGACCCGCCCAGGACCTCCTATTGGCTTGGCCACCACGAGCACCGGCCTGGCACGTTGGCTACTACGAACTCCCAGCCTCCTCCTTGTCCAGAGGGCTGCGTGAGAGCCACTGTCCCAGAAACCCACGCTGCAGCACCCAGCCTGGGGAGCCACGGCAGCGCACTGCCAGGGTACCACGGCCCATGCCTCCAGGCGGGGCCAGCTCTGGGCACGAGGGTCAGACACTTCAGAGCTCCCTGGGAGGCCAGTGCTCGGATGAGACCCGTTTGCTGAGCCTTTCCCTTTGCCCCATCTGGCCTTCCTCACTTCCTTCCTCTTGAGAGCCCTCCCTCATACGTCGCGTGGACCCGACCCTCGCCTCAGGCTCTGCACCCAGGAAGCCTGACCCTAGACCCTGGCCCTTTTAGATCTGGCTCTGCTGCCCGTGTCTCCTCCGTGGAGAGACCTCCTTCTCCCCTGTGAGGGGCCGAATTGTCTCTTCAAATGTTCGTGCGTTGAAGTCCTAGCTCCAGCCCCTCCGTGTGGCTGTGTTTGGAGACAGGGTCAGTAAAGAGGTCATTAGGATTAAATGGGGTCAGGAGGGTGGGTCCTCATCCCACGTGACTGGGGTTCTATACAAAGGGGAGATGAGGACACACCCAGGGAAGACCGTGTGGGGACACAGGGAGGAGATGGCCGTCTACACACCAAGGAGAGAGCCCTGCAGACACCCTGACCTTGAACTTCCAGCCTCCAGCACGGGAACAGTAACGGTCTGCTGCTCAGCCCAGGGTCTGTAGAATTGTGTGCCGGTGGAGAGCAGACTCGCCCACCCACGCTGTTTATCCTTCCACACCCAGCTGTCCCCCCCAGGTTCCCTTGAGACAGAATAAGGTCCTCATCCCGGAACATTCTCGTGCCTCTCTTAATATATATGTCATTACCATCATCACTTCCCATGGAAGGTTTCCTTTATTAACTTATTCATCTTTGCATTCCGCACAGGACCTCGTAATTCTCAGCCTCTGTTGGCACGTTAAAAGCGGGCTGAGATTAAATTCCTCGACGCCCCCAGGCAGGCCGCCTTCCTCTTCCCCAGCAGACCAAGGTCAGGGGCAACCCAGATGCTATCGCAAACTGGCACGGCGCAGGACGAGATCCTGGCCGGGCCTCAAACGCCGGCTCTATTCAGGTGGCCCTGGGGACAGCGCCTGGGAACTTAAATTTCTTCCCCTAAAGCTGAAACCTTCCTAGGAAGTCGCTGACTGCACACACTTCGCCCAAAAGATTACAGGCGAAACCGAGCACCAAGGCGGTCTTGGTTCCCGGCGGGGCCCCCTAACCTGCAGGGCCGGCGTGCCCTGAGATCACCCCAGGAGCGAGGCTGCTGGGGGTCCCCTCACCCACAGGTCAATTGTCTGATAGCGCTGGGCCAGAGCTATCTGCCTGCCAGACAGCCTATCTACGTGTCAGCCTCGGCAGCCATCCTCCAAGATGCTGGGGGTTTTTCTTCCTCGTTGAAATGGATCTTTTGAGAGTCAGTCAAGAGGAAAGAATGTGGAAGGATGGAGTGCAGTGGGTGCCTCGGTGAATGAGGCCCTTGATGATCCGGGGAACATTACAGGCGGGACCCGCTCTCACTGCACACTTCCTTCGTTTCCTATAAATCTCACTGTCAGAGAAACTGCCCGTTTGTTTTCTCAAAGAAGGGGGAGGAAGCGTCCAGCACACGGCACGTCCACCCCAGCGTTCCCCATTGTCGAGGGCGCAGTTTTGAAGCGAGTGAAAGTGCAGGGTTCTCCGGCCCCCTGCGCCCTGAGAATCCTGAGAGCTGCTTTGCATAAGCTGCCTGTCGGGCAGAAGGGAAATGCAAATACCATAGGATGGATTAGGACTGCCCAGCCCTCGCCTGTGGACAATGGACTTCTCGCCAGACCCAACATCAGCGACAGCCAGGTTGCCTTTTTAAAAGGACTTTTGTGCATTTTTCTCCCTCGTAGGATTTAAGAATCCCTTAAAAGACATCAAAAGTGTTTGGTGTGGATATTCAGAAGAAATGAGACCTTTTTTTCATTTTTTTCCCAGTGTGGCTGCCTTTGTAATAACAGTCTTCTTATGTGCTGGATACTTATGTAACTTAAGATGAAATGACATTTTATAGCCTCCTGGCAGCATGATGGGAACCGAGCGTACCTGGGGCTCCCGGTGCCAGGGGGTGCGGGAGGGGTCCGTTTGGGGCCATGGGAAAGGGGCTCTTTGGGACCCACCTCCTGCTTTGGGCTATTTCCATACAACGACTTTTCCTAAAGGCATGTAAAAAAAATACCTCGGTTCATGGTGATGAGAGAATGAGATAGCACAGTGGTCTCGGAGACCCATTGAGGGTTTGCCCAAGAATTCCTTAAGTAAATGGTTTCTGAGCAGATTTGTTTAAATGTTTGTGTCCCTCTCTGATTTGGAGACATTAAAACAAACGGGGCACGCAGGGGCTGGAAAGAGAAAAGCCCGAATCGCAGGCTCTCGCTAAGTGCGTCGGCTCGTCTTAATGGGCCTCAGATGACCCAGCTAAGAAATGGGTCTAATTACACCCACTGCGTCAGGCCGTTTTGAAGTTTAATTAACGCCTGAAAATGCTTTGCGATCCTCGGGTGAACACAGACCGCAAGCACAGAGTGTTATTACGGGATCCAATGGGCCGCCTTCCTTCCCGCAATCAAATGCTGGGGCTCCGTCTGAACTTTGTCCCTTCCAGCAACGGCGGTTCCTGGAGGTCCCTCTGTCCCCGACACCTGCTTCCCAACCCACGTACAGTCTCTGATGTCTACGGGCCACAGCTCCGTGGTCATCAGCCCGGGCACACTCCTGAGCAGCCCCATTTCCAGGAAGGAAAAGCATAGCTTTGCCGTCTGCTCCGGACTTGGGTCCATTTCTCCATCATCACCCATATCATTTGGGGGCGGCGGTGGTACCCACCACGCCTGGCTCGGTTGCCCCACGTCACAACGGTCTTTCTTAGTGAGCAGCCAGGGAGAGGGCTGGGCCATTCCCTTTGCCCCACCTTGCCCCATCGTCTCCTGTTATTCTCTCCTGTGATAACAAAGCAGACGGACTTGACGGATGGCAGCTGATTGGGTCTCTAATGAAGGGGTTAGGGAGGCAGGCGGTTTTGTGTTGCCTTTTGATCTGCCATCTTGGAGACCTGGGTGGGTTTTCTGCCTGGATCGTGTGCTCCGGGCAAGGAAAACGGGTGGAGGATCCTGTGTGGTCTGAAGCTCCCGGGCTGGCGGAGGACGTGAGGTTGTTGGATAATCCCGCTAAGCCATTTTCTCAGGGGTATTATGTGAAATTGAATAATTTTTATTTCCAGCCACTGAATGGGCTGGAATGAAAGTGACGCTCACCTCCCTCGTGTGGTCTCGGGCTGTCCCTTCGGCCCGGGTCACGTCACCCCCGACGGTCACTCGATTCCCTCCTTTGTTGCACTCAGAGCTCCACACAGATGACCCTGCTGTCCCGTCCCTCTGCCCACCATCACTCTCCATCTCTCACCTAACGCCATTTCACTCCGGTACGCGCTGTCTCCTGCTCAAGGATGCGGTGTCCACGGGGCGGGGGTGGGCTGTGTCGGGTTCATTGCTGTTTCCCCCGCCCTGTGATGCTGCTTCACGCATCATGAGAACGAGAAACGGCGTCAGAGGACTGGCCTCAGCTCCCGGGGCCCAGAGCACACGCCATCCCTTTGAGCTTTGGGTCCTCGGAAAGTGGACACAGAAGCGAATGCTTAGGAGGAGAGTGGCCTGGGGGCCAGTGAGCAGGACAGGACAGGCAGGGAGGCTACAGGGATGTGGTATCGGATCCGTGACTGCTGTGGTCGCCGCGTGCTCCAAGGTGCTTCCGGGAGCCTTGTGGCATGCCTTCCAGGACCTTCCTCTGGAGGTGGGGGGGAGGTCAGTGCCACCGTGGTCTGTCCCGGCCACCCTCCACTGGACAGAGCCAGCCCGCAGATGTTGACGTCCTAGCACTGCCAGATCATGGTGTGTGAGTGCCAAGCGCGTGCCCATAGGGGTCCTCAGAGAAGCCCGAGGCAGGACAGCGAGGCCGTGCAGCGTGCACCTGCCAAGATTCGCGCGGTGCGTGATGCCGACAGTGTCACTCCCGCTTCCGGCCTTTGCTCTTGACTCCATGACTTTCTACCTTTGGGGACACGGCCCCAGAGAATGGCTGTTGTTTGGGTGCATTCGCCACACGGGGCGAATGGAGGAAAGGCGGGTAGAAGGGGTCTGATGTAATCTCTTATCACTAAGTGGTGGGCTGGTGCCCCCAGGAGTGGGCCCTAGACAAGGTCCCTGGTGTGTCTGCTGCTGAAAGGCTGGGCTCCCCCATGAGGAGTGGAGTGGCTGGAGAAAGACTGGCTGCCCCCCAGGACCGGCTGCCCCACCCACCTGGTTGCTGAGAGCCTGCCTGTGGGACGGGCCGTCTGGGGGCATCGAAGACCCACACGCTCTCTGCCTCTCCTGCAGGTCCAGCACCTGTTCTCCAGGCTAACTCGCCGCTGATCCAAGTTCATTCCTTCCAGGCTCCTCTCCAATCAGCCGCGCCATCTGTTCACATCCAGGAGCCGTAAACTCTTACTCCGGGACATCTCTCTCTCGGGCAAGTGGAGGACCCAGGATGCTGCCTGAGAGTCCCCACCCCATGCTGCCAGGGCCACTCCTCACTGAGCAGATATTGAAAACAACCCAGGGAGCCGATGTGATCAATGTATCAGGCCGGCGTGACCTGCGGGTCAGGGTGACTCTGGTCCCTATGGGGTATCTTGCTGGCCGCCCTCTCCTTGAACTCACCTCTCTACCTTCCTCCCAGGGCTCTTACCCTCCTGTAGGTTCCAACTGCGCTTGAGGGAACATCCCCACACCCCCAAACCGGTCTGTCCTCTCCTCTATCTCTTGATCATTTTCCATTGTTTTGTGATGATTGTGTAGGAGTCCAGGTCCCACCAGCCCAGCCCAGGATGCAGGAAGGTGCAGGAAGTAGCTCTCAGGTGAGCGTCTGACTCAGGTTGCCAGGGACTGTGGCCCAGGGCACGCAACAGACAGGAGAGGGGCCTGGAGCATCAGGAAGGCCCCTGAGTGGGGCAGGAGAGGCAGCAGACATCCCCACTCTGCCCCTCTGAGGTCTCAGGCCGGAAGGACAGGGTCCCAAGGATGGACCTCCCTTTGAAATCTTCAAAGTTATGAAAGCCGTAAGACAAAAAGGAAGCTTGGAACGCCCATGCTCTCCTCTCCACCGCACACCCCTCCATCAATCAAACACCGCAGGCGTCTCCCCACCCCCCACCCCGCCCCCCAGGGCAGGGCGAGGGCCCGGCAGGCCTGGCTGGCTGCAAGTGGAAACTTTGCTGAGGCTGGATGCTGCGGTCTGCTGACCAAACCGAGCCCTTTTGCAAATTGGCAGGTGGAATTTGCCCTATGAAGATAAAAGGCTTGATTTGGGGGGTTGAAAGGTTGGTTAGATGTTTTTATTAAGTGCAAAAACAAGAGGGGGGGGAGAAAAATCGACTTAATAAAAATTTTACTGAATTAAGTCAGAAACAATGGTAGTATTTGAAAGTAACCACTTCCATTGAGGTTTTTATAACAGATTTTACAAGCTGTTTCTTTTCCTTTATTTTTATTTTTTTTCTGTTTTAAAACTTGCTCAGTGAGGAGCCTTCTAAATTGCTGTTCACCACATAATTTTCAGTTCCTGAACCATGATTTTCCCTGCGCTGGGGGGGCGGGGGGGAGCCGCATCTCCCCATTCACAGACGGCAGGCAGGCCATCTCCTGAAGGGCAGCTTCCGCAATGTTCTGCTGGGGTTCATCAGTCGCGTCTGAAGAAGCCGTTCCCTGGAACCGCACTCCCACAGGTGTAGGGGCCTCGGATGGGAGACCTCATGCTATTCACCCTTCTAATTACCCAGTGGCCCATCTCCTGTCCCTTAACCCAAACATGTGGAGGTGGAGTGAGAAAAATCCCATTTGTGGTAATGAGATGTTTGAAACCAAAGCAGAGTCTATGGACTGAATGTGTGTGTCCCCCCAAATTCCTATGTCAAAACCTAGCCCCCAGGTGATGGTGTTAGGAGGTGTGGCCTGTGGGAGATGAGGAGGTCCTGAGGGTGGGGCCACCCTGCATGGGATCAGAAAGACAGAAAGGTCCAGGTGCCGAGGGTGGGAGGATCCAGACAGACTTGGAAGGTCTCGTTGGAAGGACCTGCTGACACTTGGTCCTGGCTAGGTTTTGGACCAGGCCAGTGAAGGATGGCTGCAAGGTTCGGGGCTTGAACTGGAGAAATGGGCTTCCACACGCCAGGATGGGGGGCCCGCAGGTGAGGAGGGGGTGAGGGGAGGCGGGGAGGAATTCAGGAGTCAAGGACGCCTTTGGGGTGTTTCAGAAATGTTACGTCTGGACGTGAGCTGGTGGCCAGGCAGATGCCATAAATGAGTGTGGGGACTGGCTGGACAGACCAGCCTGGGAGTGACCAGCGTCCAACTGGCACCCACAGCCCTGAGCCGGGATGGGCAGCACCGGAACAAAGACCAGATTCGAGGATGATCTGGGGAAGTGTCGGTGAGCATCATTCCTGTTGCACCAGCGAGCGATGTGGGGAGGCTTGCACAATTCTGGGATGGGAGAGAGGCCACCTGTCTTTGGCCCATCTGGATCACCAGCGAGCTGTCCCCACTGGCCACGTGAAAGTGGACCTCCTTCCTGCCACACCAGCGATGGCACAGGGACCTCTGCCACGAGTCCCACCGCCAACTCCCCTCCTCCGTCCCCCACCCTGGCGTTCAGGTGCCACCCCTCAGAGGGTGCTGGGAGGGCCCAGGGCACGGTCTTTCCCACTCTCAAAATGCCCCGCGTAGCCTGCTGGGTCCGGCCCCTGATGCAAACCTGAGCCTCCCCTGGTGCTGGAGCATGTCATCACTTGGCTAAAACCATGGAATTTACCCTCCCGTGGGGTCCGGAAGCTCTCCCGAAGGAGAATGGCCCTCATTCCTGCGGGTCCCTTTAGAACAGCCAGACACAGGCCATCATGCCGTTAACTTTCCACATACGCTTGTCCACCTGCCCACACTGTCAGAAAGTCGGTCCTTCGAGGAATAATCACTTCCCCACTCAGAAAACTAGTATAAAGTATATGAAACGGGGTGCACAGTGGGAGGAGGGTGCACGTAGACTTTTGAATCCCACCGGAAAGAAGAGGAAAACCGTATCGGTGAGCTTCAACGAGAGACACGGGCCAGGCACCCAAGCACAGGGGGAAACGTAAAATCCAGCCGCGCCTGGCGTTCATCACCAGCAATGCACACCCGCCCGTGAGTGCGCGGGTGTCCACACCTTAAAAATTAAAATTAAAAATACTTTTAAACTTGTACATAAACGCCGAGAAAAGTCTGGAAAGACCGACTAAACAATATGACCATTCCCAGCTGGTAGGGATGTTGCAGTGTTGGGTTGTTCCTGTATTTGCTCTTTTTTTATTTCCCAGGATAAACATGCATTACGTATCTGAGGAGAAAACACACTTTTTTTTTCAGATTTATTTTAACAAGCTAGAAGAAAATAGAATAACCTTTTTCCCATCTGTGGGAAGGAAACAAATTCTGACTAAAGAAATGGAAACATCTCATTGGAGGAGTTCGCGGATGTAAAAAAAGAAAATTAAACCTATCACATGCCTGATAGAATACAAAAAGAACAACGGCAATGGGCAAATGGGCAATAGATGCAAATAAAAGCCAGCTCCCCGTGTAGATGAAGTATTACTAAAAAATATACAAGATCCGCATCCAGTTTCAATTTCCTAAGTGGTCAGAGAGGAAGAAGGAAATACAACTGACACACCAGAAAATTTGGGTAACAAATCATCGCATGGAAAAATGCAAAGCTTCTTCACTAGCAATTAAAGAAAGAAACACTAAATAATATGAGTAGTGCGTCCTCCCCGCCCCCCCCCCCCCCCACACACACACACACCACCACCACCCAATCCAGCTTCAAAATAAGACCCTGGTGAGGGCGGGGGGGGGGGGGTAAAAGAAAAAAAAAACAGTGCTTTTCCACATGGCTGGAGGAGCTGCCACAGTCTGGTTCTGTCTGGCACGTTTTCTAACAGCCGTTTCGTTTTATTAAAGAGAAAAAGACAACTATTTATACCTCCTAATAGACAAGAGTTATCAATAGATGTGACATCAGAGGTGTTCTGTTTGCAAGCCAGCGTGTTTCTATCCTGCAGGACTTCTCAGTGCCTTTGCGAACGTGCCCTAGGAATCTCGCAAGTACTGAGTCTTTGCCCAGTTCATCTGACCTCGGACTCTTCTTTCCTGATAACTTTAGGGAGATCTCACAGAGCACCAGGTGACTGGGAATCAGACTGAGATGAAGAGAAATAGTCCGTGTGAAGCTGCTATTTGTAAAAGCGAAAACTGGACCGACCTGAGTGTCCCACAGCCTCGGAAAAGTCATCCACGCGGCTGTGTTCAGTGAGAATCCCTTGAAGGCAGTCCCTCTAGTCTGCCGGCTAGAAATGCAGGCTCTTGGGACTGCCTATTGAAGTCATGGAGCCCCGTGACTCCCCACTCGAGTCCCACTTCCTCAGTGGCCATGGCTCAGGGAGTCCCTGTTTCATTGAGAAAACCAACCGGCTGCTTCATCAACCCGTCCAGAGATGGTATCTGAAATCACACGGCCTGCTGCAGCGAGCCCGGAAAGCATGCTGGGGCTGGACGTTGGGTGTCAGTGACCTTCAGGAAGGGGAGGGACGGGGGGACGGGCCCCGCTGGTGGTGGCAGCTCCACTAGCTGGCCCTGCTCAGCTCTGAGCTCCTTAGGGTCAGAATGTGAGCCAGGTGAACTCATTCCCGTCTTATCCCACCCCATGTTCTGCTGGTGCACTGGCCTGCAGTTCCCTAGTACGCGTTCCTGTTTGAAAATGCCCAATCTTCTCCCAGCAAAGGAAGGGGAACAGGGATTCGCCCCACTTTGGTCACAGTGAGGGAGGAAAGGTTGAACCAAAGAAAGAGAAATAAAACCAGAGCATTGAAGGCGAGATAGACGTCAAAGGATGTCCTATGTTCACAAGGACAATGGTGGTGAATGCAGGCCCGGGGACGCTCCGGGACAGAGAAGGTGGGGACTCACGGCTGTGCATATTGATTCTTCCTCCTATCCCTCCCGAACCCCATCCAAGCATCTAACCCAGCCGTGGGCAAACTACGGCCCGCGGGCCGGATCCGGCTGTTCTATCCGGTTCTCTTGCTCTCCCCTCCGCTCCTTTACTTTGAATTTATATTAGTTCACATAAACACTCCATCCATGCTTTTGTTCCGGCCCTCCGGTCCAGTTTAAGAACCCATTGTGGCCCTCGAGTCAAAAAGTTTGCCCACCCCTGCCCCATCCTCCCAATTTTCCCACCACACACACACACACACACACACACACACACGCACGCACGCACGCAATCAGTCCGTCTTCTCAGTAGCCTGATATTGGTGATTTAGGAAGCAAGAGAAATATAACAAAGTGGTCACTAACCAAAAAGACCCTCCTGCGACAAACCTCTGACCTGGTGTGGCCCAGCTCTTCAAGCCAAAAACATGTCTTTTAAAACCTTCGTCCCATTCAGTCCTTCGTTCCTTGGCCCAACATGTCTGTGCGAAGGCCCTACTGTGTGTCAGGCCCCAAGGTAGGATAAGGGTGCTTGCCCTCCTGCCTCCCAGAGCTCACAGTCTGGGACACGGACAGACTCAAGCACTGATGTCTAGCAAAAGCGACTCTTTAGCCAGCCGTGTGCATTTAGAATAGATGACAGGCAGGACGAGGATCTGTACTTCCCAGTTTCCAGAGCCAGCCTGGGAAACGCAGCCTTCCCCGCCGTCCCCACCTCAGGAGCCGGGCGTTTGCAGTGCCAGCTTTGGTGGCTGCCTTGGGGGCTGGCTCAGCATCTGGTCACAAGTGGAGGTTTGTAAGTTTATCACATTAACTGTGCCCGGTCCCCGAGTCCAAATTACAGGCCAAAGCCACAAAATGGTCTCCCAATCAGAGGCCTCTTACCGAACGCCCCCACAACCCCAATTCCCCTTAATCAGGGCCGGGGGGAGGGGCCAGCGCACTCTCCCAGGCGAGCACGCTCATTTTTCCGATTTCGCGAGGTTCCTCGACAGTCTCCCTCCAATTCTCCTGCTCACGATCTTTTGAGGAGCTCTTGTGCCCCGCGGCCAGAACTTCAGGGCCCACAGAACAACTGACAAGTGCCGAGCCTCCTTCTCCCAAGGCCCCGCGGGTCTGGGGCACCGTGCGGGGAGCTGGAGGTCGGCATCCTGTGTGTCCTCACGGTTTCCAAAGAGTTACCTTTGCAGGCAGACCCCCTACCCCTAGCATCCCGGCTCCGCATCAGGACTCTGGGCACGTTCTCCTACCTCCACAGACTCCCAGAGAGAAGTCTTCCCTGGCATCTCCCTCCCGTGAGCTCTGGGCAGGCCAGGATGGTGGTGAGGGGACCAAGTGACCTTGACTCAAGAGAAGACTGACCTGGTGAGGGGCACTGAGGTGGGGCGGGGATTGAGCTCCCAAACCGACTAAGGAGTGTGAGCTTCTCTGGTTTTCTGAGGCCCTGGTTCTAGCTCTGGGCTAGCTTCTCGTGGCTGGGTCAGAGGAGACACACCCGAGGGCCACAGGCCCACCCCACCCCCCAAGGCCTGGGCAAGTGAGGAGCCCTCCACGCCCGGTGAGGCGGCCACTGGGGGCTCTGCAGGTCCAGACAGGGAGACGGGGAGAGAGGAAGAAATCAGGAGATAGGTCTATGATTTTCTCTTGTTACTGGTACAGGTCAGAGTCCTGGGTTGCTGGGATACTGAAGGTGCAGGTGTATTCAGTGAAAGTCAGAGCTGACGCACACCCCCCCACACACACACCAAGCCTGTGCCCAGGACCCCAGGAACCACCACTCTCCCCCATCGTCACAGCACGCTGACCTACACAAGCTAATTAGGACAATGTGTCCATCCTGTCGAGTTTCTCAACTCACAGAAGAAAAAAAAAAAACACAACATTTCTTATGCATAATTGTCTGTGGTTCCAGACATTAGACCTCCCTGTGGAAGGAATGAGAGAAAAGATCAAAGGGGAAAAAAGAACAGGAGGAGGAAGAGAAGAGAAGGGCAGGGCCGGGGAGTGAAGTGGCTGAGATGTCCTCATCGAAAGTGTCGGCCTAGCCGAGACCGGTTTGGCTCAGTGGATAGAGCATCGGCCTGCGGACTGAAGGGTCCCGGGTTCGATTCCGGTCAAGGGCATGTGCCTTGGTTGCGGGCACATCCCCAGTGGGAGGTGTGCAGGAGGCAGCTGATCGATGTTTCTCTCTCATCGATGTTTCTAGCTCTCTATTCCTCTCCCTTTCTCTCTGTGAAATATCAAGAAAATATATTTTTTTAAAAAAAGTGTCGGCCTGTCCAGTGAAGGCCTCTCTGTGGGTCCCAGAGAGTACACCCCACAAGGTTCTCCCTCAGCTAGAGCACCTGTTAAAGCCAAACCCCGCTTTGCAAGAGAAATGGAAGGTGCCAAGCAAAAACTACCGTTATTCTAGCAGGCAGAATGCAGGCACGACCCCCGTGTCCAGCGACTGATGGATGGATACATAAAATGTGGTCCATCGGCACAGTGGAATATTACTCGGCCGTGAAAAGGAATGGACTGCTGATACGTGCACAAAACATGGGTGAACCTTGAAAACATTCTGCTAAGTGAAGAAGCCAGTCACAAAAGGCCCATGTTGTAGGAGTCCATTTAAATGAAGTGTCCAAAGCAGGTAAGTCCACAGAGACAGACTGCCGGTGGGGGCGGGTTTCTTTTGGGGAGGATGAAAACGTTCTAAAATTGATAACGGTGGTGGTTGCACCGCTTGATACTAAAACCCTGACTTGTGCACTTTCAATGCGTGAACTTCATAGTGTATAAATTATATCCCAACACAGCTGTGTTTTCTTTTTAAAGGCAAACCCTGCAATTTCTAGGTGCTTTGTAATCTGCCTTTCCCCCCGGGGTTTTAGGATGAGACAGCCAGAAGGCATCCCAGCTCTGTGGGCCTCCATTTCCCCATCTGTGAAATGGGAACCTGGTGGCTGTCCTCGGGCCGCTGGGAAGATGAGTCAGGTACCATCTGTGAAGATGCTGTGCGGGTCGGAGGTCTCCGAAAGCAGGGTCACGTGATTGCCCCCATCAGCTTCACTGCTAGTCTCTGCCCTGAGCAGCCTGGGGGGACCAGGAGGGGCTGCTTCCCAGGGTGGACTCCTAACTTTCTTTTCTCCTCCTGCCTGTCTCGCCTTTTGACCTCCCCCCGAGACTCCCCCTCCGTCCCTGCCTGGAACTCGTACCTTCCTCACCACCGTCCTTATCTTTCATCTCCTCTTTCCAAACAGCCTCTATTACCCTGAAACTTGCCTGGGAATTCGTTAGTGGGTGGATTCTGAGCTTGGCCTAATCAGCCAGGAACCAAAGGGCAGGAGAAGGAGTGGGTGAGGCCCGGGAGGGAGCCACCCTCTGGAAGAGCCCAGGTTCATCTCCCTAAGAGCTGCTCTGAGCTGCTCCCGGGGCTCCCCACCCTGCTCTCTGCCCTCCGTGACCCTGTGGCTTCCTTCTTGTCGCTGTAAATTGGCCTGGGAAGTGATAAAAAGGACTCTGAGACCACTGTCGTTCAAGAAGCACACAGGAAACAGCCCGCTCCCCCAGGACCAGACTCGAAAGGAAAACCTTGGAGGTCGCTCCTTTGGCTGGAAGTAGAGAAACTGGGCACAACAGCCCTGCTTCTCTGTGTCGATCTCATTGGCAGTGATGTAAGCTTTTTATTTGTGGTTGGGTTTTTTTTAATGGAGAGATATGTTGGTTGTGACTTAATGAAGTCACAGTTTCAGAGTGTGGGATCGATGCTGGCTCTTTGCTAACACGCAGGACTTCCTCTGTGCGGGACTTAACCTACGCCAAGCCGTCTAATCTCTGTGAAGACCCGTGAGGTCAGTATCATCGTCTCCATCTGACAGGCGAGGAGGCTGAGGCTGGAGGGGCCGGCCACACGAAGAGCAGGTGCAGAGCTGGGAGTCGAGCCTGCAGTTCCAGAGCCCACCCTCCCCAGGGCTTCACGCTTCAAACCCTAGAAATGATTCGAAGCTGCTGCTCCTTAGGCGTGTCCACCTCCTCGCCGCCTCCTCCCTGACCTGTCAGTTTCCACCCTTCCTCCTTCTCAGGTGAAGGCCTCTCTCTCTGTGCGCCTCCTCGGAACTCTGCTGGCGGCCGGGACAGAGGAGGAAAAGACTCACAGAGAAGTTCCAGGGAAGACGGAGGCAGAGACAGGAGTGAGGCAGCCACAGGCCAGGAACCTGGAGCCCCCAGGAGATGAGGGGGCAAGGAATGGCCCTCCCGGCTCCAGCAGAACACACCCGCAGGCATTTTCTTGAAAGCTTTCCAGCTGGTGCTTCCAGCTCCGTCTGTGGGTTAGAAGATGACTAGACAACGCAGTCAAAAGGGGCAAAGGACAATGGATGCCCACATTCCCGGGGCACAGAGGGACCCTCCAGGCTGGGGGTCCAGGAGCCCTCTCTCCCCGAGAGGCTCCAGCGGTACCTAATGCTTAAACCAGCCTCCAGGCCCCCTCCCCGCCTCTCACTGCAGTGGGACCCCGAGGGCAGGCTGTGTCCAAGCTGTGGGCTGACAGGAGCTCCTTGACAGTGACCCCTCCTTGCATCCAGCCTTGCCACTGGCCCACACCTTTAGCCCGTTTCACCTGTGGCTGCCTCCCCTCTTCCACTGAGCAGAGAGTGGCTCCTTTTATGCAAAGGAGTGGTACTGGGCCCCATCCACCCAGAGGCCTGAGCAGGGCCTTACACTCCGGCCCTCTTTGACCTGGCAGAAACCATCCCTTTTATATCTGTCCCTCACACTTTCATTGACACTTAGGCCTTAATTAATTTGCTTCCTTTTTATTTTTATTTTTTTGAACATATCAAGATTTTATTGTCATATTATAAAACAAAATATGATGCTTAGAACTGGATCACTTGACCCTTTCTCTTCTTATCGCCTCCCAGTTCAAAATGCTTGCATCTCTTCATAGCCAGCATTCTCTTAGATCTGCAGTTGGGCTCAACGCATTTAAGCCTCAGCACAATCTCCTTTGTATTTTTAGCCTTTTTTCGGAAAATAGGCTTAGTCTGCCCACCATAGCCACTTTGCTTCCTATCATAACGCCACTTCCCCTGCGCACACAGAGAATCCTTGCCCTTCTCATACGTGTTACTTTGTGGGGTTGATGCTTGCCACACTTCTTACAGAAAGTTCGGCAGGTTTTAGGAACGTTCACCATGCTTGCGAGCACTATCAGCACTGAAAACAATAGGCTTCCTTTTTAAATCAAGTGTTTTACTTGGGCAGGATGAGAAGGAAGAAGAGAAGATTCATGGTCAAACTTTTTTTTTTTTAATATATTTTATTGATATTTTACAGAGAGGAAGGAAGAGGGATAGAGAGCTAGAAACATCGATGAGAGAGAAACATCGATCAGCTGCCTCCTGCACATCTCCCGCTAGGGATGTGCCTGCAACCAATGTACATGCCCTTGACCGGAATCGAACCCGGGACCCCTCAGTCCGCAGGCCGACGCTCTATCCACTGAGCCAAACCAGCTTCGGCAACTTTTTAAAAATGTACTTGTGAGTACATAGGATTTATATCTCACATGTAGACAGCTCAAGATAAGTCAGCAAATAAAAGTGAGTTTATAGACTAGGAAGCCACATTTTAAATTCTCTTTCTGAATGTAAACTGAAATGTTTCATTAATTCCACACCCAGCGTCCATCACATGGCCTTCATTCTGCACAAGAACAAATACATGAGTGAATGAACCTAACTGGCCTTGGCAAACGCCAGACACAGCGCTACCCGCTTCACACCTGTTACCTCCATTACTCTTCTCCTCGGCCTCGCGATGAGCACCATCACACCCCTTTTACAGATGGGGCCAGCGATCTGCCCCAGGCTGCACGCTGCTGGCAGAGGTCGATCTGTGTGTGACACTCTTGTGCCGTCTCCCAAGCGTGGCTGCAAGCTCCCTGGCAGCTGGAGGAAGTGGCTTGCTTTTACGAGTTCTTGAAAAGGGAGATTATTATCCTGATCAGCTTGGAAGGACCCAGGACACAGCCCAAGCATTCAGGATGCGGGTCTGACAGGCAGCTCATCACGGCTGCCAAGGCCGTGACTGGACAAGGTGACTGTGCCTCAGTTCCCTCACCCATTAGGTGCGTGGAGGGAGAGGTTGTTCTGAAGATTAAGTGATGATGGTGACGGGCTTTCTGGGGGAGGGAAGATCACCTTGCAGGAGAAATGAGGAGCTGAGGATAGGGACATGAGTGCAGGCTTTTTCTCCAAACCTGCAGGAGTTCAGAGCAAAGGGGCAGCTCCCTTACACCACTGGGGCGGGGAGGGAGGGCTGTCCATGATGGGCTGGTCTACAGCGTGTTCCCAGCAGCCTTTTCTGTCCACATCCCCACGCCTGCCTCCACGGGATGGCGGCCAGTGCTCTGTCCAAGCCAGGATTCCGAGAGGTGGCAGTGTCAGGAGGGCATTCAGAATGCCGGTGACCCAGCCAAACCTGGGGGGTCACGGTGGGCCCCGGGAGGCACAGGGCAGGCATCCTGCTAGTTAAGGTCAGGTGCTCAGAACGCCCTCTGAGGAAGGAACCTGCAGGACTTTTTTTTCAGTTGCGGCTAACAAATATTTTCCTCTGCGCTAAGCACCCCCTGCACACCACTGGCCCGAGACACGAATTGATCTTAATTAAGAAAGAAAAGAGAAAGAAACTATCCGACAGCTGCAGCTCCTCTCCTGCCCTGTCACTGCCGGGAAGTCATAATGGTCACTGGTCCGGTTCGGACACGTTCCTCAGATGGACAGTCACCCTATTCCGGACAGCAGTGGGGCCTTAGCACCCTTCCAGCCTGTCTTTACAAAGACATATGTCATTGCATCAGCAGTACTACTCTTCTTATTACGTAAAAAAGCAACCCCTATCTATACTGCGGGAGAGGGCACCTCGGCTGGACCCTGCGTCCAGTCCTGCATGCTGGGAGGTCGTTGCGCTCCGGGGCCGCGAGTGCGCGCCTTCTCCAAGCCTTACGGTAGCGCAGCGCGCTGAGCAACCACGTGGCGGCAGAACGGAGGCCAGGCGGGAATGCGTGGAATGCGGGGCGCAGCCCGCGCTGCTTCCGAGCCAAGGCCTGTGTTCACGCAGCATACGCTCCCACCTTCCGTGTTTTCCCAGCCCGGCCGCACCCCTGCCCCAGGCCGACACCCAGGACCGCAAGGGCAGGTCGAGCCCCAAAAGAGCGCCCAGGCGGCGAGGTTTAGGGACGGAGAGCGGCCCGTTCAACCCCTCAAACCCCACGCACCCAGAACGCCCCAGGGGGTCCAAACCTGTGTCCTGCCACCAGGCCCGACCGTGTTAGGCCGAGGGAACCATAGGGAGGGGTGCAGGGCGTTAGGTGTGGAACCTCTTCACTCACCTGATAAAGTCCCTCCGCCACCCCTCCTGGCAAGTGTCCAGAGCCCCAGAACTTAGAGGGTCCCCTCCATCCACCCACCCCCAGGGCCATGGCGAAGGAAGGAAACTTTTCAAGGGCAGAACAAAGCTGACTGGAAGGCACGAGGATGCGGGGTCCTCCCCGCAGTCTCCCATAAAAAGCGAGGATGGGGGCCAAGTGACAAGTTCTGGAGGTGAGGGAAGGGACCTCAAGTCCTTCGTGGGAGGGGTGGGCACGCCGCAGGAGTCGAGGAAAGTTTTAGAACCGGTCCTCCTGCGGAAGTCCGAGCCACCGCCGAAGGTTTCCGAGCCCCGGCGAGTCTCCGAAGCAGTTCCCTGCGCCTTCGTCCGAGGCAGGGGTCTGCTCAGCCCGGGATGGTGGGCCGTTGGTTGGCCAAGGGAGACGCGAGGACATGGCTTCCTAGGTCATTACCCCCACCTCCCGCCGGATTAGCCTTAGTTGGAGGTGGTTATCTTCTCACTCCACGACACTTGGTCAGCGACTGGCCAGGGGCCTGAGCCAAGAGGCCGGGAAATTCCTAGTGGACTTGGTGTTTCATGTTGCTCAAGGTACCAGGCAATGCGTTTTGAGGGGCGAAGATCAAGGAGTTGGAATCCTTTTTCACCTCCAAAAGTACACCTTTTTCCTGGGGATCCCAGAGGCAGAGGGAGCCAGCCTCCTCCGACACCTTGGGGTTTGCTTTTCAAGCCCCACGCACACCTCGCCTGAGGCCTTCAGAGGTGGGAAAGGGGTGTCCCGATCCCGCATCCTGCCATACCTACGACTGGGGTTCGGAGGAGGGGGTTAGTCGGCGTGTGGCTGAAATTAATTGATCAGGGATAGAAACGCAAGTCAGAGGCTTGGGGAGGTGGGAGGTGCGACTGCCCCTGTGCCCAGCTTCTGACTGTCCCGGGTAAGCGCCTGGGCCGGAGACCGCCGCTTTGGGGCACCGCGGGTCCGCACTGCGCGGCCCCGGCGGAGCTACCGCAGCACGTGGGCCGCCATGCGTGCCCCCAAAGCCAACAGCCTGGGGGAAAGGGAGACCGGGCACCTCCGGAACTCCGCAGCTCTCACTCGGAAGCGTTTTTCTAGGGCTACTTAAGGGCTTAACAATGAAAAACTCGCGGAACTGGAGCCAAGTCCTTTAAAGTCGCCGCCAGGTATGCGGCTGCAGGTGACCCCACCTGGGAACGCCGCCCCCCGCCCCTGTCCTCTCGGGGGAAAAGCGGGTGCCGGAGGTCAACACCCGTGGGAGATCTCCACTGGGCCCTGCACCCCTCCCAGAGGCCCCCCGCGGAGCCGCGCGCAGCCGCGGTGCTTCCCAAGGTCGGCGCCGTGCGCCGGTTCCTGAATGAACGCGCTCCCTTCCCCCGCCTTGAATGAAGGTTCCCACAGCCAGGGACGGTGGCAAACGCGCTTGCTGCGGAATTCGCCCTCTTGAGGCCAACTATCCGCCTCTCCGCGGTCACCCCGGTTGGGGGCCAGGGGCCGAGGAAAGCGAGAAGGTGATTTAAGTTACTTTTAGATTTCCTTTCGAACCAACGTGGTTTCCCTACCGATTGGGCCGCCGGCCCTTTGTCTACAAATGGTCACCAAGAAATGAGAGCACAGCACTTTAAATGAACCCAGAATTCGCAGTTCCTGCTTCGTGTTTGTTTTTTTTTTTTTAAGGCAATGCAAAATTAAACTGCAACAGCAAAGTTTTTTAAAGTTATTTTTCTCTTAGAAAAAATGTTAAAATAAAAAAATGCCTCCTCTGCTCTCCTAGAAGGAGCAGCCCTCAAGGCCCCCGGTTTTTGGCCCCCTCGGGAGTTCTGGGGAACGCAGATCTGAGCTCCCTGGTGGGGGGTTGGGCGGCGGGCGCTCCTTGCCTGGCCCCAAATTCCAGCGCCTCCCCCACGGGTTCCTGGACGGCTCTTCACGCTCAGTGGCCGGGCTTGCACTTTTGCGCCCGTCCCTGAGCAGGGAAATCAACGGAGTTCCTTGTTGAGATCTGCCTGGTCCGCCTAGTAACAGCGCCGCACCCCCATTGGCTCATGCTAATTCCAGTTTCCTCTGCCTTGCTCCGGGGTTGGGGGGGAAGCTCCCTCAAGGACCGGGAGCCCATTTTGCCGGAGTGGGCGAACCTCTTTATGCCCCGCTGCCCTGGCCGTCGCTGACCAGCCTCGGACCGACCAGGGGTGCACGCGGGGCTCGGACCCCCAGACCCCCCAGGACAGGAGCCGCCTGGTGATAGCGCGCAGCCTCATAAATCACCCAGGCGGCCACCGGGTCGGAATTTTATGAATGAAAAAGCAGCCCGGCCGCCCTCGTGCGCGGGCTGATGCTGCGAGGCTCCTGAGTGCCCCGAGCAAACGCGAGCGTGGGTGCCGCGGGAGGGCGACACGCGGTGGGCGCTCCCTGCTCGGGCCACCCACGGCTGCCAAGGCGTGAGCCGGGGGATAATGACCATCCTGGACCCGGAATATTTGTAACCCTAATTCCCGGCGGGGGGAGGGGAACGCGGGACGAATCAGCCCCAAAAGAGGGGGTGTCTTGCCATGGTGTGTGCCCCGCCTTGGTGTGTGCCCCCTTGCGAAGGGAGGGGTCTTTTTTGTCCTTTTTCTTTGAGTCTTTACTGTTAGGGGATACAGTGGTTTGATGACACAGGGAAGTAAATGAACAGTTTTCTTAATTTGGGGCAGGTAGTGTAAAACTTTTTTAAAATGTTAAGATTTGGTAAAATGTCCCTGTTTTAAAAAAAAAAACTACAAAGACGGAATCCAATAATAAAACACTTTATGTATTCTTTTATATATCTTAAATTGGTGATAATATTGAGGACCCTCTCCTATCTATAACCACATGTATAGATTTTTTGTTAAAAATCATCAGGTCAGTACACCCATTTCTTTAACTTATAATTGTTCCTATTTTTGTTAGCCCTGCCATCCCCTGCAGGCTCACGAATGCAGCCCCACCTCCTAATCTTATGAAGGTGAAAAGGCTCCACACCCCCCAACAGAACCAATTAGGAAGCTTCCGGTGGTCTTGTCCCAGACAGAGAAGCGACTAATATTTCCAGTGATTTATTTTACTTCTTAATTTTAAAATGAGCCGGACAGAGACCACTGTTTTTGCTGCCTTCTATAAAGGGTGTATTTCTAGCAGTTAAATTGCCAGGATGGGTGGGTTGGGTTTTGGGGACCCCCGCAAGGATGGACTTGGCCAAGGTAGAAAGACAGCCCGCAGATCCCCCAGGCGAGGACGACAGGATGAAGGAAATGCTGGCCACCATCTTGGGCTGCTGCTGGAATTTTCGGGCATTTATTTTATTTTATTTTTTCGAGCGAGCGCATGCTAGGCTGAAATCTCTTAAACGTTTAGTGTTACCCCCCTGGGCATTTGCAATGACCCCCCCCCCCCCGTGCACCGGAATGAAGCCTCCAGCCGGGTTGTGGGGCTCCACCGGGTGTCCCTGAATGTTAAATGGTTCCTGAAATTTACACGTGTTAATGAAAATGAAAGAAGATGTAGGCGCTGAGATTCCTTGGCCGCCTCTCCACCCGTGGGTGCCTCGTGGCGTTCTCGGAAGTGCGCCCATTCTCCCGGCTCGAATATAGGGTGTCGCCAAGCCCCAGAAGCCCCCTTCCATGTGGTCTCCCCCCGGCTGCGTGTGGCCTGCCCGCCCCTCCTAGTTGTCCCCCTCTGCAGAACCACCTCCACCCCACCCCCAAATCCCAGGGGACCCACTCCGGGAGAACAGCCCCCCTGCACCCCTCTTCCCCGGCGGGGAGAAAGGCTGCCTCGGGGCGATTTGCATTTCTATGAAAACCGGGCTTCGGGGGCCACTCGGCTGCGGGACTCGGCCCCTCGCCGCTCCCGGGCGCTCCGCGCCCGCGCCCGCGCCCCCTCCCCCTGAGCCCGCCCCCGCCCCCCCTCCCATTCTCTGCGCGGCTTTGATCTCTGAACAACAGTAACGTCACACCGACTATAGGGGAGTTTTGTTGAAAGTTGCAAAGTCCTGGAGCCTCCAGAGGGCTGTCGGCGCAGTAGCAGCGAGCAGCAGCATCCGCGCGCTCCGGCGAAGGGCAGAAGAGCTCGAAGGAGCGCGGGGCGCAGAAGCTAGAGCCGAGCGCAGACCGATCCCTCGACCCACCTCCCGCCCCAGGCCACCCAGTAGAGCCCCAGCCATGGCACACCAGCTCCTGTGCTGCGAGGTGGAGACCATCCGCCGGGCGTACCCCGATGCCAACCTCCTCAACGACCGGGTGCTCCGGGCCATGCTCAAGGCAGAGGAGACCTGCGCGCCCTCTGTGTCCTACTTCAAGTGCGTGCAGAAAGAGATCCTGCCATCCATGCGGAAGATCGTGGCCACCTGGATGCTGGAGGTGCGGGGCTTCGGGCGGCTCTCTTAAGACGACTGCAGCTTGTTGCCCAAACTCACATTTCTCTGCCACTCATCTGCCCTTTTCTCCCATTCTAACTTTGAAGTTTGCCGGGGTTGCTGCTAGGAATCATATTTTCAAATTATATAGATGTTGTGGGTTTTTTTTTTTTTTTTTTTTAACTAGGAAGGAGAGGGGGCGTTAGAAATGCCCTTTCCTGGGGGGAGGGGAGCAGCCAGCGAGGGGTCTCATGGGGAAAGCCAGTGCCAGGCTCACCCCAGTTGGCTAGAGGGTACGGGCGGGCAGGCTGGGCGCCCTTTGTGGCCCCCGCCTGCGAGCGAGCCC
Source organism: Plecotus auritus (assembly GCF_963455305.1). Classification (NCBI taxonomy): domain Eukaryota; kingdom Metazoa; phylum Chordata; class Mammalia; order Chiroptera; family Vespertilionidae; genus Plecotus; species Plecotus auritus. The sequence continues at coordinate 148,196,982 of NC_137783.1, read as the reverse complement.
CGCTGCGCCTCCTCTCCCAGCCGCGGAGCCACCAGCTTCATGGGGAGGGGACACATATTTGATTTTTAAATTAATATTCTTGGACACGTATGCAAGGGCCGCTCATGCCAGTATTATGCGCCATCTTTGTTCTTTTATTGCAAAGCTAAAGTTTATTAATAATTGGGGGCAGGGTGGGGGAGGGGGACAGCCGGCGAGGCGCTGGAGCCGCGGCTAGGGGCCGTGCGGTTGCGAAAAACCTGGTGGGAGGGGTGCGGGGACCGAGCGCGGTTATTGTGGGGGGACCCCACTCGGGAAGGGGGCCTCTTTGTTCAAGCAGCAAGTCCCGGGGTGCCCTGCACGGCCAGCCTGGGCCAGCGAGCACACCGGGCTGCAAGGTCGCGTGGCCCCCAAGACTCTGAGGATTGACCCTCGTCTGCAGGGGTCTCCGCTTAGGTGATCTGTTTGGAGCGAGCCAGAGGCTCGGGTCACATTTTCAGACTTTCAGTGGGCGCCTGAGGAACCCACAAGTATTTTTAAATATTTTTTTTGAAAGTGCGGCGTGGTGCCCTTGCGAGAGAGAAACGGTGCCCGCGCCCAGGGGGGGGGGTGCCTGATTTTGAATTCCTGGGGATCTCCCCGGAGCCTGCAACGAGCTCCCGACCCCCGGCTCGGGTAGAGGGCCGCCCGGTGGTCATTTTCAGGGGTTTTTTATGTACCCAGGTATTTTTTAAATATTTTTAAATATTTTTTGAAAAGATGACGTCTGGGGAAATGCGGCGCGGCAGTATGGGACGCCACCTTTGTGTCTCGCAGGCGCTGCGAGCGTGGCGCCCAGCCCCCCGGCCCCACACCCCATTTGATGCGACCCCGGCCCAGGCGGGGCCCCTAGCACCCACCCGGGCCAGGGTCCCCAGGGCCGGCAGCCGGCACACAGCGCACGCCGCCCAGCCGTGCCCGCTCCCGCCGAGCCAGGCTTCTGGGGACTTTCCCTTTCAGTTTCAGTAGATGGGTATTGGGGACACTCGGGGGAGGTAGCGCATCTACGGAAGCGTCTGCCGCCCCCTCCCCGACCCTCCGTGCGCTCGGAAACCCCACGAGCTGCGTAGGGGGTGGGGGGGCCCGGGGTCCCGCAAGGGAGCCCTGGCGGCAGCAGTCACGGACCCGGTGCCCCAGCAGGTCTGCGAGGAGCAGAAGTGCGAGGAAGAGGTCTTTCCGCTGGCTATGAACTACCTGGACCGCTTTCTGTCGCTGGAGCCCGTGAAAAAGAGCCGCCTGCAGCTGCTGGGGGCCACCTGCATGTTCGTGGCCTCGAAGATGAAGGAGACCATCCCCCTGACGGCGGAGAAGTTGTGCATCTACACTGACAACTCCATCCAGCCCGACGAGCTGCTGGTAACCCCACTGCCACCCGACACCCCGTTAGCCACAGGACCCCGGGGTGGGGGAAGGGCGGGAGACCCTGCTACCCGGGTCCCTTCCGAGGAGCGAGCGGAACCCCGCTGACCCCCATCCCCGCCGCCCCACCTCACTTTTGCTTCGACTCCCAACGCGGCTGAATCCCCAGCGCAGCCGAAAAATGGGCGGTGCGCGCCCTCTAGCGTCCACGGCATGGGCAGCGCACGCTAAGGACAAGGTCTTGCGTGTGTTCCTGGTGCGGGAGATCTTTTTTGTCGCCACGTGTGAACTGTCATCTGAATAATGAGCATGAGTCTTTTCACGTGTCACATTCGCTTTTTTGATCTGGGATTGCATGTTGTCCCCCATTTCCTGGATCCCCAGATCCCCATCACTTCTCTCCAGACCCCGGTCCCACTCGCTCCCCCACCCCACCTCCCTGCAGTTCCCCTGCACTTTTCATATTTGGTCACCCATTTTCACAGCAAATGGAGCTACTGCTAGTGAACAAGCTCAAGTGGAACCTGGCGGCCATGACCCCCCACGATTTCATTGAACACTTCCTCTCCAAAATGCCGGTGGCCGAGGTCAACAAGCAGATCATCCGCAAACATGCGCAGACATTTGTTGCCCTCTGTGCCACAGGTAGGGTGGCGGCTGGCTGGTTGGCTGGTCTGATCTCCCTGGGTGCTTCTGGTGGGCTTCTTGCCATCTGCCTCAGTTTCCCCACCGGGCCCCTTCTGTTCTCAGAAGTGCTCCTCTTCCCCTGTTCTGTTGAGCAGAGGGCTCGGCCTGTAGGTGAGCCGGGGTGGGGGGGTGTTTTGGCCTCCTGGGGGTTGGGTGGCTGGTCTGCCTGTGTCCAGCTGCCTTGGTTTCTGCTCCCCCAGGCCTGCCTCTCCCCACCTCTCTCCAGTCCTTTCCTATGTCCTCAAGGAGTCTGCGCTTTGGGGCCCCCTTCTGGCCTCTCCCAAGTTGGGCCACCTGCCAGGGGCGCCTACAGGGGTGGGGAGCCCAGGCCGCCAGCGCCTGCACCACGTGCTCTGGGCAGCCAGCTTGGCCCTCCCTGAGGCCCTATTAGGGGCGCCTCAGCTGAGCCCTGGGAGGAGCTTTGGAGCAGCCTGCTGCTGTGGTTGACGGCAGGGGGCAACATTCCCTCCCCTGGCACTGCCCTGGCCCCAGATCCGGGTGGCAGCCAGCCTTTCAAAACCGAGGGTGGGGACACACACACACACAGCGTTGCCTCCAGCTTCCCCCAGCCCCGATCCTGACCCCCTGTGACTGCTTCCTGTTCTCCCTGGAGACCCTGACCGTAGGACACAGGCCCCATCCCACTTCAGATGTCACATCTCTTTGGGACTTACTCTGAGCAACCTAAGGGCCACACTTTATCAAAGGGGGAGGCTGACCTCTGGTGTCTTCCCCACCCCCAAGAGGCAGAGCCCCCAGCCTGGCAACTCCTTGCACCCTCCTGATGTCTGGGTGCTCTGGCGGCTGGTATTTCTGGGTTAGGCAAGAGTTGGGAAGATTCTGCAGGTCTCCCACCCCCCTCCGAGTCCTTCCAAGTGAGGCGTGGGGGCCCAGGAGGAGAAGCCAAGGACACTGCTGGCCTGGATGGACCGGACTGGGGCGCCCCTTCCCCAGGCGCTCCAGCTCTGGCCCTTGGGCAGGGGTGGGGAGCCTCTGGGAGGGGCCTCCAGAGACTCCCAGACAGCCTTTTATGGAGCTGAAAGTTGTTTGGAAAAACAGCAAGTTTCCTGGAGATCATACAGGGAGTGGTTCTTGCACACCCTCCCCCCAGGACAGCTGGGGCAGCCTGGAGCTCCCCCGCTCCCGAGATCCCCGGACAGCGGAGGTTGTGGCCTGTGGGTGCTGGCAGTGAGGGAAGCAATCCTGGCACACAGGCTGCAAACTGGCTTTGGTCCAGCTCCCAAGCTGCCCACGCGGGGCCCAGCAGGCACCCCGGCCTTCTGCTCAGATACCTGCGGTGACCCAGGTTGTTGTAAACATTAACTCCAGGGCGGGGCCCCAGAGGGAGCAGCAACCAGCCGGGCCCTGGGAAGATGCTCAAGCCCTGGTCCTGACTGTGACCCCACAGTTTGGAGGTGACTGAGATGCAGTCGTGCCCTTGGTCACAAAGGGGCCTCTCAGGTGGGAGTGACGTCATTGAGCTCAAAAACAAACAGGTTATGTGAGGTGGGCGTGAGCAAGGGCCCCACTGAAAGGTGCCATGGGGGGGCACTCTGCTCTCCCTACACCCGGAGACCGGGCTTCCTGAGTCCCTGCACGTGTGCACACGCCACCGCCTGGCTCTTCCAAACGTGTACGCGCATGTACACTGGAGCCTTTCCTTTGTTTTTCTTTTTGGTTAATCTTCACCAGAGGATATTTTTCCATTGATTTTTAGAGAGAGTGGAAGGGAGGGGGAGAGACAGAGAAACATCGGTGTGAAAGAGACACCTGGATTGGTTGCCTCCTACAAGCACTCGGAACAGGGCCGTGGAACCTGCAACCAGGGTACATGCCCTTGACCGGAATTGATCTGGGATCCTTTAGTCTGTGGGCTGACGTTCTATCCACTGAGCCAATCCAGCTAGGGCTGGAGCCTTTCCTCTTGCTGTACTGGATGGCAAAGATGCCACACCCAGAACCCGCTCCAGGCTCGGCCCCTAATTCCCCCATTAAGATGCTGAAATCAGTCCCCTCTCTCCACCAATAATTCAGGTGCGACAAAAAGGCAGCCTTGGCCATAGCTGGTGCTACTTAGATGCCCTCACTGACTCCCTCCTCTGTGATGGTCCCAGATCTAGGCAGGGGCTCAGAGAGAAAGGGGGTAGGCCTGGCCTGAGAGGGGGGGGCAGGCGTGGCCACGCTACCCAGTGGAGAGTTTGCCTACAGTTTGGGGAGGGAACAAGCTCACTCCCGGGGAAGATGAAGTGGGGACAAGCACTGATTTAGGATGCTGGCTATGCCTGGGTTTGGCCTCGCAGGTGGAAGTTTGAGGGTTGGCAGGGGGAGGGGAGGCACCCCTGGATCTGGGGGGAGGCTCGGCCAGTGCAGGTGAAGACCCTAGAGCAGTGGTTCCCAACCTGTTTTGGCCATGCCCCACCTAAGCATCTCTAAAATCCTGATGCCCCTCTCCTCCATGACATATAATTCTTATTATTCAAAAAGTGAACTCCTATTCACGTGGAGGAAGCCTAAAAGGCCTTTCATTTGGCCTAAACAAGCTTCCAAAGAACATGGCATCCATGAAGAGAAATAAAAGAATGAAAGGACAGTTGAAGTACTGAGGAAGAAATCACTAAGAAATTGTTAAAAATAATAATAATATGAAGTGATATGTAAAAATAGCAAATAAAGTTTCAAAACATAATAGAGAACTGAAATGCATAAATATGTCACAATATATATTTATACACTGTACACGAGGCCCCTAGAGCCATAAGAAATGCGAAAGATTCACCGTTAATAACTCATTCTCAAACTGCCCGTGGGCATGTGCCCTACGCTGGGAACCACTGTTCTGGAGGGCGGCAGGTCTCCGTCCCTGTGCTTGTGCAGTTGCTTAGAGGCGACACCTCTGCCCTGGTGGGTTTTGTCATCTTTCACTTGTGTGAATGGGCTACGTGTTCAAAAGGCTCACGCTGAAAGGATGAGCTGGGGATGACTGCTGTCACAGAGTGCCCTGACCAGGCCTCTGCTGTTTGTTTCAGACGGTGGGACTGACCAGGGCTGCTTCAGGGCTTCGTTAGTAAGTGAATGGCGCCAGCTCCCGCCTTGGGCACATCCGGAGCCCCAGGGCCTTGTCTGTGCCCGGGCGGGAAAAGAGCTAGTTGCAGGTACTCCCATACTTCCTCAACCAGGCCCTTCGAGTGAACACCCAGGCAGCTGTTTGCTGGGACAGGCCCTGACAAGGGCACAGATCACAGGGATCCTGCAGTGTCCCCACTCATGGCCCCTTGCCTCTCTCTCTGCTGCAGACGTGAAGTTCATTTCCAACCCGCCCTCCATGGTGGCTGCCGGGAGCGTGGTGGCCGCAGCGCAAGGCCTGCACCTGGGAAGCTCCAACAGCTTCCTGTCCTATCACCGCCTCACGCGATTTCTCTCCAAAGTGATCAAGTGTGACCCAGTAAGTGATCGGGCATCCCTCCTGCACAGGCAGGGACGGACCTTCTGGTCTCGGGGATGAGATGCCCAGTGCTGGGGTGGGTCCTGCAGCCACAGTTCGCTCAAGGGGAATGCTTTGACTAGTACCGAGGCCCCTGAAGATGACGGGCTGGGGGCACAGGACCAATCACAGGCCGACAGTGCCAGCTTCACCCAGCTCTCTCGGGGACTCCTTTGAAAGAAGCATCTCCCAGAACTTGCAGACAGGCCGTCAGGAGCCATCGAGGCCTCAGGAAGAGGGGCTGGCCGGCAGTGATGCGCAGCCCTTTCAAAAGCCCCGGCGGGCTTTGTCTGGGCCACAATGTGGATGCCAATAAACAGCTGCCGTGAAAGGGCTCCTGTGAGGTCTGAGGTCGTGACCATGGGCCCTCTGGGAGCTGCTGCTGCAGTCAGAGCCAGAGGTGGCGGTGTTGGCTTTAAAAATGCCATTGTTTTATTCCCACTTTATTGCTTACCTTAAAGAATTAAAATAACAATGACAAGGGTTTATGGCATTTACCAAATTAACCAGAGTGGTTTGGTGGGAGTGAGTGACCTTGACCCCGGTCCAGGTCTGGCTTGGGGTGCCTTCTGGTGGCCCACCCTGGAGCTTTTGGGAGGCTCTGTGGCCCCCGGCCAGGTGCCACCTCACCTGTACCACTCAGGGAAGGGAAGGAAGGGTGTGAGACAGACACCTGCCTGGCCAGTGGCACTAGGCTGTCCCCAGAGGACGCGTTCTTGTCTATAGAGGCAGACTCCCCTCTGCCTCTTGGCGCTCACGCTCACTTCACTCTCCAGTAGCCCGGGGCGGGGGGGTGGGGGCATGCTCACTAGAAATGCCACTAACCAATAGGGGGTGGGCGGGGAATCAGTTGAGGCTTAAATGTGTCAGTCTGGTTACCCAGTGACAGACATTGCTCAACTGAGACAGATACCCCCAGGTGGCGGAGGTGGGACGGGGAGCGGTGGGGGGAGCACCTGGGTTGTTTGCCTTTCTCCAAAGCTGGACCTCAGGGACCAAAGTCAGCTCATCATAGGACGGAGCTGAGGTCTGGGTGGGCACTACACAAGGCCAGTGCATCATCCAGGATGCAGGCCGTACAGTATAAAGGGTCCCAGGCCACCCAACAGTCATTCGCAGTCATGCACGGCTTAATGCCTTTAACGGCCATTCACCACCGAAGGCTGGGTTCACCGTGGGGCTGACAGCAGAGGTTAAGTCCAAAAAGCAGGGCTCAGAGGGCCACCCTGCCCTGGATGGAATGGCTGGATTCACCAAGGACAGTGGCGGGGCCAGTGGGAACGGCGGGGCCAGAGACCAGAGCCTGGCAGAGGGATTCCAGCGAGAGGCCGGGCCCTGCTGCTGAGGACAGAGGGACAGGCGGGGGAGGGGAGGGGCGCAGGACAGGCGTATCTCCGTTCATAGACGATGGCCAGCAGCCCTGTGGTCCTCGGTCCTGAGTGGGGCCATCACCCTCCTCAGGCTGGCAGCTGCTGGACACAGGCCCGTGCGGGTCTGTCCTGGGGTTTGGGGGACCAGCTCTCGGGTCAGGGGGGTGGCAACTTTAGGTCAGCCTCACTGCTAAATCACCATCCAGGTCATGGTGTTTGGGGGATGGGCCCTCCCCATGGGCCTCCTTCTGAGGCCCTGTCCTCCTACCCGCCTAGGACTGCCTCCGGGCCTGCCAGGAGCAGATCGAAGCCCTGCTGGAGTCCAGCCTGCGCCAGGCCCAGCAGAGCCTGGACCCCAAGGCCGTGGAGGAGGAGGAGGAGGAAGAGGAGGAAGTGGACCTGGCCTGCACACCTACCGACGTGCGCGATGTGGACATTTGAGGGGCTGGCGGAGGGAGGGCCACCCCGGGGGCTCCCCTGCTGGATGCGCCCCTCCCGGATGGCCACGCCAGAAGGGAAAACTTTCTTCTTCTGTTGTTTTTTTCCTTTGCTCTTTCTCCTATCTCTGACTTAAGCAAGAGAAAAAAAAAGTACCCCAAACTGTCTTTAAAAAAAAAAATTCAGATAAAATAGTAGTTGCATAACCCCAAACTCTAGTGGGGAGGAGGGTTGTGCTACAAAAATAGAGGACTTTCTGGCCCATAATCGACTAGTTTCGTAGGACTGTTTGTGTCTGCGTTGTAAGGGTAGGTTTTAACACAAGGAGTGAGTCTGCAGGGGGGCTTAGATCTGATTGATGTGTTTAAAGCAAAAAAAAAAAAAAAAGCATAAAAATGGTCTTAAAAAATTCAACAAACCCTTTTTAAAGTAGAGGAGGGATTTTAGATAGAAAAATGTATTCTTGTGCTTTCCTGAGGAGCACGGCTTTAAGGCGGTTGTAGGCATCCTGTATCTCGCTTGCTCATGCATGTAGTCACTTTATAAGTCATTGGTGCGTGTTTATTTCGTAGGTAGGCGTGTAACCTCTTCACCTTGTCCATGGCTGATGTAACCTGTCGGGTAGAATAGTGTAGCTGAGCATCACCGAGTGCTAATCCTCTTTCTTCCCGTGGACCGGCCACCTGAGCAGGTGTCGGGCACCGGCCAGCGCCTACGCTCTTAAAAGAGAAGCCGAAATAGCAGCGTCACAGATTCTATTTTTTTAATCCTCATATTTTTGTAGGTAACTGTTGAGACGCTGTCGGCCACCAGGCCTGCAGCCTGCTCAGATCCAGGTGAAACCCACAGCTCGCTTGTTTGTCTCCTTCTCAATGTTCTAAACCCATTCCATTTCAAAGCACTTTGGGTCCGGCAGTTCTAGGGAAGGTCTCTTGTTCATGGGTGGAGAAGGGGGGTGGTTCCCAGTGGAATGGTTGGGATAGCCACGTGCGCGTGCGCAGACAGGATCGCAAGGCCCGTGCAAGTCGCCACGGTGTTCGCAAGGGGGTGTTGTGGAAGGCGAGGTTCCAGTCAAGGAGAAAGTGTGCGTTCTCCCGTTGCCAGGATATGACGTTCCTTTTCCCGTAGAGAGGTTCAAGTTTAGGAATCCTTTGGTGCCAACTGGTGTTTGAAAGTAGGAGCCTTAAAGGTTTACCTAAAGGACGTGTAGTTTAAGGTTTAGGAAGGTTTTTAAACACTAAAATATATAATTTATAGTTAAGGCTAAAAGGAATATTTATTGCAGAGGATGTTCGTAAGGCCAGTATGATTTCTCAAGTGATGCACTCTCCCCTTGATTCAAACACACAGCCTGCTGCCTTTCTGTGGCGGGCTTGATACTGCTTAGAAAAGTTAGGTCCTTTTATAGGAGAAGGGGGAAATTCCCCAGGGGAAAAAAAAAACACACACACGTTGATCCGGCCTGTTTGGTGTTCCCCAGCTTGGGCCAATCTGAGCAGCATCAGGTACAGGAGAGTTAGGGTCCCTGAATCAAGCTGTTTCAGCATAGTCTCACTCCCACCCCTCCTTTAAAGAAATGTTAGCAACCAGTAGACAATGCACATCTTGACTATGGACCTTTGAGTAATTACTAAGTGGTGAGTGTTGAGGGAGGAGGCGAGAGCACCCAGCCTGGTGCTGGGAGAGGATGTGAGGGAGGAAGTGCGGGAGGGGAGGCAGGCAGGATCAAGGAGGGACAGGCTGCGCACCCCGTTTCTTATTCGCTGCTATCGATGACTTCCCAGCGTGTTTGGAAACAGACTCACCACGCTTCTTTGTATCTCTCACATTGTTTTGCTGCTATCGGAGGATCAGTTTTTCTGTTTTACGATGTCATATACTGCCATGTTCGAGTTTTAATTTTCTCATAGAAAAATGTATTACGGATGCCTTTTTTTTTTGTAGATTTTTTTTTTATGTGATCAATTTTGATGTAATGTGATTACTGCTCTATTCCAAAAAGGTTCCCGTTCCACGATACCTCATGCTTCACTTAGCCATGTGTAGACCAGCGGTCAGGCCCCGTCTGGCCCGCGGCCTCCTGCTTCGGCAAACAGACACTCAGACGAGATCCCCGACGGGCCTGGTGGGGATGGGCGCCGGGTTGCGTGCAGGCGGCCACCCGGCGTCTGAGGGCCAGCCAGTGTCCGTGTCCGCATCCTTCCCTGCACCCGTTGTGCTGGACTCTCCATCTGCCCTAGCATTGACCATCCTAGTAGCTTTTATGGCTGTGTTGTTTGCATATAGCTATGAAACTTGCATTATTATTATTATTGTAACAAGTATGTCTTGTGTACCATGGTGGTGCTGTGCCCTGGACTGGTCCCGGCCTCCGAGTCGCTGTTTCTGGGCTGTGGAAGCTGTCATGTCCCAGTGCTCTCTGTTCTGTTCAGGGCCGCGTGATGCTAACTAAAGAGGCTGCAGATCTCGCCGAAGCCAGCCCGTGGTGCTGTGTGCCCGAGTTGCCTAGCATGCTGCCGAACCAAAAGAATGTGCACCCTGGGTGGCCCTGCCCAAAGGGATGGCCACGTGCTACGAGGCCCCGCTCCGCAGGATCCCTGCTTCCGCTTACCTCAACTCTTCTGGCTGCAGCGTCTGTTTCTGAACCAAACCGGGTCCTTGAGGACAGCCCGTCCTAGGTCTGTCCTGTGGCCATCAAGTCTGTGAGGGTCTGGCAGGTGGGCACTTGGTCTGTGTGTGGTTTCTGGTTGCACATGGCGGCGTTCCCCAGCATGGACATGTAACCAGCACGTTTCCAGTGGAAAACAAGACAAACATGAAAAGTCTAGAAATAAAGTTAGTAAAAACCCCAGGGTGGTGCCTGTTTCCTGGGGCAGGCGGGAAGCCAGGGGCACAGAGCCTGGTGCCGAGGGTTCCTTGGCTGGGGGTGACAGGCAGGCAGGATGCCAGGTCCTCCGTTGTGGGGGGCTGTCCTGAGCACTGTGGAGTGTGTAGCTGCATCCTTCACCTCTACTCACCAATGATGACACCTCCCCAGTTGTGACAACCAGAAACGTCTGACGTTGCCAGCTGTCACCAGTGGTCCAGGAATGGGTGAAGCTCTCACAGCACGGGGGGAGAAGGGGTGCACTTGGGCCCCGAGAAGACTTTAGGGAAGCGATTGCTTCTGGCCGGGTGATGTGACTGCCTGGTGAGCCCGCAGTTCGCCCTCCCAGGCTGTTTGCAGATAGGAGAATAAACAGATCCAGCCTTTGTTACCCCTCTCCTGGAGCAAATGGCTGTTTGCTCTTGGTGAGTCATGGTCCTGAGGCCCCAGGCTCCTAGAGAGCACAGCATGTGTCCAGGCTGCGTTCTGATGGCCGTTCACACGGACTGTTGATGGGGAGGCCTGGTGGACACCTGTGGCAGCTACCTCTGGGTTTCAGCGCCCTGGGCAGGTGTCAGCAGGCCTGGGTCCCAGCTTCCCAGAGGGTGGGGGTCCCCTGTGTGTCCTTGCCCTTGGGCTGTCAGATAATTCAGTGAGTGCTGGAGAACAACTCTAGCCCAGGTTACCTGTCAAGGATGTCACTACTGGTCAACTCACTGCGGCCTTTGTGCCCTGCCCAGGAGGGCTCTCCTCTGGGGCTCCCAGTGGGCACCCACGAGGCTGGCAGGGCACTGGGGCTTCTGGGAGGAGGTGGGTGGAGGGGCTGGAATTGCTGGCCTATCCATACCAGGTAGGATGGGACATGAGGCGAGGCTGCCTCAGGAACCTGCAGGGAGCTCCAGAGGGGATCCCATGTGGCAGGAGGCCAAGGGACAGTCAAATCCGGAGAAGGCACCTTGAAGGCCAGGTCCGGGTCCACACCATCATGGCGGCTCAGCCCGGGACGAGCTAGGCATGTCGATGCAGGGGGCCCAGGGACATCTGTGGCCTCCACATGTGTACAGGGGGCTGAGCAGTGGCTCCGACACCACCAGGGCCCAGGTCATGTTGAGGAGCAGTCCTGGGGGAGGGGCAACAGTCTGAGTGTTGAGTCCCAGCAGGAACAGGGAGCGGGAGAGGGATAGCGCCCTGTGTGGGGGGAATGCCTGGGGCTGAGCTGTGATGCATGTGGCATTCAGTGTCCCTGTGCAGATGGTGTGTGAGGGCTGCCTGGTGGAAGGCAGAGGCATGAACCGGACATAGTCCCCTACGGGCTGCACAACTAAAAGCACAGAGGTCTGGGCTGAGCAAGGGGGGTCCCGTGTCCCCCATAGCCCTGGCTCCTCTGGGAAGCCCCCATGGGAGGTGTCTAGAAGGCTATTCTTCTGGGTGAGGCCTTGGGCTGACCTCTCAAGCCACCCACAGCCCCTCGGGTGCCCGGGCACGCTCATGTGATGGCAGTGAAGGCCCATGCCTATGGCGAAATAAAAACTGAACTGTTAGGGACTTTATTGCCCCTGCTGCAGCCCACTGCCCTCACCTGGGCCTGCCCGGCCTCCCAACCCAGCTCCCCGCCTCAGGTGGCCATGCCACCCTCTGCTAACCCCTCCTGGGGCTGCTGGCTCCTCTGGCTCCATCCAAGGTCCTGACACCTGGCCCTTCTCCCCTCTTACTCCCCCCATCTCGCCCCCTCCTCCATCTCCCCTAGCCTAACTGTTTCTGCCCCCTCTAGGCTCCTGCCAGACCCCACCATGTGTGCCCTGTGTGTGAGCCTCAGGACAGGCATCCTGCTGATGCTCTCTGCCCCCCAAAACCAGCTTGGCAAACACAGTGGGTACTGAGAAGTGGGAGCCGAAAGGAAGGGGCGCGAGTGTTCTCACAGGTCACCCAGATGCTTTGTGAGTTAGAGAAAGAGACCGCCCTGCCTGACCCAGCTGGCGGGGGGGGGGGGGGGGGGCGGGGGGGGCGAATAGACCCAGCCTTGTGAGGAGGTGGGGGCAGGGGCCTCTGCAGGGACCCAGCGGGGCTACGAGATAAGGACAGATAGTTCCTTGCTGGGGCCAAGGAGGGGAGGGGTGGGGGCCCCAGAGCAGGCAGCTACAGCTGAGATCACAGAGTGAGGCCCCTGGGGGCGGCTGCAGTGCCATACTCCCCACACCCCTCGGAGCCCATCCTACAGACCATCCATCCCAGCAGCGGGCTCTGCTGCGTGGGGGTGCATCCCGCTCGCTGGGCAGCCTCTAAGCACACAGGGCTCTGTCATCCCAGGAATGTCTTTGATCAGGTTTACACTGAGGGGAAGCAGAGCAGGGCCTCTAATCCGTTCCCACAGTCCCAGCCCTGGCCCCCAGCCCTGGCCCCCAGCCCTGAGCCACACCAGGGCCCAGCACACAATAGCCAGGGGGCGGTGGGCGGGCAGCTCCAGGCTCGGGCCTTGAGGCCCACATCCGGGGGCACTGTCCCCACCACTCTTGAGGAGGATGGGGAAGAGAACTCCAGCCCTCCACTGTCGCTGAGGTCAGCCCTGAGCCTGTCAAAGACAGCAGCAACCATGAATCCTTTTCAATCTCAGCTAAGGCAGCTGGGACAAGTCGCCATCGCAGGCTCCTGAGGGCCCAATGGTCTGACCCCAGGACCCCCACTCTGGAGCCCGGGCCGTCTGAGCACGTGAGGGCCTGTTTCCCTTCCCAGCTTCCATCACGAGAAGAGAACTGCTCACGTTCACTGAGCACAGACTGGGCACCAGGCACGTGTTAAGTGTCCAACGTCAGGTTTCTCCCTAAATCTTGGGACAACCCTCCCAGGGTAGGCAACAGGCCGGGGGCACACCGGTGAGTGGGCCCTCGGGAGCCCACCTTCCCACAGGTGTAATTCTCCCCTTTTCCAGGTCAAGGGTCAGCAGATAGGCTTTACTGACCACCCGGTCTCTGTCCAACCTCAGCCGCTGAGCAAAAGCACCGCAGGAGATGGCAAATGAATGAGTATGGCCGTGGCCAGGCGAGCCTTCTCCGCCAAACAGGCAGCAGGCTGAGTATGGGCTGAGGGTGTTGGCTTTCTGGTCCCTGTTGTAGATGAGAGGCCAAGTCACCGAGCCAGGGTCACACAGCCGGGAACTGCGTCCGGGGCCAGGGTGGTCTCGGGAGCCTGCACTCCTGTCAATCCTTGGCTGCCTCAGAGAAGAAAGGGCATGGTCTTCCAAAGTGGGCTTGAAAATGCACAAAGCCTGCATCTGACTCCACCCACGCCAGCGCACACTGCAGCCCAGACAGAGAAAGGAGCCTTGTCAGTGTCGTGGGGCTGTCATAACGAATGACCACAAGCTGGGTGGCTTAAAGCAGCAGCAATTCTCTCACAGGGTGAACACCTGCAATCAAGGTGTAGGGTTCCTGCTCCCTCCCAGCTCCCGGTGGCTGCGGGCACTCCCCCCCGCCCCCCACCCAGTCCTTGGCTTATAGCTCATTGCTCTGATTATGGCCTCCGTGTCCTCGTGGCCATCTTTCCTCTGTGTGTCTGTCTTCCCGGAGCTGGGGAATGAGGGAGTGGGAAGAGGGCAGGGACGGCTTCCTGGAGGAGGTGACCATTGCACAACTAGCTTTGTGAGTTTTCATGTGACCTCAACACAACCCTGAGAACACCACTGTAATTTAGAGATATCAAAAACTATGATTAACAGGCCAGGACATCCCAATTTCCACAGTCATTCGGGTCTTTAACGAATGAAGAGAGGAACTGGCCTGCGACCCAGGGGAATGAGTCACTGAGCTGGTATGATTGATCACAGGACACCAGAGGCTAGAAGGGCATGCTTACCCGACCAGCAACAAGGGTTCCTAGAAACTCAGTCTAGTTCTCCAAGGAGCTAGACAGGCACAGTCCAGTCCAATATCTGGAGACACTGAGGATCACTGAGGCAGCCCAGCCCTGTGTGATGGGAACAGAGGAGTAAGTGGCTGCCCACGCTCACACTAACACCTGGATGGGACAGGTTGAGCTTGAGAGGGGGAGGGAGAGGAGGGACATGTGGGCAGGAGGGATCAGTAATAACTGCTGACAGGCGGCTGGGCCAGGGTCAAGGGGAACTGACCCTTGCCTGAGCATCATGGGCACCATTCTTTCCCAGTAACAGTTTCTACATGTCCCAATGAAACAAGTGGACAGAACGCTGCATGGGGCTGACCCGCTGCGCCTTCCTCTGTACCTAGATCCCAGAACCCCAAAAAGGTACTGGCTGGATGTCAAGTTATAAATAGTCCCAGACGCCTTTTGCTTTAAAATAGTTTATTTTTTTTTCTCCAATTGTAAAAATAATACATTATAAAAGCAGGTAACAGAAGACACAAAATCCACCAAGGAAAGCAGCAGGAACCCTGACTCCCACCACCTGGAGAGCCCTGGTGGGGAGTGCGCCCCAAGGACCAGCAGAAGGCAGTGCCAGGGCAGCACTGCAGGTCTGCCTCCTCTCCCCCGCCCCCCCACTCCCCCTCTCTTAGCACTCAGCAAGGGCACGAAGTGAGGGAAGAAAACGCCCGTCAGCCCCACAGGGACTCCCAGCCCCGGTCCCCACGCCCAGGAGTAGGGTTCACAAGACGTTGTGGAAGGACTGTAAGACTGGGTCACCTTTTTATTCATCGGACTCCCTGCTTTCAGAGGTACTCCCTCCAACAGGAGATGGGAACCAGCAAGCCATCTGCCTGGGCACGTGGCGGGAGGGGGCAATGCTTGAAGCACAGAGAAATGTGGAGAACCACTCAGCTCAGGAGGACTGGCCGGGCCGCTCCCTGCACACGATTCTCTCTACGTGAGACAAACGTAAGGACTCCTACCCAAAGGACCGCAGTGTCTTGCACATGAGGGTGCACACAGCGTAGCCCATTGCTTTGTCTCCAGCTTAACACGCTCCCCCTTAACCACTTTGAATGCTGCAAAGCCCACCCCACCTGGAACACCCAGCACATCCGGTTCCCGAAGTCCCGCTGGCCTCTCCTCTCAGCCAGGTGCCACAGGTCTCAGCTCCCTCACCTGGAGAATGGGAATGACCCACCTGGTGGGCTACAGAAGGGATCAAATACAACAGGGAGGCAAGTGCTGGCCCGTCCCAGGGTTCAGTCAATGTCACCGCACACGTCACTACTTCCCGTGCACTTAAACATGGCAACCCTAGGCTCTCGTTTCTGTAAAAAGGTTCCTGAGCGCCAAGTCCAGGCTGGGGACCCGCTGCGTCTAGAAGCAGCAGGGCCCGCCCGCCGGGCAGGACCGGTGAGGCCAGCCAACTCCGGGCAGACATGAGGGCTCCACCAGGGCCTCGCTCAGACTACAGGACAGACGGGCTCAGGCCTGCGCGGGCTGTGGGGGCACCGAGGCGACACAGGCAGGCTCGGGGAAGGAGCCCTCCCTCCAGAACAATGAATGCCCCATCATTGTTTTCCTTTCATCACAGTTTTAAACACTTAGCATATGGACATCTGTTCCTTCGTGTTTCATCTTTGTTCATCTGTCATCCTCAAAATGAAAGTCCAGAACCTTCCGCACCGATTTTAAAGTCTGGCTGAACATTTAGTAATGAACAAAGCTGAAAACACAAAAGAGAAGAGAGGGTTTTTATAATCTTGTGTATTTTGACTCACAATTGGAGCATGACTACCTCTAGCTGCAACTTCTGTCTCCGTCACGGGCCCTCATGCAAGTCCACACTGACCCCTTGTCGGCCCAAACAGCCCCCAGGGACTGCGCCACTCCTGCCCCAAAGAAACACACGGTGGACAAACCTGTTTAAATTTCCCTCTAATTCTGTCTAAGTCTTCGTGAAGGTTGGCATAAGTGGGGTCACCATAAGGGAACTTCTGAATCATGCTGATCAAGGATTCTAAGACCTTCATCTTTTTGCTGTAAAGCACAGAGATAAAGACTTTTAGTCCTTTGTACACAACGGGCTCAGATTATGTAACAACTACGGCCATCACTCACTTAAAAGTAACAGGCGTGCTAATGGGCCGAGTTCGGAAGCTGGATGATTCATTTTCTTATTACACTAAACAATATTTGTTTACCTAGCAACGTGCTCGGGCCCACTCCCGTGCCTCCACATCAAGTGCACTGAGCAGACAGACATGCCTCCAACCCAGGCATGGAGCCGGGTGACTGGGACAGCCCCCAACAAGCACCTGACCGCTGCTTCCCTAGGTCAGAGACGTGGGAAGATAAAACCAGGCAGGACAGAGCGCAGGCACGATGGAGCCTGCTCTGGACCTGGGAGGTTTCCAGGACCTAGACACTCGCTCCCAGAGTTCAGTGGCAGGTGAACCAGCAAGCCCCTCCCTGCAAAGGGCAGACAAGGTGTCTGGTGTGTGAGTCCAGCTCCCGTTCCCAGGAAGACAGAGCTCTGGGCGGCGGGTGGTTCTGCAGGAAGAGCAGCCCTGAGCGACCACTCCAAGGAGCTCAGTTACTTAACCCCTGAGCCTCAGTGTCCTCATCGGTACAACGGGGAGTTAACAGTGACCCTACCGGCTTTCGAGGCCACAGATAATCTGTGGAAAATGCAGAACCTAGTACAGAGTAGGTGCTCAATAAATTTAGTCTCTTCGCTTCCACCAGATCCTGGAGGCCGGGGTCCCACCTGGGGAAGTTCAAGGGTGAAAACAGTCATGAATGTGCACATCTGGGTAATGTGCCACAAGGGATTCTGACGGGCACCGCGCTGGACCACATCTGATCATCTGCGTGTCTGGAGTCTGATAGTATCTGATTAATGGGAATTTCAAAGAATTTATCCTGGAGGTGAATCAATAGCAACTCGAAGCAACCAAGACCTCCTGCGTGCCTGCTGTATTGCTGGCTTTAGATACAGGCGTGAGGGAGTCTGCCAAGCAAATCGCTGGACCAGGACCATGGTGGCCACCTCTCTGAGAAAGTGCAGCACGGTGAAAGGTCAAAGCAAGTTAATTAAAGCAACAAAGCACTTGGTTTCCAGGGAGATCGCAGACAGAGGCCAGCATGTGGGAAACAGTCGTATTCGAACATGATATGAAGAACACCACCATTTCCAACTTTGCAAGCAGCGACTTATTCTTCCCTGGTCAGTGACGCTGCTCCGAACACACCCAGCAAAGTCAGTGTGTGCCAGGAGGGCGTGGACCACTCACAGCCACCCCAGTTCAGCCTTGGCCAAGCGTCAGTCTGTGTGAGGCTTCACCAGGCTGCTCATAGGGACATAGGGACAAAGAAGCAGCTCAGCGTTTACGGAAAAGCTACGGCCACCAGATGTAAAGCACCATCCTCAGTCTGGGACACTGCCATCCATGGCTCCTCTGCTGTAAAGAGCCCAATTCCACTGAGTGCTGATGCGGACGCAGGTGTTTCTCTCTTAGCACCCTCATGTGGGACATACAGAAGCAGAAGATCCTCGATTAGCTTTCTATCATTTTTTCAAAATTGTACTGACCTACAAGAGCCAAAAGCTGCAGGCCATTCCACCGGCCATTCCGCCGGCCAGGGCACTGAAATAGAGGCCTCTAGATTGTGCATCAGAGACCCTCAGGCACTGCTGGCAGGGTGGGGGTGGCTGCAAGGTGGGCTGCGGGCATCCGCCTGCCGGTGCTAAAGCTGTGGTTCCTGCTCTCTGACAGACTAGGCACAGCAACCCCTGCTCTGGGCAAGGATTGGAGCCCTAGGTGTGGGCCCCAGGGCAACATGCCTCCACCCGCCAGCAGACCTGGCACTGGGGAGACTCGTGGAGAACTCCGGGAACGCACCTCCCCTCGCCCCTTCATGGATCGGAGTGGAGAGCCAAGCTCAGCTGTGACTGCCACCCAGTGGTGCCCCAGGCTGCCAGCCACTGTTCCAACCAGATCGCCAGCCACCCCGCACTCCCGCTGACTCCTCAGGGGAAAACCCCTGCCAAGGCGCCAGAACCTGGTCAGTTTCCAACTCACCATGCAGATGGAGCAGCTGGTGAGCAGACAAGCCAGAGGGCAAGCAACTTAGGACCAACCACTCAGCTGCAAGCACCCTGTTCTTACATCTGAACACGGGGGTGCCCAAGCTCCAGAGACTCAAAGTATCTCAAATAAGACAAGTCATAGCGACGGGAATGCCACCTTCTCTGCTCTGCCACCCACTCTCCTCACGCCCCTCCCAGGCTAGGCAAGGCTGCCAGGCATCAGAATGAAGACAGATGCTACGGGTCACACAGTAAGAACAGTTTAAAAAGCCTGTGACAGCCAACAGTACTTAGTGCTTCCAAGTGTAGACGCCTGTTAAACACACGGAACACGCATCTCGTTAGCAGATCTGGTTGGCTACGTTAAAAAACTGGGGACAATGAAGCCACCATTTCCGAGCCCGAGTCATACCGTGACTACTGTACTTTGTTAGACATTCAGGTACGGGTGAAGGAGAAGATATAATCAATTTCAACATTATTTTATTGGCAGGGTATCCGAAGGCCACCACTGCTCTAAATGACGCCATGAAAAGCCTGGGGACATGAGAACTCTTGAGAAGTAGTAACAACCGGTGTTCATCAGACACTGAAAATGTGCCCAGAACTGTCTTGTGCCCAAGACCCCCAGTGGATGCCTGAAACCGTGGATAGTACCTAATGCTACATATATTGTTTCTTCACACACACACACACACCTTTTCACTTAAAGGAAACACTTATGGCCTCTCCATGGTGCATCCTAATTGCCGGCACCACCACTCTTGCACTTTGAGGCCATGATTAAGTAAAATAGGGGGGGCTTGAACACAAGCACTGCGATATCAGGACAGTCGATCTGATCATCGAGATGGCGACTAAGTGACTAACCCGCAGGGAGTGTCTGCAGCGTGGATTCGCTGGACACAGGGACCATCTGTGTCCCAGGTAGAACAGAGCAGGGCGGCATGAGATTTCGTCACAACACTCACTACGGTGCACAATTTAAAACTTATGAGTTGTTTATTTCTGGGACTTTCCATTTAATATTTTCAGACTACAGGTGACTGAAACTGCAGATAAAGGAGAATTACCGTGCTATTTCCTATTAATTTCACAACAACATTCAAGTTTGGCCTGATTATTTTCTCCATTTTGCAGATGAGAAGACTGAGACATTAACTGCCCAAGGTCATAGCAAGCTATGGAACCAGAACTCTTGGTCCACACACTGAAAAAGAAAGAAGTTTCGAACTTACCTGTCTTTCTCAGTTGCACAGCTGTGCAGGAGACATCTCCAAGCAAACGCAAAGCCTTGGTAGCACCCGATCTGCGAATTCACAAATATTTAAGAGTAAAATTAATACACAACTAGCTACACTCGATTTCATGATCAAGCCCTCTAAACAAGAGGGGGACGGAGGGCAGTGTTGCTTCTTGGATTGCTATTCTGGAATGAGGTGTCGAGCGTCAGGCAGGGGGAGTTAGGTCAAGTCATCAGTGGGGCAGCCACGGACCCCAGCCCCTCCGACTGCACCAGGGTGGCTGGTATAACCAGAACATGGAGGAAGAGGGTGCACATGACTTCTGAGGCTAGACACACAGACCACGTCAACTTGCTGTTTTGGATCACTCACTCACTCAAGTGTCATGAGGACATTACAGCAGACGCACAGACAGGCCCACAGGTGAGAACAGCAGCCGTGCGAGCCATCTTACAAGTGGCTCTTCCAGCCCCAGTGGAGCCCTGGCTGGTCTGACACCGTCATCAGGAGACCCCGAGCCATGAGCACCCAGCTCAGCTGCTCCTGGCCTGCTGGCCCTCAGAAGCTGCTGAGAACCAATGTCTGCTGACCTCAGTCCATACGTTTTGTGCTGATTCTTTCTGCAGCAGCAGGTATCTATCTCACGGTCATGACTGCCTCGACTTAGTGTTCAGGGCCAGATGTCTGTAAGTGAGGGCCAATGTAGGACGAAGGGTAAAGAGAAAGAAAATCATGGCGTTTCAATCTAAATGAAAATGTAGTGCTCCCACATGACGCAGAGCAGTTTTTGTGAGTGAGGGCTCAGCTGGCTAAAAACACGAGGTGGCACCGTGACCCTCGCCCACAACAGAGGTGACTGTGGACTGCTCTTCTCACTCCCAGCCACACACACAACGCATTATGTCCATCAGCAATATGTGCTGTCGGTTCCGTGCTAAGAATATTTCTCCATCAACATCCTGTCTAGTCAGGGCCACTGTAAGAGGCCTGAAGTGCTGGCTCGATCAGACTGATCATCAAAGTAAGCTCTAAACGGTCCATGAGCAGGATTCATTGCTGCGTGGGGACAGCCACTTACCTCAGACCCAATTTTTGCTCCATATACTGTGCCATGCTGTCTTCCTTCAATTATGCCCAAACCACTGCCTTCTTCATAGCCTTCCTGATACCCTTCCCCGTGAAACCTGCGACAGAGAAGAAGCGGGTTTGAGCAAACAGGAGAGCATTTTTCCTGGAAAAACTTCTCTCCCATGTTGCCCAGACCCAGCAAGACAACGCACAGAATAGTAGATGAAGTACAGAATTTAAGTCAGAAGACTTAGGTTCCAATCTTAGCTGTATCCCTTCCTACGTCGGTCCTCTGGCAAGACACTGGTCCTCTTGAAGCCCAACCGGCCTCTTCTGCAATGAGGAGCGTGGCCTCGTTAGTGATTCCCAAACCTGGTGGCACACCAGAGACACGCAGGAAAATTTCAAAGATGCCAATTCAAGAGCCTCGCCCCAATAGTCACTAAGTCTGGAGTACGACTTAGCAATCTACCTTTTGAAACCTCCTAGTCTGCAGCCAAAGTCCTATGAGTCTGTAAGATATACACTCAGCCAATTGTTTCAAAGAACTCTGAGAAATACACAGGGTTTTCCATCACATCAGAGCAGACTAGCAGAGGAAAATGCCATTAAATCACCACAAAACGTATGTGGGGCCGAGAGTATGCTACCAGCTCTGACTTTGAGGGCTCGACAGTAAAAATGGCACCATTTAACCTTCAGTCACCAAAGAGGAAAGTTGTTTGTCGGAGCCCCTAATGAGGCAGAGGATATGGGTCTGGCCTATTTTGGTTGTGTGATCCCGGACAGTGACCCTGCCTCATCTGTAAGGGTGAATAACAGAATCTACTAAAAAAGATAATGGGGCGGGGGGTTGCAACACTCAGGATTCACAATAAGCTCTAAATAAAAGTCAGCAGCGACTGATTGACATCTATTGCTGTCTCGGAGAGGCACAAAGCAATTCACAGCTCCTCTTGTCACAGCCCCAGGCGCTCCCGGAGGTTCTGGAGGGTCAGGGATGACGTCTGACACATTTATCAGCATGTCCATGAATGCTGCCTTATGTCCTACCACGTAGGAACAAGAGAAAGGGGCAGTGCCCAGATGGCAGAGGTCTGTCCCAGCCGAGGACGGGGCGTTCCTGGAGGAAGACAGTCAACAGCCCGAGCAGATGCCTGGGGCAGCCCCGGACGCGGAGGCGGGTTTGGAGGAGCAGCTGGGCACGTGGGGCCCGCCCCGCCCCAGCGGCCGAGAAGTAAAGGAGAATCAACAGTAGCTCGGCCCCACATGTGTCCGCTGCTTCTAGGGCCACAGAGCGCTCCTCCAAGGCCCACGCCCGCGGCACACCAGGCTCAAGCGGCCACTGCACCCCAGCAGCTGAGAGGGGACCCGACAGGAGGGGGACCCACCTGTCATCCGCCATCACGATGGCGTCAAACAGGTCCTGACCCTCGGCCATGGCGGCAGCCCGACCAGCCCCTGCCCGCGGACTGCGCCAACCAGCGCTGCTACCACCACCGCGCGAGGCTCGGGCACTGACGCACCTCTACCAAGGAGGCGAACCCTACTTCCGGGTTCGGTTGCGCGGGGCAGGCCGGGAAAGGACGGCATGCCAGAGGGTCCAGCAGCGCCGGCGCGGAGCCGGAACGCGTGCGCCGGGACAGCGTCGGACGGTGCTGGGCGGCGCTGCGCAGGGACGAAGCCCCGCCCCCGGCTCCCACAGCCCTGCCCCCTGCTCCACAATGGGCTTGTAGGCCCCAGCAGGGAGCATCCGCCTCGCTGCGGGGTGGGGGTGTGGCACGTGTTTTAGGTTTTACAAAAGCGAGCAGATGGGACTGAATTACTCAGGCGGCTCAGAAAGAACCTGGGTAGAAACTGGAAAAGCGAGGCTCTGCCCCGGGGGGTTAGGGGTGAAAAGTTCCAGAAGGGCAATTCCGGGTGGCCACGGGACCCGACCCTTCCCACCTTCTCCCACCCTCCACCCACCTCTCCCTGACCCGACTCACAGCGGGGGGACAGCGTCCAGCACGACATTGGACCTTAGACCCCAGCCTGAAATGCCACCAGGCCCCCGTTAGCCGTAGCCCAGGGTCTGCGGGCCTTGGTTCCAGAAACGCAAGGCTGGCTGACCAGATGGCTGAGAAGCAGCCTGGCCGTCCTCACACTCGCTGGGAAAGGCAGTCAGTCATAAATGTTGGCATCCCCTCTCGAACTTTTAAGGTATTTGAGAACTGGAAATAGAAATTTTTGTGTCCTTCCCCCCGCCCCCCTTGCTGTTGCTTGATTTTAAAGCGGAAGCAGAGTAATTCATAATTCGTGCGGAGTCCAGATCCAGTTGTACAGGAGGGTGTGTAAGAGCAGCGGGTGCCCCCACTGCAGCCAGAGGCATCCTCCCCCCCCAAACCCCCACTTTAAAAATTAGTGTCTAGTTTTACTTCTCCCATTTGTCGTTTCCAGGAGAGAGACTTTCTGAGCACGATCATTTAAAAGGTGCTTCAAACTATCGGTGGAATATAGACATGGGTGCTGGAAGCATTCTCAAGAAAAAAAAATAAGCCTAAAGCAGGTAGGCTTTCATCACCGGCCCATTGAACATCCTCTACAGGCCTCACCAAGGCAGCAAGACTGGAAACATCAGCAAGAAGGCCACCCAAGTATCAGAAAGAAGACACCAAAGTATCATTATTTGTATGTGTGGTGGCCCATCTAGAAACCCCAAAATAAGCATTTAAGGCATTCTCAGAATTGGTAGTAGCAAAAAAAGAAAAAAGAAAAAAATCACTTGCTTCTGTTATTCTAACAATAATTAGAATAACAGAAGCAAGTGATAGTAGCCAGGCATGGAGGGTGGGGAAATCTACTCTCAATAGTCACAATAAATTGCTTAGAAATAATAATTGAGCAGAATCTATGTGAAGAAAACGACAGCCACACCCTGATCCTTGGTAGGAACAATTGCAACCAAAATTCCACATGATCTGGGGGAAATGTGTCAAAATTCTAAGTGTCATCTGGATGAATAAACTGATAAGAATAACTAAGATTTCTTTAAAGAATGATATGGAGAACTTACCATACCAGATCTGAAAAACATGAAGTTTCAATTAAAATATTGTAATACGTTAGTTCAAGAAGAAACCAGATGAGTGAAATAGAGTAGAAGGGCCCAGGACAGGGATTTTCATATGATAAAGAGACAACTTAATCGGGAAAATAAATATGAAGCAGTTATTATAATGGAAAAATTGGCTGTTTGGGGAAAGTCCAATTCCATTTATATCTCACCGCATTCATTAAAATAGTTCCAGACAAAGTAAAGACTTCTTTTTTTAAAAAAAAAAATGGACATGTAATAATCTAGTGGACCGTTCAGGTGAGCCTGGAGATGCATTTGTAATGTATAAGAAGCCATGGAGAAAATCGCAAAGGAAAAAGCTGTGAAGATGCAAACCTCTGCACCTCAGAAGTGGTAATAAAATTAGAAACCAAAGGACAATCTGGGGATATATTTGTCATAAATATGGTAACGAAAGGCATACTATTTCTGCTTTATAAAGAACTTGTGCAAGTGAACAAGAAATAAATGCATCCTCACAGGAAGAAAAAATGGGCCGGGGGCATTTTGTAATTCACAGAAAAGCACAGGGAAGCAAGGACCGCCTTATGAGTAAACAAAGGAGTGACAATAGAAAGAAAAATATGATGCAGCCGTTACCTTTTACAATAGTTAAAAAGAAATTCTTTTTTCAGAATGGAAAGATGTTATCGTTGCCCGCAGATGCAAAAATTAAAGCCACCTTTCATTCTGGCAATGTAGAAAGATAGTAAGGGCGTATTAAATGTTTTTAACTTTGACCTAGTAATTTCATGTCTAGGACTTCATCTCTAGGAAATAACCAGGAAAAAAGTGACCGGTTTTTGTACAGTGATGTGCAGTGCAGCGCGATCTGTAAAAGCCAGGAGTTAGAAACAGTTTACAGTGACAGAACGGTAAACCGATAGCACCTCCCCGCGGTCCCCCGGTGCACGGAGGCTGCTCTAACCAACCAGACCACACTGAACAGGGCTAAACAATTGTTTTTAAAAATAAGGAAAGTAAGCCCTGGCCCGTGTGGCTCAGTTGGTTGGGCGCTGTCTCATGCACCAAAAGGTTGGTTTGACTCCCCATCAGGGCACATGCCAAGGTTGCGAGCTCGATCCCTGGTTTGAGCGCATGGGGAGCGGTCCATAGATGTTTTTCTCTCACATCGATGTTTCTCTTTCTATCTCCCTCTCCCTTCCTCTCTCTCTCTCTCTAAAAGTCAACTAAAAAGTATATTTTAGCACTAGCTGTTTTTGGCTCAGTGGATAGAGTATCAGCCTGCAGACTGAAGGATCCCAGGTTCAATTCTGGTCAAGGGCATGTACCTCGGTTGCGGGCTCCTCCCTGGCCCAGGCCCTGGTCTGGGCTCTTGCAGGAGGCAACCAATTGATGTGTTTCTCTCACATTGATATTTCTCTGTCTTTCCCTCTCTCTAAAAATCAATGGAAAAATATCCTCAGGTGAGGATTTTTTAAGTATATTTTTAAAATAATGAAAGTGAATGTCTTCTCAGAGGGTCGCCGTGGTTTCCCACGTCAACAGAGCTCGGACGAACCCGGCGCTCACCCATCCCAGCCAGCCACCCAGATGCAGCCTTCGCCACCTCCTCACAGCGCCCCAAGGCCCTGCCATGGCCACCACCGTCCCAGCGCCGCGCAGCCACTTCTCCTTAGCCGCCCACCATGATGACCACACAACGAGGACCAAGACAGCGTGGCGACAGCGATGCTGACCATGGCGACAGCGATGCTGACCATGGCGACAGCGATGCTGACCATGGCGACAGCGATGCTGACCATGGCGACAGCGATGCTGACCATGGCGACAGCGACTACCACCGCATCCACCTCGCCAGAACTACTACCCGGATTCAGCGGTGCCATCCCCCAGCAAATTAACAGGAGCTTCCCACTTCTTACGTCTACTTGTCCCTGTCTTACCACTTTGACCGCAGTGACATGGCTTTGAAGAATTTTGCCAGCCCTGGCCAGTTTGGATAGAGCGTTGGCCTGCTGACCAAAGGGTCCTGGGTTTGCCTCTGGTCAAGGGCTTGTAGCTTGGTGGCAGGCTTGGCAGGCTCCATCCCTGGTAGGGGTGAGTGCGAGAGGCAATCAACCAATTGTCTCTCACATTGACGTTTCTCTTTCTATCTCCCTCTCCCTCCCTCCCTCCCTCTCTCTTTCTCTCTCTCTCTTTCTCTCTCTCTCTCTGTAAAAACCAATTATGAAAATGTAAAAAAATAATGCAAGTGACTGTCTTCGTGGAGAGTGGCCGTGGTTTTCCACTACAACAGAGCTTGGACGAACCCGGGGCTGTACCCATCCCCGCCAGCCGCCCAGACGCAGCCTCCGCCACCTCCTCACAGCGCCTCCCACAGCCCCAAGGCCCCGCCACGCAGCGCCACGCAGCCGCCTCTCCCTAGCCGCCCGCCAAGACGACCACTCGACGACGGTGGCGGTAATGACGACCACGGCGTCAGGGACCACCACCACATCTCGCAGAACTACTGCCTGGACTCGGAGGCCGCCAGCAGCCCAGCTCAGACTGCAGCTCCACGCTTCCTGCGTCTGCCTGTCCGTCTGTCTGTCTGTCTGCCTGGCCGTGTCTCACTACTCTGACCGCCGTGGCCGTGACGTGGCTTGGAAGAACTTGGCCAAATACGTTCTTCCCAGCCTCCAGAGGAGAGGGCGCGAGCTGAAAACATGGAGATGCTGCAGCCCGCTGAGGGCGCGCCTTCCTGCAGGCTCTCCAGGGGCCGGACCCGCTGGCCGGTGGGGTCTGAGGGGTCACGGGTCAATTCCACGGACGGAGGGCTCGCGGTGCGATTCCGGTCAAGGGCACCTCCCTCCGTTGCAGGCTCCATCCCCTGGTCGGGAGTGCAGGAGGCAACCAATCGATGTGCCTCTCTCACATCCATGTTTCTCTTTCTCTCTCTCTCTCCCTCCCTCTCTATCTAAAATTCAACTGAAAGTATATTTTTAAAAAACAGTGGAAGTGACAGTCTTCGTGGAGAGTCGCCGTGGTTTCCCACGTCAACAGAGCTCGGACGAACTCGGCGCTCACCCATCCCAGCCAGCCGCCCAGATGCAGCCTTCGCCACCTCCTCACAGCGCCTCGGACAGCCCCAAGGCCACTGTCCCAGCGCAGCCACCACCGCCACCGCCACCATCCCAGCGCCCCTGTCCCACGGGCCACCATCCCAGCGCCGCCACCACCACCACCGCCACCATCCCAGCGCCCCCGTCCCAAGGGCCACCATCCCAGCGCCGCCACCACCGCCACCGCCACCATCCCAGCGCCCCCGTCCCACTGGCCACCATCCCAGCGCCATGTAGCTGCCTCTCCTTAGCCGCCCACCATGATGACCACACAACCAGGATGAAGAGGGCTCGGCAATGACGCCCATGATGACGAAGGTGATGACGGCAATGGCGGCAATAACGACCATGGCGGCAGGACTACCACCGCACCCATCTCCCTGCGGGCTCGAACTACAACTCAGACTCGGAGGCCGCCAGCCGCCAGCTCAGCCTGCAGCGCCACGCTTCCCGCTCTGCCCATCCGTGTCTCGCCACGCTGACTGTGATGATGTGACCACGCAACGAGGACGGCGCGGCAATGGCGGCAATGCCGACCACGGCGACAGTGACTGCCCCCGCATCCACCTCGCAAGCACCAGGACTACTACCCGGACTCGGGCCCAGCTCCGCCTGCAGCTCCGCGCTTCCCGCTCTGCCCGTCCATGTCTCACTACTCTGACCGCCATGACATGGCTTTAAAGAACTTTGCCAAATATGTTCTTCCCCAGCCTCCTGAGGAGAGGGCGCGAGGGCTGACGGGTTCGATCCTACAGACCGAGGGGGTCACAGGTTCGATCCCACAACGGAAGGCTCGTGGGTTCGATTCTGGTCAAGGGCACGTGCCCCTTTGCAGGCTCCATCCCCTCTCCCTTCCACTCGCTCTAAAAATCAATTAAACATTTTTAAATAATGAAAGGGACAGTCTTCGTGGAGAGTCGCCGTGGTTTGCCGTGTCAACAGAGCTCGGACGAACCCGGCGCTCACCCATCCCAGCCAGCCGCCCAGATGCAGCCTTCGCCACCTCCTCACAGCGCCTCGGACAGCCCCAAGGCCCGCCACCACCTCTGTCCCAGTGCCACCACCCCTGTTCTAGTGCCCCCGTCCCAGCGCCACCGCCATCTCAGTGCCACCGTCACCACCACCGTCCCCGTCCCAGCGCCACCACTATCCCAGTGCCACCGTGAACACCACCATCCCCATCCCAGCGCCACCGTCCCAGCGACACTGTCTCAGCGTCACCACCCCAGCGCCATGTAGCCGCCCACCACAATGACCACGCAACCAGGATGAAGAGGGCTCGGCAATGACGCCCATGAAGACGATGAGGACGGCAATGACGGCGATAACGACTGTGGCTACAGGGATTACCACCGCACCCATCTCGCCAGCGGGCTCGAACTACTACTCAGACTCGGAGACCGCCAGCCGCCAGCTCAGCCTGCAGCGCCACGCTTCCCGCGTCTGCCTGTCCGTCTGCCTGTCTGTCTGCCTGGCCGTGTCTCACTACTCTGGCCACCGTGACGTGGCTTAAAGAACTTGGCCAAATATGTTCTTCCCGGCCTCCAGAGGAGAGGGCGCGAGCTGAGAACCGTGGCGCTGCAGCCCGCGGAGGGCGCGCCTTCCCGCAGGCTCTCCAGGGGCCGGACCCGCTGGCCGGTGGGCGCGGTGGGCGGGCGGAGGTCCGCGCACGGAGGGCTTGCGTGTTCGATCCCACGGACCGAGGGGTCATGAGTCCAATTCCACAGACTGAGGGGTTTCAGGTTCAATTCCACGGACCGAGGGGTTGCGGGTTCGATCCTGCTCAAGGGCACGTACCCCGCTGCAGGCTCCATCCCCTGGTCGGGGTGAGTGCGGGAGCAGCCCGTGTCACGCACACCCATGTTTCTCTTCCTACCGCCCTCTCCCTTCCACTCGCTCTAAAAATCAATTAAATATTTTTAAATAATGAAAGGGACAGTCTTCACGGAGAGTGGCCATGGTTTCCCGCGTCAACAGAGCTCAGACGAACCCGGTGCTCACCCATCCCAGCCAGCCGCCCAGATGCAGCCTCTGCCACCTCCTCACAGCGCCTCCGACAGCCCCAAGGCCACTGTCCCAGCGCCGCCACCACCGCCGCCGCCACCATCCCTGCGCCCCCGTCCCACGGGCCACCATCCCAGCGCCCCCGTCCCACGGGCCACCATCCCAGCGCCCCCGTCCCACGGGCCACCATCCCAGCACCCCCGTCCCACGGGCCACCATCCCTGCGCCCCCGTACCACGGGCCACCATCCCAGCGCCCCCGTACCACGGGCCACCATCCCTGCGCCCCCGTCCCACTGGCCACCATCCCAGCGCCATGTAGCTGCCTCTCCTTAGCCGCCCACCATGATGACCACACAACCAGGATGAAGAGGGCTCCGCAATGACGCCCATGATGACGACGATGATGAGGAAATGTCGGCCGATAACGACCATGGCGGCAGGACTACCATCGCACCCATCTCCCTGCGGGCTCGAACTGCAACTCAGACCGGAGGCCGCCAGCCGCCAGCTCAGCCTGCAGCGCCACGCTTCCCGCTCTGCCCGCCCGTGTCTCGCCACGTTGACTGTGATGATGTGACCACGAAACGAGGACGGCGCGGCAATGGCTCCGCATCCACCTCGCGAGCACCGGGACTTCTACCCGGACTCAGGCCCAGCGCCACGCTTCCCGCTCTGCCCGCCCGTGTCTCGCCACGTTGACTGTGATGATGTGACCACGCAACGAGGACGGCGCGGCAATGGCGGCAATGCCGAGCACGGCGACAGTGACTGCCCCCGCATCCACTTCGCAAGCACCAGGACTACTACCCGGACTCAGGCCCAGCTCCGCCTGCAGCTCCGCGCTTCCCGCTCTGCCTGTCAGTGTCTCACTACTCTGACCGCCATGACATGGCTTTAAAGGACTTTGCCAAATATGTTCTTCCCCAGCCTCCTGAGGAGAGGGCGCGAGGGCTGGCGGGTTTGATCCTACAGACCGAGGGGGTCACAGGTTCGATCCCACAACGGAAGGCTCGCGGGTTCGATGCTGGTCAAGGGCACGTGCCCCATTGCAGGCTCCATCCCCTGGTCGGGGTGAGTGCGGGAGCAGCCCGTGTTGCGCACACCCATGTTTCTCTTCCTACCGCCCTCTCCCTTCCACTCGCTCTAAAAATCAATTAAAATTTTTAAATAATGAAAGGGACAGTCTTCGCGGAGAGTGGCCATGGTTTCCTGCTTCAGCAGAGCTTGGACGAACCCGGCGCTCACCCATCCCAGCCAGCCGCCCAGATGCAGCCTTCGCCACCTCCTCACAGCGCCTCTGACAGCCCCAAGGCCCGCCACCGCCTCTGTCCCAGCGCCACCAGCCCTGTTCTAGTGCCCCTGTCCCAGCGTCTCTGTCCCAGCGCCACCAGCCCTGTTCTAGTGCCCCTGTCCCAGCGCCTCTGTCCCAGTGCCACCGTCACCACCACCGCCACCGCCACCACCATCCCAGCGCCACCACCCCTGTTCTAGTGCCCCAGTCCCAGCGCCACTGTCCCAGTGCCACCGCCACCACCATCCCAGAGCCACTGCCATCGCCACCGCCATCGCCACCGCCACCACCACCATCCCAGCACCACTGCCCCCGTCCCAGCGCCACGCAGCGGCCTCTCCGGAGCCGCCCACATGATGACTATACAAGGAGGAGATGACTGCACGGCAATGACAACAGCGATGATGGCAGCAACAACGGCGATAAGGACACGGCGAGGGACTCCTCCCACACCCACCTCGCCAGCGCGCTCCAACACTACCCCGACCGGAGGCCGCCAGCAGCCCGGCTCAGCCTGCGGCGCCCCGCTTCCTGCGTCTGCCTGTCTGTCTGCCCGGCCGGGTCTCACCACGTTGACCACAACGATATGACCACGCAGCGAGGACGAGGACAGCGCGGCAATACCGACCACGGTGAGGACGGCGCGGCAATGCCGACCACGGCGACAGCGACCAGCTCCGCAGCCACCTCGCAGGCACCAGGACTACTACCCCGACTCGGAGGCCGCCAGCAGCCCTGCTCAGCCTGCAGCGCCACGCTTCCCGCGTCTGCCTGTCCGTGTCTCACTACTCTGACTGCCGTGGCTGTGACGTGGCTTGGAAGAACTTGGCCAAATACGTTCTTCCCAGCCTCCAGAGGAGAGGGCGCGAGCTGAGAACCTGGAGATGCTGCAGCCCGCTGAGGGCGCGCCTTCCCGCAGGCTCTCCAGGGGCCGGACCCGCTGGCCGGGTGGGCGCGGTGGCCGGGGCGGCGGCCCGCGGATGGAGGGTTCCCGGCTCCGATGCTGGCCCGATCCCTGGCCCTGGTCCAGGCGCATGTGGGAGGCAACCAATCCGTGTGTCTCTCTGACATGGATGTTCCTCTCTCTGTTTCTCCACCTTCCTTCCACTCTCTCTAAACGTCAAAGGAAAACATGTCCTCCGGGGAGGATTCACAGCCACAGAAAGACAGCGGCCCTGACGCCGGCGAGGCGGGCTGGGAGCCGCGGAGTGTGCGTGGTGCTTGGGGAAAGGGCGACTGTGCTGGACTCGCACAAACGGCCACTGACCAAAGCGTGACGTCACGGAGACGCACTGCCTGAAGGAGCAGAGAAATGCATCTGAGAACCGGTGGGTCCGCTCCAACCCGGCAGGCGGGCGCCTCTCTGACAGGCACACCCCGCAGACAGCCGTGCAGCGCAGCCCCAGGCGGGCTTCCCGCAGCCGCGGGGTGACTCGGCGGTCACCGAGCCATACGTGCTTTTTACCTTTCCTGTAACTTGTACCAAGTCATCTGCTCATGCCTTTCATTTGTCCCATCCCTTCAGATAAAGTAATTTGGTACCAAAAAACCCCCCCAAAAAAGTATGTTTACATTAACGTGCGAACGTGGACTTTATCCAGATCCATCCTTTCTATTTTTCTGAGTAGTCCCTGTTTGTACAGTGAATATGAGTTTCTCACAGGAGCATACAGACGTCCGGTAAAAGATATTTTCTGGAAGATGACATTAAATAGGCTTTGTATTATTTTGTTCTTACAGTGCCTCTTCATTTTTAGTTGATTTGTTGTCTTAATCCAACGAAAATCACAAAACATTGGGAATGTGGACAAAAGGGCAAAGCAAGCAAACAAAGGCATTCTCCCAGCTCTGGCCACCAATACGTTGTTGCTGATTTTGTTAAGTTGTTTCCTGTGAGTTTTCATATAAAAACAACCCGGGGGGGGAGAGGGGGGGGACAAAAGTGCCTATTACATTTGTTCATATGGAAAATAATGCAATAATTAATGAATAATAATACAAAAATAAACTCTGGGGCAACCCTTTTCAGGACCCCTCTAGCGCGCCTAGAGCTTTTGTTACTTTTGCCGTCATAAACTTCGCTTCCCTTTTGTTTAAAAAAAAAAAAAAAAAGAATAAACTGTGTTTCCCATGCTCACAACTGTAAGCCTACTTTTGCCCCACCCGGTGCGTACAATTTTATGTCCTGCTGCCCACTTAACATTATATTACAAACACGTTTGAAATAAGGGAACTCTTATTATTATAAAATACATCCTTTGACCATAAACTGTATCAGCTGAGAGAAAGTGAAATACGCTCTCTCCTTGGGCTTAGGAAAACAGATATACATGGGGAAGGGAAGCACGACCAATTACGGGCTAGAACTCCTGGGCACGAGAACATAACGGACTCATTCGGGGCGAGAGGGTGTCTGTTAAAGCCCAAAGTCCGTTATATAATAAAGCAGATGTTCCAACTGCGTATGTTAAAAGGTTGGCAAATTAGTTCGTTTACCTCCTTTTACTATGGAGACACGTTTGCGTGACTGAAATTGAATGTGTATGGAAAGTTTGATTTCACAGAAAGGTTTTCTACATGTATCACCGTAATTTTAAATTTATGCTGAATAGGCCAAGTAAATGCGTGCATTCGCCACTCACCTCCAATCAGCAAATGCGCACGGCTCAGCAGGGGGGCAGGCTCAGCGCCCCTGGGAACAGCGGTGCAAAAGGCCCAAGGGGGGAAACATGGGCGTCCTGCTCACATTACAAAAGCGGCAGAAAGTCAGCCCCGCATCACAGGACCAATTACTGCGCGATGCGGTATGATCGCGTGCTGGTCATTCGCCAGACATTGTCTACAAGCGCTGACTCTTGGATTAAATATGTAGACTGTCGTAGATATGTAGTATTTCTTTATGTCGGTGAAATTACTAGTGTTTTTTTTCCCAACATATGGCCTATTTACTAAATTTTTTTTAAAATAACAGTGAATTAACAACAAAAAATAGCCTGTTTCATTGTAAGCAAATCTTGGTTAAAAACATTTTAAAATTAACAGGGTGTTAATTTTTGCATATGACACACAGGTTGGAAATTTGGCCATGAAACCCGAAGTCCGATAAATCGAGGTCCGCAAAATCGAGGGTTTTCTGTACTGCCTTGTGGGAGTGGATCGGTGGGTTGAGCACGGTCCAGTGCACCAAGGGTTGCCAGCTAATTCCCCAGCAGGGCACGTGCCTGGGCTGTGGGCTCGATCCCCAGTGTGGGGCGTGCAAGAGGCCGCTAATCAATGATTCTCTCTCATCATTGATGTTTCTATCTCTCTCCCTCTCCCTTCCTCTCTGAAATCAGTAAAAACATTCATTAAAAAAAAAGAACCCAGGTGGCAGGTGGTGGCACAGACACCCCCACCCCTGGGAGGAAGAGGACCTGAGGCCAGCATGGCTGTTTGTCCACAGCCCCCAGTCATCCCCACGGAGAGGGTGACCAGGTAAAGGCGTTTCTTTCCAGAGCTCGAAGTCCTTTGACCAAAATGGGGCCAGAGCTGGGTGCGTGTCCCTCGGTGTATAGTTGAGGAAGTGGAAGGACAGAGCAGGCAATGACCGTCCCGCCCTGGCTGCCCTTCCTCCTGTCCACCTCGGAGAGGGAATGGAGGCAGGACCCAGCTCTGCTGCGTCCCTGGACCCGCTTGCAGAGGCTCTAAAGGGTTCCCACATGGGGGACACCCCTTCCTTTCTTCAGTGGCCTCAGCTGGGGACGGACCTTCAGTGTCTGTCTTCCCAGAGCTGTGCCCTCCTCTGGCCTGGACCCCCCTCTGGGCTACCCCTTCCCCCTTGGGGCCACCCCCCCCCCCACTCTGCCCCATCCTGCAGAAGCTCTCTCCTCTCCCCTGCTGGGCTCCTTCTCGGAGCCAGACCAGTGGAGTGTTGCCACTTCCTCCTTCTGCCCTGAATACCCCCTCCCCAGTTAGAGGGCAACATCCAGAAGGCCTGTCTGGGGCTCTCGCTAGTCCACCACAGAACCCCTGTGGGGTCCCCGACTAGGAAGTACCCTCATCACTTGGTGGGAGGTGCTGGCCCAGCAGACCGGCTTCTTGGGCTCCCGAGATGTGGGCTCACCACGTGGGCATGAGTGGGATTCCTCTCGGGCCTCGGTTGGTCCATCTATGAAACGGGAGGATGGGTATCCTGGCATGTGGGAGGCGGAATAAAGATACGAATAAATATTATGGGAAGCAACCCAACTTGCTTTATCTAAATGTAAATTCCTGATACACTTTAATGTCAGGCTGCAGAGGGATGGCGTGAGCCTTCCTCCCTCTTCTCACTCCCCCAGGGTCCTGTATCCGAGGTTCTGTGGCCTCCTGGGTAGCTTGTCGGCCAAAGTGGGTGGGTGGTCAGCAGCTGATCAACCATCGGATGAGCCCACGCACCGGGCCAGGTGCGACCATGCCCAGAGCCGCCTCCTGCCAGAGCAGGCACCTGTGCCACCGGGGAGCGCCAATGTGCTTTGAACTGGCTCCTGCCCCACTCACACTGCCACTGCCCTCGCCATCCGATCTCTGCTCCTGGCCATCCACTCCTTGCTGCCCTTCCACGGGTGCTAGAACATTCTTCCCTCGAACCTTCATTTCCCCATTCGGTCGTAATAATGATGATAAGGACTCACTGTGAGTCAGACCCTTTTCTTAGGTTATCACTTGCAACTCTTAAAAACAGGCCTCAGAGATGGATTTCACCAACATGACTCACTGAGGCTCTGGGCAGGCTTCCGGCTTCCGGCTCCTGAGGGGCAATTGTCAAAGCCAGTCCTGGGACTGACTGCCCCAGGCTGCTTGCCAGCCACGGTCTGGTCCAGCCGCCCAGCCTCTGCCTACCCAGCTCACTAGAGGCGGGTGCAGCTGAGCCCCTCACTACCCTGTCCTCTCCCATCACTTAGCCCCATGATGTGGCTCTAAAGCTAGGGCTGCCAGAGCAAACACAAGACCAGCTCAATTTGAATTTCAGATGAACAATGGGTAATTTTTTTCTTTTCGTAGTTCTCAAAAATCGCATGGGAAATGATTATGCTAAAAAAAAAATGCATTGCTTATTTGAAATTCAAATGTAATGGGGCCTGCTATGTTTGCTAAATTTGACAACAGTACCTAGGGCAGGGGAGGGAGACGCAGCCAGGGGGCAAGGCCAACTTCCCAAGAGGAGCGGAGGCAGGGCAGTGCCCCCCCCACTAGCTGGTTAACCCACCCATCTCAGCTTCGAGGGGTGGTGCAAGCAATCAGAGGCTTATGGGAAGCAACCCAACTTGCTTTATCTAATTGATGGATGAGTGGATAAAGAAGTACCCTAACCGGTTTGGCTCAGTGGATAGAGCGTCGGCCTGTAGACTCAAGGGTCCCAGGTTCGATTCTGGTCCAGGGCATGTACCTTGGTTGCGGGCATATCCCCAGTGGGGGATATGCAGGAGGCAGCTGAATCGATGTTTCTCTCTCATCAATGTTTCTAGCTCTCCATCCCTCTCCCTTTCTCTGTAAAAAAATCAATAAAATACATTTTTTTAAAAAAAAGAAGAGGTGGTCCATATATACAACGGAATGTTAGTCAGCCATAAAAAGAATGAAATCTTGCTATCTGCAACAACATGGGTGGACCTAGATGGGGTGCTGAGTGAAATAAGTCAGACAAACACAAATACTGTATGGTTTCACTTATTCGTGGAATCTAAAGAACACAATAAATGAAAAAGCAAAACAGAAATAGACTCATAGTCACTATATCACAGACACAAAGAACAAACTGATGGTTGCTGATGGGGCGGGGGTGGGGGTGCTGGGTGAAAAAGGGGATGGGATTTAGAAGTACCAATTGCCAGTTATGTAACAATCATAGGGACGTGGAATACAGCACAGCAAATGTAGTCAATCATATTGTAATAACTATGTACGAAGCCAGGTAGGCACTAGACTTATCTGGGGATCATTTCATAAATTAAATGTCTAACTATGCTGTACATCTGAAACCAATATAAAATATTTAAGTTTTCTTTTTAAAAATATGTGTGTATTGACTTTGGAGAGGGGGAGAGAAAAACATGGATGTGAGAAACATCAGTCTGTTGCCTTCCGTACGAACTCCAGCCAGATATTGAACCCGAAGCCCGGGGAATCTTGGGGAATCGAACCAGCGACCCTTCGGTGCACAGGATCACGCTCCAACCAACCAAGCCACACTAGTCAGGGCCCAATATAAAATATCGAACAGCAACTATAATGAAAAAAGAAAGCTTGCAGAAGGCAGTGCCGAGTCCTGGACGCAGCAAAAACACGGCACCGCCATCTCCTCCCCTTCACCTCCCTCCTCCAACATTCCGGTTGGTAACAACGCACCACTTGATACAAACTCGCTTTAATGTAAAAAAAAAAAAGAAACCCAAATTCATGTACACACATAAATACAATTTGGCGGTATAAATAAAGTAGGGAACTAAGGAGATGTGCCTACCGAACAAAATAAATTAGTCATAAATATCACGTTGGCAACTAAGTGCTGGGAAAACTCAACGTCCTTGCTGCTTTCACAAGCTACTGGCAAGATGCGGGACCTTCAAATGGACCGCGTGGTGTACCTAAGGTTGGAAGCTGCCCAGTCCCCGCGGAGTGACCCGTGCCGGGGCAAAAGGGCCAAGAAACGGAAGCAGCTTTGGGCGCCTGCTTTTTTTTTTCAGGTCAATATCCACAGCGCTCAGGTAGGAGGCAGAGCCCCAACGTGATGGGAGAACTGGGTAGGGGCGGGGGCGGGAGCAGACAGCTGAGGAAGGGGGAGGGTCCATCTCAAAGGCCCTCATGTGAAACCCACTCCCTGATCAAATCAGATGAAACCCGTCACTGTGGCACGGAAGGGCCCGGGGGGACTGTGCCTCAGAGCAGGTGGCAGAATGGCCGGTCTTAGGAGGGGAACCCGAACAAGGACTTTGGCTGTGTGCAGGAGAGGGCCAGGCAAGTAGGTGAACCACGTAGTCTGGCAGATTCTCCATCCCAGAACCAGCCCGTATGGGGAGTTCTCAAGTTCTCCCCTGCTGGAGGGGAGCCCCGGGCTCCCCCTGCTCCGGAAGCCTGCTGGGCCACGCCTGCACCCAGTCAATTCTGTCCTGAGGGGCTTGCAGTTGAGACCTGGACCAATTCTCATGTGTGGTCGAGTCATTTCCGCTGCCACTCAGAGCTGACCACTTTTCTCCTAGCTGTCCCTGCCGGAGGTTATGGTTAATCTGCAGAGAACTTCAGCCTGGCTTCAGAACTTCCCCAAAGATAATGAGTTCCCCGTCAGTGGCAGTATTCAAATAGAACTGGGGCAGCACATGGGAAGCAACGACCAAATTCAAGGTAGGGAGCTGGGATAGCACCTGGGAGGCAGGGGGCGGGGGGGGGGGTGAAGGACTTACAATTTTATGATCATACAAGTCTATCCCCTAGAAATGAGCACAGCCAATGTCAAACTGCCTATGTACAAGTTCTACATGTTTCTTCCTAGAGCTAAATAGGACACGGGCCCAGGGCGTACTTGTAGAAGCACGGCCAAGGCCACTCTGCAAGCACCACAGGCCTTGGGTCCTGGCCTGGGAGGAGGCCGGAGCCTCGGTTATTTCTGGAAGCTGGGGCTTTTCACCAGCCTCAGGCTGCTGGCAATCCCGAAAGGGTCCATGCTGTCTGTTTCCAGGGGCGAAGAAAACGCGTCAGGCTCCAAGGGGCCCTCACGGTGCTCGGGTTCCGCGGGGCTGCTGGGCAGCATGGGCAGGAAGTGGGACAGCGGCAGGAAGCCCCGGGCCTTGAACAGCTGCCTCTGCCGGGCACTGCTCAATGAGACGGGCAGCTGGTGCTTCTGGGACTGGTACACGTTGTAGCCGTCGGGGCGGATCTCCTCCTCAAAAGCACAGTCCTCAGGTGAGAACTGAGGCTGCGGAGAAAACAGACAACCATGAGCTCCGGTGGGCACCCTTCCCGCTCTCCATCCGTCCTATGTGAGCGAGTGGTTAAAGGCTATAAAGTAGGATGTGAAATACAAAAGGTACTTCAAGTACCTATTTTTATGTAGAGATTTATGCTTTTTACATTTCAATGTACATTTGTAGCATTTTAATCATTTCATTTTATTTTAAATTTTATTTTTCAGTTGCAGTTGGCACACAATATATTCATTTCAGGTGTACAACAGTGAATTATCTTTTACATAATTTACAGAGTGATCACCCCGTAAGTCTAGCATTCATCTGGCATCATAATTACAATATTACTGACTATATTCCCTATGCTGTACCATAACATTTATGTTATGTATATGTTAAATACATTAAGTGTATATACTAAGTATATGTACTTTATATAGATTTACATCTGTACTTTTTATACCTTTTTAATTTACAACCTGCAAACACACACACACACACACACACACACACACACACACACACACTTTGGGTAGATTTCATGATTACTCAACATCTGCATATACTTTGCATTGATCCCTTACATTTTCCATGCAATGTCACTTTTTAAACTTAGTCTTGTTCTGAGCAATAATGTCCGTAAAATCAGAGGCATGCTATCTCTTTACAGTAAACATATATAAGTATTGACATTAAAAGCTCCCTCGCAGTCCACTGCACGTTGGGAAACACTGCTGAACTGCTATGCTTTAGGATCCGTCTTTTAATTGAGAATCACACATAATCTGACCTGGGACCCAGATTAAAGACTATTCCCCATTTAGACCCAAATCACTGAGAGATCCTTAGGCCTTTTTGTCTGGTGCCCCTGTGAGAACCATCAGCCCCCTCCAGTTCCATCCAGGCAGCCTGCCAGGATCCTCAAGATAAAGGCATCCCCCTCCCCCCCCGGCCTAGGACAGTGCCTGCACCCCGCAGGGGGTGGGGTGGCCGGAAATGTGCGGGGGCGGGGAGGAGGGGGAGGAGGAAAACCAGGGCCAGGTCCCAGACCATTCATAGTTGATTGAGAGGTGTCAGCGGGGCAAGTTCGGTCTCCAACTCCAACTAGTGTCATTACCCCTTTGGGACCCAGAGGTCCGCCCACGACTGGGAGCCAGAAGGGCTGGGCAGTAAACAACCCCAGGAGGCACCCAGTCTCATTTCTGCCCAAGCCTACAAAGGTCGTTGAACTGCAGGTGGGTGATCGCTGTGTGGATAAGGCCCTGATAAGGCCC
Source organism: Plecotus auritus (assembly GCF_963455305.1). NCBI lineage: Eukaryota > Metazoa > Chordata > Mammalia > Chiroptera > Vespertilionidae > Plecotus > Plecotus auritus. The sequence continues at coordinate 148,157,824 of NC_137783.1, read as the reverse complement.
ACAACGCAGGCACGGGATAAAGCGACCAGACAGCAGGAGAGGTAAATACAAATAGATAAATAAACAAGGGAAGTAAAACCAAACGATGGACTACAGTATTTTACTTTGGGAGAAGTTAGCATCTCACTCTCTTTTCCAGACAAATGAAAAGATTTCAACTCTAGAAAGTGGAATTTTTTTTTCAATCCTCATATTTTGCTAAACTATGCCCATGGGATCGATCAAGAGGCAGCCTGGATTTTTCGGGGACCCCCCGCCCCCCTCAAGTTGCAACTAAGGGTTTGAGTGGCTTTGGGTGTCGGCTTTCAGCAAGCACATCATCTCCTTTCTTTGCCTCCATTCGTGTCCTTCCACTCAGGACGCCGCCATAAAACCTGACACAGGGCTCCGGATAAATGGACTAAACGACCCTCGAAGCCACAGCAACATTTTGGGAAACTGAAAAGATTAGTGCTGCCCGGGTGGGGGTTGGGAGGGCAGGGCAGGGAAGCCCTCCCTGAGGCGCAGTCCCCGCCCCTGTGCCTCCAGTGGAGCCCCCAGGCCCACACACAGTCTCCTCCGTGCAGCGGGGGAGGGGGGCTCCCTTTGAACTCTCAGTCTTTGTTCGGGGCACTTCCTGCCCTGAGACTCGGTGGGTAGCCGGGCCATCCCACCCCTAAGGGCATCTGCTGCACAGGTGAGCTGGACACCAGGATGGACACGAGGGGGAGGACGCATGGAGTATTATTCTGATGGGCCTGCAAAAAGTTTTTCTTGTAGATAAAAATTAATTAAAAAATATCGCCAATCACTCTCCCCTGAGTTGTTTGAAGAGTGACCTTTTGAAAAAGATCCGAATTGTGGACACACCCTTTTTCTTTTTCTTTTTCAACTACTGCGGGGAGGGGAGCCGATTCGAGGACCACCCAAGAGCAGGCCCAGCCTGAAAAGGCCCGAGGTGGGTTTTCCTGTTTAATATCACAGACAGCCAAGTGACGGGGCCGGCCTTTGACTCAATTGTAAGTGTAAAGGGGGCTTTGACCCATTCTCCCGCCACTGGGACCCTAAACTTCCACAGAAAGACGTCGGACGTTAACTTAATCAGGCCCTTGCAGTCAGCCTCCCCCTCGGAGCTCCGAGCCCCGGGAGCGGGAGGAAGCCAGGGAACCTTGGATCTGATCCAGCGCCCCTCCCCCGCCCTGCTGGACCGCGTCCAAGCGCCTCCCGCCTGTTGGCGACACCTACCAGCCCTAGCATCCTGCCGTCGCCTCCCATGCAGAGGTACAGGGCGCTGTGCACGCCCTTGATGGCCACTTTCCGCAAGGCGACTGCCCTGATTTCCACCAAACCTGATGCGAGAGAAGCAAAGAGCTGCAGCCAGGACCGCGGGACCCACGATATGTGGATGTGGTTGGTGCCCGTTCCCTGCCCCCATCTCCCCCATCTCCTCACGCTATTGGGGGCCCAGGGAGGGAGTGGAATGCGGAGGTGCCAAGTCCTGGGATTCCCACGAGTGAAGGGTCTGTAGGAGCCAAGGGGGGTGGTCAGGGGAGGGTAACCCATGGGTGTGGTGGGTCCACGGACCCGTGCCCCCTCCCCCAGTCCTCACGCTGTCGGGGAACCCAGGGAGGGTACAGAAGAGGATGTGCCAAAACCTGGTGTTATCGGGAGTGGGGAGCCCGCGGGAGTAGGAGGTGAAGGACGGAAGGGACCCTGGGCAGGAGGGGGACCCGGCGAGCACTCACTGTGCGCGCTCTGGCCCCGCGCGCAGTCCACTGCGCCGTCAGCACGGATGCGCAGGAAGCAGCTGGATGGGCCGTGGGGGCCGGAGGTATACAGGTGGCGCAGGCGGATGGACTCCCCCCAGCCGTAGTGCACGTGCGGCCCAGCGTCCGAAAGACCTAGGGGCCCTCCGGCTGAGGCCAGCCAGAGGCTGGCCAAGACCAGGGCTCGGGCCACAACGCATCGGCTCCACGCGCTTTGCATGGCACCTCTTTCAGGCTCCGGGGCGCAGTTCCTGGCAGCTGGGGTGTGCGGGAGTCTGGGCGGCAGCTGGGACGCCCTGCGGGGCTGTGCGTGAGGAGGTGGGGTGTCCGCGGGGCACTCCAGCCAGCCGTGCACTCTGGGTGCGCTGCTCCGAGGGCGCAGGGGCTCCAGGCTAGCGGCCTTATATAGCGCGTCTTACCCTCTCGGCGGGTGGGTGCCCCTGACACCCGAGCATTTCTTATCAGGATTGCATCAGGCCCCCGCCCCCCAACACACCCACTCACACCCCGCCTCCAGCCCCAGCCCCCTCCCGGGGCCCTGCCCAGTGATCCCGCCCAGGTCGCCCGATCTGGGGGCGGAGGAGGCCCCAATTCAGTGTTCAGAGGAGCTCCTCCCCGCGGATCGGTGGCGGGGTGGGCAGCCGGGTCGCTCTTGACTGTGCGAGTTTGATTTTATAAAGCAATAAAGGAGATGACGGGGCCCCGCATCCAGGCTGCGGCTCCCCAGAGAATGCGCTCGTCGTGGGGCGCTAGCTGGGGCGGGGGCAGGAACGCCAGGACTAGAGATTGGGGGGCACTGAGCTTTGCAACCCTCACTCCCTGTCCGGAGAAACGTTGCCTCACTTTAGGGCCCTCTCCCCTTAAAAGCCCTATTCGCTCCCTCCCGCGACGGTGCCGACCCTCCCAACCCAACGCGGGGGTGTAAAGCCGCGGGTAGCATTTCTCCTGCGGCTCGGACCCGCTCCCATTCTCCCAGCTTGTGTTCTCGAGATCCTTGCCCCTCCTCCACACCGGCCCCCTTTACTTCATAACCATAAATTGTACCCCGACGGGGGGGCGGGGCCGGGCTCGAACCCCGCCCCCAGAGAACAATAGGGCGTCGCGCGGGAGCCGCTAGATGGCGCTTCAGCCCGGGTTTCGGCTCTGCCTGCCGCGCTCGCGGCCGTTGTGAAGGGGCTTCTGGGGCTCGGTGGGCTTGCAGCTCCCTCCGAGTTAGAAACTGACTTACAGCTCAGGCCCGGGCGCTTGGAGAAAGGGGGCCCCTCTGTTTTCGTCGTTGGGGCAGTCCTTGGGTCCCTGAGCACAGCGCGGATGGAGAGCTCGGGGAGCTCCTTACCTGGTGCGGAGGGGCAGCGGAGCCACACGCACGTTGCCGGGGTGGGGACTGGCACCAGGTGGGGAAATTGGGGCCACCCAGTGAAGTGGCTCATGCAAACCAGAGGCCTTCTCTGAGGATGCTCTGAAAACGCAAACAACCTCCAGAGACTGCCCTGGCGGGAAAGAGAGGGGTCCTCCCCGGGGGCTTTGGCTCAACACGGATTCTTTCTCGTTTTTCCTCCAGCCCTTCTCCACCCCCAACTCCGGGGTGTGGGGCCCTGGAGGCTGGTTTGGGGGAAGAGCTACACTGGCTGGGCGCAAAGGCGAGGGGAGGGCAAACGGCGGAGACTCCGGAAAGGAACCCAGTGCCAGGCCTAATGAATTTCAATGAGCGAAGGCCACGTTCACACCCCAGTCAGTGACTGGCGTTAATGACGGAGCACGCCGAAAATGTCACCAGGAAAGTCTTTACAAAAAAGACACCATCTCCAAGGCTTTCTGGAGCGGGGACCCCCACGCCGTGTGTCTTGGTTCAGAAAGCAGCGGCTTCTGTTAAATCTAATTACTTCCCCCCTGTGGCTTTAAATCGAAGGCGGCTCCTATTAAAGTTAATTACCCTCCCCTGCAGCTTTCGTTTTTAAAGATCTTGGATAAATGCGGGGGCCTGAGGAGGATGTCAAGGTCTGCACCGGGGACGTGCCCCAATCGGGCTGGGGGAGGTGGGGGACGCCAGCCTCTGGCTCCACCCCCATCTGCGGCCCCTCCCCCGCGGTGGTGGGAAAAGAGTGTCCCCCGCCCCCCAGGCCTGATCTGGGAGCTCAGGAGGATGGCAGAGGAGACAGCTTCCTATTCTGTTACAAGCACGTTATGGGTGTTCACAGGCTTAACCCTCCACAAGTACCCCCCATGACACCTTGTCCCCCCCACCCCCACCCCTATTGAACAGATGGGAGCCCTAGAAAAGTGGGAGAGTGACCCCAGGATGCAGTCCATGTTAAGTGGTGGACCTGTTATTTGAACTCAGGCGGATGGGCTTGTAAATCCAGGCCATGCGGCACCTGGGGGAGGCCGTGTGGGCTGGCTTGGGCTCTGGGGTCAGACCCTGTGCCGCACAGACCCACCCCCTGGACAGGTTATGGACCCGCTGGGCCCGTTGCCTCCTCGTGCTTGCTTTCAGCCTTGTGCTGTGGTCATATGGCAGAGTGGACATGAGGTGCCCGGAGTGTGGTTCATGAAGAGTGATGGCTGTCCCCCAAAGCTCTGTCTGGAGTACCAGGCATTTCATAGTCACAACAGTGCTCAGAGTTTAGAGGCTCAGTCCGTGCTACGTGTGAGGAAACGTAGGCTGAGGCACCAGCAAGGGTTTGCATCGCTGTGGGCTGCGAGAGGGAGTCTGGGCCGGCTTGTTGGTGCCCCTGGTCCCTGTGGTTGGAGAAAGTCACCAAGGGCAGAGACAAGGCATCATTAGCCAGCAGGGGGCGCTGCGGCTAAGGCTGTCCAGGTGAGAGCTGCCAAGTTGAAGGTGAGCGCCAGTTCCCCCAGCCTCTCAGAGCACACAGCCCCCTGCAGCCCCCAGGGTGCTGGGTTGGGCTGATTTTTCTTTGTTCAGACTGCACTTGATTTGGTCCTGGTGGCTGAGCCAGCTGACTCACCTGGTGAGATTTCATTCACTGAGTGGAGTGGGCAATGCCAGCCAGGTCCGGTCCCAGTCATCCCAGCTGCCCCGTTCAGACCAGGCACGGCCCCACTCTCAGGCGCAGATGGCCAGAAGGGCTGGGCTTGGTGGCTTTGTTCTGGGTTTGATGTTAGCTGGGATCTTTCTAATGGCCCTGAACTTTTTACTTGGGGTCGCCCTCCTTCAACCAACCTTGTCAGGGTTGCTCCAAGGGATGGTGGCAAATGAGTCTGTCATTGTTCCTAACCCACGTCCCAGCAGTGAAGAAAACTTGTTCAGCTTCATTTCCAGTCTTGGCATTATGAAAACAATTGCTTTTCTTTTCACTTTATGGTTAGAAATTTACATTACAGTGTCAAACGGGCCTTCTTAAGCACTTCCCCACACCCCTCCCCAGTCCCCTGCCCCACCCATGGTTGAGAAGTACTTTGTAACTGCAGAAGCTTCTGGGTGTTGGTAAAAATCTTCATCAGAAGAAGGAGAACTGCCCTTGAGAACTGGGGACTATGAAGTCTTGGGGGAGGGGACAAGCTGTCCACCGGCCTGGACATTGACAGGGGCCGTGGCAGAGTGGGAAAAGACGATTCCTCTGAGCCTCCATTTCCTTACTTGTAAAAGAGCAAAAAAGGTACCTAATTCTCAGGGTTAACGTGAGAATTAGAAAAGGTTATCAATGGAAAGATCAAAATTTGTCTTAAACAGGTCACATCTTTCTTTAAAAAAAAATCAGTTTTTAGAGAGAGAGGAAGGGAGAGGGAGAGAGAAACATTGATGTGAGAGGGAACATGGATCGGCTGCCTCCTGCATGCCCCCTACCAGGGATCAAGCCCACAACCTGGGCATGCGCCCTGACCAACCAGCAACCTTTCAGTGCACAGGACGACACTCAAGCCACTGAGCCACACCGGCCAGGGTAAGAGATCAATGATATAGAGACCACCTGGCATACAGAGATGTGTAGCAGAGGAATATCTATTGCTATTCATGTAAAGGCCGCCTTTGCCACACTTCTTATTTTTATTTTTTTGCTGCAAAAAGCTTTATTGTTTCATTCAGTCCAATGCATGGGAGAGGGCTCCAGGGTGGTTAAAAGAATGGCTAGTAGTTTTGGGAAGAGGCTCAGGTTAAAGCCAGAGACACCAGGGGAACGCAGAGGGGCCTTTGGCTTCTAGTTGTGCTTGAGGGTGAGCCTTTCAAAGAGATACTTGCCCCGCCCGACCCCAGGGCAAGTATCTCTTTGAAAGGCTCACCCGCCAGCCTGCGGATGTTAGTCAGGTGGTCGCCCATCTTCTTGATCAGTTTCACCTCCTTGTCCAGGAAGTCGCAGAGATGAGGGTCTGCACGGGAAGAGCCCAGGGCCTGCAGGTCCAAAAGGGTTCAGGTTCTTCTCCAAGGCCAGGGCGGTTTCCATGGCGCCCTGAGCTTTGCCCCACTCACCTTGGGAAGGTTTCCGCACGTCCTGGAAGAGAATGTGGCCTCCACGCTTGTTTTGCAACTTGAAGAGATGCTCAGTGCCCTCGCGCTTCTTCTCCACCATCTCGTGGAAGAAGTGGCCCACACCCTCCAGAGCCACATCGTCGCGGTCGAAATAGTAGCCCAGAGAGAGGAGGTGTAGGAGGCCCACAGATGCAGGCTGGCCAGGCGGTTGACCGCAGCCTCCATCTCGGTGGAATAATTGTGACGAATTTGGGAGCTCATGGTTGTTCGGCAATAAGGAGTGAAGGCAGAAAAACAACCGGTGTGCTGGCTGGTCCCGGAGGTGGTTCTGAAGGTGGTGACTGGATGAGACGCAGGAGAGCGGTCGGAGGATGGAAGAAGGGGTGTCCCTGGGTCTGTTCCATCCAAACACTGTTGAAGCAAGAGACAGATGCAGGACCTCTGAGTGCACTGCCTTATTTTTATTTTTTAAAGATGCAATGGCAGCTCTAATGTCTGGTGACAGAAAGCTGATGGGTGGTGGCCTGAGGCTGGAGATGGGGTGGGAATCCCGAAAGGACCAAAGGGCGCTCTCTGGGGACAGGGGGATGCTCTGTATTTTGTTTGGGGTGATGAGTAAACAGGCCCTGACATTTGTCCAAACTCGTTGAGGGGTACCGTTAACATCAGGGTGAATTGTATTTCCAATCACACCTCAG